>NC_090937.1:537585865-538835865 GCF_040938575.1 Ambystoma mexicanum
GAAGGAAGACATGGGGCATGAGCGGGGGGTGGGGGGGTGGAAAGAAGGGAGCATGGGCATGAGCGGGGGGTAGGGGGAGAAGGGAGACACAGGGCATGAGCGGGGGTGGGGGGAAAGATGGAGACACAGGCATGAACGGGGGTGGGGGGGAAAGATGGGAGACACAGGGCATGAACGGGGGGTGGGGGGGAAGAGGGAGACACCAGGCATGAGTGGGGGGTGGGGGGAGAAGGGAGACACGGGTAATGAGCAAGGGGTGGGGGAAGAAGGGAGACACGGGGCATGAGCACGGGGTGGGGGGAAGAAGGGAGACTCGGGGCATGAGCGGGGGATGGGGGAAAGGGAGACACGGGGCATGACCGGTGGGTGGGGGGAAAAGAAGGGAGACACGGGGCATGAGTGGGGGTCGGGGGAGAAGGAAGACACGGGGCATGAGCGGGGGGTGGGGTGGAAAGAAGGGAGACACGGGGCATGAGCGGGGGGTGGGGGGGAGAAGGAGAAACGGGGCATGAGTGGGGGGGTTGGGGGGAAGAAGGGAGACACGGTGCATGAGCGGGGGGTGGGGAGGGAGAAGGAAGACACGGGGCATGAGCGGTGGGGTGGGGGGATGAAGGGAGACATGGGGCATGGGATGGGGGTACAGGAGGGAGACACAGGGCAAGAGCAGGGGGTGGGGGGGTACAGGAGGGAGACATGGGTATGGGCGGGGGGAACATGACAGACACGGGGCATGAGCGGGGGTGAGGGAGGAAGAATGGAGAAGACACGGGGCATGAGCGGGGGGTGGGGGGAGAAGAAGGAGACACGGGGCATGAGCGGGGGGTGGGGGGAAGAAGGGAGACACAGGGCATGAGCAGGGGGGAAAGAAGGAAGGACACGGGGCATGAGCGGATGGTGGGGAGAAGAAGGGAGACACGGGGCATGAGCGGGGGTGGGGGGGAAGAAAGGAGACACGGGGCATGAGCGGAGGGTGGGGGGAAAGAAGGGAGACACGGGGCATGAGCAGGGGGTAGGGGGGAAAGATGGGGGACACGCGGCATGAGCGGGGGGTGGGGGGAAGAAGGGAGACACGGGGCATGAGCGTGGGGATGGGGGAAGGAGGGAGACACGGGGCATGAGCAGGGCGTGGGGGGTAAGAAGGGAGACATGGGGCATGAGCAGGGGGTGGGGGAAAGAAGGTGAGACACGAGCAATGAGAGGGGGGAAAGAAGGAGACACGGGGCATGAGCCGGGGCTTGGGGGGAAGAAGGGATACACGGGCATGAGTGGGGGTGGGGGGAAAGAAGGAAGACACGGGGCATGAGCGGAGGGTGTGGGGGAAGAAGGGAGACACGAAGCATGAACAGGGGTGGGGCGGAAGAAGGGAGACACGGGCGGGGCATGAGCGGGGGGTGGGGGAAGAAGGGAGACATGGGGCATGAGCGGGGGGTGGGGGGAAGAAGGAAGACACGGGGCATGAGCAGGGGGTGGGGGTGGAAAGAAGGGAGACACGGGGCATGAGCAAGGGGTGGGGGTAAGAAGGGAGACACGGGGCATGAGCGTGGGGTGGGGGGAAGAAGGGGGACACTGGGCATGAGCGGGGGATGGGCAGGGGAAATAAGGAAGAACTGGCGGCATGAGCGGGGGTGGGGGGGAAGAAGGGAGACACGGGGTATGAGCAGGAGGTAGGTGGCGGGGGCGTGGGGGGAAGAATGTGGACACGGGGCATGAGCGGGGGGCGGGCGGGGGAAGAAGGAAGACATTGTGCATGAGCAGGGGGTGGGGGGTACAGGAGGGAGACACAGGGCAGGAGCGGGGGGATAGGGGGTACAGGAGGGAGACACGGGGCATGAGCGGGGTGTGGGGGAACAGGGCAGACATGGGGCATGAGCGGGGGGGTGGGGGAGGAAGAAGGAGACACGGACATGAGCGGGGGTGGGGGGAAAAGGGAGACACGGGGCATGAGCTGTGGTGGGGGGGAGAAGGAAGACACGGGCATGAGCGGGGGGTGGGGGGTGGAAAGAAGGGAGACACGGGGCATGAGTGGGGGGTGAGGGGGAGAAGGGAGACAAGGGGCATGAGCAGGGGGTGGGGGAAGAACGGAGACATGGGGCATGAGTGAGGGGTGGGGGGGATGAAGGAAGACACGGGGAATGAGCTGGGTGTGGGGGGAACATTGCAGACATGGGCATGAGCGGGGGTTGGGGGAGGAAGAAGGGAGACAACGGGCATGAGCGGGGCGTGGGGGGGAGAAGGGAGACACGATGCATGAGCGGAGGTGGGGGGAGAAGGAAGACACGGGGCATGAGTGGGGGGTGGAAAGAAGGGAGACACGGGGCATGAGCGGGGGGTGGGGGGTGGAAAGTAGGGAGACACGGGGCATGAGCAGGGGGTGAGGGGGAGAAGGGAGACAAGGGGCATGATCAGGGGGTGGGGGAAGAACGGAGACACGGGGCATGAGCGAGGGGTGGGGGGATGAAGGAAGACACGGGGCATGAGCGGGGTTTGGGGGAACAGGGCAGACATGGGGCATGAGTGGGGGTGCGGGGAAAGAAGGGAGACACAGGGCATGTGCGGGGTGGCGGGGAAGAAGGGAGACACGATGCATGAGCGGGGGTGGGGGGGGAAAGGAAGACACGGGGCATGAGCGGGGGGTGAGGGGTGGAAATAAGGGAGACACGGGGCATGAGCGGGGGGTGGGGGGAGAAGGGAGACACAGGGCATGAGCAGGGGGTGGGGGAAGAAGGGAGACACAGGGCATGAGCGAGGGGTGGGGGGATGAAGGAAGACATGGGGCATGAGCGGGGGTGGGGGGAGAAGGGAGACACAGGGCATGAGCGGGGTGGGGGGGGAAGATGGGAGACACGGGGCATGAAAGGGGGTGGGGGGAAGAAGGGAGACACGCTGCATGAGTTGGGGGTGTGGGGGAGAAGGGAGACACGGGTAATGAGCAAGGGGTGGGGGGAAGAAGGGAGACACGGGGCATGAGCACGGGGTGGGGGGAAGAAGGGAGACACGGGGCAGGAGCGGGGGATGGGGAAAGAAGGGAGACATGGGGCATGACCAGTGGGTGGGGGAAAAGAAGGGAGACACGGGGCATGAGTGGGGGGTGGAGGGGAGAAGGAAAACACGGGGCATGAGCGGGGGGTGGGGGTGGAAAGAAGGGAGACACGTGGCATGAGCGGGGGGTGGGGGGAGAAGGGCGAAACGGGGCATGAGTGGGGGGTGGGGGGGAAGAAGGGAGACACGGTGCATGAGCGGGGGGTGGGGAGGGAGAAGGAAGACACGGGGCATGAGCAGGGGGTGGGGGGATGAAGGGAGACATGGGGCATGAGCAGAGGGTAGGGGGTACAGGAGGGAGACCCAGGGAAAGAGCAGGGATGGGGGGTACAGGAGGGAGACACGGGGTATGGGCGGGGGTTGGGGGGAACATGACAGACACGGGGCATGAGCGGGGGGTGGGGGAGGAAGAATGGAGAAGACACGGGGCATGAGTGGGGGGTGGGGGAGAAGAAGGGAGACACGGGCATGAGCGGGGTAGGGGGGAAGAAGGGAGACACGGGCCATGAGCCGGGGGGTGGGGGGTACAGGAGGGAGACACGGGGCATGAGCAGGGGGTGGGGGTGGAAAGAAGGGAGACACGGGCTTGAGCGGAGGGTGGGGGGGAAAGAAGGGAGACACGGGGCATGAGCGGGGGGTGGGGGGGAAGAAGGGAGACACGGGGCATGAGCAAGGTTTGAGGGGAAGAAGGGAGACACGGGGCATGAGCGGGGGGTGGGGGGAAAGAAGGGAGACACAGGGCATAAACAGGGGTGGGGGAAGAAGGGAGACACGGGGCATGAACGGGTGATGGGGGGAAGAAGGGAGACACGGGGCATGAGCAGGGGGGAAAGAAGGAAGACACGGGCATGAACGGGGGGTGGGGGAGAAGAAGGGAGACACGGGGCATGAGCCGGGGGGAAGAAGGAGACACGGGGCATGAGCAGGGGAAAGAAGGAAGACACGGGGCATGAGCGGGGGTGGGGTGTACAGGAGGGAGACACAGGGCATGCGCGAGGTGTGGGGGTGCAAAGAAGGGAGACTTGGGCAATGAGCGGGGGGTGGGGGGAAAGAAGGGAGACACGGAGCATGAGCGGGGGTGGTGGGAAGAAGGGAGACACGGGGCATGAACGGGGGATGGGGGAAGAAGGAGACACGGGCATGAGCGGGGGTTGGGGGGATAAGGGAGACACGGGGCATGAACAGGGGGTGGGGGGAAGAAGGGAGACACAGGGCATGAGCGGGGGGTGGGGGGAAAGAAGGGAGACACGGAGCATGAGTGGGGGTTGGTGGGAAGAAGGGAGACACGGGGCATGAATGGGGGATGGGGAAGAAGGGAGACACGGGGCATGAGCGGGGGTTGGGGGGGATAAGGGAGACACGGGGCATGAACGGGGGGTGGGGGGAAGAAGGGAGACACAGGGCATGAGCGGGGGTTGGGGGGAAAAGCAAGACACAGGGCATGGGTGGGGGGTGGGGGGAGAAGGGAGACACGGGGCATGAGCGGGGGTGGGGGGAAGAAGGGAGACACGGGGCATGAGCGGGGGGTGGGGGGGAAGAAGGGAGACATGGGGCATGAGCAGGGGGGAAAGAAGGAAGACACAGGGAATGAACGAGGGGTGAAGGATAAGAAGGGAGACATGGGGCATGAGCGCGGGGTGTGGGGGAGAAGGGAGACATGGGGCATGAGCGGGGGGTGGTGGGGAAGAAGGGAGACACGGGGCATGAGCAAGGGGGAAAGAAGGAAGACACAGGGCATGAGCGGGGGGGCGGGGGGTACAGAAGGGAGACACGGGGCATGAGCGGGGGTGGGGGTGGAAAGAAGGTAGACACGGGGCATGAGCGGGGGGTCGGGGGGAAAGAAGGATACACAGGGCATGAGCGGGGGGTGGGGGGGAGATGGGAGGCATGCAGCATGAGCGGGGGGTGGGGGGAAGAAGGGACCCACGGGGCATGAGCAAAAGGTGGTGGGAAGAAGGGAGACACGGGGCATGAGCAGGGGGGAAAGAAGGAAGACACGGGGCATGAGCGGGGGGTGGGGGTGGAAAGAAGGGAGACACAGGGCATGAGCAGGGGGTGGGGGAAAAAAGGGAGACACGAGGCATGAGCAGGGGTGGGGGGTAAAGATGGGAGACACGCGACATGAGCGGGGGGTGGGGGGAAGAAGGGAGACATGGGGCATGAGCGGGGGGTGGGGGGAAAGAAGGGAGACAACGGCATGAGCTGGGGTGGGGGAAAAAGGGAGACACGGGGCATGAATGGGCGATGGGAGGAAGAAGGGAGACACGGGGCATGAGCGGCGGGGAGGGAGGGAGAAGGGAGACACCGGGCATGAACGGGGGGTGGGGGGGAAGAAGGGTGTCACGGGGCATGACTAGGGGGTGGGGGGGAGAAGGAAGACACGGGGCATGAACGGGGGTTGGGGGAGAAGGGAGACACGGGGCATGAGCGGGGGGTGGGGGGGAAGAAGGGAGACACGGGGCATGAGCGGGGGGTGGTGGGGGAAGGGGAAGACACGTAGCATGAGCGGGGGGTGGGGGGAAGAAGGGAGACATGGGGCATGAGTGGGGGTGGGGGGGAAGAAGGAAGACACAGGGCATGAACGGGGATGGGGGGAAGAAGGGAGACACATGGCATGAGCGGGGGGTGGGGGGGAAAGGAGGGAGACACGGGGCATGAGCGGGGGTGGGGAGAACACAAGGGAGACACGAGGAAACAGGGCTCACATGGGGCATGAGCGGGGGTTGGGGGCAAGCAGGGCTCACACGGGGCATGAGCGGGGGGTGGGGGGAACAGGAGGAACACACGGAGCATCAGCGGGGGGTGAGGGGGAGCAGGGGAGACACAGGGCATGATCGGGGGGTTGGGGGGAAACAGGGCACACACGGGGCATGAGGGGGTGGGGGGGGAACAGGGCACACACGGGGCATGAGCAGGGGGTGGGGGTGGGAAAGGAGGGAGGCACGGGACAAGAGCAGGGGGTGGGGGTGAAAGAAGGGAGACACGGGGCATGAACAGAGGGGTAGGGGGAAGAAGGGAGACATGCGGCATTAGCGGGGGGTGGGGGGGAAGAAGGGAGACATGGGGCATGAGCAAGGGGTGGGGGGAAGAATGGAGACACGGGGCATGAGCGGGGGGTCGGGGGGGAAGAAGGGAGACACTGGCATGAGCGGTGGGTGGGGGGAAGAAGGGAGACACGGGGCATCAACGGGGAATGGGGGAAGAAGGGAGACACGGGGCATGAGCAGGGGGTGGGGCCGTCCAGCGGTTTGGGCTGTAGGCGCGAGCAAAAATGTTTTCCCATTCAGTCTATGGGAAAAAAAGAAAATTTGGGTCCCCCCCTCTAACTTTTCCCCCCCTGGACGAATCCTCACCAAACTTAGCAAAAAAATTCAGAGTGGGCCATGTACTTTTTTTTGCAAAGTTTGGTGAGAATTCGTCCAGGCGGAGCGAAGTTATAAGCCGCCCAAAAAGTGCTCTTCCTATGGAAACAGCAACTTATCCATAACTACATGGCCACTACCGTGGCCATGTTATATATATATATATATATATATATATATATATATATATATATATATATATATATATATATATATATATATATATATATATATATATATATATATATGGGAGTGATTTACTTGGTGTTATGGTAAATAAAAAGGCATTCAAATTGCAAGTTGTCGTTGTTGTTCCATTGTTGTAAATCTTCTGGGAACTACTTGTTTTTGTCTCCTTCTATTAGAGAATTAACATCCTTACATTTCAGCCTGCAGAGGAACACCCCAGGGACATGGGAAGGAAGGAAAGAGGGTGCTGTACCACACACTCCAACCCAAAGACGGAAGGGGATCCTGGAGTACCACCCCCGGATGAAGAAAATGTACGACAAAGGAAACCCCACTCTGCGCTACTCTTCCCCAACAAAAAGTCATGGAAAAGCAGGGGGGATTGGTGGGGTGCATTTACAGGCCCTAAGCAAAAATCCCTGTCACTTAAAAAAATGTGTTTAAACATTGCCACGAAAAACGTCTGGGCTTTGCTTTCACCGGCATATGTGTGGCAAGCATTTTTAACATTCCACCAAGAATGGCCGTGCGATTGCTTTTCTTTCATCTGAATACCAAAACATTATACACTACTTCAAAGTTATGCACTACATCCAAAACAGCCTTGTTTTACTGTTAAATCACATGAGGGACAAGGATTTCAACATTGTAATCTGACACAGCTTTTGTTTTCCCTTTCATGTGAACAGCAGCTCTCTAAAACACTGCAAATGAAAAAGAATGGCTTGGCTTTTGCTTTTATTACAGGTCAAATTCAAGAATCCTGTGCATCGGGCCTACCCATCCGTGTTAATGGACTAAAATTACTTTTTAAAGCCACTGTGAAATAATAGCTTTGCTTGCACAGAAATGTCAGTGAAATATGTAGTGGGTGGGGTGTTGACTAAAGCCATGTACATTATGTTTTCCCCCACAACACTTCAATCACCTTGATAAAGGCTCAGAATACCAGTAAAGCCAGTTTTTGGGCTCAGGCACAAAACTCAATTGAAAGCCTTGCCTCCAGCTGGAATTCACACCTACAAGTGAACTATGCTGCAATGACATGTGATGCGACTGAGGGCATTATAATTCTCTGTTCTGCCAGACTTGAAGGTAGTACTAGCAGGAAGGACAAAGAAAAGCAAGTGTGGCTAGAGTTTGACCAGGAAGTGTGAGTTGCTCCTGCACCCACTACCAAGGACAAACTGACAAACTTCAAAGGTTGTAATAAAAATCTTTGGACACCGGCTGAGAAAGGGGAAGACAGTTGGCTGTGGGGGATGAAGCACCACCTTCTCATATGTGACAGATCCTCTAAATTGACATTAAAGAATTCATTCATGTTAGGCATTTTTGCAGCACCCAGAATAAGAAGAAATTTTGTTTTCTGCAATTTTTTCAATGTGATTTCCAGGCGGTTGTTTAGAGACTAAGTGCATGTTCCTAGGACTTTGTGGACTGAAATGGCCAGTAGAGACTACTTTCTAGATGATTTAAAAATGTGACAAGCATGAGATTTGGTGGAAAGATGGACAACTGTTATATATTTTATGGAAATGATACAAATGCGCCAAAGGGCCATGCAACCTCGCACACAGTTGGCAATCAGCTTACCTAATCCCCTATGATCAACTGCAACCTATTATCTATTTCTTATGGTGGTGGCTAGTATGAATTTGGAGTTAGGAAACATAACTCAGTTTTGCTAAAATTTTACTTGAGAAACAAAGAACTGTAATAAATGGCAAACAGACAGATGATGCTCCCTTCTCTTGAACCAATGATGCCAGGGAGCGGGAAGAGGAATGGAAGATTGTTCTATCAGAGGATAGGAGTAATTCTAGAGTACACCCCCTAGATTGTAAAGTGAATTATGTCAATTGGGCTATATAAGGGGGGACTGTACTAGACAGAGACACACAAAAATACAGGGAGACAGGAGAAGGCTGACGGAGTGGAGGCAGCTGAACCATACCACGGAGTGTGCAGAGACCAGACCCATCACATAGCAGTCCAGATGTCCTGAGATCCAGATGGCTGTCAAGAATCCCATCCAAGAGAATGCAGAGACCAGACCCCTTTCCTAGCAGTCCAGACTGTCCTCAGATCCAGCTGGCTTTCCAGCATCCCAAACCAAGGCTTAATTTGCAAGTAGCAGATATCCCATTGAAAATCCCCTTGGGATCCCATTGAAAGTCCCAAATTGCCAGTATAATTCATTCACCTTTCCAAATAAGAATCTGAATTAAAATGTGTATATTACTGTATTCCTTTGATAAATCTATGCATGTGTCTGTATAAGTCCTTAGTATCATTCTGAAATAAATCAATGACTTTCCCCATTGAAATTCACATTCAAATTTGTTGCCATTCAAAATCAACAAATCTTGTTTTGTTTTTATTAATTATAGTTATTAAAGTATTGCTTCAAAAGGATTAGTCTCGTTGTCACTAAAAACCAAATTTGTCTATGTATTGTGTGCATTCCCCACAAATTCCTACTTGCATTGGTACTATTGAAAACCCCAAACGGTAGTCCCATTGAGAGAAATCATTTTTGCCTAGAATCACATCTGTCATGTGCCTCTGTCCTTGTCCTTGAAAACTGATTTCTAAAGCTAAACACTTTCCTTAGCTACCTATCATTGTAAATCCAGTGTAAAACGAATTTCCATTTGCTGTTTGAATATTTTTTCCTTTTTCATTTGCTTTCTTCCCCAAAATCATTTTTCCTACCTCATCTCCACATTGCTCTATGTACTGTTTAGTAGTCTCTAAGCTTCCCTATCTCCTCAACCGTAGCAACACTAGTTTCCTTTCTAGCTATCCCTGGCAGTTGTGAGTAGCTGTGCGAGTAATAAGCAAAATCCGATTCTGACGTTTTGCTCCAAAAATGGGTTTTCACTTTCTTTTCTGGACTTCCATCTTAGGGTGGTGGGCTTTATTCCAAATTTCTCTCTCTAACCAGACTCTGTGACACTGCCTTCCATTCGAAGGAATTAGTTAGCTGATGTTTGGGGGTGAGGTTTGCAGAGGGGAGTGCTAAACCTTGATGCTATCACTTGATTCAAAACTGTTCTTTTTCCAGTTTTGCCATTAAAGATCTGTGTAAACTGTGCTAGGATTTCTGAAACTAATTGTTTTGAAGCAATCATTGCATTTGTGTTGCCACATAGTAGTGGCTGTTGTATTTTGAATATGTTTGCCTTTTAATCATATATTGTGACACTGGTTGTTTGTGAAGGTTAGGTGCGAGACGGGTTGGAGGCCTACTCAAATAAAAGAACCTGTGGTTTATTAAAAATAAAAAGAACGTAATTGTATGCCACATTAATTGTCGGGGAAGGAGTCCCGGGCTGCAGTGTGCAGTGTAATAAAACCGTAACACCATGTTCTACTTATCATCCAAATTTAATTTTAATGAGATTTCAATGTGTGCTTGCATCACCAACACACTTTAAAATGATGAACAGAGTGCATCACCTTTAGAACTTTTAAACTGTCACACTTTAAAACCAACATTTGCAATGTTGGCCTGGGACATTTAGTACTACTAGAGCACAATATCACGGAAATGCCATTGAAGAAAACTACTTGACTGCATCACTGGTGCGATCTATGTTATTTAGCTGAGAGCAAGAATACGTCTCATACTCAAATATTCACACCAGTTCGATCACGGCTTTGTAACAACCCCGAAAAAAGCGTCACCACTGTCAAGATAGTTTCTGTATTGTGTTGCAGTGCTTGAAATAATTCCCTAGCAGAAATTGCCTGAGGCAACACTTGACTTTCGCTGGAACAAAGAAGAACTTCAAATGTTTCACCGTGGCAAGCCGTGTGTTTTTGGAATGATGCAATGCTAAGTGTTTTGTACCCTCTGTTGTAAATAGAAGTCCTGAACAAGGAAACACTTCCCAAACACAAAACATTATAGGCTTTGCTTGTAAACAGCTTGTTTCTCTCGACAAAGACATAGGCCTCATTAGTAGATTGCCGGAGCAGCAATAACGTCCCAGTAATTCCGTTAAAGGGCATGTTACCTCACCGGGAAAGAAAAAGTTTGCTGGTCGGGCGGCTGGAATTACCTCAAGCCCAGAGCTGGGGGTTATTCTGTCAACCCACCAGCAAAAAGGTCTGGTACTTCCCCCACTTGCATGGAATGGGGATTTACCACCCTTACCGGCACCTGGAATCTGGTGTTAACTCTGCCAGACCAAGGATACCGGCAAACTTCTAGTGAGGCCCACACAGTTAACAAATATTTCCGATTGATAGATTGAAGGGCAGTGAGATTGTTCTTCTCTGTTGCTGCTTACGTCTTTCTGCTGAGAAACTTTAGGAGGCATGCTAGAAACGCGAAAACACGCACGTGGGTGTGAACAATAAAAGTAGATTACCGTAAATCAGAGCACACATTAATTGAGATGTTGGAACGATGTCCATTGCAGTCACTAATGGCCCAATGTTGTAATGGCAATAATTTATTCTGGAGCACTGCATTTACACAATACACAAATAAAGGCATATACAAAAAGTTGTATAAGGCACAATCTTTCTAGTTCTGAGTACTTCCAATTGCATTTTTAATCTTGTCACATCTCATTATCTTTTATAATATTTTAGCATATGTTGACGACTGAAACAATGTGATCCAGGTTGCCACAATTGATTTCTTCACTTGCATCATGCCCGACTTGCTTTTTTGTAGTCCTGAGACTGTCTAGTACCGAACTGCAACTTGTCTTGACCAAGCCAATGTCTGTTTGGGAAGCTATAGTAATGTCAGATAACCATAGGGAGTTTGTTGTGTAAGCCTGTGTGAACTCTGCATATGCGTTGTGCAGGAATTCTGTATGTATGCACTGCACAGGTGTGCAACGGACACCCATGTAGTCACTGTGTGTGTTGGCGGGCCCTATTCAAGTGGCTGTAAGGATTTGAATTATTCTTATCCTCTGGCATGTATTTGGTCAATCTTTCAGACCATTGTTTTTCTGTCTGCCGTGCCATTACAGGTGGGGAAAGTGCATATGTGAATCATGCTTGGTCCCACAGCAACATAGGGAGCCCAGCCCAAATTGCTATCCACACCCGAGCTGTACAAGAACACAATTGTCCTTATTGGGCATCCTCAGTGAAGTGTCTGTTGTGGTTACTAGGCACAGCATGCCTGGCACTTGCATCTGGGCATACCTGTTCTACTCATCATGCCATTGGCAAATAAAAGGTTGATGGCTGGAAGCTATGACTTACCACATCTTCTGGCATTGCACTTGGTATTCAGACAGAACAACATTGTTTGCCTGCCATACCAATACAGAAAGGGAAAGACCATATCCAAAACAGGATACTTCCCTCCCAAAATGTCATAGTCCAGGAACAAACATTCATTGCTGTTGGAAAGCCGCCATTTTAAGGAGGAGGAGAATGACATTTCAGAAGCATAAACTGTAGTAATAAAAGAAACTTGACTCCAATCTGTGCACATCCTTTTTTAAATTCATCTTTCCTGTTGTTGATCAGAAATCATGCCACATTATTATTTCATATGCAAAACACCACAAATGTTATCCCCGCCAGCACCATCATGCCCACATGAACCCAGGATGTGTGCAAGCAGACTACACATGTCAACTGTGCAGTAGTAATTCAGAAAGAAAAAATAGCAAATTGATTGTACCATATACATGTTTGATCAATTTGGTCTGAGGGAATCCATGGACTAACATTGGCACCACATCTATGAACTCCCATATGCTGCGACACCAAGAACAGACCCGTGAAGAATTTAAACGATCTGAGGTGCATTCCTCCCCATAAAATTAGACAAACAACTTAACATCACAAGTCCAATAGAGCAGCCAAATCAGTGCTTGGGATTTGACACCAAACTCTAAGGGTGTACACCAGCAGGGCATAGTAGTGATCTCCCTTTGCATCCTGGTAAAGTTAGGGAACTGTTTAAGAGAGTCCCAAAATAACCCATGATAGACAGTAACGGTTTTCTTCTATCCTGGATTTTTACGTTGGGAATTTACTTTGTGTTTTACTCTTTTGTGGAAAAACCTGGAATCCAGCTCCTTATGGGAAAGTCAGTCACTGTTGGGAAATTCCCAGTGGATCATTTTTCTCATGGTGGTGCTGGGATCATACAACAAGGTAACGGTTACAGTGGGTGGTATTTTACAGTAGCCTCTGTCATGTCAATCAGCAGTCAGAGCATTGATTACATGTTGTCAAAGAATAGCCGTTGGCCTTTACTTTCTCTGATAGCCAAGATGGGACCCTGAGTAATTTATAGGAGTAGAAGGTCCATGCATCTCAACAGTAGGTAAAATGTGTATTCAACTGTTTCTGGCAAAGGCCACAGGGTAGTTGACATCTGAGTTGAAGAGGTGGAGACATAATGGCCTCATACTTTCTATATGAGCCCTGCTGTTGCAGACAATACATAAATTGTCTTTGCTCTGCTCTTGCCCTCCACCTTGTGGTTACATGCTTTATCAGCAATGATGTGCCTTGGAGAGGAATGGTTTGTGACTTAGAAGGGAAATTCTCAATAAATCAGGGTTACCATGCCCAAAATGCACTGCACCAACTATAGGTGCACTACTATTTGCCACTGAGAAACCTGAAGACCTCAAGAGCAACCTGCAGGAATTGCACTTTGCAAAAGTTGCACAGTCTATATGGGTAGTGCAGTGACAGGACAGATTAATGCAACAATCACAACAGAGGTTTATGTGGGAAACTTTAAACAGTGTGTAAGTGGCACCTGCTGTCTAATGCTTGCTCCAAGCAACATTTTGAGGGGGATTCTAAGTGGGTCACCCATCACAATGCAACTCTGAGTGAGATTCTTCCTCTGATGTTCCTGTTTCAGTTGAACCAGACCAATATAGTATGGCCCTGTGGCTTGGGGGGTCATGATCATGTAGTAGAGATGAAGAGGTATAACACATAACTCCATCTGCAATATCAGCATGGAGCTCCACAGTTACCAATTGTTGCCCTCCCATTAGTGTATGACACAGTACAAGAAAAACACAATAAGAGGAAGGGAAAGTTGTGAGGAATTTCCATAGTCCCAGTTGGCTTGTATCAAGGGACAATACACTTAGAGGTTCAAATGTGGGCATGTAATGAGAGTTAGCATTATTAGCATATATTGCCTGTATGTGTCCCTCCTTTCCCTGAGGAATCCCGATACTTGTATGTGCGTAGAGAGGTAGCCTTGCAGTGAATATACATAGAGCAGATCCACACGTATTACCTCATAACTGGGCTGCTCAGAGCGACTAAGCAGGCTTGTATAAGACCAAGTGTCCAGATCACTGGGTAAATTGGGTATTGAGCATGACTAGAGTATCCAACACTTGAGCACAATGAGAGATTGCAGGTCCAATTTGGTTCCAAAATATGGTCCATGAATATTCTGCAGCAATAGATGAAAATGAAGATCTAGAGTTCCTTGTCAATATACATTTTTCTAATTTCTGTAATGTGTCTTTCTTCACAGGAGCCAATCTGGTCTTTGCACAGCTAAGTAAAGGAGTTCAAGATAGAGCAATTCACCCACACTGTGTTTTCCTTGTCTTGTCTTGATATTCTAGGTCCTGTTACTTGCACAGATATCTGAAGTAGCTTGTGGTCCCCTGCACCATAAGAAGACTCTAGGAAGAAGTGAAAGGATACCTTCAAGACAGCTAGAAAGCTTCAGCAGGTATATGCCACTTGAAATCACAAACTCTAAGCAGTGTTTTCAGAATGGACCTGATATTTTATAGGTTTCACCCCAAAGAGGCCACCAAGACTGACATCTCGTCAAGTTCTTACAACATTTCCCAAAGTGATCCAATGATGCTCCATCTCAAAGCTTGGCAACATCTATTATGATTAACCATCTAGTGCAAATCCATTGGAATGAGGAGGATGATGACTATCTAATAGCACATGAACATCACAAAAGAAAAATGCAAGGGGCTCACACCTTGCATAGAAGGTGATCGGCACCAGTGTGTAACCTCTATCCACCAGTACATCAACAACTCCAACTGCAAATGAAATGAGGGCCCTACATCAGCAGTTGTATCCAGTACACAAACTCCTCTCTTACCGACACTGAATCTAACCAAGATAAAAGTAATGTGTACAAAAAGCTGCGACTGGGTAGTTAAGGAAGATGCCACATTTAGTAAATGGCAGAATGTAATCACACAACACCACATTATCTTCATTACCTGCCATTGTTATTTTTTTTTTAAGTGGCAATTTATTTGTTCACCCTTTTTTCTAAACTCCAAAAGCGGTATCATGGCCAAGTTCAGATTCACCAAGGGCACTGCCTCATAACACTTCCCAGAATCAGTGATAAAAGTCCTTTGTGGACTATGCCTCAAATGGGTAGTCAAGGGAGATGCCACGGTTAAGGAAGGGGAGAGATTCCACTCTATGTGAAAAACAATTATAAATACTAGAAAGGCTGCTAAGAAAGCTTTCCATACATCTGCTGCTTCCATCTCCAGCAGTACCACTATCTCTTGAATATAGGTTGACCTTTCATGGGAGTTAATTGTACAACATCTAGTGTGAAACCACTCAGGTGATGATAACAATACAGCTACAAGAAAATACACAAATAAGCACATGTCACAAATGAACTTGCACGACACCAGCAATTGAACTACCTCACAAAACACTCCAAACCCCTACAAATATATTAAAGGTACAGGAGGTACAATAAAATAACCTTCAACCTTAATAACAAATACAAAAGCTACATGTCCACATTTTTGAAATTTAAAAAATACATTAAAAAATACTTGCTACCCAAACACAGCAATTGAAGAAAACAATAATGAACACCATCTGATAGCAATGCTCACAACAACAAACACACATAACACTGCAAACAAACCTTCAAATGTATAAATAAAGATTAACACTTACTTTCACATCTTGCCAAACTTCTGCCATGTACACAGTTAGAGTTCAGGAATCAAAAGGACAAAACTACAGAAAACGGTGGCTTTCATACTTTCCAAAACAAACACCAGAAAAGAGGACTATATACCAATAAAACTACCAAGATGGCTTACACACTTTCAGGCCAACTATCACTAAACCCTGCACAAATGCAAAAGTAACAGCTAACCAATAACAAACAATGAAACAGAAACAAACCCATTTTTACCCGAACTGGCATCTTTCATAGCTGTGGTTATTCAACGCGGCTACAGATCTTGATTTGTATCCGTGGTGACATGCACATTTTTCTGCAAGCCCAAAATGAAACTAAATTGGCCTTCAAACCTTCAAATCAAATAAGTGAACAACTAAGTAGATAAAATAACACAAACACATACAATTCTGTACTGTATTATCCACATGAACATATGATTATTGCACCAAAAATGTATATTTATAGACACAACCTTAAATACCTGTGGTTCCAGCCACAACAAATGAAAAGCAGAATAGTATTGATGCATCTACGCATGTGCTTTTTATAGACACAGCTATACAAGAGCCCCTCATAGGCGTTTACTGATAACCGCAACTATTCGCGAAAACTACCAATCTCCAAAAACTGTCCCCAACATGCCTACCAGCCCTCCTCCACTACTCATAGTCCTCCTCCACTCCTCTAGTCTCTTACAATCCCCCAAAACACTCATTGCATATAAGATGACACCCACCAACATTTTGTATAGCCGTGGCTAGCACACGTCCACAAACACACGTTGTGGCACTTGCTTGGATATAGTTGCGGCTCCAATGGGGGGATGGGGATGTGTGGATGGTGGGGTGAGGATCTACCCATGAATAGAAATGCTGCATGCTTGGCAGCTGTTGGATAGCCATGAATAATAGCAACAGCACCATCAACCAATTAGAAAGTACAACACACATAAATCATACATACCCTGTTCATACAAAACTACTAGAAATGCAAACTAAGAATCATTTTCCTGGAAATAGAGAAATACTGCAGATATTGTAGCTGGTTTAAAACTGGTGTGGCTGATTGGAGACAGTTGGCTGTTTTGGTTGCTGGCTTTTTGTGAGAAACTAAATATTAACATTGACCTAGGTTTGCGAGACTTTACAATTAAATGGTTTGGATTTCAGGGAATGTGTTGGTTCCAAGTTTTTCCAAAATTGTTAAGTGTGAGAAGTACAGGGCCCCCAGACGTCTTACTTATTCATTGTGGAGGCAATGATTTGGGGAATGTTCGAGGGG
This sequence comes from Ambystoma mexicanum, assembly GCF_040938575.1. Taxonomy (NCBI): domain Eukaryota; kingdom Metazoa; phylum Chordata; class Amphibia; order Caudata; family Ambystomatidae; genus Ambystoma; species Ambystoma mexicanum. The sequence goes on from NC_090937.1 coordinate 537,602,684, forward strand.
TGTCCCATAATTTAATGATGAAAGAAGACATGGAAAACTTATGGAACTATTTCCTTACACAATCTTTATCTTTTCCAATCTCACTCAGAGGGAAAAATGGAGATGGACGACCATATTTAAGGGTAAAAGGGAGAAATCCCTGAAATAATGTTAATAAAGCAGTTTCAGCATTCATGACAGTCCAAAACCAATTATGGATTGCGAACAACAACATACAGTCCTACATTGCCAATTTCTATAGACATGACAGAGTACACCTAACTGATGAAGGAAATGCAGTGTCTCTCATAACATCAAAACAGTACTCCTAATGTGCTAAAGTTCTACACTGTGTATCCAAAAACAGTCCTTTTAAGAACTCCTCATCATAGATAAATACAATCAATAATAACAAAACATATGTTTATTATAACCGCAGCTACAGTTCATTTAATTTTTTCATAACCGCGGTTATACAAAGTCAGTTGACTAGGGACTGACTTCAAGTGTTATACTACAATCCAACTTAAAACTTTAAACACTACTCATGTACGTAAGTAAAGTAACTGAAAAATAATAAACCATACACAAATACTTAACAGTAAACTAGATAGGCAAACATTTCAAACCCACACAGCATAATACGATAAGTGAGAATACACAACCTAAAGTACATTGTATGGTGCATCTAAACTAGACTATAATTGCTCCTTTTACATTCGTTTTGTTTAACTATTTTCTTCTGCCTTTCTCTAAAATCTCACATGCTCAAAAGTCTGAAAACACATATCCAAAATAAAAAAAAAAGATTCTGTAAAACCTATCAGGTCACTGACCATGTGCTTTGGCCATGGGCAGTGATTTTCCACCCCTGACATCACTATACCTAAACATCACTATACCTAAAGCATTTAAAAAAAATATAAAACACTGACTCCCAAACTATATAGCCGCGGATAGCAAACTACACATACCCTTGGCTATCTGTAGTCCTTTGTAGTCTTGGATATAGCCACAAACATTGGCAAAGCGTCCATAATAACATGTTTTCCTCCCCCATCCACCTCACCAAGTGCCCCTCCTTATCTGTGCCAGTTCCGCCCCCTCTCCAGATGGCCTCCTCACCTCCCCTGCCCCCTCTCCCTCCCCCCCACAACACACGCTGCTTCTGTGAAGTAGTTTGCTATGAGATGTCAGCCATTTGCAGCTAAGGAAAGCTTTGTGTTGCAAACTCGGTCCCTGTACACCCTCCAACTCCCAAATATCACTCAGTGCCTTCTAGCCACCCCCCAACTCTACCCTGATGGTATTTGTATGTTTTTTAAATAGCTTTATACTACGTTTCACGTTCCCATGTTCCCATAGCCTCAGCTATACTTGCAAATATCTCTTGCATCGAGAGTAAAACAAGATGGCGGTGGTTTCATTTCAGAAAACCATGATCCTACAATGCACCATGGGAGATATAACTATAATTTTCGGGGAAGGGGGATCCCCTTTTCCGTCAAATTTTAAAATAACTATGGTACAGAATAACCCTAAACCATGCATGGATTGCGAGTGAACGCTTCGTGCTAAGTTCTTTCGGACCTGGTCCAAATCCATCCTGCGGTTTGGGCTGTGCTCTTTGACAAACATTGACCTTTTTTGTTGAGGGAAAATGAATGGGAAATAGGCTGCACTTTTGGAGATTTTCTTTTTTTTTACGCTTATTCATTTTTTGAAAAATGTTTTAACGGATCTTTGCTCAACTGCAGTAGTGGGGGGTGGCACAGACTTTTAATGACTTTTGAAACTTAAGCCAAGTCTTTTACTCAAATCAAAAGTTATAAAGTATAGAATTTTGAGGGGTTCTTATGTGTCTCCAACTCACCTTAACTATAGAGCGGCGACCGCCACCCTATAATTTGATATATGGGTTTGAGTGATAACACTTGCCTGTGATTTTCATCTTCTACTGTGTTTTGAATGACCTAATACATTTTTACATTGACTATCTAATTTGAATTATAAAGTGTTGCCAAGTGAAGCCCTTGACCACTCTCACACATTTCCTGTGACTAAAGCTTTGCTGCTCATCCACACTACCTTTATTGGGTTTTGCCTAACCTATCAGTGTCTTCCCTGTTCACCATAAGTAGGGTGGCCTCCTAAAGTCTTCCCCCCAGGGCACGCACTAGAAATCCATCTTAACGCCTGTCTCCCCTGTATCCATGGAGTGTCAACAAACATCCCTGCTACCCTGTTCTGTGGCATTTGTCACTAGACCACCACATATTGTCCTTTCTCCTCTACCACTTCTAAGGCCTCCTCCACAAACTTTGAGGAATATTGATGTGTACGGTGCAGGTAGGCACACAGACCTCATCAAACAACATGTTTACCTTTTCTCTTCTGTCTGTTAGGGAGAATTCTCTGTTTACGCTGAATTTCCTAACCTAGTGAGTCCCCCAGCAGCTTTGCTGGATTTCTGGAGTTTGTTTTTTTCCATCCTGCCAAGAGTGAGACTCTTTTTCTCCCACTCTTGGACATGTATGTGTGTAATTCCTTTGAATGTCAATGTGTTCAATGGGCTATGGGGTCTTTTACTCCATAGGGTCTCATATGTTTTTCTATGTGTGTTACACCGCACCCTACGTGCTGTAGCACTGCGGCGCCCTAGCGGACCCCCACCATAGACTCCATACCCGGGGACTGACTACTGCCTCCCCGGGCATGTAAAGTCACCATTGGCTTTACTAGACCTAAATTTACTAACAGAACTAGTACAAACCATCTTATTGTGGAAGTACTAGTAGGGGTAATTCGATTACTCCTGGATCTGTTATTCGAGGGGGCACTGTCCCGTCCCCCCTCGTCGAGTTTTGGCTGGTGGCAGTGGAAACTACTTGTTATGTTCGACCCCGAACATAACCCTATGGGATTCTTCCCATTGTTAGAGATTGATACTGTTTCTCGTTAATCTCTAACATACCACCGGTCTACTTATCTTAAATAAGTCTATCGGATGGTATTTTCTGCCAGAACTCGGTTTTTAAAATGGCGTCTGTGTTCGTCTCTGTGACTCCTAAACCCAAGGTTGAGCCCTTTGTTCCACTTTTGGCGGGCCTTTGTACAGAGACCCTCCAAAGTGGTGCCATTCTGTCTGGGTTACCACAGGGGTGTGGGAGGGGGTTTAGGCACCCTGGACCGAGTTGCCTTGCCAACTCCGGTCGCACTCTGGAGTGATTGGCCCAAGTGGTGAGCCTCCCCGCTCACCACTTAGCATGTGTTGATTGACAGCTAGGCTGAATGAATGGGGGTTTTCTGCATAAAAGCAGGGCTTTTAGGACTGGATCTTCAGAAGTCGCCACAGGACCTAAGAATCCGACGAGGGTAACGCTGAGCCGACCTGCACGATGACACCTCCGGTGCAGCCCTGCGGAACCGACTCACCACTTCCCGATGACAGAGGAGATCTCCATGCCGGAGAGTCTCTTCCCCTGACTGGTGGGAACAACCAGTCTCCTTTTCTTTTTCTTCGCCTCAGGACGCAGTGGTCGGATTGCCCGTGCAGAGCACATCGGCAACTGGATAGCCACTACCCCTGCACCGCTACCAAAAGGTGGTGCCTTGTGAGGGAGCACTCTGCAGCTGGTCTCTTCCCTGGTGGTGCACCAGACTTCAATTTTCTTCGATGACGAGATCATCTCTACTCTTGGCAAAGACCCGACGTGCATCCACCACCAGGAACAACTGCCCCCGCCGGAGCTGTCTCTCCACAAACAAGGTACCGTGTCCGCCTGGCTTCCCTTTCAATCAGTTCGAGTGAGGTGTCTTAATCCTCTCCTTTCCGTTGGGTCGCCTCCAAGCTTTCTCACGTATTGCTCTGAACTAGTTCAATCTGCCAATAACAATTTGCTACAAAGACTCAAACGCTTCTCCACAAGAGACTTTTGGGACATATCGCCTTGCCTCTCTCCGAGTGGGCCTGGCCTCTGAACTTTATGATCTATTGTGGTTCTTGCCTTCTTGCCTTGCATTTTTCCCGTGAAGTATTGAACTGTGTTGATTTCGTAACCTGCTTATTTTTCTCTCCCGTCCTAACTAATATTAGAGTGCCATCTAGGTTGAGGCATACACCTCTGTCTGCAAATAAGTGGTGCCGGTAGAACCTAGACTTGTTGAATTATTGTTAGGGGGATTGATTGTTTCTTCTTCGTAGAGTAATTGTATTTGATGTGTTTGCCGTGACAGTGCCACAGGGTTTTTGATAGATGTTTCGTTATAAATAAATACCTTAATATCTTTACACTGAGCCTCGTTGCGTGTTTGCTTGTTTTACTGTGAAGAATTGCCCTATATTGTATACTATACTCCACATACTGCTTAACTCTTCTTGAGGGAAGTCTGACTGCTCAGCCACAGCTACCAAGTGAATCTGTGTGGTACAGACTGCTACCAAGTGGGTTTACTGCCAAACACCTGTAGTCCTAAATCTTTTGCAGTGGTCCCAGAGGGAACTGCACAGGTTTCCGCCTAACACTTTCATGTAGGAATCCTCCTTCTGCAAGGAGAAACACAGTTCCCCCTCTGCCTCTCTGCAGTCTTCTTTCCCTTCCTCTCACAGTGTCACAGACATAACATGACAAGTGCCTCAAATGGCAGTCCTTAGACAACCTGAGAATCCAAATGTATGAATTAAAAGTAGCCTGAGAGAAGCAGAACGCAACCCCAAATAAACAATTCATCTTCTAAATGTACCACTAAAAGTAAAACACGACATTACTACAACACTGAAATAATACAATAACATGAACATATAATACACTATTCAAATAATAGTACACCATTTGTATTAATTTTCTTAGGTGTTTGCGGATAGGATTGAGTATAGTAAACTTAAAAAAAAGTGATAAGCAAACACAAATGGGAAAATACACACAAGAATATGTATTTAATTCCTTTTGTATATGGGGAAACTCACTAGCAAACACTGAGCAAACACTAAGACAAAGGGGCACACAGATTTACTGCAAAACAAGGCTAAACACTAGGGGGTCATTTTATATCAATTGATAATTGCACTCGAGCGGACCATTTCTGTTTGCAAAGATACGCAACATGTCTCTTCAATGACATTTTCATAATTTCAAAAAGGTGTAGAAATGCATAGGTTATAACGAAGGCAACATTGACTCTACCTTCACTTTTAACTCAGTTTTGGAAAAAGTGTAAATGCTATCTGCAAGTGGCGAATTCAAGTTGATTCCATGTGAAACTGATGTGCTATTTAAGGTTGGTGTGGGGATGAACTGCAGAAACATATAATCTCTTCAGTTCTGCCACTCTGCTTCCAAACAGAATGAAAGTCCCATTGGGCATCTCATTTCTAATTGGTAAAATCATTCAAATGACATCACCTGGCTGTTCTTGACTGTATTCTCCTGGCTCCAGTCCATGTTTTGTTCACTGTTCACTGGTGCACCATGTGAGAATGAGTTCAGCAACAGGAAGGAGAGAACTGTGGTCAGAAAATATAGTGGGATGGTATGGAAGAACAAGAGTGGTAGCAGTAGTGACATTTGTAGCAGGTATTTTTTCGGGGACTGAATCCACCCAACTCCCACTTCCTGGATCTGGGACATGGCTGGCTCTGTCTTATTAAGCCTCCTGTCCCAGGTTGTGGACTGTCCTTGTCCCCATTTGACAGGTCGCTCTGTTATGGTAGGAGTCGTGGGACCCATATCCTTCCCCTGCTGTATTGGTCAGGCTTTAATTGCACCAACAGTACTCTATTCTAGATGTGGGAAGGTGATTGAGCCTCTCAAAGACAAATAAATAGTTTAACACAACTGTCAAACAAGCACAAAATCAATCATAAAACATATTCAAACTACAGAATTCCTGAAAGGATGGTAATTCAAAGGGTAATTTCCCAAATATATTAATTCCACTAACCTCTGGGAAGGCATACTCTAAAATAAGTGCATTAAACATCAATTGCATTTAGTCTGGGACATTTCAAAGACTAACGATTGTTTTCAAAGATAAAGTTCAATACGTGTCTGCAGTCCAATTATTGTATTGAATTCATTGGTACCCAATACTTTTCTTGCAATGTATAGATCAGTTTCAATGCATATTTCTCAATGATTATAGGTTCTATTTAGCTACAACAGAAAGAGAGTAAAATGCAATCACTATGTGTGAAACATAGCTCTCTATGAGGGAATGAACGTTCTAGCTTATTTGATTTGCATTCATAAATACAATTTTGTGGGTCATTCTGAAAGTGAGGCCTGCTAATGAGACCCCCCCTTTCATAAAAAGCCCCCTCCCCTCTTTCATAAAAATCTCCAAGGCAAGCACATAGTGCATCCCTGTACCTTTGCTGCACCGGTCTCCTGACAAATGCAATAGTTGATGCCTTATCAGTCTATTGGCAGGATAATGTCTAAGACTAGGCCATACCTAGTTATGGTATAGTGACCGATAAGCACACACAAGTATTAAAACAGCCCCAATTTGATGCAGGTGTCAACGCTGTGCGCCCAGGTCATTGATGTTGACGAAATAAATATGTATGGCTAGTCTGGATGTTGCCACTATTTTGAGTGAGCCAATAGCCAGGATGATACCTTCCCTTGATTCCCCAAGTGAAATGATAACACCATCCCTAACAGCACAGGAGTTCTCACCAGGCGAACTCTTGGGAAGCGTCCTAGAACTGGGCCTGACATAAACAAAACGCTAGCCTCACACCAGAATTTTGCACTCCACAGGCTCTTTAAAAGCATGGTAACTGGGTGGACTTAGAATAGCCGGAGAGGCAAAAGTGGACCTGCAAAGGGGTTCTTCCATTTCTTTTTTCTTTTGGATCTCTTTCCCTTCCTGTCCCTTCCTGTCCCCACCATTTCATGAAGGAACAGGTACGCACAGTAGACTTTCTTGTGTCCATTCCCCAGATGTGGGGTTTTGTTTATTATGTAGCTCATTCTACACCCAATAGATTGATGTATTTGAATAGCAGATGCCTTTCACCCAGATCCTGCTGCATGGGCGCCCTGAGGTTGGAAGTAACTCGGCAATACATGGTATGATGCCCTCATAACGCCACCTATTCTGAGCATGCGTGTCTCAATCGCCCTCCTTCTGTCTCGTATGTGTGCCATCTTTCAGACGTCTGCTTGTTACATGAATGAGCATTCGGTGTCCCACACGCTAATTTATATTGACCCTTTTCAGTTGTATATGAGTATCACACAGCAAATATGCAGCTAGTTCTATAAACGGGTCCAGTTTTGTATTGCATGGCATCCGTGCCTTTCTTGCACTATTATTGCTTCAAGGAATGCACCCTTTCTGGGTAATTGCTTAAAATATAGGATGTTGCTTTGGGCCACATCTGCAATCGTTTTGCTCTCCTATAAAGTCCAGCTCTTTACTTCTCCAGCAGTCCTCCCCCGTTTGCCATCTGCTGCAGTATTGCTTAGTGGTGATGCATCGTTTGGTTTAGTCACATTGCTCCTCCCTCTTCCTGTGGCCTGTGCTTCCTTTGCATTGCAACTCGGGATCTTTCCAAGCACCAGGGAATCATAGGGCCTGATTCATGGAAGTGTTTCATAATGGTGCAATCCCATAGGAAAACGTTCCACGAATCAGGCCCATAGTTTGAATGTCTAGCAGCCTCTTCTAAAAATGTTGCGCCTTTAGGACCCGCACGGATATCAGCTTGTAAACGATGTATGGCAGAGTGTTCATTTTAAAGCAGTTTCATTTGCCTACTATGGGAGGGTTTAACTCGTATCACCTTTGAATCATTTTCGGATGCACAATTGGCACTACGACAAAGAACTTTAATCCCTCCACCATCCGTTTATGTCAGCAACTCCAAGAAATCTCGTGTTCTTCTTTTAGAGTTATTTGCAGACATTGACAGGGCAGATGACTCTATCATGTGTTTTTCTTTGATGTTCTCTGTTCGTCTGTCTGTTTTGGGTGTGTCCTCCATTCCTCTTTGGTTTCATGGGCTGGCAACTCTTCCTCTGCATTCCCATTGCATATGGGTGATGGGCAGGTTCAATCCTTGGTCCTTTATTAGTGTCTATCTCCATTTTATCATCGTGTTTTTAGTCCCATCTGTACCTTGTGCGCTGATTAGTCCTGAAACATTCTTTCCTTCTCCTCCTTTCCTAATTTACTTCTTGCTTCTGCTTCTGACTGCCTCTTCCTGAATAAGCTCTGGGTGCTTGCCCGCTTCTTTCCTTGTATTCATTAAAGACAAAGATGATTTTAGTCACAGAATTTGCTATCATGTTAGAAGTCCTCCTTCCTTTATTCATGTCCCTCTAATTCTCTCCCCTTTCTTCTTCTGACGACATTCTCAGTACTACTTTTGATTATTTTCTTTTAACCACCACATTTCTTCACTGGCTCCTTATTACTGCGTTCTACTGTAGAACAAACAAAACATGCATCATTTCCTGAGCTTTGCTGCTACGAAGGGCCTGGGTTTATTTCTGGCCAGTTCGCATGTTTAACACTTTTTCCACTTCTAGACCTTCTTGCCTTTCCTTTCTCACTCCAATTCAATCTATTTTTATCATGAATATGTGTCTTTTATTTTTGCTCTCTATATCTTTTCCGCTTTACTTGCTCTCCATTGCCTTTCTTTCGTTTATTGTCTCCAGTTTCACTAGATGTGCATAGTCTTTTTACCTCTCTTCTCTTGTTTCTGTTTTACTCCCCTCCTCATGCCCCTTAGTCCTCATATCTCATTATTTTTTTGGCTGTTCCCTATCGGCTTTGTATTCATTTGGATTTCAGCGTGTTTTCTCACTGGAATCCTAACGTTTGGGATGCTCTCCCTTACTCTATCACCTGATTTACAACGCATTTTACGAAGGGATTGCACCATTATAAAACACTTTGTAAATCAAGCCTAAAGTGTTTAATCCTGCTTACATATTTTCTGGTCAACTTTCAAAGCTCATTTTCTACTACTCTCGGAATTCAACCTGACTCCTTTTGATGTTTATTGCTCACATAGTTTTTCAACTGCCTTTGTCTATATTCTGTTCTGCGCTTTGACATAATTGCTATATTCATTTAAATAAATAAACCAGCAGTCTCAGGTTTGTCACACACCATGAGCAACTCATATACACATCCTCAGGTGATGGATACATTGAACACATTAAGCCAACGATAGGCATCCATATCAGAAGTCAAAGTGGGCGGGAGCGGTCGGGAGCAGCGCTCCTATACTTTTTATTTTTCAGTTTCACTGTTCCTATACTTTTATGTTAAAAAGAAACCATTCTGGAATGGTTTCGTTTTAAAATAAGAGTGTAGGAAGAAGTGGAAGCTTGCACTTCAGTGCATTGCACTGAACATTCCCTTAAATAATAAGTGTTTTTGTTTGAGGGTTTGGATTGTGTGTGGGAGGGGGCGCAGTGGTGGGGTTTGTGGAGAGCGGAGCAGACTGGCAGGGAAGATAGCTCCACTACTTCTTTTCATACACGTCACCCACTGATCCATATATTCAGTAGTACATAGATATCTCACGTTAGAGAAGCACCAATAAGCTGTTTGCACACTTACTAACCCGGAGTAATAGAGCTCACAGGTTTTTTCATGGGTAAACCTCATCCCCTGTTTCTCTGCCTTTGTTTCCTGCTAGGAAGCGGAAGTGCCTTACAGATCACCACATCAATCTTTAAAAGGAAGTCATCCTTGTTAAATTACTGGTCCTGATGAAGATGATCACTGCCACATGGATCATCCAAACCGGCCGACCACTAACGGCATGAGCGACCTCATGCTGAAGACAATGTTCATTATAACAAAATACGGACATGTCCAGATATATTGATGTTTTTGACACTAGAGAGCTACATTAGCCTCTAGCCCTTTATGCTCTCTGCCGAACATTGTTACTGCCTTCAACAATAAATAGGTCCACAGTGGCAGTGTCTGCCTCCATGCAATGGTGAATAAAACCTATATTGATATCCAGATGTGAGGACAGCCCACAGCCAGTAAGATAGAGACAGCACTGGTAGTCACCCTGTCATTTTAGAATTGCTCTGTATGACTGATTGAAAATTGTTAAATTGTCTGTATGAAAGAAGATGGGATAGGGTTAGCCTCTTCTCTATCCCTGTAAAATCGGTGATACACCACTAGCAACCTAGGGAGAGAGCTTACCTCGAGACAGGGACAGGGATTTCTTCCTATTAGGGAGAGCCTGGAAGTGTGTGTGTGTGTGTGTGTGTGTGTGTTTTGGTAAGATACATGATGAATGTGATATCTTGTTTAAACTTGTTCCCATCACCGTTCTTTTGTGGTATCTGGGATATAATACAAACTATAATTACTGTGCATAGAAGTTGTCGGTATCTAAAATGAAGTGATGCATGCACATACAAGTGATATTATTATTATTATTATTATTATTATTATTATTATTATTATTATTATTATTATTTTCATTATTTTGTATTCACAATTATACTATGATAGTGACAGTGACAGTGATATTGAGAAAACAGGCATCTAATGATCCACTGATATACGGAAGGCGAGATTGCTCCAGCCCTCTGAGTGAAACAACACATCTGCCTCTCATTAATGGGCTTGCATTAAGGCAACCACCCACTGGTTGCTCTATGGCTCATTGTGGACCATCATGTATAGTTCCTGGTCCACTCCAACACACATCATGCTCCATTCCAAAACTTGTTGCATTGATAAGGAATACATCCAAAATGGCCACAGCACGTTGCAGACCACTACATATGACAATCTGATGCCCTTCACATTTAGACACACGTCTTCCAAGTAAACTTTACACAAATGCAAATCGACTATGCTATGGTGTGTAGAAACTCGAGTGGCACAGTGAGGCCATCCTATGCTTATTAATCTATGTAAAGGCTATACAATTGGTAAATGGTAAATCTGCACTAAAAAGAGAAAGTGGTATAACGGGAAACAGCATCTGAATGAAATGCACACGTATGTATTGGGGCATGCAGAGATGACCAGAGCAGTGGGATACAGAGACACAGAGAAAGATTGTGTGGATGAACGATATAGAGGAGTTGAGATTGCAGCTGTTGCATGATATCATGTTGCAGAAAATAACTCCAATTATGGCATGCAGAGAATATGCGAAGTATGGCTAAATATATCCCCTGATGCACAACACAGTGGGAATCTGCATGGGTCGCAAAATCAGAGAATTCCGCTTTACATGAGATGAATAATGGCACATCACTGCACAATCGGACATCCCCAGGAGACCCAAAACCAACCCTGTATGCAGGTGTACAGTGCCATCGTGTGATTCTGCGACCATTGCAAACAATCAGGGAAATTATGCAATTTTGTGAGGCACTTTAAGCACTTTTATGCAAGTTATGCTATTTGTAAATTTGTGTAAAGCACTTGCAATTTCAATCATTTTAAATAGAAATATTAATGTAAATCAGTACCCGATGTGGGGTTGATTTGCCCAACCAGCCAATGGGGAGGCTCAGAGTGGGCGCATTAACATATGGTAATCTGGCGCACCGAGCCTCCTCAGGACTGGAGGTCACCATCTCCCCCACCAGGGAACTGCATAAGTCCCCCCTGCATCCCCATCGCCCCTTTTGCCACAGATTTCAAGCCCTCCCCCTCGCGCCCCACTTACCTTCTCCTTTCTGTTCATGTGCTGGGAACAGTAGTCTTCCCAGCGAGTCTGCTCCTTATCTGTAAAAAGTGGCCATGGAAAGGGAGACCTCCCCTCTCCATGGTGGTCATCTTTTTTGAGAGCGCGAGTATTGTACATGGATGGTGTAAGAAGTATGTGGCAAATAATTACAATCATACTAAAATGTGATCAAATTCGTGCTATGAACACATATTTTTAGTTGATAAATATTGTAAGGTTCTTGGGGGAGGGGGTGGAAAAACATCACAAGAGGATTTGATCTCAATAGACACTGTCCCGTTCATAGACTTGAAGGGGAGTTCGAGCTTGCATCATATGGACAGACAATACATACACTGTGCTTCTTCTACATGAATAATGTCAATTCATTTTAAGAAATGCAGATTTGATTCTCCAGAATTGCCTACTGATATGTATGAACAGTGAGTTCTATAATTGTTTATATTTACTTAATCTTCAATGTCAGCAAGGGTAGAAAACCAGTGTGTGATAGGTTGAGCAATACTAAGATTACGCATGTGTAAGGAGAATCAAAGTTGAACATATTTGCGAAAAGTCAGATTTTGCCAATTTGAATCTAGAATTAAATTTGTGGAATAAAAGTATTGCATTAGGATTCAACATTTGGAAAACTATTTGTGTGATACTAGCCACAGGATTCAGCATTTGGAAAACTATTTGTGTGATACTAGCCACAGGATTCAGCATTTGGAAAACTATTTTTTTGATACTAGCCAAAAGAGGTCCAAGGCTGAGGAAAAAGTTATTTGAGATATTGTAGAATGTGTACCACAATCTACTCAGATGTGTTTCAATCAGAAAGGTACACGAGGCAGGGCGTTATTAGTGTACCATCTATAACCCTAAAATGGTACAATGGTCCATAGTTGATGATACTCTTCACATATGTGAGTCGGCACCTGAGACCACAGTAAATTCCAAAATAAAAGGAATGAGCAAGCAACGTTTTATTCAAACACACAGTAATTCATGGATTATTTGCACCAAAAAAAAACGGGATTTGTGCGCCTTTCTGCCAGCAAATCCCTGTTAAACAAATGGGGATTTGCGGGCAGAATGGCGCACAAATCCTGTTTTTTTCGGCGCACATAATCCATGAATTACCCCCACAATGTACTAAAAGTTCAAGCCACAGTCCAAAGAACTAAAAATCCACTTCTGCACGTAAAATGCAGACAATTCAGGCTAGATAGAAGTATGTACCTGTACAGGCAGAATACTCTCGACAGCTACTGCAGGAGAGAGAACATTTGCTAAAACTTTAAAAAGTAAAACTCATACAATGTTTTATTTGTATTGTTAATGTCTTTGTGTAGGAAGGAACATGGAACCTAAAGATTCTCTAAGGCCAAGATAAAAGCCTGGGTGAAGGGTGCCTTGAATGCCAGAAAAATGGCATTCATTTCAATAGATCACTAGTCTATTTGAGGGTTTTGCACTGTCAAGCAGGTCTTCTTGCCACATCGCTTAGTAGAAGAAGGGAAATATTCAGTCCAAGTGTCTTGATGTGGAAATGTGTTCTGAGCTTTGCTTTAGGACCCCCCAGTTGGCTCTCTGGGAAGGTTTGTCATGAGGAGCACTGCACAGGATGCATAATGCAATCAAGTGCATGAAGCAGTGGGCAGCTCCTTCGGCGGTTTGGGTAAAAAGTAATGCGCGATTTTTGATCAAATGATTAGCAAGAGCAGCGCAATTCCAATTCGACTCAAAAAGGTGAAGGTGTCCATAACTGGATCTCTCTACACAAAGTTCCACTCAAGAGGAACGATGACATGTCACACAGACACACAGTGTACACTATGGTTGCTTCAATGTCCTGATTAGCAATATTCTGCTGGTGTCCTAATTGTCTAGAGCCAACACAAGTGGACAGTCTCTCCTCTTTCTCTTATCAGTGTCTTTCCTAATTAAAAAGAAGACCTTAGTCTGTCAGTTTCTCCACCCTAAAAGAGTGGTGAGTTCCCCGTTCATTCATACAAAACACTACCTGGGGAAGCACTCTCCAAGAATCCAATGAGGACTACTTCTTAAGGAAGCATCCACCCTCTTTTATGTCTGCAGCTCCCACTGGTCTTGAATATCTTTAGTGTCACTTTGTGGCGTGGCAAAGCAAAGCATGCAGGGAGAATCAAAGTTGGTAGAAACATACTGTTCATGGCCAGTGATACCTGGATAACTTGGGGCTGCCCATGTCTTGCATCCTGGAGAACAAAGGTGCTCTGCCTGGATCACCTTCCCTCGCTTGATCATGCACCATGGATCCAGATGTGTTAGTCTATTTATACCTTGAGCACAAACTTTAGAAAACAGTTTTGCTCAAATGTTGTGGTGTGAAGGAATCACTAGTGGCAGAACGTAGGGGCATAGGGTGGGACTGAAATCATATATTATCAGGTTGGAAGAGGTAACACATTCAGGAGATGCTGGTAGGATATCTCAGGGGAAACGCGCTAGCATTGAAAGCAAGAGAATGCGCAGAACAACGCAGGTTCGATCCCTGGGCCCGTGCTTAGAAACCTCTGGGTATTAAGAACGTTATAAATAACCAATTACAATATACAATCCAATTACAATGTCACTTGTATCTGATCAGCAAATGAGTGGGTAGATAGGGTTTTGTGTGGAGCCTACAATGATTTCTTATGGGATTTTTAGGAGAAACGTGGAAGCCCTTAGCATTTACAGCGATATTTGGCAAAATATTGATGTATGTTTAGATTTGCCTGGCATTTAATTTGTAGGATGCTAGGACACTGCAACTTGATTTAGTTAAGATTAGGCTTTAGGAATTGAAATAAAATGCACGGATGCCAGGCAAATGTTGACCATAGCAGACTTCATTAATTCATAGTTTTCCCAACATTTCAGTTTTCCCAAAGATGTGCCAATCGCCAGCAACATGATACGAGATTTAGAATTATTAGTTTTGTTATTTGGTTAACAAAGTAACCTTTAACAATGTAAAAGAAAAAAAACATACAAATACTTCATTTAAAAAACAGAATACAAAGTAATAATTCATTTAAAATACAGCATACAACATATAAAACGCATAGCACACATATGAAAGTTAAAAGAAGGTAAGAGACCATAACAAAGAAAAACACAATTAGAGCACGTATTAAATTGATCATGTTACTCTTCCATCTGTTTCTAAAATGTATTTTAGGAAATTAATTGTGGCAACCATCCATTTATTGTGACCATAAGAGTTCATGATACGCTGCCACACTCTTTCAGTGTGGACCTGGGCATAGGGTTGAATATGGTGTCCGAAATATGACATTCGCCTCTCCTCTAATGATCTACAATGCAGCAATATGTGGTCAAATTCAACCTTACCCTCATCACCCTTGACTGCCATGATCTGCTGGGTGACCTGCTCAAGTATTCTGGACACATTCTGACTGGTCTATCATCAATCAGAAAGTCAGGATACAGATGGCATGATCTAACTTTACCGATTGTGTCGATCCAATCCCACTCTTTGAGTCTCCTTTTCAATTGAGTTGGATTATGACAAACTGTCTTTTGAAATATCATATAACTCACAGATCAAATAACACTCTGTTTCGCAATTCTGTAAGGCAACCCAGTACTTCTTATGTGGCCATTTTTTTAAGAGCCACCAAATTGAGCCCTCCTTAGCACAGAGAATGGTTTTGAACAGTGAGAGGTTCTTCCAATATAGGTAAAGTTGAAAGGAGGACAGGCCCAGCTCATAATGAATCACTGCTGCTGGAACACTGTTAGGTAGGTTTAAGACCTTCCTCCAGAACAAACTCTCTAGAACATGACATTCCAATTAAGTAGGGAGGCCCCAGTTCTCACTCCCATAGGTTATAGATGGCAAAACCTTGGTTTTATAGAATTTTGGAACAAAGCTCAAAATGAAATGGCCAAATTAGCGTTTTACAGCAAAAGCTTGAGTAGCGAGATTTAGCATCTTAGAATGCTGGTAGCTTGGAAACTCCATTATATTAAGCAGTTCAAGCAATCGGCATCCCAGATAACAGATGTTCGAAACCTACACTAGCGGCATACTATTGATGCACCATTGGTAACTTGTATACTTTAGTTTCATTCCTGGTCTAAAGGTTAGTATCTGTGATTTTGATATATTGATACTTAGGTGATTCAGTTGTGCATATTCAGCCAGTGCGTTGAGCTTATGCTGCAAATCTACTAGTGTGTACTGGTGTGTACTCAAAATGAACAAAGTCATCTGCATAGATTAAGTAATGCAGACTAATGTGGGCTAAATTCGTTGAGAAACTGTGGATAACATCAAAGATCTCGGCAAGGACAGAGAGAAAGAGGCTGAAGAGTAGAAGGACCAGTACACAGTGCTGCTTAAGCCCACGCGTAATCACAATTGGTGATGATAATTTGCCCTGAGCATTCAGGCACACTCTTATAGAAGTATCAGAGTGTAGGGCCACAAGGATCTCTAATAGGTGAGCAGGGCAGACCCATTTTCTGAGTTTTGACCATAGACGAGTTTGGCCGATGTTATCGAATGCTAGGGCAAATTCAATGAACGCCATATAGATGGGTCTTGCCCTCACCCTTGCTTCTTTCTTTAGCATTCCAAGAATAAAGATGTTTGCATTTGTGCCCATCCCCTTCCTAAAGCCTGTTTGAAGTGTGTCCAATATTCCGGCACCCAGAGCCCAGTCCATTAATTTTCTCAGCACTATACTTGCATTCATCTTTGCCGGAATGTCTAATAATGCTATGGGCCTATAATTACAAGGGAGCCAGCGTTGTCCCTTTTTGAAAATTGGAACAATAAAGAACGGTGTCCATGTTTTTGGAAAGGTTGCTGGAGATTACATTTTGTTGAAATCTTAGCACAGGATATGCACCCACAGGACTGGATTGAGTATTAGAACTGCTTCCGACAGAGTATCAGGCCATGGGGCATGCAGGTTCTTGATATGGGTGATTAAAGAGACTATTTGCTCCTGAGAAGGCCTAGTGTCCTAGGCCTGAAGTTGGTTCCAAGTGAGAGCTTTCCACCACCCCAATGTCCCCTTTGTATACTTTTGTAAAGTGATCAGTCCACCCTTGCTCCCAATAGGGTTAATTAATCACGGAGCTACACAATGGCGACAAAAGATTATTAAATACTCTCCAGAAGGAGGACACAACTCTTGAGTTAACCAACTGCAGCATCTTTTGAGCGTTGTTCAACAGAGTTTTCTATTTATGGAATCAAAGCCATTGTTTATATTTAAGCTTCAGTGACCTTCTCTGAGCACTCTCTAATGGCTGACAGAGCCTAAGGGCTCGCCTCAATTCTCTTTTATTTGACGGGATAGTGCGGTCGAAGGTGTGATTTCTTAAAATTGCTCCTCTACTACCTGGTGGAGGCATGGCTTTGTAAACTTGATGTAGAACATCTTTGTGGAGAGCAGGCAATAGCGCGCGCTCACGTTTATCTGAGGGGAATAAGTGGTGGAGGATATCATGGAACGTCTCCACGCTCGCCCTGCTCCAGCGGGCTCTGCTCTCACCCACAGTTGCCTCTATTTCTCGGGCATAGGAGTGACTAGACTCTCCCCATTTCACCATTTTCAGCTCCAGGGACAAGGGGTGATGATTGCTAAGATCTGATTTATTTATTGTCATGAGGTTGACATACTGTAACATTTCACCAGAGACAGAGAAGTAGCCCAAAATACTACTGGCACTACCTCAATACCAAGTAAGATTTGGCAGGGAATCACCCATGAACTTACCATTCAACGTATTCAAATTCCAGGCACTCATTAGCTCCATCCACGCACTTCCACTCTTCCTTGCCATATCATTATAACACGACATATTCACCTCAGCACGGTCTAAGCACAGTGCATTAAGGTCACCACATAACAGGATTGAATTGCCATTATTAACAGTTTGCCACTCGTAAATTAGATCTTCAATCACCGCAAAAGACTTTCTTTAATTATCGCATTGGCGTTCGAGTAGAGATTGAGTACTAAAGTGGGAGACATATCTACATAGAGATCCTTGTTCCAGGTCAATTCAACTGCCCGAAAAAAAGCATTTGGCAAAGCATTAGCAGTTGCTGTTACTCCACTACCACTCCGGATGTCAAACAGTAATCCAGAGGCTGCTCTTCCTTTGGTCCCTTTGTATGCCGGGTTCAGCAAACACTGATATCTATCCACACTCGGGGGCTCCAGGAGCCAGGATTCCTGGACACAAAACACTTTATATTATTATTATTATTATTATTATTATTATTATTATTATTATTATTATTATTATTATTATTATTATTATTATTATTATTATTGTTATTATTATAATAAAAAGCACAGTGTATTACAGCCTAGCATTATTTCACAATTTGCTTCTCCTGAACCAATTTGAAAATTATGCTTTAAATTGGGGAGGTGGTATATGTTTAACATCAATAGATGATAAATTGTCCCTTTTCTTTTCTTTTATTAAGAGTAATGCTATGTAATGTTACAGAAGAGAAGCTCACATTCACACGAATGCATTACACATTGCCCTATTGAACATCACTATTTTGATTATATCTCATGTAGCATTTATGTATTGACCATTACGTTCATGCTGGGATATCGGCTGTTCATTTTGCATAAGAGACCTGGGTCATGCGTTAACCACTAATAAAATACTTACTCTTGTTTCACAGCCAAAATTCCTGTGTTTTTGAAGACTATCACTGTTGTTGTCAGTGGTGCAGCATGATTTCATAGTCTGCTCTCTTTTACAATCATGTATGTTCCGATAGAGAGAGAGGTTTACAATGTTACTGTCCAACATATCTTCCCTCCAGGGTCGACCTTTGATGCAGGTCCTGCAGAACAAAATTGTGAGTCTTTGTGCTATTGACACACTTGTTTGCCTTCATCTGAACAGTCAGTGCATGGGGGGTTAACATTGGGTTGATAGATGAGTTCAAATGCTGGGACAAGAACAGACAGCTTTTTTCGTTCTCACTTTGGACAACGTGCGACAAGACCATTTTTCATACCTGGAAATACGTTGGCCATGAGGTGGCCGTGAGGATAGATCAGGGTCAACACCCTGTCCATAGGGACAACATGAAACTATGGAACATGGCTCTGAGCCTGAGTCCTGTGCATAGGTGTATCTAGAGAGTATATTATGTCAGACCATACTGGCCCCAATTGTCGGGAACACTTGACAAAAGCGGTCATGAGATTGCACAAAACAGCATTGTTGGCTGCCACTGCAGGACTCATGTGTCTACGTTTTTTTTTTTCTCGTTTTGAGGCAGAGTACTTCATCTTCTGTGGTGTTGGTGAAGTTGAAATGGTTGGTTTGGCTGGGTTGCTGCGTTGCCTCTTGGAGCTCAGGGATGGTTTACCCAATGAATGAGGTTTTGATACTTGCAGGCATAAGCAAATGACTACCTATGGAGTGCCCCTTAAGCACCACATTCCATAGGAGTCCATTAATAAATGCTGCCTGCAAAGCGTCATTTACAGGCAAAGGTCATTTCTTTTAAAGACAGAGAGTAAAACTAAAGAGGGAACAGGTATACGTGTAATTCTGCTCTTTAGTGTTCCACTCCATCTTGTGAAAGTTTAAAATTGCATGCAGGGGACACAAGAGCATGTAAGTGATATTGTTAGTGGTCTGCATGCAATTAACATTTTTCGTTTATAAATGAGCCTGCTGGTTTCTCAGTTGTGCTTTCCTCCTCCATTTTGAAGAGCGGAACATTTTACAACTGCATGACATTATCAAGCAGACGTAAAACAAAGGGTTTCCTATGGAGTACACATCATGTTAGCACCTGCAAATGAGCACCCTGATTCCATAGGAATAGCATTTAATTTATGAAGACCCTCAAGAGTTCTACAAAGTTTGAAAGAGAACTGCAATACCCCATCACACTGTTCTGCTCATTTTATTCCCCCTCGCAAAATTGCAATGATGTGCCTGCCCTGCTGTGAGGCCAATATGTAGCCTACATGAACTGCACAGGCAGCCCTACTGATAAGGGGTGTATCGGCCAATTTAAAATAGGCAAATAGTCCCAAAAAATAAACATTGGGAATACAAATATTCCCCAATAAAAAAATGGCAAATGGACACATAGGCGCTTGCGCTTCTGCTTTCATCAAAACCACTCTATGGATGTGTTTGGGCCATTAGTGCATATAGTAACAAAGGAAGAAACTACTATAATTACAGACAAGGTCAAATGGCGCTTCATGCAAGAGTGCTGACTAAGAGTGCTGGCTGTTCCGCTGGGGATTCTGCCTGCCTGTTGGAGCGCTATTTCACATTTGGACTTATTTGGACATACCTTTTTCTAACGTGGTATGCTATAGAGCTTGTCAACATTTATGGACTTTATTGGGATAAATTGAAGTAGTATTTACCCTAATTTTTATACTTTATGTAGAGGCTCCACCCACTTTACCCACAAATCTTCATAAACGACTGGCCACGTGCTTACTGCGTGCGCGCTTCCTGCAAGAGTGCTGACTGAGAGTGCTGGCTGTTCGGCTGGGGATTCTGCCTGCCTGTTTGAGCGCTATTTCACATTTGGACTTATTTGGACATAACTTACCTCTGTTTTGGATCACTTGGTATACTATAGAGCTTGTCAACATTTATGGACTTTACTGGGATAAATTGATCTAGTATTTACCCTCATTTTTATACTTTTTGTAGAGGATCCGCCCACTTAACCCACAAATCTTCATAAACTACTGGCCACTTGCTCACTGCGCGCGCGCTTCCCGCAAGAGTGCTGACTGAGAGTGCTGGCTGTTCGGCTGCGGATTCTGCCTGCCTATTGGTGCGCTATTTTACATTTGGACTTATTTGGACATACATTACCTCTGTTTTGGATAACGTGGTATGCTATAGAGCTTGTCAACATTTATGGACTTTACTGGGATAATTTGAAGTAGTATTTACCCTCATTTTTATACTTTTTGTAGAGGCTGCACCACTTTACCCACAAATCTTCATAAACTACTGGCCACGCACTTTCTGCACATGCGCTTCCTGCAAGAGTCCTCACTGAGAGTGCTGGCTGTTCGGCTGCGGATTCTGCCTGCCTATTGGAGCGCTATTTTACATTTGGACTTATTTGGACATTCCTTACCTCTGTTTTGGATAACGTGGTATGCTATAGAGCTTGTCAACATGTTTGGACTTTATTGGGATAAATTAAGTAGTATTTAGCCTCATTTTTATACTTTTGGAGAAGCTCCACCCACTTTACCCACAAATCGTCCTAAACTACTGGCCACACGCTTCCTGCGCGCGCGCTTCCTGTAAGAGTGCTGAGAGAGTGCTGTGAGAGTGCTGGCTGTTAGGCTTTTCAGCTGAGCAGCTAGCGCTGAGAGTTTGGCACACTGATTGTTAGCTTTGTTGGTGTGATTTTGTTGTGACTTTGAGCCTTTTCCGAGTTGCTGAAGTAAATCGAGTAAGTTTCCTGTATATTACTGTGGCTGGGTCCTGTTTTAATTAGTGTTTAAACACTTCTCATATTGATGTATCACGTAAACAATTTAACATCAAATATGGTCCATACAAAAGCTACATCCCTTTTAAAAGAAAAAACTCACCCCTCTGCACCAGCTTCTCCGGATAAAAATATGCATGCACAAAATACTGCTAACCTGCGGCAACTCATGCTGCCCGTAAACTGAAAGGAAAGATTATGCCAGTAAGCGCATGCGTTGACTTGTGAAAATTATGGATGCCGAAAAGGCATTCCTTAAGTTTAGACACTGCGTCTAAAGAAAACAGAGCAGAGTTGCAGGAAACAGCAAGAGACGGTGAGCAAGCCTTAAACCTGATGTTAAAAGAAAATACACTTGTGTGTGCAAAAACGCTTACTGAAAAAACAAAAAATGTACTTGATTTACGGCCAATTGACTCATCAACCTCCGTAAGCGAGAACAAAATAAATAATTGTACACACGTGACTGATGAAGAAATATTGTTGCTTAACACGCAAGTTTGTGAAGAGATTGAGCACTTAAATAAAAAACAAGAAGCTTCCGCCTCGTTGCAAGGCACCTTCAAACAGATGATGATTGAAATACATGCTAATGGTAACATGACTGCTACGAACCTGTACTCACAAGCGGTTTTGCATGCCAAATCACAAATACAATCAGGTGGTTTGGCTACGGTGAATATTATGAAGGACTCCTTTGAAACAAGGAAGGGAGACGTGCTTAGCGATGTTATTACATATTAGTAGAACCAATAATGAAGGGGAAAATGTGAACAGTAATATGAAGTCTATGTTAGATGGTGATGTGAACATGCACAATTTATTGAAGAATGTTGCAGTAGTTGAGAGTGGAATTAAAGATGGGATAGAAGTGTCTAGTAAATTAAAAGGCACAGGGCCTCATTACGAGTTTGGAGGCGGCCATGCCCTTAACAAGGGCATGGCCGCCTCCAAACTCAGGTCCGGGTCCGTGAATGGGGAAACACTGGGCCATTCCGACTTTGGTGGGCCCGGTATTTCCCCATTCATGGAACCCGGACCCGACAATCCACATTCCCATTTGACCCCCGATAGGGCTCAATGGGAATGGGGAGCATGCTAACAATGGGCCCGTTAATGACGGGCCCGTTGTCAGTATGCTGGTCCCCTCGCGGGACCAGACAAGACGTCCAGAGCGGGTCCCGCAAGGGATGAGGCGGTAAGGGATTAATTGCGCCGGGATGTTTACCAGCGCGATTAACCCCTTACTGCCTCAGTTGTAATGAGGCCCACAGTGATAAATGTAGTACCCTTAGTGACCAAAATATAATAGATGAGGTTGTTGTACTGCCATGCTGGAAGAAGAAATAGTTATACAAATGATGGAAAGTAATGAAAATAATTCAAGGGAAAATAGTATTGCGGAGTATGTAGATGAAGATACTTGTCATGAATCAGTTGTGGAAACATTGCTAATGAGTGGTACCAAAGAAAATGAGCAAGTATCAGAGGACCAAGTATATGACATGTTTTACCAACGTAAAAAGGGGAGAACCAAAGTGAGATCAGAAAATCTGAAAAAAGCAAAAAATCAAATTGCGAACAAAAATAAAAAACTGAATGCTGAGAAAAGAAAATGTTTACAAGCATTGAATTTATCGCCAACACAAATGCAAACAACAAAGAAAAAGCAGGTGTCCTGGATAATTGTAGTAGTTGAAGAAAATAATATAGCAAATTGTAAAGAGCAAGACATAAGTATAGTGTCAGAGAAAGAAAAAGATCTTAACATGAGTACATTAATATTTATGACAACGCATACTAATACATCTATAGAAAATGATGCACAGAATGAATTACATGACAAGGAAGATGAAAATGTCTTGGAATTTGTTAATCCTAACTGCGCGGAGCACACTGAAAATTTCCGAACTATGGAGCAGAGAACGGCAAAATAGAATTCTAGTTCTGGGAGGAATATAGACATAAGACAAAGAGTGCAGGGGGCATATGAGAACGATAAAGATGCCTCTGATGAAGCTCAAGAACACATAAAAGAAATATATGATGCCTGCAGAGGAAAAGATTATCTCCAATATAGTGAGGAAAGCAAAGTTATTAAACTAACAATTTTGGAGAGAGAATACAAAGATCCCTATATTAATAGATCTGTTCTGTTGTCCCTATTTGCTGCATGGAATCTTTGGAAGCTATAAGATCTCAGGACCTAAAAACAGTTACTATTACTAAAAATAGAAGACGGGACTCTGTTGAGATACATGTACCATCTTTAGTAATAAGAAATATGATATGGAAAGAGAGAGGAAAAATTGAGGAGCATGGTTTTCAGATACAAACTCCAAATTTAAAAAGAAGAAGAAAGGATGCAATGGCAATAGAGGACGTGAAAGTCTCCCAACAAGAGCAGAAATATATGCAGGATGAATTAATAATTAATTGCATGGGAGTGTCAGGCAATTTACGATGTGATGTATACTGTGATAATGAAATAAAGAAAGTTTAAGAAACAAAACCAGTTAGATGGACTTGGTTGGAAAAATCTAAAAATGAAACCAAGCATAGGACTTTGCACTCACAAGATAGACAGCCATGCTCATTTAATGAGTAAAGATAATGCTGGATTTTTTGGATGGGTATGACCTACTATTACTCCATGAAACCTGGTTGATGTCCGAACCCTTATGGCCTAACCGACAGCTATGTTGGATTCCTGTCTTCAAACAAAAAAAAGGTTGTCCAATGATGAGCTTAGTAGCTGCATTAAAGATGACTGTTCTGGGTAAAATACAACAGTGGGAAAACCCACACCCAGGTTTACAGCTAATTAAACTTGAAATAGAGAACCCAGTAATTACAATTGAAATTATAAATACTTAATGGAATCCCTTGAGAATTACAGATGATAACTTCATGCAAATGTTAGTCAGTCTGTTAGATGAAATAGATACTGACCATACCATCTCCATTTCCCTAGTAGTCGGTGATTTAAATATTCACTGCATACCGAATAGTAGGAAATTATTGTCTAAACAAGCTGAAAAATAGCTGAACTTGATGGAATCACGCAATATGGTTATGTTAAATGGCAGTATTGAAGGTGACGTCCCACCTAAACCAACTTGGTAAATGGGAGCCTCCACTGCTGTTATCGATTATGTATTCATTTCTAGACAGTCCTTAAATAAAAAAATAGACTTTAAAATAGTCAAGAGCGATTTGAGTGATCATAATGTGGTAGAAATAACATGTAAAATTAAAAATAAGGAACGCAAGGAAATGTATCATGCAAAAGATTTACAAGTTAACCAAGGATTGAATCTTATTAAGTGGTCTAAACCAAAATTGGAAAGGCTATTAAGTGAGATAGGGTTATCTCAAGAAAAGCCATATATAGAAGTACTGCATACGTTTGAAGACCAAATAGAAATCAAGAGTCAAAAAAGACCAAGGAGAGAGATCATATGTGACTCTATATTACATGACAAAAAAGGCAAAAAAGAAAAGAACTGAGCATCTTAATAGCAAAAAGACCAATTGATCTTGCAAAGCAAATAAAAGCAAAAAAGATACCTACAGAAACCAAGTGAAACAACATAGAGTCATGAAGAAGCAAGAAGAAGGTGAACTAATGCTATGAGTGATTGATACGAAATCAAGTGCTCAGATCTGGATCTTACTTAAAGAGGTATCAGATACAGGCTCAAGTGTCAATATAATTAATACAATAAGTGAAGCAGACTGGATGAAACATTTCAAGAAATTGTTCTTTGATGACACTGTTGTACAATTACAATTTAGTAAGTTTTCTGAACTAAAAATTAAGCTTGATATTGATGTGTAAAATATAAAAAGAATAATAATGAAGTTGAGTACATCCCATGCACCGGTACTGGATGGCATATCACATGCTATAATGAAAAATCCTGTAAAATGGGCAAAAGTTCTGTTCTTAATATTCCAGCAAGTACAGAAAACGGGTATGATTCCAATACATTGGAAGACATCTATTATAATACCTGAAAATTATAGACCATTAGCCATCATGGATGTTTCAGGGAAAATATATGCGAAGCTCACCCTGGAGGAATTTAAGGGGTTGTTGAAGGTAAATAATTGACTAGACCCTTGCCAAACGGGTTTTGTAACTGGTATAGGGGCATTACCAAATTTACATATATTACAGACGCTGAAAA
Organism: Ambystoma mexicanum; assembly: GCF_040938575.1. Classification (NCBI taxonomy): domain Eukaryota; kingdom Metazoa; phylum Chordata; class Amphibia; order Caudata; family Ambystomatidae; genus Ambystoma; species Ambystoma mexicanum. The sequence goes on from NC_090937.1 coordinate 537,628,074, forward strand.
ATCAGACTATAGATGGGAAAAGAAAATATATATATAAATATTGCATTTATAGATTCGATATGGTATCTAGACCCTTAAAATGGGAAAAACTGAAAAGTGCAGGATGTCCAGAATATTTGATTAATTTAATCCAGCATCTATATACGGGAACATCTATACAAGTGAAACTGAATAAGGAGGGTCTCCTTACAAAAGAGATTAAAACCAATATGGGCCTGAAGCAAGGTTGTTTATTAGCTGCCACCATGTTTAATGTTTAGTTAAGTACATCCCATGCAGTGGCATAAACAATTATTTTAACAAGATAAGATCTAACCTTCCCAGATTAAATCAGATACAGATTAAATACATGTTATATGCGGATGATCTGATAATATTTGATCAGACACCTATAGGATTGGACTGTATGATACAAGCCTTGGAAACTCATGCCAGGGAGAATAAATTGCTGATTAATTCAGACAAATCATGATCATTGGTGGCAATCTAATGTCTAAAAGAAAACTTGATAAGAGGTGGACATTTAATGGTGAAACAGTAAAAGTTGTGAAACACTGTAAGTATCTTGGTGTGAATGCAAATGATTCTAATATGTATGGCCCATACAAAGAAGAAATTATGGAAACAATTAATACATTGTGTTCACAAGCCAAGCTGATACAAATAAAATATGGTAAATTCACAAGTATACCAATAATTACATACTACCGACAAAAAGTCATACCAACAATTACGTATGGTGCTACATGTAAAAATTTGAAAGAACAACCTAATTGGGTGCAAATAGAAGGAAGATATTGGAAGAATATTTTGAACATTCCCAAAGGTTTTCCAATGATAGTGCTGCGATTGGAATTAGGATTACCTTCGTAGCAAACAATTATTGAATGGAACTCCTTAAACCTGTATGCAAAATTCATTAGTGAAGGATGTTATCTGATAAAAGTAATTACAAATATGAAACAGACAATATATGGAAAGGTAAACAAAACAATGTTCAAGTAGAAAAGCAGATGTCAATATAATATGGATGAAGCTGGTATTTCGGATGAATTATTGTTAACTAATTCATGAAGGCAAAACAAAAGATGATGTGGTGAGACAGAATCAGAACTAGATCAGAGTGTGTTATATGTAAGTGTTTTAAAAATGGTGTATTTTCACTCCCAAAAATTAATGAAATACCAAAGCACATGCCAAAACATCCAAATAATGAGATTTAGATTTAGGGGGTAATTCATGGAATCCAGTGCAGAAGTGGCGCACGCGGCTGGCGCACAGAGGGAGCATGCGCCAGCTTGTGCCAGCCGCGTGCGCCAAAGCCCATTTTGATGCACAGCGTATTCATGGATACTTACATCCATAACCAGCGGTGGTGCAGCGTGGTGCAGCGACCCTGCAGCAGTGCCAGTTACACCCCCAACCCCGCCCTGTGTCCCAAAAACATCTGCACAAATCACCTACATGGCGCAAAGGTCAGTGCCCTCATGCGAGAACACAATTGCGTGTAAAACCCCCCCGTACACCACTCAGAATACACGTACCCCGCTCGCGCCAGGCCAATCATGTGTAAAACTCTCTGTGCACCCCTCAGAAAATGCGTACCCCGCTCGCGCCAGGTCTACTGCATGTAAAACTACCCGTGCACCCCTCGGAATATGCGTACCCCGCTCACACCAGGCCAATCGTGTTTAATACTCCCCACCCACCCATAGGAAAACGCATACCCCGCTCATGCCAGTCCAATCGTGTGTTCCCTGTGCATCCCTCGGAATACGCGTACCCCGCTTACGCCAGGCCAATCACGTGTAAAACTCCCCCCGCACCCCTTGGAATACGTGTACCCCGCTCGTGCCAGGAAAATAGCGTGGACAAAGTTCCCCCTGTGGTTTGTGCTGGCGGCGGGCATGTGCAGGGGTGATGGGCTGCCTGTGGGGCATGAGCAAGGGGTGATGGGCTGCCTGCGGGGCATTGGGAGAGGTGTAGGGTGAATCCTTGTGGTGTGGTGTGGCTGCAGGGGGTGTATGTGGCTCCTCACCACACTGCTGCGTGAATCTGGGGGTACGGGAGTGAGAATTACACGCAATTTCGCTTGCACGAGCGGTGTACGTGTATTCGGGGGTACGCAAGTGAGAATAACACACGATTTTGCTGGCGCGAGCAGGGTACGTGTATTCCAGGATACACGAGTGAGAATAACATGGGATTTCCTTGTGTGAGCCGAGTTCATGTATTCCGGAGTACGCAAGTGAGAATAACACGCAATTTCCTTGCGCAAGCAGGGTACGCGTATTCCAGGGTACGGGAGTGAGAATTACATGCAATTTGGCAGTGTGTGCCCTCCCGGGTGTGCCCTCTCCCCTCCCTCAGCCTCTATCTTAATCTGCCTGCCTCCACTCTCCGCCCTCTGCAACTTATCCAGAACAGAACTGCGAGACTTGTCCTTGGCCTCAAGCCCAGGGACCGTATCTCTCCAGGACTGAAATCTCTTCACTGGCTCCCAGTGGCTGCGAGGATTAAGTTCAAAACCCTCTGCATTGTCCACAAGGCCTTCTGGGGCCTGGGGCCTAAATACCTTCAACTCTCTCTTCCTAAATATCTGCCTTCACGAGCCCTTCGCTCATCCGTCTCCAACTCCCTCATGGTCAGCCGCTTCTCGAAGCAACAAGCTGGGGGTAGATCTCTCTCCGCAGCAGGGGCCTCCCTCTGAAACAGCCTTCCTGCCTCCCTGAAACTTGAGGAGAACCATATCCGGTTCCGGAAGCACCTCAAAACCTTCCTCTTCGCTTCTGCCTTCTCTCTCCCTCTCTCTTGCTAAACCTGCTAAACTCCCCACTGAAGTCTGCACTAAACCTGCATCTGGGCCACTCTGTGACCTCGGTCCAGGGCCCAGCCACTCTCCACTTGCACTGCCTCCCTGGCTCCTCCTGCACTGTGGGACTGTCACTGCATCCCTACAGCCCCCTTCCCAGCACTTGCTCTGCACTTACCTCGCACTTGCCACCAGCTGGCCCTTTTATTTATTATTTATTATTCATTATTTTATTACGCTACTTACCTTGTACTGCACTTTCCCCCCCACCTCCTCCCCCTGCACTTTCTCCTTTTCCCCTTACCTCTGCACTTGCACGATCTGAATGACACCTGGCCTAGTAGGATCGTTTGTCTGTCTTCCCCTTGTTTCCCTCCCTCCCTGCCTCGTCGCGCCTTGAAACACTTGTGTATAGGCGCGTTACAAATACCATATCATATCATATCATATCCCCATGTCAGACAGGCAGCCCACACCACAGGTACCCCCCAGACCCCTGACCATGCCATGCAGCCAGCCCATCACCCTCCCCATGCCCCGCAGGCATCCTATCACCCCTGTACATGCCCGCATGAAGCCCACATGGCACCATGCACTTGTGAGCCCCAACACAAGTCCCCCCCACCAGTGATGGGCACCTGCCAGCAGGCCCCGACTCATGTCCCCCCCATCAGTGACGGGCAACTGCCAGCAGGCCCCGACACATGTCCCTCCATCCCACCCCCATTGACGGCAACCTGCCAGCATGCCCTAACTCATGTCCCCCCACCAGCAGGCCCCAACTCATGTCCCCCGAGACACAACGTCATAACTATACAGACCCATGACCCTAATGCCAACCCAAATCCCACCCCCCCACCCTCAGTAAAAACACCCAACGATCCACTGCACCCACTCCCTAGTAAATTACCCATGCCATGAGAGTCTGAAAAGAACCAGCATGCCCATCAACAAATGTCTTACAGAGCCACACAGTGGCAACACATGACGTAGCACAAAATAAATCATAGTAGACCGCACCAATAATGAAGAATAATTAAATGTATTAAAAAGAAAACCAAATCACACAATGAAAACCACACATGCAAATGAAGAAATAATGATTGCAGCATGAAAAAGAAAGTGAAATCCATGGAAAAATAAAGATTCAAAACATGAAAAAAGAAACGCATAAAAAACATTACTCCATGTGAATATCAAAAAAAGAAAGTATGTACATGTCCGGAAATATTGAAATGAAAGTCTGAAGGGTCCATTATCCCAAAACAAAAGGAAACCTACCAAAAACCCTATCTAGAATACAACTATATACAAAAAGTGGAGCAAAGTCCATGGACTCCAAATCAAAATGAAACCCAAATGAAACCTAAATAACTATATACAAAGGCGGCGGGCTAGTCCAACGGCTTACTTATTGATGTCCTGGGCCAGGGCATCATTGAACTCCATGTCAATGTTCTGGAGGCAGGCATGTTCCCTTGCCTCAAGGTCTCGCAGGGATGCAGACATGGCCTCCTCCAACTCCCTGCGAATTGCCTCGAGGCACTCAGCCCGCCTGAAATCCTGGTGCATGGAGTTCTCCGCCCTGACCAATGTGAGCCGTGCCCTCTCGGCCCGCTGTCGCTCTGCATCTATTCACTGTCCCAACCGCTGCCACACAGAAGACACTCCCAATCCTGGGTCCTCCTGCCCGCTGGCTGATGCCTGCCCCTGGGATGTTGATGGCCCCGAGCCATGATCGCTCCCACACTCATCCTGCTCCTGCCTCCAATGCAACTGCCTCGGGCATCACAACGACCTCCATCAGCCTCCAGGCTGATGGAATCCTCTGGTGCCGCCGTGCACATGCCCTGCTTGATAATGCGTGCACATCCTCCATCTGCTGGGGTCCAGTTGGTGGGGTGGCCACCCCTGCTGGACCTCCGACTCCTGACTGTGGCAGGGATGCGTCCTCCACCAGTCTGGCTGCTGGCTCAGAGGCAGCTCCATAGGGGACCCAGGTGACACTTGGGTGGGAAGATGGCATGGAGGATGACTGACACATAGGGGGTTCAGTTGAGGAGGGGGCACAAGAAGACCCAGCACACGGAGGAGCCCAGTGCCGATGACCTGTCCTAGTAGTGCGAAGCGGGAAAACAGGAATTCAAAATCACGTGCATTGTCTTCACAAGAACTCTGCACGTCATCCCGAATACCACATTGGCACAACGCCACACCAGCTAGGACAGGATAAATCCAGTCACGGATTGTCACGTCTGCAGGGAGAGGAAGGCCAGTTGTTGTTTGCGCATCCGCTCCCTGAAACCCGGTCTGGACAGAGGCATCCCTGCTGGTGCCGGATGATGCAGTCACAGGATCGGGGACAGAACTACACACAGGCACCTGCGCGGTGCCTGTGCTGCCTCCTGTCCCTTCCCCTGGACTGCACTACTAGCACCAGTGGAATCCCCCCTTCCAGGCCCCGTGTGTGGGGCTTCCATACCCTCCTCCTCAACCAAACCCCCCACCAACCTGGATGACTCCGTGGCATCTTCCTCCGCAGGCACCTGTGGGGGCTTAGCTGCCCCTTCTGCTGCCGAGGAGTCCACCTCCAAACTTTGCCTCTTGGGCGTTCCCTCGGCAGCTGCGGCCATGGACGCAGCACCAGACTCCTCACTCCCGGAAGATATCAGTACCTCGGAGGTCAGCTGGGCCTTGCGTCTCCGGCTGGCGGGATCCCTGCCGCTGTGCTCCACAGCACCTTCTCCGCCCTCTTCATCAGTCGACGCTGCAGACAGGAAGAGATAGAACACAGGCATCAGGGCACTTTACAATGGTCTGATACACACATGACAGTTACACATGAGTGGCAGTGTCAAACTTCACAGATGGCATCACCCCCCCAACACTCATATCATTTGAACCTACACACATGCACAAATAAACTGGTATCGTGCAACAGGCATCAGCATCCATACACACGTAACTGCATGAACAACCAAAGGTTGGCATAACGTCACAAGCAACATGGGGAGTGTCGATCACATGCACACACGCCATCAGACAGACATGAATCTGTACATCTCAACACTTGTCACAGTGCAATCATCTGCAACTAAGTCACATCTGGCAATCAGGTACCAACATGTCCGGGTCACATGCATCCATGGCGTATCACAGTTGCACAAATGTCTAACACACACACGCACATGAACACCGTGCACATACATGAAGGTGGAACCAGCATCCATGTGTCAGACCCCAACCATGGCATAGTACATACACAGAAATGCAAACATGTGTGCATCTCCACATGCAGTTGGGCATCATGCATTGGAACACATACATCATTGATGTACATCACACATGACTGCACTCACATGCAGCATGGGCATGTCCCTGCACACAAACATATCCATACATGGGCCATGTCAGACATATGTCCAAGCTGCACACTCCTGCCACACCTCAAAATGCACTGTGTGGAATGGGATAGCCCAGACACTCACTGCTCAACTCCAGGTGGTAAAGCACTGGGTCGATTCATTCCAGGACCCTCATCTGGTCATTGGAAAGTTGAACCCGGCGCCCCCCTTCATCCGCTGCACACAAGAGGTGACGGACCTTCCTGAAGGTCCTGGATCTGTAGTCCTCCCAGCGCTTCTAGATGTGTTTCAAGTCGCGGGTTGCCACCTTCTCCGCGTTGAGGACAACCACAATGCCCAAGCAGGCCCTCTTCCGTCTATCCTTGTCGGCGCATGGATGTCTGAAGAGGGCATCATAATGCCCCAGGACTTGCTCCACCAGGATGCCAACTTCTCTGGCTGAGAAGCTGAGAGCCCTCTGCCTCTCTGGCTGGGGGTTGCCAGTGGTCTCCAATGGTGTTTGCCCTGACATGGCAACCCCCGAGGCAGGTGTGGGAGGGCAACTGGGTCCTGGGGCTAGGCTCTGGAGCAATGGAATACCAGTCGGGAGTCTTCTGTTCCAGCAGGGGTGGTCACAGCAACTGGACCCCTGCAGATGGCTGATGTGCAGGCACCAAAAAGAAGGGCATGTGGCCAGCAGGCAGGCAGGCAGCAGCAGATGGCTCGTTGGAGGTGGCTCAGGGCTCTGGGGGGCAGGAGAATGGCATTCTGGGCATGAGCATGGTCTTCTGTGTGTTGTCACGTGGCCAGCGTGATGCAGACTGGATCCGCACGTGCAAAAACAGCACATCAGCGTGTAATTCGAGGAAAGGCCCTTAGCACGTAAGTACAGAAGTGACGTGATGTGCGTGGGCGCTTCCCTCGACACAGGTGCATAGTGAATCTGCACGTGCAAAAACAGCACCTCCGCGTGTAATCCGAGGAAAGGCCCTTAGCGCGTAAGCGTGCCAGTGATGTTACGCGTGCGAGCATTGCCTTCCGTACGGGTTAAATGTGAGCATGGGCCAGCAGTTCATTGTACATGCTTTTCGTGGAGACCGTCCCATCTGTTTACTCTTCTGAATTCACACGCGATTACTTCACAGCGTTTGAAGTTATTACCTCTTCTTTTGGTGGGGTGTTGCCTACGCGCACAAGCACGTGTGTTTTTCTTTTTCTTTTCCACGCAAGGCAGACGGTGAGTCACGCATGCTATTTTTACCACTGTGCATCTGCCTGTGCATCGCGTACCATTTTCAAGGTCATAGTAGCCCGCATGTTCAGTGCGTACGTGTTTTATGTGTCCCTGGGTGCCACAACGTACTGCAGGAGGTTCATTCCACGCACGTGGGCTACCGGGGTAGCACACACTTTTTTCTTTAATATTTTCTTTTTTAATTATTATTATTTTTATTTTTTTAGGTGTGCCTGAGCGTTTCATGGCCTGTCATTGTTCCCCAGGGGTCACAGACAGCCTTGCAGGAGCACAGGGGTACCTATTCCATCCAGTACCCTGCCCCCTTCAACCGAATTCCCCAGGACAATTGTTGAGTGCACCTCCCATCGGCTATTTACCATCTGTGCTATGGTTGGGAGGCAAACAAAGGCTAAGGGCAGCACAGTTGGGTGTCCTCCCAGGGGTGTGCGTGGTCGGGCACGTGGGCATGGAGACCAGGGTGAACAGGGAGTCCAGGGTGGTCAGGGTGGCTACAGAGGGGAAAGAGGCAGGGATGCCCCACTGGGGCAGGATGCCCAGCCACGTGCTGGTGCAGACATGCCACCACCCTCTGTGGCTCCTGGAGATGCAGCTGTTGCATCACAACCTGGCACCCATATGACCCAATAGCAACTTACATCTGCTGTCACGGACCCACCGGTAGTGGTAGCTGCAGGTGCAGCTGTGGGGACCAACACCCGATCTCGGGCAGCACATATTGCGTTGCATGATGAGGACTCACAGGACGAATTCCATCTTGTCAGGAGGTGTGGGTCACGTGTATCCAGTGTAGCTGTGACCGGGGCACACGTATCTGAAACAGTTATGACATCAGCTGCCCCAAGCAGCCAGGTGGTGGTAACTGCATGGGCAGATGCAGCCAACACCACCCCGGCAGTGAGTCATACCAAAGCCAGACCTTCCGTCCTAATTGCAACACCCACTCCCTTGGTCAAGTCCACCAGCGCCACTGCCCCCACTGATCAGAGCCACATTGGCCACTCAGGGTCAGTGCCACTGCCCAAAAGGAGCAAGCGTGGTCCTGCGCAAGAGGCTGAGACCCCAGACACGGCTCCAGCCTCCAGCACATCAAGGAAGAAGCCTTTCGGCAAGCAAGAACTGGACCTCCTTGTGGACTACGTGTCGGCACACAAACACAATATGCTTGTGGGCCCACAGTGCCATACAATGCCTCCCCAGCATTGGGTCTACTGGCAGGATATTGCGGATGGTGTGACAGCCATGGGATTCCAGGTGCGCACGGCTCAGGACTGCTACAAGCATTGGAATGACCTCCGACACTGTGCAAAACAAAAGCGTGCCTCCAATTATTCCATGTCTCAGGTGACTGGTGGTGGGCCAGCACCAGAGGAGGATGAACTCACTCAGCATGAGGAGATCGCTGCAGAGATCATCCAGGAAGAACAAATCCATGGAGTGGGAGAGAAGATGGATTATGATGTATCATCCGGTGAGTATTGATGCGTGTTACTCAATAAAATATGTGTTTGGTTTGACCCTCCCAGCAACAACCTGGGTCCTTCCTTTCATCAATCTCCCTCTCTACCTGTGTTGTTCACCAGGGGTCTGACCTCTTGGCCTGGCTTTTCAAACAGCACCTGGCAGCTCTCGCCTACTGCATTTCCATTTTCTGCTACAACTTCCAGTGCGATGCTGATGACACTCAACTCATTTTCAGGCTGCCCTCAGCCACCTCTGCTCCCTCCCTCATTTCTGATTTCCTCATTTACATTTGAAATTGGTGTACTGCCAACGATCTCTGTCTAAATTCTAGCAAGTCTGACATCCTCCTTATCGGTACACCTTCACCGTCCTTTCCCCTCACTCTCTGGCTTTCCTCCCTTGGCCCTCCTCCTACCCCCACCTGCAAGCCCAACAAACTCGGGGTCACCTTTGACTCCACACATTCCTTCTACGCACACATTTCTGACGTCTCTTGAGATAGTAACTTCTTGCTTAACCTCCTCAGGGGTATTCTGCCTTTCCTCTCGTTCACCAACAAGCTCACTGTCTCTCAAGCTCTGGTTGTCTCAAGGTTGAACTACTGTGACAACCTCTTTCATAATTCTACCTGCCTCCACTCTCCGCCCTCTAACACTAATCCAGTACAGGACTGCAAGACTTGTCCTTGTCCTCAAGCCCTGGGATCCTATCTCTCCAGCTCTGAAATCCCCTCATTGGCTTCCAGTGGATACAAGGATTAAATTATAGACCCTCTGCATTGTGCACAAGGATTTCTGGGGCCTGGGACCAAAATACCTTCAACTATCCCTCTGCCAATACCTTCCATCTCGAGTCCTTTGCTCCTCTACCTCACACTCCCTCCAGGTCAGTCGTTTATTGGAGAAAGAAGCTGGGGGCAGATCTGTGTCTACGGCTGGGACTTCCCTTTGGAACAGCCTGCCTGCCACGTTGAAACTTGAGGATAAACATCTCTGCTTCCGGAAGCACCTCAAGACCTTCTTATTTGATCCTGCATTAGCCCCTCTTCTCCCCAGCTGAACTGTTTTCTCTCTTGGCACTGTGCACCTCGACACCCTCTGTCCTTCGGCCCCAGGTACCTGCTCACCCCACCTCCCTGCTGCACTGCCTCCAGGCCTCCCATTGCAATGGGTCCTGTATGGGTACCCATACAGTCCCCCACTCTTCTTCTGCACTTATCAGATTTACCCTATCCAAATGATCTTGCACTTGCCACTTGATGGCTGCACTACCACCTTTTCAATGCCTATTCTATCATAAGACCTAATTTTCATTCTTTAGTCTCCTCTGTTTGGCACTTTCCACTTCTCCCCCTTCCAGGGACTTTACCCATTGTTCCCTTCTCCGTGCACTTGCGTGTTCTCAATGTCACTGTGCCCAGTAATATAGTTGTTTTCATTTTCTTTTCTCCCTGGTTCCCCTCCCTTTGCTTGGTTGCACTCTGAGCCACTTGTGTACGAGGGCAATCTTGATGAGATCAAATCATGTCATGTACATGTCCTTGGTGCAGTGTGTCTCACTCTGACTGTGCTGATGCCAGTGGCTCCCATGCACATGTGTGCACATTCATGCTCCATGTGCATTCCATGTATGCCCCTAGATGTTCTTGACCGCCTGCTCATTGTAGTACGTCTCCAGGATGATCCAAGTGTTATGTTATTTGGACAGCCATTTTGTGCTCACTGTGGGTCTGTGTGTCATCACGCATGACTTTAGGGTGTCCACATCTGTGTCGTGCACATGGCTCCCCCTGTTACACACCCCCTGCCTCTGTTCAACTGGTGTAGTGTCGTCTGCATGCATGGGTGTACTACTGATGGTTTCTCATCTGTCTTGCATCATGTCCACTTTTCATCGGCTGTAGTGACATTTGACTAACGAGATGCAATAGACACATGCCAACACTGTCTGCCAATGCACAATTCTGTGGTGAACCTTTCATTGCCATGCAGTGCCTCCTGCTATTCCCCAGAGGGTGGGGGTTTCATGGTATCCATGCTACATAGTACATGCCATTTGCACATGATGGCTGCAATTGCTCATACACTGCCGTCATGTTTTGAGATTGACATCACTACGTACGTGTTGATGTTTGAAGTTGAGGGTGTACACATACACTGCACTGCACACACCCACTCCTGTGCCAAGTTCAGCCCTTCAACATGCCAACACAATGCTGCTGTGTGATAGTGACCTGCCATGTATGTACCCATTCCCCTCCTTTCACTGTATACAAACACACTGGCGTAGGTGCCTCCTGTCACATATGTACTCTGCATAGTCGATTGGTTGTTGAGTGCTGCAAGTGAACATGCATGTTCCATGTGTCATGGTGTGTTTTATTTGATTGCCAGCTGTGGCTATTTTTGTGTTCCCCCATGCTTATGCTACATGCCATCTCTTTGTTGTCATCTCTCATTTCTGAATTGGATATGTGCCTGCTAGAGGTTGTGTGTGATGCAGGTGATGTGCAACTTGCAATACATGTCTTGGCTTCACTTTTTGCACACATCCTTTTCTGCTTTCATGATACCCTTGCATCACAATGCCACTGGATGCATGTTGGGGTTTGAGTTGCGTGTGACATGTCTGCTTCATGTGTTGGCTGTCAATGTTATGCTCTGTATGTGTGTGTTGTAGGTGCTACTGACATGCATGTTCATGTTTCTTTTGTTTATGTTACAGGTGATGACGCACTGGGGTCAGAGGATGAAGATGTCATCCCAGACACAGTGGTCAGTTCACATGACCAACCAGGCACCAGTGATGGTCGTGGGGTGGCAGCCCAAGAGAACCCACTGGTGCTCTAGGCCATCGTGTCCAGAGCTGACTCTGAGTCAGGCTCTGATGGATGCTTTGACCACTATTTTGAGTGGGATCTGCATCATGACGTGTTGTCGCCGGTAAGTGATCCTGCGTTGGATGATCTTCTGTACGCGACACCTGCAGAAGGGGGCCAGGCGGGGTTGGAATGTCCTCCTGTGGTGGTTACAGGTTTAGGGTCACACTCCACACCAGTTGGCCATGTTCCTGGGGCATCAGGTCGACAGAGGGATGCAGTCCTGCAGCCGCGGGCAGCGCCAACCCAGCAAGGACCACGGCTCCTTGGGCCCAGCAGCTGTCATGTCCGGCAACGCGGTGGCCATGCGCCAATGGGATCAACTGAGTGGGAGCATGCCATTATTGCCATAGCACAGCAACAGGGGGGAGCAGTTGAGATGATGGCTCAAGGTATGGAAAGTGTCTCCCGTTCCATCCTCACCCCTGACAGGCAGGTGGAGCTCCAGCACCAGGATATGCGGTCCACTTGCCACTCACTCAGGCTGTGCATGGCGGTCCTCTTACAGGGCCCGGTGGGCTGAAATGGTGGCTCTGCGTCAAGCACTTGATGCTCAGGCAGAGGCACACAGTGAGGCCCTGAGGGAGGAACACTGATCCCTCATATCTACTCTGGATGCGCTCATGATGGGCGAGAGTAGGCAGGCAGAAGACAGGATGGAGCTGCTTAAAAGAACCATCTCAGCTGAACTCCATGCAAGCCGGGAGGTGCTCCGTTTGTCATGTGAGGCCATGCAGGCAGAACTATGTCTTAAACGTGAGTCCTTGCAGGAGGAAGCACGTGTGACACGTGAGGTAATGCATGCCGACCTTCCTGTCATTGCCATGCAGGACCTGGCTTACCAGACCTGCATGCTTGCTGCCGCTGAGGGGCAAGCCGCGGATAGGCATGGTCAGGCAACTCTGTCACGTCCACTTTCTGATTTCCATCCAGAGGGTGACAACGACAACCTATTTCCCACATAGGACATAGGTCGGGCCATGCAGGCGCTGTGCCCATTGAGGTTTTTTAATCTCAACATCTACACATGTGGGTGTTGAGGCGTACCCTGTACCTCCCCCATCCTGGGTGCCCCCCCCCACCCCAACGCCAGGCCATATGTGGCAATTTTTGATTTTTTTCCTGCAAAAAAAAAAAAAAAAAAAAATATATATATATATATATATATATATATATATATATATATATATATATATATATGTATTTGTCTATTGTGCATTCAAGTGACAGTGTGCTGCTTTGTGGCATTTGAAGGCATCCACTGTGTGTAACAGCAGGACCCATTCAGGCTTGTCACGTGTATGCGTTTTGCTTGGTGTCCTGACACATATGCTACTCCTGCTTCCCCTTTCCATGGGCTCGAAAGGATGGCTCGGTGTGACAGCATCTTACACAGGGGCATTGGGCTTCAGCCATATCTGTGTCCAGCCTGCAGTCCTACTTGTGTGTACACCCCTAGTGGGTATTCTGGATGGCTTCTCCAATGCATGTCTGCACTTCATTTTGGTAAGTATTCTGTTGACTGTGCATTTCATCATGTTGCTTATGATTTTTTTATGACTTGACTGTCTATGTTCATGCACTTCCTGCTGTAGGCGGTACCATGCACCCTTTGGCTGTGTAACACACACTGATGGTCGGAGGGGTCCGTGTGCTGAAAATGTGCCATTGGGACACTTGGCCTACAATGATTTTGATATGCCACATGAAAACTTCTTGCTGAGTTATCCTTGTGACCACGTTTTTCATTGACCCCAAATTCCATGCTTCCCCTGCGTTGGCCATCTTGCAGCGCTCCCTGGTGTTTTGTTGTGCCATTTGAAATATGTCTGCATTGCTTTTGACTTGACTGTCCTGTTTGTGGCCTGGCCCTGCTCCCCACTCACCTTGCTTGCACTTTGCCCTTGTGACAATCCGGGCAGCCAGGAGGCTGGAGCCAGCTACCACTACCAAAGGACCACAATGGAGGCACTGTCCACCCCTGTCCACCCCTGTCCACCACCCTTCTGTGTCCCGTGATAGTCCCCCTGTCTCCACCTGCCCCCGCCTGCCTTCCTTGCCCCCTGCCAATCTCCACCTGCCCCTGCCAGTCCCCACCTGTCTCCCTTGCCCCCCGCCAGTCTCCACCTGCCCCCGCTAGTCCCCACCTGTCTCCCTTTTCCCCACCAGTCTCCACCTGCCCCCTGTCAGTTTCCCTCTGTCTCCCCCTTCATCGTCACACTCCCTCCCCTTCTGCACCCTCTTCTTTCCCTCTACCCCAGTGTGCGCTTTCTTTCCCCCTCCCCACCTTCCTGCCTTTGCACCATGGCCCCCTCCTCCCTTCTCTCCTCCCTCTCCCTCTCCCTCTCCACCACCCTTTCCCCTCCTTCTTGTCCTCTGTCTTTTTCCAGCAATACCCCAATTGCCGTCAGGCATGGTAATACGCAGGTGCTTGTTCTTTGCAGACACTTTCCCCTCTGCCTCCATCCATCCACCCACCATCTTCACCTTTTTGAGTTTTATTTTGGCACTTACTTTTGTCTTCAGTCCCTCCACCACTGATTACAGCTTGTCTGTTCCCCCTTTCCCTTCTGTGTTTCTTCTCCCCCTCCCCAGCATTATCTTGATTATTCATCGACCTTCCATTGTCGGTCACTTGTTTTGTTACTCTCCTCACCTCTTCCCTCCACTTCCCTCACCCACCCCTCCTTATGTGACTCTTGCAGTGCAACTATTGCCGTCAGGCATTGCAATGTTGCTGCTACTTTTGTTTTCCCACATTCCCTTCCTAGACTCTCCCTTATTGTTACAAGCACTTGTACTATCTACTTTGATTTGGTTGTTATTTTTCACAATCTGGACTGTTTGAAGGACTTGTAGGAATGTGCTGTTATTCTCCCTTGTCCCCTCCCTCCTTGAGACGCTTTGATGCATTTTGTGTGTAGGCCATATACAGATTTACAATCAATCCGTGATTGCTCACTGTCTGGCACTGTCGATGTGGAGTACTCTGTACATGATATGTTCTACTGGTCAATGGCTGATCCTATGTTGGGTTTGATTTTTAAGTGTCAGGGGATTGGTGTGGTTTAACACACAGGGGGGTCCTTGAGGGGGATGTTCACATGTGCTGTGTACAGGACACTGAGGCTCACTTCATATCAGATGCATGTATACAATGCATGTCCCTACTGACACAAACACTTAGCCAACACACCCCCACACCAACTACGACGACACCATGCACACACGTGCACCCAGATTGCCTTCGCAGGCATTCTGTGACCCTACAATCCATGTTCACTTCCAATTCATTGATCGTGTACACGCATCATAGGATACTTTTGGTTGATTGTACTTATTTCTCATGATGCTCAAGGGGTTTCCTCAATGCAATGCACACTCACTGTGCTGTCCGGTGAGCGGTGTCTTGCAGGGGACACACACGCAGCAAACAGTGTTTGTTATGCCAATTTGCAATTGTCCAATGTGCATGGCAAAAGGTATTCTGACTTTTGTTGCTTGTACCACTGGCAGCATGCATGTGTGCCACAGTTTTCTGGGTGTGAGGTTTTGGTCAGTCATTTCTTCAGATTCCATGTCAGGTGTGATTGTCTTGTGCCTATTTACATTTGTCATGTGGCACTTCATGACGATTGTGTCATTTGTTGTGCATTCGGTTTGCTGTTTTGCCATTGCATACCATGGAATGGTGTGGCAGATGGGGGTCATGGGGGTTGGGAGGGTTTGGGTGGCATACAAGTACTTTAATGGCCTGTTTTGCAGGGGGGTGGGTATGATATGCATCTTGCATGTGTTCCTTTTGACCACACGGGATTGGTTGTGTTTAAGTAGTATGGATATACACAATGTGGCACTTCTTTGGACACATTCTCAGGGTGGTAAGGTTGTGACAGTTAACTGTCTCTTTCTCATCATCGATTGTCACCTGGTATGTGCCAGGCCTGTGTTTAGAGTTTAGTTGAAAAATGTGGCCACAAGCTGGGTACGGGCTGCCTCTCCCCATGCCCTTTTCCTTTCCATGCGCAGCGCCTCTGCATGTGGTTAGGGATGAGGGGCACTACCATACCCACCGGTACGCCCCACCGTGTTGCATCATTATGCAGGACACATGCTGCCACAATGATTCTGGACACTACTGGGGGTGCATATAGTAGCTGTCCGCCAGAGCGGTCAAGGGAGCGGAACCGTGACTTGAGCACTCTGAATGTGCGCTCCACTATGGCCCTGGTTGCAATATGGGCTGCATTCTATCTTACCTGGGGTGGTGTGGTGGGGTTCCGTATTGGCGTCATCATGGAGGTGCTCAGAGGGTAGGCACTGTTCCCTGGTAAGGTGATAATGGTTGTCACTAGTTGGCCTTGTGTATTTATCTGTGTGTGACAAACATGCATGTGCACAGGCATTTGTACTCACCTATGAGCCATGTGTCGCCATGCTTCCCAGCTTCCAGGGCCCGGCTCAGGGTAGACATTCTGTAAACTGTCATGGGTGGACCTTGGATAGTTTACATAGACAGAGGTGATGATTCCCTTGGCATCGGATACAACCTGCACGTTGATGGAATGCCAGTGCCTGCGGTTGTGGTAGATGTTTTCAGTGGCCCTAGGTGGTCGTAGGGCCACAAGGGTGCAATCTATGACACCAAACACTTTGGGGAAATGTGCCACCCTGTAGAAGTCCTGGACCACGGCCTGCCTTTCTGTGGGTGTTCTGGGCATGTATATGTGCCTGCAGACTGAGGGGCACACAGTGATGATTGTCAACACCTGGTGTAGGTAACGTGACTGCGTGGGCTGTGAGACACCCCCCACTATGGCAGTTGTCTGCTGAAATGACCCAGTGGCCAAAAAATGCAGAACATTGAGCACCTTCTCCAAGGATCTCAATGTTTGGGAGCACAGGGTGGGTGATATGAGTTCATCCTGCCACTCAGTGACCAGCTCTCGGATGATATGAGGTGGAAACCTTTACCTGTCATAGACCTCGTCATCAGGCATCCGAAAAAGGCTGGTCCTGGGCAAAAAAATGCGGGCCTGGGTATTCTCCTCCTCCTGTGGTGTCCCACGATCACTGCTGCGAGGAATGGGCACTTTTATGCTACGTGGGTGCGCTTCCGCCTGCTTTCGTGTGGCGGACGTATTTGTGCGTGTGCGTGTGTTTTGACATGCACATGTTTTCCCTATTCGATTCCATGAATACATGTTGTTCACTTGCGTGTTGGCGTTGCGTGTGTTTCCCAGCGGTACTTTCCACGTTACCACTTCATTTTCACGCTTTGTTCCCCATTCCCCATGTTCCGCCTCCTTTTTAGGTGTGTGCGTGAGTAGTTGTGCACTTTCCCCGTTCCTGTCGCTCACGCTTTTGGAAAGTCACAGTGACGTGTAAGGCAAGCGCAGATTTGGCACACATCATGGGAAAAACACGCGCAGGGCCTTCCACGAATCGCACGCGTGCAATTCGCATGCATGCGCTAGCTTTTTCACGCTTGCGCCTGCTTGCACCACAAATTTTGGTGCACATTTATTCCATGAATTACCCCCTTAATTTGATACTAACTAAAGCTGTTCTTGCCAAATGGAACAATGATCTACATAGTGATAATAAGTGTAGATTCTGTGAAATGCCTGAAGAAATAGAGATGTTGCAGCATGTTATGGTGGACTGTAAAAATCTTATTGAAATTAGAAAGAATGTTAAGTCTAAATGACCATAGAAACCTTAATAGAGAAAGTGTTTGGGAAATGATGTTTAATGCTCAGCGGATATCTTTAAATTTGGCAATAATTAGATATTTAATTAAACTACACATTTTAGAACCACAGGCCATATATGCTTACTAGATTAATTTAGATACTAGAATCTGGTTTTAGTAATAAAACTGGAGATTATTGTATGAAGCTAGTTATGTGATTTTATAATTGTTACGGATGATTTTCTTTTCTTCTTTCTAATTTTTGTAGTTTTCTTTTTCTTTCTTTGTTTGTGTCTTTTTTTTCTTTGTTCTTCTTTTTAAATTGTGTTCTTAAACAAAAGTGTGAACATTTATATAATTTTTTTTTTTAAAACTTTCTTTATTGGCATGGCGAGAGAGCAGACAATCAAGACAATGTACAGTATACAGCAGGGGAAGGAAAAAGGTAGCAGATACATGAATGATAATGCAATGCACGATAAATGCCTTCGAGGACAGATAAACACTTATACAAATGTATATAACTCGGCAATGGACTAAGTCACTTCATCAGGAGGGGGGGAGGACAGTAGTTCCGAGTCATCCTTGTTGTTCAAATAGGTACAAAATTCCGACCATACATTCTTGGGCGGGAGGTCAGCGGAAGGGTGTTGATATAGTCCCCCTCACACGCCTGAGTCCAGGTGAGGGCCGCCAACCACATCTCAAACGAGGCGGGGATCGGCGCTTCCAAGATTGTAGTATGCATTTTTTGGCTACTATGGTGGCAACGTTCAAAAACCTAGACAACTTCCTCGATTCAGGGTTATCCCACAGGCCGAACAATATAGCTAGTGGTTCTGGAGGGATATGGGACATTGTGATTTCTGAAAGAGCGTCTATTATAGCTTTCCAGTATGGACCCAAAGCATCACAGGACCAGAACATATGAATGTGGTCAGCAGCAGGAGACCCACACCTAGGGCAGGTGGGAACCTCGGTGTGTGCGAACCCGTCCAACCTGCGCGGCGTTTAGTATAATCTATTCAGGAGCTTATATTGTATACACCTATGTCTGGCATTTAGAGGTGGTTCGGGTGTGTATGCACATTTATTTCCACATTGCGTCAGGGATGGGGAGGCCCAGCTCATTACTCCATGCATCCCGTGCCGTCAGCGGCACGTCCTTAGGATCGGCCATCAACAGTTTGTATAGCGAGGACACTATCCCTCTCGCTCCGGCAGAGTTGGATATGTAATGAATCTCGGGCGAGTCTGGGGGCTCATCAGGGTACGAGGGCCAACAGGCGCGGAACGCCGCCCTCAACCAGTAATATTGCAGTAATTCCAATGCAGTGCCAGGATGACCGGGGCGCCACGTCTGCAGAGTGATAAACTTCCCTTCCGGGTAGAAATCAGTCAGGGCCCGGTAGCCCAAGTCGTGCCAGTGTTTTATTAGGAGTTTATCATGTGCAGGGCTGAGGCCCGTGAACTGCCAGATGGGCAACCATTTGTAATATGGGCAATGGCCGGGTTGAGTCTGCAGAATAGGTGTCCAGGCTTTGACAGTGGCCGCTACGGGGTCGGCCGGGCCATCAGCACGAAATGTGTGGTGGAGTATGAGAGAGAGGGTATTTATTCCTTCGCTTGCTAGTTTCTTGAGTTTCACGTGTGGGGGAGGGTCGGAAAACGTGTACCAGTATGTGGCATGTTGGGCCTGCGCGGCCTACCAGTATATAGCGAAGTCGGGGGCGGTGAAGCCCCCATTGTCATAGGAGAGAGTCATGTGCTGCCATTTCTTGCGAACCGCGCCAGAGTGCCACAGAAATTGGGCGCACGCAGCGTGCAGGTTCCTGAAGTATCGCTTTCCGGGCCAAATCGGCACATTAGCGAAAACGTAGAGTAATCTAGGGACCATTATCATTTTGATCAGGGACAGTCTGCCCGACAAGGAGAGTGGGAGACCATGCCATTTCAACATTTGGGCCTCTGCTTGCTGCGCCACAGCCACATATCTGTCGGCCATAAAGGAAGCTTTAGTGAGGGATACCTGGACCCCGAGGTATCTGATGCCCTTCGGAGACCAGCGGAGGGGGAATTCACAGGGAGGCTGTGTAGTGGTCGGGGTGAGCGGGCAGATTTCAGATTTGGAATAGTTTATGGTAAAGCCGGAGAAAGTGCCAATTTTGGTTATGTCTCTTAGTATCGGGTCTAAGTGTGCAGCCCGGTCCCTAATATAAAGAAGCACGTCGGCATATAGTGAAATAATTTCAGGGGTATCCCGAAGACGAATACCTTTGTGTGTATGTTTGTCCCTAACGTTGTCAGTCATGGGTTCTATAACAAGCGCAAAAAGTATCGGGGAGAACGGACATCCTTGCCGGGTACCTCTGTGCAAAGCGAAAGGGGGTGATGCCTTGGAGTTGACCAGGACTCTGGCCACAGGGCTCGTGTAGAGGAGTTTAATGTACGATCTCATGCGTGGACCAATTCCCATTTTGTGGAGCACCGCCCACATATATTGCCATGACACCATGTCAAAAACCTCCTGGTCATCGAGAGTGATCGCCACGGCGTTAGCGATGGGGTCGATTCTGGCCAGGACATTTACTAGGTGGCGGATATTGAGGGTGGGAACAAAACCACTCTGGTCGGGGTGAACCAGGTGGGGCATAATGGGGAGGAACCTATTGGCAATAATCTTGGCGAATATTTTCGTGTCAGTGTTGATTAGGGAGAGGGATCTGTACGAGCCACATTCGTCCAACGGTTTACCCGGCTTGGGAAGCAGAGTTATGAGCGCCTCCAGCATGGATTGGGGTAGAATGTTCAGCTCTAGGGACTCGTTCCACACCTCAAGGAGTCTAGGTGCCAGAATGGCAACATGTTCCCGATAAAACTCCTGTGTTAGGCCGTCTGGGCCTGGTGCTTTGCCTCTAGGACAGTTCGAGATGACCATGGTTATCTCGTCAAGGGTTATAGGGGCTTTGAGTAGGTTGCTAGTCACGTGGGAGAGAAGGGTTATGGGGATTTGGTGTAGCAGGGTGTCCGTGTCTTGCAGGCTGTGTTCTTGCTGGGGGCCATACAGGGATGTGTAGAACGCGGTGAACGTGTCGAGGATGTCTTGGTCAACACAGTCAATGCGGTTCCTGCCCCCCTCAGTGCGGACCAGTCTGGACAGTGTCCTACCCGGTCTATCTCCCTCACCATATTTCCTGGCCGCTACTGGAAGGGCGTAGTACCAAATTTCTCTTTGAGCATGGGACTCGAATGTTCCCAAATCGGCTTTGATCTGTGCGAGGATGGTTGGGGAAGGGGCAGAGGCATACTCCCTCTCAAGCTCTTTAAACTTCGCTTCTGACTGCTGCAAGCCATTTTTTATGGTTTTGAGGACCCCAGCCTCCCTAGAGATACACATCCCCCTGATGAAGACCTTGAATGCTTCCCAGCACAACCCATCAGAGGTGTCCTGCCTGTTGTTGCACTCAAAGAAAGTGTTAATGTCGGCCAGAATATCATCTTTGAAAACTATGTCTTGGAGGGCCTCTGACTTAAATCTCCAGGAGGAGCGGGGAGGGGGTCGGTCATGTCCCAGTGCTATACGAAGCGTTACCCGTTAGTGGTCTGATAATGTGCACGGTAATATCTTGATCTCTATGGTCCTGCCCACCATGCAGCCCGATATGAGAAAGAGATCAATC
Organism: Ambystoma mexicanum; assembly: GCF_040938575.1. Classification (NCBI taxonomy): domain Eukaryota; kingdom Metazoa; phylum Chordata; class Amphibia; order Caudata; family Ambystomatidae; genus Ambystoma; species Ambystoma mexicanum. The sequence continues at coordinate 537,649,202 of NC_090937.1, forward strand.
CTGGAGAGGCTATCATGTACCGATGAATAGAAGGTGTACTCTCTAGCCTGTTGGTTGAGGGCTCTCCATACATCCTTGAGACCCAGTGTGTCTATGTGGGCGTGTAATCTGTGGGCCGCACGTGATGGGGCTCTGCGGGCCATTCCGGATCTGTCCAGGTCATTATCTAGAATTAAATTCATGTCCCTACCCCATATGATGGGAATACCAATATACTTAAGAAGCATGGTGGTGATGGCATTGAAGAAGTCAGGGGCATCAAAGTTAGGGGCATATGTTTTCACCAGGAGGCATTCCATATTATCGAGTGTGCAATGAAGTATTACATATCTACCCTCAGGGTCAATGTGGCTGGAGCGCAGTAAGAACTGGACTCACTTATGGACTAAAGTTAGAACCCCCCTGGACTGGGTGGAGTACTTTGTGTAGTATCTATTGTCGCCCTATGTGGGGGCGAGGTATGCTGCCAGGCGCCCAAGGGCATGAGTTTCTTGGAGAACTAGGATTTTGGTGCCATGCCTCTGGGCGTACGCAGTTATCCTGCGGGCCTTAGTGAAATTACTCAGACCTCGGACATTCCATGTCATGATGTTCAGGGCCATAGTGTCACTTTATGGGACATCCCTGCAGTAGTATACATTTGCGTTCCACATTTTGCATTTGCTGTATGTACAGCTATGTTGAGTAAAAGTCATGTATCCCTTAGCCATGTTTTTAACTGTTAACCCAGCATCAACTTTGCCCCCCCCCCACCCTCACTGCCCAACCCCAACACGCAGTCCTCCTCCCCCAGAACACAACCACAGCCCTTTAGGCCTACTCCAACCAGGAGATAAAGGACAGAGGGCCAGATCCAACGTGGATAGGGCCACATCACAGCCCAACAGGGGCCATTCAGTAAGAAGAACAAAGTAAAGTTATAAGCAAACATTGCAACTGCAGTGGGGAGCGCTGGTGCCGTGCGGCAGGCATCTCGAGCTTGGTGCGGGGCAGCATATGCTGTCCCGAATGTGTTGCTGTGGTAGATGGGTATCACAAGCAGCCTCTGAGACCAGAGAGTGCACTCTGGTCGGATGACATTGCAGGAAAAAGTAGGGCACAGGACTAGCTCTGAGAGGTTGGAAGGGGTGGAGGCAGAGTAAACAGTTCGGAGCTAGTCTGCGGCCCAACCGCATATAGTAGGAGGCTATAGTTGCTGAGTGGACACATTGGGGTTGCCATCGACACATCTAAAGGTAAGGATCACTGGGCACAATATGACACACGGGGCCGTGCTGCCTATGGTGCGTGGTTGCCTCGCGGCCCATGCAGAGGTATGTGTAGCTCGATGAACTCCACCACTTCCTCCAGGCCAGTGAAAAAGTAGATCTTGCCATTGTGGGTGATTTTCAGCCTTGCAGGGAACAGGATGGCGTATGGGACATTGCGCTCCCTCAGCAGCTTCTTGACACCTAAGAATTGGCGCCTCTCCTGCTGCACTGCCAGCGAGAAGTCAGGGAAGATTCTGATGGTGTGGGCCTCAAAGCACAGTTGCCCTTTCTCCGGCGACTGCTGGAGGATGAGATCTCTGTCACGGTAAGTGAGTATCTTGGTGATAATTGGCCTAGGAATGTCGCCGGGTCTAGGCCGGGGCGACAGGGCCCGGTGTGCACGCTCCACCGTGAAATAAGGTGAAAGTGCAGGATTGTCCAGGAGGTCCTTGAGTAGTTTTTCCACTGCGTCTTCCATCCACCCCTTGAGAACATTCTCGGGAACCCCGATAATGCGCAGGTTATTTCTGCGAGATCGAAATTTCAAATCGTCGCATTTCGCCTTAACACTTTTCATGTCTCGCGTTAGGGAGGCCACAGTGTCTTGGAGCATGTGGATACTATCTTTGTTCACCGAGATTCTGTTCTCTGCTTTGGTGATCCTCGATCCCGCTTGGTCTACTCGAGTCTTTAGCGAGGCAACATTTGCATTAATGTCTTCTAGCTTTTCATGGAAGGAGGCGAAGTTCTTAGCCATGGATTCCATTATAAGTGTGAGGTCAGGTGTTCCGACCACTTGAAGGGGGTTCAGATCAGGTTCGTCCAGTGGCGATGACACATGGGCTGGCCCATCCCGAGGGACCGCTTTGGTGAACCTGTCCATAGTGCCCCCTTGGGCAGCTGCCTTAGATCTGCTAGGCATTGTAGCTGTAGTAGGCCTGGGTGCAGGGAGGGCACTCTTATGAGTAGGATAAAGCTCGGGGAAGGGGGCAGGCCAGGTAGGGCCGGAGGCTTCAGACCTATGACACGGCACCAGTGGAGTGTGCAGATCGCAGCAGGGACAGGCAGAGCCAACCGCAGTGACTCTTATTGTGGCAGGCACCACAGGGCAGCTGGGAGACCGCTGTGGTCAGTAGAGTGTTGCTGGCAGAGTAACAAAGCTGTAGTGGCTGGTGTGAGCGATGTCCACATGTATTCAGGCTGCATGGGGGGACCGACAAGGACTGTCTTAGGCGGGGGCCCGCGCAGGCCCAGTGATGATGCCTGCAGGTTAGTTGGGTTGTCGGCGCCCACAGGAGGGAAATGGCTGGACGTGGCATAGGCTCATATGGAGAATGTGCAATGATGAACCAATTACCGGGCGCAGCCTGGAGTAGGAATGCCAAGATGATGCCCCAGCAGCAGCGGCTCGCCCGGGCTCCAGGGATCTGGCTGCAGCGGGGTTATAGTGGAGTGCGTAATGCAGGGCACGTCGCAGCAGCTGGGGAGGCCGTCACAGAGAGCATTCTGCAGGAAGGCAGGACGCTGATAGTTGCGGCAAGAGCGCACTGTCCTTACACAGTACACCTGGGGGGGTCCGAGGCGCAAGCGCCACTCACCGCTAATCGTGAGGGGGCCAGGCCCCGGGGGTCGCAGATGGAGTATGATCAGGTGCAGCTGTGGAGCCCCAATCCGACCCGGAGTCCTCAGGGCCCCAGATGCTGCAAGGGGGGGCAGCCACGGCCCGGGGAGAGACGCGGGTGCCGGCAGGGCATGTCAGACAGCAGTTATGGCATCACTCTGGGGCCCACACAGCCACCCACGGCGGGAAGAGGCCTAGCCGCTTCCACACTCCAGCACCTCTCACCTGAGCCACGCGGCTGCAGGGCAAAGCAACCCTCCATGATGCTGTTGTCAGGGGAGGCCGCACAGATCGCTGGCACACCTGGAAGTGGCTGCCGTGCCACCCGCCCCACGGTGGGCCCGGCCGGCAACCACGGAAAGTCTCGGCATCCGCAGCGGGTCACTCCCGCGGCCGCAGCAGGTCTCACGAGTGGCGGTAAGCAGGAGGCCACCGATCAACCGTCCCAGGGGCAGACAGATGATCCAGGAATCAGGCAAGCCAGGCAGGGGGGCCGGAAGCCAGGTGGCCGCCGGGGCCAGGAAGAGTGCGAGGCGCAAGCCAGGTCCCGGGGGGACAGAACGGGTCCAAATTTGCACAAAATGTTCAGTGAGGGAGCAAAAACAGCACGGCCAGACGATGGTCCTACACAGTGTCAGGGACCGCAGATGCGAGTGGATGATTGCCGAGACCACACGGAGCTAAAAGGCTAGGCAGCCATCTTGGGCTGATCCACAGCGCCACCCCCTATATTCAAAATGTTACCTTGTTCTTTGCTTCTGATGGAAAGGAAGAAAACAAAGATAATTGTAAAATTGTGTTTGGAAAGAAATGTGTTCTCTGTTTTTAAATATACAAATATATTTGTAAAGGTGAATTTTTCAACTAAGTCAAATTTTTTTAATGTGCATGAATATTTCTCGCAAAAACATTTGTTTTACAGTTGAATATACTTTTACCTGTTTATAAAATGCTCCCAATGGCAATAGGACTTGTGTTTTTACTTCCCAAAAAATCAATCTACTCCCACCTTTCAAAAATAGGGAGAAAAATACACCTACTTCAAAATCTTATCTGGAGCACTGTGCACAGGTCTGTGCAATAGGCTAATTAACCCATAGCTTTTTTTTGTATTTTTTTTTTTACCGGATGTTTCCACTCTTCTCTACTCTAATGATCAGACTTCCCACACTTGCTGATTTTGTTGGCGGTTTACCATTTCTTTTTCTAAAATTCTAAATAAAATTAAATATACTCTATGCTGAATTTATCTGTGAGACACCTGCAGGTTTCACGTTTCAACTGAGTCGTGCATTCAGGCATACCACTCAAAACACCAGTGCTGTCTTTACGTGTATAGTTATGTACAAGCTGACAGATCAAAAATTAGATTGGACATTTGTAATCTGAGCATAGTAATGGCTCGCGGCCTTTTTAAAGCATGTGAAGTCTGGAAGAGCTTGTGCTTCCATTACATTCCATTACACTCCTGTTTTAGGAGGCTCTCTACTTTAAAAGTTCTCATGCACGGCTTTGTGTACAGCCCATAAAAGGACTGGGATGGTGGCACGTTCCTCACCGTTAACACGTACCAACATATGTCAATGGGTTCTAATTTCTTTGGTAGGAGATAAAGGTGTGCTTGTAATCTGGCTAAAACACACAATGTGACAACAATTTCACAGGAATAGAATTTGTATTGTTTCACATTTGGCTCTGTTAGGCAAGATTGTATGTAGTAACCCTGTGGGAGACTACACCAGCCTAGTCCTCTGGGCAATGGGTAAGCCAACCTTTTGTATAGGCCTATACTACACAAGTTGGTAGTGGCACTGTGCAGCCAGACCTATCTAAAGAGGGGTCAATGTGAGCTGTACAGTTGCAACATAGAGTTTCACAGTGATAAGTATTCAAATAACACTTATACTCAAGGTTTCTTGATTAAATAATTATTTATTGATTTAACAGTCCGTTTTAAAATAAGCCTTCTTTAGAAGGGAGCAATTGGCAACAGTAAAAATACACTTCAAAATGCACTCCTTCAGTTCAATAAAGTAAGTAGTATGGTGTACCTTTTGGTATGGTAGTACCTAGTAGTAGTACCTTTTGGTATGGTGCACAGATTGTCCTACAACCTGAGGTGACTTCAATTTCTAGGACACTGTGGATATTAACATATCACTTTTCACACTTAAATGGTAATACTGAAGTTGTGGCAAAAAGGGAGGGTTAGGGAAGGAAACTGGTTAACACCTTTCTCAAACAGGTAAGCACTGCCCCAATGCAGTGTAGATTAACCCTTTCCCAGCTAGACAAGTACAGTATGTATGACTTTTTGGAGGGATATTTAAAAACAAAGTCAGAGGTTTTCAGGGAGCAAGGACAGTCAAATGTCACTTGAGCAACGTCTAGGGGAGCTGAAACACTTCTTGAAGGTAGGTTAAAGTCTTGCACAATGTTAGAAGAGAGTTCTGTTGGAAAATAAATTACTGTTAGGCTAAAAGCTGGGAATCTTGTGATGGGCAAAGTGGCAGCAACTCTGCAAAAGGCAGCCACTGTAAGTCTCAACTGAGAGCAAGCGAGCTACACAACAAGAGGCAAGTACTCCTTAGTTCACAATACCTTAGGTCTGAAGAAATGGTTCCAGCTGGCTTCTGTTCCTGTTATAGTAGGTGAGATCTTGTAGTTCCTGGGCCTCAATCGTCGGCGCAAGAGGAAGGATGTCTGGGGGCTCCTGCACTATGATTCGAAGGTCGGTGGCAGCAATGGGCAAAGTACAGATCAGTGGTAATTCGTGATTTCAGCTTCTCGCGAATAGCACCACCGCTGTTCTTGGACACCTTGTTGGCTTTCCTTGCTTCTGGGGTCCAGCACTCTGTTGAGGTGGCTCAGGCTTGGTCAGCCCTGCTTCGAGGGAGTCCAGAGGATCTTCCTGGAGCTCGGGTCTGGCTTAAAAACCGGTGCACTCAATTCTGGTGTTCCTGTCCCCTGGCACTCTGTTCCTGTAGCAGCAATGGAAGTACAGCGATTAGAGAGAGGGGTTTCAATCGAGTTCTTCTTGAGGTTGATTGGTCCCACCAAACCAAGGGGAGAAGTCGTCCTTTGCAGGGCTTCTCTAGTCGAGGTGAATTTGGAGCTTCAGCACTGCAGCAGGGCTTCACCAGGCAAACCGACCGTCCAGGAGTTGCAGCAAGCCTCTCTTCCAAGTTGTTCTTTGGATTCCTTCGTCCAGTGGGTGACTCTGCCTTCCTTGCTGTTAAGCGGAAAACCTGTGCAGTTCCCTCTGGGACCACTACAAAAGATGTAGGCTTACAGGTGTTGGCAGTAAACCCACTTGGTAGCTGTCTGTACCACACAGATTCACCTGGTAGCTGTGGCTGAGCAGTCAGACCTCTCTCAAGAAAAGTTAGGCAGTATGTGGAGTATACAAAATAGGGCAATTTACACAGTAGAACAAGCAAAAACGGAACAGAGCTTGGGTGTAAAGATATATAGGTATTTATGTATAACAACACATCTATAGAAAACACTCTGGCACTAATACGGCAAACAACTTCAATTACAATTACTATAAGTAAATCAATCCCCCTAACAATAGTTCGACAAGTCTAGGTTCAACGGCACCACTTATTTGCAGACAGAGGTGAATGCTTTAACCTAGATGGCACTCTAGTATTCGTTAGGACAGGAGAGAAAAGGCAGGGTATGAAATCAACTCGGTACCAACACTTTTACGAACAAATGCAAGGCAAGTAAGGCAGGGTCTAGTGTAGATCACAAAGTTCATAGGCCAGGCCCACTCGAAGAGAGGCGAGGCGATATGTCCCAAAAAGTATCACAGTGGAAATGCACTTCGAGTCTTTGGCGCAAATTGTCACAGAAAGATTGGACCAGTTCAGAACAGAAAGTTAAGAAAGCTTGGAGGCGACCCAATGGATAGGCGAGGATTAAGACACCTCAAGCTAACCGACACAAGGGAAGCCAGACGGACATGGTACCTTGTATGTGGAGAGACAGCTCCGGCGGGGGCAGCTGTTCCTGGTGGTGGATGCAAGTCGGGGCTTTGCCAAGAGAAGAGATGCTCTCGTCGTCGAAGGAAAGTTGAGGATCGTTGCACCACCAGGGAAGAGACCAGCCACGGAGTGCTCCGTCACAAAGCACCACCTTTTGGTCATGGTACGGGTTAGTGGCTATCCGGTTGCTGGGGTGCTCAGCAAGGGCAATTCGACCACTACGTCCTGGAAGCAAAGAAAAAGCAAAGGGGACTGGTTGTGCCCACCAGTCAGTGGAAGAAGACTCTCCAGCCGGAAGATCTCCTCTGTCGTTGGGAAGTGGTGAGTCGGTTCAGCAGGGCTCCACCGGAGGTGTCATCGTTGCAGGTCGGCTCAGCTTTACCCTCGTCGGATTCTTAGGTCCTGTGGCGAATTCTGAAGATCCAGTCCCAAAAGCCCTGCTTTTTTGCAGAAAACCCCCATTCATTCACCCTAGCTGTCAATCAAAACACGCTAAGTGGTGAACGGGGTGGCTCACCACTTGGGCCAATCACACCAGAGTGCGACTTGAGTTGGCAAGGCATCTCAGTCCAGGGTGCCTAAACCCCCACCCACACCCCCTGTGGTACCCAGACAGAATGGCACCACTTTGGAGGGCCTCTGTGCAGAAGCCCGCCAAAAGTGGAACAAAGGGCTCATATGTTAGAGATTAATGAGAAAAAGTATTAACCTCCAACAATGGGAAGAATCCCATAGGATTATATTCGGGGTCGAATATAACAAGTAGTTTCCACTGCCACCAGCCAAAACTCGACGAGGGGGGACGGGACAGTGCCCCCTCGAATAACATACCCAGGGGTAATCGAATTACCCCTACCAGTACGTCCACAATAGGATGGTTTGTACTAGTTATGTTAGTAAATTTAGGTCTAGTAAAGCCAATTGTGACTTTACATGCCCGGAGAGACAGTAGTCACTCCCCCGGTATGGAGTCTATGGTGGGGGGCCTCTAGGATGCCTCAGCGTTACGGCACGGAGGGTGCGTTGTAACACACATAGCAAAACATATGAGACCCTATGGAGTAAAAGACCCCATAGCCCATCGAACACATTGACATTCAAAGGAATTAACCACATTCATGTCCAAGAGTGGGAGAAAAGAGTCTCACTCTTGGCAGGATGGAAAAAAACAAACTCCAGAAATCCAACAAAGCTGCTGGGGGACTCACTAGGTTAGGAAATTCAGCCTAAACAGAGAATTCTCCCTAACACTTGCGAATGACCTCACCTTTTATGCAAGTCCTCCCCATTCATTTGCTTCCTAGCTGTCACTCACACAGCAGGCCAATCTACTTTGAGTTCATTCCTGTAACCAAGGAGACTAAGCACAGGAAGATGTGGGCACCTCCCTTGCTTCCTGCCCTGCCAGACAGGCTGGAGCCAGAGGTGGGCTTCACCAGTGAATACCAGCAAAGACAAAATGAGCAAAGGGACCAAACCTGGTTTGGCGCACAGAGTAAATCTCAAGAAGGACCTTTCCATTAAGAAATGGTGAAAAAAGAAGATCTTGGCCATTTTTTGACAAAATCGGCACCCATGGGTGCTGTATTGCAGCTGCGAACGCAGGCTGTGGTAAAAACACATAATAGTAGGAAAAAGTAAACCACTGTCACCAGCCATTAATTGTAGAAAGGGGAACATAAAAATGTTACCTGAGAAAGGAGACAAAGGAGAAACTAAGTAACCCCTCCAGCACTCTGTGGAAGATAGTGTGTGCTGGGTCTACAACGTTACAAAAGGTAAGTCTAGTCAATTTCACTTTAGTGCTGTTGGAAACAGTAGTTTATCCAGAGAAGGTATTTAAACCTTTGGGATATCTTCCCTCTGCCACTGCATTGAAGGTGATGTCTGTCACAATGTAAAACGATGATGCCTATGGAGTTTGTCAGACTCCGAAACCAAAAGATACAGAGTGTTTAAATCAATGAAACATGCATGCAAGAGTGGGAAAAAGGTCTCACTCTCTCCAGGATCAAAATTAAAAGTCCTAAAGTCCAGCAAAAGAGCTGGGGTCTATAAGGTAGAAGGGAATTAGCATATTTCTGAGAATTCTCCCTACCAGACTCCATGGTTGGTCTAATAACACCTTTCTATCCCTCACCTGAAATGTTCACATTTGGAGAAAACAAATGACGATAGTCAATAAGTACAACACTGCATAATCTAAATTATTCTGCAACTAAAACTCTTCCTTTGGGGGCATATATAAGAATGTACTGAGTGATTTCTAAAATGCATACATTTCAGGCCGGCCTGACCAAGCAAATCGCAATGCTGAAAAGAGTCTTCTCAGACTGTTTTTTGCCTGGACCTGCACACTGTTTCTATTCCATTTTACATACGCACGTACGAGATAACGGTGCTAATCTAAAATAGTCATTATGGCTTACATGCCCATCAACTGAAATGTAAATGCATATGTGGTGGGAGGACTTAGTGACATCAGCAGGCCTCCTACCCAAAAAAACCTGGGTGCTGGGAACCAATTTATATGCTAGTGTCTGATGTTAGCAATACCCTGAATTTAGCATGGGAAGTGGCCTTGCAGTTATGTGCTAACAGCCCACCTGAACTGCTAGGAGTGCCCTCTGTGAAACAGTAGTCTTGTGGGCAGCCCCTGCTATTCTGTGGTTGTGAAAACACACCTGATGACAACATTCTGGCTGTGAGAAATTGTCATCGGGCAAGTGGGAAGAGTCCTGGCTTTTTGTCATTAACAAATAGAATAATTAGGGTAGCTTGTTCTCAGAAAGGGGTAATCTGACAACCAGATTCCCTCTTTCCTGTCGACTCCATGCCAAGAGAATAGTGCACTTGTGCCATGCCGCATAAGTCGCCTGATCCGAGGCACCCACTCTACTCAAGCAGATTAGAAGGCCTCAAGATGCCCAGTTGACAGCCACAGAGACAGCCAAGACACAGTGGTGCAGAGACAGTATTTAAGATACACCCCTTCTACCCAAAATTATGATGATCATAAGTCACTCATGCCTGTGGCAGGAAAAACTCTGAATGAAAGCTGTGACTACATTTAGGCATAATGTATAGTGCTACGTATGATCACAACAACCACACTACAATTGATATTGCACATGTGTCAGCTCCTGTGAGTCACCTCCATGATGGAAGGTGATGTGTATTCTGGTCCAATAGGTGTAGCCCACAAAATGGCAAGACAGGAACCTGGATGGCCAGGCTTTCTCTTTGATCCCATTGTAAGGGAGGTTACACACGCCACCTGAGCCAGCTAAACAACTGGCAGATGTCGTGGGCACCGGAATAAAGATAGCACACCCATTCAAAAGCAGTAGCCTCACATCAGGATGCTGTATCTCTAAAGGCCTTTGTTTTCAGTAAAATGGGAAGGGGGTGGGATTATGATAGGCAGGAGGGCTCTGATTAATGCTAGAAGGTTTCCATCATCTTGATATGTACTGTCACTCCCTCTCTTTTCTGTCCCCCCCACTTCCTCTGGAGCAAAGCACTTTGGGTGTGACATCAACAGAGCAAAGACCACTGTGTTCCAAGCTGGGATTCAGCCACTAAGGCTACATTTGAGGCAAGGTGACTCATACATAAGTACTGGGATGAGGAAGAGGAACTTGGAGGTAATGCTGGGCTGAAGAGCTGATTTTGGGGTAGGGGCTGGTAGGGAGAGCAGGCCTTGGTGAGGGTAGGATGGGGGTTGTTACACTAACTCAAAATAGGCACCCATGATAAAGCAAGTATGATATGTGTTATTAGTGACACGACTGGCATTTTGCTGTAGCCTTTTCTTACTGTGGCACTGTATATGTTTCTGGGCATGTATGATAAAATAAGCATACATGTTATCACATCCTTAGACTGGCATTTTAGTACTAGCAGTCTAGGGGCCCAATTCATGGAATATTGCCTGGTTGAAAGTTCCTTTGCACTGCTGAAAAGTGACTTTGCACTGCTGACACATATCCTGATTCATGGAACTGTGCAAAGTGTACTTTTGCCGTTCAAAAGCCCGGGTAAAATCAGCATATAGTCATTTTTGCTATGCAAATTAACTTTTAACCGGGCAATATTCCATGAATCGGGCCCCGGGTATGTCTTACTGTGGCATTATATGTTTAACTAAGCATTATCAGGGCTAAAGCAAACATGATAAATGTTATTACATGTCTAGATGGGCCTAAATTGTATAGCCAGTTTGGACATGTTTTCTTATTGCGGCATGGCATTTTCAAGAGCAAAGCATTACATACTATTCATGCTCCTTTACACTGTTGGCGATGTGCACGTATTGTATTTTTGGAATGGAGTTACCCTACAAAAATAATTGCAAACACTCTGGCTTTTTACCCAATTGTTTTCAGAAAGTGTGCTGTATAATGCACCATTTTAACCAATTATTCAAACATTTAACTCTGGGGTGGTTCCTCCACCCCTGGATGGTTTAGGCTCCTCGCTACGGTAAGTCACTCTGGTATATTGTGGGAAATGTTTATGCCCCTTCAATCAATTACAAAATTCACAAGCTGACACTGGGTGAGCCACTGGTGGATGCATGCTTATGAAAGTGTTTGTGCAAGCTTGGGGCATGTGCAAGGGGCATTGGGACATGGACTTCTAAAACATGTTTTATTGACATTTTTGTCCAAAGTCAATTTTATGAATGTTATTCCACAGAGCGGTGTATGTGGTGGGACGTTTATAGGGTAAAAGGAAATGTTTGCTTACTGTAGAATTGCATGTGTTACTGTCATTGGGGGCAAATTCCACTTGAAGAGTATCCTGTCATGGTGGTGGAGGAGTTGGGCAGGCATGTGTGCAGCCAGCAATAACATGCATTCTTCCTGTGGCAGGAGATGTTTACTGGCACTAAGGGCAAAGCCAACAAGATAATGTTCGAATATGGGGATAACGGCAGAGGCAGCATGAAGGTGTTTGCTTATGTATCATTAGTTTGCCTAATATTACTGCTGCATTTGGGTGCCGGAGCCAGGCACAACCTTCTTGTTTCTACACTCAGTGAAAGACATAAAGTTTATTTAAAACACATGATTATATCCCGCTGGTCGTCAGTGTGTGTGAATGCCCCCCCTCTCCCGCTGGTCACCTGTGTGTGTGAAGGCCCCCGTAAAGCTGCTGAATGCCCCCCATCATGCATGTGTGTGCTGTTGCCCACTGACCCTTGACCATGCATTTGTGTGTTGTTGCCATTATGCAACATGTAACTGGCACCATGTATTTGGCCACTAACCCTTGACCATGCATTTGTGTGTTGTTGCTGTTATATAACATGTACCTGGCACCATGTATTTGCCCACTGTCTCTTGAACATGCACCTGCTGTCACCCCCACACTGGGGTTCGGCAAACTGTATGTCTTTGCTAGCATTCATGTAACATATGTTGTCTGCTTCTTATAAGCACTTATGTAACCAAGTAGCCACAATGTCCAAGGACAGTTGTGCGCTTTACAAATGCAAATAAATAAATAAAGAAATAAAATATTGTTCTCCAATAGCAGTGCGGGCATGCCCCTGCAGCAGTATGAACATCGTGCATATTGCGCATGCGTGGTGGTCAGTCCGGCCTGAAGTGTGGTGCGACCCGTGCTTTGTTGCAGAGCTTGGGGGTGGTGCAGCATGGTTAGCAGGGGGTCCGCCAAATGTTGTGCTATTCCATTGAAGCACAACCAAATGACTGAAATACACACTTCAAACATATTTAAAAAAAAAAAAAAAATGTTTTAAAAAAACAGAAATGGATGAACGGCGTGCATCACTCTTCGGTGTTCAAGGTAAGTAAGGAAGAGTGCTTGAGTTTCTACGTTATTTTAAAAGTAAGGTTGTGAGTTACAGACCCCTAATTCCTTTGTATTTGACTCCGAACATTGGTTCGAGTAATTTGCACTGCACAAGAAAAGAGGATTTTTTTATACAGAAGGTAATGATGAGTATGTATTGTTTGTTTGTGTACAAAAAACAGTATGGTTCACTCTTTTGCAAAGAATGCATTTTCCAAAGGTGTTGGAAAACAAGAGAACCATCTAAATAACACTGCAATTGGTGTGATTTTTTTTTCTAATCCCAGACAAAATGGAGAGTAATGTCAAAATCAATGTGTTGTGTTCTTTACTTCTACGAAATAACTCTTGTTTGAACTGGAGGCACGTTGCGTATGTTGGCAACTATTTATTAGCTTTCATGAACCACTTCGCCGAGATATAGAGCTCAGAGGGGGCCCGGTTAAAATGTTTACAATCCCCATGGGAGGATGCCTAGTTTTCCAATGATTGAAAATTGTTCTCTGACCTGGCTTTTCATTTCAGTGTTTGCCGCCAGACTAAGTGAAGAAAAGTTAAATTGGGTGCCAACTCCCAACAAACAGAGGTGTAATATTTACTTGACTGTCAGCAAGAAAGCTTTTCCATGGAATATACAGTGTGATGAAACATAATTGCTTCGAGGTCAGCTGTTTTATCTGCATGCTACACAATCTGCACGTTGGATTTAGGGCTCGGGCGTACATGAGATTTGTAATGGTTTACGTGTCTCAGCTATTGTGTTTGTTTGAGCTATTATGATTTCCGAAAAAACAGCGGGGTGGGGGGGGGATATGTGGGCGAAGCTGGATTTATCAAAACTGAATTTTATTATTGTTATGGTTATTATTATTATTATTATTATTATTATTATTATTATTATGAAACGTGTAATTGTACATGTAATTAATACAACATTTTCGAGACACACAGGAATGGACCTTTAATTGCAATGTGCGTTTGTGGTATGAAATACATATTACCAGGTTAGCAGGAAATGATAACACTTCGCTCAAGCATTAGGGAGTGCTTAAAATGCATGCCTTCGAATTAGAATATATGCTAGTTAAACATATATCCTCGGATTTTAGTTCCTTACCTTTCTAATGTGCCATAAACATAGCTTTGTGTTAAAATATTCATTTAGCAATGGTGGCTCTTTAAAAACCACTAAATCTGCAAATTCTATAGTCGGAAAGAGGGTTGTCAACCTTCAGTTCTACTGGGTGCTGCAATGTATAACTCAGGCAATGTCACAGGATGTGTAATAAAAAAAAAGTGACATCAAGCATGCGCCTCTAGGTTACACACTAGTTAGGCCTAACATTTTAAAGAGGCCCTGATTCCCCCCTCCAGAATTAGCATTGAGTATAGCTACCCTCAGGCACCTCCTCTACCTGACTCATATCTGACTGTCTGTCTGCAATTCACTCATGGTGTGCTGCAAACAACTTCTGCCTCAACGCCAGTAAGACTGAGATCGTTTGCATTGGGAATCTGTTATGGTAATACGTGCGCGGGTCTCCTTAGAACCTCGTGCATGTATGTTCCATTTCAGAGTGCCTCTACAGTTGGTGCTTGACTGCGACAACCCCGGGGGCCTCGAATAAAGCTCTTACTGTTTTCCCATACAGTGTGCCTCTTTATTACATATGGCGACGAGGCACCGTACCCCGAGGCCCCCGGGAGCGTATCCTGCTACCTGACTGCTAGCTCAGCCCCCGCCTTTCGCTGCCGCCGACTTCTGCTGCCAGCGCCCGCAGCGGCCTGCCTGTCAGCTGTGGACACCCTGTGGACACCCAAGAGAGGCCTCGACATCCTTCCCCCCACCTATCACTACTCCACTGTGAAGGGTGCCGCTCCTCCCCGCTGGGAGTTTAGAGCGGCGCACAATCCACACCTGCCCTGCTCCAACAGTGCTCCAGACAGCAGGAGCTGTCCATCTACCAGGTCAGAGGAGGGGGGAGGACGAATTGCAAACCGTTTCAACACTTCATCAGCAAAACGTACACTTTCCTTTTTATTGGTATTTTGTGAGCCTCCCTTCCCAGCCCATAAAAACGCTCACTGCCGCCCTGAGCAGAACCCTGCATCACTTTCAAAAGCTGCCAGCTGTTGCCCAGCAACGCACACACGGATAATAGCAACCTTCATTCTCTCAATGGCCACCCTGACCTTCCGGGACTAATTACTCACTATCTTGGTCCATTGTGACATCACAATTGAACATTCCATCAGAGCTTCCCAGGACCAGCCACCCTGCGTTTCCAGCCATTGTGAGGTCACAATCTATACTGAGGGCCATCTATACACTGATGCTTAAAGGCTCTGCAGTAGAGGTACATCTGGGCACTCTCTGAGTCGGGTTCTAGTCTACCCCTTCAGGCACTTCAATAAAGGCTGAATCCCAGCGCCTCCTTGCCAACTCACTTTATTGACTGCCAAAAATGCTGCAAACCTCTGCCTATTACCACAGCAACAGGCGCCACTGAGCAGCTGCCATACACCATTTGACACACAGTCCCCACCAAATAACTGCTGATCCCCTTCAGCATTACACCCAGACTGTGCCAAGTCAGTCCACCTCAGCAGACGAGTTACCTTTCCATAGATGCATAGGAACCAGGCACACCCACCATGCAGGGCGTTCCGCCTCCCACCAAGTTTCTTCCATGCCCTGGGAGCCCAACCTGCCCATGGGAACAATGGATCGATGGCTTTCAAGTCTACCTCAGAGCCATTGGGGGCAGCAAGTTCAATGATGACCTCAAGGAGGCGACCCTCTTGAACTGTATAGGGGCAGAAGCACTGAGACTCTTCAGAACTTTTCCCGAACCTGGCAACATGGGAGGAGATGGCAACCGCAAGTTTGACATAGCATTGGCCAAACTCACCAGTCATTTTGGCAACAAGACCAACGTAGTCCTGGAAAGATACAGGTTCTTTTCCAGAAAGCAGCTCAAAGGCGAGTCTATTGATTCATACATAGCGTCCCTCAGGGCGCTTATGTCAACCTGCAGCTTCACAGGTGTCTGTGATGAGTATTTGAGAGACCAACTTGTGCTGAATGTGGCTGATCCACGCATCCAACAGAAACTGTGGCAAACCAAAAATCCCACCCTGGACCAAGCCACAGAGATAGCAAGGAGCATGGAATTGGGAGATCGATGTATGAGGGAAAGACTTGACCACACGACCAGTGTGGAGATCAAATGTGTCAGCCCTGAGTCCGAGCCTTACGAGCCTCTAGTAGCAGCAGTAAGAAAGGCTCCGCCATCAAGAGGTTCGAAATTTGGCTCAAACAGAGCGAGGCCGTACAACTCCCAGAATCCAACGCGCTGCCAGAGGTGCGGATGGTATAAGCATGCGAATCCTGATAAAGAATGCCCCGCCATCGCTGTCGAGTGTTATAAGTGCAGCCAGATTGGACATTTTGCCAAAGTCTGCAAGAACTCACGGGGAAGGGCAACCAGATATGGCAATCTCACCAGGCGACCTCTGTGAGAGTCATCGAAAGCGACCAAGGGCACAATGACATGTTATCTATCAGTCAAGTGCAACAAACGGTACAAATACTCACCGTAACATCCCAACAACAGAGCAACGGTCCCTGGGTCAAAATGCAAATCAACGGCATATCATTACCCGTAATGGTAGACACCGGCTCCCCCTACACCATGGTGGATCTCAAGACCTTCTTGAGTGTACTCTCTGGCAAGGTACACGACTTGCGGAGCACTTGTGTAAGAGCTTCCGGTTATGGAAAAACACCCATCGATATAATGGGATACGTGTGGGTGAGCCTCAAGTTCCATGACAGAGAATCATATTGCAAACTCTTTGTAGCCAAAGATGGCTCCTCTGTTGTGGGATGGGAAGAACAAGCCGCCCTTCGAGTAAGGATACACCCTGGAGAAGAAATCCCCGTGCTGAGTGTGCTCAATAATGATATGGACATCAAGTCTGATCTAGCAAAACAATTCCCCAAGGTGTTCTGCAACAAGATCGGACTCCTAAAAGGTTTCCAACACAGAATAATCCTCAAAAGAGGTGCCATCCCAGTGGCCCACCGTGTCCGCGGTATTCCCTTTGGAACAAAAGAGGCGTTGAAGAAAGAACTTAAGCGCCTCTGCGATGAAAATATCATACAGCCCATCGAGAGTTCAGAATGGCTTGCCCCAATTGTTTTAGTAAAAAAAACCTGACGACTCCATAAGAATGTGCGTCGACCTGAGAGACCTAAACAAAAACATATGGGTTGACAGACACCCACTTCACAACATATCTGAACTCCTATCTACCATGAAACCGCAAAGTACTTTACAACTCTGGACCTCTCCTCAGCCTATCACCAGATTGCTTTAGAAGAGGGCTCAAAGAACCTAACATCTTTTGTCACATCTCTGGGTGCATTCATGTTCAACAGAATGCCATTCGGACTCGCTTCAGCCGCAGCAGTTTTTCAGAGACTCATGTCACATCTATTTGGAGGACTTGATGGCATACACTGCTTCCAAGATGATATCCTCATATCAGCCAGTACAGAAGAAGAGCACAACGCAAAACTTGTGGGTGTCTTACAGGTCATACAAAAAAGTGGTCTCACACTCAAATTAGAGAAGTGCAACATAAAATGCGACCGAGTTTCATACCTGGGTCATTCCATTGACGCCAACGGCATCAGCCCCAAGAGGAAACTCATAGACACCATATTGAATATTGCCGAGCCTCAAAATAAACACCAATTAAGGAGTTTCCTCGGGATGACAGAATACTACTCCAAGTTTATAAGCAACTATGCTGATGAGACCAAAAGCATGAGGAACATCTTGAAGAAGGCAGCCAGATTCATATGGTCCACTGAATGCAAGAACGAATTCGAAGAAATCAAATCCCAAATTAACCAAGCCCCAGCCTTAGGAATGTTCGACTGTAAAGCCAAAACCATCATATCTGTAGATGCAAGTAAAACCGGGCTGGGTGGCGTCAAAAATAAGAACACTGTGACGATCGCATTTGCATCGAGAGTACTGAGGGGAGCTGAACTAAACTATTCCACCATCGAGAGAGAAGCTCTGGGTGTGAGGTGGATTCTTCAGCATTTCAGGAACCTAATTTGGGGTTTACCCATCCTACTGAAAACAGACCATAAACCTCTAGTAAATCTCCTTCAGTCCAAAACCCCTCACCTTATATCACCGAGAATAAGACGTTGGTTCCTCGACATCATGCAATACGACCTCCAACTATGCTATACTCCTGTTCCACAAAACCAAGAAGCAGATTGCCTTTCAAGATTGTCGACCAACCTCGACACTGAGATCGCATCTTCAGATGAGGACATCATAGCTGTCGTAAACCCTGCTATCTCGAGAGATGAGTGGAAAATTAGTGCCAATACTGATCCAGAACAGCGAGAAATCAGGGAAGCAATAGCCAATGACTGGGTAGAAACGGGAGAGGCTTTAACAAGTTTCATTCCTTTCAAGGAAGAAATATCCATAGACGATGAGCATATTTTTAGAGGCGATCGAGTAATCCCACCCACCCAACTCAGGAAAAAACTACTCCAACTGGCACATGAAGGTCACCTAGGAAGGAGCTTGACGAAAAACAAGTTGAGGAACAACTATTGGTGGCCAGGAATGTGGAAAGAAGCAGAAGAACTGGTCAAAAATTGCTCCACGTGTGCCATGAGTGACAAGTCTAAGATCTTAAGAAAGACCCCTTTACAGCCTATTGAATCTCCCAAACATGTGTGGTCTAAACTGGCAATAGACATCATGGGTCCATTCGAGAACCTCGAAACAGTCAAAATATATATCATAGTGCTTGTCGATTACACCTCAAAATGGACAGAATGGGGAATAGCTGAGGACAATGTGACCTCAAAGAAAGTTGCGGACTTCCTGACAGAGATCTTCAACAGGGAGGGAGACCCCAAGGAATTGGTCTCGGACAACGGGTCTCAATTTATGTCTATGGAATTTGGTGATTTCCTCAAGAAAAGGTCCATCAGCCACATAACAACATCTTTGTACCATCCGATTTCCAACGGACTTGTGGAACGCATGAACAGGCTCGTGAAGAGCGTGGTTCAACTGGCCACGGCCAACAACCTCACGTGGAGAGAAACCCTCAAAGAGGCTTTGCATGCGTATAGAACAACCCCACACACCACCACAAACATAGAGCCCTTCACCCTTATGCGAGGTAGGGTTGCAACTAGCCGATTTAGACCGGCGTGGATGTTCTTATACACGGGAGAGGCAAAGGTGAACATGGATCTACTTCAGAAGACAGTAAGAGAAAAACAAGCAAAATACAAAAAACAATATGACTCCAGATATGGAGTAAAAGAGATGCTGGTTCGTGAAGGAGACTGGGTATGTGTCAAAGAACCGAAGAAAACTCTCAAGGGTGAATCCATCTTCAGACCTCCACAGAGAGTTGTGAGTTGCCATGGGAAGTCTGTCATCCTGGATGATGGAAAGAGATGGTCTGGAGATGATCTCATAAAAGTGACAAAAGACATCCACAAACCCAGCATATCTAAGGACAACAGTCTTGACAGACCATCACAACACACCTCACATTCCCTAAGAGAATCCCTCCGTGAATATGTGGACAATGATAGACTTCACCCCATTCATCAAGGAGTCCCCACTGGAAGAATGTCCAGAAGGAACCGCAATATCATCCAAAATTTCAACAACGACTATGTCTATTACTAATGTACCCCGGTTTACCCACCCTCCCACTGTAATCCCCATTTGTCCTTTCCTTCCCCAACCTGGCACTTTCTTCCATTCCCCCCCTTCCCTTCCCTGTTTTCCCCTCCCCTTCCTCTTTTTTTTTTTTTTTTTGCTTCATGTTGGGGAGATGTTATGGTAATACGTGCGCGGGTCTCCTTAGAACCTCGTGCATGTATGTTCCATTTCAGAGTGCCTCTACAGTTGGTGCTTGACTGCGACAACCCCGGGGGCCTCGAATAAAGCTCTTACTGTTTTCCCATACAGTGTGCCTCTTTATTACAGAATCCTGCTCCTGCTTTCCCACTCTCACTCTGGCTGGACTCCCTTGGCCCTGCTCCCGCATCCACAGGGGAGGCAAAAAAACTTACCTTCGACTCCACTCTCTCCTTCACTCACATTTTGTACTTCTCTAAAAAGTCCAACTACCAGCTCCACCTCCTCAGAGGTACTCTTCCTTTTATCACCTTCCCCCAGAGGCTCACTGTCTCCAGAGACCTGGTTCTCTCAAAGCTTGACTACTGCAATAGCCTCTTTCTCATCCTCCCTGCCTCTGCTCTGCGCCCTCGGCAACTAATCCAGAACAGAACCGCAAGATTTGTCCTTTTCCTCAAGCCCAGGGACTACATCTCCCCGGTACTGAAATCCCTCCACTGGCTGAAAGGATCAAGTTCAAGACCCTCTGAATTGTCCACACAGCTTTCTGGGGCTTGGGACCCTTCCATTCTCATCAATGCCTTCCTAAATAATGTCCCTCCTGAGTCCTCCGCTCATCTACCGCCAACCTTCTGCGAGTGAGCCAGTTCTCTAAGCAGAGATTTGGAGGGAGATCTTTATCCTCAGTATGGGCCTCCCTCTGGAATGGCATTCCTGCCGCCCTCTGTTTTAAGCCTGATCTCCTTAAGATTCGGAAACTCCTTAAGACGTTCCTCTTCTCCTCTTTCTTCTCTCTCCCTGTACCCTGCTAACCTCGCTCTCCGCTCTATCCCTCTCTCCCTCCATTTTGCGCACCGCATGCCGACTGGCTGCCGGCAGTACCTCAGAGTCTCACAGATCCCCGGCACCCTTGCTAGTCCTCCAGCACTTGTCTCAGGGCCTGCACTTGTCTAATTGCTACTGCACTCAGTCAATTACCCATTGAGAATGGCATCTCTCAGCACTTACCCAGTTTCTGACCAACTGGGGCAGCCGGAAGCCCCCTACACTTGTCCTCCTCCCCTCTACTATACCATCTGTGCACTTGCTCGATCTGAACTTACCATGCCTTGAAGATCATCTATCTCTTCCTCCCTGTCCCCCCTCCTGCATGGTGGCACCTCTGTGCTCTTGGAAAACTGCAGAATCGTCATCAGACCAATTTGTTGTTTCTACACGGTTAATTCTACTATATGCACTTAATCTGCCTGGCAGACTGGTTATCGTTCAGAAACTCAAGGGCTCAGAATGTTGTTTTTCTCCCCTGCTTCCCCCCTTGAGCGCCTTGAAACACTTCCCTGTGTATAGGCGCTTTACTAATAAACATTACCAATACGTCACCATAACCGCTATGTGTGTTTTCGGAACAGAGACATTCTGTCCATCATGGTTTCTATTCCCTGGTCAGGTGGACTCAGCCATTCATCCAGATCCCCTATACCGCAAGCATACCAGGTCGATGAATTGTGATGTACATTGTAGGTAATGTTGATAGTCATAAGTAAAATGGGTTGGCAAGTGCTATCATATAATTTCTGGTGAATGGACATCCAAAACTTCTTAAAACACTTCAAAAGTAACAATACACATGTGTTTCAACTCTCCATAAGAGATAACATAAGTTAAGTGATTCACCTTTTACATAGGTCTGTGTGAAAGTAGCAAGTCATACGTTTGTATCATGAGTGAGCAGCCAAATTGTATAGTCTTTAAAATGCTGATAAAATGTGTCACTTTGAGTTATCTCATGCCCCCTCTCTAGGTTTGATGGGGTAGCTTGGAGGGCATGGTAATTAAAAGCTGATAGCAGGCATGAAGGTGACTCCCACCGACCTCCCCAAGCATACATAATGGGGGAGTAACAACCCCATATAAATGATAGCTAAATAACTCAACTAACGTGTGGAGGGTTATGACCTTCAACATTTCTTTTTTTTAAATTAAAATAGTAATAACTATCAGTTTACATATCAGGATTTCACATTTAAATTTGTATAAGTGTCTACTGAGGAAATTATTATTTAGAGGTGGGGAATGGCAGGCCAAACCATGGTATAGGGAGAATGCATGAATGTGGTGAGTAAAAGCAGCATCTGCCTATGCCTTAGACAAGTGTGTTACTTCACTGGCTAGGGAACAAACCTGGCAGCAGGTGGAGAACCCCTTGTGGCAGACTCCATGCTGGAAAGGGGGACAAACAATGGTGCAGGAAGGCTGTGTACCTAGATCTACATAATTATCTGGACCAGTATCTAGTCAACGGATTCCTACGACCTTTGAAATCTCCCACAGCATTACCACTTTTGTGTGTGACCTTGGAACCTGTATCAATTATAGGAAACTGTATATGACCATAAAAACAGATACCCTTTACAGCTTATACCAGTGTTGTGGGACCAAGTAAGAGGGGCCGCCATCTATACTAAGTTGTAACTAAGTGGGGCCTATCATTTGGTGCACATTAAAGAAGTGGATGAATGGAAAAAAACCTTCCGCACAAAATATGGCCTCTTCGAATACCAAGTAATACCATTTGCTTATGCAATTCACTGGCTGCATTTCAGTATTTTATGAATGACGTTCTATGAGAACTGCTGGGCATAAGTGCAATCGTATACATTGATGAAAAAATTGATGTATTTGGCTAACCTAGAAGAACATGTCATTCATGTCAAAGCGGTTCTGGAGTGACTCAGACAGCATTGCTTGTTTGCCAAAGCAGAGTAATGCTCATTCCATAAAACGGAAGTAGAATTTTTAGGATTCCCCCAAAAGGAGTATGTGTGGACAACAAGAAGGTATTAGCAATCCTATAATGGCCATCACCCACATCAGTAAAAACTATGCAAAGCTTCATTGATTGTGCCAATTTTTATAGACATTTCATCCCAGACTTTTCACCGGTGGTCCATCCCATCACTTTGTTGCTACAAACAAATCAGATATTCCTCTGGACCTCTGAAGCTGAGCAAGTTTTCCAAGAGTTGAAACAATAAATGTGTATGGCACTTATACTAAAACATCCAAATTCCAAGTTGTCATTTATTGCAGAAATCAGTGCTTCCTGTGTTGCAATGAGTGCAGTTGTATCACAGAAGGATCCAAGAACTGGACATCCAATAGCCTTTGGTAAAAAAGAAATGTACATCCGCAGAAAATAATTACACCATAACCAACAAGGGATTGCTAGCTATCAAGGCAGCCTTCAAGGAATGGAGACATCATCTTTTAGGAGCTAAACATCAGGTAACAGTTTTTACTGATCATTGAAATTCCATTATTTGAAATCTGAAGGGGCCCAATCCGTCAGACAATTGTGCTGGGCCCTTTTTTCTTTGTGGAATATGATTTAGTGATATCTTATCAACTGGAAGTCAAAATGGAAATGCGGATGCCTTATCGAGACTGGGGTGCAACAAAGTGGACATAGAGCAGGCATACTCACTTCTGGAACCTATGGAAATTATTCCATCACAAAAGATTGTGGGATTAGTTGATACACTTCTCAAATTATGACAGATGCAAGATGAAATCAGTGAAGCCCTACCTCCTGAGAAATTACAGAATTGGGTTGAGGAAAATGCTGAAAGATAGACAGGGACTGATCTATCATCAAGTTTGACTTTTTATTCCAACAACAACAGACCACTACAAGATACTACATAGTTATCACAATACTCTATTAGAGGCGCATCCATGAATCACAAAAACCTATAACAAGATGAAGAGGTATTTTGGCTTACCCTGCATAAAGATGTGATTCATCATGTTAACACTTGTGATGTGTACGCCCACCAAAGGTCATCACAGAAAAAAAAACAAGGCACTTCTGGTCCACTCGTGGCAGGCAGCTTCAGCAGCAGGCTCTGACTGGAGGTAGGTGTTTCACACATTACCATTTCACCTTCTGGAGACTAAGATAGCATTTTGGAGTGAATTTTGATTTTTTTTGGAGCGCTTCATTTTGGTTGCTAATTCTGGAAATTGCAGAACCCGGCCACCGCGATTACCCGCAATTGTGTTACATATGAACTGCTTGATATTGGTATGTTTTGGAGGCAGCAGTTTTCTCTTGCCTGCCCATTAACTACACCATGTGGTGCCTCCAAGATGGCCATGCCGGGGCACGCTTCACCTGAGGCAGGGGCAGTGTGTTGTATCCCTCTGTCCTGGTGTGCCATTGGCTCGCCATAGTGATTTCCTAACCAACTGCTTTTAGCTGGCCCTATCGCCAAGGCCCCTGTCAGATTCCCTGTCTTCTTACAGGCTCCTACATGTGACTTCTGCCAAAGCCTGACCCTCCGTGAGGCTGCTACCCCTGGACTATTGGACTACCATGACTCTCTTACCACATTACACTTGGGTTAGTTCCCTCCTTCTGATTACCCTGTACTACCTTTCTCTACGGGCACTCTCAGTTCTCCATGTGTATGTACTCAATTCAAATCGTTTCTGTACTCACCTTTCCCATCTGACTCTCAGCTCGATTCTTTATCTACTGGGCTCCATTTAACTTGAAAGTCAAACTTGGGTGTATTTTGCATTTAACTTGAATGTCAAACTTGAGTGTATTTTGCATTTAACTTTGCCCATTGAGTGTAATATACTAGCCCAGTGATTGTTCCATTCTGCTGTACTTGCATACTCCTCCCTCTGCCTCCCCTCTCTCCTTATCCATGTCGCTTTCTGTTTCTCCCATCTATTTCAACTGCTTCTCCATCAACTATCCATCCCTTTTCGCTAAGTCTGGAAATAAATAGTTTAAAAAATACATCTTGGCCTCCAACCGAGGTCTCCCTATCGCCTATACCTATTCCAGCGACTCTTCCAGACAGACCCTCACCAACATCCTCTTTGTCGTCCCTTCGCTGGATTTATGGAGCCCACATATGATCTCTGTGCTCTTTCCTGTCTCCTCCTCTCGCATTAATGGTGGCACTCTCTGGGAAGTCCTCATGGCATCCTTTGACTTTTCCAGAGTCATCCTTAATCTCCACCTAAATGGCACTGTCATGGTCCAAGGTCCTCAGGCCAATCTCCTCCTCTTTGATAGGCGGTTTCCTTGCCTCATCAACTTCCTATCATCTCCGGCTGTCCCCTCCTCCCACTCCTTTGCTACCTTGCCCACCTTGCCTCCCTTCTGGCTCCCTCCACACCTACGCAGGGCATACCCCTGATGTGTACCCCTCCCCGGAAGGTCTTTAAGGCTGGCAACCTTCTTCATCTTGCCACTCTCAACTCTTGTTCTGTTGTCAAACACTCTTCTGACATCTGCCACCTCCTTGAAGAACTTGACCTTCATGTCCTCGGTCTTACGGAGACATGGTTCATGGCCAGCTCTCTCACAATCTTTGACACTCTCCTCCCTGATGGCTACAAGATCCTCTCCACACCCAGATCCACCCGGCCCGGAGGAGGTGTAGCCCTGATCTTTTCTGAGTGGATTCCTGCCACTATCATTCCCACTCAGATGTACTCCTCTTTTGAATGCCTGGTATGCAGGCTCTCAATATCTCCTAACTGCTCTCTTACTGTTCTACTCTCTACCAGCCCCCTGGTCAAATCACCTCTTTTCTCTCTGAGTGGGCTGACCTCTCCTCCTCTCTCCTGGCCTCAACCACTGAACTCCTCCTCCTTGGTGACCTCAATATTCATCTTGACTCTCTCTATCCCTCCTCTGGGCTCTTTCACAACCTCTGCGATTCCCTCTTCCTCTTCATCCTCCCCTCTAGTCCAACCCACACTTGATGTTTTGATCTCCTCTGGCCTCCCCCTCTCTATCCGTTTGTCCACTCCTCTCTTATGGAGTGACCACTGCATCCTCCTCTCTCATATCTCTCTCTCTTCCCCTCAAGCCAAGCCTCCCCCAACACTGCCACCTACCTTCTTGGACATGCGGCCCATGAAGCGTGTGTTTGTTGAGGCTTTTGCTGCCACCTTCTCTCACCCCCTCATCCTCTGGCTGACTCACACCCTGACACAGCAATGTCTCTTCTCTACTCCTCTATTTATTATACTCTTGCCCCTGTTATGAGGATCCGCTTGAAGTCCAAAGCCAAGTGCAATTCCTGGTATGACTCTGACCTAGCTACACTTAAGTGTTAGTGTAGGGCGGCTGAGAGAACATGGAGGGATTCCTGTTCATCCTCTGACAAACTGGCCTGTTGCCCACTCAAAAGGCAATACCGACTCTCTGCCCATACTAAGAAAAGAGTCCACATTCAAGACTGTGTCTCTGTGGCATCAAACAACTCGACCAAACTCTTTAAAATCTGCAAGGAACTGGCCAACCCTGCTGCAGTCTCTACCCCTCCTTTTGCCTCCCAGGCTCTTTGCAATGCCATTGCCTCTCACTTTATCTCAAAAACCCAGGACATCCTGTCTACCCTCTACCCCACTCCCTCTCCTCTCCCCTCTCCGTCTGTACTTGATGACCCTCCTTCAGTCATCCCCACACCCTCCTTTTCGCCCTTTCCCCTTTTCTCCCCTGATGAGGTTGCTAAACAAGTCCGATCTATGAAAGCCTTGTCAAAACAGGTCTATACCTGTTCCTCTAAAACTATCAAGGACCACATTGATACCCTTGCTCCGATCCTTGCTGAATTTTGAAACCACTTATTTGCCTCAGGATACTTCTCCTCTTCTCTTAAGAACTCCCTTGTGCATCCTCCTCTCAAGAAACCCACAGATGATCCTTATTGCCCGGCCAACTATCGCCCAATTTCCATTACTCCCTTTCTCAGCAAACTCCTGGAAAAGCTGGCCATCTCTCAGCTAAACCTCCACTCCAGTTCTGTTGGCTGTCTCCATGGCCATCAGTCTGGCTTCAGAGCTGGTGGAAGCACGTAAACTGCTCTCCTGAACATCCCTGAGGATCTGCTCTCCAACCTTGACTCTAGCATTCCCTTTGTACTCATCCTACTTGATCTCTCCTCTACCATCGACATGGCCAACCATACCATCCTGGCTGACCTCTTTCCTCTCTGATCGAGCTTCCTAGGTTTAACTTGGATCCTTTCTATCATCTATCTTCCTCTCCACCTGTGGTGTTCCCCAGGGGTCTAACCTCTCATCCTGGCTTTTCAACCAATACCTGGAAACTCACTGCATTGCCATTCTCTGCTCTAACTTCCAGTGCTTGCGGATGACACTCAATTCATTTTCAGTTTGCCCTCAGCCACCTCCTCTACCTCTCTCATCTCCGATTGCCTAACTGCCATTCAAGATTGGTGTGCCGCCAACTATCTCTGAATACCAGCAAGAAGGAGATCCTTTTCATTGGCACACCATCACCATCCTTTCCCCTCACTCTCAAGCTGACCTCCCATGGCCCTCCCCCTATCTCCACCTGCAAGGCTAAGAACCTCGGGCCACCTTTGATTCCACACGTTCCTTCTCTGCCCACATTGCTGATGTCTCAAAAAAGTCAAACTTCCTACTGCACCTTCTCAGAGGTACACCGCCTTTCCTCTCCTTCACCCAGAAGCTCACTGTCTCCCTAGCTCTGGTTCTCTCTAGGTTGGTATATTGCAGTAGCCTCTTCCAAAATCTACCTGCCTCTACTCTCCACCCTTTGCAACTTATCCAGAACAGGACTGTAAGACTTGTCCTTGGCCTCAGGCCCTGGGATTGTGTCTCTCCAGCTCTGAAATAATCTCTCCATTGCTCTTAGTGGATGCAAGGATTAAATTCAAAACATTCTGCATTGTCCACAAAGATTTCTGGGGCCTGGGTCCAAAATACCTTCAGCTATCCCTCCGCAAATACCTCCCCCCTCGAGCTCTCCATTTCTGTTATGTTATGTTATGTTATAAGTATTTGTAGAGCACACAAACACCCAAAGGCACCCTGGCGCTAGGATGAATACAGAGCTGCCATATAACAAATTAAAACGCAGATGTTTTGAGCATGAGCCGAAAGGTATGGTGATCAACTGTCATCCGCAATGGAAGGGGAGTAGCATTCCAGGCCTTGGCGGCAGCCACAAAAAAAGGCACGACCACCAGTACGAGTCAGTCTAAACCAGGGGACCTTGACCAAAAAAGCAGAGTGAGAGCAGAGACATCATGTTGGTACATGATGGGGGAACTTTTCGTGAATATATTCTGGCCCAAGGCCTGATGTGCCATACACAAAGATTTTAACAATATCCTCTTGTCCACTGGAAGCCAATGGAGCTGCCTCAGCAGAGAGGTAATGTGGGCTCCAATAGGGGGCCGAAGTATAGCTCTGACAGCGGCGTTCTGCAGTAACTGTAATAGATGAATCACATAGTGGGGCTGGGCAAGAGACAGTGAGTTGCAGTAATCTAGACCACTCTAAATGATTCCTGCTACCACCGGAGCACAGCATTTTTCCGGCACAAAAGGGAGAACTTTCCAGAGTATGCACATCTTAAAGTGACCGCGCTTACATACTGCCGCAACCTAGGCATCCATTGCAAGAGAGGAGGAAATAACAACCCCCAAATTCTTTACAGATGCCACAGGGACAGGGAGAGGGCCAAGGGAGGCTGGCCAGCAATCATTGGTCCAATAAAGGAGAGGTGAAGTGGTACCAACCACCAATACCTCCATCTTGCTACCATTTAGTTTGAGCCAGTTAGATGATATCCATTCCCCGACCTCCTGAAGACACTACCTAAACCGACTGGCCGTATTGGCATGATTGAGGTTGAGACGGACCAGAATTTGGATGTCATCGGCGTAGGAATAATAGCGGAAGCCATATGAGTGAAGAAGAGCCAGAAGATGCCTAATATACAAGTTGAAAAGAATTGGGGAGAGCTTCCCCCGATGCTTACCGTGTTCCAGTCTTGCCTGCATTCTTGTTCTGTTGGTTCAGTTCCAGAAAAAACACCTGCAGTAGAAAATCATAAAAAGAACACAGTAAGCAAGAAGTGCGTAGGCAATCAGTGAAGTAACAGATCACCAGCTTTCATGCCACTAGTCCCGAAGAACTACAGAGTACTTCACGATGCGCACCTCTGCCACACTACATAAATAAAAGGAGCCCAATCCATGCAACTCTGCCCCCTGAAAACAAAAGAAGACCTTTCCGTGAGATAAATGGAGGTCCTGTGTGTTTCACCCATTGCTACACTGAATACTACACACATCACCCACACGTATACTTGTCAACTGGGTCATCCACCTGTGTGGATTGTAACAGTCAAGTGTTTTGCATGCCCATGCAACATGGCCAGGGGTAGACTGAGAACCAAAAGAGGCCCTGGAATGTATACTCAAAATGGCCACATATCACACTTCTACTACAAAGCCAGTCCAATTCCCATGAGAATATGTAGAAACACCACACAAAAAGAGGCTTAGGGTACAGAGGCCTACCATAACATTACCAGAGTTCCCAATAGGCCATCCCACCTAGGATCATAGAGTGGCTACTCCACATAACATGAGATGGCATGCAAGGCTGACATGACAGCAGTGCAAATGCAATGCCACAAAAAAAACGAAGCTACTGCATCAGCCCTCACCAAAACATGCGCACAGGATGATGCCATGGAGACTGACTCCAAGCAGCAAATAGTGGACATACAACCATTCACCCAAAGCATGTGCATAACTGATCTGGGAGAGATGAACACACACATTATTGAAGGACAACTCGAATCTTCCGTGACAGTGACCATCACCAAATCATCACCAAACCACATCATTCATGCAAACACTACTGTGTGCCACATCATGGCACAATTGTGGTTCTGTGAATCCCTCAACGCTTCCAACTATGGGCCTCAACATTGGTGCTAGGAGGGCCAGTGTACAGCTAAAGGAAAGGGGACTTGGGTGCAAATAGGGTGCTGGGAGGTCCTCTCAGGGAGTCTGGGCACTGAATGAGGCAACATACCTGAAATAACATTGAACATGTGTTTGGACAAGATGAAGGAGCCTATCTGACAGACTGCACATATTCACATCAATGTTGACTAGAACATTCACCTTTATGTCCACAGCACCACATCAGTTGATTCTATGGAACACAACTGCATTTACAGTCCATTAGTCTGAAAATGTGCCCACTGCCATAAACAGTTGACTCACTGACCTCGAGAGCACAATGGCCTGACATGAAGACCCAAAAAATAATACAGTCCACACTTGATGAGGACAACAATGAAGAATACAGTCCACTTCGGATGGGGGGAAAATTAAATACAGTTCTCCTTGGACAGGGGTACAAATCAAATCCAGTTCACCCTGGAAGGGCGGGGGGAGGGGCGGGGGTGAAATAAATGCATGACCTTTCCACCGTGGACATCAGGGTGCATGAAGAAGATGTGGTGATGGTAAGAGAATAATGGTGTGTGGGGACATAGCCAATGGCATTGCCTGAACGGTTCAACTGGAACACACACCTGTGTTGGATCCTGGAAGGTGCACTCTGACTAAGCAATGAAACAGCCTGGTCCTCATTAGCTATGGCCAAACGTGACAGGGAAGCATGAATGTGGGCCCCAAAAGATACAAGGTCCTGGTGATGGATGTTGCTAGTGGCCAAAGAGTCACCATGAATGCTGACCCTTGATGTCTCCAACTTCATGTTGAGAGATCATCTGAAGGAATCCATCTCTTGTCTGAGGTTATTCCTTCTAGCAAATATTTCATCATGCAGAGATTGCCTCAAGTAATCTGTGTTGTGACAGCAGGACTCCCGTAAGTCCAACATTTCTGCCCACAGGTATTTACAGTGGGATTATGTGTCTTGACGTTGGGATTCCCATAAGCCCAACATCTCCACATGCAGTGTTTCCCTCAAGGTGTCCATCTCCTGCCGCTGGTGATCCCTTCAGACCAAAAAACTCATCATACAGGGATTGTGTCATCGCTGAACCATCATTCACAAATTGTCTGCCTCAGTTGTTGCATGTCCTCTCTCCTCTCCTACCACAATAGGCATAGTTTGGCGGTGTGTGCAGCATTTGAGGAGATGTGTTTTCTGGCAGGCGATGGATGTCGCTGGCCATCTCCTGCAGGAACTTGCCCCATTGGCCACTGGCCTCTGCTGAGAATTCCATGGCAGCTACCGCCATGGCCTCCTGTGTGCTTTGTTCAACCATCAGTGGAGGAACCTCAGGCACTTGATGCCAGTGCAGGTGTTGTACTCCCTGATGCACACTGTCATCCAGTCGAAGGGATTATCGGTGCTGCAGGCACACTGCCAGGCAGCAGGCAATGTTTATGCTGAGGAGGCAAGTCATGGAGGGCATCTCCACAAGAGGGAGGCAAGCAGGTACACACATGTTGCAAAAGAGGCAAGAGGCATGATGGCACCTGCAGGCAGTAGTGCCTTTGCAGGTGCCGTTTGTGTGGCAGCAGGAGGTAGAAAGGCAGCAGGCACATGAGGCATCAATAGCCAGATCCAGGGCCAAGGTGAAAGAGAGGTTGGCGTGGGAACGGGCTGCCATCCTGGAGGATTCTTGCAGGGCAGCAAAGGAGATTGAGTGTCAGATGAGGGATGCCCTGCAAGCCCTCCAGTAAATTAGCCCGCTGACTCATGTATATAGTTCATTAGTTCTAGATTCCCTTTATTTATGTTGACGTTTTCCAGGAAAATGGTTCTCTTTCCATGTTTGTACATAGTTTGTCTGTAATACAGTTTTGTATTCATGATTCAACACCACCATTTGCTGTCTCTTTGTCCATGTGCATCTTTTGTTTGATCATGATCTCAAAGTGAGTATGTCCGATGGCTGTGGTGAGGGATTAAAGCACAATCTGTGGATCATTTTGGCACTGGGCTGTCTTCTTGGGGACATGTGTGCATGATTCATGTGTGTTTGATGTTTAGTATGGTGCATTCATGGTCAATGTACACACGTGGACTATTGTATATGTGTGGAGATGGAACGTTTTGGAAATCACATGTTTCACATCTTTCTCATGCAGATCTGTTGCCTACCTACTTCTGTGCTTTGATGTATTGGCATGTTGGTCATTGAGGTACATTGTGTGTGTATGGGTGTGTGGTACATGTATGCTGTGGTTGACATGGCACTTCATTTGTAAATCTGTTCATGGGTGTTGAGTAATATGGTGGGTTGTTTGAGTTAGGCTTGGTGGCATTACTTTGATTCCCTTGGTCATGTGCACATTTGTTTCACATGTAGAGGAGGGTCCATTACAAGGCTGGGAGTAGCAAGGGATGGTAGTCTGATGCCATTCCTTGTGCAGGGGCACTGCATGTTTGGTGTCAGGGTCTCACTATTAGTTCAGTAAGTTTATGATTGTTTCTTCTCTAATGGCGTCAATGTGGGGATGTATTTGGCGATGAGTGACATGTTTTATGACTACATTTTGGGCATTTTGTTGGATATGGCTACTAATTTCTTCATGTTTGTTGACAGATGTTCCACAGGATAGATATGTTGAGGTATTTGGTGACAGCTCATTCACCTCTGCCCATTCACTTCTCAAGAGTCAGTTTCTTGCATGTTGTGTTACCTTCTGGTACCACTGATGTGTGGGTGTCCATGTGGATGCGCTCACACTTTATACACAGGTATGTTTTATTGGTATTGGAGATGGTGAGAAGGAATGTGGCCTCACTTTGGATCACTGGGCTACACACATCACATGCGGACTATGTAACCTGTACATCCAAGGACAAAAGTGTATCTGCAGTGATAGTATGGTTTGCTATTGTTGTGCAGCTGAGTGGGAGGTATAGAAAGGTGACTGTCCTGGATTCAACCCCATTGCTTCCAAGTGATGATGTTGGAAGATGATGTCTGTAAGGTGTAATTCATGGTAGACACAGGCCAGAGGATTTGAGGTAGGTAAGTGGTCCACATTGAACTGGAAAAAGAGTGCTGCCTTAAATTGGGGGTTGAGGAACAGATCAGCGTAGGTACTGGGACAAGGGCAGACATGTTGATGCCTCCTTAGGTTAGGGGGTTGGGGCGCAGATTAGTGGCGGTACTGTGACAAGGGTGGACTTGTGGGTGCTGCCTAATTTTGGGGTTTGGAGTGGAGATCAGTGTAGGTACTGAGACGAGGATGGACTTGTGAGTGTTGCCTTAAATTAGGGCTTTGGGGCGCAGATCAGTGGGGTAATGGGATGAGGACTTGTTGGTCGCAGGAGAGTGTTGGAAGTAATGGAGATTGCTGGTAAGTAATCCTTGATTACTTTTTCCATGGGGCTGCTACAAAGGTTGTTTAACAGCGCTATGTTCTGTTTGCCACGGGGGAGTTTTGTGGCTGTTTTCGGTGCTACACATTTTTCCTTGTGCTGAAGGTTTTTTTGCTCATTTAATTCCATGAATCAATTAACAGTGCTATTTATTTCATCCGTGCAATGTTTTTGCCTGCACTAACTACTTTGCAAGGCCTTAGCGCTTTTTTGGTATACTGGGCACCAAGTTTTCTAGCTGTGCAGTTGGTTGCACGCTTCCATATACATTAAGAGTCCAGTCTAATTTCACAACCTTTGCCCAAACCAGAAGCAAAGTCCTGCCCCAAACAAGTTAGGGGGGATAACAAAGTGTGCCCAAACTTCAAGTTCATGCTTTCCTTGCCTTAATAAAATAATGCTTTCTGGTTCTCTATGCGTGAGTGCTCAACCATCACAGATGTCTTTAGAAAGGGGAGTCGGGCCCCCTAAAACTGCTATCACATCCATTATAATTAAAACATGTCTTTTAATGTAGAAACACATCTCTCAAGTTCCCCGGGTGGAAATATCCTACGCCAAGTCCTGGCGTTGGATTCATGTTATCTGTATTCATTGATCATACCTTTGACTGTATTTTCCAACTACAAATGCAGAACTACACATATCAGGTCACAAAGTGCTATATTTGTGTTTGTATTTTTACTTATTGTAGAAAGCATATATAGTTCATAAATAAAACGTAGTACAACAAACGTCATGGAAATTCCACTGCTGCGAATCTTACCATTCGAAAAAGTGATGCAAAAGCAGTAAACAAAAATCAATGGGGATTCGTCCAGGACAGATTAAAACGATTCAAGACGAGCATGGGGAGTGCTGGAAAGGAGGAGCAGAATTGCTGAGCATCATCAGCGACCAGGTGGTAGGAGTGTCTTAAAGCTCAACCCTGTTTTATACCTGTGTGTGATAAAGTCACCTGCTCGTTGATATTGTTTTATGCAGTTTCGAACTGTGAATGATATAAAGACAAGTTGCATTCAGGTGTCTGGACAGCAACTACGTTCGTTCACTTGTGGGATTGCTTAGTTTGTATTGACTTTTGACAGGTATTATTTTAGGCTACTGTTGAGATCAGCGCCTTTTAAACAGTTGTATTTAGTCTTATTCTTACTTTCTCATTCGTATTTAGATTTGTATGTGCATTGTGCTAACAAATTACTTAGTGTCTATAGTGTAAACTCGCCTCCCTTGACACGTAATTAGTGGAACAAGATTTCCTCCATTTTGAAATAGACTTTGTTTTGGTAACTCTGCAGTAGTCCTGAAGACTTCCCCGAAAAGAAATCTACCCTCTATGACTACATTTTCCAACTGACCCGGTGGCAAAATGAAAAAACATCAGTGACCTGCGTCACAGGGGGCCAAACAGGGTTGTAAAAGTGAGACATGCCTTTGCGTGGCCTGTTATGGCCTGTTGGGGAGGCTATTGGGTGTCTGGATGCTGGCCACTGTCCCATGGCTGCTATATTGTTGCTGTCATAATCAAGCAACTGGTCACTACTGTATTTTCATATTCACTAATACTCATATGGTTATTTTCTCCAGCTATTCTAAGTTCATAGTTCGTAAAAATAACGACCCCCTGAATTTTGTATTCAAGGGAAGTCCTGATCCATCTTGACAATAATACAGTGATTATATCAGAAATATCTTAAGTCTAAATCTCCTTACATCACGTTAAAGCCAGCATATCCCTGCACCCTGTTTCTTTATTTTCATCTCCTTCATTGTTAACAGCTAGCCATCTTAAGTTAAGAATTCTGCCTCTGGCTTCCTTCACACCTTGCATGTTAGATCAACTGACTCAGCACCTGTTCAGCAACTGTGTAGCTGCGTAATACTTTATCAGGTGTGGCCACTGCTTATTACACTTTGGAAGTTGTTTGTGATGCCAGCAAATACCTTCTCTTTATTAATGGGTCTACAAGCATGGATTACTGCACTCAGGGCCAGTGCAAGGACTTGTGGCTTGCCAAGCATTGACATTTATATGCCCCCGGGTCACAGCACCATCCCTGAGGGCAGAGACACGTTTTCTCCCCCAAATTCCTTTATCATTTGGTGTACAGGATTAATTGGTTCGTAGGTTAGAGAGCAATAAAATAAGAACAAGTGAGGGGATCATCATGGTTTGTTTTATGGGGGCATTTGTAGCGTTACATGACCCAAAGACTCTGGTAGCGCTGGAACAAATTGTTAGCATTGCATTCCATTACAGTGGAAGTCAAGAGATCACTTGGTGTATGCACCATTACCACTGCCCCTTCAGCGTAATGTGTAGTGGTAGGAGTGGATTGCTATTTTATTATTATTTTATTTCTTATAGTGCAAACCTAGCTCAAGAGCAGCGGAGCACTGTACCACAGGATTGTGCCAGAATTGGGCTTGGCATGTTATACACTAACACAGTACTGTTTCTGGAAGGAGAGAGGGATTTTTATTTGTCAGGTATTGTTGAAAGAGCCATGTTATTAGTTTGTTTTTTTAACACTCTTGGGTTGTCAAATGGTTTATAACGGTGGCACTACAACTCCCAGAATGCAAAGATAAAAGGAAGACTAGTTGCACTAGTGAGACATTGCAAGGAATTGTTTGCTGTGATTTGTACATTTCACTCACTGGACCCCAATATCTGAATAACCCTTTGACACCAATAGCTATGGTGATCAGAGTCTGTGTTGAAACATGACTCAATGATAAGAGAAGATGCTGAGTATTATACAGTCACCTGATTAAGACAAACTCTGGAATCTCAATAGCCACAGTTCCACGATCTAACCATGTTCAGAAAACAACAACAGAATGGACAAATTCAGGTCACACTGACTGCAGAATTGCAGGGACCACTACACACAATTAGGACTACAGGTGTTAGCCACACCAACCTTTGGTATACGTCTGTACCATACAGTTTTTGGTATCGAGCTGAGCAGCCAGGCTATCTCAAGAGTGAATGTGAGCAGTACCAGTAGTTACACAGAGGACTTTCAATTACAGTAGTAAGAGTGAACATTTATACTCAAGGTTGCTTGGTAAAACATTTTACTAGCAGAAGGTAACTCATATTATAAACCAATATACTTAATACAACATTCTAAGGTATTGAGACAGTTTGAGCTCCCCTGAAATGTTACGCTCACCTGGCTCCCACAGAGACGTCGATCTGAACTGGACAGCTGCGGTCTCCACCAATGTGACAAGTAGGGCCGAGATGACGGACTGGACTGGCCCACCTAGCTTCGTTTGCTTGGCCCATAGGAATATTCTTCTGCAAATGGAGAAAGGGAATTAACCACCCGTGGAGTTGAGCGTAAATCCCCCCACCCCCGCTGTTCTCCCCACAGATCACCTTTGATGTCCCCTCCTATAGTCTCACCTGATGGTTTAAAAAGATGAGCTCTCCATCCTGCATGGAGCGCAGGGGTGCGTTGATAAACAGTTGCTTCACTGGCTCGAAGGAATTGGTGAGTTCCAGAACAATATTGACTCCAAAAAGTATGCAGTTCGTAAGAGTTCACTTGTCTGACTTTCACTCTTGTCCGATTCCTTGCCGTTTGCAGCTTGACCCCAGCGAAGAGTTCCTCGTGGTAGCTGACGAAGTTCAGGTAAGAATTTGGCTTATCCTACACAGTTCAATAAATAAAGGCCACAATGTAACCTGTGGCTTGCTCCCTTATTCAGGTGGTGAGAGAAAATACAAAGTTCGGGGAATAATGCCTCCGGCGGTAAAATTAGGTAAGTCTATTGTGGTGAGGAGAGTTCCCCTTGTTTGTCCCTTCGTCTCACCTTGTTGTCCTTTTGTTCCCCTTAGGGGCCAGGGTACGGCGAGGATGCAATGGAGACTGCGCCGACCCAAGAAGAGGAATAGTACCCCCGGTGGTAATCAGGTAAGTCTATGGGAGTAGTTACTATTGCCTCTGTTTATTCCCTTGGCTCACCTTTGCTGTTCTTGTGTTCCCCTTAGGTGCCAGATTGTGGCAGGAATGTGCAGAAGGATGCGGTGGATCGTGAGGATGCTGCGAAGGCCGGTGAGTTCAGTGCGGCGCTGTTGCAGACGAGGCGGCGCGCGTAAAATGCTTCTTTCTTCCAGCTTGAAGGCGCGGTGGATCCGGAATTCAGGTAAGGATCGAAGGTTTTGCTCTTATTCTAACCTCTTCTCCTTCTGTTCCTCCCTTTTTCTAGGAGCTGCAGACTCGAGGCGGGTGTGGCAGAAGACTGGATGCAGGCTTGCAGACACGGTGAGCATTACGCTGCTGGATGCAGAATAACGCGAAGTGTGTGTTGCTCTTCGGGCGTGGTTTAAATAGCCTCCAAAGTAGTTCCAGGTAAGTATTCCTCCCCAGCCCCGACCGAGTAAAAAAAATAGTCGCATAGTCGCTAGGTAAAGTAGTCCCTTCCAAGCCTCATTTGGCTTGGAGCTCTGCAGCATGGTCTGCATCAGGTAAGCTTGCAGCATGGTCTGCATCAGGTAAGTTTTACTCTATGAGCCTGGCGCCTAAGGCGCCAGGACTGACTCTCCATATGGGGCTGGCGCCATAGGCGCCAGGACCGCACCCAAGCAGCCCCTAGCAGGGCTTTTTGGGCTTGCTCAAAATAACTTGATGCCTGCTTCCGGGGTTGCTGGACCTGGTCTGGTTCCCCGGGGGTAGGCATCATGACAGCAATAGGAGCCAAATGACAGTTCAGTTACTGAGAAAGGAGCAAAAGGCATAAGGTAAGTAAAATAGATCATATATACTGTTTAGACAGTGCAAATAGTTTCATTTAACCAGAAGAGTTTAATTCAAGTCAATAGGCCAGGCCAAAGTTAATGGGCTAGTGTTGTGGATAGGAAAAAGCATTTCTGGTATCAAACAGTAAAGTCTTTGCGAAAGTTCTTAGAAGTAGTTTAGGCGAAAAAGAATCATATGTCGGGTCACAAGCTGATTAGGCCTGATTAGGGAAAGTTTCACAAACTTTCACTGCGAGAGTGGCATTCTCTCAATCGGGTTGGCACAGTACCTTTTATATGAAGAAACAAATGCTGCTGAAGTCGTGGTTCCTGGCAGGTCCTGCAGATCTTGTTGTTCCAGAGCCTCAATCATGGGTACAAGAGGGAGGATACCGGGGGACTCCTGCAGTGCATGGGATCATTGAAGAAAGCAAACAAGATGGAGTCACTTTAGTTCCAGTAGCTGTAGATTCAAGAACACAAACTGGTTTTTGTGTTGTCCCTCTCCCTGGTTAATCCTAAGCAGCTTTGAGAATGGTATCCATGTGTCCCACCAACTCAAAGGAAGAGGCCGTCCTTGAAGGAGCTTCTCTGTCGAATGGAGCTTGGCAATTCAGACCAACAGCAGGGCTTCACCGGGCAAACCAATGGTCCAGGAGTTGCAGCAGCCATCCTCTTCCAGTTTGTCTTCGGTTCTTTCGTTCCAGTGGTCGACTCTGCCTTCCAGTCCTGGAGGATCACCTTTTAAACAGTTTTCTCCCTTTCATTCCAGCATAGCTGACAATCACACCAGAGTGCATTTGGGTCTCCTAGTAGACTAAGCACAGGGAGTTTCGGGCAGCGCCCTCACTTCCTGCCCACCCCAGACACTCAGGCGCCAGAGGCGGTCTTCAGTCCTGAAACCTGCCAAAGGACACAAACAAAGGGACCAAACCTGGTTTGGCACGCAGAGACAAATACTAGAAGGACCTTTCCCAAAAGACACAGCGGACAAAGAAGACTGGGATCTGTTTAAACAAAGGGATTTAGGCGGCATCTTGAAAACCATGGCTCCCGTGATTTTTAGCTACTGGTGTTCGCGGTCGGGAAAAATCATGGTAGCTCATTGTAAAACCACTGCCACCAGCCTTTTCAATAGGAAAGGGTAGCATTTGACTGCTACATGAGTATTTAGACACAGGGGATACTATGTAACTCCTCCAGCACTCTATTGTACGAACGTGTGTGCTGGGTCTAGTAATTTGGAAAGACTAGTAAAGTCAATTTCACTTTACATTCTTTGGGCAACAGTAGTTTATGCCAGAGAAGGTATGTAAACCTGTGGGAAGTCTACACAGACACACCTGCGTCACTGCACCGAAGGTGCTATGTGACACCCATGAAAAGATGATACCTATGGAGTTTTCTAAAACTCCATAATCAAAGAACACAAATGTAAAACACATATCAAAATGCATGAAAGAGTGGGAAAAAAAGGTTCACACTCTTTCCAGGCAAGAAAATCAAGTCCTCAAAAATCTAGCAAAGTTGCTGGGGGTCTATAAGGTGAAGGGAATTAGCACATTTATGAGAATTCTCCCTAACACTGACTACTTCAAATATAAACACGTTTCTAAGACCTGTCCAACGAAGCTGAGATACAGAGAGGCACAATGCTGTGTTCAAGATCACAAGGCGGGTCAAATAGTCGGGCTAAAAAGTCTGGAAATCATGACTAATATGTCCAATTCAGAGTTTGCATGACCATGGGTTGCCTATTTATTACATTGATAAAAGCATTTTAGGCGAGATTAGCGATTCAATTCAGCAAAGACAGCAGAATATCTGCTTAACTGTGCAGCCTTAGGCAGTTATAGCCATTTTTTATAATACAACATGTTGGCATAACTTGTTAATACCTGTATAATCGATTTGTGTACTCATGCTCCTGACATACATGTATGACCTAACTGTCTCTGCAACTGATTCCACTTAATAGACATCTTCCAATTAACCTCTCTCGATGTAACTTAGTTCGAAGGTGAAGTCTCTGAGTTCAAACCAGGCTTGTCTACACGCTTTCTCTGCCACCTGCAGCAAATAGGCGGATACATGTCAACGTGCCCATTGTCATGGGGGATACTCATCTAGGCACGTATCTTGTTTCTTCAAATATTTTTGTTTGTTGGTGTGACGTTTTGTACCCGTTCCACGGACAACACTGGGTGTAATGGCCCGCAGCCCCAGTTAGCGGCCCGAGTGAAGCAAGGGCCATTCATTTGGGCCCAGGGCTGTTACTCCCGGTGTTGCCAGGGAATGGGTACATAAGGCCATTAGCACCCCGGGTTACCAAAGTGGCAACCCGCTGTGCTAAAAATAAGGATTGTCCTTTCTACAACAGGACGCCGCACGCGTCCCATTGTAGGAAGGGAAATCCTTTACCAACATGACCATCAGGCGGCCGTGGGAAGCTGAGCGGAAGCTGTGGCTGCGGTGACAAGGGCCGACACAGGCAAAATGAGGTCAGTGGTGGGGTAGGAGGTTGATAAAAAAACATGGGATTTAGAGTGGGGGGGACGATGGCAGCAGGGTGAGCCAGTCGTCAGGCTGCTTGGAACGCAGGATTGTACCTGCGGTTCCAGCTGCGTTCCTGGCCACCTGATTAGCTGGCTCACCTGCCCTGGGTGCTAATATCCTGTATTTTTATGGGAAAACAACCTCAGAATATAAAGAAACAGCCAGGACTGGACGAGCAGCTGCAGAATGTCCAGGGCCGCCATTTCTTAAGGGCTCCTGGGAGGTGCATTCGCCTACAATAAAGCATGTCTTGACACTCAAGGGGTATTCATGTCAGATCTGTTTATGAAAAAGTCAAACAGCCAGTAAACATTATTTACTTTAAGATTCCAAAAGGTGGCATGTTTCCAGACAGTTCGTTGTTGTGCTTTCCATTTCAACCACGCCATTCATTCAAGCTGGCAGAGGCCCGCACATGCTAATGTTGTGGGGTTTGTCTGTTGTGAACTATAGTACACAGTGCACACGTTTGTGTGGCTATTACATCATAGCTTCCAGGGGAAACACCGATATCATGTCTGTATAAATCCGGCAATTGCTCTATAACTAAAAGATCGTGAGTGACTAATTCAGTAAATAAAGACAACCCATGTTTTCTGACAGTCTCTAGGAAGAGGAAAGTGTCTCTGCCTGAGAAATATGGGTTTTAGATGCAAAATAATCACATTTTTATAGTGTCACAGACACCCCAGCAGACTAATTTACTTCTGACCATCATATGAGAAGCTAAGCATTATTTTCACTCACTCGTTGTCTAAAGCTGGCAACACAAAGAGATCTGACAGCCTCCAGCACACACTCAGAAAGGGGCAAGATCACTGACTCCCTATTCTTATGTCCTCTACCTACCATCAGCATGTGTTTTCTTTTGTTAATGGGATGCTTGGGCCATGAATATGAAAAAGCATTCACTCATTCTGGCCAGGTGTTATGCTTTTAATAGCACCATTTGTCTATTGTTTATTCTTGTTTATTTTCATATACATTTCTCATTAGCTCCATATGCATTAAAGGTGCTATTTGTCAAACATCGCAGGAGTTTGTTCTTCAATAATACACATGAACTAATGGCAGTCAATACATTGAAATAATTGACATCTATTTAATTTGCTGCTGCGTTCAAAGATGTAGATGATCAAAAGTAAGCAGAATTGTTCAATCCATATTTGTTTGTAGCTTAACTTAAACAAACCACATAGTTTACATGAAACAGTCTTTTTCAAAATGTTGTGTTGATCAGGAGTTTTGGGCTGAAAAGGATAAGTGTGTATCCGCGTAGTTTCAATTTCAGAATCAGTTGTGTGTTGACAGACAAAGGCACGAGTTTGCACTGCAGTTGAGGAAACGGACTTTGTTTGAGGAGTGTTAGAAAACGAATAGGAGGAATTCGTTGTGTGAGTGGTGGAGCACGTTTAGGATTTAAATCAGGAAGAACAACTAAATAGGATATATTTAACAAAATGGTAGAAATTAAAAATAGGATTTAGTAGAAGGATAAGAAAAACCTCAAAAGAGGACATGAAGAGATAGAAAAGTTGAAATTGCAAAGTCAATATTTGCGACTCTGCGTAGCTTGCATGAAATAAACTCACATGCCATTTCATGACAGATTTGGGAATTAAGCATCCACATCTTTTTTGGAGGCAACAAAAGGCAGGAGATTGTATTCAGTGCCTGTAACTTAGTGTGCCATATTTGTGGGCGAGAACAAAAACCTTTCTCTAGTCGTGAATGAAAGTGTTAGACATTGTTTGGTGGCTGAAAAGTACTCACATCCTTTTGTCCATGAAATGTCTTTGACATCTCTTTAGGCAATACAATTAATTCAGCTGTTGAAACAGAGTGTGTGGGCCTTTTGTGACAGTCTACATAATTCTTGCTGGCAAAGAGCAATCTTAGAATGCTCCAGAGACAGAAAGCTTAGAATGCTTTTGTTTCGAAGTTCGTTGGTCGTGTAGAGTATGAACAACCCCTCTGTCCCCAAGAAACACCCTGACAACACCAGAAATACTGTCAGCGTGATTATTAAGGCCACAGGTGGAAGTCCCCAAGCCAGGACGCGGGACAGCCGGAAGAACCCCTTGAGCGCTGTAAGGCAAGGTACAATGGTTAGGTAAGTAGGAAAGCAGGACACAATCTTCCCAAATGCAAATACCAAAACACTGGAATACCTGTGAGGACTTGTGTCTTTCCCAAGGCTGAAAGAGGCGCGAACCGCCAGACTGTGGCTGGACAAGGCTGTAAGGTAGAGCAGGTGACCACCTATTGTAGGACCAAGGTCCTAATGAAACACGTGATCCGTAGAGAACTCCAGGCAGTCCGAGGTCAGAAAACAGATGATCCAAGGTTCCAGAGCCAATGAGGGTTTAAGCAAGGACAATCCGTGTAGCAAACGTAAGTCGGCAATAGGCAATCCAAGTTCCAGAGTCAGTGAAGGGTTAAGCAAAGACAATCCCTGTAGCAAGCGTAAGTCGGCAATAGGCAATCCAAGTTCCAGAGTCAGTGAAGGGTTAAGCAAAGACAATCCGTGGAGCAAGCGTAGGTCAGAATACAACAGGTCCTTGAACGAAGAGAGAGCGTCACGTGATCCTAGTTGAAACAGCTGTGAAGCAACGCCTTCGGTTTTCGAACTCCTTTTATCCCTGGAAGGGACGCACGTGACAGTATCACGTGAGAAGTGAACCGAAAGCGTTGTAGCGTTGCTAGGCAACTAAGGGTCACGTGATCCGTGACGCGCCGGGCAGCGCCGGTCTCCGCGAAGGATGTGAGTTCCTGGAGTGAAGGAGTCTCCACTTGGTTTGCCACAGCCGCGAAGGGCGATAAACGCCAGCTCCGCCAAACATGCCCTGCTGTGCCCTGTTGTGTGAAACGTGAGTGGGAAATGAAGTGCATGAATCTGAGCGTGTGTGCCGGGGAGCGCGGATAGAGGTAGAAGCAGAGGGGCGTGTCCTTGACGTAGTGGGAAGCGGTGTGACAGCTTTAGAGTCACGAGGATATTATACACAGTGGTTGTAACTGAGTATGCCAAAGTAAATCAGTTCACCATCTCAGTTCCTGGGAGAAGAGAATGTGATTCATCACATTTCCTTACATGCATGTGTTTGCCTGTGTGCCTGATTGTCTGCAGGGTGCGGACATGAGCGAGAGTTAGACAAATGAAATAGCATGTTGTTACTGCTACTTAACTCGCAAGGCATAAACCCATACGCCATTGCTTGTCAGACAGGGTAGGATAGCATCACCGTGTTTTGGTGACAGCAGCACACAGGACATTGCATTCAATGTGGGTATCTGAATATGACATCTTTTTGTGGCCAAACCGAATATTTGTTCTTTGCAAATGTGTGAACACTAATCTTAGGAATCTAGTTGTTAGTGATACGTTTTAGGAATCGTTCTGTGAAGGACTCATCCTCATAACTATATTTGGACAATAGAGTGCATTCCTGGGGTTGTAACGGAGTGTCTTGTCTTTTATGACTAGGCAGCATACCAGTTGTATAGAAAAGTGTGGGAATCCGTTGGAGCAGGAGGAAATGATATTCAGTGGATGGAAACCAGTACCCCATCTCAGTACTTGGTGGAGGATAGTCCTAGTAGGCACCATCCCAAAAATGAACACTTGGGTGAATGCAGCAGGTGCCATCTTTTTGTGTTATACAAATCGCTTTTGCTTGTGAAGACGTGAATAAAATATATGAACAATAATTTTGCAAATGAAAATGTCATAGATATATTTCTGTAAATTCAAAATCTTAGAAATCTTCTAAAGCTGTAACTTGGTGTCTTGTTTACATAATTATTGGATGCGCCCAGTTGAAAACTCTTAGAACACTTTGTAGGCGGCAGGTGTGTAAAACAGTGGCTGTAACACAATGCAATGCAGAGCGGAGCGGGGCTATGAGTGGGCCGTTTCTGCTGTTTGCGGTTTTACAGCCACATCCATCCTTCACCGCCTTGGCTTCCTTCTTTGCCCGTGCCGCAAGTCGCACCGCTGCTGCACGGCTGTCCTGCTCTCGCTGATGTTGGTCCTTTTGTGAGCTGAATCTACTTCCCTG
Source organism: Ambystoma mexicanum (assembly GCF_040938575.1). NCBI lineage: Eukaryota > Metazoa > Chordata > Amphibia > Caudata > Ambystomatidae > Ambystoma > Ambystoma mexicanum. The sequence goes on from NC_090937.1 coordinate 537,693,372, forward strand.
TGTTCGTGCCATCCGGCCAGTCGACAGCTTGACCATCTGACGGTGTCCTCCTGGCGCATCTGATCCGGCGCCCACTACCTACAAGGGGCCTCCGCCAGCAGGTAACGGTGCTTGTGCGCCACTGCACCCTTGCCTTTGGAACTGGCTCTAATTGGATCTAACAGGCTGCATGGACTGAGCGGATCAAAACGCAGTGATCAGACTGGCTGATTAGCTGCTTCTGTAGTTTGCTTACTTTTTGCCTTTTACATACTTCTTTATCATTATCCTTTTGCATTTGACACTGCAAATATGGTCCCCCTGAGACTGCCTACTCTGCTGCCTGATTTTATCGGATCCCGTTTGATTTATCTGGGATAGCAACAGACTGTCTCAGATAGCTGGTGAGGGGGAGGGAGTCGACTATGACAGACACTTTAAGCTCCCGTGGTGTTCCCTCACCACTATTCTTATACTGGGGACCCCGCTTCCTCCTGTTGTATATTTCCCTTTTTATGGATAGTTCATTTGACCTGGATTGACTAGCGTCATTGTTGTTGTCATTGTTTTAACTGTTTTAATAGGTTTTGTCGTATTGACTGTATTGAACTCACTGAATTTACTGATATTGCATTGATACCAATCTGTTACATTTTGAGTGTTCTTAGCCCCTTTCGGCAGCAGTTTGGCCCCTCGGCATCCATTTGCTTTGGCAATAGCACCACAGCACTTTGTGTACCAATTGCACTTGTGCACACTTACATCTGTTGCACTTATTCCATTTTTGCACAAGGCCTTGAGGCCCAAAGGTTTCCAGCAATGGTCAAAGGTGAGAAAACAAACGACAAAGAAAAATAATCCTTGGTGTTCAGAATCCTTAAAAGAGTAAAAACAAACGTATAGTAAAAATGAGAAAATCTGGTTGAAAAGCAGGGATATATCTTCCCGTAAAAAAGCCACATTGGCATTGGAAGCATATAAACAGGGAGTTGTAGAGGCAACATACCAGTTCCTCCAAATACAAATCGAATCTTCAAAGAATCGACCTAAGGAGCTATTCTACACAATTATAAATGTAACATCGCCAGTATGTGCATCATCCAGACGACCTCCTTCCTGTACTCTGGCAAATTAATGTAATTTTTCTTTCATTATATAATCAATGCCATTGGTAAAAACATTCACTCGTGCTTAGCCCATGCACCATCTTCTAGCAAGTTGCAAGACTCTGTTGTAAAGCTTATTCCCCCAGCGTCAGGTATTTCATTTTCACCTGTTAGTACAGATTAGATTGAGGTCTTAATTCGAAAACTCAAACCAACAAATTATGAATATGATCCTATTCCAGTTTACCTCGTTGTACAACACACTTCATCTCTTAAAAACGTTGTGACAGTTTGTGCATATAGCATTAACACAGGGAAATGTACCCCAAGCATAAAATATATATATATATATTTCCTTTCACCATTGCTAAAGAAATCAACATTGGTCCATAACATTTTGGCAAAATATCGTCCAATTACCAGTTTACTTGGGCTCTCAAAGATCCTGGAGAAAGTTGTGACCAAGTAGCTGCAGAGCTTTTTGAAAGAAAACTCAGTTCTTGATAACTTCTAGTCCGGCTTCAGACCTGGTCATGGGACAGAGACAGCTCTGGTGGCTTTGTGGGATGACATTGCGAGGGTCGCTGATGAAAGTGATATGTGCATGTTGATCATGCTTGACCTATCCGCGACCTTCGACATGGTTCATTTGGAATCACTTCTGACAAGGTTGTCAGAGGTTACCCGAGTTTCAGAGAATGCGTTGAAGTGGTTTTGCTCCTTTTTGGATGGTTGAACCAATGCAGTTAAATGTGGAGCTTTTGTTCTGATAAACTCCACCCTCTATGTGGGGTAACTCGGGGGTCATGTTGTCCCTGATACTGATTAATGCGCAGAGAAATCCGTAGGCTATCGTGTAAGGATAAAAGTCTTTTTCTTGCAGGGAAAAAACTTGAAACCCAAAAATATCGTAATTGGAGAAAGGTTTATAACGCAACACTGCTTCAAAACGACTCTGAAGAGATGCTCAAAAAACTAAAAAATAACAACTCCTCTGAATTTTGGTCCTTAATAAATAACATGGCTGCACCAGAAGACGCAATCCAAACGTCACTAGTGTTAGAGGAAGCTTGGATAAAACATTATACAGAAATGTTCAGTAGCTCAAAAGCAAAAGGCAAAACAAATGCTAAAACATTAATGTCGTGGGATTTGTCCTTCGACAAAAATGACATCTTGAGGTCAATCATAAACTCAAGCGCCTCAAGCGCCCCAGTTCCAGACGGGCTGACAAACCATATGCTAAAACCAAATCCTGAAGCATGGGCCAAATTCTGCAGCATGTTGTTCGAAAGAATAAAAACCAAATGTATGACACCGAAAACATGGAAAAACGCCATCATAGTACCAATATTTAAAAAAGGTGACAGATCCAACCCAAAGAATTATCGGCCAATTGCTTGACGTGCAGGGTAAGATCTATGCACGTCAATTGCAAAAAATGCTGTCAGCATGGTCGATAGAAACAAATCACATTGATATCCGACAAGCTGGCTTTGCCAAAGGAGTTGGTTGTAGTTTAAACACTCTACTACTGAATCTATTAAAAATGGAATCAATTAGGACCAACGCCCCAATCTATGTGGCTTCAATTGACTTCTCGCATGCCTTTGATAGTGTCAACCGACATATCTTATGGGCTAAACTTGAAGCTTGGGGGTGCCCGGCAAGTCTACTCGCTGCAATAAAAGAACTGCACTCAGATACAACCATACAGATTAGACTAGACCGAGGTGGCACACTATCTAAACCAGTAAAAACATACAAAGGCGTGAAACAGGGGTGTCCTTTGGCAGCCATCATATTTAACCTATTTATATCGGATATAGGAGATACCCTTAAAAGGGTTGCAACTTTTCCACCAAAAATCCATGGTTCTCATATAGGATGGTTAATATATGCAGATGACTTAATACTCTTAGATGTCACTCCGATAGGGCTACAATGAAGGTTAGATGCCCTTGAAAAGTTCGTCAATGAAAATGATCTCTGCATAAATAAACAAAAATGTGAAGTACTGACACTACGAAATCTGTCAAATCAAAAAAGAGGAACCAAACAATTTGTTTGGTATCTAGAAAAAACACCTCTCAGAACATCATCCCACATTAAATACCTTGGATCCTTGATAAGTTCGAACATAAACGACGGACCATGGGTGGAAGAAACAAAAAGAAAATGCAAATAGTTAGCCTGTCAAGCTGCGATTATAAATAAAAAGTACGGAAAATTTTCAGCAAAACCAATGACCAACTTTTACGACAAAAAGCTGTCCCAGCTTTAATATATGGTGCTGAAAACATGTTTGGTTGTCCATATGAATTATGGGACACACTGGAGAACATTTTCTGGACTAGAGCATTACATCTACCAAAGGGCTGTCCTACAAGTAACACACGATACGAACTGGGGTTGATATCAATAAAAGCGAGGGTGAGTTGGAACGCACTTACCCTGTATAGGAAGACTTTGTTAGACAATCCAGTTCCACAATTCAAAATCCTTCAAAACCCAGCCTCTGACCTACAACACACGGTACTATCAGAGTGGAGTAATCTTTGTATAGGGTTAATGGACATAAATAACATACAAACCGAAACTCTGATAAAAAACCCTGATAAAGCAAAACTGACGCTATGGAGATCAGATTGGCATTGAACCTCTATAGAGCGAGAAAGCTCACATTTGATGAAGGATGTTCCACCAGACGCCCGCAAGTATGATAAACTACAGTCTTACTTAACTCAATCACCTGATCAAAACACCAGATTACTATTTTTGCAATTCCGACTCTGTTTCAGACCAAAGACTGCACAAAATTTTGGAAGCAGAACGAAAATGCAAATACTTCATGCCGTTTTTGTAATCACTCAGTGGAGACTCTAAAACATCTGACTCTATTCTGTAAAAAGTTCAGATCATTGCGAACTAAACTGTTCGGACCACTCTTCAAAGAATGTCAAACTTATAGTGCCATGGACTGGTGGAAAACCATGTTCGATGGCTCAAACCGAAAAGTCATGTTTGGACTGGTAATGTTTTTAAAGGATCTAAAATCTTGCTTAACTGAGGCAAATCCCACATCTGCTTCGCAATTCATCTAGCCTAGATGAACCTATGAATGTGGCGGAAGATGACTGAGAAACTTATTGCGTGAGCGTGTGGGATTGTAAAATGATAGTAATGTGACCGAGAAAGAAACATTTTTAAAGGTTTTTTTTCGAAACCAAATAAAAATTAAAAAAAAAAAAAAGATACTGATTAATGCATACCTTAGGCCATTAATGGACATTTCCTCTAAGTTTGAATTGAAATATCATTCCTATGCAGATGATACACTAATCTATATTGGATTAAAATTTGCACCAGAAGCCACTAAATGTATTTCAGCTTGTGATACAGCTATTGAAAGTTGGATGTTGGAGAGTAAGCTCCAGCTCAGTCCCTCTAAGACTGAGGATATAGTGTTCGTCCCAAAAAATCCTCTTAAGAACTATCATAACATTACTCATTGTCCTCCTATTTTTGATGTGGCTACATCCTAGGTACAACATCTAGGTTGCCTATGGTTAGATCTGTGTTTTACCAACTTAGGCTCCTGAAACCAATTTTTCCATTTATCTCTGAATCAGGACGTGCTGTGGTGGTGGGGACTATGGTAAACTCCAGACTGCACTATTGCGGTACGTTTATTCTGGGAGCAGCTGAGAGCCAATTACACAGGCTGCAGGTGGCCAAGAATGCCGCTGTCAGACTGGCATACAATCTGCCAAAAAAGACACCAACTTCCAAGTTTTGGAGGAAGTTGCACTGGTTGCCCATTCAGAAACGGACAGAATTCAGTTCATTCTGTTTAATACACAAATGTATTCAAGGAGTGGCACCCAGCTACTTGGTCTCTAAGATTAAGTATTTACAGCTGTTCCATACCTTGCGCTCAATTGAGAAACATGTGCTGGCTGTTCCTTCCTGTCAATTTGTTTCTCCGGGTGATCGATGCTTTTCTATTAAGGATCCTTATCTTTAGAATGCACTTCCAGTCAAACTACGGAGAATGCCCTCTATTACTTGTTTTTTAAGAAAATGCTGAAATTCTCTTTGTATGTGGTGATGTTGGAAGTGGGCAAAGGAAGAGAACATCTGTGCCTAGATGCAGGTTTCCTGCTTGGTTTCAGAAGGATATGCGCACTATAAGTTCTCAATAAATCAATTAATCAAGTAAAGCTACACCTGGCCTCTCGCTGCATGCAATGGCCAAACGACATCTGCTGATATATTCAAACCAGTAAGTGAAGCTCATAAGCTTATTAGGGAATTCAAGGATCTACTTGTGAGATTGGAGGAACATCCACTTCCAGGTGACTCCGACAGTAGTGTTGATAGCTGACAATTACTGTGCAATAGTTGCATAAGTGCGCAGGTAGCAGGGATTAGCTCAGACACAATTGATATGCCAGTATTAGGCCACAAAATGAGCACTTCTCTATCAGCCCAGTCATATGCAATCTTTCAGGACAAAAGTGTCCTCTTTAATAGGAAGGCCCGGCAGGAGTATCTACTCCCTAAATTTGAAACCCTTAGACATGAAGAAGAGTTGGGGGAAAACTACATTATACCAGCTGAGCTCACTCCTGGGCCAACTCCAATTGGTGATTTGTGTGCAGAGTGCCCCTTGATTGATGTTTGTCCTGTTGAGGCGGAAACAGGGGAAGTGACCGCTGATCCACAGGTACTCCTGTGATATGGCATCCCAAACACTAACAGTTATTCCATGTTGGTTGCCATCCCGGTGGAAACCATTGGTGGGATAGTTACCTCCCTAGCACTTCAAATCTTCCCTACCCTAATACGTGTGCTAACCTGGAAGTCCCCATTGCCACTAACCACACTGTGGCCCTGTCAGTGGAGGTGGACGAAGAGGCACAGCAGGATCGAGGCTAGGCTGCTGAGCTAGATCTAAGCTGTAACTAAATGTTCAGAGGGAGCAAATGCAGACCATGATAAAGGAGTTGGTTGCTCTCAAGTCCGCATGTGTTAGACTATCCGAAGGTCAGTGCCCCATTAGAACCCTGGTTCTATCTGTGATTAAATGGTAGAAGAAGGCATAGTGAAATCTAAGGGGGGCAGTGAGGTTAGGTAGCCAGTACGTGATGAACAGGAGTGCATAATGTAGGGTTAGGAGCATGGGGGTCAGTTCTAACTAAATTGATTATATTTTGTTACCCAAGTTGTTGGAAATCGATCCACTGCGAATACACACAGTATCTGGTTGAAGGTCCTTTGACTGAAGTGCTAGCACCATGTGCGGGGTAGGATCCTTTTAGTAGTTGGTTGATATCTACCAGGGTGCCAAGGTATGCGTCCCCCCATAGGATAGCACCATATATTTGCATAAGGTCCCTAAGCTGACTTGTGGCCAGTTTGAGAAAGTGCATGGCCTCACAAACAAGTGCATACACTGGAATTGTTTTGTGAGGGGTTGTAAATCAGTGATTAGGGACAATTTGGTATTATGTAACATGGTGCTGACTGGAACCTCAATGAGTACAGATTATATTAGAATCGAGTTTGCTTATTCTTCCTTAGCATGTGGATTGCTATGTGTGGAGTTTAGATCTTTACTTCCCGCATCCTGCAATATAGAACTCAGAGCTAGGCCATCATGGATTGACCCACCTAGCACCGAGGGGCATCTCCGCGGAGCAATCCAGACTAGACTCAGAGATATTTCCCAGCAGGGAGTGAGGACCCCTATAGATAGTGGGCCCAAAGGTATGTCACATCCAACGATTACGTCAGTGCCTGGCATTTTGCCAGTACTAACATCTAGCATGAGGTTGGATGACAATGACTGACTAACAATTGTAGGTAGGGCCATTTTCCCTAGGTTATCTAATGAGTGCCTTAGCCTGCTCTCATGGAATATTCAGTAATTAGAAAAGGACAATGAATGGTTAGAGTGCACCAATGTATCTGTCTGCAGGAAACGTGGGGGTTGTCACACTCTGCCTCTTGTCACACCTGTTTGTCCTTTGATGTCTTCTTTCTTCAAGGTCTTTGTTTCTTTCTGGTCATTCAAGACTTGTACAAGTACGGATGAGTATCCTCTGTCGCCAGTGTGCAGACCGGATACTTGCCTCGAAGAGATGGTAGACGTTTAGAGTTCCAGAAATATCAGGTGAGTATTGATCTAAAGTCCGGGACGAGTCTGGGAACCAGGAAGGAATCAGGGAACTCGCACAGTGCCGGGAGAAGAGTGCGAGAATGGTATGGATCAGGGCCGAAGGCCCGGGAAGGAAAGAGGTTAAAACGATTCCACAAGCAGGAAGCGTGGGGAGCGGTATGGAGTGGATACCAGGAAGAAAATAGGGTAGCGCTGGCAAAAAGGGGGCTAGAACGGGAGTAGAGGAAAAAGCTAGGTGCGCACTTGCCTGTAACTCGGAAAGGTAGGGTTGAGACGCGCAGAGCCGCGGGGGTGTGTCTGTTTTCTAGGAAGATGCAGGTCTAGCTGAAACACTAGACAGCGGACTTCTCAATGGCACCGACCATGTTGCTATTTTACCGGACTTAATATTGCAGTGCTTGATGGACCATGTAGTCCAGAAAGGGCAGAAACAGTGAATCATGACAGCATGAACCCTCTTAAACTTTGATCCACCAGGTTTACCTGGATGAGTCAGTTGGAACCTCCGTTCCAAGCGGGGGGCATTCATGTTGGACACATGTTCCCATGTTCGTTCACTGGGAGGATAACCTTTCCATTGCACCAAGTATTGCAGTCGACCTCTACTATATCTGGAATCGCATATCCTGGAAATCTCAAATTTGATTTGACCATTGATGAGCACAGGGGTAGGTTGAAGAGCTGTCCTGGTGGATTGAGAATAGGGTTTGAGCAAGGAAGTCTGAAAAACAGGATGGATCTTCTTCCAGGATTCTGGTAATTGAAGTCGAAATGCCACAGGGTTAATGATTTCTTTTATTGCAAAGGGCCCATAGAATCAAGGAGCTAACTTGTCGAAGCAAAAGTCTAGAAGAAAGCCAAACCTTGTCGCCAATAGCATACATAGGCCCAGGTCTCCTCATGGTATCAGCATGTCTTTTAACATCCATCCTGGCTCTTTCTAGATGCCTTTTTACGTCCTTGTGTACAATGACTAAATGCTCTATCCAGGAGTCAACCAAAGGAACCGGGGTGGAGTGAGCGTTGGCAGAACAGATGGATGGAAACCTTGACTGCAAAAGAAAGGGCTTGTCTTGATAGCAGAGTGGTCAGAATTATTGTACGCAAATTCAGCTACTGGAATTAAAACTAACCAACCATCATGGACTTTGGAAGTGAAGCATTGTAAGTATTGTTCTAGGGTCTGATTTACTCATTCGGTTATCCCATTAGACTGAGGATGGTATGCTGAAGATAGGGCACATTGAATACCCAATATTTGGCACAAGTACTTCCAAAATCGGGAAATGTAGTGAGACCCGCGGTCTGAATGATTTTGGAAGGGAGACCATGTAGTCTAAAGATGTGATTCGAAAATATCCCTGCTATTTCTTGTGCCGAAGGTAACTTATACAAAGGAATGAAATGGGCGATATGGGAAAATAGGTTGATGGGAACCATAATGGTAGTGAAACCTTTGGAAGGAGGTAGATCCACAATAAAATTGGTGGTAATTATCTCCCAAGGCCGGTCTGGAAATGCAAGTTGATGGAGAAGACCCGCTGGTTTTCTATTGTCGCACTTGTTCTGACTGCAGACAGCACAGACTTGGATGTATGTCTTTATATCATCAATCATTCTAGGCCACCAAAAGTTTCTCTGGATCAGTCAAAGGGTAGCTTTAATGCCTCGATGACCGGAATGGAAGGTGTCATGACAGAGGTTTGTTATCTTGGTTCTCAGGTCTGTGTAGGTATAACCAATCTCTTGTCCTTGAAAAGGTAACCATCCTTAGCGATTAGGGACCATTGGTTGGTCTTGGTGTAATCCTTCCAGAGATCAGAAAGTGGAGTCTCAGTGTGGACGTTATCCAATAGAGAGCTGGGCTGGGCTACGAATACAATATCGGGAAACATCTTGGGAAAGGCAGGGGCTGCATCCGGTTCGTAATCAGGAAGTCTCGATAATGGATCAGAGATTATGTTGGTTGTTCGGGGTACATGTTGAATGTGAAAATTATATTGGGCAAAAAAATAAGGCCCAACGAGCCAGGCGACTGTTTCTGCACTCCAGAGATTGCAGGACCTGTACATTCCGAAGATCAGTTAAAACTTGTGCAGGGAACTTGGCACCCAAAAGCAGATGACACCACTCTGTAAAAGCCTGTCGGATGGCGAGAAGTTCCGTCTCCAGTACTGAGTAATGTGTTTCAGTAGGATTCAAAGTTCGAGATAGGTATGCAATGGGATGATCTTCTTTGTCCTCGGATTCTTGTTTTAGCACTGCCCCAATGGTGTAATCTGAGGCATCAGTTTCTACCAGGAAGGGTGTTTTGATGTCGGGTTGAGCCAGGACGGGTCCTTGAGTAAACCTTTGTTTTAGTTCTTGGAAGGCGGTTTCTTGATCAACTGACCAGTTGAAGGGTATGTTTTTCTTTAACAATGCAACTATAGGTTGTACTATGGCAGAGAATGTAGGAATTAACTTCCTATAAACATGTGCAAGTCCCAGGAAGGATTGTATCTGTCTTACTGATGTAGGAGCAGGCCACGAAAGAATAGATTCAACCTTGGTGGGATCCATTTCTACTCCTTGGGGACTTAAAACAAATCCCAGGTAATGAACTGTAGGGACATGTAAAAAACACTGTCAGGTTTGGCCAGCAGCTTATTATCTCGCAGGCATCGTAAAACCAAGGTCATGTGTTCTTGATGTAGGATGGGATCGTTGGAATACTAAGCTAAGTTGCTCACTACCAGTGTGCAGTCAGGTTGAGTCTTTAGTACAGTCAGAGCAAATGCATCTGACTAAGAGTGGTTGCGCCCCAGGTTGAACAACTGATGATCGTTAAAATTAGTTAGGGTTATGTATAGCACGCAGTTTTGATGGTGTCTTTGATATGTGTCTGTAAGTTGTGACTGTGATATGACACAATGCTTTTAGTCTTTGTTCAACAGCTCTTCTGTCTCTAATCCTGCTCTTAGACCTGCATCTACTATTTTCAGTAACTAAGGGGAGTTACATCCGTGATGAGAGCTGCCAAAATGATATTGAGTGGGTTATCAATGTGTGGAAAAGGATGGATAATGAATGGAAGCACAGAGGTGTACAGAGTCTACGAAGAGAGATGGAGGAAGGTGAAGTTTGTAGGGTGTCAGAAGGATACTGCTGAGAGATAGGAACAGCCAAGTTGTGGGTGGGTTTGATAAACGGCTTAATACCCTCCTTCCTCTCAATGCAGGCTAAGTGTGCTTGCATGCCAGAAGAGACAATGTGCACATAGGAATAGCCAGCCTTTCCACCACACACTGTTGGGAAGCATGGTGAGGTAGCGCAGGTTTCGTCGCTGCAGACAGTGGATGGGACTGGGATAATTTCTCATGCTGCCATGCTCTGTTTTTTCGTAGAAAAATACTGCACCACCAGACATGCTGGCAGATGCTAGCAGTGGGAATAAAACATGGCACATGCGCATAAAAAATCGGTTTAATATAATCCCAAATGTGTTTATGCATTGCAGTTTGGAACCATTACAATGCTCCATCTTCTTGACCTGCCGCCCTTCCATGTGCATAACCTGAATAAAACTGAGCAAGACTCCGGATGTATCTTCACCTCAGGCTGACGTTTTTGTCATCTCCTCTGGCGCACCCTGCTACTTCCACTGGATGTTACCCACCAGCAGCAGCTTTTCAGCCTCCTCATCTTCCATCTCCTCTTGCCTCCATGCCTCCTCCTGCCCCGCATCCTCCTTATCTACCTTCACCCCTCAAAGACTGTCTATTTTCTGGAATTGCCTCCTGATGGTCCTTCACATACTTTACTATAGCTGCCCCTTATCTCTCTCTTTGCGTCCCTTTACTGCTGCCCCTCAATATCTGCCTCATAATGTTTATTCCTCCTGCTGTCCTTCGATCTCTGCATCTCCTTTGCACCCTCCTGCTGCCCCTCTATCTTTGCTTCTTTCTGTTTCACCCCCTGGTGATCCTCCATCTCCCCCTCCTCCTTTTCCACCTCAACTAGTGGCTCTCCTCCACATCTCAAGATGAGATGCATTCAAAGAGTACCCCATAACATGGAAGGGAGGTGAGCATGTGGTAAAGGTTTTGCAAGGGGTTTCTACTATAATAAAGGTTTTTACCTTTGCAAAACGGTTTACTTGTTTCTTGTTTTCCTTTTTGTTGGTTTTAGAACGTGAAAGCACAATTAAAGGATTTGGGAAAAACTAACACACACAGAGGGCTTCACAAAGTGTTTTCACAAAGTATTTGTTTTTCGATTTGTTTTTCGTTCCTGGGTTTGATGAAAGAAATAGAGAAAAAAAAATAACAATACGAAAGGGTTTCTTGAAATGAGAGTGAGACTCCTCTTCACACAACAAACACAGTACACAATACATTTAAAGAAAAAAGGAAATCAAATGCCAAAAACACAAACAATATTCTCCCAATAGTTATAGCACAGGTTCTCAGCCCTGTACCTCCATATAGCACAACCAAGAGGGAATTAGTAAAAACGCTGGGACTTTTATCAGCCAATAGAATGTCATCATAGAATTGCGGGCTATTGAACAAACAACTTTGCAGGACATTAAGTGGCATTCATGGGCCAATTAATCAATTTCGAACTTACAGATATCTACATACTTGCCAACATGACTCATTCCAATCTGTAGGTGCTTATCCAGAAGATGTTGGCAAGTATGTTTCCAGTGGACTGGTTGTTATTTTGGGATCACAGAGCGACATGCCATATCTGGGGGAATGACAAACATGAAAGATGCCCCATTTGATCGGATTGTCAAGAATTCGCCCACCCTTACTTAAAGCCTTACAGCTCATTATCTGGTTGTATAGAGCCTGATTACAGATAATGTGTGCATCCACAAATGGATTTTGTGCGTATGCAAATAGAGTTTGTGCATGTCCAAATGCATCATCTCTAGTGTCCCTGAATTTGCACTGCATTCGCAACCAGCCTTTATACAATTGTGCATGTCCTAAATCCACACAAATGATCAACAATGAGTCTCTAGAAGTGTATCCTTATTTGAATTTCAAGCATTTGAAGTGTAATAGCCATAACGAGTTGGCAGGATGTTATAAAGCAGCGGTTGCAATGCTATCCAATACATGGTTTACAGAGATAAAGATAGTTCCTTTATATGATACAGTTATGATTCATATGAATTCTAAAGGAAAGATACAATAGAGTCGGAATCCTCCTGGGAATTTGGCATTGGGGATCTGTTACGTTTGCACTTCCAAATGTTCCTCATTTGCAAAGGGAAGTGCAAAAGGGGAGTGGAAAAAGGCAGCACACATGCTGGTAGGCTGGCCTTTTGCATTCTGCCATGCAAAAGATATAAATGCTGCCTGCCATGAATGCATTGGTGGCACTGTTTACAGTGGATTCTTATGTGGTCCACAGCATTTGCATCTGTATGAAAATGCATGACAGCGCAAATGCTGTAGTATTTGTCTATCTGAGAAAAAGGGAGCAGTGGGAATTTATGTTACAATCCTCCCCTCTTCTCCGCCGTAAAAATGAAGGAAAATGGGGCTTGTCTTACGTGGAAGGCTTAAAAGCTTTACACAGTGCGTTTACACCTGCCATTTACATTAGGCCCTATAGAAAATGACATGCATTTTATCAATGAACCACCTTTAAAAAGGAAGACTCTTCTTTACATGTTCACAATGAAACACCATTCATTACATTATGTCTAATATGAGACAGTAATTTGTGTGTCATGTAGGAACAATAAAACATATTTTAAATGATAAAAAAAAATCAGTCTGTGCAGTGTTCAACAAACATTTCTGTTGTGTTGTGTTTTATTACACGGCTTGCGGTAGTGGGCGTGTAGTTATAGTTAAGTTGCTAAACCCATAAGAAGAGCACGTTTTGGGAGGCTTATAACTTCACTCCCCCTGGATGAAACCTTACCAAACTTTGCACAAAAAAAAAGTATACGGCCCGCTCTGAATTTATCTGGCAAGTTTGGTGAGGTTTCGTTAAAGGAGGGCAAAGTTATAGGGGGTCCCACATTTTTTTTCTCCATAGGCATAATGGAAAAAAAATGTTGCTCACACCTACAGCCCAAACTGCTGGACGGATTGTTATCAAATGTGTGCCAGGAGTGGCGGCTTGGTCTCGATAGTGTGCTTTTGTAAATTTGGTGGAAATGTGTCCAGTCAGTTTTTTTTAAAACGCACAGAATGTATGTGCCAAAGGATTGGTGTTTTCTGGCTCCGCTTCGCGGACATACTTCCCTGTTCACTCAGCGAACAGGACTCCAATTGGCCCGGAGGGCCGCGGGATGTTCGCCGACAAATAACATGACTGTTGATTGGCTGGAGGAAAGCGTGATGTGCGTCAAATTTTCCCGAAATGCTGCCAATTTCGTATATGTGTGGTGGGGGACAGGGCTGGGAAACATGTTTTGGTGTATTTGGTGTTTGAAGGAGGGTTGGAGGGTTGGCTGAGTGAAAGATGGTTATTATGATGTATTTGTTTGGGTGTAAGAAGACCATGTGGGGCGCAGCAGTCAGCGGACACAACGGTAGATCACAGACAGGACTATTGGGCTGATTGTCTGGTGAATGCAGGGAGGCTTTATTAGGGTAGGTGAGTGGAATGTATGTGATATGAGGATGTGTGCATATGTAACAGTTAGACTCTGCACAGAAGAATCTAGGCAGTAGCACAGCTACTGCAGTGTCATATGGCCAAGCCAGCAATAATGTATCGAGGTGCCTGGTTTATGTCTGTGGGTTGTGGCTACTGGTTATATTCTTCGGTGCATGGCCGTATTATGCAGTGGTGGTTGTGGCCAGTCCCTAGACTCTTGGGTGCATGGCCAGAGGCCGTAGGTCGTAGGCCATGCACCCAAGATTCTAGGGACTGGCCACAACCACCACAGCATCATACGGCCATGCACCCAAGATATTGGCCACTGGCTATAAGCATTGTAATAATATGTGTGCAGCAATGGAATGTGGCTATTGGAAAGTAGTATTGCAATGATATGTCTTTAGTGATTATACATACTGTATAGGTAGTGTACACTTTTTGAAACACAGTGAGACAATACCATTGAACTGGAACTGGTACTGTTTTCATATATTACACATTGAGCTGCAAGGGCATTTGTAGAGTGGATGGATTGCTTTTGTGCATTGGAGAGCTGATGGTAAGTTTGTTGGGCACATTTGTTAGATTGGGGGTTTCTTGTGACGTAATGGGGCTGTCAGTAAATGTAATATCCTCGACCACTGTAACTCGCCACACCAATAGAAATAAATAGCTAGATTTCTCATTTGCTGCTTTTTGTGCACAAAGTCGGTTAGGGACCATGATTTATGCTAAATACAACGAAAAAATCGACAAACTGTCAAGACTGCACAGAGCACATTTTGTTAGAGAGGGGAACCCCCACACTCGCTGAGGGCTGGTCTCGGTTTCTGTTGTCTGTGACATAGGTAGGATCCAGAATAGCACTCGTGGGGCTAATGTGCTATGTGCGGCTGCCCCCCCCACTCCCTACTGTAGCATGCAAAGTGGTTTGTTTGCTTTTTTGGTAGGTTTTATTAAGGGCTATTTGGTGCTATTGCTGGTCCATGTCTGGTGCAGCACGATCCGGAAAAAGGTGGTGCATTGAGCAGCAGTGGGTATAGTTCGCAATGGGATGGGGAAGTATAGGCAGAAAACAAGGAGACAGATATGAACATTTGAAGTTGTAGTACAGACAGATGTTATCATAAATTAACTGAGAACATTAGTGATGGAAATGTGAACCCAGTGCCCACGTAAAATGTTTACCCACTGCCCAGTGCCCCGAACTGGGACTTTATGGGTCTGTAGGATGCAACGGTATGTTCCATGGGACAAAGCGGTTCACATATTAGTACTCTGTATATCGGTGGTGTTTGCATGTTATTTAGTTAGTTGTTATGCATGGAACATTCTGGTTGTTTTTAATTCCAATAATAGTATTATGTAAATGTCAATTTACATAATTTCAGGAAATTCCATTGTGCCTTTCTGCCAATGAAGAAGCGTTCTGTACAACGGATCGCAGAAGTGTAAGCTAAGTTTTGGAATGTCCACTCTCAATATAGTAAATGTTATCATATTGTGTGGCTATTCGACAAGTCGTGTTCTTTGAACTGTTGCTGACTTGCACTGAATGCCAAATAAAAAAGGGAACTTATTCGCAGAATCCAAGGTAGAGACGGTAGGTTTCGATTTTGTGAAAACATGCCAGTACAAAAAAAACAGAGTACAATTGAAGTCTTAAATAGCATTTTGAAATAGCTTACGTGCCGTGAACTTGTGAATATTCCAGATTGGTGTGTGTTGGTGGAACAGTCGTGGCAATATCCTCCCTGCAAGAAAATTGCATCGAAAGCCCAGCTTACAATGGTCTAGCAGTGTTTAATGCACGAAGCGCAAAGGGGTTGGTTATTTTGACTTTATTTATTGCACTGTTTAACCATTGCGGTATCTCACGAACATTGCTGGTGCATTCCGTCGTGATGTAATGGTCGATTAGCTTATTATTGTACTTTACACAATGTTATTTGTGAGAGTGAGAGACTTAATGTTCACAATATGGATCGATGAGTCCAGGTTATCCCTGCTGGAACATAGAAACGGCCGAGCAGCAAACAAATTGTAGCCTTCCTGGGTCTTGAAGAGGAAAGTCTGGAGACACATGGTTTGAAGAGGCCATGTGAACATTTTGTTTGTGCTTAAGATCATTTTGTGGTGCACATCGTGTTTGGTAACTAGAGTATTCGCATCCACCCAGCCCCCTTGGAAGCGCACATCATGGCTGTGAACTGCGTTTGATACTAGAGGGGGAATGGATGAGGGTGAGGTGAGCGAAAAGGGTAGCAGTCAGGGCTGGACTGGCCTACAGGTTACTGTGTAGATTTTCTTGGTGTACATTAACGGTCTGGCTCTATTTTGTATTTAATGTTAACACTTTTTCCTAGGAAAAGGGTTGAGGTAGCTCAAACTGTGTAATATGGGGTCACTTTGAAAATTATTTCCAGTGCTTCCATTGGTTCACAGTTTATTCCTGGCACCAATCATTCTTTGATGCCACTTGAGCGTGTTTTTGACTCACTGATAAACTGAAAACAACTATTCGTATATTGAGTGATAGAACTTTGTTAAAGGGATGTTATGGTTAAGTTGCACTAATAAAAACCTATGAATTTCAGTGAAAAAACTTTGTTAAAGTGACGTTATGATGAAGCTGGGCTAATAAAAAACGAACAAATTCAGTGAAAATCCTTTGTAAAAGGGACGTTATGGTAACAAGTAAAACCGGAAACCCCCAGGAATTCGCCAGTTATGGTAAGCTAAGCAACCAAAACTGGTGCTACCACTGTGCACTGCTAAGACTAACACCCATGACATCAAAGATGACATCACAAATGTCATTGATGATATCACTGATGACATTACATGTGCATGTACTTTTCATGAAAAGCTTCTACAAGGGATTGTCATTATAATGTTGGCTGAAAACTATCAGAGGACATTGGGAGAAATATAATGAGATACATAGTTCATTAAGCAATGCATTGTTACAAACAACATTGTATTTCCAAGTTCATTCCAGTATGGGAACCTATACATGTAGAAACGCAGACATTGTGTGCAGGATGCACCATAGAGGTGCAAGATTCATAATCGTGCCATGTTGGACAGTAAAATGATGAATACTTTCATGTCAGATTTTTTTGTATTGTGAAACATGTAATAAGTAGCTATTCATGTCTCACTTACCACATAATTGTACTACTAAACACAAAACATAAAGAAACCACAATGCATGCAAATATGAGAATATACAGGGAAAGTAAAGTAAGCAAAAAAGTAGCGGTATTTTCAGAAACTGTTCATTACCTAACTGATTATCTTCATGCACAGAAAGGATTGCTGTGTTTAGGCTTCCTTTTTCCCTAAGTATATGCATCATATGATGTGAGTGAACCCTACGGAAAGTAGTGTAAGATCATATGAGAAAGGTATGGTATACAAATATGGTACCTTTTGAATTTTTTGTTTCTGACTGTCATTGAAGAAAACCACCTAGCCTAGATATGTCAGTGAACAAGAAAAGAGGGATCCAGACATGTGATGTAATCAGTGAGGTCATCAATGACATTTGTGATATCATCTTTGATGTAATAGGTGTTAGTCTTAGCAGTGCATGGTGGTGGCACGAGTTACGGTTTCTTAGCTCACCATAACTGGAGAATTTCTGGTGTTTTTTGGTTTTACTTGTAACCATATCGTCCCTTGTAAAAGGTTTTTCATTGAATTACATAGGTTTTTATTAGTGCAACTTAACCATAAAGTTCCTTTAGCAACGTTATTTTCACTGAATTTCATAGGTTTTTATTACTGAAAATTAACCATAACGTCCCTTTTCACAAAGTTTTTTCACTGAATCATTGATATGCAAACACTCAGGGCCCGATTCATGAAAAAGTGTGCATTGATCCCGAAAAGGCTTGGTGCCGAGAACAACACTGCATAAGCTTGCACACAGAATTTGTTTTATGCATTCTGTGTATTCATGGAATAGTTTGCACAAAGTAACCATATATGCAAGTTTCGGCCGGAAAGCCCCCGATATGCCCCCATACAAAGCAAAAACAGCTATAGCAGTAACCTTTGCGATATCCCCAATGCGTGAATACATGCACACATCAAACGGTACCTGGGGTCCCCCGCAAGAAGTCATGCATGTCGGGGACCCTGTGCAGGGTTCCCTATAACTGTTAGTGGAACCTCGAAAACAGGCGTACAATTTATCGTGTTTGGGAAAAACTCAGAAAATCTGTGTGCAAACTCCCGTAAACCATTCCTGCACGCCTCTATACTGTGTACACACACCCCTAAGTCAGATCAGAACACTGGCTGCGTACACTCACCCCTAAATCTGACACCTGATTTTACCACTGCACAGTGAATCCTATCTGTACACCTGCCTTCGGGTAGCGGATAGCATGAGGGCTATGTGTGGCCATTTCCCCACCGAGAAGTTGCACGCACGGATCCATGAATACGTATAATTCCACTCAATAGTGGGAATGCGATGGACTGCATGTGGGCCATCGCTTGTTATACCCACATTTGCTTTGTTCTTCCTCATTTTTCATGTTCCGCCCCTATCCTGCCCATTGCGCAAGCCATGCCCACACTCTGCATGGTGTCTTGTGCAAGGCACTTGGCTTCTTGCTAGAAGTCCCCACAAAGTACATAATAGTACTGCACAGTCAATTCCATGATTCGAAGAATGGGATTTTGTGTGCCATTTGGCACGTAAAGTCCCTAATTTCCCTGCAGATATTTCCATGAATCGGTCCCTTAATGAGCAAATCAACGGCCTGATTTTAAAGTGCCCAGGTACCCCAGGCTATGTTATGTTAAGGTAAATTGTAGAGTGCAACATTCACCCCAGGGTATCTTGGTGCTAGAGAGAGGAGGGAATGCAGAGTTGGCCGATGAATCCAGCCAAGGGCCTAGAACAGGATGGTTTTGAGTGTTCTCCTAAACTGTCACTTATTATATACATTTTTAACTGTCGCTGGCAAGTCGTTCCACATTTGAGCGGCAACAACAGAGAAGGCACGCCCTCCAATACGAGATATCTGAAACTTCGGGATGACCAGAAGGTCAGCCACGGCCGAGCGGAGGTGACGGGCTGGGAGGTAGCGAGTATTTTGGTTTGGAGATACTCAGCCCCCTGCCCGTGAAGCTCCCTGTGAACAATGCACAGGGACTTAAACACAATCCACTGAGCAACAGGTAGCCAGTGGAGGGTGCGCAATAAGGGGGAGATGTGGGCCACAAAAAGGGGACCCCATGGCCACCCGGGCGGCTAAATTTGGAAGGCGCTGCAAACGCTTTATGGTGCATTTGGGTTGAGCCAGATAAAGAGCATTAAAATAGTCCAGTCTGATCAACACCAAGGCAGCCACTACAGGCAGATGAAGAGTCACAGGTATCAGAGGAAGAGCCTTTTTTAAGATTAAATGGAAGTGGCCCGCTTTGTATTCAGCAGACACTTGATCTTTCATAGAAAGAGAACATTAATAGATTACTCCTAAATTCTTAACCTTGGACACAGGGATAGGAAGGACACCTAGTGAAGAAGACCAAAAAGAAGATACCCAGAGAGTAGGATTAGGTGGGGCGCCCAACACCTCTGTCTTGTCCCCATTAAGTTTCAGCCAATTGCAACCGATACACTCATCTACGGCAGTCAGGCAGTTATGAAGGCACAACAACACCTCAGTCGGATCAAGATCTAATTGTATAAAGATCTGGGTGTCGTGCCCTTGGACTGACTCTCATTCCAAATGGAAATCTCACAAATCTTTACATTATTCATGTTTTTTTTGGCTTGTGTTTTTTTGTATTGTAAAATGTGGAACCCTTCTCACATTAAGTCATTAAGTACAAAAATTATGCATCACAGATAAAATTACACAAACTAATGGGCCACTTTCTTATTGATGGGAATGTAACAGCTCCCGCCAAGTGCTTGACCAATAGCATTGTTGACATTCAGACAATATGTTTGCCATGCTGGTCAAACTTTGCAAATGACCATGACAGCACAGTGCATCTTCCCATGTATCGGGCATCTGTTCACACAACATGCCCATATCTCTCCCACTGTTACTCACTAGATGGGATGTTGCTGATGCATACATTATCTAAAGATTCAAAGAGGCATGAGCATTTTGTCAGCACAGTGGGATGTGTGTGCGCCACAAGTAGAATAGGTGTTTATTGATTTATTTATTGGGTATTTATAATGGGCCTATACAACAAATGGTATTTCAAGGCGCAACAAGACAAATGCAGGTGGGGGCATACATTTTATGAGGTGTGTGTTTTGTAATACACTCCATGTAGAAGACACTAGTTGCCAAATATATACAGCAACAGCCGAAGACCTAACTCACTTCCTACTTTTATGTCCAGCTTACGCTTGTATCAGGTGTCGTACATTGAAACCTTTTTGGAGAGATGCAGGTTTTATTCAGTGTCAACCTGCCCTATTGTGTTTGCTGTGGGCAGAATATCATAAGGTGGGCTAGACTGATGTTCTTAAAGCAAGCATGGCACACACGGACACAACTTCTTGCACTTTAACAACCTGTTGCTGTTTTTAAAATCACCTTTTATTTGGTCTTACTTACTTTTTTAAATAGTGTTTTAATTAAGCAATAAACCCTGAGCCGGGGGGCAGTACCTGACTTGCTAATGCTCCCCGGTGAGAGGATCTTTGCTATTAGTACCCTGGCCTGTTGGACCAGGGTACTAAAAACTTGTTTTCTTCCTTTCTGAAACACTCCAGTGTTTCGGAAAGGAAAAAAAAGAAAAAAAATGCCTGCCAGGGAAGTGAAAACAAAGTCTGTTTTCCCTTTCCATGGCGGCCATTGAAAACAATTTTTAAAAGTAAACAAAATAAATGTTTTATGGAAATGCATTTGTGAATAAACATGAATTGAAGTAAAGTAATACATGTCTAGCAGCCATTCTGCGTGTTGAGGTCATCCCACCATGATATGTTGCAGGTTTCTTTGAACCCGCATCATGGAGGTATGGGTTCAGATTTAAACTCTTGCACACACATGTGTAAAGAAAAAGTCAGCATTACAGAAAATCTGCATATTGGTGGAGAGTTGCATGCTTCTGCTTTAGTTGCCCAGTTCTTGTGAAGTGTGTGGGAAAGGGGCCACATGTATTTAGTCTGCAACCCCAAGCACTTTGGGGAAGAACCTGGCATATTGACTCGGATTTTATGTGGTTTTGGGACACTGGGCTAGTTGAGAATGTGTGTGGTGATGGCATCATGGTAGACAACACCTGTAAGAGGATGCTGGAGATGGATGGATGGGTGATGTCATGCACCAGGTCCACTGTGTGCTGAAATGTTCCTCTGGAACAGCAATGGAATCAGGGAAGGAGCTTCAGTGGGGGTGGAGATAGACCTTGTGCTCTGCACGTTGGCCTCTAAGTAGCAGTCCATTTCTACAAGAAGGCTATAGATGGAGGGAAGGTCCAGAATGTAAGTGGAAAGGATATTCTGGTATGTACAGTCATGATGGGACAGCATGGGCCTGTACACCGTTGCTGTGTAGGGACTTCACTACAATTCATACTGTCCTGGGGGGAGGGGTGAGATGCATGCTGATGGGCTCCATGTTGTTGTTTTTGCTCTGGCATCTGTACCTGTAGCAGGATCCTTAATTGACTGAGTTGTATCGAAAATGCCCCTGCGATTATCGCAGTGGTGGAAAAATTAGGCAGTTGTTAACTTGAGGTGTGGCATTGAGGTCTAAATCACAAGGCAGGAGTAATCACAGTTGTACCAGCTTTTGATTACGCTTCATTAATGAAGCGCAACGTTTTTTGGTTGACAGCGCTGCATAATTTATGAGTTCGAGCGTAAATCAAAGGTGTAAAATGTGTATGCTCTGGTTTTAAACCTTGTTTTGTCATCTTTAAAATTTGCCTGATGTTGCGTTCCTTCTACTATAGCTGTTTGTAATTTCGTTGATTTCCTTTCCTTGCCTAAATTCATGCAGTCACAAGAACATCCGTAAATAAATGAATAAGCACTTAACCTAGCCTGCTCATTACAACATATTCAGATCAGATACATCCTGAACCTCAGAGAGAGCATTTGAGCTGTGACCTAAAGCCTGTTTCATCACTACATCTCATTTAAAATGGGTTACTTGTTCAACATTCTAGTAGCTGCAATCAGCAACACCTTCACAAGCTAATCAAAAGTAAATTCCAGTACTTTATACTTACAAAAATATAGTTTTAAAACACTGATACTGCATAATGTCCCTTTTGCCAACAGCAAACAGGTCACTATTAAAAACTGTGTTTAGTGCATATCTTTGCTTGATGCTTTGTTTGCAATTAAAATGTTAATGCACATCATCACCCACAATGTATTAAAATGTTTTCAATAAAAGTCAAACAAATTAAAAACGTACCTTTCAATTGCTTCCATAAAAAAATATGTAACCAATTTGTCAACAGTAGAAATGGAAGTATGAATGTTTGAAACCAGATGCAACAGACTCACATACTCTTATTTGCCACCAGTAATGAAATACACTAAAAGATCTCATCACTGTGCACATCAAAATACTGCTCAATATTCAAATAACATTTGAATGTGTGCATCACTCCATCAATCAATCAGTGACTTTTATTCAACACGTCTTACAAGAAGTACAAATGAGAATAGAACATATAAACCATTATCTTGATTATAAATGATACATAAATGAGTATAACATTCATAGATATTATTTAAGAAGTATTTACCTATGGCGTACCTAATAGATCTGTAACCAGTGGCTAGATGCCCCCAGAATTTGTGCGCTCATACAAATGAAAAATACATTAAAATACAATTAAAATAAAGATATGTAGAAACAGCACTATTTACCAATGAGACATTGAAAGATTATAACACGTTTCAGTATCAGCAAAGTACCTAATATCTGTGACAAAGTCACCTGAGTAACCTCAATGTGGAATAGTCAAAGGACCCATGGATCAAATCAAGCTAGTTATGCTGGACACAGAATACATTTTTGCTGTATCCTCCTCATATGACCACGAAAAGGTTCCCACACTTAGGCTTGGAGCAGTCACAGGTGCACTCCAACTCCCACCACTGCCACCACCACAAACAACAATGACAACACAAACGAAAGGGGTAAAAAGTCAGAAATCTTAAAAATAAAACATTTCATAAGGTTGACCATTTTAGAGACCCATTTCACCTCCCTAGCCAGACCTTCCCCTTTGAAGAAACACATATAAAGCTCTGTGAAGTGAACAGTAAAATGTACACAACATTCCTTCCTCGGCACCAATGGCAAAGGAAACGTTCCTGAACATGAGTCATACTCAGGCAGACCAGCAAATCCCATAGATACAAAGTTGCCAGAGAACAATCTAAAATGCAAAAAACAGTATTCATCAAATACTTATTTCATTAAAAGGGCCCCAAAGTTTTAAATGTCCTGCAATTAAGGAGTTATAGCTACATTGAATAGTTGCAGAGGCATAAGGTTGTATTGATATTATGCTTTCACAATAAGAAAGCACAGGGACAAAGGCAGAAGTTAGCAATGGCAGCCAAGATTCAGGGACAGGCAAGGAGCTCTCACATGCGTCAGTGCAGTTCTAGAATCCATGATGGTGGCAAGCTTTATATTAGGATTCAGCCAATGGCCTTTTAGCCCATATGACCCTAAGCATATGGTAGAATCATAGAGCAACATAGCTGAAACTACATAGGTGCAATTCATGTCCTTAAGCATCAACCTAGGAGAAATGAGACCACATTTCAACCGGAATGCAGCCAATTCAATATGGCAGTGTGCAGGAAAGAGCTGGATGGATCCGTTTAGGGGAAATGTGAGGGTTAGAGATATATTGAGAGGGGAATGTCTGGAGACAGTTGGGGGTTGGGAAGGGAGTATTGAAGAGGTTGAAGAGAGATGGGGTATTGTCTTTAAAATAGTTTGAGATTGGAGTGGGAACATTTAGGAGGTTGGAATAAAAGTGAATATTATTGGAGAGAGAGAGTTTGGTGGCTGGAGGAAGAGCATTGAGACGGTGGGGCAGAGAGAGACTGGACATCATACGGAGAAGAGCATTTGTGGTTGGATGTTAAAAGGAGATATTCTACAATCTACAGAAGGGGAGAAGGGATACCAAGGTGGTTGGATGTAGACTGTATCATCTGGAGAGAGAGATTGTGTATTGGAAGTGTTATCTAGAGACATGGTGAGAAGAAGTAGGATGGAAGCATTTCCATCTAGGGAGGATGATGGAGGAAAACTAGAGGGGGAGATCATGTTTTCTTTACTTGAGGAGGCGGGTGGGGAATAGTAGATCCTTCTAGTCAAAAAGACCAGGGAGGATCCTGTAGACTACAGTGATCCACGGCAGACTTTAGAAGAGGCAGGTATACAGGTGACAGAGGACTCAACAAGTCCAGTCCTGAGACACTGGGATAATTAATCAGTGTTGGAGAAGTTCTTCCTTTGCCTCCAATTCCTGAACAAGACACACTTTCCAAGGCCAGGACAAGGAAGCATCAGATGATCTGTACCCCAAAATCAGTACAGAGTGTTCGGGAACCCCGAAAACCTGTAACCCAAAGACAATAACAAGGTTAACGGATAGGACTTTTAGGTGGGTCCAGGATGAGCCCACCTTAAGAACTTTTTCTAAGGTGAAAGTTATTTTTATGAGACATTATTGGATAGCATTTGCAAATTCATGTTTTTACTTCTCCAATCTCTACAAGTATATATATTCTCTCGGTCTGGGGTGTGGAATCTTGAACACTGGAGAGAACTTCAGTCCTGCTTTATTAAAACTAAAATTTAAAAGCATGTTGCAACTATCACCACAACCATGGAATGCACAATAAACAATGTTCAACTCTCTTCTGCTGCTGTAGCACTTCATACATAGAGACAGAAATACGTGTCAGATGCGATGTACATGGTATTGATGGTTACAGTATGCAATTCTATCAGTCATAGCATATGATACTGAGGGTCCTGGTGTCTATTGTTGGGGATCTAAACTGAAGAGTCACGTTTTTAGATTTTTTCAGAATGACCAGAGAGATGTGTTCTTTCTCAGTTGTGTGGGGAGAGTGTTCCACAGTCTGGCTGCTAACACAGGGAGGCTTAGAAATACTGAAACTGATTTTATAACAACTTCCTTTGCACTACATATCAAACGGAAATAGATACTATAGATACACATATGCTGAAATTACAGACAACTAGTGTTTCTACAGACATAGAACACTCTGCAAGAAAACAACAGGATTGGCAGTTATTGTTTTTAAAGCAAAGAAAAAAAGAAAAATTAACACACTTCGTTGTTCCAATTGACCTTTTATTTCAAAGTAGAAGATGAGTATGATTGTGACAATTTGGATTCCGCCTCACAAGAGTACAAGGGTTAAAAGGAAAACAAGAGCCCACTCAGTCCACACACTTCTACAAACCAAAACACAATGCAATCATAAAGGTAAACAAGGGAAAATCAAAAGATATACCGCCCTTGCCTTTTGCAGTAATGCAGGCAGAGGGAAAGCTATACTCTTAAGAGGCATGTGAAGGTGAACCAGTAGTGACCCAAAAAACATAGTATCACAGTCCAAAATAAAGCGAATGTCCAATCAAAGATCTTTTAAAATATAAACGCATTTTTAAAACACAATATCTGCACATAGAACACAAGAGATTACTATACAAAAGCTCACCCCAAAGGAAAGAACAGAGAAGGTGAAACAGACTGGAGAAAGTAGAACTCTGAGCATAGTTCTAGGTTCAGTAGGCAAGGTACTACATTAAAAGGATATTGCCATATTACAATATAATACATAGCTTTATTCTGATCGCTTGATTGAGTGCCAGTGTTAGAAAGCATTTCTGATAGTATTTAATCTGATTTTAGTTTGTTATAAAGACCTTGATTCGATTTTACACATTTTTAGAAATGGTGTTGTTTTGAAAAATTGCTGACAGCATTGTTCTATTGTGTTTTTAGGCTTTACTCTTCGGTGCTACATTATTCCTAACTTTCATTGAACTGCCCGTGTCCAAAAAGCAGTTCTTACTTCCTTATTCCGTTAAACGTGGTAAGAACTACAAATCCCTTCTTTTCTGAAGTTCCTGTGCCTTAATAATCTTCGGCAAGGTGCATCAGTGCAGGCTATTCTGAGCTAGTCTGAGTTTCTGTGTTTGAGCCTGGGAATCAGTTCTATCGGCCAGATCTATTTCCATTATTAAACTCTACTCAGTAAGTTGTGTATTTTCCTATTGTGCTATACATGGAACTGTGCCCTGACATGGTGTCATTACTAACGACCCAAAAAGCAATCGGGCAATCCATTGTTAAAAAATACTTACTGTTATATGCTAATGAGAAGATGAAACAGACTGGAGAAAGTAGCACTCTGATTGTAGTTCCAGTTAGAAAGCATTTCTGATAGTATTTAATCTGATTTTAGTTTGTTTTTAAGATCTAGATTCGATTTTACAAATCTTTAGAAATTGTGTGTGTTTTTTTTTTAATTGCTGCCAAAATTGTTGTATTGGCTTTTAAGCTTCTTCTGCCCTACATTGCTCCTACCTTTAATTTAAATGCCTGTGTCCAAAAAGCAGTTCTTGCTTCCTTATACCGTTATGCCTGCTAAGAACTACAAATCCCTTTTTTCTTTAGTTCCTACGCTTTAATAATCTACAGTCAGGCATGTCAGCGCCAGAGCGACAGGGTCTAGCTAGTCTGAGCTAGTCTGAGTTTCCGCATTTGCACCTTAGAATCAGTTCCAGCTTCCATATTTAGCTCCATTATTAAACTCTACTCGTTAAGTTGTGTATTTTACTATTGTACTATACATGAACTTGTGCCCTGACATGATGTCATTACTAATGACCCAAAAAGTAATCAGCCAATCCATTGTTGAAAAATACTTATGGTATATGCTAATGAGCCAACTGAGACCCCTACTAACATAATTACTATTCCGCAAGACAATTGGCCCCTATACTCTCCACTTGAAGAAGGTATAAATGTACAAGTAGAGGGATCTCTAGATGTGCTAACTAAGGCTTCTCCAGAAATCCATCATACACCCACTGATCAAGTATCCCCTAAAATACCTATTTTACAAACTATCATTTTTGGGCCACAGGTTTCTTGGGAGAGTAAGAATTGTATTGTCGGAAATATCTCAATGAATGAACGAGATAGATTAGATGGTGTACCAATCCTGCTGAATGGACTGACATCAAAAATAGCCCTACTAAATACTCGCTCCATAGGGAAATCTGCCATTGATGTCCATGATTTTGTACTCGATAAAGAAGTGAAAAAATGGCTATAACAGAAACTCGGCTTAAAGCTTTAAGAGGCCCTGTTATAGACATGGCTACCCCTAAAGGCATCATGTTCTACTGCCAAAATAGAGACCAGGAAAGCATAGGAAGGGTTGCAATCATTGTTAAAGAAGATTTGTGCTTCTTCAGACCTTCTATGACATGTGAAGGTTGTGAAATTCTACATCTTAAAATTGAATCCTCTCCTGTTAATTGCACCAATATCATTGTGTTATATTAACCCCCTAACAAAATGCCTAGCTTTAATGAGGAGCTCACAAGCATGTTGGCAGAGTTCAAGAAACCTAATTCACTGAACCTACTGATGGGAGATATTAACAGGTGGAGAGGTGGTGATGCTGACAAGGAAGCTATTTCACTTGAACAAACCCTGAATAATATTGAGGTAGTGTTCCACAATGGTGAACCTAAACATATTAAAGGCAGAATTTTAGATTGGGTTTCCTCAAGAAATGTACAGATTAGTCCTATAACCACCGAACCCTGTGTCTGGTCTGACCATTCTTTGATTAACTGTCAAATAACTTAACTGTGGAAGTTCGCCCTGCAATGCAATCCACCTAAAAGCGTTATGAGTAAGAATTTAAAAGAAGTTAGGCAGCAGGATTTAAGTAAATGTTTACATAGTATTATGGAAAGTACCACAGATCAGGACCCTTCAGATATCCTGGCAAGAAGGTATGATCAAGACTTGTTAAAAATGCTTAAGAAAATAGCACCTACGATGACCACAATGGTCAGGCACCGGCAGAACCATCGTACTTGGTTTTCCTCTGATCTTGTTAAACTCAAGCAGGAGAAGAGGAAAGCTGAACAGCACTGGATAAACATATAAATGAGGAAAATAGATCTACTTGGAAAAATATAGAGAAGCAACATAGAGAAGAGGTACTTGAAGCAAAGAAAAAACCTTTTAATGGGGAATTTGAAAATTCCTGTAGCAATACCAGGAAACTTTTTGAGATCCTACAAAGCTTAGAAAAACCTCATATAAATTCTGAGGGCCTTCTTCCTACAACAGAGGATTGTATGTACATACAACAAGTGTTTGCTAATAAACTCACTGGGGCGCATGTTAGGATTGCCTCAGATCCTGTTTCTATTGTGTCGCCAAGGTATGGCAACTTTAAATGGAAATCATTTAACCTTTAGTTTCTTGCTTGTTCAGGTACAGAATATGGAGAAAATATTGAAAAAAGATGTGTCCTACATCTTGCTTGGGGGACACTATTGCTGCTAAAATAATAATGAAGAATATCTTCGTTGTTTGCACCCTTTCTATCCCGATTTATCAATGCCACCATCCTCCATAGGACTATCACTGATAGTGTTAAGAAGGTCATGTTTACCCCACTATTACACAAATAGGTCTGGATATCACCAACTCTGAATAGGCTGGCCATCTGAAAAACTGTCTGCTAGCTATTGGTGAGTGGATGACAAGACATTGGTTCAAACTCAATGGCGGAAAAACAGAGGTCCTGTTGGTGGGCTCCACTAAGCCTTCTCTGTATTTGACCCCAGAGTTCTGGCCAGTGAGTCTTGGCCCTTTTCCCCAACCTGTTTTTCTGTCAAAAACCTGTGTGTCAAGCTTGCAACCTCTTTGTCCATGGCCGACCATGTCTCCTCTGTATGTCAAAGGGCCCATTTCAAGCTACGCACATTATATAATCCTGAAATCTTGATCCCTGCCTCTTGTTAGTGTCAAGATGCCTTTGGGCTTATGTTGCGCTCTATAAATGTTATTAAGATAGATAAGATAGACCCCAAAGATTCAAATAATCTGAGACCGATCACAAATGTCCCATTTCTCTTAACAATTGTAGATAAACTTGCCAAAATACCGCTAAAAGAGCCTCTAGATAAGCCCAACAGTCTGGTTTTAGATAAAATCAAGGAACAGAATGTAGGTTGTTGGATCTCCAGACTTAGATGTTAAATATTGTCAATAGTAGCAGCACAGGTTTAATAATGCTGGTTGACCTATCGGCAGCTTTTGACCTTCTGTATCATAAGAAGCTCCTTGCTACTCTCTCCTCTAGGGGTCAATGTTCACCATCTGCTATTGAATGGATTGAGTCCTTTCTCTCTGATAGGTTGTCTAGAGCATGTTGGGGCAGGCCTCTTTTACTCAAAAAACATCCACTTGTGTCTTTCGCCAGCCCATATGTAACGTTCTTGATGCAGAGGAGCTAGATTCACCAATTATGCTGATGTCACACAGCTGTTGATTGCGTTAAGCAGTGACTACACCAATGATGCAAGGCAAATTAAAAATACATATAAGCTGGTAAAAGATTGGTTGACAGCAAATTGGCTCTATCTGAATAGTGCAAAGACAGAGATTCTAGTTTTTGAATCCCCTCAGGCTAGAATGAAATTGGGCTCATGCTTCTGGAACCTCTCCATTGATGGTCATTGCAATGAAACACAAGACAGGGTCAAAACATGTGGCATGGCACCGGACTCTACTTTAGGGGCTGATTCGCATGTGGACAATGTCATCAAAAAGTCTCAATACCATCTCAGATTACTTAGGCTGGTGAAGCCCTATGTCATGAGTACAACTGTAGTACGGGCCACCATTTTGCTCTGGCTAGATTATTGTAATGTGCTCCATTTTGGGGCAAGTAAAAACTTCATAAAGAGACTACAAACTTTGCAAAATGATGCAGTGTGTATCATTAATAATATCCCCAAAAGGAATCATATCACCTTGGCCAGGAGGGAGCTCCATTGGCTGCCGGTTAAATCTAGTATCCTGTTTAAGATCATTACACTGACGCATACATGTCGGCATGGATCTGCTCCCACTTATCTCAAAGAAAGTCTCTCCTTGCAACCACTAGAGAGATCATCCAGCTCTGACGATACCTATTGTCTAATATGCCCAAAGGTGAAGAGAACAAGAGGGAAGGGACTTTCTTTTCCTGTCTAGGCGACACATGCTTAGAATGGGTTGACAGTTGATCTTCGCAGAGAAAAGAGCTTCTCTGCATTCTGTAAAACGACTCAAGACAATATTATTTAACTTGAGATTGTACATATCCATCATGACTGTTGGCTAAATTGTCTGTTATTGTTGTCACTTGTTTGAAGTGTGCCCTGCTGCCTGCAGACTGTGAAGCATTATAATCAATAACAAAAATAAATATTGGGTTGAAAGGAGGAGTATTTGTGACCTAACCACTCTTTACCATCCCAGTGGACTGTGGTGGCAGTTCAGTGTCACAGTACCTGGATTCAGTTCTTAGTGGGCTGATGGGTATCAAACGATGATGCAAGCTGATCAGGCTCAGTTGGGCACATAGGATCGTGGACACCGTGGCAGGAAGCAATGTCGAATAGGGTTGAATGCGGTTGCTCAGTGTGGTAGAACAGTGGCGGTTCAATGATGCTGGTGCGGTCGACCCCAAGAAGGCCTCACAGTTGACCAAGCCAAGTTGAGAGTTTTCCACTGGGAGAGGTCAGAAAGTGTCGCTCCAGCAGTTCCAGACATCGGCCAATGGTTGTTGAAGTGGTAATCGAGGGTGCATAGGTGTGCAGTCAATGAGGCGGTGGTTCTCGGGCTAGGTGGGCTGATCCATGGTTAGAGTCTGTGTTTGACTCTCCAGAGATTTGGTTTGGTATATGGTGATTGGAAGTCACTTCTGGCCTAAAATTTAGTGTGCTTCCATATGACACTGTGCAGTGTCGTGCTGGTTTAGATCTAGTGTAATAGTTTGGCTGGTTGAAGGAACAAAGATCCCAGCATCAATCCTTCATTATTGTTCAGGATGCGGGGAACACAGATCAAACTGTTCAATGTGATAGAACAGGGAGCTTTGGCTGGTCTGGCCCTCGCAAAAGACTTGAACACAGCATGCTCCAGTACAGAGTGTGCTCTTCTGATGGTGGCTGAGAGTTGTTGGGTTATAGAGGGTGCATCGATGTGCAGTCAATGAGGTGGCAGTTCTCGAGCTAGGTGAATGGAACCTTGGTTGTAACCCCCGGTAAGCGTCGGCGAATGACCCTCCAGAGGTTTGGTTTGGTTTATGGCATTTAGAAGTCGCTTTGGGCATAACAAGTGTTGAGTTTCACTAGGACACAGTGTCGAGTTGGATTAGATGAAGTTCAATAGTTCAGCTGGTTGGAAGAGCACAGACCCCAGCACCAGCTCCTTCCATATTTGATCAGGATGCAGGGAGCAAATGGTTTGGTGCGATAGAACAGGGAGCTATGGCTGATCTGGCCCTCCGGTTGCCTTCACAAAAGACATGAGGACAGGATGCTCCAGTTCCGGGTGTGATCTTCTGGCACAGAAGATCAATTTCAAAATGGTTGGTGCTGGTCCTCAGCACTCCCAATGTTCTCTGGGAGTGGTTAAGGGACAGATCTTCCTTCTGTTTTTGACAGCTCCTGCTTCACCACGAGTGCAGGGCTTTGAACAGGACCCAAAGGAAGTCCAGGTAAGAATGTTCAGAACATCTCTTTAGCCTTAAGTGATCCTAGGGGAACTTAGGGAATTATGCTGAAGGTGTGCAAGGCCCCTTCTTTTAAAGGCACACGTTCTCAGATGATTGGTTTAAAGTTAGCATGCTTTACGGGACCAATCCCTGCCCTTGGCTGGAGTGGACTTTGCCCTGTTGATCTTGGACCCAAAATGCTTTGCTCCAGAGGAAGTGGAGGAGACAGGAAAGGGAAATTGAGGCAGTGAGAAACAAGCTGCCTGCCCCCTTCCCTCCTACTGACAACAAATACCCTTTGATATGCAGTACCCTTGTGTGAAGCTACTTCTCCCCAATGGGTGTGCTGCTTTTATAACTGGGCCCAGGGCAGCTACCTGCTGTGCTGCTGTCTTGGGGGAGGGTGTTTCCCGCCCTCACAAAGAGAATCAAAGAGAGGCTGGGTTCACTGGGTTTTCTGTCCTGCTGTGTGGTAGTGTCAGCCCGTCTGACCCGAAAACACATTCCCTTCCAGAGCAAAGCTGACTCTGAATGTGTTAGGGATAGTTTTGAAACCGAAATCCACTACTGCGCTCCCATTATTCAGAAACCCACAAATAGCAGATATCACTGTAGTGAATGCTTGCAAGTGATGGGGAACAACCTAATCCTCACTTTGGTATATGAAAATCCGCAACCAGCAAGCTGCTTGAATAACATGCTGAAATAAATCTCTCGCTTTCTGCATCCCGACTGCTTGATCTTGGTTCCTGCTGCTTCCAGCTATGCACTTGGGAGGACGTTTCCCACCTATAGCACATAGTAGTACTGCACCAATTAAGTTATTATCCTTTGCGGTATGGACTGCCAGTTGACTTGCACCTTGCCGCAACTTGCGTTTGCACTATGGTTTTGTGAGGCAAAGTCTGCAAAAACACAGACATTCTGAGAGCAATTTGGGACTTTGTACCAGGCATTAAAAGACTAACGATCAACATTTGTTTCACTGCATTCTTGTAAAACAGGTGATTGCAGGGTAGTGTGAAATATCCACATGAATTCTAAGTGCATGTTTCCATAAGGTCTCTCACAACTGAGTGTAGCGGCAGGTTGAATTCTTATTTTCATATTGTGCAGCAAGGGATCACTATTGAGCTTGCCTTGCTGTTAGACAACATTACTGGTGCTGTAAGAAGATCATCAACTGGAAATAGATTGTACAACTGAAATTAACTATTTGCTTGGCTTCAATGAAGGTGGAGTCTGGTTGTACTCCTCCCCTGGTGAGTAAAGCCATTAAAAGGTAAGGTAATCCGAAATTACCACCACCGCCACCTTGGTTTTTGCAGAGTGTACCAATGCTGCAGTGTCAATTGAGAGCTGAGGCGTATGCAGAGATATTTAAGGAAGCCGCCTTCTTTCTCTACGGATTGCTCGTTGAGCCAGACAAATAGGCTTTAAAAATATACGGATCACTGGCTGACAAAACACAGGCAGAACAAGAGCACGCCATTATTACAAGTCTATCCCAGCATTTCAGGTGTGAAACCTGAGAGGGGCTGCATAATTAGACTGTCTCCTGGCTGTGAGTCAAGTTTGCTGCTTCTTCCGTTGTCATTCGAAAATTTAAATCATTAAATAGGACCCATTTTCCTGAACTGAACCCTAATCTAGACTGTTTTACACTTCATTGTTCGTAAACTAAATTAACAGACATTCTAAAAAAAAAGCGAAAACTACAGTTAGCATGGATAAGATAAGAACTGTGTGAAATCCACGGTTAGAAATGTTCGTTAATAATTGTCTTGTAGGATTGGTTGATTGCATCCATTCATCTGAAGGTTTTAATGGTGTTTGGCGGAGCTGCACAAGTCGTTTTTGTCCGGTCAGTATCTGTTGTATCTGGTATATCTATTTGGACTGTCCGGTTATTCTTCTGTTTTTACTGTTTATTTATGATTGCACTGGGCTATTTTACATTGGGCCTCATTACGAGTATGGAGGTAGCCATGCCACTTTTAGCGGCATGGCTACTGCCATACTGGTTACCGAGTCCGGGTTCCAGGAATGAGGAATTACTGGGCCACTCCGACCTTGGAGGGCCAGGTAATTCGCTTTCCTGGGACCCAGACCCGGTACATCCCAATTCCCATTTGAGCCCCCGTAGGGCTCAATGGGAATGGGGAGGATTCTAATAACGGAACTGCTAATGACAGGCCTGCTGTTAGCATCCTGGTCTGCTAGCGGGTCCCGCTAAGGACACCTGGTTTTATCAGACATCCTTAGCGGGTCCCTCGAGCAGACCTCGTAATGAGGCGGTAGAGGGTTAATGGCGCTGGCAGCTCTACCAGCGCTGTTAACCCTCTACTGCCTTCCTCGTAATGAGGCCCATTGTCATGTATTTTGTCTCGCTTTTGGTACAACACTCACATACCTAGCAGTCGCCTGCACGATAGAAGTGCAAATAAATACCAAATGTTTTTGGGGCAGCCACAGGATTTTATCTTTTTTTCTGTTTGCCAGTAGAGTTATATCATTGTACTGTACAGTGCCACTGCATATACTTCCCTGTGCATTGTGCACTGCCGTTTCACTTGCACTATGCTGGATTCTGTTCCTGCGTCAACACTATTTTCCACACCATTTGCAACCGGCAAGTCTGGGTCAAAAGATGGACTGTTTTAATTACACTCCCTGAATACTGAAGAGTGCATTGGAATGTCAGAGATTTGTTTTTCGAAAGTGACCATTACAAGTGTGTGGCTCGTCTGTGTTTAGTGAATTTTTGATTTTTGCAAAAAGTGGTCACTGTCGAGCACAACAGGAATTGAACATATATACGTGTGTAAAGCCATATTGTATTCCCTGACATGTCTCGCGGATCTGAGGTTTGATCTGTGATCTAGTCTTCTCACTAGACTTTAAGTGATTCTGAAGCTGTAAATGTGGGCCACAAAGTCAAAGTAGGCACTGGCAATGCATGGTATAAGAAATTAACTCGTGACACATTGAAACATCAAGAGAATCATTTGTAAAGTGCAGTAGTGGGCTCACACTCACAAACCACAATTTGACTTTTCAATTACTGTTAAAGTTAAAGTGAATAGAAAAGTCTTCAATCCATGTCAGAACAGTATTAAAATTGCATAACATCCAAATGCAAAGTGTATCTGCATCTATCGGACATGCACACCCAAACATTTACCTGCAGTGATTGTGGTGCCCAAATTGGCCAGTAATGGCATACCACAGCATTGTGCTGAAGCTAAACCATTGTGAGAGTCAGGACTCCATGCTGTGATAAGATGGTATTGTAGGTCGAACAGATTGACTTAGGTCTACTGGTCTGCACATGATGTAACACATGCAGAAAATGTCCCAACGTTTGATCGGTGCGATGATCAATGCTATCTCAGAGCACATGCTACTTGGAAGAGGATTTTGGACTTGCTTATGCAATGCCAAATACAATAATACATCACCATTGTTGAAATGGTGCAAAGAACACGTTTGGCTCAGTGTGCCTAATGCTCCAAAATGGGTGGCAATCATTTTAGTTTAGCCCTCGAAGGTTGTCATGTGTTGGTGGTGTGTGTACTCACAAGTGAGGAAATGACTTCTGTGCTGTAGGAGCATTAGGATGAGTAGTTGTTAAACCACCTACTCAGCCCCCACCACTTCTAAATTCCAACAACGATCCCAGTAATAAAGGTAAAACAGGCACAGCAACAAGCTATTCCACCTTCACCTCGTGTGGTAACGTGGGCTGAGGGAAGGCCATACTCTCAGAAGGGGCGTGAATGTCATCAAGTAGAAACTAAACAGCAAAGTATGACAGTCGTCAATCAAAGGAGTGTCTAATCAAGGTTATATATATATATTATACAATATATACTTTATTTAAACACCCCAAGGTATAACTAATTATAAAAAGACTAAAAAACAACTAATTGAAATAGAACTAGGACTAAGGAAAAGATAAAGAGATGCAGGATCTTGGGCAATGAAATGGGTGAAATGGCAAAAAGCAAACACAATGAATGTTTAAAGGATATGACTTTACATGGAAAAATGTACAAAATCCATTTTGCCTTTCTGTAGGGCCCCAAAAATGCAATATTCTGTGGTCAAGGTCGGTGTTCTAGGCTTCGAGCAATCGTGATTGTGGGTCGAATTGGTGTTGAGGGCATCAAGTCGCAGTGATCCAGGTCAGCGCCGAGTCGGTTTGAAGAAGAAATCATTTTATTTGGACAACATAATCCATTAACAAACAGCATACAACAACATAATTACATAATACAACCAGCGTTACAAACCATTAAAACACTAGACATTAGATCCTACATAGTTATATTACAGCATTCCGTCTTCTGCACATCTCTATAAAAACATACTTGATAAAATGTCCTGCATCTGATAAATAATTTACATATGATATGATATGATGAGTCATTTAATGCTGTAGCACAAAAGAATGGTATTGGAGAACAGTATATCAATGATTCATCAATCGTATATTGCCCAACTTTTTCATACACATTTAATCCCCACTAAAAACCACCTTACCCCTGTCTTTCATACAGCTCTTCTTTCGCGTAGAGTATGTAATATACCCCTATTCGAGCAGGGATTTGGGGGAAAGAAACACAACTAACGCTTATTCATCTTCATTCATACATGTAACATGTTAAAAATCAGGTAAGTTCTATAAACTGCCTACAATGGCTCTTCAGAGATTCCAGTTTTACTATATTCTGTATCTCTCACTAAGTACCTGTGGCCTAATTTAACTGCTGGGTTTTGTAGTTTCTAATTTAATAACCAGCTGATTAAACAAACATGCAAAGGACTTAAGACCTTACTCTGAATGAGGTTATACAACATGGGTGCTGCCGTAGTAAAGAACCATTGCTTAAAAATAGAGTCAAACAATTGTGATTTCAAACAGTTTTTTTCTTTTCTGTAAGTGTCCTTATTGTCTCTTGATGGACATCTTGTAGGCGTGAGACAGCTCTGGCCTTCGGGGATCGACCGGTTTCAATGATCAAGTGGCTAGGATCGTCTTCCTCAGGACCAATTGTTGTATCAGGTGAAATGAATTCAAACTGGAGAACGCTGCCTTGATCAGTCTCCAATAGATTGTACACCTCTGCTTCCTTAGTATTGGATTTTGCAAGAGAGGTGCAGGAGAGGGTGGATCGATGGGGTATGTGGTTCCTATTCAGTCCCCTTCAATCTGTCAGAGCTCATGACTCTGCATCTATGTCTCAGCACTGCTCGCTAAAGTAATATAGCGCTGAAATATCCCGAAATGGTAAAGTGCCCCCAGGGCTACCGCATTTTCCAGCTTCCAGCATTTCATTAAACTGATCTCTCTGTTATACCAGCAGTTGCGATCTTTACTTGACTGATGATATATCTCCCTCAATGCAGCAGCAAGTTTTGAATTCATTGGGCTAGAACGTTGAAGCTTCAAAAAGAACAGAACACATCGCTGGCCAATAGGGTGATGTTGACAAGCCTGAGTTCATCTCGCAACAGATCTCCAGGGGCACTTGGCAGCAAGCCCAGAAGCCTGCATAAACCTGAAGTTTGATAGATTTGCAGACACTTACCTGATGACGCACCCAGACTTCTGGGCCATAAAGGTGTGCCATATTAATTTTCAATTTCATTACCTGGGGGCATTTGTCTAGATGTTTACCACCAAATTGGTGGCAGAAACGAGGGAGCCCTGTAAAACTCATGGTTGCCTGATTTGCCATCCTGTTTATATGGCTTCAACAAGTACCACTATTGGTAAAAAGCAGACCCAAATACCTATATTAATTTACAATTTCTATTGTTGAGTTGTTGACAGCCCATTTAAAACTCTTCTTACCCCTACCAAATACCAACATTTTTGTATTAGACAAATTCAACTTAAAACCATGTCCCTGAAAATATTTACTTGCATACTCTAGTGACTGCTGTAATCCCCTAGCTGTCAGCTCCATTAGGATCAGATCATCAGCATATAAAAGCATGCTAGATTTAACTCTGTCTAGTAGAGGGGAATCAAGCCTTGTGGCATTGTGGGGGTTAAAATCACATAAGAATAATGAGAATAGAAGTGGAGCAAGGGGACAGCCTTGCTTTACCCACTATCAGTAGAGAAGGATCATGAGTACCCAAGATTCTTGTCTCATCTAATAGCTGTCAAAGTGTCCGCATAGAGCAACTTAATTAATCGCAACAGCTCGATAGGCAGGCCAATTCTGTTGAGCTTGTCCCATAAAAGCATGTGACATATAGAATCAAATGCCCTACACAGATCCAAAAAGACAGTAAACATGCAGTTCTTCCTCCTTTTTTATATTTCTTCACTAGCCCATGCAGGATAAAATACTGATCGATAGTAGAGGAGTCTTTAAGGAGCACAGCCAGTGTCTCTTGGAAAACTGAATTCTCTGACAACTATTCCTCCAGTCGAGCCGCAAGACAGCCTGCAAATATCTTATTAGAGGCGTCAAATACATAATTGGCCAGTAGCAATGGGGGTCAGTCAAGTCTCCTGTTTTAAACAAAGGATATTCAAGACTTTTCCAGGATGATGGTAGTGTATTTGCTCAGCTAATGAATTTAACACAGACATCCATCATTTGCTCACCAACCCATATATTTTGGGGATTAACCCAACTGGCCCTGCTTCCTTACTCTTTTTTAGCATTTTCAGTTGTGCCCT
The DNA here is from genome assembly GCF_040938575.1 of Ambystoma mexicanum. NCBI lineage: Eukaryota > Metazoa > Chordata > Amphibia > Caudata > Ambystomatidae > Ambystoma > Ambystoma mexicanum. The sequence continues at coordinate 537,731,774 of NC_090937.1, forward strand.
GATTTCTGCTGGTGAGAATATCATCTCTTCCCCAGCCTTAATTTTATCAGTGGATTTTAGAGGTACAATTGATGAAACCTCATCATCTGGGTCAAAGAATTATTTTTTAACATGAGAGATCCAACATTTCGGGGTTCCTAATCCCACATCTCACATGTTAGCTTCCTCATACCCCTTGGCCACTTGTCTCCAAAACGTCTTTGGCTGGCTTCCCCTAACCGTTCTGTCAAATTGATACCATTGAACCTCAATGTACTGGCACTTCTTATATTTTAAGAAGTTCTTGTAGGATTTCTTGAGGGAGTAAAGGTAACCTTCAGATACTGAAGTCCTATGTGATGCTTGATAGATTGCCCATTTAGCTTGCCTGCATTGACCATTGAACCAAGATGCATCAGCTCTCCATGACCTGCCAATCATTCCGTTGGGTGAGATATCGGGTACACAATTGTAGATTCGAGTCAGTTTCAGTGCGGCGTCGAGGAGCTGTCCATCAATGCATGTCGAATGGTTACAAAGAGCGGTTTGACGTTCACGCTTGTTTCAAGACAATGAGTACTGCTGGTTTGTGTCCATGAGTGACGCAGGTTGAGTCGAGCTGCAATGTAAAGTCCTAGTGGTTTGATAATGCAAATCAATTTCGAGTGCACAGTAGGCGGGTGCTCATGCGGGAAAAGTGATGAGGTTCTGCTGGAGTGTATGGCGATGAGACAATTCTGTGATGCAAATATGGTGGTTCAAAGTCTACTGAGTTCAAAAAGCAGCACCAGCGATTCCTGTTGACCGATGGCATCAAACTTTATTCAAAGGTAGCTCAAATGGTTCGAAGGTAAAAACAGGGATCCTGGCTATTCTGGCTCTTAGGAAACAGTGCAGACCACCAGAGGTCCTCTAGGAGAGGGGTAGTTATTTCAGGTTCTGTTCTCCAGCCTAGGGAGGCTTTCAAGCAGAATTGCAGGACCTAGTCCTCAACAACATTTTCCCCACATTTGCCCCAGTAATGGGTAGGCAACAGAGTTTGTCTTTGCCTTGGTATCCTACTTCCTCATCTCAATGGCTGAGGACTTTGTAAAGATCAAACTTTCCCACAAGATGTCGAAACAAATTCTTCCTCATAGCTTGCATGGACTAGAAGTGAATCAAAGAAGGATTCACAGACCCCCTCATTTACAGTGAAAGTCCACAGGTGATAGGACAAAAGAATGCCTGCTGTAAGGGAACCAATCCCTGTTCTAGTGACAGGAGGGCTTAGCCAGCTTGAATCATACACATAGTGCGCTGTGTTAATGAAACTGGACGAGACATGCAGGAAAGAAAGCAGCAGAGGGCAGCAAGTTGGTGGAACCCTTCCCCACTTGTGCTGAGCTCACTTTGTCTACAGTCATTTTTTATAATATTATTATTATTATTATTATTATTATTATTATTATTATTATTATTATTATTATTATTATTATTATTATTATTATTATATGTATTATTTATTGAGCATGGCCCTAGTTATGAGAAGCAATCGAGCGCTCATCAGATGTATACAACAATGCAGATATACAATACAGTGATTTACAGAGGTATACAACAGAACAGTTACATAACAGAGCACTTTTTAAAGGTAACAATAGAACAGATATACAGTCGTAGGATACAGAGGGGCACATGGAAAGGGTACAGCTGTGCAGGGTGGCATGGAGGAGAGGGACGCACGGCATCTAGTGAGTCAGTTTGCACCAGGGTCAAAGTGATGGCATAAATGACGATGAGCGACTCCTTGAAGAGGTGGATCTTGAGTTCTTTTCTAAATTATAGGAGCATGGGGGTGAGTCCGATGCTGATGTAGAGGAGGTTTCAGAGTCTAGTGTCGTAGGCAGAGAAGGCTTGTTATCTGGTTCTTTCCTTTTTGCAGAAGCAGATTTCAAGTCTGCACATAATCCGTCATCTGGTGGTGTGCTGTCCGCCAGAGATGCTGTATCTCCACACGGTAGCTGGGTGACTTGAGGGCAACTGCCTTATGCAGCAAGACGTAAAGGTGATTTGTGTGTGCAGTGGGAGCCCATTACGGTCAATGAGGGATGAGTTGATGTGGTTGTTTCTGCGTAGATCCTTGGTGAGGCATGCAGCCACGTGTAGAACACTACTCAGGGGCACAAGGGGAAGATGGCAGGAGGCTAAGCCTGTCTTCTTCTCACACCCATACAATTAAAGGTCTTTTAATATGCAGCACCCTGGTTTAAGGCTATTCCTTTTCGGTTGAGTGTGCCCTTTGATTCCTGTTTCCGATGAAAGCTCCTGCTGAGAGGCTTTCTTTGCTGGAGATAGGTTTCACCAAACATAAGGATTAAAAGAGAGACAGCTCCTCCTGCTGGCTCCTGTCCTGCTTGGTGCAGCAAGACACCCAGTCTAGGCAGAACGCCCATAGAAGTTTCACCTCTGGGCTCAAAGGGCTGACATAAGTATATTACACATTTGGCATGGCTTTTCTAAGTAAGAGAACTTCTACCAACCATACCCTAACTAACCTATAGCTTATGTTTAAAGATTATAAGTGCCACCAGGATTGCGATGTGCACAGAGATTTGGGACAGGGGTCAATATTTTAAATTCAGCCCTCAGCATCGAAGTGACTTGGCAGTCTCTGCCGCTGCCAAGTGGGCACCTGAGACTACTGGAGGGCAGGCACTGCAGATCATGATATTGATGTGGCATGGCACAGGTTGGCACTATGCTTTTGGCATGGGTTTGATGAAAGAGGGTCATTGTTAGTAGGCCAACATTTCTGAGATAGAATTACCTGCATCAATTTATTGTTAATAGTCATACAAAAAAGCTGGGGCTACTACACCATGACCAGATGGCAATCTTTCACATCACCCAATCGGGTTTCTGAAATATTGGAGCAAGTATGTCTCTGTTCTTTTCCCGAATAAGTTGCCCTGTAAATGAAAGGGCAAAGGAATTCCTTGTATACTTTGTCCTGTGTTTTATTTTGGTTCTCATATTGTCATGTTACCACCATCTGATGATGGAAAAAAGAGAAAGATAGAAATAGACAGAGAAAAAGAGAAAGAGAGAGGGTTAGAGTCCTGGGAATGGGAGAAGAAACCCAGCACACTGATCTTGTACTCTCGGCTATCTACTGCCAACTTTCTCAACTGTTCTGCTAAACTAGATATTGTAATACAGTGGAAAGTGAACATTGAAACGTATATATGAAATATGAAATTCCATACAAGATGTCTTATCTGTGTTTAAAGATGTAACCTCTGTCACAGCGACTAAATTGGGATCACTGTTAAATACCCTTGCTGGCAGAAACGCAGCAGTTAATGTATTCAGAATCATTCATGTAATCAAGCGGGGAAGCTGCACAATGCTCACCTGTCAGAAAATAACCATTTCTTCAGAGGGTTTTTAAGTAAGAGACAGCTGTGGCTGCTAAATATTTACTTTGCCAAAAGAAGATAGCTTGTGTAGCATGCTTTCATAATCTCACTGTTGTGCTTAGTTTGCGGCGCTGAATGTGTATCTGGATGTTTGCGTGTATTGCACTAAATGCAAACAACATTAAAATGTTCGACAGTACTTTCTGTGAATAGACTGCAAGTGTTGTCATGTCTGCTAAGTGTTTTTGTTTTATGGTCAGGCGGTATTTCATTTCATGTAAATCGCATTAGATTACAGTCTTTTTAACAAACAAGTTGCAGCCATTTAAAAGTATATCAGCTTTTCGTGTGTATCTTACTTTGCAATACCTTTGGTTAAACATGATATTCTTTTACAAAAGATTAGCACTCACATTTTAGGAGGTGAAGCGAATCTTACTTGTCCAGATATGGAAAAACTGATTTAAAATGCTGTTTTTTCAAAACTCTATATAATTAATCCTAGGCTACTTCTTCTAATGTTTCTGGTGTATTTCCCTTAGGCGACAACGTGCAATAAAGAAGTTCAGTACTGCTGAAGAAAATGTTAGAAAAATTCAGTACAGAATGAATTGCAACTAATACATTATTAAAATGAAAACTCCATAATAATATACCAGTAATAAATAAGTACCTGGAAACAAATTGCCAACATAAGATGTGTCCTTCTCATTCCAAATTGAACAAGAAAATAAGGGAGACTTGTCAATGGAAACATAGATTTGATAGGGTCAAATATGTAAATCACACTGATGATAATGCCACATTCCCAAGATGAGGTGATTTCCAATTCCAACATAAACCACTCAAACTGTTTAATAATGTGTCAGATGTTGCCTGATCTGATTGGCGGATGAATCACATTGAATTAATTTGCTTCGGACAGCGATCAAACACTCAATGATCTAACCTTTGTCAACTTCAGGTCATTTCTTGTTTGAATGAATCATTCATAGTTTAGCTAACCTCATCCACACCAGGTGCTTCTACTTCTTTTAAGTAATGTCTCAGCAATGACATCTCCCACAGAGGCCATGTAGTGATGGTTGTAGAGACAGATCCTGCTTTGAAACAAGGACAAGTGTTAGGTTTTCTTTCGGGACATCAATCTCAAACTTGAAAAGTGATCCTGTGGTCAGCAGGAGTGAGAGCCCTTACTCATTTCAGTTGACTTTGCCCATAATATCTGTTTTTACATCATTAAGGACATCTTGCAATACATTATAGCAAGGCTGTCACAGAATTTGCTATAACCATCTCCTTTTACTGAACTACATTTCCACTTTAATTTCCTCTGTGCAACTAGAGCTGAGCGTGTCTGCACCCATTGCATTGTGTTTGGATTATAGGATCACTCGGTTTTCTGGTCTCCTTTGAAATATTTTAAGGAATGTATAATTTGTCCAAACCCCATTTCCGAGGCCTACTAGCAAGAAGGTGCTACATGTAGTAGGCAATGGGTTATTTGGGCCTGCAGGTCTCCAGATGGTATGAGAAGAGGACACCCAAGGCCCATGTGTGACGGTCTGATTGGTCGTAATCTCTCTTCTTGTCCTCCACAGTCAATTTCCTTCAGTAGTTTAACTATTCTGCGTATCTGCCATACACACATACAAGTAATTTGGTTGGTTTCCCTATTCGTCTACATGCTGTTTATTTCCATTACTCTGCAACTATTTACTCCTTCCGGTCACCTCAGGTGATACAAGGTCATTATGGATTAGCTCGTTGAATAGTTATTGTATCTCTTCATCCTCTGTTTATCTGCATTATTAGTAGGCAGATGCTATATAGTGATACTGGCACTCTATACAAGTTCACTGTACCGTACAACACATGCATATGTTGTTTAGATGTGAGGAGTTCCTTAAATACACTTCCTGTCGAAATCTACAAAACACTTCAGTTTACTGAAATTGACCTGGTACTTGACAGAAATATGAGAAAAGGCAGCTTCCATAAAATACTAGATGAGTCTCAAAGCATTCCATCAAAGGTGTCATTACAATTCGATTAGGTGGTTTAAAAGGGTAATGTTGGTGCAATGTTCTTCCTTCGGGATCATGTACTACATTAACTTTTGCACATGTGTAAGCAGCATTGGGCATGTACAACCAAAAGAAACTTGAGATGGGGGTACATGTGGACCATAGGCTAATGTCGGATGTCTTTTTTGCACTTGGAGGGACATGTAAAACACTAGTAATCATGAGTAGAGGTACACAATGACCACGGTTTGCAAACTGGTATTGGTAAGCACCCTCTAGTTTCTTCTGGTATTCATAATGACTACTTGTGTAAAGATGTTACATTTAGGATGGCTACAGAGGGCTGTGGAACGAAAAAAATGCTAAGACCATGAGAAAGAGGTACATGAGGACTATGAGCAATGGTGAGGTGGCAGTCTTTAAAGGGAATGTGTGTGCAATATCTTTCTTTGGTATAGAGGACTACACCAAGAAGATGATACATATAGGGGACCTTTAGCATGCAATCCCACATGGAGGATGATTAGTGACACCTGAGGAAGATGATCAAAGTGCAGGTGTTTTAGGTGGCCTAATAATTAATTTTATGTGCAATTTCTACACACACCTACAAGAGCTACTTGTGAGAAGATGTTACATTTGTGGCACTTGGGGGGCTTGGCCTAGGCAAATAAAAACCCAGAGAACACGAAAATGGGATACACGAGGACCATGAGTGAAGGTCTCATACTAGGGAGTATGGGAAGGGGAGCACAAGGACCATAAGTGAAACTTTGATATTTTAGGTGACCTTGAAAGGTATTTTTGAGAAATAGTACTCTCTGTATTTTTGCCAAATATTTGTGAGGATGTTTCAGAAAATAAAAAAAATAGTTATTTGTTCAATCATTACACTCTTCAAACTGTAGGTGCATCATAAAATAGCCACAACATGTCATAATCCATGTGGAGTAGTGTATAGTATGATTTACTTTGACAAACAGTTTTCTGCCATGGCCTGAACTCTCGAGTCTGCACTACAATCTGAAAATGCTGAAAGCACTTTGTGATGCATGTGTTTTACGAGTCACATCAGTTTCTTCTGCCAAAATAGAACAGCTCTACAGTAAGGGAGAAATATATCCCCACATCAACAGAGATGGCTACATGCTGTACGACTGCATCCATGGTTGTGAACCACAATTACCTAGTCACGTAGTTGTATGTGTTGTATCTGTTATAGACGTCTACAGCTTCCATTTGACATCCTGCCAGGATAGAAGTAAACTCAGGAATATGAAAGTGTAACCAGGTTTCTGTCTGTTTATCAATGGAAGGGGTCAACGGATAAGTAGACACACTTTTCATATCAGCTGCCATGCATGCAGGCACTTTTACCACAATGAATGTATTCCTAGCAACACTGCTAAAGAAGAATGCCAATGCCTATATGCACCTTTGACTAATATTTCTGCCTAAATAAATTATTACATAATCCATCACTTCAGGAATACCACAAATTATGCACTCAATCAGTCTTCTCATTGCACCAATCCAATGCTGTGTTTGACGGACAATATTACAGTCTGCAATGTGTTTGACTACATTTGGTCAATTCGACCAAATACATAGAGGGGTATCATTTATCACTTCAAGCTGAGAACTATCTCTCCGATATAAAAGTGCTCTCTATTAGAGGTCTAACGATCTTTTCTTTCCACAATTTCAAACTGTCTCCCCAAGAATGGTATGCGTTTTTTGACGGATTGATAGTCATTACTACATCATATTTTAGGGCAACACTAGTCACACTATAGTTAAGGTGAAACTTATCAGCCATTGGAAATGTGAACGTTTATGGCTACTAACGTTTTACCCAGCATGACATTTTCTAGACTAATTGCATGGCCCGGGCCCCATACACTGGAAAAGTTTGTGTACATTTTGAATTGGCTTTCCTGTAGAAAAATGTGTAATTTCTGCTCAAGCACACATCCCCAATCGCTGCATGAATTTTTGACAAATTAGAAACAAGTTGGGCTCGAGTCACTCAAAAGAATTCCTATGTTGATTTGACCTAAATTCATGCCGTAATTTTAAAATCAATATGGGTGGAGAGTTCCATGGCCCTGATACTGAAAAATGTATGTAAATCTCCCCAGAGGCAATGCTAGACACAACACTTTTCATTTCTGAAAGACCGCCATATTGAAAATCAAGCTTTGTTGATGCAAATAAACACTAAGTAATACATGAGATTATTTTTTAAACAGCTCATAAAGTATATAAGTGGAAGGAATGGAACAGTTTTGGTGGTAGATAACATGTGGGCAGGGTAAGAGAGACGGATTTGTGAATGTTTAGGATCTGTGTATTGTGTGGAAGAGTTTTTTCTCAGGTGATTCCCCAAGATTGTGATCTCAGATCTCCATTCTTATCGAGCGGAAAAAGAAAACACAAAATGCATAATTAAACAGTGTCAGCGGGAACTCTAGGGGGAAAATTACTCCATTCGTCAAACGGACCACTAAGGTGAATAACCCTGCTTTACCACCGCCAACTTGCAGAGAGCCAATGTCCGCTCCCGTCATGCCCGGTTCCCAACACTTACCTACACCCAGTGAAAAAAAAAACTTTCACAGCGGGACTGCTATTATTGTTCGAATCAGATTCACAGGTATCTGTAGGTCCGGAACTGCAGCAAATTGACCAGCATCCTACTCCATCAGGTCCACAATCAATGGTTCTGACCAATTCTCCTGATCTTACAGCGATCGCCATGGATGCATAGGCCTCTCCAAGACGAAAGGAAGATAGCAATTCTTCCTCTGACTCTTTTTACTCTGAAGATCCTGATATTGAACCAGCAATCTTACCTACTCTAAATGCATCAGTTATATTATGCAAATTTATGTATAAAGAACTTTTAATACTAAAAGGAGAATTTTCAAAAGCATTAGCGCTTTTTGCCTCTAGTCAGGCCTGCAACGGAAAAGGGGCTTCTAAGGGAACAACATGTAAAAGTGATGCCATTGTCATACACGACACACAAGCCTCCCCAAAGTAAAGGTCAGTGGTAAACATAAGCAGAAAGAGACACTCATTAACCCTAATATATCCATGGGAAACAATCGTAGGCCCAAACTTCCATCAGTCCTGCTGTTGCCTGGCGCCTGCCAAAGATCTAAAAAAAAAACAGCTCAGGGCTCATTTGCAAACACAGAACTAGAGATAAACAAACAGCAGAAGAAACTATGTGGTTATATACCTGGTCTGAAGTTGCAGATTTTCAAAGATCACCCTATTGAGAGATGGGAAACTTCAGATAAAACCAGAGTCAACGTTTTCACATCCTTAAAAAATACATGGGGAGTTTGCCCCAGAGAAATTTGCTCCAGCTCTCTACCTTCTGCTGAAGGTGAGTGGAGAGGGGAGCAGATTACACAGGACACTCAGGAAAGGTACAAAGTTGCTCAGTGGGTAAGAGAAGGAGGGAAAATATGACTAGCCCGCTAAAGAAAGAAGCCCCCTTTAATACTAAAATGTACCTATTTAGCATGCTCTCTGATGCCTCTTCTACCAAATAAAGATTGTAGAGCTATACGCCACCTCAGCCAGTCCTTACTTGAATCGGTCCAAAGTGCTGGATCTTATACATCATATTTCCACTCTAAACGAGATAACCACATCAGAGCTGAAGCGGGTTGAGGTCCCTCGCATTGCCTGGGGCCCAAACTGGGCAATACTATATTTTTTCTCTCAGATAATCACTGAAATTGATATGTCTCAGGCATCGCATTTTCTGAACATCGTCTATGAGTTAAAACAATTAACACAACCAACTCCTTTTGGTGGAAAAATAACCCATGGAGGTAGAAGCGTGAGGGAACTGCCCACGGAAGACTATATAAAAGACATTGTATCCAGTGTCCTCTCTGTGGTGCAATCTAGAATAAACTTATCGGAGAAGCAAAATAGCTTCTCATTTGAGGACATCGAAGAAATAGAATGACCAGCAGGTTTGCCACCATCTCAGATTAAGATTAGTTCATGGAACACATAGGGACTACCGATTGTTCATGAGTAACCCAACAGGCATACAAATGCTGCTCGCTGCAGATATTCTCTTACAAGAGACCTGGCTGAGGGAAAATGTCTATATAGATGGCTATGTTATCATTCAAAGACATGCGTGCAAGAATCCGCAGGGAAGACCTTTAAGACAAATTAATTTCTACAAGAATATTCTTATATAAAATATAACTTTGGAACATTGGCCATCAAGCCTGATGATGAGGAGCTAGTCCCGAACTCACATCCCTGGTCGCTGCAATTATTACAGACAGTTAATGTCAACGCTAACAGTCTGTATTATACCTGGTCGAATGGTCGATCCTTTTCTTGGTTAGACCTTGTACTATCAGATTGTAAAGGCTTCTCACAAATAGAAAGTTTCAAGCACATACCAAGCAAATTAAGTGACCATGTAATAATGGAATTCTCCATAGATGTCAGCTCCAAATAAAATATTGTTGTCATGAAACTTTGATGTTAACTTACAAGGCAATCGTATCAGTTTGTCAGATCATCATCTGCAGAAAATAAACCAACAGCTGCTGGATGCCTTGAGGGTTGATTATGTGCCCAATTTCAATAACATTGAACATTTCTGTCTGATTGTCCAACTCCAATTAGAGGAGGTAACGTCTAGACAGAACAGCACTTTTAAAGATTATCCACACATAAATATGTATGATCAAATAATTGTTAAAAGGAAAAAAGATTTAAGAGCTAGTATACGATGGGTTGAGAAATATGTGCAAGATCCCTCTATGCAAAAACCTGAGATAAATAAACTTAAAATGTGCCACAAGAATTGACATCAAGTGTAAAAGGGAACGGTCATATCTACACAATGGAAAAACATGTATACTATGCTTAGGAACAAAGATATGCAGACATGTTGGCACTTTTATAATACACTTCTTGAGAAACAAAAGACAGAAAAATGAATCCTATATCTAACTCTGAATGGAAAATGTACATTCTGTCACTATACTACATGCACAACATTTTGCAGAGTGCCTCTACTTATTAAGACATGTGATCATAATGTCCTAACTTTCTCCAAGATTAAAATGAAAAAAAACATTAATGATCTTAAACCTTCTATAGCCCAGGGTGCCTCCCAAATATCCTTTTTAAATCTGAGCCTAAAGTTTGGGCTAGCATACTTTATGTCATCTTCTGTGAGATTATCACCACAGGACCTTTGCCCAGGTCCTTGTGTAATTCCATATTGATCCCTGTTTAAAAAAAGGTGCCAGAGATTCTCCCTCAAATGACAGAATCCTAGCAATGCCTGACTCAAGTGTCATGATTTCTAGCAATCTGCTCTTAGAATATATTAACTCTTGGACTCTGGAACACAATATTCTCTGTAACCAAATCACGGACCTTAATACACCTTATTCAGAGCACTTTGTCATCTAATTCTAAAGCACTTTATGTATGTTTTATTGATTTTTCTAAGGTCTTTGATACGGTCAATAGGCAGATTTTATGGGATAAGATGGAAAAAGATAACTAACATCCCCAAATCTTTTATTTTTCTAAGTGTCTATATTCCATCAATACCACACAGATGCAAATAGATCAAAAAGGCATTTTGATTGATTATGTGTCGGTTAATTACGCACTGAAACAGGGCTGTACTCTGGCCCCCAAGTATTTTAACATTCATATTGCTGGTCTGGAAAAAACTTTTAAGAACTGTAAAAGTAATCCGCCACGAATACAAGGTCGCCCTATCACCTGAATGTCATATGCGGATGCCATTATTCTCCTTGATCAAACCGTGATAGGCCTTGAACACAGTCTTTCAGCCCTACAACTATACTCAGTAAAACATAACTTAAAACTTCATTTATCCAAAACAAAAATCATGACCATCAAGGCTAACCACAGAAACACAAAAAGATACAATTGGACTGTACATAACAAACCACTAGAAGAAGCGTCCAGTTACTTATACCTTGGGATCTGAGTATTTAACAATCAAGACAAAGAGACTTTTTGCAAAATCAATCATAGCAAACACGACTGCCAAATTCAAAGCAATGATGTCTTTTATATAGACCCCTGGTGGTTTTTCCGTGGAAGGACTGATAAAGCTATATAATTTGTGTATTTTTCCAAGCATATTACATGGCCTGGAAGCTTTCACATCCAAAGAGACTGCTTGGCTAGACACTTTAGAAGGGAGGCTCTGGAAGAGCACTTTGGGCCTCGTGCAAGCTGTTCCAATGGAAGCCATATGCTTTGAACAGGCTTAGTTTGTCTCTCAACTCGTAAAATGGTTGCATCACGTTTATTTTATGTTAAGCTAATGATGAGCTGGGGTGATACTAAATCTTTATACTCTTATTTTCTGGACTCCTCTGGCAATTTGATCCACTGTCCAGCTTTAAATCAATGGTACAACAAAATCATAACATTTCTAGATAATATAGGATGTACCTGTCTCCCAGAGGAGAACCTAGCCACCAAATGTGCAGAAATAAAAAAAAAAACGCCTTAGTATGGGATTGTGAAAAGTCCACTGCACATTTGTCAGCAAAAACAAACTATACTGTATATTGTAAACCGGCTTTTCCAATTAACACAGCCTGTGGCTATATAAAAAACCTACAGAACAATAAGGTCAGAAAGATTCATGATGCATTTAAGGTTGAATCAGCTTCCAATATTGTTATTAGAGGTGTGTTGCTTAAGATCCCTTATAAAGAGCGTCTTTGCATGCTATTTGATGCTGAACCAGAGACAACTCGGCACTTATTAACTGAATGCACAACATTAATATTGGTATATGAAAGGGCTATTCCAGTCTGGTTTATGATATGAATTTAATTTGGAGTAACCAATGTTGGTCTTTTATGTACGAGGGGGACAACTTGGTTATGAATGTTATCCTTTGTTATATGTGGCAGGAAATTCTTAAATGGTCATGTTGAAACCAGACAATGAGGGTACATGTGCAGACTGGTGAGTCCTCACTATGGTCAGTCAGTGGCAATACATGCCCTAACCCTTGCAATCCATACCAGGGAGCTGAACCCAGAACAGTACAGATGTGACACAGTGACTGTCTCAGGGTGCATCAGGGAGCATAAGGCACAGCCCTACCTTTGTACCAGATGCATGACGTTGCTACCCGACACAGACAGACTAAGTGTAAGACATGGATAATTGACACAGTCCTATTTGATAAATGAGCCCTTTTTACCAAAGGGTGAAGCTTTCCTGCACTCCTATAGGGTCTAAGTCCTCATGTGTCATAGGCTGGTTGTATTATGACCCTTTCAAATCTTCAATTGTTAACTTTTTGTGAAGAATTTTAAGCTGTTTAAATACTATAACTTTTTACATGTTCATTCATCATGTATATGGATGCCTACAATACAGTAGATCTCAATAGCCAGACCATACATTTTATAGAGTAAATAGTGCAAAATGTTAATTATTGCAAAAGGTTTGGACATTAAGTACATGTCCCAAGTGGTTCAATCAAACAATCTTTACAAAAGTGATTCAAAATGAACAGTGATTCAAAATTAACATGAACTTCAAGTACAACTTTTCTTATTCGTTTACAACCGCCAATTCAAATATTGGCATTAGGCAAATCACAAAGTGCGTCCAACAGTTCACATTCTTTGGATTACCCACTTCTTCCTTGGGGTTCTTGGTGGACTTATGCCTAATTTGTATATGCTACAAGGTTGTTCTCGAGTTTGGCTATAAAATCCAAAATACACTCAAAGTGATGTCTTGTGTCTAGTGCCAACGTGTTTCAAACTTTAAAAGTTCATCTTCAGGGCCTTCGAGTTATCTGTTCCCAAAATGGTGTCCGTTCTGTAAGTAAAACAGAGATGGACTTTAGTATGTTTCTGTAACACAGTTCGATTTATCGAATGTATTGTAAACTAAATTGATTCCTCTTACACTGATGGATGTCAAAATGCACCCAACGTCAGTTTAACGAACCAGAAACCAAATGTTAAGTGTAATCATTTAATCTCACTTGGTATAGTCAGTGAGGTAAAAAGTGTACTCACCACCAGGGTGAGAATTGTCTCCCCAAGACAAGTTTTATTTGGGAAGTTGTCCGATCATCTGCTCAGAGCTCTGCTCAGAGCTCTGTGAATGTAAAGTTAATTAATATCAGTCGATCTGCGAATGCAGCACGCTCAATTCTAATTGATGTTCGGATGTGCCTTAAATATACACTCTTATAGATATCGAGGTGAAGTCAAGGTCTAGGGGGCGATACTCTCTGTGACTTCCATGTCAATGTATATAATGGGCATTGCTAATGGATGCCGCTTGTAAAGTACAATAGTGTGTATGTGTCTTAAACTTCTGTGGGTCACCTGTATGTGTCCCATGTACCATAAAGTGTTCAGGAAGTGTATACTAGTCGAAAATTCATTTACCTTTACAAGTGTTTCTGCCCGCCTCTCGTAGAGTCTAGTGCAGCCACCATCGAGAATGTGTTCCCATTGTCAAAGCGTCCTCGCGCATGCGCATATCTTTTTGAGGATACCGCCATCTTGGTGTGGGCAAATGGATCTTATAGACATAACCTTGGTAACTGTAGTGTAGAGATCAGACTACTGCTGTTGTAGGGTACAATAAATCTCTAAGATAATAATTAATACTTATGGTGGCTCCGGGGAGGTTAGTTACTGTAAATGGGCAGCCTAGAGTCACGCCACAATTCTGGATGTAATCTTGTCCGTGAGAGGGCGGACTATAATTGAGAGAAGCTTATCACTCCTAGTGAGGAGTTTGCCCTTATTTAAGTAAAGGTTCTACAACCACAAGTGCAACAAGGGTGGAGCACAGAGAAAATGGCCCTGTGTTCCTCCGGTGCACCCAGATCATGTATTACAAAGTATATATCTTATGCATTGTTAGATGTATAGTTTGCTAGATTTGACATCCACCATGTTCTAGTTCCACAATGTTAACGGAATCAGAGGTAGCCATATTGCATTATGTTATTTGGCAATATTGGTGTCATATTATTTGTCATGACTATTTGTAATAATCTCTTCTTGCAATAAGACAGGTATCGACAGATTAACACATGGTATAGATCAACTCCTGGTATTACCACTCACAAACTTATACCCAGATTTCCTGGACAATTACAATATTAGGTCAAACAAAACACATTAAGTCAAAGTCACAATTCATTCCTCTAGGGCTCAAGGAATCTAACTTGTCCACCCAACATATCTCTCGTTGTAACAATCTTTTCTGTAGGTTGCCCCCTCTTGGGGCTGCTTTAACTTCTAAGATCACACACTTTAGTTGTGCTATGGTGTGTTTGTATTCCTTAAAATGTGTTGCCACTGGGATTTCGTGTTCAGGGTTCTGATGTTTGATTTGTGTTCCATCCATCTGTTTTTCACTTTACGGTGGTGATGCCCATGTAATATAGTCCGCAGGGGCATTTCACACTCAGATGAAAAAGTAGTGCCCCTCAAACTCCTTTTTGTTCTAGAAATTGACACAGTCCTGCCACAAGCAAGATAAGGCTAATCTTGTGTCCTCACCACTTGCAGGTGACTCTGAAGAACCGCTGCTTTCATGGCTGTTGACCATTCTGAGGGATCCCCAAACGCAGGTATGGATGGCATACAACAGGGCACATATGAGGACCAGGGCAACCATAGAGCGGAACCTCAGGCTCCTGAAGGCACGTTTCAGATGCTGGGGGTGCACTCATGTACAGACCAGACAAGGTGGGGCAGATAGTCCTGGCCTGTGCAATGTTGCACAACATCTGCATCAGACGGAACACACTCCTGCCCCCAGATTTGGACATACAACCGAAAAAAAATATGAAGATGATGATAGCGATGCAGCTGCAGCCAAACCGGGCATGTGCGTATGGAGTCAGGGATGGTTGCATGGACCATAAAGAACTCATTGATAACTTCTTCTGTGTACCCCTTCCAAAATGCACTACCAATGCACTTTACTCCATATGATGTGCACACACAATGAATACTTTCACCAAATGAAGGAAAGTCCACTCATTGCTTCAAGTGTAAACCAAGATGTATTGAACACACTGTATCTAGCTACTACAAATACCCTGTGCCCCTGCCCACAAACCCTGTCCCCACACCCCCATTACCCTCCCCACACACCCTCTCCCAGCAGCCCACTCCCCCTTCCCTCACACCCTGTCCCCACACACCACTTCCTCTTCCCCAAACACCCTGTCCTCACTCACACCCCTCGCCATCCCCACAAACCCTGTCCCCACACACTCTCCCCCTCCCCAAACAACCTATCCCCACACACCTCAACCAACCAAATGTCCCTTTGTTGTTCCCCAAGCACTCCACGGCAGTCTGCAGGGCGTAGGTGAGGGACTCTTCCATTGCAGATGCACTCTCAATGCCCTCCTGGACCCCTTGTGCCAATAGAACAAGGGTAGAGCTGGTGCATCCCAGTGCCCTGCTCACCTCAGGCTGCACACACTACCTCATGATCCGTGACTCTGTGAGTTGTTGCTGCACCATGTAAACCATTTCAATGTGATGTTCCTCTATCCCACGTATCCTTGCATCCGAGTCCCGCAAGTTGGGCATAGATGGTGTAGGGGTGCTGTGCAGGGAGGCAGAATTGAAAGTTAGAGTTGGATAGGGGTTGTGTGTGGGCTGTCTGGCAGATGCCACTGGATGTTGTGGCTATGCAGCCCTCACCACATTTGTGATGTCATCTTTGATGTCCTGATTGTTAGTCTTAGCAGTGCACAGTAGTTGCGCAAGTTATGATTGCTTAGTTTATCATAACTTGTGAATTTCCTGGGGTTTTCGGTTTTATTTGTCCCCTGTATGGAACCTCGCCTTCCCTTCCCATGGCGGCCATCTTGAAAATTGATTTTTCTTCCTACACCAGCATGCTCCTTTTTTAGCACCCTGGGTTCCCACTTTGGGAACCTAGGATGCTAATGGCCTTCACCCCCCCCATTACAGGGGCTAGAATGGGGGATAATGGTCCGCTTGGGATGATAACTTGGGCTGCGGGGCCGGTATCCATCGTTGCAGTCCCTGGAACGGGGAATGAACGCCACAAAATTTCAATTAGCATAGTACTTTACTGAGAAATGTAAAGTAGATGGAGTCTATATGTTTTTTTTTTTTTAGTTCTATTTTTTAACTGTGAAAGGTGGTTCCTAAAGGAACATTTCTTTTGTTGTTTTTGGTTGCATTTGTTTTTTTTTGGCAAGAGAGCTTATAATGAAAGGTGGGGAGGCAAATAAGGGAAGAAGCAGCAAACACTAATATGGAGGTGGAGGCAGGTGGACAGGGGAGAATTTTGCATGTGTGTTATTTCTAAGGTAGTGGGCAGGGTTTCTCATGTTCCTTGATTACAGCAGTGGTAGTGGCTCTCGAGGAGGAGGGATGGCATTAGCTGATGCCATTTTAAGATGAATAGCAGTTTTGCTAAAAGTATGTACTGTGTACTAGATTGTCAATGCATAATGAGTAGGAATAGATGCAGGAGCTGCGCAAGAGAAATTTTGAAGTTGAAAGTTCCTACATCAGTAAAAAATGCAGTTCTGTCCGCGAAGCACGGATCTTATTGTGAAGTGCAGACGAGTTCTCGGACATGTCATCATGCCCCGCGCCAGCGTATGGTCATGTGGCACTGTCCCGAAGGTCCGCAATGAAGTCAGATGTTCGCAGACATCTACGGATGCAAAACCAGTTGAAATAGTTGCAAAATCATATGTTAAAGGGATGTAATGGTTAAGTTGCACTAATAAAAACCTATGAAATTCAATGAAAAAACTTTGTGAAAGGGACGTTATGGTTAAGTTGCACGAATAAAAACCTATAATGGTTACAAGTAAAACTGAAAAACCTAAGAAATTCAGCAGTTATGGTAAGCTAAGCAACCATTACTCACCCCACCACTGGGTACTGCTAAGACTAACACCCAGGACATCGAAGGTGACATCACACATGTCATTGATAACATTAAATATCACTGTCCACATGTACCTGTTCCCCTCTCCATGTCCCAGCCAACTATCCCCAAACCCTCCCCAGCAAGAAAAACGTTACAATGAGACTTCCATCCCTTCCTCCCCTACGATTCATCATGTCCAAACCCCTAACTCCCCTGTATTTGTTTCAGTTTCTGCTTCCCTCTCTCTATCGTAATTTTTATACTTTTATACAATAATAAAATATTAAGGGCCTCATTACACGGTAGGCGGTAACCATGGAGCTATTAGCGCCATGGTTGCCGCCGGTATTTTACTGTGTCTGCCTTGGTGGATGGAGGAATTACCGCCCTACTCCAAGGTGAGCGGGGGGGTAATTCCCCATTCACCAAGGCCCTTCCCCATTCCCATTTTTGCCCCCATAGGGCATAATGGGAATGGGGAAGGCGCTAATTACGGTACCACAAATTGCGGTACCGTAATTAGCACCAAGGTCCCTTTGCGGGTTGGTTTTTTAATGCCTGCTAAAAGCAGGCATTAAAATACCAACCCGCAAAGGGACCCCGTAATAAGGCGGTAAGGGTTCACGGTCACCGGTACCCTTACCGGTGACCATTAACCCTTACCGCCAACTGTGTGTTGTCAGTGTATTCCTCTGTGTCTTATTTTTTTTTTTAAAAA
Source organism: Ambystoma mexicanum (assembly GCF_040938575.1). Taxonomy (NCBI): domain Eukaryota; kingdom Metazoa; phylum Chordata; class Amphibia; order Caudata; family Ambystomatidae; genus Ambystoma; species Ambystoma mexicanum. The sequence continues at coordinate 537,749,875 of NC_090937.1, forward strand.
GGCAGTTGGAATGTCTGCGGACAGCGCGGGTGTCCAGAATGTCTGCAATTAACCAAAATGGGGGTGTCCTAAGAACACTATACCTGTTCGAACTGTCCATGGGCAAATTGGTGGTATCACTAAAGCCGTTCATATGTCCATAACTATGCGAACATTCTTCCCGTTCGCATTGTCTGCAACCAGAATTAATATGTCCGTAAAACACGTAGCACGTCCGCCTGTCCGCAAATGTGTGACACACTTTTATTTTGTTTGGGGACCTGAACACTGTCCATAGGACACCCCCGCGCATGCGTGTCACACTCTTGGCTCCTAAGAACATCGGGCCTGTCCGTAACTGTCTGCCGCACGTGTGTTGCATTTTTAATTAGTTCGGGGACAGGAACACTGTTCGTAGAACACTCGCACGCATGCAGTCAACCTACCCCGTGCATTTGGTGTCCTATGGACAGCCGTCCCATTCGCGAATGTGTCCGCAACTTCATCATGTTACTGCACCCATGCTGAGTGTGGATCCTTGTTCATGAACACTGTCCGGGCCCTCGAACATTTAAATAGTGTTTCTTTTAGCATTACAAGATATTTTATGGTACAAGTTCACCCTTGCACATGTCCCAGACAATGTCCCTGGCGATATACGTACTTTTTGGAACTTTTTGAGCCCTTTCTTGGTGTTTGATCTGTCTGCGACAGTGCGGTGTTCGCGAAGTGCGCACCTGCAACCCTATAAAAGGCCACACCCCAGAGCTGCTCCTCACCAAGAGGCTGCAGAGGGGAACAGGCGTGAGGATGCAGAGGAGAGTGATGAAGAGGTTGAAGAGAATGAGTTAGTGGAAGTCCCTACTACTAGAACTCATTGTGAATCTTGGGTGTGGAGGTTATTTGCCACTGTTAATGGAGTACCAAAAGGACGTGTGAACAAGGTGCACTGAGTTGTGGCAAGCCTGGTTCATATAGATATGGTACTACATCAATGAAGCGACACCTAAGGTCGTTCCACGGTGGGACTATTCGTAAGGTTGTACCTTGCGATAAATATAGGAGGTTGAGTTCCCATGCAGCATCCTCTGTTTCCGCTCCTGACACCACAAGAGACACTACGGTGGGACAGCGCATCCCTCCAGCTGCCTCACAGGCCATACGTGATGCTGTTGACTTTTACCTTTCAAGGGTCACAGTATTGTGCATTTACTGCAATTCTACTCTGCAGGGGGAGACCCTTCGAAAGTGCTTTCGAGGCTGCAGACAAAGAGCATGAGAAGGACTGCTACCTACCTGAATAAGGCCCACCCTACATCTTCCTCTCTCCATCTCTGCTTTCTTATCCCCGTGGTTGGAGTCCATTCCTTACCCTCCTTTCCTTGTGTAGTGTGTGTAAAAAAACAAAAAAAATAAAACAACAAAAACCTAAAAGAAGGTTCTTTTCAGAGCCACCTTTCACAGTTCAAAAATAGAAGTGTCAATGAAATGCTGCAGAACGCTGTGCATTTTTAAAAGTCTGCAGGCTGCAGACTGTCTGCGGACTTTGAACATTTTTGTGGTGCTGTCCTATCTGAACCATTGCACTTTTTTCCAGGAGGAAGTGGTGGCTCTGAAAAGAGCCTTTTTGTTTTTTTTGGGGGTTTTGAAAACTTCAAATGGTCAACACCTACTGCAAAATGGATTGCTATAATTCCAAAAAAAGGTTGCAATGCATTTTGTATATTTCACAGAAAAAAAATCTGATTACCATCATAAGTAAGATGTACTCCGTCTCTGTGAAAAATGTGTGCACTACGAAACATAATGTTTTCATTCTGAAAAGAGGACATACCAACATCTCTCAAAAAGGCACAGACAGCCTTGTTAACATTGCACCCTGCTTTCTCCATTTGTGGACGAAATGAACAAGAACGCAGTCACATTTGTCTCTGAGCAATACGGAAACAAATTACTCTGAAGTTTGGATTCATATCCATGACTTTGCCAAGTCCTTCTTTCATTGCAAATTGCAAAGAGATACCAGACACATGTCCTAAACTGTTCCCTCCACAATGAATAATAATAATGTCTGGATGACGCTTTGTCAACAAAGTACCACAGAGAGGTACCAAATCCATCCACTTCATTCCATGCACTCTATTGCAGTGCCCTTCCACATGAGGGAATCCAAGATCTGCAGCCACTCAACAGTGATCTGCGTGCACCTCCAAACAATTTATCCATTAATCTCCCAAATCCAAACAATCTGCTTTCTGAAACTCACAGCCATGTGCTCCCCTCTAAGGAAAAAGACTTTCTGACAAACTCTCTCCTTACACATCACAATCCAGTACACTTTATTGACCAATCCTTTGCTCTGCTAAGTCTCATTTGCATACCTCTCATCCTCAAAATCCCTGTATGTAATGCGAAATGTCCGGGGACAACCACAGTGCCTGCGGACAAATTGAAAAATCTGAGAGTGGGGAATGAAAATTTAAATAGTGTACCCCATTTCCCCTTTGAGGTTGGGTCTGAAAAGAGTATTTTTTTCTTTCTTTTAAGATGCTTCAGAAACACCTTTTATTTTGTTTTTTTTGGATTGTTCTATGTATTTTTCTCCAAATATCTTCATATTAGCTTCTCCAAAGCAATCCTTATATTACAAAAAAGCATGGCATTTCCCATGAAAGATAAAGAAATACCATCTGCTTTAAAGTAAACAACATTACCCGATTCAATGGTGTCATTATTGCAAAAGAACATCCCAGCTCTAATCATAAAAGCAAACATGCCTTGGTTAATTAAACACCTAGCAACATTTTGCTGAGGACAAAAAACAAAACTATTGTCACATAGTGTCCTAGGTAACAAAGCAGAAAAAATAACCTTAACCAAGCTTTGTAGATCTTGCAACAAAGTAGGGGCACTGACATAGCCCAAATGCACAGCACCACAGAGCAGGACAACTACATCTGTACTTTTGAACCTAGCCAAATTAAAACCAGGCAGTACTCCACACCACCTCACCTCCTTTTACATCAAAATTCTTTGCCACATTCCTACATTTAGCATACTGATCCAAACTATCAACAAACATATCTCCAAGCATCAACACCCTGACTTTCTCCACCTCTGCCATCTTCACTAGACACAGCTTCTTCTTTCAATACAAACCACAACCTCAACACCTGATTGGCTGATCCCTACAGTTCTATTTCCATGCCAGATATGTTGAGAAGACCTGTATGTGGCACATCCTGTCCGCGGACAGCCGTAACAATGGGGCAGACCTTCTACCCTTTCCACTTCACTCTCTGCACCATTCCCTCATTGGCTACTGTTAAGCAGTCACACAAGCATCCACCAATCAAATGCAAGAACTCTACATCTAACTCCTTCATGACAGATCAGCACTTTAGATGTATTATTGATCACTCACAGTACAATTGAGCTGTGGCTGCAAAGGGCCTGCCTACAGCAACAACTACTTTAAAACTCCCCAAGATTTCTACTTGCAGATTCATGCACATCCACATACATGAACGCAAACTACACGTATAATTTTTTCTGCACAGTACATGTAAAGCTCTTGTATGAATGCATATAAACAGAGTAACTGCCACTTACTCTGTATAACCTGTAAAATAAACTTACTGTCATTTCTCCCATCTCTTTGATCAAGTGTCACTTGCAAACCTGTCTGCTCTCCAAATTTTTCTAAAAAAAAAGTGTCACTTCATATTAAAAGATGAGAGAAATAACAATATAATTGTGGAACAAGGCTCTGTAGTGTATTATAAAATGACATACAGCCAGGATGAATACATGCATCTTTACTCATACACACAGATAGACATATCATTACAAAGGCTCTCAGCTGAAACAACACCACTGCCTCTACATCAAATCCTTCTGCTTTACTTCCCACACCTTCAGAAATGCATACATTTCATGTTCTTCAGTACAGTTCCGCCATTTACCCTGTAAAAATAGCAAAAAAAGCATATGATTATTTCTTCTATCTCCTAACATCCAAAAACACAGCCTTAAGAAGCCAAGTGATCTCTGTAAACTTACTATTATACTCATTTGTAAAGCATGTTCAATTAACAAATTCTAAGTAAAATATACAAGATGCACATAGGGAAAGGAAAGTGCATGTACATACAATGCTCAGTTATCGAAAAAACGAATGTTGCAAAAACAAAAAAATCAATGCCTACATTAACTACTGTGCTATAAAAACACATATTTACTAACTTCTTTCTTTTACAATTATAGTGAAGAGCACGCTCCTGAAAAGCAGCAGCACCTGAAGTACAAACAAGAATTTAGAAGAAACCTACTCGTTCCATACAAAAAAGTAAGTGCAATACTACTTAACTATTACTCAAACACATTAGATTTCTAGTATTGCAGAACATAAAAGTGTATTCAAACTGTACAATTCGATTTAGTATAATGGCTTCCACTCACCAGCTGCATACTTTGTATTGTCATCTGAACCCCAGTATAGTAACAAACAAATACAAGAATAGCCTTCACAACTTGATGTAGCTGTGCATTGCACAATCACACACCTCCACATACATCCTTACCATCATACTCAGACACTCATGCACAAAGCACAAATACACTGCACAACAGCCCAACCCACACTTTCTTTTTTCTCCAACAGAACCCAAAGAACGTCTACCAAAAAGCAACTCCATAGAAAGCAATGCAGAAGTAGAGCAAATCAAAATAAAAGTGTCCAAAATAAGCATCCATCTCTAGCAGAATGTGTACAAAAAGGTCAAACAAAACAGCTAATACAGTCATTAAGTAAAACAAAGCAAGCTTCCAGTACAGAAACGTTGTCTCCTCTTTCAAATTTTAAAATGAAACAGAAAGTGATTAGCAAGACTTCAGCTACCACTACTGCTAACACTGAACCTATAAATCCTAGAAGCACTCATAGACAGTGCAATCCTTCTCAAAAGGAAGTTATTTATTTTAGTTTTAAACAGAATGAAACCACTAACGAAACTAACTACTAAACCACAAAAAAGACTTCTCAATAAACAGAATATCAACAAAAATAGCTTCTTAAACATCTGTGGAGGTGAATGGAGTTGCACCATGAGCACAGAACCATATTTTGATGAAGAAGCATACAAACAAAAGCAAAGAAACCCAATTACCATACATAGCAATGGACGCGGGTTTGAACAACTTAATAATACCATTATGGAACAAGAAACATTTCTCACAAAAAATATCCCCAGAAAATCAGTATCACCTCTCCATTCCACTGAACCAAAACGTTAAGTCTACAAATGGCCATGCACATCAATGTGTAACATTGCCAAAAAAGCTTTCAAATCTTTATGCCAGTTCCACAATCAGTATATAAAAGCAAAGACAAATTCAAACTACTACAATATATGGATGCCTGTCCAGTGTGCAAATGCACAGGCCTACAAGGAAATTAATTAGCCTGCATTTCAGAACCTATTTGTAAAAGCACCTTCCATCATATTAAAATGATACCAACACATCATTCAACTATAAGAAGTTTGGTCCATAAACTCTGCTATGCTAAAAGTCCTGCTTTAGCACTAACCAATTTAAATAACAGTCTTCTACATGGTACAGCCAAACAACTACTCGAAGAAATAGAGCATATCCAGAGAAAATATTTTGGAAGTGAAAGCCACTTACAAAATGCAATAGCTTTATAACAAACTACCAACTACTGTACAAATAGCAACCTTCTATTACACACATACAAAAAAGAAATACTAAAGTTTAAAAGTACATCCACTGAAGTACCAAATCATGTGTGTGAGTGTGTTGCCGCAGGACTTTTTATAAAAGTAGCACAAAAACTGTAGACATAACGTACAAAATAGAAGACAATAAAGATTCCAAATGGTTCCAATTAGCTCTCTACCTTATAGCAGAAAACAAATACAAAATTACTGACCCCTTAATACTTTGCAATTACTGTATTGCAAGACTTGACAACAACCAAACATCTTCACATGCTATCACAAATAACTTGGAATTATTCCCACTACTGAAACCCCTGCAACAACTAAATTTATATGAGAGCATCATAATTCAAACAGTGCACCCATTTCAAGCAATAATATGCCTTCAACTAAAAACAGCAAAATTACCCCCCTCTGAATTAGTGATAGGCATTCGTGGAAAAGTAGTTTATTAACCATTAGATGTACAGACTCTGGGAGTGCAAAATACAATAGATCAATCTTTAATTGTCTTAGTAAATGGTGTACCTACAAAAGACTAAATAATTTGGCAACTCGTGGACTTACATAAAGTTAGACAAGCCCTCCAATATCTAAAAAACAACAATGAAGAGTCACCAGAAACTGGTCAATTTCAACTTCTAGATCCTGCTACAGAATCCAATATTGTAGATCATTATACAATGCATCCATTACACTCTAAAGACACCATTGGTTATGCACTGGAAACCTACCAAGTGCGACAAGCCAAAGGATCTCCAATCAGCATATGGGAAAAAGGTATAGAAGCGCGTGCCTTTCCTCTACTCTTTCCTACTGGAAAAGAAGGAAGGTACGATGATAGACCCACACAAATAACAGCATCAGAATATTGCTCTTTACAAATGTATTATGATGACCCCTGATTCAGACAAAATGTGGAATACATATTACACCTTCTGTTTCAAAGTGAACTAGCAACTCTATGCTACGGAGTTGCACACACATTAAAATCAGGTACCCATTTTCAAAATATGTCAGCTACGGAATTACTACACAAAGTGCAAGAAAACAATGAGGTTTTACAGTCAAGTATTACAAATCTTTTAGCATACATGCGTGGTACAAAAGAATACTGGTCCCGACATCACAGAGATGTACGATGTATGATAAGAAACCTTCGCCCACCCACTTGGTTTGTTACATTAAGTTTTGCAGAATATGCATGGGAAGATTTACACGATTTCCTACACATAGTGAACAGAAACAAAACAGACATAGATATAAAAACACCAGGAGAACTCTGCTCTCTAGATCCTGTAAATGTATCAAGATATTTCCATCATCGCGTCATTGCTATGCTACACTTTCTTTGTAATAAAACTGTTCCTCCCCTCGGAGAAGTGCAACACTTCTTTTGGAGAAAAGAATACCAAGCCAGAGGAGCACCACACATCCACATGCTTTTATGGATTAAAGATGCTCCTAAATTTGGTCAGGACAGTGATGCCACTGTTTTGAAGTTTATCCAAAAATATGTCACTTGTGAAATTCCTTCACAAACAACACAGTGACCTTCATGCACAAATTTTACAATTTCAAAGACACAAATGTGGGAAATATTGTCATCACAAATATACAAATAAATTGGAAAATACTATACCAAATGCTGCTTTGGTTTCCCTAGACCAGTTACACCAACAGGTTAAGTACACAACTTCATGTCTTCAGTTAGACATAGTGTCAAAGGTAAATCACCTAAGGACACACATTACATAAAAAGAATAGAATAATCAAAATATATAAATGATTACAATGCAATCATTGCCCTTCTATGGAATGCAAACATAGATGTGCACTACATTGCAGACAATTCCACTGCAGTTGCACGATATGTCACAGCCTTGTTAACCACAGCAGGAAAAAACAGAGCTTCAAGACCTCTGGGATGACATATCATCTGACAAAAAACTTTCACAGAAATTGTACAGTGTAGGCATAAAAATGATCTCTTATAGAGAATGCAGCTGCTATGAAGCTTCAGACCATTTCGCCGGTACTGCCTTGTATGGAAATCTGAAAACATAGTATGGCTAAGTCTTGGTCCTGCTAAATATAGAAAAAGAGTTCTCAAATCGTATGAAGACATACAAACAATAGCCAAAAATGATCCCAACAGCCAAGACATTTTGAAAAACAATTTACCAGACACATACTACCCAAACAGGAGTACCACTTTGGAAACCATGTGTCTCTACTACGTAGCCCAAAACCTCACATACAAAAATAATATAAAACCAGATGAAAAGAAAGGTAGATACAGAGTGGCAAATTGTGAAGGCAGTTTAGTGAAACTTACCAAACAAAGCTTAATAAATCATATCAAATTGTCCTTAAAAACTCCTCAACATAAAGAACTGTATTACATGTCTCTGCTACAACTTTTTAAACCATGGAGAAAAGAAGAAGTGTTACTAGATACCTATGACTCATACGAAGATGCTTTCAAAGCAAATGAAAGTACTATAACAGATGTACACTTTACAAAGTACAAAACAATGTTGCACAATGAACAGCAACATGAAGAAGAACTCCAGGCCAAACTAGATGTGGACACTCCCAACAGTAGTCAACCTTCTGTAGCAGCAAGCCAAGAACCACTTGGACAGCCACTAATGGCAAATGAGGCAGAATTAGTCATGACAGAAGTAGAAAACACCATGTGTCAGTATGAGCAATCTACAGAAGACTTCGCTGTATTAAAATCACAACTGAACAATGAGTAGCGTAGCATTTTCCAAGAAATAACAAAAAAATTGACCATGGTATGCAACATGAAAATAAAAACTGTACCTGCCAAGACTACACACCTGTACTGCTATATGTCAGTTGTCAAGCTTGTTCAGGCAAAACATTCTTAATCAAAATCATCAGCAAGTTCCTCCAACAATTGACAAACAACAAACTGTCACCTGTTGTAACTGCCCCCACAGATCTAGCTGCATAAAACATAGGTGGTGTCACTCTACACCGATTACTACTCCTTCTAGTAGAACACCAACACAAATTAGACTATTACACACTTTCTACAGAAGCTGCAATGGAACTACACAGAGTTTTCAAACAAATGAAAATGCTACTAATAGGTCCTCAAAACAGACTACAAAGAGCTCTTTGGATGAAAACACATTTTTGTTTTCGGAGATCTTCTTCAATTAACACTAGTGAAAGCTGAACCTATTTTTGAAACCTTAGGGCACCAACTGTGCCGTAAAACTGTTGGGAGCATAGAAAATGTCTACCTTTGGCGACATTTCCAATACAGAGAATTAACTGAAAACATGCACCAGTCTGCAGACCTCACATATGCCAACATTTTAAAAAGTATTAGAATTGGTGTACTATCTAAAGAAGCACAATAAATATTAAAAACCAGGCACATCCTTGCACTCTTTGGCCATAACTCATATGCCACTGATGTCATGGAACAATTAGCACACAAAAATGTCAATTGTATGTCCTTGATGCAAACTCTTGCAAGCTGTTCAAAATGTAATGAAACGATGTTGAAAAAAGAAATGCAACCAATAATTGAAATTTGCTCCACAGACAAACTGGACGTACATGATATGACACCACCCATGTTCCAACAAGAAACAACAAGGCTAAATACCTTAGAAAACTCTATCTCTCTATTGTGTCTATGGGTGTATTATGCTGCGGTGGTTGTGGCCAGGGTCTACAGTCTTGGGTGCATGTTGGAGGTGCACCCAAGATTCTAGGCCCTAGCCACAACCACCGCAGCATAACACATCCATGCTTCCAAACATTTTCACTGTTGTATGTGGACTGCTTATAGGGGATAATAATTACAATCAATGTTCTACTAACAACCCAAAACCAACATGATACTAAAGTAAAATGACTAGTAGTGCGCACAGTATTTGTTATGTCCGCCGCAAACCACGGTGACCGCGGACACTGAAAACACATCAAGGCCTTCTCCCACCTAAACAAATACAGCATTTGACCCATCTCTTACTCTCCCACCCCCAAGCACTCCTACACACCAACACACTCCCCTGAATTGCATTTATGCTCGGTTCAACGCCACGCTGTCCACAATGTGACACACCTCATGCCTCATCCCAACCAATCACTGAACACGTTGCATGTCCACGGACACAACGCAAGCCGATTAGCCAATCAGAGTCCTGTCTGCGAAGCGAACAGGGAAGTGTGTCCTCGGAGAAGACACAGATATCACTAATTTGTTTAGACCTACTTTTTTGTCAAATTGGTGGAAATCCATCCAGCGGTTTGTAATGTAGGAGTGAGTAAAGTTTTTCCTCCATTCAGTCTATGGGAAAAAATAAATTTTGGGACCCCCTATAACTTTGCCCCCCCCCTTGACTAAACCTCACCAAACGTTGAAATTAACTTCATGCCACATATGACCACAATAATGACATCATAGATAACATCCCTGATGACAGCACTGATGACATCCCTAATGATATCACTGATGTCATCTCTGGTTACATCAGCTCTCCACTCATCAGAGACCAGAGAAGAACAGGTGCATATGGACACAGTTTTCTTCCAGTTTATGAATGGTCCTTGAATTGTATATCCTGACCTTGGACAGCTGATGCAAACTCTATGCTGGAATCTATGCTGTTCTCCGTGACGCTGCTGTGACCAGGTTTTGCCCCTGATGTGGGACTCACTTTGTCCCCTATTGCCATTTAGTCTCTCCTACTCCCTTTAATCCCACCCTTCGGTGGTGGGATACAACTCTTGGGTGCAGTAAGTCTATTGCTGACACCTACATCAATGCTACTTCCAGGCAGACTATTACCAACATCCTCTTTTCTGTCCCTTCCCCTGACATATGGACACCCCAGCTGGTCTCCACTCTCATTCCTTTCTCCTCCTCACTCATTCCAGGTGGCACTAGGCGGGAAGTACTACTGCATACTTCTCATCCTCTTGGTGTATCATTAATGTCTATCACAATGGCACTATCATGGCCTAAGGTTCTCAACCTACTCTTCTCTTTCTCGATTGGCACCTGCACTCTCTCATAAATGTCCTCCCTCTCTTGCCACTCCTCCTTCCTCTCCTTTCACCTCTCCACCAACATGGACGGGAGTACCATGCCCCTCTGCCCCCTCTCAGAAAACATTCAAAGGTGGTAACGGTAACCAGCTTCACTTACCTACTCTGAATACTTGCTCTGCTGTCAAACATTCCTCTGACATCTGTCTCCTTCTTAAAGACTTGAACCTGGACTTCCCCACTCTAACCGAGACGTGGTTCAATGCCAGCTCTGTCACTGCTCTTGTCACCCTCCTTCTTGAGGGCTACACAATCATTTCCAAACCCAGACCCCACAGGCCCAGGGATGGAGTGGCCCTGATTTTCCCTGGGTGGGTCCCTGCTTCCATTATTCCTACTCAATCCTACTACTCTTTTGAATGCCTCGTCTTTACCAAGTCCTCTGTGACTACCTCTCTCTCTCACTATTCTTCCTTCAGGCCTGACCCACTCAACTGGAAACACTCTCAACGCCCTCATTTCTGGTGACATTACTATCTCTGATCTGGTTACCACCCCCCTCTCTTGGCCTGACCAAGCTATCCTCTGCTACCGCCTGGGGCCCCTTGTCCCTCCATTCAAGCCCTCCAGCACTGGCAGCCTCCTTCACCATCAGCCAAAAGATGCAGCGAGTGTCAGTTGCTGATTTTGCTTCCACCTTCAATTCCCCCTCCGATCCTGCCTCTGACTCTCCCTCTGACTCTGTCCTTGTTAACATGCACCTCTACATCTCTAACACCCTTGACGACATCCTTCGCCCTGTCATGAGGATCAGCCTAAAACCTGCCTCCAAGAACAAAAGCTAGTATTACTCTGATCTAGCATCTCTGAAATGCAAGTGCAGAGTTGCTGAACAGATGTGGCAGGCCTTGGATTTACTCTCTGACAAACTGGCATGCTGCCTGATTCAGAGGCAATATTGTTTCTCTTTGCATTCCAAGAAGCATTCCCACATTCAAGCCTGCATCTCTGGATCCACTAAGAACACGGCAGCGTTTTTCAAAATCTACAAGGAACTTGCCAATCCAGCTGCAGTCTCCATCTCTCTCCTTCCTTCCCAGGCTCTCTGCACCACTTTGGCCCTCCATTTCACAGCAGAAACTCAGGACCAACTGTTCTCATTCTCCCCCACCCCATCTCCCATTTCCACTCCATCACCTCCTGCCCTGACTTCCTTGGCTCCCACCTTCTACCCTTCCGAATTCTCCTCCTTCCTGCCCAAAACACTGGAAGAGATCTCTAAGGCTGTCCGCTCTATGAAGGTCTCCTCCAAACCGGTGTTACCAAGCTCTTCTGGAAACATTAAGGACAACATCTCCTCTCTGATCCCAGATCTCGCTGATTTCTGAACCACTCCTTCACCACTGGGTCTTTCCCTCTATGCCTCAAGCACTCCCTTATGCACCCTCTCTTAAAAAAGCCATCTGCTGACACCTTCTGCCCTGCTAACTATCACCCTATCTCCACTACCCCCTTCCTGGGTAAACGCCTGAAGAAGCTGGTCTTCCCTCAACTGACACATCACACTGAATTGTTGGTTGCCTCCATGACCATCAATCTGGATTCAGGGCATCCAGAGGCACGGACACTGCTCTCTTGAACACCTGTGAAGTCATGCCTGCAAACCTCTACTCTAACGCTCCTGCTGTTCTCATTCTCCTTGACCTCTCCTCTGCCTTTGACATGGTCCATCATTCTATTCTCATAAAACAACTCTGTGATACCCAGGGCGTCACTAACTAGCACTGGATTGGTTGAACTCTTTCCTCACTAATCACCCTTTACAGTGGCAACTGGGCCCTTTCTCCTCCACCACCAGATATTCTACCTATGGTGTGCCCCAGGGCTCTATCCTATCACCTTGGCTCTTCAATATCTATCTCACCGCTTTGGCTTACCCGATGTCCTTCTCTCCTCATTTCCAGTGCTATGCCAATGACACACAGCTTTCCTTCAAACTTTCCTCTATCTATATAATAAATATCTATTTGTTTGTTTACATAAAACACATATTACTTATTCTCCCATTAGAAACATCCATTTTGCATGTTTATATTCACAAAGAATTTAGTTCTAACAAAATTAAGTATGCAGTCCTTAAACCCTTTGGCAGTTGAGCTTGGTGGATGAGTATAGAGTCATTGCAGACAAGCCAATCTACTTCTGTACCTACCCATGTTGTGAAATGTCCACAGTGAATGGATGCTCCCTCATGCAAAATAATGGTGCGTGTTTTAAAAGATTTGTTGCAAATAGAAACCTGAATATTTACAAAATGCATAACCAATGTGCGAAATTTCCTATCATCTATACTATATCTCTGAATCATTATTAAAAGGTATTACCTAAAATCTAATTCTTGCAGTGTTGACTGTAAATTAGAAACACAGTCACTGCATTACATTTTATGAAAAGCATGTATTACTTGATCAGAAGAAATCACACATTAAACATTTCTGTAACACTGTGAGTAATTTGCTCTTTGTAACATTGTGGACCCTCATGCTTCCACTCAAAAGACATATATTATATTGTGTACCTATAAAATGAGTACATGTTTAAGTTCAAAATGGTGGCTAGTTACAGTCACTGGAAATGTGAAGCATGTGTATCTTTTCAAAGTTGTTTGTTTATGTTCAGCCTGGGCCTGCTGCAGAGTCTGTTCCATTATGACATGTTAGAGGGTTGGGCTTGTATATATAGTTGCCACTTTGTGAAGCTCATGCAGTTGCTACAGCCTGATTCCTGGATACCACATTTGGCAATGAACTGGAGCTTACCCCTATCACTGCCTTACAGTTCCTGGTTGGGGACTGATTTCTACATTTCCTGGGTCTTCAGTACACTTCTTTTTATAGAGTACTGTGTCTGAGAGCCCCTGTGTGCTCCCTGATGAGCATCGATTGTGTGAGGCTGTCCCTGCTGTTTCACTGAAGTCACTGCTATGCGCTATGCATGCTTCTTGCTGCACATAGTTTCAGCTGCTACATGCACTGCTTGCTCAGGAGACAACACCTTTTCCCTGCAGCACCCATGCTCAGCCGTTGACTTTGACCTCTGGTGCGCTCCTCCTCTGGCATCTCTTCCAGACCCTGTCATCACTTCACAGTCACTGTCTCCTTGATGTGTGTGTGCTTCGGCGAAGCGAAGATAAGAGGAAAGGACCTCTTTGAGCTCACACGCACATGTCCGATGTAGAACGTGCACCAGAAGGACACCCGCTCTAGCTGGAAATCACCTTGTTAGTCACCAGTCTTCCACTTCATTGCTGAGCCATGGAAGTGAATTTGTTGAACTTTAGGATCTCCACAGGGCAGCTACCTTGCATCCTTTGCTCACTTCATGCGTTCGACACACCAAACAGTGCTGTGTTCCTCACTAAATGGTATTGTACCTTTGACTTAAAGGGAAATGCTGATTTTGATTGCATTTGGAGCCTATATATGTATCTACACTGTTTCCTACACTAGCACCTCGAATATAGTGATAACACATTAATGTCTATCTTCTTGTGTATTATCAGAAAACATGTCACTTCCACTTTAACAGCTACTATACTTCAGATTGACATTGCCAAATGTGTGTTGTGTGGTATTAAATCTACAGATACTTTAAGAGTTGAAAGTTCCACACATATCTATTTCTATACTATTGACGCTATTTCTTGCATCAGTTGTATCATTTGAAACAACATGCACAAAGCTGTATTTGAAGAGCATTTACTCATATTTGAATACTAAATCTACAGTGGGAGTATGTCATATTTGTTTGACTTTCCAACACTGTTAGATTATCTTGTTGTGCAGACTTAAGAGGTTCCACTTTATTTGTATGTTGCTTCACCAATTGCTTAGTTTTTTTTTGCTAAGTGATTAGCAGGAAGAGGTAAAAGATCAAGCTGAGGAGCACAGAGTGCACGTAATCTATTATTTTCTTCAATGCAGGAAATGTCAGCTGTCACTTTTGATTAATCAAAGTTTAATAAAAAAGAACCTTCAATATTGTTTACACGGGACAGCCGCCCAAATGACATTCCTCCTTTGAACACTGTGTGACCAATGTTCATCAGGCTGCTTCTAAAGTCAACCTTTGTGATTTATGAATAGTGATTGCTTATGCAGAGCACAATGGAAATTGTGATATTTTCCTAAAGGTATACTTAAGAAGCATGAAGCATGCAGAGGTCTGAGAAATCACTACACGATCACTACACGATCAAGCTTTACAAGAATATGTTCAATATTTGAACTGTGAGGATAAGTGTGAAATGCAGCCACTCTTCCCATTGCTCAATTGACTAGACATATTTCTAACATTAACATTCCTCTTTAACATTACTTGTGCATTGATGCATGGTTTTAAAACCAATTCTAGATCTGCTGTTTTCATTGTGCCTTTGATCTTTTATCTAACACTGATGGCATAAGATGGCCATCTAAAACATAAAATTGCCATCTAAGACATCGCAAAATTGTATCTCTTTAATGTCTTGCTTTTCAGAGAACAACATTGTACAGTTGAAATTTTTGCATGATCCAAGTGCAACACAAGAAATGTTCTTTTCTTGAAGATTAAACCTGACATCAGGTTCAGTGAAACATGCATGAAACATGTTAGACATAAATCTCCCCCTTCAGACTGTTTTCATATTCTCCTCAAGGATACCTATACAAATCTTATTAAGCATTTCTGAATACTCTAATTTGGCAGATTGCCTCATATTAATGGTAAGTTCCTAGAATTCAAAACAATTCCAAAGTTTGAAATTACCAATGCTGCCAATATTTTCTTGACTATCCTTAGATTGTAGCATCTTGAAGACTTTTTCATCTGTTACTGGAGATAATTGTAACACATCTCTAAAAACAAAGAGTTGTTTACCTCCAGACATATCATCATAGTCAGTCTTCAAGATCTGTTGCATATGCAAGTGAATGAAAGCAGGCATCAAGTTAGACACCATGCTTACGTCATCTACAATCAAGGTATTTCATTGTCTTAGATCTGTCCCTACTTATTGTGCTGCACTTGATACACGCTTCCAACATGCAAGTTTATTGTCATGCTCCACTGGTAGCATCATTATTCGATGTTAAGTAACATCCACTATGTTGAATGCTGAAAAACCTGTTGGAGCATTTACAATACACGACTGAGAGCAATCGGTTATATTATGTATCATTGCTCTCAATGCATGAATAAAAAATGATGTTGTCCTGCTTGTCCGTGGACATACATCATTAGAGGTCTGTATCAGATACAAAAGCATTCAGGCTTGTCATGTTATAAACCATGTAAAAACCTATGTTTGATTTTAAAATAGAATTCCTTCTACTCTACATTAAGTTTACTTACCAATGTCTCATAATTTACATCTGCAACTTTAGTCTGTTGCATTGCACTTTCTTCTTCTTCCATGGTAAGTACAACATCAGTTTGAATAATTGGTTCACCTAAAACATTTTTACTACCTTGTGCAGAATATTGCTTGTGCCCAGGCATTTTATTTGCCAATGCAGCTGACAAAGTTCTTCTTGACATAGTTCTTTTTCCAGTAACTCTAAGTACTGTTCACATTTTGGATATCTAATTAAGACTTTTTTTTAGAAAAAATGATTGTTGATAAGTTTCAAAAGTTCTAAGCAAATCACTCTCTGTCTGCCATGAGAACAACTGCAAAAGGCACAATAAACAAATTCCTTTTTCTCTGCAGTTTGGCAAGACAGTTTCATGTTCTTGATGAGACTTGGCTTTTCATGTCTCCCTGGGAAACACGTAGATCCATGTACTATAAACCGTCCTCTGTCATTGATTGCTTCAATATTTCAATAAGAGTGGTGTTCTGCTTCTTCCTACCAAGATGCTCTTTTCGCTTTTTTCATGTATGCTTTAACATAATGAGCATCAGCAGTTGTATTATCTGCAATGCACTGCACATAGGTATTTGCATTCCAAACAAGAGCAATGACAGGATTGCAATCATTAATAAATTGGCATTCCTTATCTCTTTTTAAATAGTACTTATTCCTGGCAGACTTACCAGTAACATGGCTGCGAACGAATGACATCAGACTATTTGGTCGACCAAATTGTGTGACAGGCCTAGGAATGCCAAATCTGCAATGAGTGTAACACTTTTCTATACTTTTATATTTTCTCTGACAGTACTTTGCACATGAGTGCTTTTGAATCCATTCCAACTTGTTCTTAAATCAGCATTTACATGCTGAGCAAGGATGGAACAAGTAACATATGTTTGTAGTAACTCCATCACACAGCCATCACTTTATTCAGCAAGAGAAATGTCCCACAGAACTTAATGCACAATTTACTTCATCTATATGTATCAACGTGAACATGTGTGGATGAGTGGGTTTGTGGCAAAGCATTGTTCCTCATACAACTCCACACCATTTCAACAATCTGCACCAAATGTTGCATAATTACCTGTTAGGACCCTCCAGACATTACAAATGGGTGTAGAATGAGTGGGTGTAAATATAAAGGGAGGGATAGGTTGGGTGAGTGGGAATACAAAAGACAGTTGTAGGGTGGTACTGGTAGTGTGCATGGAGCTCAAATGGGTGTGTCAGGGTAAAGATGATAGGAATAAGTTAAGTTGGTGGCGATATAGACAAAAACAAATAGGGTGTGTGGAAGGAGGTACAAATTGTGGGGTTAAGGTGGACCGATGAGGGTACAGAGATTTGGAGACGAATGCCTGTGCAAAGATACCGAGTACTTGTGTAGCCGTAATCACTAACGCGGGATATAACCTGCTCTATATTATAGTATCAAAAAGGTATCTACACCTCAGAATTGACCCACTCGCTACATCATACACATGCTCAGGGGCATTGATGCGTACAATTGAATGTCGGTTTGGGCTCTTAGAATCATTGGGCCTCATTACGAGTCCGGCGGTAACCGAGGTGGTAAAACCGCCTGGTTATCACCGGACTCGTATTACCATTCCGTATTACCATTCCGCCTCCGTGATTCCCGGAATTACCGGGGCATTACAAACCCGGTTTTCCGGGAATCACGGAGGCGGAATGGTGTTAATCCCCATTCCCATTGAGTCCTATGGGACAGACCTGACAGGAACATCACCTCCCGCCTGCAGGAGTTGTGATCGCCCAGCATGGAAACAACGGTGGCGGCGGGTTTACCGCCAACGTTGTTTCCATACCGGGCGATTTGTAATGAGGCCCATTGAATCCAATTAAGGACACCTCTTCAGATCTCTTGGAAGCACAGAGCATTCTATTATTGCACCTACTAAGTGAAGACGCAAGCCCCATTTGGACCACCAGGTCCTAATAAACTTGAAGACATTAATGTCATTTGGCTGCCCTTCACTGTATTATTTTCGCAACTGCATCAGATCTAGAATCACCTTAGGTTACTCCAATAGGACTTTACAGTGTTTGACGGCAACCATCCGATGAGTGAGTTGGATAAGCACCTACTTCTGCATTTAGGATGACCTTAAGGTCGAAACACGTGTCGGCTGTTGATCTTTTGGACTCTTGCAATTAAATTCTGCATTATTAGAAAATTATTTTATGGAAATCCTTGGATCCAATATAATAGAATTTAGTGGTCACACAACTTTAAAATTGTTCGGAGGACTTTTGGGATCCTTGCGCAGTATATCAACAATAGTTGTGTTATATCTACCTGTCTCTCACCTGACTCCCCTAAAATTAATCTACCACTCCTCCATCCATACTCTGTCTTCTCGGTCCTTG
The DNA here is from genome assembly GCF_040938575.1 of Ambystoma mexicanum. Lineage (NCBI taxonomy): Eukaryota > Metazoa > Chordata > Amphibia > Caudata > Ambystomatidae > Ambystoma > Ambystoma mexicanum. The sequence continues at coordinate 537,768,428 of NC_090937.1, forward strand.
TGACTCTATTTCTACCTCGCTCTCTCAACTCGGTTGGCTTCGCTTCCTCTCACAATTGACATTTCAATTCCTCTGTCTTGTCTACAAATCTCTCTATGACCTCGCCCCCTCTATCTCTCTTCCCTCCTCTCATTTTACCATCCCTCCCGCTCTCTCCGGTCCGCCGATCTCTACCTTCTCATTGTACCCACTGCCCATTGTGCCGCATCACGCTTCTGCTCCTTCCAACTCTTGGCCCCCCTCCACTGGAACTCCCTACCTCTCTCCATCGGCTCCTCCCCGACCTACTCATCCTTCCGCTCCTCCTTGAAATCCCTTCTTCTCCACTCCCCTCCCTGACTCTCCTCAAACACCCTCTCCCCCTGAAACCCCTGCCCCCCTCCCCTCACCTCCCTCCTTCCCCCCTCCTCCCACTGACCTCACTGGACACTTCTACCAAGAGGCGTAGGAGGCCACCTGGGGTACTTCCCCCCTCCTGCTGCCCTCCTCCCCCTTTCTCCCACCCCACTGTCCTCAAACTTGACTCTCATACCGCTTAACCTTCCTCCTCCTCTCCCCTACCTCCACCTCCCCTCCCCTTCAGTAAATTGTTCCATCTACTGCACTTCTGGTTAGTTTCACGTTTGTAAATAAGCTTCTTTCAATTTTGTATCTTGTTGTTACCCTGTAAAGCGCGTTGGTGTAAAGTGCTATATACATTCAATAAACATAAACGTAAACATATCTGATCTTTTAGGGGGTTTAGGGAAGCCCTTCTTGCTGTTGTTGCTGCACTGGATAATTTTTGATGATTGGGAACTAAGCACACCATAATCTGTGATACCTTACCCTCTCCACTTTGTATACCCGTGTAGAAAGCCTACATTTGTCATGATTTCTTTACCCAAGCTATATATATCCAGGTTTTAAAACCCTACATGTTGATAAGCAGACTAGTGCCAATGTGTAGTCACAGTATCAATAGAAAATCATTAACATGTGTAAATATATAAGCATCACTAATACATATATATTGAAGTAAGGGAAAAAAGATTAACAAAGCCACATTAACAGCATACAACCAATCAAGTGGTTTAACCTGTGCTTAATTTGTGCCATTATCGAGCCTTAATTTACAGGAATTTGGTTGTTATTGTGAGCATTGTGCATTTAGAAAATCAGAGCTTGCATGGCCACTGCTTTCAGCACTATGTTCTATGTGAGTGGAACATGGACTGCAAAGGCCCCATGCTAAATCTAAACTACGCAACTGGAGCAGGCAATGACAAGGCCCAAACTGTGACTGTTAGATGTTGTGTGCAATTGCCCTACTGATGTCCATACAGTGCCTATTCTACATGAGTACAGCAGGCACAACCAAACCGATACTGTGACTGTTAAATGTGGGTTGAGATTGCACTCCTGAAGCCTAAACTGTGCTTTTTTTCTTGGGGCAATTTGCATTTGTGTAAACTCTTGCTTGTCTCTTCTTCATAAAGGGGCCTTGCACTACTAAGGCCATTCCTATGTTCTTTGTGAGTGGAGCTTCAACTGCTAGGGACAAAGTTGTATACATTGTACGTGAGTGAAATGTGCACTGCTGAGGCCCATGCTTTAATCATTGTCTTCGATAGAAGCTTACACTGCTGATTCAATCTGTCCAATATGATGAATGATTGAACTTCCACAGCTCATGCTTACAGGTACTGTGTTGAGGGAAGGCTCCCTTACACAGTGAACGTAGGATAGAACAGGTGGAACACACTGGTCTTGGAAGCAATACCATGCAGTGCAGCAGAGGTTTGAATCCCGGATCTGCGCTTAGAAACTGAACTCAGGTATGGTATTAGGCGCGTTATAAAAAAACAATTAAACAAATACAATTGAATACACCTCTGCAGGCCACAGACCCACTTGAGGGAATGTCTTAATGCTTAGGCCAACAGTTACTTGTTCTGTGCCAGGGAACCCTAACATACTGTAATCCATAGTGACATTGTTGTGAGGCAAACATTCCCTTCTACTACACATATTGATGTGCACATTTTGTATAAATGTACACTACTGTGTCAACGTCTGTATCAGATCTGTTTGCAAAAATATTGTTCTACTGGGGCCTATTGAGACCCACATTTTAAAGGAAGCTCATGTTGACCTGTGATGTGTTTGTGTGTGTAAAAAGCTGAGAAGCCTAGTTCTGCATATGCAAAGCTTATGTTGCTGTTGTACATGCTTTGTCTGGTTTTTGTGTCAATGAAACTTTCAGTACTGCTGCCTTCAATGACTCTGTTCTGTGTAAAATAAGGAATCTGCTGAGCTACCCCACCAAACTCATAGGATTCCAATCTAATATGTTTTTAAATCCTTCCTCACCTCTTGCCACTAGGGCAGTTTTAACACTGCTGAGGCCCATGCTGCAACCATTCTAATTGATAGAGGTGTAGACTGCTGATTCAATCTATTCTATATGATAGATGCTTGCACTTCCATGGCTCATGTTTACAACGTCTGTGTTCAGGGAACGTTACCTTACACCAGTGCAGTCCACATGGCTCTTTTCTACTTGAGGTAATGTCTTAAAGCACTACTGGCTGCAAAAGAAAATGTTGAGGCCCAGCACATTCCTTTTTTATAATTAAGAAATGTGTTTAACAAAATAACAAAAAAAACAAATTAATGCAATCTATGTTCTCTCATAGATAACCATATGGTAACATACACTGCAGCAATCTCTTTTTAAAACACACATTTTCAGATTACCACACAAAACACTTTTAACAACACCAAAAGTGATTATAAAACCATTGTAAAAAAGAAATCACATTTTTACAGCTCTGTGATCATTTGTTTATTTTCCCTGGAGCAAGAATACTCGGTGTTTCTATACCATGCATGTCAATGTACAGCATAGTTCTTCAAACTAAAGCCTGTTCTCTTTTCCTAATCAACAAATTTGACCAATTCTTGCCACACATTGTTTAGATATACAGCCCAATTACCTGCATATTATCAAACAAAACCTTCAGCAAAACAATGGGAACAAGATTATAAATGTGAATATATTTCTGTCAAAGATAACCATAGCTAAACATGGACTGATGCTTGATCACTCTCATTAAGGCGCACAGGTAAACAAGAAAGCCCTGCACTAAAAATCAAAATCAAAGTTATAACCTTTACAAACTCAAAAACATAACCTTATATAATGTGTCATATATAAACCACAGTATGAGTAAAGCATCAAGTGTATAAATATGTACTATCAATCACTTTCAACATCTTCACAGTGTGGGTTCTGCAATCAGAATGTCAAAGTCTACAAAATGGTGAATAATCAATGCCACAAAAACATGACTGTAGAAAGCAAACTAGTAGAATGGCCAACACATGCGAGTTCACAATTACACAATTCCAACAGTAACACCAACCAATTCCAAACACCAAAAAACACACATCATGCATACCGCTTGCCTACTGTTAATACAAATTCAAATTAAGAATCCTTTTCTGAGAAACGGAGAAAGAGCAGATATCATGGCTGGTTGTAAAACAGTGTTGCCTATAAGCGATAGCTGCCTCTTTTGGTCACTGGCCCTCATTACGACCCTGGCGGAAATCGAAAAACGATGGAGGAAATGCAATACCGCCATCGAATAGCGCTCGGTGCGATTATGACCCGTCACCGTAAAGTACGATGCCATTAGCGACACCGTAGTGAACGCCAACGCTAACTGCACCAAGTACGCGCACGCGCGCCATGCCATACCGTAATTACCACCATGGCGCAATGGTACGCGAATTCTGGCCCTAGCGAACATGTACCTAATGCCATCAAGCATGGCGGAAAGTACCATTCCGCCATGGTGAGAAGTACGGCATTGCGAATCAACCGTAAACGGCCCTACTGAGTGCCTGTACACCACTCCCTGGCCACATTGCACAACTCCTCGTAGGTGCAATGAAGTCACACAATGCAACCAGTGAAATGTACAAGTCACCCATGCATGCCAACGAACAAATGAATCTAGGGGCTCCAAGTGCCTTGTGAGTGGCCATCCATATTTGCCATGGCACCATTGCCGCACTGATGCAGCACAGGCATGTGAAGGTTCAAGTACAGCAACATGAGCAGAAAAATGAGACAAACAAAAACAGGCCCCCCCATCGACTGACACCAGTGTAAGGCAACATTAAAAGCAGTATCCTGAGGGAGACTGCACCAGCCCTGTACTCCTGCCAGTAAACAAACCAAACATCAGCATAAGCATGTACTACACAAGTTGGCAGAGTGACTGAGCAGCCAGGCTCATCTCAAGAGGGGCCAATGGGAGCTGCAGGGCACAGATGGCACGAATACAGAAGCCATTCCAATGGACATGACCTCAGTCTCCCTCCAAGAAACGCAGGCAAACACAGGCACCTGTGACCAGCCATATTCTGATAATCACATCATTCCACCAATCCACCTGGCTGACCGGCATCTGTTACACAAAAGCTAATCCCCCGCCCCTGAGCATGACATCATTAAAACAGTCATAATGGTAGCCCCTATCCCTGACCACACTGGGCTTCGTAGGCAAATGCGGCCAGTACAGTACCATGCAACTATACTCAGAAGCCGGAACCCAATGCAGATCTTCTCACAATACATCGCTCCACAAATAGGAATATGCTACATTACTTGCAAAGAATAACGCTACACGGTTAATATCAGAATAGAAATTTAATGGACCACAAAATCACCAAGCCCATACAGCCATTAGGTCATGAACCCCAAAATATATTTCATTATTGTGGGCTGCATCCGCAATAAATGACCAGCTTCTTCTTGTGTGACGCCCTGTTCCTTCATGGTACACAGGGGCTACATTCACGTTCAAAAAGGCAACATGGAAGCGCCTAGAACCGCAGGGCCGTCCCATTAGGTAGGCACTAGTCCAGCTGAAAGGTCGAAATGTTGCTCCTAGCCACTAGTACTGCGTAAGGGCATGTGGCCCATTGGCGATCGTCCCATAAGATCGTAATGGTGCTCCACTGATTAACTCGAAGCAGCAGGTGTCGGGAGTAAAAGCCATCTGTAGGAGTGGCATACAGATGGCAGCGGCAAAAGGGGAGGAGATACCTGTCACCCAAATGAAATGAAAAAGAATAGTATGGCCATCAGAACTTGATTTGTATTACTCACTTCAATGATCACACTAAATCTACAGCCATATGCATGCTAGCCCACTCCAAAGGATTATTCCCACCCAAAAATCACTTGCGAATCATAACTATAAAAATCGAGGTGAAAACACTATTACAAACGAGTGTTTGTGTGCATGCGTCTGTCAAAACAGAATCCATTCGATGGGATTAGTAACGTGCATAGACACAAGTGTTTGAAGGCGCGTCGAGACAGGGAGGGTTCAACAAGGGCAGATAGACGATGGTCCCACTATGGCAGCTCTGCATCACATAGCGCAGGGGAGGTGGATAGATTCCAAAAAGCCCTGTACATGGCAAACTCTCCATCAAATCATCTGTCCATGCATCCATACATCATTCCCTTATCCCGGTATGAAAACGCCTGATTATGTACTCACATAACATGTGAAATTTCTATTGAGTCTGTGCGTAATGCAGTCTGCAAAATCCACTGTGCTCCAGGCCGGAATTCCAGTGTTGTGAAGTAACATGTATTTGGGAACGTCCTGCCTTATCGTCCACTGCGCTATTGCGCATCCCATACTATTCATATCAATCATTGCATTCTCGCCATGGCCCCTGTCCCAAGGACATTAAACAATTGAACGTTATATTTGCAGTCAGACCTGTGGGCGTCTCCTCGCCGCTAGCTGAAGACCGAAAGCGCCGTCCTTCGAATTCCTCATTTGCAACATCACGTCGAAAAGGCATCTGTGACCGCTTGAAATCACAAATCCATCCATGTAGTGCGGCAATGTGTGAAAATGCAAAGTGGCTTCACTCACAAATGGGACGCCCCGCCCGTCGGTGAACCGCGGTACAGTGCTGCATGAGGGTCCACCGTTAATCGAGTACTACATTCCACTGACCCTTCACAAGTTTGTTCGCGACTGCAAAGATAGTATGTGAAACAATGGGACCATAGCAGAATGAACATATGAACCAATATTTCACTGCCATCGGGATCAAATACATGATTGTAATAGCAACATGCCATGCGTCGAATTGCAGCGTTGTGTGCGGGACGTGCTCGCCCAAAGGGGATTGCAGCTTGCACAGGTGGAATGAATCACCACAGGTGGAGGCAATACAGCTTGAAAACACATAAATTGCACACCCAACCCCTTCACACAACCACACCCACTCCAAAATGCTACCGGCTGGACTAGCGATGTTGGCCCTGGGGGACCCGATAGCACTGCAAGTACTCCAACTTCAAGAAGAAGACGAACACCAACTACTACAACAACCGGCCGCACAGAGGAGACGCAGGAGGAGGAGGAGGGCAAGGCAGGGCCAGCAAGGCCGCCAGCACAGCCACTACCACCACGCAGGCAGCCCGCAATCCCACGCCTCCGAGCACATCCGTTCAACCTCACGGATGAGCAGATCCACACCCTCTACCGTTTGGACCGGGACACCATAACCGCCATTGTGGACATGACACAGGCTGACCTTGTCAGCATGATAGATAGCCCAACCGCCATCCCACCCCTACTGAAGGTGGTGTCTGTACTCCACTTCCTGGCCACAGGCACCTACCAGCACACAGTCGGACAGTTGCATGGCATTTCACAGCCAGTGTTCTCACGGACACTATTGCAAGTGCTCGATGCCCTCCTGAAGCACGCAGACGACTACATCTCTCTACCACGCTCGGAGCAGGAAATTACGAACACAAAAGTGGGATTCCATGCACTTGGCGGCATACCGGGTTGCATTGGTGCCATCGACTGCACCCATGTGGAATTGGTCGTCCCACATGCCATGGAGGCCCAGTACCGCAACCGAAAACAATTTCATTCTCTTAATGTACAAATGGTGTCTCACTCCAACAGGATCATTACACATTGTTGTGCACGCTTTCCTGGATCAACCCATGATTCTATGGTCTTGAGGAACTCTACAATACCACGCTACATGGAGCGACACGCAGGGAACAGATCCTGGCTACTCGGTGAGTCTCATTTCATGCATGATAATGTGGGGTATGTGATGCGGCAATGACCTGGCAGGAAGGGGGGGGCGTACGTAGCAATGTCATTCCACAAACATCCTTTATTGTCCACATACAGGTGATGCCGGGTATCCACTGAAGAGATGGCTCCTTACACCACTCCGGAACCCACAGAACCAGCATGAGGAGGACTACAACCATGCCCACTCACGTACCCGTGTAGTCATAGAACAGGCATTCGGCCTACTGAAGACTCGTTTCCGCTGCCTCAGCAGGTCTGGCGGGGCACTCCTGTACCGCCATGAGAAGGTTGCAAAGATGGTCATGGCATGTGTCATGCTACACAACATGTGCGTACGTAGAAATGTGCCCATGCCCCCTGACCCAGAACTGCAAGCACCTGATGATGGTCATGATGAGGGTGGGGATGTGGCAGCACCTCAAGGAGTCTGCGAGGCACAGGAGGGCCGTGACATTCGTCAGATTCTCATTGATTCATGCTTCTAGCACTCACGCCTGGTGGCTGATACATGGACACGGGACTTGTGGCACTGTGTGTGTCTGGAACATGCACAATATGGACTGTACACCTATAAAGGCCTCGTACACAAAGATCAATGTCCACACATCTCATTGGATGATCGTGCATTGTTTATAGCATATGTGAAATTATGTTACACACCCCATCGACCCGCCACCCAAGTGAGCCCAACACACCCCCTCCACCCTCCTACCTCCCCCCCGAACACCAGTGTCCGAAGATGCTCATTGTCAGTGGGCAGACGCTATTGCAAGCCCCCTCTCCGGGTATCAGGGGCACCCCTGCCTGTGGAGCGCAGGTTCCTCCCAGATCTACGTTGGAGGCTGCCCTGGACGGAACTTGCAACGGATGATGTCTCTGCCTGCTCACGTCCATGCATGTCCCTAAGGGTTTGTGAGAGCTCAGTGAGCACACGGCGCACAGCGGCAAGTTCAGCACATACGTCTTTGGACGTCGCATGCAGTTCCCCCCTCAGGCTCTCGGTGCTTCTCTCCATTTGTACTCTCAGGCTCTCGGTGCTTCTCTCCATTTGTACTCTCAGGCTCTCGGTGCTTCTCTCCATTTGTGCCCTTAGTGTCTCTGTACTTCTCTCCATTTCTGCCCTAAGTGTCTCAGTTGATGTTTCTATGGCTGCCTTAGTACCCCCACATTCATCAGCATGGTCCTTGAGGAGCGTGGCCAGTTGCTGCTGTTGCACGATCACCTGGTCGAGGGACTGTTGCCTCTGCTGTGCCATGGCCATTTGCGGTGGTGTCACAGAGGGGCTGGTCACCTCATGTTGCCTTGCCACAGGGCTTGTGGGGGATGGCCAGTCGTCGTCTTGTGGGTGCCCCTGCGTGGTATCCTCATGGTGTACGGGATGGAACAAACAGGGGGATTGAGACAGGTCATGGATGGATCTTACTTCGACATCCCCGTTTTCTTTGTCGGAGCATGCTGCCATTCATGCAGTGTCACCTATGGTGCTGCTGCCACCAGAAGCAGTGTCTTCTGTGGCATCCATTGGGGGGACCTGTGGTGGTGCTGTTGTGGGCATGCTGGCTGCTGGGGTGCCTGTTGAAGTTCCCTCCTGTGTGCTGCCACTTGATTTGTGCTGCTGCCGTGTCTTGATGCGTGCAGCTGAGGTGGAGGGTCTTTGGCCGTTGGTCTTGGCCCTCTTTGCAGGTGTGCTGGTAGGGGTGTCCTGGAGCTCGTCGTTTGAATCGGACCCTGTGGTGGAGTAAAGGAGGGCGAGCGTTATTAATGGGTCTGTTGAAATTGGAATGGCAATGTATCACATGCATTGGGGTGGTACCTGAGGGTGATTTGGGTCGGTGCCTTGGAGGTGGTTTCATTTTTGTGTGGATTGAGGATGCAGTTGTTTTGCAGCCAGCAGTTAGGGTGTGCCTGCTGCACGTGTAGAGGGTGTTTTTAGGATTTTTAATTATTTATGTATTTAATGTGAGTTTTAAAGTGCGCTATCAGGCCAATGTATGTGGACGTTCTCCTGGACATGTGTTACTGTTGCACTATGTGGACACATGGTACTTCACATGATTGGACATTGTGGATTTAGCATTGTTTTATTTGGCCCACCTACCTGATTCTTCGGATGTCTGCACTCCTTTCTCCATCCCTCCGACTCCCTCTATACTCTCCATTCCAATGGTGGAGGCACAGATTTCTTCCCAGGGGGTCAACTTGATGGGTGATTCCGATCCTCCCCCGGTAGCTGTGGCAATGTTACGGTTGGCGGATAGTATGCTCCGTACGCGTATCCGCAGGTCGTCCCATCGCTTTCTGCATTGCTGTGGGTTGCGGGGTGCGGTCCCCACCAGGGCCCATATGGCCTTCTTGTTCGCAAGTGCCGTCCTGGTCATTTGCGTCGAGAAGACGACGGCAGCATTCTCCTGGAGGGTCTCTGTGAGCACGGTGAGTTCCTCACGGGAGAAGTGGACCTGCCGCTTGCGGTCGCACGCTTTTTTCGCTACTTTTCCCATTTTTATTGCTTTCACTAGGGTGGATGACGGGTTGGGATGTGTCTCAGGGTAGTATTTTTTATGGTTGTGTGGGAATTCAGATTTTATAGGTGTACGGCGTGCTGTTTCCCGTTCCGGGACCATTTTTTTACTTCCGTTTCCGTATATTTACGGTCACCGTACTTTCCGATTGCCGCTCATTACGGTGACCGCTCAGATGGGTGGCGGAATTGCACCTAGGGCGCCATACGACGGCGGTGAGGGGCGTTTTGGGGACATTTCCACCATCGCGGACTTTGCACTTCCGCCATGGCGTAGTGCTCGTGCCCGATGGGTCGGAATTAGCCGCACTTTGCTCTGTCGTGCAATGGTGGAAACGCTATTTACGCTATGGCGGTCAGGTCAGTCACTTTCCGCCAGGGTCGTAATGAGGGCCACTGACTTTTTTGAGAGAAACTAAATAATAACATAGACCTGGGTTTGACTGATTTTAGAATTACATGGTTTGGATTGTGGGGAATGCAGTGGTCCCAAGTGTTTCCTAAGTTGTTCAGTCTGAAAAGTACAGGGCAGTCAGACGGCATACTGATTCACTGTGGAGGCAATGATGTAGGTAATGTAGGAGGTAGGTCCCTTGCTTTGATGATGACTCAGGACTTGCAATAACTAATGGAACTTTTTCCTCACACCACCTTTATCTTTTCCAATCTGACTTAGAGGCAAAAAGGGAAGTGGACCATCAGATTTAATTTCAAATTTGAAAAATCATGTAGAAATGTTAAAAAGATAGTTACAGCTTTGATCAGAGACCAAAAACAATTATGGATGTCAAAGAGCAACATCCAGTTCTGTATAAACATGACAGAGTATATCTAACTGATAAAGGAAGTACGCTGTTCCTTTATAACATAAAAGCAGTACTTCATATGTGCTAAAATACTACACTCAGTGCACATACATTAACAGACGTATATTAAAATACAAAATCTTTTTTTTTAATCATGTTTTCATAGCAGTGGCCTGAACAATCCCATATAGCCATGGGTACATGTACATGTTTTATACACTCAAAAACACATATTGCAAAGTTTTCAAAGTTAAAATGACACATGGGTAGAAGTGATGATATGGATTCTGAAAGTAATGTAAAATTGTGTGGTGTAACATCCACAAAATAATATGATTACTGCAAATAAATTTGTATTGCAATATATGTGGCTCTGACAGCAGTTGTACGTATGGATACACAGTCCTGCTAAAATACACAATGTCCCATTGGTTTATCTTTGCCCACGGCTATAGAAGTCTCTGAGAGGCTGCAACATTTAATGGCTGTCTTTGGCTGCGAGCATAAGGAAACCTCTCTGTAGCCACAGGTATACATACGTTTTAACATAACAGAAAGCACATATGTGCAGAGGCTTCAAACTTTAATTAACAATAGGCTAGAGGCAAAGAGGCATGAACATGATGATATGTGAAATTTGGACTTTCAACATTCAAAAACGAATAAGTTAATTTGGTTAAAATGTCACGGTTTCCACAGCTATAGGCACGGGTATACCCGCAGCTATAGAAAAATAGTCAATATAGAACATTTTAATTTTCAATAATATTTCATAAGTTCTATGGGTGCCTTTACATGAAAATTGTCTGCAATAATATACTGTTTTTATTCTGACAATGTGTCAAACTCTGAAATGTCCTTATGAGTTCCATTTGAAGGTTTCAAAAACACATTCAATGTGTCTTTCTTTAGATGATGTCTTAAATGCCTTTTCCCCAAAATAACAGATCTTCTAGTCGCTGCTAAAAATTGATTTCCACAAATCATACATCCAGTTAATCTTCCCAAACCGCCATCCTCCAGCCAAAAACATAAACTTAGTGGATGCTTCTCAAAATATTCACCAATTTCTTCCACATCACTTTTTGTTGTTAAGTCAAAATCACCTATTCCTTCACAGTCTTCTGAAAAAGATTCAGGACCTAAGAAATCAACATCTTCAGTATGTACATCCATTTTTCAATCTATATAAATTGGACATCACAGCTGCTACTGACACAGGTCACTCTCCGTACAACACAGAATAAACACCACCTTCCAATAAAACACCATGTTTCACAACGTTTCACAAAATAACTTCAATCAAACAATCACATCACACAAAACACTTAGGATTATTAGGCATTAGAACCCCTAGTTGAATTGGTATATATACACATCAACCAAAGAATGGCATTGTCTTATAAGTTCAAGAACTGAAGAGCAGCTGAGGCACTTGAGGTCCTATTGGCAGCTACCCACTATGGAAACAATGAAGAGCCAATCAGAAAATAAATGCAGATAATCCCAAAATCTGGGATGAACACTGTTTTTTACACTCACCCTGCAATGGGCAAAGCAGTTCAAGTAGTGGCTAGAAGAACATTTTCCCACTTAGGAAGAAATACTGAAGGAAAATGCTGAAGAGAAGCAACCACAACTAAGTCCAAGACATTCTGAATTTGGTGAGTTTATTCTTTATGCTCATGTACCATGTGAGAAACAATCATATTTTTAATGAACAATTATCATTCTGTGAATAGGTATAAAAAACAATTAAAAGTAAAACATATCACTGAGGTATTTAGATGCCAAATAGTTTTGCAAAGTGACTAATAAAGAGCATAGTGCTTTTTACTAAGCCATTCAAAACAGTAATGAAATTTAAATATGTCACTGAAGTTATTAAATCAATTAAATGCTTTACTCTAGCTTAGGTTAAATCCACATGTATATGCTAATATATGTTCCATGGAAAAGAAGAGACAAGTCACCAACATTATATGAAAGAAAACACTTCCTATATACACTTACTGTTTTTAAATGTCTGTGCAACCAGTACTTTTAAATCGATTACGTCTTCAATTGTTTAAAAATATTTTAAATATTTCTAACAAATGAAAATGTGATTGAAGTATCTAGAAGGATTAAGAACCAGCCACCTGAGGAAATCCCTACTGAAACAATCATGGATACTTTAAAAGAAATTAAAGACATTTTAATGAATCATCACAATGATATAGCATCACAGAAAAAGGAACATAAAAGTCCTGAAGCGAAAAATAATAAACATGCAGACAATTGGGCTGTTGAAGAAAGTCTATAATGTGTAATTACAAAATGAAAAAGAAATCCCACAACCACTTCCACCCAATAAATATTGTTACAACAAACTGTTTGCATACTTACCTAACTTTCAAAAATTGCTTACAGTTATTTATGTTGTTGATGAAGACAACGTCTGTGGGTTTGCACACATGCTGCACTTAATATATCTCAAAATAGATATTTTGAGGACTGCCTACCACACACATATATACATATGTAAATGATTATTTTGTGTAAACATGTTTTCATAACTGTGGCTGTGAGACTCCAGGACACATAGGTAATCATTTTAGCCATGGCTACTGTAATTATTGTAATTGTACCTGTGGCTACCATGAAGGATATGTGGCACTATGATAAAAACTTTTTTTTTAAAATGTGGGGTTTTTAACATACACTTTAAAGAACCAATCACAGAATATTGGTCCATTTATACAGTCTGCATTTTATAACTGAAACCTGGACACTCAGATTGTCAGAAGCGGCTGTGTTTGCAGCGTGGCTTCACAACTGATGCTGGAGGGTCCCTTCCTCTAGCCCGCTGCTGTTGGCTCCAGCTTCACTGTAGTGATGGTGTGCTTCCTTGGGGCTGCTTCTCCAGTTCCAGTTGCATTTCTGCTGTGTCTGCTGGATCCCCACGGCTGCCCTAGTCACCCTGGTCGATGCCATGGGAACTGTGCATGGACACCATTCCATCTGACTTTCGAGCGCCGTAGCAATGTGCAATGAGCTGGCAATTGGGTCCCTTTGGAAGAAGGCTGTAAAGGAAGCAAGCTGGCATCTCTGCCCACCTGCCTGTTGACACCTCAGGCTAAGCGCGAGGCTGCTGCCTCTTTGAGCATGACCACTGTGGTTCCCGGTGAGGGGTATATTGCATGTTGGGGAGGTTAACCTTGGGATGCAGGCTCTTATATTGCTGTATATTATTATACAACAGTTAATACTGCAAGAGTGTGGTGGCTCTTGGACCATCATAAGCACCTGTGTGCCACTGTGCCTTTGATGCCACGTGTATATCATGGGTGTTCTACAGTGAGAGTACCTCACTCTGCATTGCCCTCTGCCGTGAGTGCTGTCCACTTGCTCTCTGCATCCTGACCTTTACCCGCTGCCTTCTGACTTCATATTCCTCTTCTCTCCTAGACTCCACCTTTGTCAGCCTATCTACCGCACATTTTGCTCCTGGGCCACTCGATGTTCTGCTCCTCAGAAATAGGCTGTGGGTGCTACTCATCAGACCTTGCAGGTCCCCCCTTACCCAGTGTGGGGGCTGGACATCTGCTCCCCAAGATCTGCTCCCACTATCAAATACCTGCTACTAAAGGTGTTGCCCATTCCCCCTTCTTGCAATTTCATTGCCCCCTGCCCTCTCAACATCACGCCTGGGTGATACCCATGGCATAGCCAGGACAGGTTTCTTTGAAGTGATCATAGTGGAGACAGCATCTGGGCTGGCCAGCAATGGTAGTGGCATATGGCTTCCTACTACACCCATGGCCCATGGATGGATCTGGACAATGGGCCTCATTACGACCCAGGCGGTAAGTTACCGCCTGGGCCGTGACTTTACCACCATGGCGTAAACTACGTTTACGCCATGGTGGTTGGCGGACTTACCGCCCCATTCCGACCTTGGCGGGGCGGTAAGTCCCCAATCCCCATTTACCCTTCCCCATTCCCATTTTTGCCCCATAGGGCATAATGGGAGTGGGGAAGGCGTTAATTACGCCACCGTAAATTACGGTGGCGTAATTAACTCCATGGTCCCTTAGCGCCATGGATTTTAACACCTGCTAAAAGCAGGTGTTAAAAGCACCATGGCGCTCGGGGACCTCGTAATTGGCGGTAAGGGGTCGGCGCAGCTAACGCTGGCGTTAACCCCTTACCGCCAGGGTCGTAATGAGGCCCAATGTCTTCCATCTAACTTATTCGGCACCCTGCAGTTTGCCCGCTGCAAGGGCTGATCATCTGCTCCTGGAGTTCAGCTTCCACAACCACATACTTTGGCTTTGCCCTCCTTTGGCCTCACATTCGCCCTGCCTCATCAACATCTCACCTGGGAGAAACCCCACAGCAAATTGTGGCTCTTGACTCAATGTGGCAGCCAAATCCATTTAATCTGTGGGGAAACTTTGACTCTCTGGTCTCCCTGAAAGCTGTGCACCCAGCCATCCAGTGACTGGTTTCAGAGCCTGTTCCATCTTTGCGCTGGCTACATTTTTACTCCTGCAAACTGATTTCCTTTTCTTTTTTATCATGTCTGATGCTGTTTTGCCCATTTCTACTTGCTGCACTCCTCTATTTTTTGTTCATCTACCTGAAATCTAAATAACCTTGCCTATCTTTCTTCCTTCCCCTATACACTTCTATGAATCTTGCCCTTTGGAATGCTTGTTTCACAATGTAACAATTCCCACTCAGTTCTTGATATTTTTCTTCATCTAAATCTTGTTTTTTTTATATATTACTGAAACTTGGCTCTCCCCTTCCTATACCTCGATTCCTGCTACTCTTTTTAAATCTGCACAATCCCTGTCCTGTGCCATGTGGCGATGGCACTGGCATTATCTATTCTTCCTCCTTTGTTACCTCTCCCTCACCTTCTCTTCGCACCTTTCCCTCTTTTGAATATTCTTTAACCACCTTTATAAAACCTTATTCCCTTCCTCTCTTACTGGTTTATCGGCCTAATGGCTCAGTGGCTACTTTCTGTGAGGATAGTGAAGCCTTACCCTCCTCTGTTCTACCTTCTTCCAACACCCTCATAATCCTGGGTGATTTCAATCTTCATCTCTCCTCTGCTCATTCCTTGCTTCCACTCCTTGCTATCCTCAATTCTTACCACTTTTCGGATCTTCCCACTCCCCATCCTATTCATCAGGCTCCAGTCTGTACCTTGTATTTGACTCTTCAATATTGTGCTCTTCTGTCTCTGCCCTGCTCATCAATTGTTAGGATCATCATATTCTCTCTTGGTCCAGCGGCATCCACCAATCTCAGTCGCATTCTACATGGTTTCAATACCTCTCTATTTATCTCATCCTGTATTTCTCCTCTTCTTTCTGACTCCACATTCTCTGCCTTCTCGGCTGAGAATGCTTTAACATCTTTTTCTTCCCCCCCGTTCCTCGCCACTTTATAACCTTTATCCTGCTTCTTTTTTTCTCCCTCTTGCAAACTCCCTCATTCTTGGCTTTCTTCCCATCTCTGCACAATGTGCCTAGTTCTGTGCCATCTTGAACATCGCAGATGCAAGTCCCACTCAGACTCTGACTCTTCTTCTTTTTCATCCAACCACTCTCTCCATTATGAGGCCCTTCTTTCAGCTTAGCACAATTATTGCTTTGACCTTATGCATGCCCAATCTGCTCACTCGGGAGTCTTTTCCAATCTCTTTCTTACCTTCTTACACCACCCACTCCTGATCATTCCTTCCACTCTACTCTCACTGCTGCCGACTTTGCAATGTATTTTTCTACCAAAGGTTTGTGCTGCCATTGTTACCACTACCTCCTCTCTTCCTCCTCCTTCGCCTTCCTCCCTAACCTTCTCCTTCTCCCCCATTAACAATGTAGAAACCTCTTTACTTCTGACTTGTTCTCACCCTGCTGGCTTTCTTTTGGATCTCATTCCATCTTCCCTAATTCCCAAAGTCGATTCCTTCCCTTGTCTCTCATCTTATCACACTCCTGAACACTTCTCTCTGCACTTCGATCTTTCATTCATGCTTTAAGCATGCTTCTGTTCTCCCCATTCTTAAGAAGCCTTCTCTCGACTCTACCTTCTAATTTTCATGCTATGTCATTTCTTCCTTATCTCCCAAAACTCCTTGAGAGGCTCGCCAACACTCAGGTTTCCACCTTTGTCAATAACAACTCTAATCTTCCTTTGCTCCAATCTGGCTTACGTCCCTCCCACTCAACTGAGACTGCCCTTCTATCTGTTGTATTTCTCTCCTTTCTGAATGTAAGACAAAGCATTCCTCTCTGCTCATATTACCAGATCTGTCTGTGGCTTTTGACACTGTTGATTACCCCTCTCCTCTTGGCTTCTTTGGCTTCTTTTGGGTTTGCTGACTCTGTTCTTGCTTGGTTTAGCTCATATATTTCTAACCATACCTATTCTGTTTCTTGTGCTGGTACCTCTTTTCAGACACTTCCCATCCTTCATGGTATCCCTCAAGGCTCGGTTCTTGGCCCCTTTCTTTTCCCCTCTATAGTCTCCTATTGCTCCCTTTATCTCATTCTTTGTGATTTCCCACTATTTCTATGATGATGACACACAATCTTTTCTCTCTTATCAAACCTTTACTCCGGCTATTCATGATAACTTATCTTCCTGCCTACTTGCTATGAAATCATGAATGTCAGAACACTTTGTTATTCTAAACTCCACTAAAACTGAAATTATTTTCTTCCCTGCCAACACCATTCTCCCCCTTCACTTCCATCCTCAGTTTCCTTTCCTCTTCTTCTTTACCTCTCTCCACACTGCTTGCAGTCTCGGTCTTTACTTTGATACAAACAAATCCTTTTTTTTCTCCCCACATTTCTACTATCTCTCTGGGCCTCATTCCGAGTATGGAGGTAATCATGGCGTTATTAGCGCCATGACTACCTCCAATACCGGTACCGAGTCCGCCCTCGTTCAATGGGGACTTACCGGTCTAATCCGACCTTTGCAGGACCGGTAACTCCCCACTGAAAAAGCCATTCCCGATTCCCATTTGAGCCCCCATAGGGCTCAATGGGAAGGCGCTAATAACGGTACCGCAAATTGCAGTACCGTTATTAGCTCTAAAGTCCCTTAACAGGTCCTGTCCTTAATGCCTGGTAAAACCAGGCATTAAGGAAGGGACCCGCTAAGGGAACTCGGAATAGGGTGTGAAGGGATTACCGGCACCGGTGTCCTTACCGGTGCCCGGTATCCCTTTCCGCCCAATTCGTAATGAGACCCCCCTTTCTTGTCGTTTCTATCTCTTTAATGTTTGTAAAATCTGCCCTTTTCTTACCTTTGGTGCCACCAAACTGCTGATCTCATCCCTAATGTCTTTTTGCTTTGTATACTGTTTTTCCACTCTCTTTGGTCTCCCTCTTTTCTTTCCTGTGTGGCCCCTTTAAATCCAATTGTATTGCTTCTATGCATCTTCCCTACCAGTTATCCCCTCATAACTTCCTTTCACAATCTCTCCTTTGCTTGGTTGGCTGAGTGTTTCCTCCTGTCTCAAATTCAATTTTCTTTGTATGATCTTTAAATCCCTCCATGGTCTTGCTCCCACATATCTCTCAGCCTTGGTCTCCTGCTATGCTTCTCTCTTTGTTCACAATTCCAGTTCTTGCTATCAATCCCTCATCCCCCATCTGACCAATCCCAGTTCTGCTCTTTTTCTCTTCTTGCTCCCTACCATTGGAATTCCCTGCCCTTCCCTCTCTGTTCTACTACCTCCTACTGTGCATTTCATACTTCTCGAAAGACATACCTTCTCCGATCTTAACTTCCCACGTCCAATTGCTTTTAACCTAACTAATTCTTACTCCATTGTACCTAAGTCTTTATTACATTTCTTGTAAATCTACCAATTTTCACTTTATTGTACTGTAATGGTTTTAATGTTCAGCGCTTTGGAGTAAAACACTCAATACATATCAAATAAATACAAACACAAATACAATCAAGGATTATTGATCTATTTATACAGGCTGTGTTTTATAACTGAAACCTGGCCCTGAAAAGGGCTATTTTGTGGTAAAGGGTTAAGGGGAGGTTTGACTGGCAAGGGAAAACAATTAGGATTTACACATGTTAAAAAGGGTAACTAAAAGAACATTTTGCTTGTGCATTTGTTTGTTTTGTGTTTTTTTGTTTTCATGTTTTATTAAGTGGTAAACATATTGGGCCTCATTACGACCCTGGCGGAAGACCATGGTGCTATTAGCACCATGGTCGTTGCCGGTAAGTTACCGACTCCGCCATGGAGAAAGGGGGAATTACCACCACATTACAAGGTTGGTGCCGTTAACCCATTAGCGCCTGGGTCGTAATGAGGCCCATTATCACTTTAAACAAAAAAAAACAAAAAAAAAAAATATATATATATATATATATATATATATAGATTGGCCCTTCCATCTAGGGTGGTATCTCCCACCACAATCCAGTTGTGGCATTTCAAACACATTACCATGTACTCCTGCAGATCGAGTGCATGCAGGATACAACAAGGGTGTGTGGTGGTGAGGTTGGGTGGTGGTGAATGGAACAGAAGAAGCGACATAAGTTAAAGGAAGTGGCACAGAGAATTGTGTTTGGCCGGTACATACCTGCATGCAGATTCTGTACCATGCACTCTTAACTTAACATGGAAATTAGCCTTCCTGTAAGGTTCCTTCACATCATCCCAATGGACATGGAAAAGTTGCTCAATCAAAGTGGAGATCACCAAACTGTGTGATGGTATATTGTAAGGTCTCCTTTGCAACACCTTCCCAGAGAAAGCACACTGAACTTCATCAAACCGCCTCCTTACTCTAATCCTCCTTCACACGAAAATACTGCTAACGAGAAAAGAGGCGAAAAACATTTCAACTTTGGGAAATAGTCAATATTCTTGCAGTATCTTTATCAACGTTGCCCTTTGATTCTTGTAACAGGTGATTGCTGCGGCGAAACGACATAGGACCCATAGGCGGATGATGGTAATGTTGACACCAGTTGCAACCAATATGGGAGCTTGCAGAGGGGCCAGTGAGCATAGTCCCCCCCAGAATGCTGGCAGTTGGGTGTAAGCCAGTTGTCCACACACCCAATAAATGTCCATGAGCACTGCAGAGCCACCTCAGATTTTGGAAAGGGGAACATTGTCTCTGCAATTCACATTTGCTCCCACAAAGGTCCTGCCATTGCCTCTGAAGCATACAGAAAATGGTGTACGTTTCTTGATTCTTATTGGGAGTCCATATTGATTTTTCCACGTTAGACATTTTGCATAACTGCCCCAGGTAGACGAACACGTGTTGTTTATCTTTTGTAACACGTAATCTTTAGTCCAAACAGCCCTGCTGCCCTGCAGCCTGTTGTCCACCTGACCCATCTGTCTTTGCAATAGACTTTGTCCTGCACCTGCAAGCCAGCCCTATGTCCACAATGAGACTGTTTCAGCCCTTTGGCATTAAAACATTTGGAGTCGGGGACATAGTTATAAAGAACCCACTCTTCCTGGCAAACCATTGCCATTCCTCAGTTATCTGCCTCTGCGCCCTCAGTTGATACATTTGTATACTATTGTTTGATCCTTTTTCTTCTATAATCATTTCCTCCTGTACATAATTGTTTTCATATACTGTTGTGTGGCTGTTGCATAGGGAATCAATGAACACACAAAACAAGGGTCACTCAATTTCTCTTTCCCACTGCTTTCGTGAGGTAAAACACATGCTCTGCTTTGCGCAATGATGCACATCCTCAGATTTGTCTGGATAACACTTGGATTTGAAATATCCCTCTTAACTCTCGTCATACAAACATTCATATTTGCAGATTCACTGTCATTGTTAGTAACATTATAAGACATACCCTTCTAAGCAGCTAAACACATAAAATATAACATTGAAAAACAGAAGCTGCAAAAAAGTAGGACAAAATAAAGCATCTACCACCTTAGAGTTGTTGCATTTCTCTGTTTGTTATGTGAAATGTCTGTTTGCCCAAATGAATGGAAAGGAGGCTGAGAAAAAACATCACAAGTTGGCCGGTGCAGAATTAATGTGCCAGTATTAATGTGTACCGGCATTTTTCCGCACCAGCCAACTACAAGTTGCTGTGGTAGCAGGAAGAGCTGCAGTTCATTCCACCACCCTACTGGCAAAACTCATTGGTCTAACAGGCATGGATAATGCCAGCACCTATAATACATGCAAAGTTACCATGGAGTCCTCGGGGATTCCATAGAATGGGGACTAACGCCGCATATCGTCATGTGTAATTCAGTGTACATTCCACCGGACCGAGGGCCAGTATCGGTAATACAGTTTGCCAGTATCCTGGCGGATTTACCACCAGGATACCGGCAAACTTGTTATGAGGGCCATAGTGTAAAACAGGTTAAAATGTTTCAGATAATATTCTCCTTTGCACTCCCCCCTCTTATTTCACTTGCTGTTGGAGGGGGTTGATGGAAATCCTGTCCTTGTGAACGTCTCTGAGATGGATCCAAACATGTCTTCCAGATAGTTTAACGGTGGTGGGAGTAGCATAGAGCATGTCAAAAAGTCAGTCGAAGCACAGTCATGTCCACTTGCACACAAAGTTGTGCATGTATTCTTTGTCATGAGGAAAAAGGAAAAAGTTGTTGTAGCTGTGCTTGCATTGACTGTTGTTGTTACACTGATGAGGTGTCAGCAGTGGTGGAGCAAGCTCTTGGTATGGGTGCCCAATCTTGTGAGATATAAATGTGATTGATTTTGTTAATTCCCTAAAATATCCCTGAAACACTTCTTCTGAAATCTGTGCAGACTTGTGTGCATTGGAGGATGTGCGTGTGTGTGAGAGAGGTGTGTGCAGCCTCCTTCCTGTTATAATCTTATGTGGAGTAAAGTGATGAACTGACCCTGGCTAGTTGCCCAGTGAAAACAAGGTGACAGTCCAGACAGTGCAACCAAGATATTTTAAACATGTCACACATTTTTGCATGCCTTTGTTTTGAGGAGGGTGTCATTCTCTCAACCATTCCTTTGGCCTGGAGGTGGTAAATTGAACACAAAGTCATATTTCTTTGAATATGTCATTAGAAAGGTAGGTTCTGTTGTCAGATCTGAGGATGTCACAAATCCCCTACTGGGGAAATACTTTGTGCAGCAGAATCTGGCTACACCTTTGGCATCAAGGCTGACAGAGGGGCCAACCTCCATCCATCGGGAAAAAGGACAAACCACAACGATAAGGTAACAATAGTTAGTGCACCTTTTAAATATGTCATAGTTGATATATACATGTTGAAAGGGTTCTGATGGACAATTCAGGGTCGCATTAAGTGTTCAAATAGTGAAACTAGGATTATACTTCAACCAGGTGATGCAGTTTGTTGTGAAATCTGTAACAAACTTGTGAAGGTTTGAAAAAAAAACAATCCGGTTATAATTCTGCAGCAATATATTCTTTGGTTGTGTGTGCTGGGAATTACAATTGTTCGAAATTAATGGTAAGCAGTGCTTGGGGCATAACTGCCTTCCCTGAAATATTCTGTTGCCAAATAAGATCAGTAAGAGAAAGAGAGCACCCTCCCTTGACCAATGAGTTATTTTCTTTTTGGGCTCTTGCCCCTGCAATTCAATAAGGTGGACATGGGGAAGACTATAGTAGGGAATTGCAATTTGTACAAGTTGTACTGAGAATTCAGTGGATTATATGTCGTCAGGTTTTGCTAAGTATGCTGCTTCTTTTGCTGCCAAATCTGCAGAGTCTTTTATGTTGGTGGGGTCATTTAAATATGATGCTTCTTTTGTGTAGTTGCCATAAGCAATTTTGTCTGCATTGTTTGTGTGAGCTTTACATTTTTTTATCACTACTACTGCAGGGAGGGCTAATTCATCTATCAACCTTGAGATTAGTGCTGAATAATTTTAAACCCTCTCTTCTACTATATAGGGAGGAAAGAGTGAACTGTGGATGTGACATATGCTTAATCTGAGTATATGGTAATAGGGTGGCTGTGGGAAAAATCTAATGCTGTTATGAGAGCCACAAGCTCTGCTTGCACAGAATAGTGCGAGGGCAATTGTAATTGTGCCACCACATGGTATTCCCCTGATTTGAGGGAAACTACCGCTGCCCATGTGTGCCTGATCCCGTGCTCTGATCAACAGTCACTGATCCATCATCAAAAAACAGTTTGCTTTCTTCGAGTTCATCCTACCTAATGGAGGCTCCCTCAGCCAACGTGTCCTGATACGTACCACATTTGTGTACTGTGTCATGTGCCTGTACTTGTTCTTTGATTAATGTAGCTGGATTAAAAACTTGGGACTTCAAAATGTGGATTGACGGATTGGACAGAATAATTATAAGTGTTCTTGTATAAAGCACTTAATACCAGAGACCAGTTTCTAAGCACGAGACTGGGATTCAAATTTATGTTGTTATGCATTGTCTTACTTCAAAAACACACATGTTTCACCTGGGCTATCTTCCTGGCTCAATGCCAGAGACCAGTTTCTAAGCAAATGACCTCGTACTTTGAGGCTCGTTGAGTTGTGAGAGTAGATTTTGATTTCTCTGGGATTGCAAACACTGAATGTTCCACAAAAAGGATCACAGGGCACCCCATAGTGATAGTGGATCATTTCTGTATTGCAAAGGCAGCTTCTGCCAGAGCCTCCTCGCATGGGAAATGTCCTTGCATCACTGGGTCCAGAAGACCACTATAATAAGCCAGAGGCTTATGTTCCATTGAGATATTCTGTATGAAGACACCCATCATCACCTGACCGTTAGAGTGTGAGAAGAAAAATAATCATTTTTTATATTCTGGGGTGGCCAGAACTGTGGCACTGCTGATCGCTTTTTTAAACTCCTGAATGGATTTAATCATCTGATCTGTCCATACAATGGGCCTCATTACGAGGTTGGCGGAATGGGTTTACTGGCACCGGTAATGGTGCTGGTGCCTGTAAACCCATTCCGCCCTATTATGAGGTTCCCTTGCAGGACCCGCTCAGAACATCTGGTCAGACCAGACACCCTTTGCAGGTCCCACAAGGTGACCAATGAGCTAATAACGGGCCCGTTATGAACAGGACTGTTATTAGCTCCATCCCCACTCCCATTGAGCCCTATGGGGGCTCGAATAAGAATGGGGAATGTTTTTTTGAATGGGAACTTACCGGGTCCTCCAAGGTTGGAATGACCTGGTAAGTCCCCATTCAGGGAACCCGGACACGAGTTTGGAGGCACCATGGCTACCTCCAAACTCGTAATGAAGCACAATGAGTCTTTTTGCTTTCTGTGCTTCCTGTAGCTCTGTAATAGGGGATTGGTGTATATGGAGTAGTCATATATCCATGCTCAACAATAATTACATATACCCAAAAACTGTTGCATTTGCTTTACCGTGGTAGGTTGTGCTGTGATCTGCATTGCTGTGGCCCTCTCTCTGGTTATTGTCCTTCCTGCTGACAATATTATCTGTCCTAGGTGCACAACCTCTTGCTGGCAAGAGTGAAGTTTACCCATGTCCACCTTGTAACCCTTTTCCACTAATAAGGTCAAAGGTTTTACTGATTCCTCCCTGCATAACTCTTCTGTCATGCTGCATACCTGGAGGTCATCTACACACTGAATCACTGTGCTCTGTGTTTTTAAGTTCCCCAAATTCATTTAAAAAAACTCTGCTAAAAATACTAGGGTATTCACAGTACCCTGTTGGCAAATGAGTGTGTTAGAATTTTCATCCTCTATAGGTGAATGTGGTGAGGTACTGACACGATGGAAGTAATGGGATTGATTAAAAAAAAATTCTCGAGGTATATTACTGTAAAACATGTTCCTTTTGTGGGGTTGTTACACAAGATGGTGTCAGGGTTTGGGACCACTGGGCATTCTGCCTCTACAATGCTGTTCAATGGGCGCAAGTCCTGCACCATCCTCCAAGATGAGCCTCTTGTTTTTATCACAGGATAAATAGCTGTGTTACATGCGGACTCTGATGGTTGTATTATACCCTACTACCATGAAGCCCATAAGGTGGAAAAATGCATTTCTCTGCTTCTTTTGACATGGGGTATTGTTTTACTCACGGCAAGACTGCTCCTTGTTTCAGTTTAATGCAAACATCCCCTAGGCTTTTTAGCAACCCTACATTGGTCTACAACTCACTGAGCAACTGATCTAAATCTTCCTACAAGTGTGACCATATTGTGTTGACGAGGAGGAGGGTGGGTGGTACTTCTCTGTGTTCTACTAAAACCTGGCAGGGTATGTACATTTCAGATATCATTTCTCCCTCGTCTTCTGTGTCCTTAAAGAGCCGTTCACAGGCATATCCCTCAATCACTGTGTTGGGTCATTGCATACAACCAAGCGCCATTCATGATCCTCCTTGTCCAAACCAGATAGGATTACCATGTTTTTCTTGGTGATCACTGCCTCCAAATATATCTTGATAATGGTATGTGACATCCAGTCCTGCTGAACTGTTGGTCTAAATAGAAACTCGTCAGGTATACCCAGTAAAGGAACAAATCTATGTGGAGTGGTACACATCGCAGGGTGCTGTGGCCACAGACTGCATGTATTACTGCGGCGGTCTTCATGTGGTACATGCATGGCGTGGAACATACTATACCTTCCTGTGTAAATTAGATGGTCATATTCAACTTGCTGATCAGGTCTCTATCAAGGAGATTGATCAGGAAGTGTTGTAGATATAACAATGGTGCTGACAGATTGTGTGCACTCATGGAGATACATAATTCTTCAGTGAAATTAACTGATACCACAGCCAGAGGGAATCCTTGTGTGTCCATTAGTTTGACCGACATACAACCCCTCCTTAATGCAGAATGTCAATGCTCTAATGTTGACAAAAAAGGAGAATGTTCAACCCCCTATCTTAACTCCCACTTAGGGCTCCTCATCCGAGTCAGTAGTTACTGATACTACAAGGCACACCAGAGCTCCCTGTGCCTTAAAACTCAGTGCTGGGGGTTCCACCTGCTGCAGTACTGGAGCTCGGGCATAGACATCAGGATTTGTGATCTGAGGTGCAAACTGTGGTTTTGGGTTATACTGGTGCTGGTGTTGAAAAGCAGGGCAATATGTTGGCATGTTATACTTAAAAGGCATTTCTGGTCTGCTCCTACGCTCTTGTGCAAAGTGACCCATTTTCCTGCAGCACCAACACTGCTGTCCCATATGAGCCCTCAAGCCTCCAAATCTACACACTTTACCCCTCTGCATATGTCTACTTCCGCTCTGAAAACCTCCCATGTGCCTCCTAACATCTCCTGGTCCCTCTGGCCATCCCTGTGGGGATTCTTGCTCATGTTGCCCTCCCACATTGCTGGTTATCACTGCTCCGTCAACACTCACCTTCACCAACATTTTCTGCACAGACTTTGTCTCTGCCCTCTATGCTTGCTCTGTCCGATCATTATCCTTTTCCTGTTTTTGTCAGCAATAGTGTATTATGTGTGCCTGTAATTCCTGCCATTCTTTTGCTTCCAAACCAAAAACTTTGTTCAAATCTGCTTGTATGTCTTTGGGGAGCCCCCTATGCAGCATGTGATAAAAAAAAACAATAATATTCTTGTCCCATGCCTCCCCTGTCTCTGTCCACCACATCTTTTTTATTAGTTGTATATTTGTATTTGTATTTATTGTTTTATATAGCGCCTTAATCCAAGGTGCTTTACAGTTAACAACAAGAACACATAAGCTGCAAGGTCCTAATCTGACTTCATTGTGCAGGTCGTGACGGAATGAATGTCGGGTCTATCGGAGTACATGTTCCTCAACACTCTCCACATGTGCGCTCAACAGTTATTAAATGGGGGGGCAGCTTGAGCAATGTCATTTAATGTTACTCCTGGATACCACACCCTTTTTGCACATCTCATTCATTAGTTCTACTAACAGAGGGGCAAACACATTGTTCATGTCTCCCACAGCTAAGATGATGCCTGTGGTATGTTTATTGAGGGCATAAATCCACTTGGCTGCTCCCGGTGTAAGGGAGGGCAACGCATTCACTACATTTTGCTGGTCCATGTGAGGTCAGGGCACATACTGCTGTCCCCCAAGCCCTTTCTTGATCAATGGTAATTGTATTCCCTGCTTGTTGGGTCAGGTGTTCTCTTTGCTAGGGTCATCCCACCTGGCAGCGGTCAGAGCTTCTGCCTGTATGACTTCACCTCCCCCTCTTCCTTCTCAGATTGCCACCCAGTACCATTGTCCTCTTCCTCTTTCCCAAAACCCCTGAAATGTCCTCATCAACATTCCCATCCTGCGACCCTCGCCTGCACTGCATACACTACCTATATTGTCTAGGGATGTGTTGTCAAACTCTTCACTCTCGATCTTTAGGAGAATGTGTTCTGTACTCCATTCATCAGCACATATAAGCCTACACAGTGCCTCCCCTTGTCCCTCTTGCTGGTTCACATTGCCCCCTGCTCATCATAGCTCCCTAGCTGCCTTTTATATTGTGTCCTGTAACTGCTGTGATCCTGGTCTTTAATCTCTGCAATATGAGAATCTTTGGTGGCTCCCCTGATTTCCCTGACTTTGCCGCCCCCACCCACTACTTGGGAGAAAATGTGTGTCTGGTGTATACTGCAGAAGGTCATAGAGGGTAGGACCCATATGGGGGTGGCAGATACTTGTCTTTGGCAGTGGTTGGGCACTTGCCTGTTTAACCGTGTCGAAGGTATTTTCCTCATCTACAAACATTTTCCATAAATTCAAAAGACCTTGCCAGTTCTTCAACGCTTTCCCCTTACAGGATGATAACAAATATGTTTGCATATATTCCAAAAAATATTTATCATATGTGCTTTCCTCAGCCAATGGTGTAAACATGTTCCCTATCGTTCCCTACATCCTTTCTTTATGGTATTTCAAAATCTTTTCTTTATACTGTGGGGGCACTTTCCACATGTGCTCCAATAGTGTGTCCATCCTGCCACAAAACTCCCTTTCAACACTTTCCAAATGACAATACCTTCCACCAAAAAGTCAAATGTTCCTATCTCAACTACACACAATCTGGCAATGGAACCAGTTCACTCACACAGGTACTAACCTCATAAAACATTATAAACACCTTTGTTATCACAAATAATACAAATATTCTCCAAAGCACCTTAATTTACACAATTGCTGTTAATACTGAACAAATAAAAAGGTCTTTATGTACACAGTTAATAAAGTATCTTATACACTCATTTATACAATGATGTAGATCCTTTCTCTATCCCCTTAACTTGAGGCGAGCAAACTGAAACATTCCCGTGTACCTCAGAACCTAGGGATATCCTGCCTTTTTATTATAGGACAATCACTTTATACACAACATTGGGCTCATTACAAGGTTGCCGGTCTGGGAAACAACAGTATCGGTAAGCTTACTGGTACCGTTGTATCCAGACCGGCAAACTCCGAGTTGTGCCACGGGTGCCTTTCTGTCTGCCTGGTCTGCCCTGGCGGAATGAAAGGCACTCGCGAGCACAGCAAGCCTGTAGCACCGGCACCATTATGAACGGTGCCCGTGCTACAGGCATCCCCATTCCCATTGAGCCCTATGAGGCGCTAGTGGGAATGTGGATATACCAGCACCCGCGGGTCCGGCAGGGCCGGAATACCTCGGTAATTGCCCATTCGCGGGTGCCGGAATTTCATGCCGGTTTAGAGGTAGCCTTGCCGTGTTACCGCAAGGCTACTTCCGACCTTATAATGAGGCCCATTTCTTTCCCCAGAAAGAGGAGCTTCCCCAATACTTCTTCGACACATATATAATAACAAACCTTCCAGGAAAGAAAGGAGCAAGAGAGAGAGAGAGAGAGAGAGAAAGAGAGAGAGAGAGAGAGAGAGAGAGAGAGAGAGAGAGAGAGAGAGAGCGAGAGAGACTGTATCGTGGGCCTCATTACGAGGTAGGTGGTAAGGGATTACCGGCACCGGTAAGGACACCGGTGCCGGTAATCTCTTACCACCCTATTCCGAGGTCCCTTAGTGAGTCGATTCCTTTATGGAAGGGACCTGTTAAGGGACTTCAGAGCTAATAACGGTACCCCAAGGTTGGAATGACCCAGTAAGTCCCTATTTCGGGAACCCGGACCTGGAATGCAGTATGGATGTAGCCAAAAAACACAATATTAGAATAAATTCACATATAGTCAGAACATTATTTGTAACTACATTCTAAGCATCCTATTGGCTCCTGGCTGTATTAAGCCTAAGTTAGCACAAATGTTCCATGGTGCATTGCACCACTCTCATTTGTTAGTACAAATGCATGTTACATTTTAATGTGCATTTCCTGACAGGTGACCTAATTACGTGCAGTCAGCAAGAAGAGTGACATTTGCCACCTTCAGCAATAAAATAAATGCAAGCCTATGCTCCTCCATGAGACCAGATAACTTGACACCTGTGTCAATCCTCGTACCTGCAGCTCTCCCACGTTAAAGCCTGCTGGTGTTTCCATCACATTCAATTGAATGGAAATACCCTTTTGTTAATAGCAATCCCGCAAATGGTATTTTCTCTTACCCTCTTACGTTGAGGATTTCACATCCCCACAATTATTGTGGCATGGCCAGAATCTGCAGGATTGTGAAGGTCATCACCATTTTAAAAGACACAAAGCACTCACACCCTGAAAGAAATAATATCTACCACTAACCAGTGTGCCCAGATGCTAGGACATACTCATTTTTTAAAAGGTAAAGTACTTCCAAAGTAATCTGAAAATAATACAAATGTAATCAAAAATAGAGTGCATAAAGGGCAAGAAAAAAAGCTTTTATTTGTAAAATATGGCTGGGAGAATGTGGCACCATCTCAACACGCCCACTCTGGACTAGAATATTTAAAGCAAAAAAACCCACAAAATTCTACAAATTCAACGTTAATTTTAAATTATAATATTTACATTGGCAGTTAGTCAATAAACCCTTAAGGAACACTATACATTAAACATTATGATTGGAGGTTTCCTTTCTTATGACCATCAAAATACCACCACTCAAACATGACATAATTTCAAAGTCAACACACAATGTATCGTTTTAATTGGCTAGCACCTTTCATTGTACAATTGATGAAAAAGCCCTGCGCTAATTGGATACTGACACCTAACACGGCTCAGGAAGTACAAACCAATCATACAGTGAGTGAAAATCAGCAAAGTCAAAACTTTGTTGCAACCCATGAAACACCACAACACCTTCCCCATAATTGGGCCTCTTGGCTTCCAGACCCCTGCACCTGCTCACTCTGTGACTCCCAGCTCGATACATGTTGCCAAATCTGGAAGCAACATCCTAGTTATCTTCTCTCAATGAATAGCTGCATGAAAAAACATGTCCGAGACCTGCTCCAGGAAATTAATGTCTTCTTTTTATTTGTTGCACCAAGACACTTTATTACTGAACCAAGTGCACATTCAGTGGGGGTGCTGTGATCAAAACCTGGTTTTCATTTTGGCAATGCTGCTGTCTGGAACCTTCTCAAATATCTATTGTGTATTCATCTGGCTGTTGTCTATCTCAAGTCTCATTTCAGGCCCCTGACAATCTCCTCCCTTACAACAATTAGCTGGCAACTGTTCAATATACTTTTCCTTCCTGATCTTGGATGCTTTGAGCTTTCTACCCGACAGCTGAAATATAAATTCAATTAAATGACAATAGCTCATAAATGCAGCCTAGCACACAGGAGTGGCAAAGTGTGCAGCCTTTAACAATGGCCTATTCTTACCGAGCAGACCTCTTGCCCAGTACAACAATTAACAACTAAACTTAATTAAGTACAATCTGCATAATCAAAATAAATCCAAACTCCATAACCTTATGTAATAATATAGGTGTGATGAATTAAATGAAAAGAAATACTTTGCTACACGTGTCTTTTAAATTGTGTCAAAACTACATCTTCCCTAAATACAATATCAGACCACATAAATATGTGACAGTGATGTCACTGCCAAGGGCGTAATGCCTTGCTAAAACAGTTGCACACGTTTAGTATGTGGGATTTGCATATTTACAGTTTGCATGTGTAGTTTTTATCCTAGGTAATGCCGAGAGCAAGAAGAGCATCTATTTTCCAAGTGACTACATGGCTTCCTATAATGTCGACCAGAGCAGCAGCAGCTTGAGCAGGCAGCTCCTGCTCACCACCTAGCAGACCATTGGATTTAATTGGAAATCATACTGCTACTACTATGTATGGCAAAAAGAATATTGAGACATTGGATAATCCCTCCTTCAAAAAATCCAAGCAACTCCCAGAACATTCTGTTGAATTCACTCCTAGTACTTCAGATGTGTTTTCTCTCCTGAAGCAAGTTGCTGGCAATGTAGGACATGTCAAGACTCCCCTCTCTGACCTGTCAGACAAAGTCCACACCCTGGAGAAGCAAATAACAGAAGTAAAGGCACAAACTTCTGGATTGTAGGGGATGCTTCTGTCAGTTATAGAGCCTACAAAGACCTGAGAGATGACATGAATAGACTGCACTTGAAAAATATGCAGCTGGAAATTCAAGCTAGGATTAATAAGCTACATAGTCTAAGAGTACCGGAAACACCAGATACTGACTTGGCTGTCCCCGCTTACAAGATTGCTTGCCTGACTTTGATTTAATTTACAAAGGGGTGACATAGATGTGGTGTTTAGAGCTGGCAAGTTGAATGCCGGCAGACTAGGCTGATAATTGTAACTTTTCTCAAGACCATGATTAAGGAAGCTGTCCTGTAATGGGCTAAGTGCCTGGGTTCCCTGTGTTGGTGTGGGAACATAATACAACTTTATCCTGTCTTGCCTAAGGATGTGTAAACCAAAAGGCAGGTCTTTGCGGTGGCCAAGCATCTGGAAAAAATATTTTGGAGTCATGGTTTCCCTCCTGATGCCTGCATCTCTAAAGCTCCATCTACCTGATGGTGTGAAGATCATACAGGACCCTGCACAAGCATGTGACTGGCTTAAGGAATGCCCTGCTGTTCCCATGAAGTGAAAGTCTACCTGTGCATTCTGAGGCAATTTTTTAAAATTAACGTGTTAGTTTGTATTACAAACCTTTACATTATGTTGTTTCTCTACATGAATAGCTTCATCCAATTTCTTTAAAATAAGAGAGATCCTCTAGTTAAAGTGTGTTTGTCGTGATGAAAGTCCAGAATTGGATAATCATGGTTAATTATTTTCCGCTTCTTGCCAGAGATTATTTGATACCAAGTGTCTTCATCTCCATGGCTTTTTCTCTGTGGGTACATCATACTATTGCACTGGTACTGCCGTTCAGTTAATAGAGGGCATTTCATCAGAATGTGGTGGATTGACTGTGTTTGGTCAGGGTCTTTGCAGAATCTGCAGACATTCTCTTCCTTGGTTATTTGTTTTGTTGCTGCTAAGTATTTTTTTGTGGGTAGGATGTTAAAGCGAAGTCTGAGGTACAAGTCTCGTATTTTTCTAGAAGGAGATCTTTCAAGGTATGGGGTAGCTCATTGAGAGCTCTGCATTCTAGGTCAGAGATGATATTTATCTTGTACAAGGTGTTTTCCTATATTGTTTTTATCCAGTATTCTCTTTGACTTTTTGTTTTGCCTTTGTAGGTCTGTTTATTAATATTCTGTTGGGATGTCACTTTGATTAAGGAGTAGTTGGCATGCCTCTTTTCATAGTTCCAAAGCAGGCGAGTGAAAAGTTTCCATGGCATTAGTCAGAATTCTGATTGCCGGGATGTCTTCACCACTGATGATCTTTCGGTAGACATACAATTGTTTCCTACTTTTGATGAACTTTAGAGATTGGAATCCCAGTTCGTATTTCATTCTCGGTGTAGGAAAGGATGGAGCTATAGAGAGTATTTTGCTCCAGAATAGACCTTCCATCAGGGGCCAGATATTGCAAGGTGTGTTAAGTAGTATTTCGCTCCCATATAAGATTATAGTGCTAACATTTTGTTTGTAGAAAGCTATGATGGGTTTCATTGTATATTGCCCACATTTCAAGTGGATGTTCAGGTTTGTCTGGCTAGGGTGAGTGCTCTGTTCGTTAGGTGTCTAGTCCATGTCTATGGAATGTGGGATTGGCAGAGCCATACTCCAAGATATTTGATCTCCTTGGTAACTGCAAGTTTTTTCCCAATAGATGCAGTTGTAGAGAGGCATTTTGTTTAATGGTGCAGTGTTCCAGTGACATTACTTGAGTTTTCTCGACACTGATTTTCATGTCGTTTTTTGTTATGAAGGTTTCAAGGTTGTTCAGCCTTTTTTGTAGGCCGCCTTTGGTTTTATCTATAATTACAATGTTGTCTGCATATAATGTATATGGTACAGGTATTGTGTTGTGTCTCAGCAAATTTGTTGAAGCAATTTTTGGATTTTCAACAATGTCGAAGAGGTAAAAGTTAAAAAGATTAGCGGCCAAGGGGCATCCTTGTTTAAGGTCATTTGTTGTGTTAATCACGGAGCTCAGGAGTCTGTCGTTGGTCAATCGGACTCTAATAGAGGTGTTGCTGTAGATCGCTCTGACGGGTTCCAGCAACTCAGTGGGGCAGTTATGCTTCTGTAATTTTTCCCACAGCTTGTCTCTAATTACACTGTCAAAGGTCATTTTGAGGTCTACAAAAATGGCATGGATGTTAGTTAGCGTTCTCAGTGATTCCAGTTTCAGTATGTTTAGTATTAGGAGATTGATGTTAGTGACAACATTTTTTGCGAACCCAGTTTGACATGGATCTTGTTTATGGTGTTCTTTGGTCCATTCGTTGATTCTTTTGACCAGAATTGAGGCGAAGATCTTTCCTATTGGGTCAAGCATTGCCGGGGGCGGTAGTTTTGGGGATTGTTTCTTTCACCTTTTTTTTAAAACAGGAACAATAATCTCTGTTTTCTAGGTGTTTGTTGTGCACTTATTTTCCGAGATCAGTGTGAAAATTTGCACACATGGTTTGGCCCAGGCTTCAGGTTGGGTTTTGATGGTGTTGTTGCTTAAGCCATCGGGCCCCGGTGTTCTCGAGATGTTTAGCCTTCTGATGTGTGCAAGAATTTCATCATAGTCCCATTGTTTATACCAGGCTTTGTTGTTAGTAATGTCTGTGTTTGTGTCATCTGCTTGGTCCGTGCCTTTGTTGTATAAAGTTCGCAAATGATCTGCCCAAGCATCCGAGATTAATCGTTGTAGAGATGGTTGGATCGGGTTAAGCATTGTCCACAAGTCTCTAGTGTTTCTCTTGTTCAAGGAATTTAGCATTGATTCAGCATTGTTTTTTGTGATCATTGCTCTGATGTTTTTGAACCAGTTTCTATATTTTTGCTTGATGTTTTTTGTTTCCCGTTTTATCACTGGAGTCCATTTTCTTGGCTATTCTTATAGATGTCCTTAGTTGTTTTTTGGCAAGTGCAATGGTCTCAGAGTAGACATGCGTATGTGTCACCTTGTATGGGCATCCCTAGGCTTTTTTCGGGAGGTATGGCTTCAGTATCCATTTATAGTTGATTTTTTCTTTGTCTCCTCTCGTTGATGTTTTAAATATGTCTTCTAGTCCTCCCATCTTATGTTCACGTATGCGTAATAGATTGCGTCTGGAGTTTGCCATCTTCTCTAGATTTTGATGTTCGGCGCTCCATGTCATTATGAGTTTAGTGTGGTCGCTGTTTTTGTCATTTTTGATTGTAAAGTCCAACATATTATAATGTAAGTTGGGAGAGATGTAGATGTAATCAAGATATCTGTGCAGATTACCGTAATGCCAGGTTGACCTGGCTGGTTTGTCTCCTTGAGTGTTTCCATTGAGGAGGATAAGGTTTTGCCTCCGTAGAGCAGCTGTCCACAATTTAGCTTTATGGCTCATATTGTTATTGATCCCATTTTTTGGAACAAGTGGAAGTTGAGGTCACCACATATTATTAATTGGAGAAGTTTATACTTTATATACAGGTTGTCAATGTGGGTTAGTATCTCGTCTTGGAAACTCTCATCTGATGAGAGAGACCGGCTCCAATAGATGTTTGTAATAGCCAAGAGGCACAGTTATTTCTCTTTGTGCATATCAGAGTTTGTATGCTGGCTTGGTTTGAGAATGGTTATTTGGAACCGGATTGTGTTCGGCCTCTTGGTCCTGTTTCTGCTGGAGTCATGTGGCTCATATATCCATCGCAGATTGGGGGGGTCGGGAATCCAAGTATCTTAGAGGCAGACTATTTCATATTCGGAGAGGTCGCTGTTCGTGTTGCCAAACAAATGTGCAGAGACTCTGGTGTTGCAGGAACAGAGCCTGAAGGGCTGTGTTTGCTCTGTCTGTTGACATTATAGGTAAGTAGTTTTTTCCTTACTTCTTGCATTCTTTGTGAAGGCGCTCTTGTTGGCAGCAAGAGAGAAATCTCTCTGTATGTTGCTTTGGTTGCGTTGGTCCAGCCGCTGACTTTTCGCTCCCATCTCGCTTTTGGCATAGCTTCGCAGTTGTCTGGGATTGGGTGGTTTTCCCATCTTTTGCATCAGATCTTGGCCTAATTGGTGACTGTGTTTTTCTGTTTGTGCTGGTTGAAATGTTGGCAGTGTCATACTTTAATCTGTGTAGCTTGGCCCACGATTTTCATTGCCGTTGTGTAAAATTTGAGTTGGATTATTATATTGTCTGTTTTGTCATCATCTGGAAATTCAACTACTGTTATCTCTTCTGAGAGAATTTGTCGTAAGGCGGGGATTGCATGAAGTAGTCTCAGGAGATTTGTTCTGTTCAAGATTAGGTAATAGTGTATCAATTCAGGTCTGTATATCTCTATTCTATGCTTTATATTTTTTCTTGCAGATTCAGAAATATTGGTAGTTTTATAACTTTATTCAAGTTAGTCAAGTTGTATGATCTAATAAAGGAATTGCATTCACGCGTCTGCTCTTACGGGTAATCTTCTGGCTCAGAACGTGTGGATTGGCGGTCCGTACTGTGTCTATCGAAGTTGCGTCCTGTTGGTAAATCTGACCAATCTCCATCTGTATCAAAGATTTCTTTGCATGAGAGTGTTTAATTCTTGCTAATGTTGGTGTTTCCTTCTGTATACTCCTCTACAATGTACAGGGATGAAGTGTCGCTGGAAGCATCCGGTAGCTGTGGAGTAGGTGTTCTATTAGGAAGGTTTGCATTATTTGCTTTTTGATGCTCGGGGGTGGTTCATCATGTGTGAATAAGTTTATCTGCAATTCCATGATTTCTTTGCTATTTCTTGTTTCTTCGAGCAGTTGATTTTTCCTGTAGGTCTGTGAGTTGGCATGTGATCTTGAGTTTTTTCCTGAGCATTAGTTTGAATCTCTTTTGTTGTTGCACCTTTTCTCGATGTTGTTGGAAAGGTCAGATTGCGTAATAAGGCATGAGAGCCTTTTCTGATAGGTTTGGGGAGGTTTTAATTTTCCACTGTGCGTTGTTGTTTATCTTTCCATTTGTAATCAGACGTTTTTTGGCCTGGTCGAAGATTGGAAAAGCAACTGTAGTTGGTCCAGTTTGTCG
Organism: Ambystoma mexicanum; assembly: GCF_040938575.1. Classification (NCBI taxonomy): domain Eukaryota; kingdom Metazoa; phylum Chordata; class Amphibia; order Caudata; family Ambystomatidae; genus Ambystoma; species Ambystoma mexicanum. The sequence goes on from NC_090937.1 coordinate 537,804,422, forward strand.
TGTTTTTTCATGTTCAAGATTACTTTTAGGACGAAATGCCAATAAATCAGTGTTGCTTTCGGTTTCTATAGTTGTCTTTGTTGTAGCGGATGATGTGTATGGGGTAGGGATTAATACTGCATTTAAGGGCATGGTGTTGGTGGTCATCGCATTGCTTTCTGGCTTACCCCTGGTTGTTGCGTTATGAAGGTTTGTCTTTCTTTATGTGTGTTCTTGGTTATTTGTTTTTTCTTGTTGTTTTGTCAGGTATAGATTTGTCAACATAGTAGTGATTTGTTCTTTTTCCCTCCGATCTTGCCTAGCAACGTCAAATTGGCGATTCTGCCAAGTGCTACTGATTTCGGCCTCAGTGACCATTTGGGTTTGTATTTTGTTGGTCAGCGTCTCCATGTTGATTTGTTTTGTGTGGATCATCGTGATTAGATTGGCTTGGTCGCGCATGGCCTTGTTGATTGATTCTTATAATATAATGAATGGGATTAGATCCAAGTTTGTGGCGGTGATCATACACTTTGTAGTTCAGCCATCCTTGTCGGCAGCCGGTTGGGGCGTTCTTCTTTTATGGTGTTGCATTGGCATTTAGATGCCGCCTCTATGTTTTTTTGCTAATACCTATATGTGATCCATGCAAACTAAGTGTATATAACAATCACTTATGAGCACCCTCCACCTCTCTGACAGTGTGTAGGGAAGTTGGGTAGGAAGTGGTATATTTTTTGCTTGTGTTTATTGTACATTCCTCACATACCCTTGTCCCGTTACAAAAAAGAGGAAACAAGCCATTGTGCTCAACTTATTTACCTCTTTTCTTGGTTGCTCATGATCGACTCAATCTCAGTGAAATCAAGGGAAAGTCTAGCGACGTGCTGTTTTTTTCAGGTTTATCGAAATAGCTTTGCAGTTAGTGCTGTTCATTTGGTGCAGGGCATAGTTTTGTTGCCAACATTCTTTGGCCTGTAGAGCCCTTTTTTTGTGCCGTAAGAAGATTGGTGATAGTCGTTTATGTTGTGGGTTGTTATTGTGTTATTTCCTGTCTTTGTTTGTTTGTGTCGGATTCCGGTTGGTTCACCAGGATATCTCCTGTTGTCGAGTAGACAGTGCAGGGTAGGTTCAGCTTGGTTTCCTCGTTGTATGTTTTCAGTAGTAGGCTGAGGCCATGGAGTAGTCCATGCTGATTCATCACTTTTGCTATGTTTCCGTTTCTTGCTGTTGTCTTTTTTTATTTGAAGTTGCTGGAGAGTACAGTGTACATGCTTCATGGACAGTTTGGGAGAGTTTATCTGGTGAGGTGTTTGTTGCAATGTAAGTTCTTGGCATTGCCTCTGCATCAGCATTTGTAGAAAGTTTGGCACTCGAGAGAGGGGTGAGTTCTACTCTTCAGTGGCTAGAGAAAGCAGCGTATTTGTGGCAAGTTCACTGCTATTGATCTTTGTTCTTGAATCCGTTTGGTATCCAGAGGAGGGGTGTGTCAATGAAAGTTCACTGCCTTCTTCTTTGTCCATACGAGTTTGCTGACTCAGTGGCTTGAGGATATCACAACTATCTTTTTCTGGTCCGCTATTGGTAGGACCAATAGTTCCTTCATGCGTGTCTTTTGTGGAGGGCAGTTTGAAGTCCATTGTGTCCGTCTTCCCTGCCACTGTTGCGGCTTCGTTCTTCAAGGATTCCGAGAGTGAGAGCATTTTCGCTCGTTGCCTGGTGTGTGGAGCCAGCAGCACTGCAATGATTTTACGATGATGTTAGAACAGAGATGATGGGCTTTTGGGGGGAAACAGAAAGAAAGATCGAGGAAGTGAGGGGGGGTGGCAGGACAGTGTGTGGTCTTGGAGGTAATCCAGGAAGCAGAGTTCAAATCGTGAGCGGGATCAAATTGGAAGACCCACGCAGACTCCCGCTCACACTGAAGGCACAAAAAAAACAAGATGCAAAGTTTGAGTATCAAGCGAGATAGAAGGGGGGAGAGAGCCCTGCAGTTTTCCACTTGCTCTGTAGAAGCTGCAAACGCAGTTATAAGGAAGCAAAGTTCAAATTGTGAGCGGGACCAAAGGGGAGGTCCCTCGGCAGTCTCCCGCTCACACTGTAGGTAAGAAATAACTCGAGATGCAGAGTTTGAGTATCAAGCAAGATCAAAGGAGAGGAACCCCCTGCAGTTTCCCACTCGCGCTGCAGACACTGCAAACACAGTTATCACAGTCGGGACAGATAAATTATTCTGCTTACCCACACTTTGGCTTCCCATCGGTGTTAACAGGGCAGAGCTACTAATTTCCTTCTCACTGCTTGCCAAAGGCAGATTCTGATGGTTCAAGAGCCAAGTGGCTTGCAGGTCGCAGGGCTCACAGAGCCCAAAGACCAAAAGACTCTGCAACCAGACTCGGCAGCCCACTCCGTGGTCTCCTGGGGGTTTTGTAGGCCAGAACAAAGAAAGAGGACTGTTTCCTCATGCCACAGATCATAGATCTCAGTTCAGTCTGGTAGAATGCAGGGATCAAAATACTCTGCAGCCAGATTCTGCAGCCCACTCCGTGGTCTCCTGGGGGTTTTGTAGGCCAGAACAAAGAAAGAGGACTGTTTCCTCATGCCACAGATCATAGATCTCAGTTCAGTCTGGTAGAATGCAGGGATCAAAATACTCTGCAGCCAGATTCTGCGGCCCGCTCCGCGGTCTCCTGGGGGTTTTGTAGACAAGAACAAAGAAAGAGGACTATTTCCTCATGCCACAGATCACAGTTCAGTCTTGTAGAATTCAGAGACCAAAAGACTCTGCAGCCAGACTCCATTTTTTCATTGTGAACTCCATACTCTGCCATTTTGAATATCAGGATCTTGTGACTACATGTAACCCCCATTTTTATGTGGCTGCTAGTTGCGATTTGTGATGCCTTTGCATGTGCTTTAGCCCAGAAAGCTTTACTATTTTGCAGTTTAGGTGCTTGTTTTGATTTCAACGTTTTACTATTAGAATGTGACACTGATACACTCTTTGCTTGCTTGGTTACATATTGATGAAGGTCCCGTACGTACTTGCTATTGGCTTAAGTCAGGAAACACGCCTAACAATGATGATATGCAATGTTTTTGAAATGGTGTACGAAATTCTGACTGCCAGGACAATGTGGGTGGATGCAATGAAGCTGAATTGGATTTTGATGATCACTCGCAATATAGTGCAACCTAGCATTCCTCCTCCTGCTAGACCTATCCGCAGCGTCTGACCTAGCAAACCACAACACACTATGCAAACACCTAGCCTCACCTGCCCAATTCTCACCTAAAGCTATTAAATGGATACAGTCCTCCCTCTCAGATAGAACTATGAGTGTCTTCTCTCCTATCTCAGTGGCAGCTCCAGCCCCGGTCACCTTTGGGGTACCCCAAGGCTTCTGTGTATCGCCCACACTTTACAACATTTTTACTAAGCCTTTATTCGACCCGGCTTGATGATTTGGGTGTCACATACACTAATTATACAGTTGACACCCAAATCCTCATACCGATCTCTGGCTCTCATGACATTGACACCATCTCCCTCAACACCATCTACCAAACCATCCAAGGCTGGATGGCCCAACACGGGTTGTGCCTGAATGATGATAAAACTGAACTTCTCCTCATGGGCTCCCAACCTTGTTGCAACAAATGTTCTAAATCATTTGATTCTTTCAACATTGACGGAAACATCACCAAGGTTTCGAAAGAAGTAAAAACCCTTCCAACTGTACCCTCACCCTTACACAGAAAGTTAACACCACAGCCTCGGCTGCAGCTTACATATCCTGGCTCATCAATGTCTGCAGGCCATTCCTCTCCCCTGACAGCGGCGTCACCCTTGCAAGAGCTCTGATCTGGTCGAGACTGGATTACTGCAATGCCTTTTTTGCAGGTACTAAGACGCAGAGGGCCTAATTACGGGTCCGGTGGTAACCGTGCCAGAAATTTCGGCAGGTTACCACTGGACTTGTATTAACATTCCACCTCTGTGATTGCCAGAATCACTGGGGCATTACAACCCCGGTGACCCAGTAATTCTGGAGGCAGAAATCAGTAAATCCCCATTCCCATTGAGTCCCATAGGACTCCATGGGTGTGGGGATCATTGAAACACCTGCTCCACCTATGACAGAGCCGGTGTTTCCATGTCCGCCACCAGGTTAGTGACACCTCCCACCTGCAGGACTCTTAATCAGCCGGTCCGGAAAGAATGGTGGTGGCGGATTTATCACCACCGTTCTTTCCGGACCAGCAGGGTCGTAATGTGGCCCAGAATATCAGACAACTGCAGCTTATCCAAAACAACTCCCTGAGAGCTGCTCTCAATATTCCAAAAATGACTCATATTTCATTGATCAGATGGAACACCCACTAGTTACCTATTCAGGAGAGAATCCATTTTAAAAGGATCTCTTTAACTCACAAATGCCTACACAAGCATGCCCCTAAATACCTCATAGAGAAACTCAAGCCCAAAGATTACAACAGACCTATGCACACAGCCTTTGAGCACTGCCTCATCACTCCAGGATTCAAGTTAGAGAATGCAGGTGGCAGTAGCTTCCCAGTGGTAGCAGCTAAACTCTGGAACAACTTACCAGTAGCTCTCAGGTCGGAAATCTCCTATTGGACCTTCTGAAAACACCTAAAAACGTGGCTATTTACAAAGGAGTTACAAAAATAACTGCATAATCGTATTCCTCAACTAAGCCACTATCTACTGAGCACCCTTTCACCTAAGAAACCATAGAACTTCTGCTTCTTTTCGTCTTTCACCTGTAACTCTGCAACCTGCAACCTAGAAAGCTCAAGTAACTACACAACCACTGTGTCTGTTATCACCTGTGCAACTTTAAGAAGTCCTGATATGCCCAGGAGGGTACCTGTATATAAATGCTAGAAATCAGTGTGGGAGATCCGAGGACAGCTGTCTAGTTTGGATGCTATTTTATTTTGCTTCCAACATGGTTTTGCACAGATAATACAATTAAATATTTACATGACTTTTGATAAGCACGAAAGTGTATGAACAGACGTTGATTCAACACAGGAAAATACAGGTGAGTATCGACCTCTCTCTTATCGAGGTGCAATATCGAAAGTGATGCACAAGTATACAATACAGGTACGTGAGAACATAGGATTTTTGACGTGGTGCAACCCAAAACTGTAATAGGTCCTGGTGTCTCAACAAGACGGTGTACACAACACTATCTAAAAACACATTAACACAAGGGTTGTGTTCCAGGACATCGACACAGGAGTGTTTCGGCCATGCTGGGCTGTGTGAGAGCCCGAGGTATTGGTGGCCTTTATCAGGACGGTCACTGATCATTGTGCTGTCCGTATAGGTAATCTGTACCCACACAGCAAAATCCTATGTTCTCACTTACCTGTATTTGTATACTTGTGCATCATTTTGGATATTGCAACCTCTCTTCTTCCCCTACCACCTGTTGGGTCATATAATGTACTTGTAGGCCTCCCCCTGTTGCTCCATCATCATACTCATCGATATCGGTCCAACATTCCTCTTCCCTCTCGGATGTCACACTACCTTGTATCATACTTACCTGATTACCTTCCTGCCCTACTCGCACTATCTTTACTGCGGGGCTATCAATGCTGAACAGGAAGTCCATTGATCCTCCGCTATGATGGAAGGTGTTTTTGGTGGTGGTGGTGGCGGTGTCTGTCCGGCATCTGTCACTGGCAGCCTGTCGATGCACCAGGACGCTAGTAAGGCTAATTCTGTTTCTGTACTGGTGATGTGGTCTTCTATATTTTGGGTTATTTGCCCTATGTCATCTGGGGGTGTGCTTGTTGAGCATATGGGTGAGGGGGTGCTATCACTGGTGTAGTTTATGCCCTAGGCCGGGGTAAATATAGTGGGTCACAATATCCTTCAGCAGGTTTGGTCAACAATGGGTACAGCTTTTTAGGTTCTTCTCCTTCCTATTTTCCTCCCCCCTCCTCCTCTTCACCAAATCTAACATTGTCTTATCAAAAGACCCTCCTTCTGTCCATACCTGAGGCGACCCTTCCCCCTTAATCTCGGTCAGCCATTGGTCATGGTACTTTTTAATGTTTTCACTATATAAGGGGAGGTGCTGAGAAATATACAAAACATATGGAAATTTCTTTCCACTGTCTGGGTGTGTGTGTAGGTATCACTGTCAGTACTTCAATTGCTCGCTGTATTCTAACATGAACATTTTCAAAGTTGCATTTCAAAACATTTCACTTACACCTTACTGTACTTTGACTGTGTTCATAGACAAAAGAAAAAGCATGGAAATATGAACCAGTGAACAGACAGATTTGACAAACTGACGCACCTTTACCAACAACAGAGAACATAAAACATATATTTTTTAGGCTAACTTGTTTAGACCCCACTCCCCTTTTAACACTACTAGGCTCTCCCTTTCAGTCACACCTCATAGTCACTCCACCCTGGCCCCTTCTGGGCCGGCCTCTAGAAAATATTTACCAATACTAAAAGATAAAGAGAAAAACTAAGTTCTAATGTTCTCTGAGTCTATTCAATATGCAAGACTACTACTTCTTCTTTTTTCCTCACTTATTAATCTGCACTGGTCGAGAAGGTACTGTGGGGCACTGCCTTCCACCCCCTTTCGGAGCTAGGATTCTGTATCTCCTCTTATTTACCACCATATATATGAAACCTAATGGCCATATAAAGAAGAAAATCAAGAAAACACTTACCTCAACCGTTGCTCACTCTTACTCGTACTCAACCCTGCCCCTGCTGTTTTAATCTGACCCTTTTCCCGTTATTCTCCCCTCCTTTACTTCTTCTTGCAATCAATACTCACGTGTTTGTGGTGATCCGAGAGCCTCCGTTCATGGCCTATCCCCAATCAGTGTGCCGCCCGCAACCAAGCCGTCACCCGCTCCGGCGAGTGGTCGGTTATTTGCAAAGCTGGGACCCTCAAAACATGTTCAGGAGCGTACACGTTTTAAATACCAGTCGACCATAGGTGGCGGTGGTCTTGATCTGGGTACCAGGGATCTCGCCTTGAGGCACGGGGGAGTCTTCTAGGAGAAATCGGTTACCAGACATTTGGTCGAAAAAAATTGGTCGACTGGACAAATGTTCGAACCAATTTGGTCGAAAACCAAATGGTCGAATTTTTTTTTAATTTTATTTTCACCCCTTTCTTTTTTTTGGGGGGGGGTCCCCCCTAACCCCCTTTTTTCTAAAAAAACCTTTTTTTTAAAAACAAAAACCCGAAAAAATATATATAAATAAAAAAAAATTGACCATTTGGTTTTCGAGCAAATTGCGTCAACCAAATGTCTTTCGACCAGTTTTCAGTCGACCAAATGTCTGGACACTGGAGAAATCATGTTGGGGTCACCAAGTGAAGGTGGTCATTCCCCAAAATACAAAACCCAAACTCAGAATAAAAGGACACACCCCAGTAGGGAATGAGACCAGGAGAAAGATTGCAAGTTAAGTAAAGGATTTTAAGTAAAATGATGCATGCAAAGGACTCTGCTGCTCTGAGAGCGCTCTGCATACAATACAGAAACAACATATCTTTATACGCACATCAGTGACAAATAATATAAGGGATGAATGGTATGTGCCCATTGGTACATTGTGGCAATACTGTATAGTCCATAGGGAGTTGGTGCAACTTGATTGGTTGATGCAGAGTTGTTGATCCTCGCAGCATGGGCTCATCTTTGTGGGGTGGAGGTCAGGCTGAGTCCGCAAAGTGTGATGATTGTAATTAATGTAACCTACACCGTAATCTTTGACATGCTGTGAATAAGTAACACAAACAACGTATACTAGAATGCAGGGTTGTCTATAAATTGTAAGCAAACACAAACACATTCTTAACCTAGGCCTTTGTGGGGCAGCGGCACGGTGGTCCTTTTTGCAGGTGGCTTTTCTGAAGGTTTTGATCAGAGATTTATTCACCCTAGTGCCCATGGAGAATGTATGATCACACAAGATTAGTTATATGGGGGAATCCAGGGCGGTCAGTGGGGTAGGGTCTCACCAACTGCTACGTGAAAGGAGAGTAGAGGGGCAAAAGTTTGCGCAGACAATAATTTCTAAAGGTGGGCGTTGGAGGAGCAGGAGCAGGTTTGTGGAGACGGATGAATACACCAGTCAAGCTTTGCCCCGGTCCCACACAGGTCAGTGAGCTCAGAGGAAGAGAAAAGAATACAATTTGCAGTTTGCAACAATAAGCACATGGGCTTCCATGAGAACAGGACTGGCGCTCTGCAGACAGGGGAGGAGGTGGTGGGGGCTGTCGGGGCTGAAGATGCATGGTGCTGGGTGAAGGAAGGGAGAGCCTTTTAGAGATCATTGTGCGGCCTAGTACAAAAATGGAGTCTGAGGTGGCATAAAATGGAGTCTAAGTGTGTCATCCAATGGCTTCCTTTTGCTGTCATCAGCGAAAGACGAGGGGACGTCTCCACACGATGGGATGAGTAAGTAGACTTATTCCATGCGGAATGTACAGGGGGGCATACAGACACTTCCTCCCTTACAATTCCTCTTACAGCTTTTTTGCGTGAGTGCTGTTGCTGTATATCGCAACGTCTGGGCAGTGAACTGTTCATGTTTCATGAAGCATCCATTTGGCTGGATTTGACTATACAGAGGAAAGTCTTTTTCCGGCCATCCTGATTTCTGGGTGGTATTCTCTACATCAAAGACCTATTTGAAAATGGAACATGTATTCCCTTTATACGTCTGTTCAGAGAATTTGATTTGAGAGATTGCAGGTATGCAGAATGCAGGTAGCTAAGAGGGATCATTGTGGCAAAGCTTGCTCTTGCTCAACTATTAACAATGCAAAGTGTGACCTGGTCAGTGCTAGATCTTTCTGGACGAGCAGTCCATCCGAATGTCACTATGTACAGTGTTCTTGTGTCTAATCGCAAAGGGGTTTGCCTCTGTTAGGTCCCTTACTTCAAATGTATTCGGAACTGAGTCAGTTTCAATCAAGTCTGCTTGAATCTTGTCACATTCTCATTGTTCTGAGTCACAAACGGTATCAATACTTTAAGTTCAGACATCAGCTTGTATAATGAGAGCTTTGGGGAGTCTTAGACGTTGATAGGGGGTCAAAGATTTACTTGCTGCCTACTGTCCGAAGTGTAGAGATATCCCTATGCACGAATTTGGGATTTGCCTTGCTGACTCTGTCAATAGTGTTGATTCTGAGATGGGTTTGTGGGAGGTCGTCTTCTGGAGAGAAGAATCTTACAAAGGAATCTGGCTCATAAGAACTAAATGCAGTATCTGAATGTAGTGTCAACACCAAATGGCTACATCCTCTTAAGGGTCACTGGTTAGGCAATGGTGCAAGCTAGAAGAGGAGGGAGGTGATAGTGAATTGTTATGTGAAATCCCTTAACTCAATCAATTGGGGTGCAATGATCAAGCCTCACCCCTTTTCCAGTGCATGCAGCACTTGTGTTGTAATAATCACAAGGAGCAAGAGGTGATACTCACCTGTGTGTCAATAGGGAATCCAAAACTCTTTCTCTGCATGGGGTGGAAGGTGAAAACCCACTTCATTTGACATTTCTTGTTTGATGCAGACATAGTGTAACCCTGCCGGTAAAATTTAACATGGCCGCATGCCAGCAGGAGAGGTGATGAGTGCAGCAGCTACAATTCTTTTAAGGGCATCTGGACCTCTTAATGGTAATGACAACATGAGTCATATAGGTTTAGTTCTGGGTGAAGTATCAGTGGGCTCAGTACCTCCCACTACTACTCATATATCCCCAACTTTGTCTTCCCCTTGCGTCTAGACACATTTCGCCCATCCTCATCTAGCCCAATACTCCTGTGTTCTAGATCTGGCAAATGTGTTGCTACATGGGCAGGGGTAGGATTTGACATTCATAACTGTGCATGCAAGAAGATGTATGTCCGGATATGGCCCAATACGTCATCCATTGTCACTTGCTTGATCAGCTGGATGCATTCCTCCACAGGTTGGCACTCCCTCCATACCAGCTGGGTCTTAGATCAGAATAATGGCAGGGTCAGGTGCCATACCCCAGCCCTGACAGCATACTTTCCCAGGCACCTCATATGGTGGTGTGTGTTTACGTGCCAAATGGTGGTGTAGCTCAGTACCCCTTAAATTATATATTTCAAGGATACTTTAGACCATTGACATCACAGCACAGGGAATGCATATACCCATGGGCTGCTATGTGTTTCTAACAAGGTCCTTCCATTGTCTCTACACGATTGCACGTGGCCTTAGGGTTTCATCTCTGGTCCATTATGTGAAAGCAACATTGTCCACCTGACACTTTGAACTTTGCAGCCACCCTGTATGTCATCAGTCATCTCAAATCTATGTGATCACTGTGCCACCCGTAACTGCGCTGATGAAAATGTCAACACCAATCCCTTTGCCTGTGTCCCCATTCTGCATTACCCTTCCCGACCTCCCCACCACCCCACTTACCTTTAATGACGCACACTTCTGCGTGCGCCGCCTACATCCCTCTAACCCTGCAGATTCAGTCCCTCCCACTAACGTGGGTCAGAGCTGACAATGCAAAGTGCTTTTCTTTTTTATTTTACCCCGACTCCCATTACTGCACCCAAGGAGAGCGGGGACACCCCCGCAACTACCACCCTGCTTGGGTGCAGTAATGGGAGTCAGTATTTTGTGCACCCCTAAATGCGCAGTGACTGCAGGGTGCAGTTGTTGAGGTGACATTTCGGTACAATTCTGTCTTCTCCACTTCCAGCACAGGATGACTTGAAAAATCCCACACCGGATGAAATATATGCATGTGAGAGAAGTACATTCGTACCACATACAATTATAATGTATATGGAAAGCTGATCAGAGACTTGGGGAGAAAGGGACATATTGAAAATGTACTACCACCAATGGATCATTATTATTATCAGTTACTAGCAGAAGAAAATCCATCCTCACTCTTTTCTCCTCTGTCCTTCTCCTATCCTCCCATCCCCATTCCACCCTGCTTCTTCTTCACCACCATCCTCCCTCGTTACCTTAGTTACCGCCTCAGTCCTCCCATAAGCATGTTAAGTGTCTGGCTGTTCATGTGCTTGGACGCGCAAAGAGGCGCAGAGAGGAAAGGCCTCATTGCAGCATCAGGCCTTTGTGAGGTCATTTCCTTAAATATTCACACTTTGTCGGCATTTTCAATTGTCGGTGTTTGCACAGGGAAGCGAAGGAGACAAATTGATCTGAGATGGTATTTCGCATAAAAAATTAAAAGTAGAAGCAAAACACTTTCAGGGCCTATTTTCTGGCATTGTTTTGTGCGCCTAAGCAGGATTCCATGGCATTGATTGATGCTTCCTTTTGAACTTTCTGCATTGTCCTTATGGTTTTTTCTAAGAATACGTTTAAAGGATAGGTATTTGTAGGCTATTACCCATCTTTTAGCACGCCAGGGACAGCTTACTGCTATCTAGATAAATTGTCTACTATTGCCTTATTAAAACGTACTTGTGGAAGCCAACATTTAGATTGCTAATCTCCAGGGGGACTGCACTGTACATTCCCAGATGAGTTCTATACAAAAATACATTTTTCCATGCTGAGAATGTATCCCAAATCTTGGCACTCGTGAATAATGGTGTTCTCCTTTAATGCAGACTTGTAATCCATATAGCGATGATTACGATGCTCGGCAACTAATCCATTGTTCGTGGTCATTATGACATGATCACTGCTGACACAAAGGATGGAGATCGCACACGTAATTCCTCCTTTCTGACCCAGCTGCCGCTATTGTACTGTGTAACCTGGGATGCTAATGCTTACTTTCAGTGGGAAAAAAAACGGGACAAGCAAATTACCTTTATTCAAGACTTCTGCTTTTAAAGTGATAATGCTTTTATTAAGGGCCGCAGCTGCCTGAGCTTACTTAGTTTGCTAAAGGAAAGCCATTGTCTGTTCAGGCAAGATGCAATCATTTCCCTCCTTGGAATGACATTACCGATCCTAGTTTACCTTGAAAGGGTGTGCCATGGAGCTCCTATTTGGTCCATTACAGGTATTCCAGATCAAAAGAGCTGCCACTTAATACACATTTCATTCTGAGACAGTGGGCAACATTAAAATGCGCTCTGATCACTGCTTAATCAGACAATATGGGATGTGTGGCTTCAAAGGTTTCCACAGGAGACAGGCCTCGACTGCCAGTGCTCACCGAGGGAGACGAAAATTGCTCTGTATGTATTATTCATGGAGAACACGATAATAACCCAATAGTATTTACTAAAAAGGCGTCCCTTTCCGTTTCAGGGTAACGATCTACGCTTCACCAACAGCGTCTGCGTGTCAATCCCCCTGTGTTCCAACTGCCAGCGAATCTTCCAGAGGTGGGAATGTGCGCGTGTTAAAGTGGCTTTCGCGCCAAATCATTACATTTACACTGCACGTGACCCGTGAAGATTCCAGATGAATGGCTTTGCTATAAAGAGGTACATATATGTCATGGATATGCTATCAAAATCCGTGATGTGCAATAGTACAAGGGGGAGCAAAGGCTGCTTGGCTGCATGCGCAGGGCTGCACTGCAACATGGCTCAGAGGCGTTCCAATCATGGAGGGTGAGTAGACAGTGCACCACCCTGATGTTGGGTAGTACTGGTCAAGAACCGCCTATATTGTTGAGTGAGGTGGGTCAGAAGAGGAAGTGCTGCACAGAAAATAATGTATTACATGTATATTTGTTTGAGAATACCACTCTTCACTTAAAAGACAGAAAATACTAAAAACACCACCAACCCCCCTTGCTCCCCGCCCTCCTACTGCGAGGCCGAGATATAAAAAGACAGTCTGGAGATCAATGTTAGGCTAGCTGTTTCATTGGGAATTCTACTACAGGATGAGTTAGAGACAATTTTAAATAAATAGAGAAAACACATGCCCACAGAATTACCTTAGTTCCTTACTTGGCAAATAATTTGACGGTATAAAGTGCAGCTCCTTTACTGCAATGTACGTTTGGCAATTGTCCAGAAGTTTAACCACACAGAGGCTGCAGTGGTGCAAGAAGATGGTTGTCAGAACAACCTCTGTTTTGAAAGCAAGGAGGGGGCAGGGTTCAGTGATATGACTAAGTGATTATTGCTCTGAAAGTGGATGTGATATATAGCAGGCAGCCCTGATAAGTGGCTGGTTCAAACATGTTCACCCAATGTACTAGTCAAGCTCCAAATCTGCCTGCAGACCTCCTTAGTATTTAATTCTTGGCTTTCCCTGTCCAATGAAAGAGTATTGAGTTTTGTTTACCTCACAATAGTCAGCAATAAGAGTTAACCTTGCATATGCATCTTCTAAACAAATGCTGAGAGGGGGATTTGTTTTCCATTATGGCACCTCCAGATCGGATTCCTCCATCTTTTGCAACAGTCCTGTGCTGCTTTGCTCTTGGCTGAGTTTCTGGGTGATAGATTCAAGACATACTGAGGTATCCACAATGTCAGGAGGCCTGAGTCCTGCCTCTAAGTTACCAGTCCACCCTAATTCCACCCATATCATGCCTCAAATGGAAGAATTTGCAATTGATTTCCCTGAATCACCCTTATAGAATCTGATAATCTATTGTTACAGAACTCGATGCTTTAAAATTACCCTACACATGTTGAAGAGCTGAGAATATCAAGGCCTTCCTGGTTTGTAATGAATACAAATTACTGCGTCCACAATCACCGACAAGCAAGGTTCAGCACTTCGAAATGTTAAGCATGATTTTAAACAGACCTTTCATTACGTCCTGCCACAGACCATTGCTTCTGCAGAGTGTTAATTTATATGTATGAATTCTAGTCATTCCCCTGAATAAATATAATACTTTCTCTGACCAATACCTTTTGTACTGTTAAAAGTCAAAATTGCAAATTGAGAACTGTAACATATAGACTCGCATTACTAATTCCTATGAGAAGGTATGTGTTAGGGAGAATTCTCTGTTTAGGCTGAATTTCCTAACCTAGTGAGTCCCTGTAGTGATACACAAAATTGCAACCTTGCCAATCAGGGCTTTAGATGACAGCATTAGCCGCTGAAAGCCAATAGTGTATTCAAAGTATGTGCTAAAAATGCTGACAGTAGTCTGTTGTAGCACTTCCATTATGCAGTAGTGAGCTACAAGGAATATGCAGGCCTAATATGAGTGATAGGTCACATTATGCATTGTTGATAGACAGGCAGAGAGAGGGCCCTAGCTCTGTAGCTAATAGGTATTTTTGGAGTGTTTGGAACATTATGGCACCTATATAGCGCTTAGATAGCCAGTCTTAAGCGCTATAAACACTAAGCTATGAGTGCATGCCTTTTAGAGCTTGCAGATGGGGTTAATACATCCCTGCTTCCCTTAGAATATTCTGCCTCACTAACGTTAGCCCTGCATGGCCCCAAGCTAATCTCCTTTCCTCTGGGAAGGCACTGATAAGACATTCCTGAGCTTTGGCAGATGGGCTCCAGGGAGCCAGGGAGGGGCTCAGAAGAAGGAGCAGTGGAAATTAACAGAGTTGGGTTTTTTCCATGAGCCAGCCTATATTTTGCACAGGGAAAGTTCTGGAACTGTGCGTCACGGACGGGCAGCACGAGATTATAAAATACACATGCTCACATGACTCGGGTGGGAGATCGTCCTGTGGACTTGGTTCGTGCAAGATCAATGCCTGGAATTTTGGAACTCTGACGGCATCCCGACAGCGCTGTCCTCTGAGCGGGGCTTGTTACAGCTAGCTTATGAGGGCCAGGGTCTCCCAGTGCTGATTGAAGGGGCGTAAAACTGTGTTTCTCTATGTTTCTCTATGTTTATCTAAGTTCCATGTTTCTCTATATTTTGCATTTCTCTAAGTTTTGTGCTTTGTAATCTTCTCTAACTTGAATACCAAATGTATATGAAATTCACTGTTTAGAATAAATACTAAAACTTATTGAAGGTGTCATTTGTCACTAGCATGAGATCACTGCTCAGCACAATAGAACCTGTATTTTGGGCTGAATTGGGTATTTTTTGCTCTCAAAGGGCTGGCCCCGAGGAAGATTTTGCCCATATCAAGACATTTGGTGGCAGCTTTGTGGGATTTGTGAAGAGCAGTGCCTTGCTGTGAAGTGACAAATTGTGTGAGAGAACACAGTGTAGAGTGAAGAGCAGGCTGCCGCATTTCCTTGGTGGTCTCACTGCAGCTCTGAGACTTCAAAAGACAGCAGCGTTGTGTCGGCTTGCCGTGGCCGATAGCTTGTGTGGTTAAGACTCCCTTCAGTAAATCAGTCGTGACTGACTTATTGCTTGGGAATGGAGCCAGGGAGTACAAGGCGATAAACAAGCGGGAAATGGCTTTGTTTAAAGCGCTCCGATGAATGGTCAAGAAAGATATATGTTCCATTAGGAAAGAATTTTATCATGCGGTTTCCCCAGTTTAAAGTTGTAATTTGAAATGCAAAGTGAGACGGAGTTCTCAACTCTATTCTGTCATGAGGGCAGGGAAAAATAGTTGCAAGGATTTGACATGCAAATTGTGAATAGTAATTTAACCATTGACTCAGCCCCAGTGTGCTAGCGAGTGGGGGGCTGTAATGTTCGGAGGCGAAGGTTCGCTTTTTTGATGTATGCTTTTGAAGTGTTGACATTCCTGAAAAATAACGTGGGGAATGAGCCGTGCTTAGGAGAAAGAGTAAGATCTGTGCTGAGAGCCTAAAGGGTTTGTTTTTCTTTTGGCAACTGTAAATTCCATGTGCTAGTGGTGGCGAATTCTGTTTAAAGGAAACACACTAAAATGGTTATATTGCATTTTAAGCTGTGCCATGCTTATAATGGGTGAGAGACTCACTTAAAAAAGAAAGTGAGTGAATGTTATTTGGATTTTCGATTTTTGTGTATTGATTTGAAATTGCAGAATCAGTTTGCAATGGTTTGGGGGGAAAAAACAATTTATATTTTTCTAAATTGCCTCTAAATTGCCCCTGGAGTATTTTTGACTGTTCCCACGCTATGCCATGGATTTGTACTGTTGCCTTATAAGTGATGTATGTTTTTGGAAATAGTGACCTGTTGACTGTGATACATGGTGAAAAATGTTGTTGACACAATAGCAGCCCACAAGCAATATAGAGTGTGGGTTGCTCTTGCAGGGAAACCGTGCAGGGAGCTGCACTAAATATGGCATTTTTTAAATGCACTGAAATAAGTGGTTATATTCTGGCAATGGTACAACAGAATGAAATATCTGTGTGTGATAAGATAGCACAAAGATTTAGTGGGTTGTGGGTTCTTTTGAAAGATCGCACATTGCATTGGAGTGAGCTCGTGAAGCCAAACTACAAGGCTATGAGGAAAAAGGAGAGAAAAAAAAAACGTATGCTTTTAAATGAGACATTAATCAGTTCAAAACAGGCTAAAAAGACGCTTTGACATTTTGCAAAATTACATGGAGTAGAATCTGATGACAAGAAAAGTGCCTCTTTTGAAAATAAGAGTCTTGCTGTGTGTGCAGAGCGTGTGCCTTGAAGCTGTCTTGGGCGAGGTGCAGGAAGGCAAACAAAAGCAGAATACTGCACTCCTGTTTAATGCAAGAAAGAGTTAATCTGGATGAACTGTCTGAAACGAGTGCCTTCCATTGAAGCCGCCACAGTTTAAGAGTTATAGAGCAAAGAGATAAGCTTGCTACGCGAAAGATAAACAATGACATTCCTGCATTCCATCCCCTGTGAGAGACACCGCAGCGTGAGCAAAAAAACTGAGGAGAGGGGGTGCAAAGACAGAAATGCTGATCAGAAGTAAAGAATTTGCCCAGTAACACTGGAAGGAAAACAAAGGCTGCATGCAGGATGGCAGACGGGCACATCACATTTGAACATTGGGGAACCTGTACATCTGTGAATGGGCTAAGAAAAGACAGCTGCCCATTCCAACAGACATTGCCATGCAAACCGCATTCCCATGCACCATGTGATGTGATGTGAAGTGAAACGCTATTGCTGTGCAAGCTGCATCCCAGTGCTCCATGTGATGTGAACTGAAGTAAAGCGCTGTGCACTGGAGAAGAAACCTCTAGGCGCTTTGAGAAGAGAAAATACACAGCTGGCAAAATGCAAGCTACATTGCCAGGGCTGGAGTAACTGACAAAGGCATTATGGCATTCCAGATGGAAGCAAAACTGACATAAAGCGCTTAGCCGTTTTGCAAGAGACAACATGCAGAGCGGGGCTTTGGAGTACAACATGAACACTGCACATTAGCAATGATCCAGAAGCCTCACGGCTTAGTGCAAGAATGAATGATTTGTTGAAGCAACAAAAGAAACTGACTTAGACTATCGCGCTCAAAGGGGTGGGCCAAGAAATCAGCAAACACCCTTTGAGAAAATGATAAGTGAAACAACCAGAGGCTTGAAAGACACTAGCTGTATGGAGAAAAATAAACAAAGCTGCTTGTGCAACTGCAGGCGATATTGGACTGAAAGACTTTACCTTTGAAAAATGGAGTGATGCCAGCAGGGCAAACTAAATCAAGATCATGAGACACTGGAAGCAAGTTGGCGCCTGGCATTCGTGATCGCTTTGGTGAAAAAGAAAAGCATTGTGCGACCTGGGTACTTATCATATGGCTTTTGTAAAAGCACAGATCAGTCTGAGGTACCATTGACCAACTATGATCGCATTGCACAAATGAGTTTGTGATTAGGCAGTTACAACCCGTATGGTTTAGTGTAAATAAGCCCCCAGAAACATGCAGAAGGGTGATAAATAATTGCAGTAGCAATGATAAAGTGTGTAGTTACCTGGTGAGACTTCTGAAGATAGGGGTGGTGTTCAGGGAAGGGGTGGATAACGCTGATATTGATGAATATTGACATTGTACTTTTGATGAAATCCTAACATTTCTGTTTGTATTTTGCCTAGGCAAAAAAGCAAGACAATAGCGTGCCATTATTGGCGTAGATGTGTTCAATTTGCGGGTGACACTGATCAGTCAAGCAAACTGTGCTCAGAGAAAGCGAGTCAACTTTAAACGTGTCCTGCACCGCACTCAATGCTGCTAGCATGCATGTCGTATGAGGACATTTGTTCTGCAACCTGCGAAAGGTGTCCAACAGAGTAATAACTTTTGCTGAACTGGCATGGTGCAGACTTGGCTAGTTATCAAATATTTGATGCTACACATTCAAATGATTCAGTTGCTGGAAATAACTTAATTGACATGTCTTGCCTTTCTTGTTTAAAGGACTATGGACAATGGTTGTGGACTGTAAGATCATGCACCACAAACAGATGTGTGACACAGCACTTGAATGCTAACACATTGAAAAATGGTTTTTAAATGCACTTTTTGAGATTAATCTGAAAAAACGAAATGGTTTTGCTCTTACAACTGAATTGCTTTAACCAGAGATGCTTTGCTTTTTGAAAAAAAAAAACTTCTACGTTGCACGTAGGCAGGAAAATGATTTATGAATTGTTGGGGCAGCAGAAATATGCAAGCAGGAGTGTAATTTATTTTGAGATAAAATTAGTGCGCACATCAAAGTCACCTGTGCGTAGGTTAAGATCCTTAATTGAAGTAATGCTGCCAAGTGTGTGAGCTCTAATTTGAGATGGTAACCTTTGAAACACTGGATACTTTTACAGCCAGCTTAAGGCAGGTAAATGAAACCATGACTGACTTGATGTTTGATTTTATGACACAGTGTGTGACACGGTTTTTGTTAAACCAACCAGTTTCATGTTTTTGTGGGGACAGCTGTCTCCAGCACACTAATGCAAAGAGTCACCTTTTGATTGTAGACATTTGGAATAATTCTTTGGAAAAGCGCTACAAATGAGTATCCACATGGAATTGCTAGCGTACTGGCCTGGCACATTGTCAGACATCTTTTGTCACTGACTCATATGACTGGTGTCTATGAAGTCATAGGCCCAAATGTTTCAGTGAATGGATACAAAGATTTGTTTAATTTGTTTAATGTGATGTTTTTCTGACCAAGAAATGCAGCGAGTGTTCTCGCCAAGATTTTATGGACTATAACTTGACTAAAAGCATTTTACACAATGGTGTGATGAAACAGCCACTGCCGGAGGGTAGTATGGTGTTTGTGGCTAAAACTAATATTGTATATGGTAGATATCCCACTTGAAGAAGGGTATTCTCCAAGTCACAATAGGTAGACACTGTGAACATGTTAGATTTTCCAGTAGTAAGGCAACATGTAAATTGTAGGCTGGTAATGCAAACCTCCATTATTACAGTGATACACTTAGACATAGGTTTATCATGAGGCAATGTTTCCTTAGTACTACCAAGCTGCTACAAATGGAGTCCATTTCTATGGCCCATCACTAGAGTGCGCGTAGCTAGGGAGCTAGATTCATTAATTGCAAGAGCTTTATATGCTTGTGACATAGGAACTGTGCACAATAAGATAGCCACTATGGGTTCTGATGCCAGCTCTGCTATAGAACTTCTAGCCTAGTGGGGTTCATTGATACGCCCAACACTGCTACAAGTATTGGCAACCACTGAAGATGGCAGAATTTTAGGTATGAAGACATTTTTTCTGCCATAGAGCAGGTCAACAAGACTGCTAAATACACATGATGCATTGTATGGCAAACATTGTTAAATCAGCAGGTGTTGGCTTTTTACTGAGTGGGGGCGACCATCCTCCACACACTGGCACGCAGAGCTACAGTTACCAGCATACATATGGATTAAATTGCTTGCTTTTGATTGCATGAATAACACATGCCATGCTTTGATGCAAAGTAGTAGAATTGTTTTTTATTTAGATAACCTGGTGCCCATGGGTTCACCTTGTTCACGAAATTAGATGGTTTCTGGTTGGGTTCCACATACATGGGGGAAGTGTCTAATCACACAGCCCATAGTCACGTTTGAATGCCCTGGGATCAGGGGGGAGGGTAGGCCCTTATAGTGAAAGGATGCCAGGTTTTAGAATTGATAACCATACATAAATACAATAGTGCATTGTAGATTAGACTACACTGGATTGCCTTGACATTCTAACTGCATGCTGCTTTTTAACTGACAATCAGTTATACAATAATTATTTAGGTATTGTTGTGTAGGCCAGGTTTTGGCTAGAGTAAATGTCCATGTTCACTTTGTGTAGGTATTTTTGTGTAGGCCAGGTTTTGGCAAGGGTATATGTCACTGTTCACTGTGTGTACATTTTTGTTTAGGTAGTGTTTTTTACTAACCTTGCATGCCACGCTAACTAACCGCTAGAAGGTAGTTTGCTTAAACCTCTTGCAAAGCCCCAAGGTCTTTATCACTGCACTAAATACTATATTGATGTGTATTATTTATTTATTATTTTATTTATATGTTTATATAGCGCTGCAGCCCGCAGGCATCAGAGCGCTTCACAAAAAGACAGACTGGAGTATAAAGACGGGACAGTCAAAATCACATGTAGCAGACAATGGAACAGAGATGAACTAGCTGGCTGGCGGGAATGGGAATTTTATTTAAAGAGAAATGTCTTGAGTTGCTTTCTGAAGATTAGATGATTAGCTTCCAATCTCAGCCCAGGGGGGAGTTTATTCCATGTGAGGATTGCCTTGGTCGTGAAAGCCCTACCTAATCCTTTAGCTTTTTTGGTAGGGAAAACTCGCAGGAGGCCAGATTTATTGGACCTCAGGTTGCAATGTGATTCATACCACACAAATTGCTTTTTTAGGTAAGTTGGTGCTTTTCCATATAAGCATCGGTGTACTAGGGTAATGGCTTTGAATGTGATGCGATCCTCGATCGCAAGCCAATGTAGGTCCTTTCTGTCTTTTGTGATATGATCTCTCTTGGATGTATTGGTGATTATTCTGACAATGTTGTTCTGCACCACTTGGCATTGTTTTAAGCATTTATTGCTTGCGCCAAGGAGTAAAGAGTTTCCGTAGTCCAACCGGGAGAGAATTGTGGCTCTTGCTATTGTCGCACTATTTTGTGGGCTCAGTAAGGGTCTGATTTTTTTCAATAGTTTCAAGTAGTAGCAACAATTCCTTTTGAGGTAGGCAGTGTGGGCTTCTGCTCCCAAGGATGCCTGAAGACAGACGCCTAATGTTTTAACTTTTTCTGCTATAACTATCTGTGTCTCTTTGATCTTAAATTCGGTGTATTGTGGACTAAGTTTTTTTCTAGCATGAGGAGAACCGAAGATCATAAGTTCTGTCTTGGAGGCATTTAAGCACATCCAATTATCTTTCATCCAACTCTCAATGATGTTGTAGATTCTCGAGAGTTTTTCGCTGTCCTGTTTGTAGTTACCGGTAAGTTCAAACACCAATTGGGTGTCATCGGCAAAGTTGGTAAAGAATATACCGAGATGGGACAGAAGTGAGCATAGGCATCGCATGTATAAATTAAATAGTAGAGGGGAGAAGCTAGCGCCCTCTGGGACTCCACAGTTTACTGGTTTAGATTTTGAAGAGTGTTTGCCCCAGACGATTTTAGATTGCCTATCCTGCAGAAATGATGACACCCAGTCTATGGCCTCATCAGAGCAGTTTCCCGATTGATCTAGGGCCTCTCGGAGCCTCCGATGATCCAATAGATCGAAGGCTGCCGAGAGGTCCAGTAGGATCAGTAAACCAGATTTACCTTGATCTAGGATGCTTAGCATTTCTGTCTGCAGATCTAAAAGCGCTGATTCTGTGCTATGGGCCGTCCTAAAGCCTGATTGTTGTGGGTGAAGTAGGTTGTTGTCATCCACAAATTCTTGAAGTTGTTCTGTAGCAATCCTGTCAAGTATTTTTAGTAAAAAGTTGCAGTTGGTAATTGGCCTTAGATTAGCAGGGTCCTGTTGGTTAAGTTCAGGTTTTTTAGGTAATGGTGTTACTGTGACCGTTTTGATAGCGGCTGGGACGTTACCATCTCTAAATGACGCATTTACCATTCTTGTCAGAAATGGTGCAAAAATGGTAGCGTTATCAAGGATTAGTTTTGGGGGCAGTACATTTTCCGTGCATGAAGTGCATTTGATACTTGAGAGGGTTTTGTTCATACCTTCCAGTGATATGGGTTTAAAACAGAATTTTGGACTTTGTGAGTTAGTCTTATCTGTCCCTATGTTATCTGGAATAGTGATATTAGTTACCTTACAATTAGAGATTGTTTCTTTCGCCTTGGTAATTTTATTGTGAAATGCAGTTTGAACTGCTTCACAATCTTTTTGAGTGGGTTGAAAAGGGGGAGATAGTGCTACTGGTTTTTCAATATTTTTAAGTATTTGAAAAAGTTTCCCAGTAGAATTAGATGCAGTGTTGATTTGTTCATTATAGTGATTTTTCTTCAATTTAGTTATTATTGCCCTGTATGTTATGTCGGCAGTTTTCCAGTTTTTTTTGTTGTTGTCTGTAGGGTCTTTTAGCCATATTCTTTCAAGTTTCCGTTTTTCCTTTTTGAGGGTCAAAGCTTCAAAATTGAACCATTTCTGGTGGTTAATATTAGGTCGGACTTGCTTGTTTTTAAGGGGGGCATGTTTGTTTAATATGTCGTTCATGTGTTTGTTATACGCGGAGATGATATCCTCGCATGAATCTGTGTCTTTAGTATCGAGCATGATTTGCGTAGTGCCTTCCTGAAGGATGTTTGGCGTGATTTTTTTTAGATTTCTATCTAATACCATTTTTGGGGAATTGTCAGGTTTGGCTGCTTTTGGTTTGAGCACTAACTTGGATTCAATTTTATGATGGTCTGACCATATGCAGGGATATTAGTGAGCATTTGTCGCACACACGTTGAATAGGGGTGGAATGTAGTGATACACAAAATTGCAACCTTGCCAATCAGGGCTTTAGATGACAGCATTAGCCGCTGAAAGCCAATAGTGTATTCAAAGTATGTGCTAAAAATGCTGACAGTAGTCTGTTGTAGCACTTCCATTATGCAGTAGTGAGCTACAAGGAATATGCAGGCCTAATATGAGTGATAGGTCACATTATGCATTGTTGATAGACAGGCAGGGAGAGGGCCCTAGCTCTGTAGCTAATAGGTATTTTTGGAGTGTTTGGAACATTATGGCACCTATATAGCGCTTAGATAGCCAGTCTTAAGCGCTATAAACACTAAGCTATGAGTGCATGCCTTTTAGAGCTTGCAGATGGGTTTAATACATCCCTGCTTCCCTTAGAATATTCTGCCTCACTAACGGTAGCCCTGCATGGCCCCAAGCTAATCTCCTTTTCTCTGGGAAGGCACTGATAAGACATTCCTGAGCTTTGGCAGATGGGCTCCAGGGAGCCAGGGAGGGGCTCAGAAGAAGGAGCAGTGGAAATTAACAGAGTTGGGTTTTTTCCATGAGCCAGCCTATATTTTGCACAGGGAAAGTTCTGGAACTGTGCGTCACGGACGGGCAGCACGAGATTATAAAATACACATGCTCACATGACTCGGGTGGGAGATCGTCCTGTGGACTTGGTTCGTGCAAGATCAAGTGCCCAGAATTTTGGAACTCTGACGCCATCCCGACAGCGCTGTCCTCTGAGCGGGGCTTGTTACAGCTAGCTTATGAGGGCCAGGGTCTCCCAGTGCTGATTGAAGGGGCGTAAGACTGTGTTTCTCTATGTTTCTCTATGTTTATCTAAGTTCCATGTTTCTCTATATTTTGCATTTCTCTAAGTTTTGTGCTTTGTAATCTTCTCTAATTTGAATACCAAATGTATATGAAATTCACTGTTTAGAATAAATACTAAAACTTATTGAAGGTGTCATTTGTCACTAGCATGAGATCACTGCTCAGCACAATAGAACCTGTATTTTGGGCTGAATTGGGTATTTTTTGCTATCAAAGGGCTGGCCCCGAGGAAGATTTTGCCCATATCAAGACAGTCCCCCGGCAGCTTTGCTGGATTTCTGGAGTTTGTTTTTTTTTCATCCTGCCAAGAGTGAGACTCTTTTTCGCCCACTCTTGGACATGAAGGTGTGTAATTCCTTTGAATGTTAATGTGTTCTAAGGGCTATGGGGTCTTTTACTCCATAGGGTCTCATATGTTTTTCTATGTGTGTTACAATGCACCCTACGTGCCGTAACACTGGGGCGTCCTAGCGGACCTCCGTCATAGACTCCATACCCGGGGACTGACTACTGTCTCCCTGGGCATGTAAAGTCACCATTGGCTTTACTAGACCTAAATTTACTAACAGAACTGGTACAAACCATCCTATTGTGGACGTACTAGTAGGGGTAATTCGATTACTCCTGGATCTGTTATTCGAGGGGGCACTGTCCCGTCCCCCCTCGTCGAGTTTTGGCTGGTGGCAGTGGAAACTACTTGTTATGTTCGACCCCGAATATAACCCTATGGGATTCTTCCCATTGTTAGAGATTGATACTGTTTCTCATTAATCTCTAACATACTTCCGGTCTACTTATCTTAAATAAGTCTATCGGATGGTATTTTCTGCCAGAACTCGGCTTTTTAAAATGGCGTTTGTGTTTGTCTCTGTGACTCCTAAACCAAAGGTCGAGCCCTTTGTTCCACTTTTGGCGGGCTTCTGTACAGAGACCCTCCAAAGTGGTGCCATTCTGTCTGGGTTACCACAGGGGTGTGAGAGGGGGTTTAGGCACCCTGGACCGAGTTGCCGTGCCAACTCTGGTCGCACTCTGGTGTGATTGGCCCAAGTGGTGAGCCTCCCCGCTCACCACTTAGCATGTGTTGATTGACAGCTAGGCTGAATGAATGGGGGTTTTCTGCATAAAAGCAGGGCTTTTGGGACTAGATCTTCAGAAGTCGCCACAAGACCTAAGAATTCGACGAGGTTAAAGCTGAGCCGACCTGCAATGACGACACCTCCGGTGGAGCCCTGCTGAACCGACTCACCACTTCCCGACGACAGAGGAGATCTCCCTGCTGGAGAGTCTCTTCCCCTGACTGGTGGGAACAACCAGTCCCCTTTGCTTTTTCCTTGCCTCAGGACGCAGTGGTTGAATTGCCCGTGCAGAGCACCTCGGCAACCGGATAGCCACTACCCCTGTACTGTGACCAAAAGGTGGTGCCTTGTGATGGAGCACTCCGCGGCTGGTCTCTTCCCTGGTGGTGCACCGGACTTCACTATTTCTTCGACAACGAGATCTTCTCTACTCTTGGCAAAGACCCGACGTGCATCCACCACCAGGAACAACTACCCCTGCCGGAGCTGTCTCTCCACAATCAAGGTACTGTGTCCGCCTGGCTTCCCTTGTGCCAGATAGAGTGAGGTGTCTTAATCCTCGCCTCTCCATAGGGTCGCCTCCAAGCTTTCTCTAGCGTGTTGTTCTGAACTGGTTCAATCTGCCGATAACAATTTGCTACAAGGACTCGAACACATTTCCACTAAGATACTTTTGGGCCATATCGCCCCGCCCCTCTTCGAGTGGGCCTGGCTTCTGAACGTTATGATCTACCGTGGTTCTTGTCTTCTTGCCTTGCATTTTTTCTTGAAGTATTGAACTGTGTTGATTTCGTAACCTACTTATTTTTCTCTCCCGTCCTAACGAATACTAGAGTGCCATCTAGGTTGAGGCATGCACCTCTGTCTGCAAATAAGTGATTCTGGTATAACCTAGACTTGTCGAACTATTGTTAGGGGGATTGAATTGCTTTCTTCGTAGAGTAATTGTAATTTAATTGTTTGCCGTAATAGTGCCAGAGTGTTTTCCATAGATGTGTCGTCATAAATAAATGCCTCTATATCTTTACACTGAAGCCTTGTACGTGTTTGCTTGTCTTACTGTGAAAAATTGCCCTATGTTGTATACTCCACATACTGCCTAACTCTTCTTGAGGGAAGTCTGACTGCTCAGCCACAGCTACCAAGTGAATTTGTGTGGTACCGACTGCTACCAAGTGGGTTTACTGCCAAACACCTGTAGTCCTAAATTTTTGCAGTGGTCCCAGAGGGAACTGCACAGGTTTCCTCCTAACACTGTTGTACAGCGGTGGGATTTGCATCGAGTATACAGTTTAGAGTGCTTTTCGACACTTTAGGATAACTAACCACAAAGCTTAGCACTAAAAAGCAACTTTAAAAAAACTTGTCTACTATGGAAACTTACAGTCAAGAATCCTTGTCAGGTAAAAATACTGAGAGTTTGCGAGCTCTCTGTAGGCAAGAGAATCTTTCTGTAAGAGGCAAGAAATTAGAACTAATAGAGAGATTGCTGGCGAACCAAAGTCTGGGTACTGGTTCAGAGGAACCAATTTCTCCAGCAAATGTAGATAACAGTGATGGTGTTGATCTAAATCGTAATTCTGATGATAGCGATGAAGATGCTGAAGAGGAAGGAGAGGCTAACGAAACTGTCTCCCCTGCTCCTCTACCCGCCTTACCAGCTGTACCTACGGGGCCCATACCAGGTCCCAAAAGTAACCCTGCTTATTTTGAACTCGAAAAAATGAAGTTTGAATTAGAATACAAACGGTTCTTGGCTCAATCTGAACGAAACCAAGAGCTTGAGTTCAGACGGATGAATGCCCAGGCTGAGCAGAAGCAAGCTGAGTTAAGACTCAGGGAAATAGAACGTAATCACGAGTTAGAGATGAAAAAGTTGTCTATAGAAAATGCTTCTCTCTCCTCTGGTTCCTCTAGGAGCTCCAGTCCCAAAAGACCCCGGATGCCGAAGGAATTGGTGGGTATGTATGAACCGAGATTGGATGTGTTGGATTGGTTAAAACTGTTTGAGTACAATCATGGGCTGCAGGACATCACCGGGAATGATTTACTTCCCTGGTTGTTCTCTAGGCTCCCTCCTGTTGCGACTGATGTGGTAATGGAATTGGGGGAGGCGGATAAAACGGATTACGAAAGTGTGAAACTAGCTTTGATAGCTAGATTCGGGAAGACCCCTTCCCAATATCTTAAGAGGTTTAGAACCCTCAAAAAGCATGATGGTACCCCTTGGGCTACCTGGGTGAGTGAAGGGTTGAAAAACTTAGAGGGATGGATTAAGGGTTACAAAGTGAACACTTATGAGGGTATGAAGAATCTTTTTATGTTGGAGTCTATTTATGATGCTTGTTCTCCTGAGCTCAGACAGCACTTGGCTGATTCGATGGAATTAGATTCCCGGACGCTAGCTAAGGCTGCTGGCTTGTGGGTTGCCAACAGGGCTACTCATAAGGATTCTGGGGCAACTCAGAAAAAGGATGAGGGAAAACAGACTAAACAAGACTCAAAGGAGAATTCTAATAACTCAAATTCCAAAGAGGGCCCCAAACCAAACCAGAAGGGTAAGCCACAAGGAAAACCGCATCAGAATAATGTTTCTTCTGGTTTAAAACCGGAGAGAGGCCAGCTCAAGACACCATTCCAAAAAGCATTCGGTAAATGCTTTGTTTGTGGCTCGACTGACCACATGAAAGGAGATCCCAGATGTAAGGGTAAACCTTCAGGGGTCCAGCTTGTCTCCTTAGCCTTCGCTCCAGAGGAGGAAGTCCCAATGGCAAGTGGAAAATTTCTACTGCTATCTGACGAACCCATTGGAGTCTCAGCCAGCGTTTCTTTAGTATCTCTGGGGTTGTGGGAACAGCAGAATTTAGATGTCTATAATTCTATCCCCGATAATACTAAAGAGTATTATAAGGACAGTGTCCAAGTGAATGGTCAGGAGACCCCTGCCATTAGGGACACTGGGGCCAGCATAACTGTGGTGGATACATCGTTTTTTTCAGGCTGAGGATGTTGCTAAGGCACCCAAATGCCTCACCAAGTTAGCTGGATGGCCTGTGCAGATGCTTCCCCAATTACCAGTTCTCATCCAGTGTAACGACATGACTGTAAAGATACCTGTCAGCATACTGAGTGAGGTACCAGGACGCGTACTGTTGGGTAACGATTTGAAAACTCTCAGAGTTGTATCGCATACTCCCAGACCTCCTAGTAAACGGTTACAGGAGCTAACCAGACCCGCAAGAGAGAGGACCATGCGCGGTACTCTCCAGGAGATGATGAAGAAAGAAATCACTCCTGCTCCACTGGAATTATCGGCCGCCGTCTCAAAGAAAACAGAAGCGAAAAGGAAACCTAAGACTTCTGCCCCGAAACCAGCAGCCGGAATTTCAGTGCAGCCAACACGGACTTCTCCGCGGTTGTCCAAAGTTACACCCGTAACCCCACCTCCAGCTGAGGCTGAGAGGGAGGTACAACCCTGTGTGGTAGAATTAGACTCTGAGGAAGAGCTAATGGAAGGCCAGGAATTCATTGGAGATCTGGATCCTGTTGACCATCCTGAGCTGCAGTCTTTACTGGCAGAAGGTGGACCCAGCAGGGCAGACTTCAGTAAGGGACAGAGAGAATGTCCAACTCTGGAAGGTCTTCGCCACCAGGCAGAAGCTCAGGCTGAAGGGCAAGAGCCTGGGAAATACAGGTTGCACTGGGAAGATGGCCTCTTCTACAGTGAACCGACCGAGTCTGCACCTGGAGACTACAAACGACTTGTAGTACCCCAAGAGAACAGACCGCAGTTCTTGCAGTTAGCCCACGAGATTCCTTTGGCTGGTCACTTGAGTTTCAAGAAGACTAAGGAAAGGCTCTCTCTCTACTTCTATTGGCCAAAGATGGGGGCCGAAGTGGAAAAACACTGCAGGAGCTGCCACACCTGCCAGACCTCTGGTAAGGTTGCCTCCAAGAATGTGGCACCTTTAGTGCCTCTCCCCATTGTGGGAGTCCCATTTGAGAGAGTAGGGATTGACATTGTTGGTCCCCTTGATCCTCCAACCTCCTCAGGCAACAGGTTTATACTTGTTGTAGTAGACCATGCTACTAGGTATCCTGAGGCAATTCCTATGAGGACTGTTACAGCTCCGGCTGTGGCTAAGGCCCTCCTTGGTATTTTTACTAGGGTCGGGTTTCCTAAGGAAGTAATCTCTGACAGGGGGTCAAACTTTATGTCCCACTACATGAAAGCCATGTGGAAAACCTGTGGAGTTACTTACAAGTTCTCAACAGCTTACCACCCACAAACCAATGGGTTGGTAGAACGGTTCAACCGAACCATGAAGAGCATGATAGGTGCTTTAGAAGAACCCCTTAAGCGTAAGTGGGACCTTCTACTGCCATGCCTTCTCTTTGCTTATAGAGAAGTCCCTCAGGAGGGAGTAAGTTACTCTCCCTTCGAGCTTCTCTATGGTCATCCCGTCAGAGGTCCATTGGCCCTGATTAAGGAGGGGTTGGAGAGTGCTCCTTCCCCCAAGCCAGTCAGAGTAACTGACTACGTGATAGGTCTCCGGACGAGAATGTCACACATGATGACGGAGGCAAGCGATAACTTGAATGCTGGACAAGCATTGGTCAAGCACTGGCACGATCAAAAGGCTAACATGGTTGAGTTCGCTCAAGACCAGCTCATTCTCTATATGATCTCAACAAGGCAGAGGGCCTTGCAAGACAAGTGGATGGAACCCTTCAGAGTTGTGGGTAAACTCGGGGAGGTCAACTATCTGGTGGACTTGGGCAATCCCAAGGAGGCTCCGACAGTCTTTCACACCAACCGACTCAAGGCGTATGTCTCAAGACCTGATGTAGGAGTGCTGCTTCTAGCATCATCCGAGGAAGAAGAAGAGAGTGAAGCTCTTCCGGATCTCCTCAGAGGCTTACCTTTGGACGAACAAATTGAAGGAGTAAATCTCTCCTCCAATCTGACACCCCAGCAATAGAAGAGTGCAAATCTATGTTGAATCAGTTTGCCTCTCTGTTCTCGCTTTCGCCAGGCTTGACCTCTTGGGGCCAGCACGACATATTCACTGGTGACTGTCTGCCGGTCAAAAGCAGAGGATACAGAATGTCAGAAAACATACGAACCCACATCAAAGGTGAGGTCAGCAAGATGCTCGATCTCGGGGTAATAGAGCCCTCTACTAGTCCATGGTCTAGCCCAGTTGTGTTAGTACCAAAGGCTGGATCTAAAGAACTTAGATCCTGCGTGGATTATAGAGCTCTTAATGCAGTCACCAAGACTGATGCCCACCCTTTGCCAAGAACAGATGAGTTGGTGGATAAACTTGGCGCCGCCAAGTTCCTCAGCACATTTGACTTGACATCAGGCTATTGGCAAATAGCCCTGACAGACCATGCCAAGGAGAAAACTGCATTTTCTACCCCCGTTGGCTTATACCAATTTAAGGTAATGCCTTTCGGATTGAAGAATGCACCTGCTACGTTTCAACGGATGGTAAACCAGGTTCTGAATGGGATGGAGGACTTCTGCATGGCATACTTGGATGACATTGCAGTGTTCAGCAATTCCTGGGAAGAACATGTAACCCACCTCAGAGATGTTTTGCAGGCTCTTGGACGAGCCAATCTGACCATAAAGGCGAGTAAATGCCAAATTGGACAGAGTAAGGTAGTCTATCTTGGACATGAGGTAGGAGGTGGAGAAATAAGGCCTTTGCTCAGTAAGATTGAAGCTGTGCAAAATTGGACAACACCTACTACTCAAACCCAAGTGAGAGCCTTCCTAGGCCTCACTGGGTACTACAGGAATTTCATAGAGAACTATGGGACCATAGCTTCGCCACTGAATGTGATCTCCTCGCCCAAATTCCCTAAAAAGGTTAGATGGAACGAGGAGTGCAATCAGGCTTTTGAAAACCTGAAAAAGGCTCTTTGCCAAACCCCAGTACTCAGAGCTCCTGATTACTGCCAACACTTCATTGTGCAGACAGATGCGTCAAATGTAGGAATAGGTGCCGTACTCAGTCAACTGGATGGGAAAGGTAGGGAGCACCCCGTTTGCTTCATCAGCCGCAAGCTGAAGGATCCTGAAACAAGGTGGGCAACAATCGAAAGAGAGTGCTTTGCTATCGTGTGGCCTCTGAAGAAGTTTAGGCCGTACTTGTATGGTTCTACTTTTGTCATTCAGACTGACCACCAACCCTTGAGATGGTTAATGCAAATGAAAGGGGAAAACCCAAAACTATTGAGATGGTCGATCTGCCTGCAAGGGATTGATTTCACCATTGAGCACAGGTCAGGGTGTCACCACCAAAATGCTGATGGTCTCTCTAGGATGTATGTCATCGACTAGAGGTATGAGATTTATCCAGGAGTGGATTAAATCCTCCTGTCCCTTAGTCTGGGGGGGGAGGGGCGAGTGTTAGGGAGAATTCTCTGTTTAGGCTGATTTTCCTAACCTAGTGAGTCCCCCAGCAGCTTTGCTGGATTTCTGGAGTTTTTTTTTTTCATCCTGCCAAGAGTGAGAATCTTTTTCTCCCACTCTTGGACATGAAGGTGTGCAATTCCTTTGAATGTTAATGTGTTCTATGGGCTATGGGGTCTTTTACTCCATAGGGTCTCATATGTTTTTCTATGTGTGTTACACCTCACCCTACGGGCCGTAACACTGGGGCGTCCTAGCGGACCTCCGTCATAGACTCCATACCCGGGGACTGACTACTGTCTCCCCGGGCATGTAAAGTCACCATTGGCTTTACTAGACCTAAATTTACTAACAGAACTGGTACAAACCATCCTATTGTGGACGTACTAGTAGGGGTAATTCGATTACTCCTGGATCTGTTATTCGAGGGGGCACTGTCCCGTCCCCCCTCGTCGAGTTTTGGTTGGTTGCAGTGGAAACTACTTGTTATGGTCGACCCCGAATATAACCCTATGGGGTTCTTCCCATTGTTAGAGATTGATACTGTTTCTCATTAATCTCTAACATACCTCCGGTCTACTTATCTTAAATAAGTCTATCGGATGGTATTTTCTGCCAGAACTCGGCTTTTTAAAATGGCGTTTGTGTTCGTCTCTGTGACTCCTAAACCAAAGGTCGAGCCCTTTGTTCCACTTTTGGCGGGCTTCTGTACAGAGACCCTCCAAAGTGGTGCCATTCTGTCTGGGTTACCAGAGGGGAGTGGGAGGGAGTTTAGGCACCCTGGACCGAGTTGCTGTGCCAACTCTGGTCGCACTCTGGTGTGATTGGCCCAAGTGGTGAGCCTCCCCGCTCACCACTTAGCATGTGTTGATTGACAGCTAGGCTGAATGAATGGGGGTTTTCTGCATAAAAGCAGGGCTTTTGGGACTAGATCTTCAGAAGTCGCCACAGGACCTAAGAATCTGACGAGGGTAAAGCTGAGCCAACCTGCAATGACGACACCTCCGGTGGAGCCCTGCTGAACCGACTCACCACTTCCCGACGACAGAGGAGATCTCCCTGCCGGAGAGTCTCTTCTCCTGACTGGTGGGAACAACCAGTCCCCTTTGCTTTTTCTTTGCCTCAGGATGCAGTGGTTGAATTGCCCATGCAGAGCACCTCGGCAACCGGATAGCCACTACCCCTGTACTGTGACCAAAAGGTGGTGCCTTGTGACGGAGCACTCCGCGGCTGGTCTCTTCCCTGGTGGTGCACCGGACTTCACTATTTCTTCGACGATGAGATCTTCTCTACTCTTGGCAAAGACCCGACGTGCATCCACCACCAGGAACAACTACCCCTGCCGGAGCTGTCTCTCCACAATCAAGGTACTGTGTCCGCCTGGCTTCCCTTGTGCGAGATAGAGTGAGGTGTCTTAATCCTCGCCTCTCCATAGGGTCGCCTCCAAGCTTTCTCTAGCGTGTTGTTCTGAACTGGTTCAATCTGCCGATAACAATTTGCTACAAGGACTCGAACACATTTCCACTAAGATACTTTTGGGACATATCGCCCCGCCCCTCTTCGAGTGGGCCTGGCCTCTGAACTTTATGATCTACCGTGATTCTTGTCTTCTTGCCTTGCATTTTTTCGTGAAGTATTGAACTGTGTTGATTTCGTAACCTACTTATTTTTCTCTCCCGTCCTAACGAATACTAGAGTGCCATCTAGGTTGAGGCATACACCTCTGTCTGCAAATAAGTAATGCTGGTATAACCCAGACTTGTCGAACTATTGAATTGCTTTCTTCATAGAGTAATTGTAATTGAATTGTTTGCCGTAATAGTGCCAGAGTGTTTTCCATAGATGTGTCGTCATAAATAAATGCCTTTATATCTTTACACTGAAGCCTTGTACGTGTTTGCTTGTCTTACTGTGAAAAATTGCCCTATGATGTATACTCCACATACTGCCTAACTCTTCTTGAGGGAAGTCTGACTGCTCAGCCACAGCTACCAAGTGAATCTGTGTGGTACCGACTGCTACCAAGTGGGTTCACTGCCAAACACCTGTAGTCCTAAATCTTTTGCAGTGGTCCCAGAGGGAACTGCACAGGTTTCCGCCTAACAGTATGGAAGCGTACACTGAAGCTGCCATCCAGTGTTCCATGCACATAGTCTTTTTTACTGCATATAGCTTTATTTATTTACTGATAAAAGGCAGACAAATTTACTAGCATATGTTGGTTCCTTCTTTACTAAGCGCAGTCGAAGGTTTGTGTGTGGTTCTACTGTAGGGGTGTTAATGATCCAACCTTGCACTCCACGAAGTTAGAAACGACTGTCTATATATATATATATATATATATATATATATATATAAACATAAACATGGAGAGCTTTGTTTTCTTTGGGATTCACAAAATTGATACAGGTCCCAGAGGTGGTAACAAAGAAAAGCTTTTACGACAAAAAGTGACTAGGTGCATTCAAGACTTTGAAAGCAAATTCCTGTATGGGCACAATAAAGACAAAGAACTGTACACTTTTTTAGGACAATGATGTCTGTACCACCTGGATTTTCTTCCCTTTTTTGAGTCAACAAATGTATGAATTAAGACAGAATGTTATAATTACCGCTATAATATGCCACTTTGTAAGATTACAAAATGTGCTTTGTGATTAGGAGTTAAAGTTGGACACTACTATTTTAATATTTTTATGATTTCTTCAGATTTCTTGGTGATTGTTTCTTTCGTTTTATATTCACACGTGTGATAGTTGATATTTTTAACATGTGGTGCAGAGATGTTGGGAACTGGTGGATTTTAAGGAGCCTTAAGAAATGCAGTGGACAAAACTAGTAAATGTGCAATTTGGTAAAGAATTATATGATTAGGTTCCGTGCGAGACACACTGGATGCAGCAGTTCAATGCATTTTGCAATGGGAAATTCAGAAATGATTTTATGGAATAAGTATGCAACTGATAAGAATTGCTGCTATTGCACCTTGCACTTTACGATATGTATGCACTTTATGGGCCTCATTCCGACCCTGGCGTTAACCAAGGCGCTATTATCGCCTTGGTTGACGCCGTTATCTTTCCGACTCCGCTATGGTGAATGGCGGAATTACCGCCCCATTCCAAGGTTGGCGGGGTCGGTAATTCCTCATTCACCAAGGGCCCTTCCCCATTCCCATTTTTGCCCCATAGGGCTCAATGGGAATGGGAAAGGCGCTAATTACGGCACCGTAAATTACGGTGCCGTAATTAGCTCCTAGGTACCTTTGCGGGTTGTTTTTTTAACGCCTACAAAAAGCAGGCGTTAAGTACCAACCCGAAAAAGGGAACTCGGAATAGGGCGGTAAGGGTTTAATGGCACCAGTCTCGTTAACGGTGACCGTTAACCCTTACCGCCCTACTCGGAATGACCCCCTATGAGTCTAATGCAATTTTGCACAAAACCAACTATGCTGCCAACTGAAAGTTTCAGTCGTGATACATTGTTATGCTGACCAATACTGCTGCTACTGCACTATGCACTTTACACATTTTAGAACATCAGAGACAGGAACATAATCACAATCATTGCTACTGCATGATGTGGTTTCCCGATATATAGGCACTTAAGGATTCCAAGGCTTTTATATGAACAATACTATGCTGCTAAATCAGAAAAGGTTTGGCGCTTGTCGCTATTTGCACTATGCACCTTATGGAATCATCATAATTGTTGCCACTGCATGTTGTGGTCTATCGACATGTTGGCACGTAAGGATTCCAATGCATTATTTACGAATAATATACTGCTAAATTAGAAAAAGTTTGGCGCTTGTCGCCTTTTGCACTATGCGCCTTATTAATTGGAGAGCAATGAAGACAGCCACACTATCAGAATGGCTGCCATTGCAGTATGCATCATCTTGCTACCCACATATCATAGGATCCCAATGCACTGCGTAGTATAAGAACTGTGCTGCCGATTGTAAGCCAAAGATGGGACAACTGGATCATTAACCAACATAGCCATTGGTGCAATATGCATTTCATGAAATACAAAGGTTTCTGAGAAAGTCAATGCTATGCTGATCAATGAAGCCACTAGGCGTTAATCGCACATTGGGGCTGGGTGGCCCATAATCCTGTAAGTGCATTGTGCACTTGTTTGGTAGAACTCTGTGTCAAAATACCGTTAAATGTCTATGTGGCTGTTTATAATTTTGTGGCAAGTCGGGCATCTATATGACATTAGATTTGAAATGTCAGATACTGTGTTTTCAAAAATGCATGGAATCCCCAAAACAGAGGATACTCAAGCACAATTCAAAATATTTGATGCACAAGGGGTACTGTTCATGTGTCTTGTGTAGAAAAGCTGCATATAAGAGTCAAAAGCACTACCTCTGTCACATTATAAGATGGCCACCATGCTTTACAAGGTGTGCATTGGCTAAGGGAGTCCTTCTTCTATTGTGACTAAAATAATCTCCAGTGTTTCCCGTATGCTCTGCACTAATGTTTTCAAACTCACTGGTTGTTGGGGGCTTGCAGTTGAGAACAAGCGGCGAGATTTGCCGCGAAACGCGTTAACGCCCGAAAACGCGCACTTTTTTGCACTATGGTAGTGCCATATTTTGATGGCCTGTAATTTTTTCTACCAAACGACATTTTTGAATCCGGATGCTTTATATATCAAAACGACTGTGAAGAGTGGTACTCAATTTGCCTGATGAAAATCAGTGCCCCAAAGAGATATATATATATATATATATATATATATATATATATATATATATATATATATATTGTTAAGTTAAACAGGAGGTGTACCTGAGGTTCACAAGAATCACAAAACAATGTTTAAAGAAAAACTTATTTGTATTCCAAAAATTGGCAAATCCCCAAACCACAATTTCATACATGCACAAGTCAATACATATAAATATAAATATTCCCAAAATGGCAAACACTATTTTTAAATGCCAAGTGCAATCCCTATTTCCATCTACAGGATAACGCAACACAAAAACATGAAGCAAACACAGTAAAAATCTGGTTCTTTTTTTGTCCAGAATAACAATTGTAGGTACTCAATCAACTCAGTGTATTATACAGTTGTACGCCCAATTTATTGGTGCATCGAAAAGAAAATTTCCAATCTTGCATAAAAAAATGAAACAGTCCACTCGAAGAGACAAATCCAATGTTTGTCTTCAGTAATGAGTTCTGTCAGGATCCTTTCTGTGGTAAATCCTGTGCTAGTTTCAACCTTGTCCCTAGGAAGGTCAGGTATTCATCAGGACTGGATTGAAGATGTTCAGTGTGGTTCAGGAAATATATTCTTGTCCTGGAGCGACTCCCAATGCTCAGACCCACTGACTCTTTTCTGCACAGTTGCTGGGTCTACAACAGAAATTACTTGGTAAAGGTGGATCCTGGAGATACATAGGGTTGTGATTCTGGCAACAGTGTCCCATCAACAAAACTGTAACTACCACCCCTGCTGCCACCACCACCACTGCAGGATGTCTATGCCAGAATCCATCAGATAAATACATTGTGTGTTAAGCAACATCTAGTCATACATGAATCCAGGAAAATAGGGACAATGGTGATTGTCAGAGATGCCCTAGAGAACACACCAACTCCCAGAGATGGTTCAATGGTTTTCATTGAGATTTCTGCAGAAGCATAGGGGCTGCCCCTTGCTCTCTCATCTGGATGATGTGATTTCCTCACTAACCCAAAGCTCATTATTCGCCAGGTTAGTATCTAGCGCTAATTGGCTCCTACTATCTATTTTCTAACTACCGGTAAATGATGGCCTGTAGGCAATTACCTTATCTATGTAAGCTCCAAAGACTTTCTAACCTGGGCCTAGACTATTGATGTTGTTAGTTCCAAAGAGATTGCAAGGGTGTGACTTACAGACACTCAAGTACCAGACTGTCTTCTTCCTCTCAAAGCTCAATGTTTTTTTTCCTGTTTCTTACTGACCTCCTGCTGCTCTCCTCCTTACAACTCCACTCTTTCTCCTTTCTCCTAGTACTTCCTCCGTCTGACCCTCTGGTGTCTCTCTCTCATTTTATCCTCTAGCTTCACCCTCAATAGTTACACTCTCCTACTCTCACTCTTACCACTCTCCCCTTTCTACTCTACCAATATTCTACCCTCTCCACACCACTACTACTCCCTCCTATCCATACCATTACTACTCTCCCCATCTACACTTCTTAAAATCCCCTCTCACACAACTACAATGCTTCCCTCTCCACACTGCTATTTCTCTCCCCTACTACTACTCCACCCACCTTCTATTCAGTCACCCTTCTTTAACTCTCACAATCACTTTCCATGCACTACCCACACTCACTCTAACACTTTCAATCGTGTAACCTGTATTCACACTCACAACACATCAACATTTGCTCTCATCAACCAATATTTCATATGTTCTCTAAATTGCCTGCATAGTACATCCACCATCCTTCCTCCTGCTGGTCCCTGGGTCTGCCACCTTCTCCTCCTCTGACCTAACCTGAACAGCCCACATATTCGCATCCTGCCCCTACTTCCCTAACCAATCTGATCCTGACTTCTCATCTCAGAGGTGTTACTATGGTCAACATTTACAAATAGGGGGCTAATCCCGCCCCCTTTCTTCAACTCGGAGATGACATACTGCAAAAATTGAGGTTTGCATTGGAAACTGTGCCAGTTCGTGTTTGGGGTCCCATTGCAGGACAAACCATGCTAAGCAAAGAACAGTCTTATTTGTAATGAAAATGCCACTCCAAAGCAAGTCCGAAATGGTCTGTTTGAGGCCAATCTGCACAAATTGTGGATTGTGTGAAACACTGGTGTCAGAAAGAAGAACATGCTGTCCCTTATGGCTTTGAAGGCTTTCCAATCTTTCCTTCAATGGTTTTCTCTCCCTGTGCTGGCTGCTGCCATCTAATTACTGGTGTAGTCTGATAGAAGGCACTGATGTGTGGCACTCTTGCAGGTGGTCTGCCTCAACTTTGGTTACATTTAGATGTTCTCTAAAAGAGAAATAAATAAACTGCCCAGCATTGTTGATGGAGGTTTAGTGTGACTGACAAGGGTCCTGTTAAGATGCATGTAGGCACCTGGAGAGGGTACAGGATATGAGGAAACCAACCCTTTTAAAGAATACCTTAGTCTATGGCAGCGCTACTTGACAATGTTTTCATTTTATGGACAGGGAATGAAGAAGAAGCAGCCACATTTTTCTATTGGATAAACAAACAGGTCAGACATCTAAAATGTACCTACAATCTAGACAGAAATGAAATAAATTATCTTGACCTTACCATCAAAGTAGATTTAGATAATAAAAAAACTTTTTGTCAAACCATTTCATAAATTGACAGATAAAAATGCATTGATACACTACACCACTTTTCACCCCGACAAGTGCAGGATAATCTACAACTGGGTCAATTCCTACGATTAAAGTCCAACAGTACCAATTGGAGTGATTATAAACAAGAAGCAGTAAAATAAAGGGAGAGACTGCACGAAAAAGGATACCCATCCGATCTAATAGCTAAAACAATGAAATGAGCAAATTGCAACAATTATGAAGCTTTGTTAGACCACACTGTAAAAACAAAGAGTGGAAATGAAGACACACTTGTATTTGTTAATACATATAGCAATCTCTCAAATCAGATTAAAAAAATGATCCATCAAAATTGGAAAATAATGGAGAAAGGGAAATGCCCATTGAAAAAACCCTCTAATACCGTTCAAAGCATCAATGACCAAGTAACGCAAAACAACATTAGTTTTCAAATAAAGAGAATGGCAACCCTGACTGAAAGCTGGGGTCGTCAGTGCCCAAAAAGGCATGCCCTTAGTGGGAGTTGTACCTGATGTAGTCAAATGAACAGGAGTGTAGCAGTAGACCTAGGTCTACAGAAACCTTGAAAACAACAGACACTAATTGCAACTCAAAAATGGTAGTACATGCTGTCTGGGGACTGTGTGGAAAACTGAACATGGGAAAAACAGAAAGAACAAGGAAAACTACAATAATGGGACATAAGGGCTCCATTAAGAATAGAGTACACACAACACTGCTAGTGAGCCAGTCCATTGAGTTCATACATAGAGCAGAGGAATTAAAATGGACAATCATTTATCAGATACGGTCAGGAAGTGATATCAACACAGATAAAAGGAAACTAATATAAAAAGAAAAGGAATTGATTTTCCTAACACAAAGTGTTTGAAAGGGACTGCACAAATGGATTATTAACAAAAGACTTGATAAAAGAAAAACATGCAATGTTCTACCCGACTTATCTGAGGATGGGTGGAAGATTAGGCGGTTGGAGTATATACTCCACATACTGGCAATATCCAACGTTTGCGCTGCAGAATAGTAATGTAGAGTGTAGCAATTAAGTAGACAGGTCATTAAGGAAGTAGAAGAAACAATGTAGATGTAACCACACGCTACACAGAGTCCAAGGTCCACTAAGAAAAGGGAATAATAGACAAGACATGATCACCGAATAAAGTAATACTTAAAAAATATAAGTTCTAGTAGAAATACGGGAGAGAACCACCAGCTGAATACCCGAACAGGAACAACATTTGTCCATAGCAAAGCACATAAACAAAGCACGTGAAACTATGGCACTTAGAGGAAAGCACCCTAAATGGTGAAATTCCCACACAATAACTATAGAAACAGCTTGCCAAGTGGGAAACCATATTGCCGAACCCGGATAGAGAGAGACAGGAGCCCAATTACGGAATAAAATAATACCTCATAAAAGTTAACAAGGGAAAGTATTACCAGCTGAATACCCGAACAGACACATCATTTCTCCATGGCAACACACATAAACAATGCACTAGGGCACTTAGAGAAAAGCACCCTAAGATGTGAGAATCTCACACTGTAACTATATAAACAGTTTACCAAGCAGGAAACCACATTGATGAACCCGGATTGAAAGAGCCAGGAGCCCCAGACAAACAGTAAGCAGGAGGATAAAGATCCTGGTTACTGGGGGCCAGAGAAAGAGGAACCTTTTAGCAAATATGGTATTGAGAGTGTAAACGCTTGGATGCTTGTCTGTCTTTCTTTTGGCTATAGAATACTGCATAGACGCGACACAACACAGATACAAAAACATTGGGAAAAGACTCTGGACCGCTAATACCAATTAAACAGACTAGTTGGAATTTTCAATGACCATCGCAGTATCAGTGAGCTTTGAAGTCAAACTAGGATATATCATGATGATAATAACCTACTTAGCCATTTTGAATTAGCATTGTTGACAAGCCAGTAAAAGGGATGCCCTTTTTCTTCCCATTGTCTATTTAGAGATCTGGGAAGCAAGATCCCCTGAAAATGAGAGCTACCCATCTTTACTCAAATTTGTTAATACTGAGGACCATGCAGAACGATTAAAATACAGAGAAGAAAACGTATTAGAAACTGTGCGAGAAACTGAACCATATGCAGTTGCTAAAAGTTGGACAGTGTAAATACATGTGTTTCCTATTAAGCCTATAAAGAAACAGGAAATACTCTACCGTAAACCAAATAATGTTGCAAATATGATATACCTTCAGAAACAGTAATTCTAAACCGTGAAAATATGTAGTTACAGGTAAAACAGCATGACCACACTGTATCGAAGAATGCAAACAAATGAAAAATAGAAGCATATAATATCTGACTGATGGAAAGCTGGACAAATGAAAGGAGTCTCTGAGAATAACCATATAACACTCAGTTAAATTTATCGATAAAAAATAATTAAGAGAAGGGATTGTGGAAAGACGGGTAGTGTTCCCCTGAAGAGTTTCCTGTTAAACGAGTTTTTAGAGAACCGTTGGCAGTAATGAAACATGTCGGGTAGAATGGAGAGAATGCAATGCATGGGATGACAGAAGAAATGAAACGGTCATAATAACTGTAGAGTTTTTCTATGGAATAACATTAATTTTACAAAAAAAGCTGACAAAAATTCGGATGTGGACTACAGATCACAAAACCACCTAATCCATAGGATGTGGACAATACATGAATTGGTCTGTGGAAAATATGTATTGAAATAATTAAAACAATTTTTTTAACAAACCTGATTTGAATGTATGTTGAAATCTTGTTTGTGCAAAAGCTCCAGGTCCCTATTTTCTCCCAATGAGAGGAATCATATGACAGTTAATTGCGTGTTGACCTAAAACGACAGCAGATCACCTAAGCACTTTTGACTAGGGATATTATTGAATAGAAGGGTTGTTTGATGTGGTCGTTAAAAATAAAAAAAAACTCCATTGAATGTTTGGTAGTATTCGGATAGAAGGCACTGATGGGTTTCACTCTTGCAGGTGGTCTGGCTAGACTTTGTTTGCATCTAGATGTTCTCTAAAAGAGAAATAGACTGGCCAGCATCGTTGATGGAGGTTTAGTGTTTCTGACAATGGTACTGTTAAGATGATTATAGGAACCTGGAGAGGGCACAGGGACCGTGGCTCTCTCAACTGCCACTTTCCTCTTCTACCCCCAGAAGCAACTCATTGTATCCAAGATGATCTGAGAAGGCAGCAGGACATTACCAAGACAATATGCAATGTAGCATCAGCCATTCACAAGAAGCAGAATACGAATGTGTGTACAACTAAGTCCACATTGATAACAATGAACAGGCTGACCACATAGATTAATGGAAAGAGAATGCTGGTTAGTAAATGTGCTGTGCATTTGCCACTCTGTCCCATATCTGGAAAGAGAGGGGTATACCACCACCCAGATTGCACTACGGATGGCCCATACTGTCTCTAGCAGGATTTACCCCAAAATACAGATT
This sequence comes from Ambystoma mexicanum, assembly GCF_040938575.1. Taxonomy (NCBI): domain Eukaryota; kingdom Metazoa; phylum Chordata; class Amphibia; order Caudata; family Ambystomatidae; genus Ambystoma; species Ambystoma mexicanum. The sequence continues at coordinate 537,846,370 of NC_090937.1, forward strand.
AAAAAATGTGTGTTTTTGTCACATTGGGCATAGGAAAAAATGCAGAATCTCAAAACACCGAACTAGGTGAGCAGGGCTTGCAGGTTTGTCCCCTGGTCCGCTACTTCAGTATTTTCAAGTTTGGGGGTTGCGGGAAAGGGAAAGCGGAGGGCAATTGCACACATTTTGAAAAGCTCGAAATGTGACAAAGTGGGCCTCGCTATTTTGTAAAGCAAGCTTTTCAGAATGTGGTATAATAACGTAGATCCCTCCAGGAAGGTCCACCTTCATCTATGCTTTGGACTTCTTCATAGCCAAATGGTAGAGGATGCCTTTTGTGCAGGCTGCAGTTCAGTCTGTATCATTGGTGGTGCAAAACAGCCACTGCTGAAATTAAGTTGGAGGTGGAACAGTGTTTTGGGGAGTTAGAGATAATGATGTTTGTGTGATAAAGTCTTGTTAGGGTAAGGGATTAAGGAATAGGGTGGAAGGGTGTCATGGATTCTTGTTGGGGTAACAAAGTGTGTGAATTTAGATTTTGTTGGGCATAAATATGATTGCAAACCCAGAAATGTTAGTGTTAAAACTTGGGTGTAGTGATGCCGAAACATGCAACATTGATTGCTTACATTTGAAGGCATTGCTATATTTTTCCTCAGAGTCATGATGCATGATTATGTCAACCCTCCCACATTGCGAAGTCCAGTATGACTCTCCTATTCTTACTAAACAATGTCCAGACCCTCCTTCTCCAGGTCAGGCAGGAGCATCTGGTTTCTGGATGTTAGGTTGTGGATGATCTTGACAAACAGTGCTAGTCTACACAACAGTACAACACCTGTTCAATACCTGCAAAATAACAGTGAATATTGGAGCACACATCACTACTGCATTGGAGACTGGGTTAGTAGAAGAGGCTGGTTATAATTCACCCATGTTAAGTGGTTCCCGAGACACATATGGGCTTAAGGAAGCATGTCCTGATTAGGTTCTCAGCATCATCTGCAGGGTTTGATTGATTATGGTCTTAGTGATTCACTATGCAGAAAAACTGCTCATGCAATAACTGCTATTTATTTCTCTCTGCCACCACAAACCCAAACCCCCTTTTACCTGAGTTCTTCTTCAATGTATATGGATCCGTCCAACAATTGACATTCTCTGAAGAGCTGCTGTTACCTAAAATGACCCAGGACAATTGCTATTTTGGGCCTTTTAACTGTCATTTGGTTACCTATACTATCATTATTATTATTTTGTTTTTGTTATTGTGCATTTGCTTAATCAATTAAACCTTAAGTACATCCCCATTGCTATTGTTGGGAGACTTGAACTCTCCCAAGACCTCTGCAGCCACCTGCCTTGAACTTAAATCCATACTATCTGCCCACTCCCTCTACAATCAGCCTACCCACTCTGATGGGAATTCTTGGTTGGTGCCCCACCAGGGATGTGTCTTTGGGCCATCCGTATATTTACAATCCCCTTCAAGCTTGTATATACCCCTGTGTTTATTCAAAACACATATTAATATAATACATTGCACACAAGGACATTTGCTGCAATCTAGTTTGTCCAACACATTGTGGGTAGAAATATGCCGAATAAACCCACACTCTTGCTTAGATGGTTACCCTATTTATTATGAGATAATAAAGGGAACAGAATAACACAGAACAAATAGAAATGCAATCATACTTCCTTAATAGTGTCCTTGCAGACCCTGGAAACTAAAGCACAGAGGTGGACAGTAGACCAGGCCTGCTCAGGTCTGGCAGTCCATGAACGCACACAGGTTCTGGCCAGAAGGTTCCAGTTGGTATGTCAGATTCACTCTACCATAGTCGATAAACAACGTCACTTAAAACGCCATCTTTACGTAACTATGGAAGGTAGCACATTGTGGCACAGTGATCAAACTGTTTCACACATATTTAATAAACAATCCCCCTCTGATAGAATCCACTGCTGTTTCTCAGGGCTGGTTCAACTGTTCACATAAAGGTCGAGATAACAAAACATCAACAGAAACCATAGCATCCACCTGCTTCTCATAAAAATAGAATGCACATTAAAGTGAAGGAAGTGTGCAATCAGCAAAGCTGCATGTGCACATTTGTTCAGCACTGGTTAACTCTAAACGTGCCAAACTGTCTAGTCAACATCCTTTTTCCTCCCTTCATAACATTTCTTCCCTGAGTGATCATTTATTTCCAAGATTATATTCGTATACTGTATATTTAAGTAAGTATAAGTAGACTGCATAGGCACACTATTAACCTTCCTTCTCCTCTCACCGTTTTGACCCTATATGTGTTCTCTCTCTTGCTTTGTATTATTGTTCCCTTTACCAAAGCAAAGATCAAGTCCCACCCTCGGGTAATTAGTTGCATTGCTGAACAAATTCTCTTTCATATCCAACTTTAACCTATAATCCATCTCAACATGTGTTCATATGCTTCTATTTATCTTTTTATTCTAGTAATACAGTAGCTATGCATGGGCAGGGCATCTGTGCATGCCTAGAAACTGAATGATGAATACTCTTATGTATACCTGTAAACAAACAGTATGGACATACCCTCGACCACACCACCACTAGCTTCAATGCTTCTATTCACTGTCAGCCCTTCGTTATAAGGTGGGCTCTTAGTACCTATGTTTTGAGTACATTGAACGTTGCATCCCCTTTTTTGTATTGCTGTTTAATTGGAGAACAGCAGCATCTTCACATATTCTTTCCCACTACACTGGGGTAGTATTGATCCAATGGACTAGGAATACGAATAGAAAACGTAAAGCAACAGGGGCTAGACAACATATAATGTGGCCGGAGAATAAAATATGCATGGTTCGGTTTGCCCTGTGGAGCTGCAGTTCGCAAGTACAAAAGCATTTTGAAGGCCCAATTAATAATAAGACAAGTATGTTTAATGTTGCTGTAGGTGTACATGGAAAACTGATGTCTCACATTTGCAGGGGGTGTTTCCCCATGAGAACATGGATATCTCAATGGCATGTGCCTATGTAGTATTACCAGACTATTTGAACATGCAATGTGGCTCCCTTGGGAGTGCACTGTATGCCCCCACTTGGCATGTAGCAGTCTCTCAGCACAGCGACGATGTTCGTTGTGAGAGACAAGGGATGCTCCTGGACTCTGAAGAGAGTTTCTGACACTGACTGCCATTCCCAAATAAGGGAGTGATGGCCTCTTATGTTTTCTAAAAGGGAAGGCTGAAGCACAGACAATGTCTATGTGAATAAAGTCTTTCTAACAGTATGTTTGCATATACAATGTGTAATACAATATTTGGTGGTCCAGAAGTAACTGATGAGAATAGATATAATCTCATACTGGAACCACATTTGTGGGGAAATTCCAGCCCCCTTCAAAGGTTGGGATGGGGATACTCATACCGATTAACTTTCTTTCAGTAATGCATGGTCGCCTATGTTATTTTAATGATAAATTGACTTTCTGATTGGTGCCACTGAGACACGCTGAGTTACTAAAAACTAAAGAGAACTGTGAACAGCCTACTCATCTTAACCAATATACAGTGATACTATTGCCGTAGGGCCACAATGGGGCTATTGCAGTCTTGCAGTCTTACATGCTACCGTACAACTATATAGAGAGACATGGACAAGGCTGCGATGTTGAGTCTACAAAGGTGTGCAGGACACGCTGCATGATTATACGTAGCATGTTTCACTACATCCACACTTACGCGCCTATAAGAACCGAGGTTCAGACAATCTGTGGCAAAGACCTCGCAGGACAAGCCCATGGTGTTGAGCGACACAGGTGCACAGGAGATGCTGCCCCATTATACGTAGCATGCTTTGCTACATTCATGCTTCCGTGCATATAAAAACCGAGGTTTGGACCCTCTGCAGCAAAGCCCTTGAAGGAAAAGGCTGCGGTGTTGAGAGACGCAATTGTTTGGCAGTGAAGAGGTAGCAGCGCGGATTGTGAGTGCGGACAAACTCATACTCCAGTGTGCAGACTCAAGTTAACAAGGTGCATTGAGAGTTAGCTTTGCACCACGCCATGCAACCCCCCTGACCTGTGCCCCTTTTCCCTCTTGCATACGCGTTGTTCCCCCTGTAACCGATCCCTAAAACCTCCCCACGCGCTCACCTCTTCCCTTCTGATGTGCGCTCCCTCGCAACTAAGGCCACGTGCACTCCCTGCAATTTAGGCCATGTGCGTTCCCCCCAACTTCAGGCTGCATGCTCTCCCTCGCATCGTACGCTCCCTGCATCCTGTTATCGTCCACTCCCTTGCTTCTCTAGTCACATGCACTCCCTTGCATTGTATGTCCCTGCATCCTGTTCACATGCATGCACTCCCTCACAACTTGGCTGCATGCACTCCCTTGCTTCTCTAGCTGCATGCCCTCCCTCGCATCATAGGTCCCTGCATCCTATTCCGCTCCCCCCTCCTGTGCTTTCCTTCCTCTCCCATCTTAGCCCTTCCCTTACTCAATCTATTGGGTAATGTTCTTGTCACTGTGTTGTGCTCCACAGTTTCTTTCCTCTAGGTTCCTGTTGTGCTCTGTGCCTTATCGTGGTATTGACTTTGTACTGATCTCTATGGTTCTGATATTGTGTTGTTCTCAATGGTTTGTGGAATTACATTGCATTGCCTGCATTCTTAACTTCTAGGTTGTGATATGTGTTTGTTTTTGATTATGTATTACATATGCATTATTTACTTATCTGTTCCCAGCTGTGCTCTGTGCTTTGCTGTTGGTTCTATATTGCATCTGGTTTGCAGGTCTATTGTTCTTGTTCTTTGGTGTGCTCCCCTCCCTTTTGTGTCCCCCCTTGTGCCTACCTCCTTTCGTCCCCCCAGAATAATCCTCTCCTCCCCCCTCTTTCCTCCATGTACCCTCAATGGTGCTCTGTGTCTGACCTGTTTTCTCTAACTGCTTTTCTATCGACTATCCTATCCCTCTCACTATCCTATTCCTCTCACTAAGTCTGACAAGGAAGTAGCTCAGAAGGGACATCCTGGTCTCCAACCCAGGAATCTCTATCACTGATACCTACACCAGTGCTTCCTCCAGACAAACCCTTAACAACATACTATTTGTCGTTCCCTATCCAGGCCTATAGACCCCCATGTGGTAGCTGTTCTCTCTCCTTTGTCCACTTCTCCGATTAATGGTGGCACCCTGTGGTATGCCCTCCTGGCCCCCTCCATTCCTAAGAGACCATCATTAATGTATATTTGAATGGCATCATCTTGGTCAAGGGCCCACAGGCCAATCTCCTCCATTTTGATAGATGCTTCCTGTGCCTTATCAACTTCCTATCCTCTCCTGATATCCCTTCTTACCCCTCTCTGGCTCCTTTGCAGCCTCCTTCGTCAGCCACCTCTTTGGTACCCCTGCTGCTTCTTCGGGCACCCCGTTGCCTCCCTCCTCTTCCACCCCTCTGACACTCTCTTCTTCCACTCTGACTACCCTGCCTTCTCTTCCTTCCTGCTCTGCCAATCCTTGGGCTCCTTCAACACTTCTTCAGGTCGTACCTCTGGCCTGGACCATTCCTGGAACTCATTTAAATGTGGCAACCTGTTCCACACCGCTAGTCTCAACTATAGTTCAGCTGTCAAAGATTCCTCTGACATCTGACATCTCCTGGAAGAGCTGGATTTGGATGTACTCAGCCTCACCAAGACTTGGTTCACATCCAGCTCTGTCACACGTTGTGACACTCTCTTTCCTGATGGCTACAAGATCCTCCCTGAATCCAGAACCATCCATCCCAGTGGGAGTGTAGCCTTGATTTACCCCGAGTGGATCACTGCTTCTATCATTTCAGTGCAAGACTACTCCTCCTTTGAATGCCTGGTCAGCAGGCTTTCTATCTCTCCTGCCCTCTCCCTCATTGTGGCCATTATCTACAGGCTGCCTGACCAGGTCGCCCTCTCCCTAAAAGCCAATTTCAGATCCCCATGTATCAATTGAAGGGATGGAGAGTAGATAGTTGGAGTGAATCCTCCACAGTATCTCTGACTTTGTTGAGACCAGTTTCTTCTTGTTCTTGGCCACACAATATTATTTTCCAAAGTTCCTAGGTTTTGCCGAATTTCCTCCGGCTCCAAACACCCAGGTTCCTCTTCACACTTTATAAATCGAGTTATTGTTGGTATATGTTCTCTTCAGCCTAATCACCTGCATCCGTCATCAATGGTTAGAAAAAAGGGGGCCATTTCTTTGTTTTAGAAGCTGCCCCGTGTACCGCAACAAATCTCGCCGAAACCTTTGTGTTTCCCAACTGGCCTTTTTTCTTGACCAAACCTCACCAAACTTTGCAAAAAAAAATCAGAGTGGGCCATATACTTTGCAAAGATTGGTGAGGATTCGTCCAGGGAGAGCAAAGCTATAAGCCACCGAAAAAGTGCTCTTCCTATGGGTTTAGCAACTTATCCATAACCACCTGGCCACTACTGCACGCCATGTAATATATATCAGATATATATTTTTATATACAGGAGGAACAATGCTCTTTTGATCACAAAATAATGTACAATAGATAAGAGGGTATGTATGTTAAGAGGGTAACTCAGATGTGAGGAGGTAGGCTTTTAGACTGTTTCTAGAATGTCCGGGGGAATGACGTTCCATGGAAGGGGAGCAAGAAGAGAGAAAGAGTGCATGTGAGAGGAAGCTCAGGGAGGCAAGGAGCCACAATAGTAGTCGAGGCGGCAGAGCAGAGATTATGAGAAGGCTTGTAGAATTGGATAGTGGCGGATAGATAAGGTGGCACCATACCATGAAAAGATTTGTGAACCAGGAGAACAAATTGAAATCTGGCCCTATTTTGCATCATCAGCCACCCAGCCTGGAGACGGTACAAGGAAGTAGGTGTGAAGTGAGAGAGTTCAAAGGGAGTCCGGGTCGCAAAGTCAATGATCTTGTCAAGAGAACAGAAAGCATATTTGGGGACACCAAAGAGGATGCGATGCTGGCACAGTAGTCCAGTTGAGAGAAGACAAAAGTGGTTATGAATTGGTTTGTGGTGTTGAAAGGAAGAGGGTGCCTGATTTTTCTGATATTTAGGATATTGGGGCAAGCTGGTGTTCCAGTTTTGGAGATGAAAATATTGAAGGTATGAAAAGTGTCATAGATGACACTGTGGGTTCTAGGTGAAGAAGAAGATGGGAGAATGTCAGGTGGGAACTGGATAGGCAGAGGAAGAAATGAGAGAGAGCTTTTGGCAGGGAAGAAGAGCACCTCTTTTTTAGTAGAATTTAACATCAGAGAGTGCTAAGCCATCCACTATTTAATGGCAGAGAGACAGTTGGAAATGTTGAGAAAGAGATCAGAGGAGAGTTCAGGAAAAGAGAAGAAGATGAGGGTGTCATCCGCGAAGAGTCAGTATGAGTTCCCAAAGGAAGAGATTAGTGCCCCAGGAGCAGATGTATAGAGTGTAAAGAGGAGTTGACACAAAACAGAGTCTTGCGGAACACCAATAGTCAAAGGAGTGAACTTGAGAGTTTTTGATGCTCCAGGAGACAGAGAATTGACAAGGTGCAAAAGATTATTAAGGAGATCAGGATAATCAACAATGTCAAAGGCAGCAGACATGTCAAGGAGAATTTGGATAGATGATAGGTTGGAGTGCTTAGCATAGGCGATGAAGTTGGACACAATCATGTTAGTCGTTTCTGCACAGTGACAGGAATAGAAACCTGCTTGTAGGGGCTCTCGAATGTTGCAGATGTCTAGGAAATTAGTAAGACGTTTGAACACATCCCTTTCCAGCACTTTATAGTTGTGTGGAATGAGAGACATAGGGCAGTAGGTTTGGGTCAGCCACTTGCTTTTTTATGAGAAAGATGAAAACAGAGGGAAAGCAATGACGGAATGCTGATTTACATTCTCTTTCTTTTTCATTTTTATCATCCTTCTTTTACCTTTTCTTCTGGGTTTATTATTGTAATTGTATTATGTTCTGTACTATGTTGTGTTAAAGTTTTAAAAACTAGACACCCAATTTAAAAAGACATTAGAACTGAGCCCTAGCAATAATTATCTTTGTTGCATGTTGACTTTCAAACTTAAAATAATGTTTCTGGAGTGCAGTATCCATGTGATGTTTGAATAAGACTTCTACTTTCCTTTTTTGTTATTCTTTTATTTGTTCATGATCAATGCATTATATAGAACTCTATCCGGCAAAAGTGCTAATTAAGCCATGGGGCCTCATTACAAGTCAGCCGGTCCGGAAACAACGGTGGCGGTAAATCTGCTGCCACAGTTGTTTCCAGACCGGCTGATTCCGAGTCCTGCAGGCGGGAGGTGTCACTCCCGCCAGGTCTGCAGGCGGACATGGAAACACTTGTTTCTGTCATAGTGTGGGACTCCATGGGATGTGGTTTTACAGAATTCTGCCTCCAGAATTCCGCCTCCAGAATTACTGGGTCACCGGGGTTGTAATGCCCCGGTGATTCCGGCAATCACGGAGGCGGAATGGTATTACCGGTCCAGCGGCAGCCTGGCGGTTTTTCCGGTACAGCTACCGCCGGACTCGTAATGAGGCCCATAGTGTCTGTACGCTAGCACAGCTCCTCTTTACCTTTTGATGCTACCTCTCGGTATGCTCAATTAGATAGATGTATTCAATTCGCCTTCATGAGTTAATCAGTGGAAAACATATTTCCACAGCAATTGAGTTTTCTGTACGATATGCTAGATCCCTATTATAGCTGGTAAGTCCAGTCAGCAGCTGTTATGCAAACTCGTCCATGCAAGCATATAATTCATGAACCTGTGGCCTCAGCTCAATGCGCTGGTCAATCACTTGGAAATTATGGTTTGGTTTCAGCTCTGTTCTTCACCTCCCATTCACTTCGAACCCGCTGGTAGTTAGTTAAAACATTAGTGGGACTCCCCTCTATTTGTATGTCACAATTTGTTTCGAATAAATATGGCACGTCCATTTTCAAAGCAGTGCCATTCAATTTTAAATGTGTGGATCGCTCCTTATTTCCCCAAACATAGTTTACAATGCTGTGCTACCTGTGTCCTACTTATAGTGTGAAGTAAATCTTTCAGCGCATTTCATCTGTAAATTGGAAACATGGTAGGGAGCTGTGACAATGCTGCTATTCAACTGAAAGTGCAACCTTGCAATTGTGTCATGTGCACATTTGATAATGTGAGCACCTCTATAATCTGAACATCACAATGCATTGCATGTGTCACTTCTATTTGAATTCTAAAAAGGTAAGTCTGCATATTATTATTGTCACTTCATAATTTTCTTCAGAAGCGTTGTCACTGATTTGCAACCACTTTTGGGAACGTTTTATGTGTCACTCTTGGGACTGAAACAGCTGAATCAGCTGCTTACAAATGGTATTGCTGATGGCAGGGCACACTGTGGGTGTTTGCCAAGTGAAGCATTTAATGTTTGCTGGTACATTTGGACTGCTCAAGGAACATTACAGCGAAAACGTGAAAAACTCATAAAAAGCAAACTTTGAGGACATTGCACAGTCATTAGGCATGCAAATATCAAAAGTGTCATAACTGATGATTGTCCTAAACTTTAAACTGTAGTAATCTACATACAGGTATACAAAATTATCGCATTGACAAGGATTCATGTCTTTACTCTAGCGTGTGAGGCCTTAGTTTGTAGTTTTAGTTTGTCTGAAGAGATAAATGAAAGAATGGCTCCGATCACAGATACAAAATGTGGTAATGCGGTAATGTAGCCAGTATGTCAACTTGTGGTACTTAATATACCAGTTCAAAATACCACTCGTGCAATGCCTATTATTCTGATTGTTAGTTAGATCAATTTATATCAGTAATAATTTACCACCAGAGGTGATGGGTTTTGAAGGCCATAACCTTTGTACATTTCAGGGAAACGGGGTGGATCCTGATGCAGGAAAATAACACATACCGTTATTACTTTAGTGTTTAGTGACTACGCATGACATAATTTACAGTATGCTGTGACATAATGGATACCAAAAGGGTGTGCAAACCTGACCTTTTTTGACCTTTTTTGGTGATTGCTATACAAAATGGTGCAGATTGTCCCCCTCAGAAAGTTAATTCTTCCAAACAGGTCTCACTTGCCATTGCTTCATTTATAAAAAAAAAGTACAGTGAACATATTCACTTTTGCTTAATCTATCTGCTGAAACACCAGCCTCTGCAATGTGATATGGCAACACAGCAGTTGCAAATTAACAGGTACATTCCAAATCTGTTTCATGGGCACCTGTTAATTCCAACACCACCAGGTTGCCTTTAACCTGTTCCCAGCCACATCGCCCTCAGAAGCGGAGATGTCAATTGGGCGTGGCTGGGGTCTTTGCCTGGGTCTGGAGGTCCAGTCCCTGCTTCTCTGCCCCATGGCATCGTTTCTGCCCTCTTCGCCAGCTGCAGATACTGTGGAAAAGGAGACAAGAAATACATACATCCATCACCAGTCACAATGCATGTGTGGCATATGCAACATTAACACGACCGCAAATTCCGCACGAATAAACCAGCAACTGCCCCACACACACGCCAATGAAATCAGCATTAATACTGTCACACAAGTGTAGTGACAATGATGAGTCAATTCATGAGACATGCACATGCCAATCAATCACATTGACACATTGCAAGAAATCATTGCACATCTCAATACGAATGCCAAAATGACCCAAGTGTAGCCTGAAGACAAGGACATGGGAAGTGCACCTGGGCACATGTCTCAGTACCACCATTGCATGGCTCTCAAATTCACCTTGTCCGTTCGCATAGACATGCAGTGTGGGAAAGAACACAAACAGGACTGCCTTGAGGAGTCATGAATGGGACAGGGAAACCTGACAGCCATGGCCTAGGCAGTGGCACCCAATTGCGTTGCTGCAACCCGCCCATCTGTGGCTAAGAATTTGATGCCCAAGAGCAGTACCCTCCCAAGAAACCTGGGGATCCGGCCCACTTTTTCGGAGCCCCAGCATCTCCTGCCAGCGACTCTTACCAGACCCCGAGTCCTGCTGGGTACATCCAGCTGCTGGGTTCCATAGCCTCTCCCTCTGCAGGTCACCACCCTGGGCCCTGGCCAGAGCACAGATGAGTCCAGCCGGCTCCCATGCCACACATCCGCACCACAGGGAGTCAGTTCCCAATGACTATTATTGCATCTGGCAGCAGACAAATGTAGGAGACAGCAGGTCCAGCTGTGACTCAGGCCATTTGGTCCGACTGCCCAATGAGATAGCCTGAGGGCCATGAGGTTGTGACTGCCTTAAGGCCACTGACCAGTGTCTGGGCTTAAACATTCACCTCTGTGCCCTGGGGCCTGGACTCGAACTGCCATCCATGAACCCATGCCCAGCCTCTCCTCTCTGCCTCCCACAGGCTGGGTTGAGCCACTCTGCTCTGCTGGGTGGGTCAAGGCCATCTAGTCTGCTAGGCCGACTGGAAAGGGAGAAGAGCAATCCCTGCCAAGCACACATTCTTTGAGAGCACACAGGGTGGATGGAAGATTACTTGTGAACTGTGCAGCACAAAAGGAAGGATGGAGACCCTTGCGCTGGTGCCACCACTGAGGCAGTACCTTTCACCAAAGCTTGGCCCAGAGTATTACTGTAAATAGATCACAGTGAGGTAGCTGCTCTGATACTTACAAAACCATGACTCAGAATCAAGTTGTCTATGAATGATTTAGCACAAGGTTCCCCAGGCAGGTGTGGTGGTGAGAGAGGTGGCCCCCTTCTGTCCACACTTGAATTCCGAGGCAATTGGCTCTATGCACCGGTCCAGAGGCCATCTATCCTATGCCAACTGAGGCACCACAGAACTGTCTTATCATTACGGTTTAGGGGTGTTCCTGACTTAGAGGTGTTCAGTCACAATCCCACAGATGGTAGCTTCAGCCCATTGGTTCCTCAGCCAAGCACATACACCAAAGTCTGAACCTGCAGTTTCTCATGCACCGAGCAGGATTGTCATTGCAACTATACGTCATCAGTAGGGTAAAACCAACCGCTTTTATGACGGTGTAAACCTAGCTCAGGTTCCCTATCAGTAGCTGAACAGACCAATGTATGGTGAATTCTGCCTCACAATGATAGATAGAGCCAACATTGAAGCATCAAAAAGCGACATCACTATGAACGCTTGGCTGCCACATGCCAGGAATCCCTGTGACAACTTTTCTGGCACCTCCTACTTGAAATCAAAAAGGTCAGAAGGATTGTGAGCCTTCGCTTTCATGGTTTGTATCCATACAGAAACTCAAGATCAAGTGAGCTTTTGCCCTCTGCTCTTTTGGAGGTTTTTTCCTCCCTGGGCCTGCATTAAGAGACTTGCGTTATCGTTTGAAATGTCTACTGCTCCAGTCACACTCTCCACCTGCCACTGTCCGCGAAGCGTGTCACACCTGGTGGGTGATGGGCGCTTGTAGCCAGAACTGAGAGCTCCACAGGGCTCGCTCCCCGCCTCATTGGTTAAGTGAAATAAACAATATGAGTAGTGGTATTTCACTGATGGCCTGAGGGCCTCCCACTTATCCTATACCGGTCACATCTCTTCACAGTTGCAGACTAGAGTCAAGCTCAACATGGTCTTTTTTCCCTGCTGATTCTGCCAAGCCTGTACCCTTGGCTGTGGTTTATCTAGATAGTAGGTAGGGACAATGGGAATACCATTCATCATTTTTGTGCACATCACTCATTTGATGACAAGGTATTTGGCTACCTTAAGAGACGTATTGTAACTCCCTCCATTTACCCACACTTTTTTGAATTACTACACGTTTATATTCAGAGTACTGGCCAGAAATCACATTGCGTCAACACATGATGCAGGCCTTTGTGATGCTTAGTTGAAATTAAACAGTCAGGTTCCCCTGGTCTACAGTGGTTGTAAGTAAGCTTCTAGGCCTTGGCTGACACAGCAGAAGCCGGCCCCGAACCGCTAGAGGGGAATGGAGAGAGGCCACAACCACAGCTGAGGCCATCCACAGCAACAGCCCATCTTGCATCCAGAGTTGGCGCCACCCTCAGGGAAGGGGTGATGCTTCATGCAGCTGAGCCACATTCCCAGCCTTGCTTCATGCCACAGCCCGCCCAACCCAGCCGTTAGAGCGAATCCTTTCGCTGAAGTTATAGATCTGATTTGCCAACTCTCCTTACCTACATTGTTCCAACATGCCAAGGGCTGTACTCCTTGGACAGCTTTGGTGTATATGGGTACGGCCAGCGTGAGCTTTACACCATCACCCCCAATTTAAAGAACCAGCTAGAGCTCACCAGGCGGCACCGGAACGGCAATGCTTTCCAAGGCCCAGACGCCTCACTTGGGAAAAACCCATTCCTTGGTTCCCTTTCCACTACAAAAGAAATGAGAACTCTACACGGGGCTCCCACCAGCTTCTCCAGTATCGTTTGTGCTATCTCATTGGATACTGTGATGGCACCCATCTATGCCACTCCATGTTTGAGGAAACCCCACCCAATTCAATTCCGATCAGCTGAGGGCAACAGAGGCCGTCACCCATCCCTTCTGTACAGCACTCGCCCATCTTTAGGACCGACTGACCCATTTTCAACTGCTTTACACATGGAATCCATCTCAACTTTGGCCTTCAAAGTTCATGTTTGAATATTTGCTACTGCCACCAAGATCTACACCTGCAGCGTCTTAGCCCAGGCCCTCACCCATGTGCACTATGGCAGCCCTTCTACTCCTCACAGCTTAACACCTGTGGCTCTCAGAGCTAGGGAGGCTGGGCTTGGGCCTGACGCCCCAGTGCAATCCATCTTCAGGGTCAGTTAATTATGCAGGTGATTATTCACACACTCCTTAGTGGATTCTGACTTCGGTGACCAATGTCCTGCTGTCTCTATCAACCAACACCTTTTCTGGGGTCTGATAAGTGTTGGAATTGGGTGACTTAACCCAACATTTGGTTCAACCTGCAGTGCCAGTTCTGTTTACCAAAAGTGGCCCACTGGGCTCGTACATTCAATGGCCTTCTCCAAGACAGTGAGCCATGCATCTCACCCATTTAAAGTTTGACAATAAGTAGAGGTTGTTTAAGGCCGAATAACTCTAATCACTCAATTTAAAACTGGGGTTTCATAGTGGCAGCTTCCCTGAGGTAACCTTTGATGGGAACAAGCTACTAGATTGTTCAATTAGTCCCCTATGTCCAGGTTGGATGACCAATTTGCACATAAGGACCGCTACATACTTCCACCAGAGTTTCCTCTGGCTCTGCCCTGCCCAAGCATACTTCATCATCTTTCGGGTCCCACTGCACTTACTCCTTTACCACCTCCATGACAGAGCCGGTGAGACAGATGGTGGTGCAGCCGCCATGATGCTGCAATAGGAATACCACATCAGCTGGAGTGCGCTGGCCCTCACTTTCATTGCACCACAGGGGTTTGTACTCCCCTCTGACTCACGCATGTGATAGACTCCTTGGTCTGTGTTTCAATATAGGTTGGGTGGGTAACCAACATCAGCACAGATGCCTGGTGCAGTTTATGGGACTACCCACTCACTGGCACAACGTGGTTGGTGAGCACTGAGGACAGGCCACCCCAGCCGACAGTCGACCCAGGAGCAGGGAGCCCTGTCCCCCGTCACTGCTGCAGCAAGCCAGAACAGTTCCAGGAGGAGGGCACGGTGGTGGTAAATCTTCATGGGCCCAGTGGACACAGCAAAACTGCTGCTGGGGGGCTGTAACACTCTCCACTGGAGAGCCACCTGCCCCCTGGGGCCTTCCCAACTGAGGTGGTGGTCCTGCAAGGGGCTGCACTGTTCCAGGTGATGGATCTGCATACCATGTTGAATCCTCCATCTGGTTTGTATGGACCCCACCTGTTTAACTCTCAACGGTTTCATTCCCTCTCATAATCTCTCTTCAAAGTCCTTAACAGCTTTCCCTAATGATACTGGTTGGCTAATGGTCTCACACCTGTATTTAGCCTTTCATGGAGTTTTCCACACGCTTTGGCTTGCATTGCCAAGCAATTCGACTCCAAGAAGACCCGATCATGACACATTGTGGGACGCTACTGGCCTAACACCATCTGCATGTGAGCCTCGATCAGAACGACTTGTGCCCCCTGAGTAATGCCAGGGATTTGGTTTTCTGTACTCCACATTTCATTGGGGATTCAGCGCTGGGCTCTTCCCTCTTCACTCGCATTTACTGAGGGAATCCTGGGTATTTAAATTTCCTTCACTTAGTAATATGCCTCAATTCGGTGGGTTGCCACATCTGATCTGAGGTAATTGTCTGTGAGACGAAGCTTCCTGCAGCCGGCCATGGGCCCGGTTCTGTTGGGGGATTGCCCCAGGCCACACCTCTGGCACAGCTGAGTGTGTACTCTCCCGAACCTGAGCAGAAGCCTGCCTCAGGAGAGTTTGCCAACTGGAAGTGGTCACAAGGCCTTTTCTCCAGAGCTGTCCCGCATAGGCAGCTGCGGGACACCAGAGACAACCACACCTGGCATGGATAGCTGCCCTGTGGTAGGGAAAGGTGCATGTTTTCTTTAGCCCACTGGCACCACCACCACCACCGGGTAAAACCAGGCACCTGGCCCTCATGAAACCCACGAGATGGGAAAACAAGAAGGCCAGGACGGGGCGGCATCAAGCATCTGTGCCAGGTCCAGGGATCCTGTGACAGAACTGATCGGGGTCTAATCTTAGGGGGAGAAAGGCGATGGGGTCCATATGAGGGCTGAAGCTGCACACCAAGGAGAGCCCCTGGGGTGATTGACATTCAAGCAACACTGGTGCATTTGAAGTGCTGGTGATCAATGTGTCCTGCAATTCACACTGATTCTCGCATCTAGCTGCGCTCTTTATTGATATGTTAGCCGAGTGATCCACTGCCAAGTGTCACAGGTGACTTTATTTCCCAGACGTTGGTCCGAAAAATGCCAGTTGTAGGGGAGGCTGGGGGTAGGTTGTGGTGCCTTTCCTGCCCATGCAAAAAGAAGGCCCGGTGACCCATCTAACTACCTGACTTGGTAGCCAAGACCATTGGGGTATCAAACAAAAGGGTTCTAGGCGCTCAGCCAAGTAAACCCGCCCACTGTCTTCTGCGGCAGCACAACAGGCCTTTTCACAGCGACAGTGGCAGGCAACTCCACCGTCGACCCACCCAGCTGATCTGCTCATCCTTGCCTGACTGTGACCTTCTGCTCCACTGTTGGGGTAGTGACAGAGAAGAGGGCTGGTGGAATGCCTAGGGTATCCAAACCCCAGCCAGCCACACAGGGCTGAGTCCCAGGTACCTAGACAGGAAGGAAGGTCACCCACAGCACCAATGAACCTGGCAGTCACTCACCCATGGTGGGGGGTGCCTAGAAAATCAATGCCCACCCATCAAGTAGACCAGGCTGCGCCATGGCTCAGAGCTCACGTGTCGTGCTGGGCCCCCGTCCACCTCGGGAGGTGTACTTTGAGAACAGCCAGGTTTCTCTCAGCTCCCAGCTTCCCCCACTCTAGACTTACCTTCCAACTGGGGCACCCTTCCAACTGGGGTTCCCCCACCAACACCAGCCCACTGATGGGTCTGAGACGGGAGTGCACCTGGCCGGTATGGTGGCTCAGGAGCTGGCTCAAAGATTTGGGGGGGGCTGCCAGACACTGCCACCTGTCGGCTGGGTCATGGACCCCTGCAGTGGAAGGGATCCTGCTCCATGGTGTCTGGTCCCTCATGTGCCCCGGCTGCAGTCCACACCATTGGCCGGACTGTAGCACAAGGGGCACACAGGGCTGTGGATGTGTGTGATTGGGATACAACCGAGGTCGGGCATGCAGTTATTCCTTTGACTGTTCTGCCGTTTATGATCCTTTTGCAGGTCCACCTACAGAAACCTTGTTTCGACTTATACTTCTTCAAGATAGTCAAGTTTGATCTCAATAACCCATCCAATCGGTAGTAGCAATGGGTAGTGTGTTCAAAGGGCAGGGACTAATCAACACATGTTTTTGACCCACACTTACTGGTAATTCAGCAGGTTACCTGCGGGTTGACACACGCTAATCAGTTCTGTGTCGCACGTGTGCCGTCCTGGACATCTAAGGGCATCACAGACCTGTTATTGCTTGGTCTTGTGTGGCTGAATGCCACTTATCCCTCTAAGAATTTGACTGCTGACCGCTGGTTGTCACATAACCAGTAAGTATGCAGTAAGTATGCAGGAGTCTCATTTCTTATTGCAATTCACCAGACACATTGCTCCACCAACTATGAACAGTCATGCACCACCAACCACAAAATTGAGAAAAAGCTATACATCTGTCAGTCCTGTCTGTGTTCGGACCAAGTGGGGCTTCCCGTGTTTAGTCAAATTAAGCCACATGCTTGAGTCATGGGGCTGCCCCTGCTTCAATTCCTTTATGTTCCAGCTTTGCATGCATAGTCCCTCGCTGAACCCAAAGGCTTTGGTTTCCTGGAAGATGCCCGGTGGGTCATAAAACTCTTGTTTAATGAAAACATGTGTGGCAAATGCGTTTGCATCTGTTCTTCTTGTGCTGGTCCAAGATTTTCACCTCTAGCGGCACAGTACTTATGCCCCTGGCGTCCCTCTCAATCATGGCACCACTTCCGTAAACCAGCAAAATAGAACCAGAGTCCCATTCCATTAACCTAACTGATGGATTCAGATGACCGGCCTGCATTTAACACACAATTTTCTTTTAAATGCTTTGGACCCCAGGACATTCAATCAAGAGCATCAAGGATGCACTAAGAGGCAGGTACTTGGACAGGCGATAGTTTGCCTCACAGCAGACTGCCTACCTGATCCCAGAATACAACTACAATGTTTTTCACTGCAGCAACTTTAACATATGCTTTTGGAGCTGGAATGACCATGGCTGCTTGCATCAGACTTGCCCCCCAAATGATACTCGTTAAAAAATTCAAAGTGCACTCATTCCAAATACTAGACTCAAATTGTAATTTTTTGTCACTACCTCCCAAGTCGGGAGTGGGTGATCTCTGTGCCTGCTACCCTCCTTGAATGTGGGAGCTGTGTCTCAGCCTCCATCTCCGCAATCAAACCCTGATCTCCCGTTACTCGTGGTCAGCAAGGTGGGTTCAGAAAGTACCATCAAAAGTTAATAGTGCAGACATCCAAATGTATCATCGCCGTCACACCGACAACGGTGTGGTGAAGGGGGTTGCCATCCAACAGAACAGTGGTCATCCAAAAATGCGGGGGGGAAATGTGTTTGGTTGGGATGGGCAAGGTCATGGCTCATGTGGGCCTGTGGCCTCTGCACATTGGAAGGGGCCTGCAGACAGCCAACTTCTAATCCACTCTGATATGACTTCTGGGTAGCTTTGCACTGCTTGGAGGAGACAGGCATCCATGTAAGGGGCCACGGTGGCATGCTCCAGTCATTGGCTTTTTTAAGGATCTCATGGTGGCAACAGTAAAGACAGACACAAGTGATCACAGTTCAAGGGTGCTTATTAAACTCTATGCAGGTTGCAAAAACACCTAATATACACCTAAATCTAAGATGGGAGCAAGCGTTGACCATCAAATGAAAATAAGGCAGTCCTAGTGGCATTGTTTCAATTAAAAAGGGCCTGTACTAAGAAACCTATTGCCAAACCTTACAACTAATACAAAAAGTGGGTGTGTAATAGTTTTCAAGAAAAGAAAGATGTGTTCACAAATAATATGGCAGGATACGGCAGCTTAGGTCCCCCTTCCCCACGTTTTGAGCACGGGGCAAGGCAGAATCCTGGAGCACAGAACACACTTGAGTTTTCCCAGCACAAGAAGACAGTTCCACTTGCAGCTATGAGGGCTGTCAATGGCCAAGTCTTGTTTCTCTTGAAAGTCTCTTGCCTTCGAGGGCCTGATGTATTCAAATATCAAAAACAAAAGTTCCTTCAACAAAATGAAAGTTTGTTTACTGGTTTCATTTAGGGTGAGGATTCTTCACCCCTGGATCCCCATCTTCCGGGTGCTGACCCCTCTTTACTTTCAACCTCCCTCCACCAGGTTCACTATGGCTTTTCCTTCCTTCAAAAATCTTAATGTCTTTTTAAACAGTTACAGTGGACATCCCTTGGCCGGGTTCACACTTGTCAACACACTATTTCTTGGGACTTTAGACTTGGCCCCTTCTCATCAACATCTCTCTTCCGGGTTCACTCTTGCCAAATTCACATTCACATTTACTTTCAATGTTCACAGGATTTGTTTCACTTGCTTTTGTTATAGTTCTTAGGTCAAAGGCTTTCGATTGTACAGGGATTTTGCTTGACTGCCTGTATGACCACTTTGACCTATCTTGGTGGCTCTCCCACGGCCTACTGATATCTGTAGTTTCACTCAGATGGGGATCAGCCAGAGTTTCTCGGAGCAGTACCCACGTGGTGCTGTTTCCCTCCTGCAGCAGGTCTCCCTTCTTCAACAACACAGTTATTTGAACTTCTCTCACTTTGCCACTAGCGACATCCATTCACCAGAGCCCGGTTCTTATCGGCTCTCCCCTCCACTCACTGGCTGTGATGAACCACTTGTCTTTCCTCTTAACTGGAGTCAAGGCCGGTACCACGAAAGCAGCAGTCTCCCTAGCTCTGGCATATCGGCATTAATATGCCCTGTGTACTGTTGGCATCTTTTGTAACACAATTGGGCTATTGTCTTTGATGTTACCATTCCTTCAGCAGAGGG
Source organism: Ambystoma mexicanum (assembly GCF_040938575.1). Lineage (NCBI taxonomy): Eukaryota > Metazoa > Chordata > Amphibia > Caudata > Ambystomatidae > Ambystoma > Ambystoma mexicanum. The sequence goes on from NC_090937.1 coordinate 537,866,054, forward strand.
TTTCTGGGGTTTTGTCAAAAAGGGCAAGGTTGTGTCTCCCCTTGTCGGCTTCTCGATCTTTGCCTCCCTTCTCCTCCTCTCGAACGGCAGGGTCTCGATAGCTGTCTCCTTGTGAGTTCTGCCTTGCTCTTACTGTGCTTTCTTGCTCCACCTTTAATTCCTGTGGGGAAGGGAAAGGTCTGTCAGGTGTGTCCCTGGTGTGATGCTTGTGTTAGTCCATTGTGCAAAAGTGTTTGTGTTAGGACAGGGGGGGCAATGTTTTCGAATGCCCTTCGTGGTAGGATGGAGAAGAGATATTGAAGGAAGAGGGGGATACCACATCTCATCCGTCAGTGACCCACTCCCACTCCTCGAGGACCCCCCATCCAGGTGATCCTCCCTCCCTGGTCCACCCAAAAGGAACTGGATCCAATAGCGATGGCCGTGTCCTGGCCACCTGGATGATAACGGAGCCTTTCAAGGCACCTGCCTAACCCCTCTTCTCTTCATTCTGCACATGAGCCCTCTCCCGCACATATCCACTCATACAACCTTACCTGCTACTACTACGCTGATGGCATATAAATCACCTTAAAAATCCCCAAGTTTGTCTGCAACTCCCAGTCTGTCCTCACATCTTGCCTCAAAGACACTGGTCATTGCATGACGGTCAGCCACCTCCTGCTCAATCCTTGAAAAACAGAAATCAGGCTATGCAGAAAGACAGCCCTCTTCCCTCACCCCTGACCTCCATCCCTAGTCCCCCACCCTGGTGCATCCTCAGCAGTCAAAACCATGGGTAGTACGATTAAAAGTGACCTGACTCTATCACACCACTTTAAGACTGTGTCAAGATCCTGCTACCTACACCTCCACATACTCAGACACAACTTCCCTTACCTCTCCTAACCCCACAGAGTGACTGCAATAATGTCCATTGTCCTCTCTCAAATAGACTATGCCAACTCTCTCTACCTGCCCCCCGCTTATCAACTCAGAGAGCTCCAATGGTTCCAAAACTCCACAGCTAGGCATCTCCTGACCCTTGGTCCCAGAGAGCACATCAGCCCGACCTTCTCATTTCTCCACTGGCTCCCAGGCGGACAATTGGTCTCTTTCAAAGCCATGTGAATCACTCACCAAGCCCTACACAAGACAGGCCCAACATAACTTCAACAGAAAATCACCCACTGCCATCCCAATAGAGACCAGTGTGTCAGGCACTGATCTTCTCCTGGTGATCCCCTCTTTCAAATCAACCAGAATTGGAGGCTCCACTTTCTCTGTCCAAACTCTGCTATCTGAAATTCTATGCTGCTTAGCATCCGACGCACGGAGGACCACCTTGCCTTCCGGAGGGCCCTCAAGACATGGCTATTCCCCCGGGAACCCTGGTACTAACCTGTCCTGTTGAGCTATTTATTCATCCAGGATGACCGGCCCATGCATTCACTGAAAGATGGTAAGAATTAACCTGCTTACCAATATCCAGTAGGACACAGGAGGGACTCCATGCTGCTGATACGAATCCAAGAAGCCAACAATAGCAGACGGGTATGTATCTAACTCCATACTTATGGATGTTAGCGAAAAGTGCGGCTACTCACCCACACACATTTGCAACCATACGCCTTTTTCAGCAGCATATTGCACAACACATCGGCCATTAGAATGCTATTCCACTCGGTGAAAAATCGGTCCAGCTGGGCACTGTTAGGGAGAATTCTCTTTTTAGGCTGAATTTCCTAACCTAGTGAGTCCCCCAGCAGCTTTGCTGGATTTCTGGAGTTGTTTTTTCCATCCTGCCAAGAGTGAGACTCTTTTTTTCTCCCACTCTTGGACATGTATGTGTGTAATTCCTTCGAATGTCAATGTGTTCTATGGGCTATGGGGTCTTTTACTCCATAGGGTCTCATATGTTTTTCTATGTGTGTTACACCGCACCCTACGTGCCGTAGCACTGGGGCGTCCTAGCGGACCCCCACCATAGACTCCATACCCGGGGACTGACTACTGTCTCCCCGGGCATGTAAAGTCACCATTGGCTTTACTAGACCTGAATTTACTAACAGAACTAGTACAAACCATCTTATTGTGGACGTACTAGTAGGGGTAATTCGATTACTCCTGGATCAGTTATTCGAGGGGGAACTGTCCCGTCCCCCCTCGTCGAGTTTTGGCTGGTGGCAGTGGAAACTACTTGTTATGTTCGACCCGAACATAACCCTATGGGATTCGTCCCATTGTTGGAGATTGCTACTTTTTCTCGTTAATCTCTAACGTACCACCGATCTACTCATCTTAAATAAGTTTATCGGATGGTATTTTCTGCCAGAACTCGGTTTGTAAAATGGCGTCTGTGTTCGTCTCTGTGACTCCTAAAGCAAAGGTTGAGCCCTTTGTTCCACTTTTGGCGGGCTCTGTACAGAGACCCTCCAAAGTGGTGCCATTCTGTCTGGGTTACCACAGGGGTGTGGGAGGGGTTTAGGCACCCTGGACCGAGTTGCCTTGCCAACTCCGGTCGCACTCTGGAGTGATTGGCCCAAGTGGTGAGCCTCCCCGCTCACCACTTAGCATGTGTTGATTGACAGCTAGGCTGAATGAATGGGGGTTTTCTGCATAAAAGCAGGGCTTTTGGGACTGGATCTTCAGAAGTCGCCACAGGACCTAAGAATCAGATGAGGGTAACGCTGAGCCGACCTGCACGACGACACCTCCGGTGGAGCCCTGCGGAACCGACTCACCACTTCCCGACGACAGAGGAGATCTCCCTGCCTGAGAGTCTCTTCCCCTGACTGGTGGGAACAACCAGTCCCCTTTGCTTTTTATTCGCCTCAGGATGCAGTGGTCGAATTGCCCGTGCAGAGCACCTCGGCAACCGGATAGCCACTACCCCTGTACCGCGACCAAAAGGTGGTGCCTTGTGACGGAGCACTCCGCGGCTGGTCTCTTCCCTGGTGGTGCACCGGACTTCACTTTTCTTCGACGACGAGAACATCTCTACTCTTGGCAAAGACCCGACGTGCATCCACCACCAGGAACAACTGCCCCCGCCAGAGCTGCCCTCCACAACAAGGTACCGTGTCCGCCTGGCTTCCCTTTTCGATCGGTTCGAGTGAGGTGTCTTAATCCTCTCCTTTCCGTTGGGTCGCCTCCAAGCTTTCTCACGTATTGTTCTGAACTGGTTCAATCTGCCGATAACAATTTGCTATAAAGACTTGAACGCTTCGCCACTAGAGACTTTTGGGACATATCGCCTTGCCTCTCTCCGAGTGGGCCTGGCCTCTGAACTTTATGATCTATTGTGGTTCTTGCCTTCTTGCCTTGCATTTTTTTCCCGTGAAGTATTGAACTGTGTTGATTTCGTAACCTGCTTATTTTTCTCTCCCATCCTAACTAAATATTAGTGTGCCATCTAGGTTGAGGCATACACCTCTGTCTGTAAATAAGTGGTGCCGGTAAAACCTAGACTCGTCGAAATATTGCTAGGGGGATTGATCATTTCTTCTTCGTAGAGTAATTGTGTTTGATTTATTTGCCGTGATAGTGCCATAGTGTTTTTGATAGATGTTTCGTTATAAATAAATACCTTAATATCTTTACACTGAGCCTCGTTGAGTGTTTGTTTGTCTTACTGTGAAGAATTGCCCTATTTTGTATACTCCACATACTGCTTAACTCTTCTTGAGAGAAGTCTGACTGCTCAGCCACAGCTACCAACAGTGAATCTGTGTGGTACAGACTGCTACCAAGTGGGTTTACTGCCAAACACCTGTAGTCCTAAATCTTTTGCAGTGGTCCCAGAGGGAACTGCACAGGTTTCCGCCTAACAGGCACATAATGTACTTCTACTATTTGTTCATGCAACATGGAATCCAACGCACAAATTCACGTTGGCAAAAGTTGCATGCAAATCATGTGGACTCACCACCACATGATTGGAGGCGCAGAGCACTGTGCGCTTAGAATCCGACATGCAAATGTAAGGTCTAAAGAGCAAGTTAGGGGTGATGGCACATAGTTGAAGTACCACTTGGAGTTAGGAGAGATCGTATGCAGATTAGCGGTGTACAGCCTTGAATTGCATGGGTTCACACACAGATTTACCGGCAGCTGCTTTGAGTTATGCGACATGGTACGCAGATTATCAGGTGCAGTTTTGGGTTACCAGGGTTTGTATTTAGTGTTTCTGGGGTGCTGCCTTGGTTGCGGGGGGGATGTGCTGCAGTATTGCCAGAGTGCTTTATAAGGTAGACACAAAAGTTGGTTTATATCACTGGTTTTGGTTTGTGTGGGGGCGTGTCGTGGATGTTCTGGCTGCTTCTTGTGCATTGGGTTACTTTGCAGTTATAATTACATGAATATGTGCAGCATGCAAAAAAAACGTTGTGCTCAAGTAGGCTTAAAGTTGTTTTACGTTCAAAATACTTTGCAGGGTCTTTTCACTTTTTCTAAGAATCAGGCCCAAAGGCTTTTGGATATGCAGCCCCCTGATTTGAGGCTACCTCTGTGTGAATGAGGCCAGCTTCCTGTGGAGTGGTTTTCTCTTCGGGAGGGTTTACCAGCCCTCACACTGTAAACAAACACCAGATTCTACTTTTGCTGGTATTCTGGTGGTAGAGCCGTCAGGGTACCAGCAAATGTAGACACTGTTTCCGGCACTCAGTCCGACGGCATTACCACTGAATTCTAAGTGACGGTGTAAATCACCATTCATGGAGTCCCATAGGTCTCCATGAGGGGATTTGTCATAATTTCCGGCACTGGCATAATGAGGGCTTTTTTTTGCCAGTAGGGTGACTGGCTTACCTCCAGCTGGGGGTAACTTAGATGCCCCACCAGCAAAACTGTGGTTGACTGGTCCAGTAAAGTGTCGGTATCCACAAATACCGGCACTTCTTTACCAGACTGGCCGACCTAGAATGAGGCCCAAAGAGTAGTACTCTCCTAAGTTACTTACTCGAGATCTAAATTTTACCCTGGCAATCTTCACATCGTGCTTTAGTCTACTGGTGTTAGCAGTGTCTAAAAAAAGAGACAGGTGACTTACTCAGTTCTTACATGGGTGACACAAAGTGTGGACTTGCAGTACGTGTTATTGTAAAATAATATTCTTTCCAGTGTAAAAATACATGATACAATACTCGCATTCCTGGCTTAATAAAAAGATGTACACAGTACTACTAGCAAAAAAGTGTTATTCAGCACATCATTGTTTGCATTCTACTTTGTAGAACGAAGGCTGACTCTCTTTCCTCCCTTCACTTCTGAGTGATTGACATTTACAAGGTGCAGTGTTTGTGAACGGAAGTACTTTCAGTAATTTGCAGTGATATGCTTCAATCCTGTGAAACATTTTTCCGAGTGGTCAAATAATGTTTTGCTGCCACCAACACCGCATGTCCTATTAGCAAGGAAAACTACATTTCCTTCTATTTGCAAAATGTGTTTGACAGAAGATGCATTAAATGCAGTTATTATTATAAATTGGATGTTCCCTTTTCAGTTTGTGTTTCCGGTCATCCTCTGGAAACGTGTTTGTGTGCAGGTGTATGGCTGCACGTTTCCAGTTGCTGGCAGTAGCTAAAAGTCGTCGAGCATTGTGATGGCAGGACACTCTCACAGGTTCATTGCTTTAAAACATTGCCACCATTAGTTATTTAAAGAAAAGTGAACACTGTCCGCATGCATTGCGGAATGGGCGCGAATTCCCAGTAATGTACCAGGTAAACGGTGGACGCCACGCGCCATGTCTCCTGAGATTTGTGACTGATGCTGATTGCCGGCAGGTCACAGACAGATGCCACACATAATTAAGGCACCGCGTGACATTAAGAGTAAAACACACGAGAAGCCTCAGACAAAACACGGCAACGGATCCGTTTCCACACATCAAATAAACGTCCTCTTACAATCAGCAGATGAGTTTGGTCACTAGATATGTGAGGGGGTGAGAAGTTGAGAGCAGATGAAGTAGTGATGGATGCAGCAGGCTCGCCTGCGCCCTGGGGCTGTGAAGAGGGAAGTCAGAATGGCAGTGACTGGCAGAAGATGTACTGTGCTTGTCAGAAACATGTCAAAATTGTGAAAGATTTAGCAGTATGTGCCATTAAGTATCCACCATAGCACTGTCATATATTAGTGCTTGGGGCAAGTGAGATATGAGCTGCTATTGATTGGGTAGTAGATATGCCATTATCACCTAGCACTTTCCATTGCACGCTTTCAACGGATGGGTTTATGGCGGAGAGTCTACAAGTGAAACAGTTGAAGCTGGAAGGTATTGGGACTTATTAGGGAGATAAGACAGCGACTGCCCCAAACAGCTACTCTAAAATTAAACAGCCAGTAATAGACTGTGTGAGAAATGCCGAAAGTGACTGCAAGCTGTAGATGGCCGAGGTGTTTTTAATTTAATTTTGTTTAACACTTTTGCAAGATTAACTCAGACGTGAGCCATAACATTTGGCGTGATCACAGATCAGGTATGTTGAGTGATAGTCAAGGTACACGGTACTGCAAACTCAAGATATGAATGTGAGGTGCCATCACTGACAAAATGTGGTCACTTCGTAAAATGATAAGTTAAACATGCAATGCATATCTAAACATGGTTTATTCTGCTCGGCTACAGGGATTGCGCGCATAACAACAGACGCCTCTCTATAACAGTTTTACCGATTCACAAACGTGTATATTTATTTAAGATACGCTATGCAGTATAGAAATGGAATCACAATATCTTCCATGTATACGCCACACGTCGGCATTCCCGTTAGAGGTTGACTACTCTGGAGGCATGATTGACTCGGGTTCTGTGTTCATTGACGAGAGTTTTCCGCCAAATATGAGTTCCCTAAAGCAGGGATCCCATAAAATGTTTTTTTTTTTTTAACCGTCGTCAAGTCCTTAACCAATAGTCGTTTGTGGAGGGACGGGTTTATTAACTTAATGGATTCATTATCTTGGAAAGGACATGTCGATTGTCATTGACTGAGCCACACGTTAAAATGCATTGAAGACGTCTTCTAAAAATCCGCTCTTAATATACAAGGACGAACAAACGTTATGGGACTCAAACAAGTTTCATGATTCACTACAGAAAAGGATGACACATCCGTTACCATTACCCTATTGGTAACCGAATAACCACCAAAATCACCACACCACCAAATGATATTGTTGGCCTTGGCGTTGAGAATTTACCGCCAGCAGTGTGCCTCTTGTTCGTAATAGCTCTACAAAGTACTTGGGCTGCAATAATGAGAGGAGGGTCAGGCGAAGGAAGTATGACCCCACTGCCTTTCATTTTGGTGCTAACAGAGTAGACACAATAACTAATGCGGGGGTCCTGTGAGAAATTATGCATGGGATTGTAAAATATTGTAAAATAAATGCTGTTTTCTCCTTTGGCATATTATTTTGTATATTTACTGTGCTTATGTTTTGTTTTGGCTACCATATTTTATGACAATTCATTATTGGTGAGTTTGTGTGTGTATAATGGCGTTTTTATGTATGTGTCAATTAATGATGAAACACAAATGGATTTTTTTATTCATAAGAGATCATGTTTATGATGTATACGAATCCATGTGGATCATAATTAATGTCTGCTTAAAAATCATATATTTGACTCACACACACATATATATATATATATATATTCAGTAAAAAAACTTTGTTAAAGGGACGTTATGGTTCCTAGTAAAACCGAAAACCCCCTGAAATTCACCAGTTATGGTAAGTTAAACAACCATAACTCACGCCACCACTGTGCACTGCTAAGACTAACACCCAGGACATCAAAGATGACATCACAAATGTCATTGATGACATCACTGATGACATCACATGCCTGGCTCCCCCTTTATTCTTTTACTCACATATCTCGGGCACATGGTTTTCTTCAGTAGGGGGCAGGAAACATTTGAAAAGGTACTATATTAGTAGAGTTATCCCTAAAGTTTTTTTTTCACTGTAATTCTCTTAGGGTCCAGTCATATCTTATGAAACATATACATGAGGGAAGACATAGGCTTGAAAGACAGCAGTTGTTTATGTGCATTAAGATAATCATTAGGGTTATCAGCACTTTTGATATTTCTTTTTTTTATTACTATACGTTCCCTGTACATATTCATATTTCTACACATTTTACTCACACTATTTTGGGACCCCCTCTAATTTTCCCCCTCTTGACAGAATCCCACCAAACTTTTCAGAACCATTTATATCTAGATCCAAAATCGTTTTGACAACTGTTGTGCAGATTTGTCAAATGGCACCACATTTGTAAGCCTTTACCATATTGTGGGACCCCCCCTCTAATTTTGCCCCCTCTTGACAGAATCCCACAAATCTTTGCAAAACCATTTGGAATTAGGTCTAGAATCAAATTCCAAAATAACATGCAGTTTCATTGAGTGGCGCCAAAGTTATAAGACATCCAAAAACTGCTTTTCACCAACCCTGTAATGCAGAAATGCGAACACCGCAGGACTGTCCCAGGACATCTGCAGTGTTCGTGGACTTTTGGGGATCAAAACCACCTGTTTCGTTGCTTCTTATGGGCACTTATTACATGTGTAACAGTATGCAAAACTGTAATAAGAAAGTACTTATCATTTCAGCATTGAATATTGCAAAATTATGTATATTACACTTCCATCATGTATGTTGCACACAATGCGTATGTTTCTACATGAGTATGTTAGTATACTTGATAGAATTTATAATATAATTTATTTATATCAACGTATTGATTAATAAACTAAATAGCTCATGATATTTATGCAAATGATCCTTGACACTTTTTTGTGAACATTATAATAGGAATGCATTGCACACAGTTTTTATGAAAATTGAATGCACATGTGATGTCATCAGTGATGTCATCAATGACATTTGTGATGTCATCTTTGATGTCCAGGGTGTTAGTCTTAGCAGTGCACAGTGGTGGCGCGCGTTATGGTTGTTTAACTTACTATAACTGGTGAATTTCAGGGGTTTTTCGGTTTTACTTGGAACCATAACGTCCCTTTAACAATGTTTTTTTACTGAATTTCATAGGTTTTTAGTAGCGCAATTTAACAATAATATCTCTGACTTTATGTACATGTAACATGGAACATACTGAACCCCCGCTACTGAATTTGATGTCCGCGAATTCTTCTAATGTCCGCAGAAATATGCGGACAACAGCACTACTACCCAAAAAGTCTGGGGGGTATGTTTAATTGTTATATTATAACATATGAACATTTTACAAATTCACAAACCAGCACACATACACATTATATGTAGTAATAAATAAGAAGTGTAACCCATATATATAACACATTAACCATTCATTTAAATACAATATGTTCTAAAATGGAATATACCAAAAGAAGAAAGATAGTCTTCCAACATGATTACCTCACAGAAACTCCACAACTAAGAGCAACAGCAGATCTACAGACCAGTAAGAACACACCTTACCAGAAGCTAGTAAGTGTACTGCATTTTACTCATATATTTGTAAACTTTCTGTATTAGATACAAAAAAAGTGATATTATGTTTTTTTTTTCTCACAGAAATGTCTAGTACTCTGGACCGGCTAGAGGAGCATTTCCCACGTGAGGAAATGTCTGAAGATAGTGAACATAATGGTAGACACTTTACTATATAAACCAATTAATAAATATTATTTTTTATACATTTAACATATGCATTTTTTTGTACAGACCATAAAAAAATTGAAAATACTAAAGAAAAGGAAGTATTGGATAAGACTCTCCACCACATGGAAGACAAAATTGACCTACTCAGGGCAAATTTCAACAATTTAAAAAACTTTGTGGAGGATCACTTGAAACAAAAAACTAGATACCATTATCCCACATGTACTTGTCCCCCCTCACCATATCCCACTCAATTATCGCCAAACCCTCTCCATGAACCAAGACTTCCATCCCTTCTTCACCTCATATAAATCCTATTGAAACCCCCAATTCTCCTGTTTTTGTTTCAGTTTCTTCCTCACCTTCTCTATAAATTTAACATCCATGTAAAATAAAGTAAAATTATTATATTGTGTCCTTATTCATTTCTTGTCTTTTTTTAAAAAGCAGTTCAGGTGTCCGCGGACAGCGCGGGTGTCTGGAATGTCTGTAAAGAAACGCAAATGGGGGCGTCCTAAGGACACTATATCTGTCTGTACTGTTCGCATGCAAGTTTTAACTGTTCTAAGAATACAGCTGGTGTTCGGGATGTCCGCAATCAAACTACCACATGCAGTGTCCTGAAATGTTTGTCAATAAATAAAATGGGGGTGTCCTGAGGATGCTAGACCTGTCCGTATTGATCGCAGGCGAGTTGAAACTGTTCTAAGAACACACGCAGTATCCTGAAATGTTTGTAAATAAACAAAATGGGGGTGTCCTAAGGACGGTATACTTGTCCATATTGTTTGGAGGCAAGCTGAAACTGTCCTAAGAACACACGTGGTGTCCTGAAATATTCGTAAATAAACAAAATGGGGGTAACCCGAAGACGCTATACCTGTCCGTATTGTTCGCAGGCGAGTTGAAACTATTCTAGGAACACACGCGTTGTCTTGAAATGTTCGTAAATAACCGAAATGGGTGTGTCCTGAGGATGCTATGCCTGTCCGTATTGTTCAGAGGCAAACTGAAACTGTCCTAAGAACAAACGCTGTGTCCTGAAATGTTCGTAAATAAACAAAATGGGGGTGACCTGAAGATGCTATGCCTGTCCGTATTGTTCAGAGGCAAACTGAAACTGTCCTAAGAACAAACGCTGTGTCCTAAAATATTCTTAAATAAACAAAATGCGGGTGTCCTGAGGACGCTAGACCTGTTTGTGCTGTTCGTAAGCAGGTTCAAACTGTTCTAAGAACACATCAAGTGTCCCGGGATGTTTGCAAATAAACAAAATGCCGGTGTCCTGAGGATTCTATGCTTGTCCGTATTGTTCGCAAGCAAGTTGAAACTGTTCTAAGAACAAACACCTGTTTGTAACTGTTCGTTTCACTTTTGACGCACTTTTAATTAGTTTCAGGACCCGAACAGTGTCCGTAGAACACCAACGCGCATGCGCAAAACAGTTTCAGTGCATTTGATGTCCTGCGGACACCCGCTCCTTTCACGAACATGTTCGCAAAGCTATAATATGACCGCACACACGCTGAGGGTGAGTGCTGACTGCAAACACTGTTTGTGTCCCCGAACAATTTAAAACTACCTTTTCAAGCAATCAACAATATTTTTCAATAATAACTTACCATAGCACAAGTCCCACATAGTAATCCTGAGTTTCTACATACTTTTTGGGACTTTTTGAACCTTTTTATGGTGTTTGATCTGTCCGCGGAGAGCACGCATGCCCGCGAACAGCGCACAAGCATCCCTATAAAAGGACAGACCCTAGAGCTCATTCTTATTGTGTTTCTGGCTATCTTACAGAGCACAGTGAATTTTGCTGCCAACTTTCCAGATTTTCATCTGAAACCTGATGGCATCCATGGCTGCAGTACTGCCACCTGGTGCTTCATCTGCCTCAGCACCAATCCCACCCCCTCCACCACTACTACCTCCCCAAGGGCCTGAAGAGGGGAACAGGAGTGAGGATGCAAAGGAGGATGAAGAGGATGACGAGTATGAGATAGAGGAACTCCCTACTACCAGCACTCGGCATGAGTCTTGGGTGTGGCGGTTATTTACCATTCATGGTAATGTACCTAAGACACGTGTGAACCGAGTCATCTGCAACGAGTGCAAAATGGTACTCAGTTGCGGGAGGCCTGGTTCAGACAACTTTGGGACAACTACCATGAAGCGACACCTAAAGTCATTCCACAATGGGGCCATTCGCAAGGTTGTACCTTGCAAGGAGCGTGGTAGGTTGACTTCCTCTACTACATCCTCCGTTTCTGATCCTGTCCACGCAAGGAACACTCCTGTGGGACAGCGTATTCCTCAAGCTGCCTCCCAGGCCATACGCAATACTGATGACCCTTACCTTTCGAGGGTCACAGTTGTGTGTATGTACTGCGACGCAGTACTCTGCAGGGGGGATAGACTTCAAAGTGCTTTTGAGGCTCTGGTCTCAGAGCACGAGAAGATCTGCTCACTACCCAAGTAAGACCCACTCTACATCTTCCTCTCTCCACCCACCCTTTCTTATCCCCGTGGTTGGTGTCCCCACCTTACCCTCCTTTTCCCTCCTCTCCTAGTGTGTCGTGTATAAAAAACCCAAAAAATATAAAACAAAAAAAATAAAAAAAGGCTCTTTTCAGAGCCGCCTTTCACAGTTTAAAAATAGAAGTGAAAATAAATGAAGCAGGGCCCTGTGTATTTTTTAGAAGTCCGCGGACAGTCCGCGAACATCTAAAATTTTAGGGTGCTGCCCTATCATAACCATTGCAGTTTTGTCTGGGAGGAAGTGGTGGCTCTGAAAAGAGCCTTTTGGTGGTGTTTGTTTGTGTTTGAAAAATCTGAAATGCTCAACACCTACTACAAACTGGATGCTGTAATTCCAAAAATGGCCACAATGCATTTTGTACATTTCTCAGAAAAATCTGATTGCCAGCATAAGTAAAATGGACTCCATCTCTGCGAAAAAATGTATGTGCTTCGAAACATAATATTTCCATTGTGAAAAGAGGACATGCCAACATCTCTTAGAAAGGCACAAACAGCCTTATTGACATTGCACCTTGTTTTCTCCATTTGTGGACCAAATGAAGAAGAACAAAGCCACATTTGTCTCTGCGCAATCCGTAAAAAAATTACTTCAGAATTTGGAAACATGTCCATGACCTTCCCAAGTCCTTCTTTCATTGCAAATTGCAAAGAAATTCCAGACACATGTCCTAAACTGTTCCCTCCACAATGAATTACAATTATGTCTGTATGTTGCTCTGTCTCCAAAGTAGCACAGAGAGGTAGCAAGTCCAACCACTTCATTCCACGTACTCCATGCCAGTGCACTTTCACAGGTGGGAATCCAAGATCTACAGCTACTCCACAGCTTTCTGCATGCACCTTCAACCAATGTATCCACAAGTCTCCCAAAATGTACACAATCTGTTTTCTGAAACACACAGCCATAGCTATCTGTTTTTCTCTCAGCAAAAAGAGTATCTGAGAAACTCTCTCCTGGCACAACAACCCCACTAAACTTTACTGACCAATCCCTTGCTCTGCTCATTCTTATTTGTATGTCTCCCCACCCCAAAATCCCTGGTTGTAACAAGTGATGTCTGCGGACTACCGCCATGTCCGCGGACATATCGTAACATGGACAGTCCTTCTACCATTTCCATTTCACTTTCTGTGCCATTCCCTCATTGGATATAGCTAAGCAGTCACATGACCATCCACCAATCACATCCAAGACCTCTACATCTAACTGCATCATCATAGATCAGCACTTCAAATGCACTGTTAATCTCTCTGAGTACAACTATCATATCATTGGAAAGCACCTTCTACAAGAAATACTGTACAAGTGTCCAAGATTTCTACTTGCAGCTGCATGCATATCCACATGTATGAACACAAACTACAGGTATGCATATTTTCTGTATAGTACATTTACAATTCTTATAGATTCATATACACAGATTAACTGACTTTTAACTTGTATAACCTATAAAATGAATTTACTGTCATTTTTTCCATCTCCTATAATCAACTGTCCCTTCCAAACCTATCTGCTATTTAATTTCTTTTTACACACACATTTGCAAAGCATGTTGAACTAACATATTTAAAGTACAATATAAAGAGTTAACATACGCAAACAAAATTACATGCACACAGTATGTTCAAATATCAAACAACAATAATTGTACAAAAACATAAAAATCAATGTCTAAATTAAAATCAGTGCTATAACCACAATTACTAATTTATTTCCTTTTATAATTTCAGTGAAGACCACTCTCCTGAAAAGAATCAGCCGAATTACAAAGAACAACTAAGAAGAATCCTGCTCATTCCAGAAAAAAAGTAAGTTAAATACCTCCATAATATTTGTACTATTACTCAAACACACTGTAAGGTTAATTCATGCTATTTCTGCACCTAAAAATCGAGATTGTGCACCATTCTGTCCACAAATCCCAATTTCTTAAACAGAGATTTACAGGCAGAATGGTACAGCCACAAATTCCTATTTTTCGGTGCACAAATGACCCAACTCAGCCCCTAGAATTTTGATATTATAGAACAAACAATTGTTTTATTTGTATACCATTAGATTTACTATGTGTACTTCTCCACACCACTAGCTTACTTTCTACTATCATCTGAACCCCAGTTTAGTATCACATGAATTCAAGAATACCCATCCCAACTAGTTGTAGTTGCCCAATGCACAATCATACACCATCACATACATCTTTATCATCATATTCAGACAATCATGAACACAGCACACATACATTGCAGAACACCCCAACCCATACCTTCTTTATTTTTTTCAACAGACCCTAAAGAATGCCTACCAAAAATCAAGTCAGTAGAAAGCAACGCAGAAGCAGAGCAAATGAAAATAGAAGTGTCCAAAATAAGCATCCATCTCTAGCAGAATTTGTAAAAAAAGTTCAAATAAAACAGCTAATTTAGGTATTTAGCAAAACAAAACAAGCTTCAAGTACAGAAAATTTGCATCCTCTATCGAAATGTAAAACGAACTAGAAAACAATTAACAAAAATTCAGCTACCACTACAGATAAAACTGCTCCTATAAATCTTGATATAGTGCCAAGTAAGCATACCAAAAAAAGTATTTTAGCAAAAATGTTCCGTCACAGAGTCCTTCAAAATCTTATAAAAACAGGAATGAAATCAGGTACAACCCTTCAACCTATCGTAGGAAATAACCCTTAAGCCTATCATAGGAAATTAATCTTAGAAGCGTTGATAGACTATGCAATCCTTCTCAAAAGAAAGCTATTTATTTTAGTGTTAAACAGAATGAAACCACTAACAAAACTAATGACTAAATTACAAAAAAAGACTTCTCAATAAATGAAATGTCAACAGAAATAACTTCTTAAATATCTGTAGTGGCGAGTGGAGTCACACTACAAGCACATAACCATATTTTAATGAAGAAGCATACAAACAAAATCAAACAAATACAATTGCCATACATAGCAGTGGATGAGGTTATGAAAAAGTTAATAATACCATAATGGAACAAGAAATACTGCTTGCAAAAATATCTCTAGAAAACTTAGAATTACCTCTCCATTCAACTGAATCAGAACGTCTAGTATACAAATGGCCATGCAAGTCAATGTGTAACATTCCCAAAAAATGTTCAAGTCTTTACTCCAATTCCGCAATCAATATGTGAAAGGCAAAGACAAAATCAAAATTAAACTATTGCAAAATATGGATACCTGTCCAGTGCGCAAGTACACAGGACTACAAGGACATTCATTGGCCTGCATTTCAGGACCTATTTGCAAAACCACCTTCCATTATATCAAAATGATATCAACACATCATTCAACTACACGAAATCTAGTCTATAATCTGTACTATGCTAAAAGTCCTGCTCTAGCACTAGCCAATTTAAATAACATTCTTCTACATGGTACAGCAAAAGACCTACTTGAAGAAATCGACTATATCCAGAAAAAATAATTTGGAAGTGAAAGACACTTACAGAATGAAATAGCTTTAAAGCAAATAAGCAACAATTCTATGCATGGCAACCTTCTACTACACACATACAAAAAAGAAATACTGAAATTTAAAAGTACATCTGCTGAAGTACCAAACCATGTGTGTGTATGTTGCCGCAGAACTTTTTATAAAAGTAACACAAAAACTGAAGACCTAACATACAAAATAGAAGACAATGAAGATTCTAAATGGTTTGAATTAGCTCTTTATCTTATAGCAGAAAACAAATACGAAATAACTGACCCCTTAATACTTTGCAGTTACTGCACTACAAAACTTGACAACAACCAAACTCCTTCACTTGCTATCACAAATAATTTGGAATTATTTCCGCTACCAAAACCCCTACAACAATGCAATTTATATGAGAGCATCATAATTCAAACAGTGCACCCCTTTCAAGCAATAATACGCCTTCAACCAAAAACAGCAACATTACCTCCCTCTGAATTAGTGAAAGGTATTCGTGGAAAAGTAGTGTATTTACCATTAGATCTAAAACAAAAATGAGCACACTCTAGGAGTGCAATGTCCAATGGAGCAATCTTAAATTATCTTAGTAAATGGTGTACCTACAAAAGACAAAATAATTTGGCAACAACTGGTAGATTTACATAAAGTTAGACAAGCCTTGCAATATCTAAAAGACAATAATGAATACTAAAAAGACAATAATATTGAAGAAAACTTGAAGGATACCACTGAAATAATTCACGAGTCAGAAGAAGCTGGTCAATTTGAGCTCCTAGATCCAGCTACAGTATCCAATACTTTAGGCCATTATATAATTCATCCATTGCACTCTAATGACACCGTAGAAGATGCACTAGAAACGTACCAAATGCAACACACAAAAGGATCACCAATCAGCATATAGGAAAAAAGTATAGAGGCATGTGCTTTTCCTCGACTCTTTCCTACTGGCAAAGGAGGAAGGTACGATGATAGACCTATTAAAATAACAGCATCAGAATACAGCTCGTTGAGGATGTATTCTGAAGATCCCAGATTTAGACAAAATGTGGAATACATATTCCACCTACTCTTTGAAAATGAACTAGCAACTTTATGTTACTGAGTTGCATACACATTAAAATCAGGATCCCACTTTCAACATTTGTCAGCTACACAATTATTACAAAAACTGCATCGAAAAGATGAGGTTTTACAATCAAATATTACAAATCTATTAGCAAACATGCGTGGTAGTAAAGAGTACTGGTTTCGACTTCATGGAGATGTACGTTGTATGATAAGAAACCTTGGCCAGCCCACTTGGTTTGTTACATTAAGTTGTGCAGAATATGCATGGGAAGATTCACATGATTTCCTACGCATATCAAACAAAAACAAAACAAACATAGATATACTAACACCTGGAGAACTTTGTTCTATAGATCCTGTTAATGTTTCAAGATATTTTCATCATCGCTTCATTGCTATGCTACACTTTATTTGTAATAAAACTGTTACTCCCCTCAGAGAAGTGCAACACTTCTTTTGGAGAAAAGAATGCCAAGCCAGAGGAGCACCACATATCCACATGCCTTTATGGATTAAAGATGCGCCTAAATTTGGTCAAGACAGTGATGCCACTGTGTTACAGTTTATTGAAAAATGTGTCACTTGTGAAATTCCATCAGAAGCAACAAATAGTGATCTTCATGCACACATTTTACAATTTCAAAGACACAAATGTGGCAAATATTGTCATCGCAAATACAAAAACAAAGGGAAATACTACACCAAATGCCGCTTTGGTTTCCCTAGACCGGTTACAAAAACTGGTCAAGTGAACCACTTTATGTCTTCAATTAGACATAATGTTAAAGGTAAATCACCTAAAAATACATATTACATAAAAAGAACAGAAGAAGAAAAATATATCAATGATTACAATGCAATCATTGCCCACTTATGGAATGCAAACATAGATGTGCAGTACATTTCAGACAATACCACTGCAGTTGCACGATATGTTACAGCATACTTAACCAAAGCAGAAAAAAACAGAGCTCCAAGACCTCTGGAATGACCTGTCATCAGACAAAACACTGTCTCAGAAATTATACAGCTTGGGCATAAAAATGCTCTCCCATAGAGAATGTGGCTCCTATGAAGCAGCAGATCGTATAACTGGTACTGCTAAATCTAGAAAAAGAGTTCTAAAATCATCACAAAGATGTAGAAACAATAGCCAAACATGATCCCAGCAGGAAAGACATTTTGAAAAACAATTTACTGGACACATACTACCCAAACAGAAGTACCACTTTGGAAACCATTTGTCTATACCACATAGCCCAAAATTCACATACAAAAATAATATAAAACCTCATGAAAAAAAAGGTAAATATACAGTGTCAAATTGTGAAGGCAGCTTAGTAAAACTCACCAAACCAAATTTAATAATCATATCAAATTGTCATTAAAGACTCCTCAACATAAATAACTATATTACATGTCCCTGCTGCAACTCTTTAAACCATGGAGAAAAGAAGAAGAAATACTAGATAACTATGACTCCTATGAAGACGCTTTCAAAGCAAATGAAAGCACTATAAGTGATGTAAACTTTACACAGTACAAAACAATGTTGCACAATGAACAGCAACACACAGAAAAACTCCAGGCCCAACTAGATAAGGACACTCCTGATAGTAGTCAACCTTCTGTAACAGGAAGCCAAGAGCCACTAATAACAAATGAGGCAGAATTAGCTATGACGAAAGTAGAAAACACCATGTGTCAGTATGAAGATAAAGAAGACCTAACTATACTACAATCAAAACTAAACAATGAGCAACATAGCATTTTTGAAGAAGTTACAAAAAAAATTGCACATGGTGTACAATATGAAAACAAAGAATGCACATGCCAAAATTACAAACCTATACTACTGTACGTCAGTGGTGAAGCTAGTTCTGGCAAAACATTCTTAATCAAAATCATCAGTAAATTCCTTCAACAATTGACAAACAACAAAGTGTCAGCTGTTGTCACTGCCCCCACAGGTTTAGCTGCCTACAACATAGCCGGTGTCACTTTACACCGGTTACTACTCCTGCCAGTAGAACACCAAAACAAATTAGACTATTACAAACTTTCTACAGAAGCTGCAATGGAACTATGTAGAGTATTAAAACAAATGAAAATGCAACTAGTAGATGAAGTGAGCATGGTGTCCAACCTAATGTTGACTTTGATTCACCTCAGATTACAAGAAGTACTCAAAAGAAACTACGAAGAGCTCTTTGGAGGAAAACACATTATTGTTTTCGGAGATCTTCTTCAATTGACACCAGTGAAAGGTGAGCCTATTTTTAAAACCTTAGGACACAATCTCTGCCGTAAAACTGTTGGCAGCATTGGAAATGTCAACCTTTGGCAACATTTCCAATACAGAGAATAAACAGAAAACGCGCGGCAATCTGCAGATCTCACTTATGCCAACTTATTAAAATGTATTGGAGTTGGTATATTATCTCAAGAAGCACAAACAATATTGAAAACCCGGCACATTCATGCACTTTATGGCGATAATGTATGTGCTACGGATGTTATGGAACAATTAGCCCACAAAAATGTCAATTGTATGGCCTTAATGCCAACTCTTGCAAACAGTTTCAAATTCAATGAAACAATGTTAAAAAAAAGAAATGCAACCAATAATTGAAATTAGCGCCACAGACAAACTAGACATACATAGTATGACACTACCCATTTGTAAACAAGCCACAACGAGACTAAATAGTTTAGAAAATTCAATCTCCAACACAGCTGGATTGGAAAAAATATTAAAACTATCCTTACATTGCAGAGTAATGCTTAAACATAACCTTGACGTGGATCAAGGACTAGTTAATGGAGCGCTGGGTACAGTTGTTGGCTTTCAAACATACCCACGTGACAACAACATTCAGTTTGTCAATATTCTCTTTGACAAACTTTCAGAAGTGAAAAGGATAGGACACTCAACAGCTCGATCCCTTCTCTTCAAAGACATGTATGTACGCAGAGAACAATTGTCTCTAACTATTCCATACGCAGTCACCATTCATAAATCACAAGGTCTTATCCTAGACAAAGCATTGATAGACATTGGTAACACAGTCTTTAAAGAAGGCATGAGCTATGTAGCACTATCACGCTTACGTACACTTGATGGTCTATTTCTAATCAACTTTGCTGCAAGTAAAGTAAACACTGATATTCCTTGCATTTTAGAATACAATAGACTTTGTTCACTATACACCCCCCATCTAAAAACATATCCTGTTCCACAAAAAGTAAAATGTTCTAAAAGAAAACTAAATCAAACAGAAATGCAAAAGGATGTCACTTCAAATCCTCCAAAGAGATTAAAAGAAACTAATACTTCATCAAGTACCACAATCAAATAAGAACCTACTAGGGAAAGTAAACCAGGTACTTCTTCAAAGAAGGAAGACAAACTCCAAAAAAAAGCACTCAGATACAGAACTGCCTGGTCCATTTAAACTTTCAAATGTAATTGGTTTAAGTTGCTACTCAAATGTAGGCTCTCACAGCAATTCCTCCAAAGAAAGTAAAAGAAGGTATCATTTCATCAAGGACCACAACCAAAGAAGAATCTACTGCTCAAAGTAACTCAACTACCTCTTCAAAGAAGAAAACACACACTCCCAACAAATGACTTGGACACATAACTGTCAGGTTGATTCAAATTTTCATATACAATGGTGTAAATTGCTATGCAATTGTAGCAATAAATATTCTATTTCAATTACCACCAATTGTTGACAACATTTACTTGCACAGTACAGACCAATTGTGTTTGCAAATGTTAGTACTTCATAGAAACGCAACAAACAATCCTGACAACACGTATAGTGTTTATGGAATAAGACAACAATTGGACTACTGTGCTGGAATTGTGAAATTCACTATAAACTCAAAGGAAGATCCACAAGAATTTCTAATGTACTTACCACAAGTACTGGAAAACAAAAACATACCTATAAATGAAATCTTCCAAATTTCGTACATGTGGACACATACATGCACTCTGCAACAATGTGACACAAGATCAAATCCCCAATGAGCGCTTTGTGTATGCATCAATACCTAATTATGAATCTGTTCCATTTCAATAACTTGTACAAAATGCAAACCATGGTAGATTATGTACTACCTGCAATTCGGATATCGCTCCACCTTACTAATACAAACACATAGTAAATACGTAATACAAATGCTTCTACGTTACAATGCAGATGGTACCAAAAACAACTGCAAGCTGACTGGATTCACATATGGTCAAGTATTACTTGGTAAGAAAACCTTCACAACAATAGGTATAATCTACCACACAGGAGCCACAACCAATGCAGGTCCCTATACTGCATATATAAAAAAAAATGTGGATGGTTCGAATGGAATGATAGTACCATTACTCTAAAGCAGAGATTACCTGCAAATCTTACAAACGCTTATTTACAGGCCGATTCATGGAATTAATGTGCGTGGGAAATCGCAGCGCAAGTGTGAAAATCGCAGCGCAAGCGTGCCAAAGCCACGCACATCGATTCATGGAAGTCTGTGCGTGTGTAAATCCTGGGATGTGCACTAAAATCGTGGGGGGCGCACGCGGGCGCACGCGGGTGCACACGTCATCAAACGGCGTGTGCTACGCGCACACTGAAAGCGCACATAGCGCAGCGCACACAACAAAAGTGGACGGAACACGGGGCGTAACACGCGGAATGGGGAACAACGTGTGAAAATGTGGGCATTACGGGGAAAGTACTGGAGGTAAATGCTCGCAACGCCCACACGCGCGCCTACAACACGTATTCATGGAATCGAACAGGGGAAACGCATGCGCCAAAAAGACGCGCTAATCCGGAAACACGTACGCCAGCAGGAAGCAGGCGTACGCGGCCTCACGCAGCATAAAAGTGCGTGCAAACAACAAACAAGCTCAGACACTACGAGGAATATACCGTTCCTCGCAGCAGAGTGGTCTTGGGACACCGTAAGAGGAGGAGGAGGATAGCCAGGCCCCGAATTTTTACACCCAGAACCAGCCTTTTTGGGATGCCTTATGACCAGATGTATGGGAGCTACAGGTTTCCACCACACATAATACTTGACCTGGTGAGTGAGTGGGAGGATGACCTCACATCACCCACCCTGTGCTCCCAAGCACTGATCCCCTTGGAAAAGGTGCTCAATGTACTGCACTTCTTGGCCACTTGTTCATTTCAGCGGACAAGTGCCATAGTGGGGGGGGGGGTCACAGGCCACGCAGTCACGCTGCCTACACCAGGTGTTGGCCATCATGACTACATGCTCCTCAGTCTGGAGGCACATATACATGCCCAGAACACCTGCAGAAAGGCAGGCTGCCGTCCAGGACTTTTATTGGGTGTCACACTTCCCCAAAGTGCTAGGTGCCATTGATTGCACCCATGTGGCACTACGTCCACCCAGGGCAACTGAGCACATCTATAGAAACCGCAAGCACTGGCATTCCATCAACGTGCAGGTAGTATGTGATGCCACGGGAATCATCACCTCAGTATATGCCAACTATCAAGGGTCCACCCATGATAGTTTCATTTTCAGAATGTCAACCCTAAACTAGAAGCTGAACGGCATGGCGATACATGGCTGCTTGGTGAGTATAAATGCCTCTGCACATGCATGCATGTCAGATACTGAGTAATGTCACAACCCCACTAATGATACCCATCATCACCTCCCCAGGGAACAGTGCCTACCCTCTGAGCACCCACATGATGACTCCAATTCGGAACCCCACCACACCACCTGAGGTAAGATACAACACAGCCCATATTGCAACCCGGGGCATAGTGGAGCGCACATTCGGAGTGCTCAAGTCACGCTTTCACTCCCTTGACCGCTCCGGTGGGCAGCTGCTACACGCGCCCCCAGTAAAGTGCAGGATCATATTGGCAGCATGTGTCCTGCACAACGTTGCTACCTGCCGGGGCCTGCCGGTGGACATGGTGGTGCCCCACATCCCCAACCACATGCACGGCTGCTGCGCTTGGGAGGTGAAAGGGCACGTGGTGGGGCAGTCCGTACCCAGCTGGTGGCTAATTACTTCACCTAAAATCCTACCCCTGTGGAGTGCACACAGCCCTGGCACATACCAGCTGACAATCAATGATGATGACATAAAGGACAGTCAACTGTCACAACCATACCAGCCTGAGATTGGTCACCTGGAAGTGTTACATTTTGTGCATCCCTACCTACTTAAATACAACCAATGCTGTGTGACAAAAAGACACACATTCATGCTGCACGAATGACTACCCCCTTGAAAAATCCTACATGAAAATAGTGCCATGTCACCCAACCCCTCCCCATCTCAGCTACCCAACACACCATGGCATGTCATGCAATGTGAAAGCAACAAAATGAATGCACAACACATGACACAAGTGTTACAAAGTGCACTGTTCCAAATGTAAACAGGCCACAGACAATATGCTCCCAGTAATCAATAAGAAACAGCACACATGAACAAATACTTACCAGCAACACAGAACAGCAACACAGGATGAAACAGTGTGAAAATACGACAGTACAAATTCAAAGTAGTGCAAGTCTCACAACCTGACTAAGCCAGCACATCGACCCATTCCAACTGCAGAGTGTTGCTGTCAGGCAAATGTGTCAGTGCATTGCATACAACATGAACTCAATCTGCAAAGGAGACAGCCTTGTGAAGACACGAAGAAGGTACAGGTGAATAAGGAGAAAGACAGGGATGCACAAGCACATATCAATACACCATGCAGTGTTCAATCCAACAACAATCCCCACTAGGATGTACACACAGTTTTGACTACAGACAGCCCACACAGCTCATGGGAGCCTAATGTCACTGTGTAAGTTACTGTCACTTGGTCACACCCTTTGCAAGTCCATGGAAAGGGGAAGCAGGAGGGGTGTGTGTGTCAGGAACCCAAGCATCTAACCCAAAGACAGGACAAGCCTGCATGTGTCCAGCCGGAATACACAGTGGATGCCCACGGGAGCCACACAAGGCAACACACTGTAAAAAAAAAGAAAAAAAAAAAAAAATGGCCATGTGTGGACCGGGGGGAGGCTATCCAGGAGGTTCGAGGACAGGGTGCACACCAACACCCACATGCGTGGATGTTGCGAGAAAAAAAAATACCTCCATTGGCTCATGGCCTGCACGGCTATGCTATTGTGGGAGTACTGCTGTCGCTCTCTTCACTCTCTGCTGCTACATCAGGAGTTGGCCGTGCTATGGGAGGCAGACCACGCAAAGCCCTGGTATGGTCCTCCATGGCAGCAAGCATGCGGGCATGGAAGTTTTCATTCTGGAGGATGATGCTGCGGAGATCCCCATGCAGCACCTCACGGGTAGCCCACTTTCTACCTGCATGGCCTTGCGTGATGCCCGGATCTTCACACGGGTTGCCTGGAGCTCTGCTGAGAGTGAACGTGTGAGCTGCTCCAGCTGCTGTTCTGACCTAAAATTTCAGGAAGCCTCAAGTTCACCCAGAGTCTCCCTGAGGAAATGGAGTTCTAACCTCAGGGCTTCCCTGTGGCCCTGTGACTCTACAGATATGGCTTCGCGCAGAGTCTCCAGTGCCGCCCGTTGGTCCCTGTTGGATGCCAACATGTCTTCCCTGTGTGATTGGCAAATGGAGTCTGTTGCCTGCTGTTGGAGCTCCATCTGCCTATCAGGGGGGAGAATGGAAGTGGCCACCCTATCCATTGCCTGAGCCATCATTTCAACCGATACTCCCTGTTGTGCTGCTATACTGTAAATGGAGTTTTCCCATAAAGTATTGCCTGGTGTCGTATGGCCCCCACGTTGGTGGGCACCACACCTGCTTGGGGCAAGGCAATCTGCACCTTGCTGTGCTGGCACTGCCTGAGGCTGCAAGACTGCATTCCCCCACTGATCTGCTGGC
Source organism: Ambystoma mexicanum (assembly GCF_040938575.1). NCBI lineage: Eukaryota > Metazoa > Chordata > Amphibia > Caudata > Ambystomatidae > Ambystoma > Ambystoma mexicanum. The sequence goes on from NC_090937.1 coordinate 537,890,707, forward strand.
CCAGGAACAGGATCAGATGTTGTGGAGTGTGACTCTGCATCCGTAACCGCCAAAGGCGGAGTTACCAACACTGACATCCCCATAGAGGGGTCTCCCCCCGGTGCAAGTAGGTTGGACAGAACAGCATCCCTCCCAGTAACACTCACCTACGACGCCACATATGTCTCACTGTCTGATTTAGCACCTGAATCCTAGAGGTCTGCGAAGGTGCACCCAGAGACACCCGTGGACAGGATGGTCTGCAGGAGGATTGGGTTTTCACCCACCACCGCCCCACGTCCTCCACTGGTGCCGGTTGTGGCTGAGATTCCTCCTGGGTCTGCACCATCTCCTCCACCTCAACAGCATCAAGTGCGTCATCACCTGCATAAACATGAAAGACAACAAATGGAAACAGGCATGAGCACCATAACACACACATAGGCCTGACAAGCCAGAGATCCAGTACATGAATTACACATGTCCCACATGACTATAACCCTGGCATGCATGCACTGTCAATGAGTTGAAGGGGAGGCAAAAAGCAGACACTGAGGACTCCAAGATGGAAAAGCAACACATTTGCTGCATGCTGTATAGCACTGGCATCACACATTAGCCTGTGAGTGGCATGTCCAATACACATACATGAAAAATGCCAGCACACAGATGGTATGTAGCATAGCCATGGTACATTTGACAAGTACAGCCATATATTAATGAATGAGTACTGTCACCCATCCATGTGAGATCGACATGATGAGATGAAAAATGCAAAATAGTGTGACAAAATACGCATGTGCCACACACTGCAACACATCCAGTGTACAATTATACAGTGATGGCAGGCAGATGAATACATCAATGGTTGGTCACTTCAACATGACAGGAAACAACAATCATGTCCCAAATTCAAACAGGCCGCAAAAATGAATGTGAGCAGGCACTTACTCAATCAGCCTGAATGGTCAAATCATTCCCATAACATGGTAATAAATGTGGGACATTGTGGGGTGTAATCATGTCACATATGTGGCACTAGGGCAGAAAAATGTGTTGCAAACATGGGAAGATTGAAACAATCGGGCTGAATGAACACTGAAAATTCAGAACAATGTTGTTGCAAGATGACAGTTCAAGGGCAACTACAGTAATGTGGTGCTAATTGGCTACTGTGGTCAGAAGGGATACTGTCATACCCAAATCCAAGGCTGGTGAATGTTTTTGAGGAAGCACATGGGTGACCCATACCACTCAGGAGTACACACCCTCACCTGGTACTCAATCATAACACATCACCCAAGTAACATACACATGGATTACAGACACATGCATGGGCACTCACCGGACAATGCTTCATAATCTAGTAGGTCTCCCATGCCTTGGATCTGTTCCTCTGTGATGAAGGTTCCAGCAACAGACTCATGTTCAGTGAGTTGGTCGTCCTCTGGTGGAGACCCACCGCCAGTCACCAGAGTAGCGGCATGATTGGAAGCCAACTTGTTCTTTGCTCTGCATTTCAGGTCATTCCACCGCTTGTAGCAATCATCAGCTGTGCGCCTCACAAATCCAAGGGCACTAATGTGGTCCACGATGGTCTGCCAGTGGGTCCTATGATGAGCAGGCGTAGTCTTGCATCCTGCAGTCACCACCATTTTGCGGCTATGTGCCAACACATAGGCCACAAGTGCATCAAGTTTGGCGTCATTGAAGCTAGGCTTTCTTGACGTGCCAGAGTGTGTAGCCGTGTCTGGGGTATCAGCCTGTAGTGCAAAAGCACCCTTCTTCTTCTCCTTGTAAGGTGGTGCGGATCCTGAGTGGCTTACGCTGCTCTGGTCAGTAGGGGCAGAAGCGCAGGTGGACTGGGTACTTGAAGCCTGTAAAGGCACAATGACCAAAGGTCTTGGTGCAGGCATTGGCTGCAGGCTGATGGTGGCCGGGCCAACGTCGGTGTGATGGACCTGGACCGACACTGTCCTGGCTGGGAGACTCGGAGCTTGGGTGGATTGAGCTGCAGCTGCCCCTGCAGCCTCCCCACCCTGACTACTTGGGGCAGCAGATGACATTGCTGCCCCATATCCACGTGGCCTGGTGACAGCAACTTTCACTGCCACACGTGGCTTAGACTTGGTGACCTGGACGTCAGCCTGGGAGTCATCCTGTGCTGGTTCAGTTGACAAAATGGGCCAGTCCAACAAGGGCTGAGCTGGGATGGTGTCAGCTACGTTTCCCACAACCATTGGGGGGGCATAGGTGGCCCTGATTGGTCCTCCACACACTGGGCTCTAGGGGCACCCTGCAAATCCTGGCCACGTCCCCTAAAGCGCCCACCACGCCCACCTCTTTGAGATCGGCCACCTTTGCCTCCCTTACTGCTTGGTCGCCTCCCAACCATGGCACTGATGTTGTTGTGCTTATGGGAGTTGCAGTAAACAATTTTCCTGGGCAATTGGGTGAAAGGGGTAGGGTACTAGATGGAATTCGTACTCTAGTGCTGTAGCAAGGCTGTCTGTGACCCCTGGGGGAAGATGACGGGTCACGTAATGCACAGGCACCCCAAAAACAAAAGTACACATGCACGCAACCCCTGGTAGACCATGTGCGTGGAAAAATGATCCCGCACTATGCTGTGGCACCCAGAAACACAAAAATAAGCGTACACGTGTTACACGCAGCCTGGGGTACACGACACACAGGAGCAACCACAGATGGAAAATACGTGCGCGACTCACCGTCTACCTTGAAAAAGAACGTGAAAAAGACGTGCGTGTGCGCGTTGGCAACACCCCCACCCAAAGAAGAAAAGAACGCAGTCTGAGGAAACAGGGAGTACGAACTGGAAACGTTGTGAAGTAATCGCATGTGAACTGACAAGAAGTACAAGAATCACCCGCTCGCTCTCCACAAAAAGCACGTACAAGAAAATAGCATCATACTTGTACCTTTTAAGCCAGCCCACACGTGCAACGTCACTTACGCGCTTACGTGCTAAGGCCCTTTCCTCCAATAGCACGGTGACATGCAGTTATCTCACGTGCTGTTTCACTATGCACCCGTGTTGTGGGGAACGCCCGCGCGCGTAATGTCACTTATGCACTTAGACGCTAAGGGCCTTTCCTTGAATTACAGGCTGACGTGCACTTTTTTCACGTGCCAAATCACTCTGTATCAAGCTGGCCACGCGAAAACACACAGAAGACCATGCTCCTGCCCAAAAGGCCATTTTCCTGCCCCCAAGAGTCTCGAGCATGCTCCCACCAGCCATCTGCTGCTGCCTGCCTACTGCCCATGTACCCTGCTATTTGGTGCCTGCACGTCAGCCATCTGCAGGGGTCCAGTTGCTGTGTCCACCCCTGCTGGAACAGAAGACTCCCCACTGGGATACCATCACTCCACAGCCCAGCCCCAGGACCCAGTTGCCCACCCACGCCTGCCTCGGGGGTCGCCATGTCAGGGGCAAACACAATCTGAGACCACTGGCGACCCTCAGCAAGCGAGGCAGAGGGCCACCAGCTTCAGTGAGAAGGAAGTTGGTGTCCTGGTGGAGCATGTCCTCGGGCATTATGATGCCCTCTTCACACCATCACGCGCTGACAAGGAAGGACTGAGGAGGACCTGGACGGACATTGTGGGTTCCATCAACGCGGAAAGTGGTGGCGCCCCGAGACCTGAAACACGTCCAGAAGCGCTGGGAGGGCTACAAGTCCAGGACCCTCAGGAAGGCCCGGCGCCTCTTAGGGGCAGAGGATGCAGTGGGGCACCGGGGCCAGCTTACCAACCAGCAGATGAGGGTCCTGGAGCGCATTCGCCCAGTGCTTTGCCACCAGATCCTCAGGATGCAGGCACGTCTGGAGTCGAGCGGTAAGTGGCCATGCATTGCTGTGTGAGACAGGGCATGTTGCAGTGTGCTGGTAGTCTGATACTTGCCTGTATGTGTGACATAGGCCATGTATGGATGTGTGTGTGCAGGGACAAATGTGTGAACCACATGGATGGTGCATGTGTTCCAATGCAACATGGTGAGCTGTATGCGGAATGCACACATGAATGCATGCCAGTCTATGTTCTTGGACATGGAGGGGGTGAGGGATGGGTGCTGCTCTCATGTACATGTATGGTGTGCATATCTGTGTGTCTGAGAAGCGTGTGTGTGGCTTTGAAATTCCATGGATGCATGACACATGTCTGTGATGATGTGTAGATTTACTCATGCAGTCTGCTCACCGTTGTATCCACTGTGTCTGTGGTGTACGAGCCATGATGCATGACCCTCCGTTGATGTGTGTGCATGGGGTCAGTATGAGCCATGATGCATGTGAGTTTGAAGGCAACATTTTGGTTAACAGAGGCCCTTGTACATGGATGCTGATGTTGATTGCATGCACCGTTCCTGTTTCTGCATGTGTGTTGTGTGCATTCACCCATTTGTTGTGGAGGGACAGGATGGAAGTGACGTTTGACAGTGCCACTCATGTATTATTGCTTCCTGTCTAGGGGACTATTGTACAGTACCCTGATGCTTGTGTTCGATATCTCCCTCTACGCAGCGTCCAGTGAAGAAGAGGGCGGATATGTTGCTGTAGAGCTAAGCAGCGGGGATTCCTCCACCGGCGGCGACGCAAGGCCCAGTCACCATCCCAGGAATTGCCATCATCCGGGAGAGAGGGACTGGTGCCGTGTCTGCCACTACGGCTATAGCGGAAGGTCCGGGTGAGCCCCCACAGGGGCTTGCAATGGCAGAAGACGGTGCGGAGACATCCAGGTTGGTGGTCTCCACAGAGGAGGAGAAGCCCCCTACTGAGCCGCACATGGGGCCAGGTGGGGGTAGTACCACTGGTGCAAGGGGCCAGGGTCAGGAGGCAGCACAGGTCACCGCGGAGGGGCCTGTGCATGTCGCTCTCCCTGACCCTGTGACTGCACCACCATGCACCAGCAGGGATGCCCCGTCCCAGGCCCGTCCGCAGGTAGGGGGGAGGCCCACGTCATCTGCCTCTCCCACTACCTGCGGACGAGGAGTCCCATGACCGTATGGGCTCTGTCCTGAGTGGTGTTGCGTTGCGCACGCGTGCCATTCGTGATGACGTGCGTACTTCCTGGGGGAAGCACGCACGCCATCACGGAGAGCAGCGTCCCAACGTGGCACTGTTGGGAGGGGCCCTGGTCGGTGGGTTCCTACATGTGTCGCGCACTCTGGCGGACCTCTCCTCCTCTGTGGAGACTATGCACCAGTCGTTCTCCCTGCCGTCTTCCGGCCCAGATTCCACCAGGGCCCCCTGTGGACCTGGCCCGACCAATACAGCCAGCTTGGTGGAGATCCCATCCCTGCCACAGTCGGGAGTCGGCGTTCCAGCACGGGTGGACACCCCAACAACTGGAGACCAGCAGATGGAGGATGTGCAGGCATCATCGGACAGGGCACATGGGCAGCAGCAGCAGCAGCAGCAGGTTCTAGGTGGGAGCAATGATGGCTCGGGGCCATCAACATCAGAGGGGCAGGCATCAGCCAGAGGGCAGGAGGACCCTGGAATGGGTGTGTCTTCCATGTGGCTGCGGTTGGGCCAGCGTATAGATGCAGAGCGGCGGCGGGCGGAAGAGGCACGGCTCACAATGGTTAGGGCGGAGAACTCCATGCGGAGGGCACTGAGGCGGGCCGAGTGCCTCAAGGCTATTCGCAGGGAGTTGGAGTCCAACATGGCATCATCCCTGCAAACCCTCGGGGCCATGGAAGAGGACTGCCTCCAGGACATTGGCAAGGAGTTCGATGATGCCCTGGCCCGGGAGCCATCGGCCTAGCCTGCCGCCATTGTAAATAGTTTTTAGTGTTAGGTTTCATTTTCGTTTTCATTTCTTTTGGGGTGATTGGACTATGCCCACACTTTTGTATATAGTTATGTCTTAGGTAGTTTCTTAGATAGGTTTCAGTTCTTTTGTTGGGCTCATGGACCCTTTCAAAATTGCTTGTAAATAATTGGACTTTGGATTTATGTGTACATTTTCTTTGGATTTCATCATGGGGCAATGGAATTTGATTTTTACGTTTCCTTTGGATTTGTTTTGGTGGACAGAGAATTTGGACCATTTTTCTTTAGGATTCATTTGGATAGCATCTACATTTCATTTTTCATATATTTGGACATGCATTTCATTTCATGTTTGTTATATTTTTTTGCCTTTCATTTCATTACATTGATTTTGTTAATAATACATTTTGATATTTTAATTCCATGTGTTGGATTCGCTCATTGGGTTCATGCATGTCAAAATGTGGTTTTACACAATCTATGGCAAACAGTGTGTGTATGTGACAGACATGTGTTTATATACATGGTTGACTTTTGATTTGTGTCCTGACATAGGCATGTCGGTGTGGGGTGGATTTTTGAAATCATTGCATGTAAATACTGGGGTGGCGTGCTGTGGTATTTTGGTGCACATGAGGCCCATGATTGTGCAGCTTCCTTTCGTGTTGCAGGAGGACATGAGTCGGGGCCTGCTACAGGTGCCCCTCACAGTTGGGTGGATGGGGGTGCTGGGGGACATGAGTCGGGGCCTACTGGCAGGTGCCCCTCACTGCTGGGTGGATGGGAGTGCTGGGGGACATAAATCAGTGCTCACTTGTGCATGGTGTCATGTGGGCTGGCTGGGGGGCTTCGCCAGGGTGGATGGGTTGGCTGTGGGGCATGGCCAGGAGTGCAGTGTGTACCCCTGTGTTGGGGTCTGCCTGCAGGCCCTGAGGAGGGGGGAGAGGGCACACCTGGGAGGACACACACTGCCAATGCGTTCGGGCACCCCGAAATACACGTACTCCGCTCGCACAGGGCCAATTGCATGTAAAACTTCCCGTGCACTCCAGAAATACACGTACCCCGTTTGCACAGGGCCAATCACGTGTAAAACTTCCTGCGCACCCCAGAAATACACATACCGGTGCTCGCACAGGGCCAATCGCATGTAAAACTTCCTGCGCACCTCAGAAATACACATCACGTACCCCGCTCGCACAGGCCCAATCACGTGTAAAACTTCCCGGGCACCCCAGAAATACACCTACCCCGCTCACACAGGCCCAATCACGTGTAAAACTTCCTGCGCACCCCAGAAATACACGTACCCCGCTCGCACAGGGCCAATCGCATGTAAAACTTCCTGCGCACCGCCGAAATACACGTACCCCGCTCGCACAGGGCCAATCGTGTGTAAAACTTCCCACGCACCCCCGAAATACACATACCCCACTCGCACAGGGACAATCGGGTGTAACAATTCCTATGCAGCGGGGTACGTGTATTCGGAGGGGTGCACAGGGATTTTTACAGACGTTTTCGTGGTTGGGGGCTGTATGCTGGTCCACTGGGCTGTGCGCCATGTACGGGATTTGTGCGCTGTTCATGGCACACGGGGAGGGGTTGGGGGCGTAACTGGCGCTGCTGTAGGGTTGCTGCGCTACTCTGCGGCACAGCTGGTTATGAATGTTGAAATCCATGAATACGCTGTGCGCGTAAACGGATTTTGGTGCACGCGGCTGGCGCAGACTACCGCATGCGCACACTGTGCACCATCAGCGTGCGCCACTTGTGCGCTGATTTCTATGAATTACCCCCTTCATCTTCTTAACACCAGAATTTATTAACTAAACTGTACTTAAACATTAAATAAACTACTTTTATTAACTATAAACTTTTACAATATGCCAACAGCTATTTAACTGCCCCATGATTCTACAACAACTAAACAGATAAATGAATACTACTAAATTATATCTAAAAATAGATAGTTAGAATACCCAACTGGTATCTAACTGCCCCAAAATTTTATAATATCCAAACAGATAAATCAATACCACTTCATTATGACAATAAATAGACGTTTAGAATATGCAAACAGGTATCTAACTGCTCCAAAAATCTGCAACAAGCCAATATATAGAGCAGTAGCCAGACATGGATTTTCTTTTCTCCCACAGATCCAATGATTTTAGCAACAAACACAGAAACTGAGCAAATTGCACAGTACACTGGTTTGTAATCTACTAAATATGAGGGTAAAAAAAAAAATGTTGATTATTCAATGTTATAAGTCGTTACAAAATACCAATACTAACATGATCTTTTCTTTTATCACAGACATACATGTACTCCAGTTACTAAACCAAACAGTAAGTATATTATAATAAGTAAAACCATCACAGCAAATCACACCCATAGTGATTTATAACTTTGGTGCTTATAAATTTGTTCTTGGATCCCAAAGTTATAAGCCACTATGTGTGTGATATGCTACGGTGGTTGTGGCCAGGGCATAGCGTCTTGGGTGCATGGTCATATGGCCATACCCCTCATCTCCCCAGAGATTATTTGATAAGTTTGACAAGTGCAATGTTGTGTTTTTTTTTATATGATTTTACTGCGATGTCCACGGACACCGGCCGCTGATCGCGAATCCAAGGTGGCAGGCGTTTCCAAAAATTTGACGCACTTCACACTCTTCACCATCCAATCAGCGAACACGTTGCATTTATTTTATTTATTTTATTTATTTATTTCATTTGTTATACGCCCAGACCCGGAAGTATCATGGCGTAGATACAGAAAGAGGCAGAGTACAATCTTAGTGATGATAAGAACATTAATACAGTAATACTGGTTTACATTATTACATTATGTACATTTATATACAGTGCAGGATTTGCGTTAGTCAGGGGTGCAAGGTATCTGGGATCTACTAGGGCTGGTTAAATAACCACGTCATAAGTACTTTTTTGAATAGTGGGAAGGACTGTTCATTCTTAATGTTAATGGGTAGGGCATTCCAGTGCCTAGGAGCTAGTACTTTGAAACTGCTGCCTCCTGAATTTTCTCTTGTGTAACGTGAGATTTCGAGGTTTTCACTGTTATTCGATCTGAGGAGTCCGGCATGGGATTTCATAGTGACTGTGTTTAGCAGGTATTTGGGAGCTTTGTTGGTGATACATTTATGGGTGATGCTTAGGGTTTTGAATAGTATTCTGGCTTCGATGGGAAGCCAGTAATTTTGTCTCCTGATACTAGAGATGTGCTCTGATTTTTTTATGCCAAGTGCAGCACGGAGGGCTTTATTCTGCATGAGTTGGAGTTTGGAAAGGTTGGTGTTGGATGTACCTAGGGAGAGGATGTTACAATAATCACGTTTTGATAGTATGAGTGCTCTTGCTAGTGTAATGCCATTTTCTGGTGTGAGGAATTTGCGACTAAGATAAATCGGTTTGGCTGTGTAGGAAGTGGAGGAGGCAAGGGCGTTTACTTGCTTAGTCATGGCGAGTGTCGCGTCAAGGTAGACCCCTAGTGTCTTTACTTGTTTGAGAACTGGGATAGTGGTGCCATCATAGATGAATGATGAGTATATAGGCTGAAGGGATGGGATTTTGGATGCTGTTCCTATTATGAGTAACTCGGTTTTTTCATCATTGAGACACAAGCTATTGTTGGCCATCCAGTTTTGGATTAGTGAGTAGATTTTATTGATAGGCAGGGAGTCTGTTAGTGGCATAAGGATCTGTGTGTCATCAGCGAAGTTGGTATAGATGACTCCCATAGCGTCCAATGCTGCGAAAAGCAGCTTGGTGTAGGCGTTGTATAAAGTCGGGGAAAGGAAGGAGCCTTGAGGGACGCCTATCGAGACTGGTATGGGATCTGCTGATTCTTTTCCAATGGCAACTCTTGAAGTCCTATCAGCTAGGAAGGATTTGATCCACTCTGTGGCATTGTTGGATAAATTGAAGTTGTTGTTTAAGGTGGTGCAGATTGTCGTGGTCGACCAGATCGAACACTGCAGCGAGGTCCAAGAGCATTAGCAGGCAGAGTTTGCCTGACTCTCTTGAGGCGTCCATTCGGATCTTCAGGTCAAGTAGTGCTGTTTCTGTGCTATGATTTGGGCGGAACCCTGACTGTCGGTCCCCTAGTAGTTGATGATGTTCTAAATGGTTTTGGATTCGGGAGTATGCTATTTTGTCGATGATTTAAAGTAGCAATGGTACGGTGCTTATGGGTCGGTGGTTAGTGGGGATTGATGGGTCCAGGGTTGGTTTTTTGAGGAGGGGTATGACCCAAGATTTTTTTATGCTAGCGGGTACTTTGTTTGTGCTGAAGGCTTTGAGTTTCATTATAGTGTCTAATACATCTTTGTTGGTGACTGCGGTGAATTGAAAAGGGGTACAGGGGAAACTAGTGAGTGGGATGGAATCTATTTTGGGAAGAGTTTTTTCGGCAAGGAGTGTTTTTTTGCTGTCGATTTTCTTTTGCAGTAGTACAATTTTGGAAACTAGTGCGTTTTGGATTGTGGTGCACCAGGTTTTACTGGAGTTATAGGGTGCAGTCACTTGACATGGGTTCTCGAGTTCTTTGAGAATGGAGATCAGTTTTTTACAGCTTGAATTGGCATTAGTTATGCGTGTGTTGAGGGTGTTGGGTTTATGAGTGATTATGGCTGACTTATATTTTTTATTGGCTGTTTTGAAGTCCTGCGCTGATTCACTAGTATTGGTTTTCCTATGTAGGTGCTCAAGTGATCTTTTGGTGCGTCTGAGGGAGGCTAGTTCTTCATTGAACCAGAAGCAAGATCGTTTGTCGGGTTTCCAGGTTTTGGTGGTGGAAGGGGCAAGTGAGTTGATGGTGTGGATGAGACTTTGTTGGTAACAGTCTGCTAAGTAGTCAGGGTTATTCGTATTGAGAGACACATTGGCTAGGGCCAGGAGTAAGATGGGTGAGAGCTTGTCCACCGTGAGTTTTCTAATATTTCTGGATTCAAAGGTTTCAGGTACTCTGGGGCTGGTGGGGTCTGTGCTTTTATATTGCAGGGTGAAAGTGTTGATAGAGTGGTCTGTCCATTCTACTGGGAGGATGGAGTTTATAGTCATTTGAGAGGTGAGGGCTAGGAGCCAGTCTAGCGTTCTGCCTTTGGAATGCGTGGGCTCGTTAATCAGCTGGGTAAAGTTAATTTCTGACATGGCTGTGTAAAAGGCTGGAGCGTTGGTGTCAGTGGGGTCGTTATAGCCTAGGTTGATGTCCCCTAGGGTAATGAATTTTGAGTTGGGCTTGATCCAGGGCGTGAGTAGTTGGGGGATGTCTAGGCTGGGGTGGCTGGCTTTGTTAGGTGATCTATATATTACTAGGAAGTTGGTGCTGGTTTTAGGGTTGGGGGAGAATTTCACTAGTAAGAGTTTGTAGCCCTGTATTTGCAAAGTAGCTCTGAATTGCAAAGTTGTTCTGGCTATAAGCTCAACTCCACCTCCTTGGAGGTTGTTCCTATCTGTTCTGAGGATACTGTACCCCGGGGGGATGGCGATAGCTAGTAGTGGGCCTGCGGCAGGATGCAGCCAGGTTTCCGCGACTACTAGTATGTCAAGTTGTTGGTCCACGATGAGGTAATGGATTTCTACGGCATTTGCACAAAGAGATCGAGCGTTCATGAGTGCACCTTTGATCATGGGGGTGGGCTCGATAAGAGGTGCGGTTGCTAGGTTGGGAGTCTAAGTCGTATTTTTGATTTCTACGAGTGGTTTGGTTTGTTTTTTGCAGGATATTTTGGATGGTCTGTAAGGAGGTGCTGTAGCTATATTAGTGCCAATGTCTTTTGTTACGATAGATCTGGACTCTAGGTGGCTGTAACTGGTTCTAGCTCTAAGTCTATTAAGTCTGTTAAGACCCATGCAAGGTATGGTTTTGTGGTTGGTCTTGTTACTGCTGGAGGACATGGAGGATCCACGGACATGAAGCAAGCCATATAACCAATCGGTGTCCTGTCCGCGGAACGAAAAGCGAAGTGTGTCTCCGGAGCCGACTTAGATATCACTAATTACCGTGGCCGCGTAACATATATATATATATTCAGTAAAAAACTTTGTTAAAGGGACATTATGGTTAAGTTGCGCTACTAAAAACCTATGAAATTCAGTGTAAAAAACATTGTTAAAGGGATGTTATGGTTCCAAGTAAAACCGAAAAACCTCTGAAAATCGCCATTCATGGTATGCTAAGCAAACATAACTCGCGCCACCACTGTGCACTGCTAAGACTAACACCCAGGACATCAAAGATGACATCACACATGTCATTGATGGCGAATTTCAGAAGTTTTTCGGTTTTACTTGGAACCATAACGTCCCTTTAACAACATTTTTTTCACTGAATTTCATTGGTTTTTAGTAGCGCAACTTAACCATAACGTCCCTTTAACAAAGTTTGTTTACTGAATTTCATAGGTTTTAGTAGCACAACTTAACCATAACGTTCCTGTAACAAAGTTTTTTCACTGAATATAGATATATATTGTAATGTAAATTTGATAAATGTTTACCAGGATGCCCTTAGTTTACGTACATATAACATAGAACATACTGAACCCCCTACCTGCGCTAGTGGGTCTGATATCCGCAAACTCAGACAACAACAACACTATCCAAAAACTCAGGGGGTACCTTACATTGTTATATCATTAAAAAAAACACTGAACATGTTAAAAAAGTAGCACATAAATAAATTACATTAAAAAATAAATAAGACGTGAAACTGTGTATGTAAGACGCTAACAGTCCAATTACATAGTATATGCAATATCGTGTAATATACCAAAACACAATAAAGATGCGTCCAACAGAATTACCTCACAGAAATTGCATAGCAAAAATCAACAGGACACCTACGCTGCAGTAACAGCAAATCTTAGCAAGAAACCAGTGAATACACTACATTTATTGTATATATTTATAAACTTTCTGTATTAGGTACACTAAAACTGATATATTTTTTTTTTACACAGAAATGTCAAATACTTTGGAATGGCTGGAAGAAAATGTTCCTCAGGATGAAATGAGTGAAGACAGTGATACTAATGGTAGACACTACACTTCTCTACATAAGTCAATTAAGAACTATTACTTTATGTGTACTTAACAACATTTTTTGTTTCTAACAGACCATACAGACATTAAAAATAAACTACCAAGAGAGACATTAGAAACTCCTCTACAGCGAATGGAGCAAAAAATGGATGTGTTAATGAAAAATGTCATTCTTATAAAAAACTTTGTGGAGGACCACATAAAAGACAAAATTAAATATCACTTTCCAACATGTGCCTGTTCCCCCTCTCCATTTCCCAGCCAACTATCCCCAAACCCTCCCCAGCAAGAAAAATGTTACGATGAGACTTCTATACCTTCCTCCCTGCCATCCATCATGTCCGAACCCCTAATTCCCCTGTATTTGTTTCAGTTTCTGCTTCTCTCTCTCTTTTGTAATTTTTATACTGTTATACAATAATAAAATATTAAGTGTGTTGTCAGTATATTCCTCTGTGTCTTATTTTATTTTTAAAAGGCAGTTAGGGTGTCGGTGGACAGCGTAGCTGTCCGGGATGTCCTCAATTAACAAAATGGGGGTGTCCTAAGGACACTATACCTGTTCACATTGTTGGCAATCAAAATGGAGGTGCCCTTAGGACACACAAGATGTCCGCCTGTCAGTAATTAACCAAAATTGGGGTTTCTTAAGGACACTATACCTGTTCGAAGTGGCTGTAATGAAAATGGGGTAATCCGCAGAACACTAAAGAGCACGTTCTTAGCTATACAAAAGTGTCCTAAGAACATTCCCCCTAGTTCGCATTGTCCGTAACCAGAATGAAAATGTCCATAGAACACATAGCCCGTCCGCCTGTCCGCAAAGTTGTGACACACATTTGTTTTGTTTGGGGACCTGAACACTGTCCGTAGAACACCCGCACCATGTGTAGCACATCCTTGCCCCTCCGAATATCGTGCCTGTCAACAACTGTCCGCCGCACATGTGTCACACGTTTAATTAGTTTGGGGACTGCAACACTGTTCGTAGAACACCCGCACGCATGCGTAGACCCGACCCCATGCTTTTGGTGTCCTACGGACAGCTGTCCCATTCGCCAACGTGTCCTTGACGGCATCATGTCGCCGCACCAGCACTAAGCGTAACAAACACTGTCTGGGCCCCCATACACCTAAAAAGTGCTTTTTTCAGCAATCCAAGGTATTTCCCTGAGAAAGTTCAGCCTTGCACATGTCCCACACTATGTCCCTGGTGATCTGCATACTTTTTGGAATTGTTTGAGTCCTCTCTTGTTATTCGCAATGTTTGGGGACAGCGCGGGTGTCAGCGGACACATCGAAAAATATGAACGTGGGGAATTAAAATTTAAATAGTGTGCCCCATTTCCCCTTTGAGGTTGGCTCTGAAAAGAGGCTTTTTATGTTTTTTTTGCAGATGCTTCAGAAACACCTTTTATTTTGTATTTTTCTCCAAAAATCTTCACATTAGCTTCTGCAAATGAACCATTATCTTCCAAAACAGCATTGCACAAAAGATAAAGACATGCCATTCTTTAAAGTAATCAACATTATCATTGTAAATGTTGTCATTGTTGCAAAAGAACATGCTAGCTATAAGCATAAAAGCAAACAAGCCTCGATTGATTAAACACCTGTCAATATTTTGCTGATGACAAAAACAGAACTATTGTCCCATATTTCCCTAGGTACCAAACCACAAAAATGACATTGGCATTTGGAAGTAGTTTCATTACTGCCTGAACCAAGTTTTCTAGATCATTTAAAAAAGTAGGGGCACTAACAAAACACAAATGCAAAGCACCACAGTGCAGGACAACCACATGTGGACTGTTAACCCTAGCCATATCTTGGCAAACTTCTACCATTGCCTGTAAATTCAAACCAGGCACAGTGCTCCACACCACCTCCACTTCTTTTACATCAAAATTCTTTCCCTCATTCCTACATTTTGCATACTGATCCAAACCATTCACAAACATATCTCCAAGCACGATCACCCTGATTTTCTTCACCTCCGCCATCTTCTCTACACACAGCCTCTCTCAATACGAAGCAGAACCTCAACACCTGATTGGCTAATCCTCAAAATACACTCCCATTTCATGCTCTGAAGCCCCGGATGTCACATGTCCTGCCTGCAAACAGCCACTCTGTCCGTGGAGCGCGTAAGCAACACTGGAGCAGCCCTTCTACTCTTTCCACTTCACTCTCTGCACCATTCCCTCATTGGCAACTGTTAAGCAGTCACACAACCAACAACCAATCACATGCAAGACCTCTACAGCTAACTTGATCATCACAATTCAGCACTTTAGATGTACTGATGATTACTCTGAGTACAATTGAGCTATGACTGTAAAACACCTACAGCAACTACTAGTTAACTCTTCAACATTTCTACTTCCATATTCATGCACACCCACATGCATGAACACAAACTACACGTCTGAATATTTTTAGCACAGTACATCATACATGCCAACATTCTGACCCACCTGGGAGGCACATTTCCTCCGAAAAATCAGGAGACAACATTTATGTCACATGAATGCATTGGGCAAATATGTATTTTCGGCGGGAGAACGTGAAAAATAACAATATTTTTCCCAGAAAAATGGGGAGTCTCCCGACAAAATTGGGAGTATTAGCATGTATGGTATATGTACATGTATTGTATAAATGCATATAAACAGACTAACTGCCACTTACCCTGTGCAACCTGCAAAACAAGCCTACTGTAATTTCTCCCATCTGCTATGATCAAGTGTCACTTGCAAAGTGGTCTGCTCTACACATTTATATTTACCCATATTATTAACTGCAATGTGCAAACTGTTATTTTCTTCATTCATTCTATCATTCCTGTAACCACTGCCAAGTACTTAACCACATTTCAACCATGCTAGCATTTAATGCATTATCGTGAATAAGATGTACATGCAATTTCCTTTCTATACATTCTGCAAACTTCACATACATTCTATCATTTCAACTTCCTTTACAAATAACTATATTAGTAATCAGACACAACACACTCAGCTATCTAAGAAAGTGTCATTTCATGTTAAAAGATGGGAGAAATAACAGTATAATTATGGAAAAAGACTTCCTAGTGTGTTATAAAATTACACACAGCCAGGATGACATGCATCTTTATTTATGCACACAGATAGCCAATATCATTTGAAAGGCTCCCAGCTGAAACAACACCACTGCCTATACAACCCTTCTTCCAATCTTCTAGCTCAAATTATTCAGGAGATGACCCAGCTGCAACCAGAGGCAGGCAAGCCACGCGTGGACAATTTCAACAACCACCCATGATGCCTTTTTTTAGGACAAGGGGTTCCCAGAGGAGGCAACTGGGGCCAACCACAATTCCAACCAATGCCTTATTACAACTTCCCTCAATGGAGGGCACCCAAATGCGGCAGGAGACTGAGGAGATTCTAGAAGAAATTCCAATCTTTAAGCTATCAGGAATTACCTTAACCAAAGCAGAAAACACGCTGCTTAGCCAAAGTCCTCACCTTTGCTCCCACCAATCATACAGACTGGTTCAGAATGGATCAAGAACTGGCCAACTTCTACAGGACCATCGTAGAAATGTTTTCTTTCATGACAAAGAGAACCCCACCCAGCCAGAGGACTCTGGGCCTAGGGTTAAATCAGATTTCAACCCTAAAGATAATGAGATGCCACCATCAGTTCTAACATTTGAGAAATGCATCAAAGAGGAAATGAAAAAAAACAAGTGAACTCTGCACCCAAAAGACAGAACTTCAGCCTGAGAGAACTTAAAGCTTTGAAAACATTGGCTGACAACAAATCCATTGTTATTAAATCGGTCGACGAGGGAGGAGGGATCGTTGTCCAAGCAAAGAACAGTAAAAAGAAATGGTCATGACTCTTCTCAACAACGAAGGCAACTACAAAAACTTAAGAAAGATCCTACTGAAGGCATTAAAAGAAAAATTCAGGAGATTACACAGTTTGCAGTTGTTAAAGACTGGATCTCTGATAAAGAGGAAGACTTTTTGAATTCCTCTGAAGACAGGACCCTTGGCTTTCTACACCCTGCCTAAACTGCACGAGAACCATCTACTACCCCCAGGAAGGCCCATCGTCTCAGGGTGTGGGTCTGTTTTAGAACATGTCTGTAAATTCATCGACTATTTCCTGAAACCACTCAGTCAGAAAACACCCACATACCTCAGAGATACTATGGCCACCATATTGAAATTTGAAAATCAGCCATTGAACAACACAGAAGATCTGCTTGTCACTATGGGTATCAACAGCCTATACAGAAGTATACCACAAGACTCTGCAGTTGAATGCATCAGATTGCACCTTACCCACCACATGAATCAAAAAAAGAGTCCCTACTAACTTTATAGTAGAACTGCTGGAATTGTCACTATGCACAACTCTTTTGAATTTGATGATATTTTTTACATGCAAATATGTGGGACCGCCATGGGGCCAGCATTTTCACCCAGCATGGCCATCATCTTTATGGCTGAATATGAGCATAACTTCGTGCTCAATATTTCCAACCCCTTCCTTGACAGCATCATACTCTGGCACAGATACATAGATGATATTATCTTCATTTGGTAAGATGAGAACAACAGCTTGGCAGACTTCTTCAATTGGATTAACAACCGCACACAAGAAATCAAATTTAGCATGCATCACAGCAATTCAGAAATACATTTTCTGGACCTCACCATCAGAAATCAGAACAATAAATTGGAATGTACCCTATTTAGAAAAGAGACAGACTGCAATACAATCTTACATTACCAAAGTCACCGCCCTAAAAATCTCAGGGACAATTTGCCATATGGAAAATTCCTACACATCCGTAGGAATTGTACAGACATTGATGAATTCAAAAAACATGTATACTTACTGCACAACAAACTGTCAGCAAGAGGGTTCCCCAAGAAACTCTTGAGGAATACTCAAAAGAGAGCTAGATTTACTCCTAAAGAATCCTTATTTAACATCAAAGAAAGGGATACCTCTGGTGAGAACAACATTACCTGTGTCACTACTTTTTGCCCTAACACAACTAAACTCAAGGGGGCCATAAAGTCCAATTGAGCCTACCTGATAAACCTCTACCGAGAATGGCCCTCAAGAGATCCAAGAACTTAAAGGACGTATTGACACATGCCAGAATAAGCAAACCAGCACACATTCCTCTCTTTGGAATCTTAGAGAGATCGTAGGCCACCACCCGTGTGGGAGCTGCACTGCATGTAAATTCACTCACAAAAAAATCTCATTCCCCATAGGCAGCAAGGACTGGCAATTGCACCACTTTCCCAATAGCAAATCCTCAAATGTTATTTACATAATTGAATGTCCATGCGGCCTCAGATGTGTGAGGCAAACCTCCAGACCTATCCACAAAAGAATCAGTGAACATAGATCTAGAATCTGGTGCAAAAACTTTACTGCACCACTGGTATCCCACTTTGTAGATTTCCACCATGGCCCAGACAACTTTCTATGGAGGATAGTGGACAAAGTCACACACATGAACAACCTGTCTAACTCCCTGAACTTTAAGGAAGCCTGCTGGATGTTCAAATTAAAATCTATATCGCTCAGACTTAATGAGGCACATCCAGTTGGCCCTTGGACCTGAATCTTCACCACTGTCTTTGTACTGACCAAACACCTCAGCCGGCCTCCTGGGCACCTTGAACCACCACCGGGCTGTCGAGTATGTAGATGTCAGGGATGTATCCTGTGTAACCCTTTACTTAAGTATAGCATCATCCTATTAAACTGGATGCTGCGATACCCACTGTCTAGTAGAGTCTCCTTCCCCTGGGCTACACCACCTTTGATAGACCCTCCGGTGGCCCCCATTTCCCAGGGGGTGCATGCCCTAGGGCGACATAGACTTTGGCCATATGCAGACACATATCTTTAGGCCATAGCAGTTTCCACACCCGTTGACAGCCCTGACACAGAGAACTGCTGCACCCTCATCTGCATTCCATTTTTATAAATCCATTTTTTATTACTTTTGTGACCTACTGTATGGGCACCCTCATGAACCACTACACGCATCCTGTACATCCAGATCACCATACTCTCAGAAGCATCTACAATCGGAGGTCTGAACAAGCCTCTGTACTATTCTCTGCTGCAGTGGCTGTTGCTTACGTGCACCTGCCACTGTGCATGCACTGAGGAGAAGCCTTCACTCTCCTTCACATGCGCAGTCGCACAAACTAGAGAGCTCGATATCCAGCCACTTTCACTTTGAAAGCGGACACACACCAGGGAAATTCTGCCACTCCAAAGCACTCCGGACCTCATTCTAAGCTACTTCTATGCCCACAGGTGAGCCTGAGCTGCTGTTTTAATGGACAGCTGGCCCCTTGTTGATGCACATCAATGTGAACTCTGCCTCAGCCAGCACGTAGTGTGCAGTATTTAAAACAACATTACCCTTGCTTTACAGCAGAACACTGCTGTCTGCCCTCAGTGATGCCTTAGCCCAGCGCCTCAAACCCTGGGATGACATCGGCCAGCCTATTCTCGGCTCGCACACCATTATGGACATTAAGGTATAGAATTTTCAAACCTTTACAACAGTTACACAATTGTGCCAGCCTATAGCTAGCCTACAGCATTTCCTCTTGAAGTCTCACGATACTTACCTAGGCACATTTATTCATTCTTTTTTTATTGTGCCTCACTCCTAACATTGGGCTAGAAGGACCTGTAGCAGTTTTACCTCCATTGCTTCCCTCTACCCCCATTGTATTTACTAAGCCAGTAGGGAAATTGCACCTGTTGCTACCACCGTTAAGGTCAGTGCTAGAGCTGAAGTGTATTTTCTTGACATTATTTTTACCCAATTATTTTATAAAAAGCCTGTGCACTTACTTCTCTGTCACTCGTGTAGTTATGAGTACTCATTAGAATACTTCATATATTGCTCCATTGTTTTACTTACCTTCCCCTCTGCTTCTTGCAGGGGTTTTCTGTGCCGTAGCTCCAGAAGAAGGCTCTTTAACTACACATGCCAAAACATATTTGAACCCTGGCACGATTTGTTGCCCTTGTGTTCCACCCCGTCTGGGGTGTTTGATTCATCTTCCTGACATCGACCCACAACAAGGTCACCCTTTAGCCTGGCTCTAGTAGACCTCCCCAAGGTCCAAACTCCTAGACCAACTATATTGATTATACCATTACTAGGAGGTTACATACGTATAAAAAGACAAAGAACTACACAAAGCTCCAGTGTCGGTCAAAGACATTACCTAACAGCATCTGTTTCTCAATGTTAGGTGTACATTTGTGTGCACCTTTTCCATTCGGACACCTGTGACTTTGCTTTGTATGCATTCACAATGTTCTACAATGTATGTCCAATCTGCATGAAGTAATGCCTTTTGGGAATGTGCTTCCTTTTTGTTTATAACATTGTAACTATCTGTACCTCTTGAACCATGGTATAACTTGCACTGTGATCTGTGAACCTCTTCTTGTCTTTGTTTACGATGTTCACAGTCATTCACGTTTATGTTTATGCACAAAAAAATTAAAAATCATGTCAGCAATAATAAAAACGGACCCACCTTAACTATACTGAGTGTCTAATTGTATTATATGCAGCAGCGCATGACATGGTAGCAAAATAGTATACTACCTGTTTGCCATATATATTTTTGACTAAACCTGCACCTGAATGAGTTGCAATTGAAAATAATTTTTTACAGGCAGGACCCCTCCCTATTTTCAGCAAAGGATCTCCAATCAGCATATGGGAAAAAAGTATAGAAGCACGTGCCTTTCCTCTACTCTTTCCTACTGGAAAAGGAGGAAGGTATGATGATAGACCCACACAAATAACAGCATCAGAATACCACTCTTTATGGATATATTCTGAAGACCCCAGATTCAGACAAATATGCAACGCTGCTTTTGGAGAAAAGAATACCAAGCCAGAGGAGCACCACACATCCACATGCTTTTGTGGATTAAAGATGCTCCTAAATTTGGTCAGAATAGTGAAGCCACTGTTTTGCAGTTCATCCAAATATATGTCACTTGTGAAATCCGTTCACTAACAACACATAGTGACCTTCATGCACACAATTTACAATTTCAAAGACACAAATGTGGGAAACATTGTTGTTGCAAATATAAAAACATTGCGAAAACAACACCAACTGCCGCTTTGGTTTCCCTAGACCAGTTTCAACAACAGGTCAAGTAAACAGGTTCATGTCTTCAGTAAGACATAGTGTCAAAGGTAAATCACATAAGAACACATATTACATAAAAAGAACAGTATCAAAATACATCAATGATTACTATGCAATCATTGCCCTCTTATGGAATGCAAACATAGATCTGTAGTACATTTCAGACAATTCCACTGCAGTTGCATGATATGTCACAGCCTACCTAACCAAAGCAGAGAAAAGAGAGCTTCAGGACCTCTGGGATGACATATTATCTGACAAAACACTATCACAGAAATTGAACAGCTTAGGAATTAAAATGCTCTCTCATAGAGAATGTGGCTGCTATGAAGCAGCAGACTGTTTAACTGGTACTGCCTTGTATGGCAAATCTGACAATATAGTAAAGCTAAGTCTTGGTCCTGCAAAATCTAGAAAAAGAGTTCTCAAATCATATGTGGACATAGAAACAATAGCCAAAACTGATCCCAGCAGCCAAAACATTTTGAAAAAACAATGTACTAGACAAATACTACCCAAACAGGAGTACCACTTTGGAAACAATGGGGGTCATTATGACCCTGGCTGTAGGAGGTTAACAGGGCTGGTAGAGCTGTCGGCCCCGTTAACCCCCTACCGCCTCATTATGAGGTCCCGCGAGCAGACCAGGATGCAAACAACGGGCCCGTCATTAACGGGCCCATTGTTTGCATCCTCCCCATTCTCATTCAGCCCTATGGGGGCTCGAATGGGAATGGGGATGTACAAGGTCTGGGTTCCTGGAATGGGGAAATACCGGGCCCTCAAAGGTCAGAATGGCCGGGTATTTCCCCATTCCAGGAACCCGGACCTGGTACCCGGAATGGGGTAGCCATGCCGCAAATAGTGGCATGGCTACCTCCAGGGTCGTAATGACCCCCCATGTGTCTCTACCACGTAGCTCAAAACTTCACATATAAAAAATAATATTAATCCAGGTGAAAAGAAAGGTAGATGCAGAGTAGCAAATTGTGACAGCAGCTTATTGAAACTTACCAAATGCAGCTTAATTAATCATATTAAATTGTCTTTAAAAACTCCTCAACATAAATATCTGTATTACATGTCCCTGCTACATCTTTTTAAACCATGTAGAAAAGAAGAATATTTACTGGATATGTATGACTCCTATGAAGATGGTTTTAAAGCAAATGAAATCACTATAAGAAACATAAACTTTATACAGTACCAAACAATGTTGCACAATGAACTCAAAGAAGAACTCCAGACTAAACTAGATGTGGACACTCCTGACAGTAGTCAACCTTCTGTGACAGGAAGCCAAGAACCACTTCAACAGCCACTAATAGCAAATGAGGCAGCATTAGCCATGTCAGAAGTAGAAAACACTATGTGTCAGTATGAGCAATCTACAGGAGACTTTGCTGTACTGAAATCACAACTAAACACTGAGCAGCATAGCATTTTCCAAGACATAACAAAACAAATTGAACATGGTGTGCATCATGAAAATAAAAACTGTACCTGGCAAGATTGCAAACCTATACTCCTATACGTGAGTGGTCAAGCTTGTTCAGGCAAAACATTCTTAATCAAAATCATCAGCAAGTTCCTCCAACGATTGACAAACAACAAACTGTCAGCTGTTGTAACTGCCTCCCACAGGTTTAGCTACCTAAAACATAGGCGGTGTGACTTTACACCGATTACTACTCCTTCCAGTAAAACAGCAAATCAAATTAGACTATTACAAAATTATTACAGAAGCTGCAATGGAACTACACAGAGTTTTCAAACACATGAAAATGCTGCTTATAGATGAGATGAGCATGGTCTACAACCGAATGTTGGCTTTAATTCAACTGAGACTACAAGAGTTCCTCAAAACAGACTACGAAGAGCTCTTTGGAGGAAAACACATTATTGTTTTCAGAGATCTTCTTCAATTAACACCAGTGAAGCTGAACCTATTTTTAAAATCTTAGGGCACAAACTGTGTCGTAAAACTCTTGGCAGCATAGGAAATGTCAACCTTTGGCAACATTTCCAATACAGAGAATTAACTGAAAATAGGCAGCAGTCTGCAGACCTGACATACGCCAACATTTTAAAAAGTATTAGAGTTGGTGTACTATCTCAAGAAGCACAAAATATATTAAAAACCAGGCACATCCACACACTATATGGCCATAACTCATGTGCTACTGATGTCATGGAACAATGCCACAAAAATATCAATTGTATGCCCCTGATGCCAACTCTTGCAAGCTGTTCAAAATGTAATGAAATAATGTTACAAAAAGACATGCAACCAATAGTTCAAATTGTCTCCACAGACAAACTGGACGTACATGGCATGACACTACACATGTTTCAACGAGCCACAGCAAGGCTAAACACCTTGGAAAACTATTTCTCTAACACAGCTGGTTTGGAGAAAATATAGGAATTATCTTTAAACGGTAGAGTAATGTTTAAACGTAACATTGACGTGGATCTAGGACTAGTTAATGGAGCACTTGATACAGTTGTTGGCTTTAAAATCTCATTACAGATTCAGGACTTTGTTTACAACCATCACATCCAATGAAGAAAATCAAACAACTTGAATATCTCATTCGCAAGGAGATTAACAGGAAACTACATGCTATCACATTAACCAAATATCACAAAGCACAAAGAATACCAAGAGGGTTAAGGATGTCCTTATGTCCAACATTATTTAAGGAGAACAAAGATTTTGTTAAAAAATGGGAGAACATATTAAATAAACGTTCGGTAGACCTCATACTACTCACAATACAAGAATTATCAAAGGAACTAACATTAATTAATTAATACAGAAATTGAAGATATCAAAATTGAGCTAAGCACATCTCTGGGTAAAGAAGACCTTAATAAAACTTTGGAAGAAATTAATCAAAAACTAGAATCTTACAAAGATGAACTAGAGAATAAGAAACTTTGCAAATTTAAGCCTATACTCTTATGATTACTCCAACGACAAAGTCTATACATAGATGAATAAATACAACAACTACAATTGTCCAAAGAGCAAAACCTCAACAGACAATTCCAGCTCAGGGTCAGATACAGGACCAAGTAAACCTGCTCAGAAGCCATCTGAACACCAACCAAGCGAGACAGGAAAGCCACCACCCGACAGATCTTCCACACCACCATGCAAACAACCTTTTTTTAGAGACAGGACCAGATTGCAGAAAAGAACAAGAAGGGGGAGAAGAAAGGGCAGGAACATCAGGGATCCAAAGCAGATATCCAAGCACAAGACTCTAGTGATTAATCTCTCCAAGAGAATATTAACTTCAACAAAACTCACAATACTGCAGAAAAATACCAATTTATACATCAACTTTGTTTGAGACCAAAATTGAGCTGTTTAAGTTTATACGTAAATTAAAATTAAAAGCTCACTTTACTGAGACTGCACTCGACACAGCCACAACAGATTCAGATTATCTAGAACTACATCCAAAAAAACACATACATGCCTCCAGCAGCACAGGGAACCACTGATGTATTTCAAGAAGCAGTTCTGAAAGATCTTGAAAAGGTTTCCTTTAAACCACCACAATAAATAAACCTCAGTAAGAAGGACATGGCGTTAATAAGAAAACTGTAGACATTAAAACATATACAACTTTACCATATGATCCAACACAAGAAATCAAGCACAAGATTCAAGAAATGTTTACTGCTGCATAAGAAAATAAATGGATCTCTACCACAACCAAAACATTTTTGACAACACAATACCTCAAGGATCCTCACTTGTATTTATTACCGAATATACACAAGGCCCTTCAGATACCACAAGGAAGACCGATTGTAGCTGCAACGGAACGACTTTTACAACCTTTAGGGATCTACATTGATAACATTTTACAACCAATCATTCAGAAATTTCCTTCATACATAAATGAGACTGCAGATTTCCTGAACAGACTACATACTTAAGTTATTGAACACACTGATATTTTGGCCACCATCGATGTATGCAGTCTGTATACGTCTATACCTCATGACCTAGGACTAAAAGCTGTGGATTGGATTCTGTTGAAAGAAGAGAATGTTGGAGCATCCAAGGAATTCATAATGATCTTGCTGGAGATGATTGCTCGGAACTCATATTTCAGGTTTAACAAAACCTTCTACCAACAAATAGGCGGTACTGCTATGGGAGATACAATGGCCCCAGCATATGCAAATGCCTTCATGATTAATTTCGAAGAGGATTACGTTCTAAATCATCCGGTCTGGAAAAAGTACATACAGCATTGGGGTCGTTATATAGATGACTTCTTCCTGATTTGGAATGATAAAGCAGAAACTCTTGATCTTTTCCTAAAATACCTCAACACAATCGACACAAGAATACAATTCACCTCAAAGATTGGTAACCCCGGCTTACATTTTCTAGCCATCCAAGTCACACCATCAGTACCTAATTTTGTAACTAACATTTCCACAAACCAACAGACAGGAATACCCTTTTACATAGGTTAAGCCTTCATCCCCCTTCAACCATCTTGAGTTTACCATAAAACCAATTACTGAGGGTCAAAAGAATTGTTAACACCAACGAAAACTGGGAAACCGAATCATCCAAAATGCTTGACAAATTCAAATCAAGAGGATATAAGAAATCTGAACTCCAAGAAGCAAAACAGAAAGTCCATCAAAAGGAACGCAATCAACTGCTAATACCTAAGAGTCATGACACCATCACCGACACACAACTTGTATTTGTAAGCAAGTACAGCATTCAGTCGAACAGAATAAAGAAAGCAATATTGAAGCATTGGCCAATATTGTCATGGTACAAACTCCCGAACCTCTGGAGCTTATGGGCATACCCCAGTCACTGGCACCCTTAGGGGCTTATCAAGCCCCAAAAGTTTGTCCTAGGATTTCCTGGACTCAGTCCTGGCGCCGTTGGTGCCAAGCTCATAACATGTGCTAATTGCATGGGACTACGTTCACAGACTAATAGGGCTGAGCCTTTCTGTATACCCTGGGTGTGGCTGAGGGACTACTTTACCTGAGATTGCAGGGTGTGGCTGAGGGACTATTTTACCTGGAACTAATTACAAGGCTATTTAAGCCACACCCTACAGGCGGAACACACTTTGCATTATTCTGCACTCCTACAGCGTAACGCTCACTGTGTCTGCTCAATACTCGAACTTCTACAGCCACACCCGCCCTGAGATCCCGATCCATCGGCACCTGAGAGAAGGAAAAGAAGAGAACAGGAGTTAATACAGCAACACAGGCCTTACCTGCAGTATTCCATCCAATCGGCCGCGTCTTCAGCTTCTCTCTGGACTGCCGCAACTGCAGAGAAGAAGGTATCTGCACGGGCACCCAATACTCACCCGGGGTCTGCATTCTTCAGGAATTTTGTTGAAGCAGTTCTTCCCATCGCCGTCCTGGAGCCATGCTGTGCCTGCAATAAAGGAAAAGAAACAGGTTAGTCGCGCACGGAAAAGAAACAGCTATACAGACATTCAGCGCCACTCTCTCGCGCTAATACTCACCTGCAGGAAATCTGCTCAGCATCTTAGGAAGATTCAAATCTTCATCCGAAAACCGCTCAAGACCGCACCTGAAAGAAAGGAGAAACACAGGTTAAAACTTGGACAATAAGGACATTAAGCACTTATACGATGCATCCATTGGCATAGAGACTTACTTGCTTAATCCAGCTATTAAAGACTCTGCAACAGTCCCACAGGATCAGTGAAGTAAATTGGTCCAGGGAAAGACTGTGCATACCGCGCCCCTGCTAGAGATTTCAGGACGGAGAGCCTACCATTAAAAACTCCAAGGTGAGACAGAAGAGGAGAAGGGCATCAGAAGATTATAAGGAGGTGGAACCAGTCCGGCTCCACTCAGTTAGCTAATATCTTGTTTCGACATTGCAGGCAAACGCCTCCTGGGAGGATAATGAGGGAGAAGACACGGGCAAGCATCATCACTCAAGCTGTGCAACGCCAGTGCAGACATCATTCATGCGGCTACATGCTACGCCCCGGTGGAGACCAGGTGAGCATGACAATTATTAACATGTGTTACAAAACTAGAGACTAATATCAGTAACAAGCCAATTTTTGCATTTCAACGGAGCCACAATTTAAAGGATCTTCTTGTCGAGACTAATCCAAATTGACCAAAGAAACAACACACTAAACACCCAGGCACTTATCCATGCCATTCTTGCAACAATTGTAATAACGTGATCAAGGGCAATATCATAACACATTCATGCACAGGAGAAAAAATTCAATTGAAAGACCATGCCATATGCAAATCTCAAAACGTTGTGTACACAATCAAGTGCCCATGTGGTCTCACATGTGTTGGGCAAACCAGGTGCAAAGCACACATTCGCTGGAATGAACACAAGTCCAATGTAAGAACCAACAACTGCCATTCACCCATAGCCAGACATTTTCAAGACCACAAGCACCAGCTCACACAGATACGGTTCCAAATTTTAGAAGTCATCAAAACCAAGTATCTACGAATTAATGCAACTAAACAACTCAAACAGTGTGCGGCATTCTGAACAGACAGGCTTGAAACTGTTGTGCCATTAGGTTTGAATGACGAGCTTGATTTACACTGTTTTCTATGAACTACTGATGAAGAGAATGCGTAAAAGTGAACAATTGATAAAATGCAACATTATCCCATGAAGGAGGATGAAGCAATTTAGAACATGCAATTTTAGTACTTATCGAAGGAGATTTGTGCAATATGTGATTAATGTTGGGATATGAGCAAACATAAAGTGCCATAGACATTGTATGTGCCTTAAGAACACACAACTTTAGCATTACTATGTTAAATGACTTCAATTCAGCAATCCCACTAAGTCAGTGCCTCATCTGGGACGCCCAAGGGAAGCCCTTATTTATATATTTTTATGACAAGTTATACTCTGGATGATAAACCCTTATATAACACCCCTCTCTTTGAATCCCCCTGACCTCACTGAGCCAAGAAGTAGGTTTGTTTTGCAATTGAAAAGGTTTATTTGAAAAATTAAACAATAGATATATATCACACTTTTATAATACATTAATATTTGATATCACACTTATGATTATAATGTCGATCAACAATGGATAATGTTATACTAGCACACTTATTTTATTACTTAGGAGTTGGTACGGAAAGAACAAGGTAGCTGGGAATGCTTTATGGTTTCAAGGAGATGCAAAGATGAATAAAAGGCAGTACAGAAATAAACTTGATATGATTTCAGCAAAAGATAATATGATCACTTTTTCTCTGACAATTCACTCCCCCTATGCAATGTAAGGAGATGGAAGTAACACACACAGTCTTCAGGAATACAATCACAGTACGATACGAATTCAGTTCTCCCCTAGCAAGCTTGGAGAAACAGGGATGATTTAAAACACAGGCAAAGTACTTTAAAGTTGGTATGCAAATTAAGGCAAAAATATGCTAAAAATGATTTTAATTCCCTATAAGAGATTCAGGGTGGGTGATAGCTACTTCAAATTAGTTCAGGATCACTTTAGCAATGCTCTATGAATGATTGTCAGGTTGCAAACGAATTTCAGCAAAGGAAAGCAAGAAGCTGCTATTTTGACAAGTGAAGAAATTTGAGCCAAATTGCAAATTCTCGGTTCGTTTTAAAGCCTAGAATCTTAGCTTTAAAATGAAAGTTAAATCTCGCTTCTAGCACAAACGGTTCAAGAGATACGGACGATTATGAAGGTGGTTTTTCAGAAATGAAATAATGATTGAAAATGGCAAAATGACACTTTTACAGGTTTAAAATCGGAGAAGGAACACACGATTCCTATGATGCAGTTCTGGACAGGTTCAAATGTTTTGAATCAGATTGTTTTAAGCTAAGAGATTGGTTTTGCACAGTTCTGGCTAAGTACTCACACTAGGAATTTGAAATAGGCCGTCAGGGTCTGGTCAGCAGGTTGGACTGGACTCCGGGCGGGTGGTTCTGAAGTCACAGCTCCTTGGTTCAGCTCTGCTCTACATTTCACTGCGGTCTGGATCTCTGGTTCTGGTCTCTCTGGTTCTGATCTGGTCTGTCGTTCTGCTGTCAGCACTTCTTTCTGGGTCTGCTACCGGTTCTGGCAAAAGTTCTTGGCAAATAATTCAACAGCTCGCCCGGCTGTAGAATAGTTTGGTTGGATTGCTGGATTCTGAAGGCCTGCTGGAAAAGGATTTAGCTGGTGGTCCAGGCCTCTCTGCTTTAAGTTCGGGAATGAAGTTCTGGAGTGAAGTTCTGGAGTTCTCCGTCAGCGTGCTGCGCAGGAATTCAGTTGAAGGTTGGAAAATGAATGTCCCTGTCTGGCTTCCAGTGGCTCTTTTTATGTCTTTTGAAAATGGGTGTGGATGCTAACTTTCTTTGCCCAACCGACTCACGATTTGATAGGTCAAGGATTTCTCTTTGACCTGATTTGAGAAGGGAGCAGTGAGTCAGAGTGAGTCAGAGTCTTACAGTCTATTGAAGAAACGCCCCTTTGCTTTTACCTTAGAAAATCCTTTTCATAACTAAACATATTTCCCAGATACACAAGTGGTTGACATTCCATGTACAGATTGCAGATGACTTAAGGTACAGTCTTGTTCAACTCTGATCTTCCTAAGAGCTTGCATTCAAAAATGACAACTTATTTTCGTTTTTAGTTGGTTTACCAATATCGGACGTTTACCAAAAATGGCACAAATGTACACCGCCTTTCTACACAGATTCCAGTAAATTTTCAGCGTGAACCCTGTGTCTGCAATCTCCATAATTCATGGGGTTTTGCCTCAGAACATGGTACAGAGTTCTAACACCTCTTAAAATGTGCACAGAAAAATCACAAGAATAATGATATTAATTATATAATTTTGACAAGTCCGTACTATGAATTATCCATCTTTTTAAAATTATGCTCTGGCCCAGAGGGGTGTGGTTTCCCAAAGCACATGGTGGAATTTCTGGTTTGTCCACTTCCTCCAACTCAAGTTGCTCACAGATGCAGCGCCCCTCCCATTTCTTTCCAAGAGGAAGCCATTTACGACCCCCCCTAATTTAACATTTGCGTGGGCCAAGGAAGGCTCATTGTTCAGTTTCCTGCAGTCTCCAGGTGCCACTCCCCTTATTCAATCAGAGAGGTGTCATCTCCTTTTGGCAGGGGCAGCAGAATGCAGCCAGGCCTGGGAACACAGCTGCTGATCAAGTTTCAACTCCTGTCGGGGGTAGTTGTCAGGCAGAATTCAATCACTTTTAGCAAGGCTCCAGCTAAATGTCACTTTGGTTCCCAGTTTTCTACATTCAAACCAAACTTGCAATTTTTACACATGCAGCTAGAACACTGATTCTAAGTTCAAAACTATGACATTTAAACAATTGCAACCTATGTGACACTCAAAAGTAGGTCACTCATTTATCCTAAACATTTCGATTTAAGTGGCTTTAACCCAAATTTACTTAAGCTGCTGACATCCCCAGCTATTTTCAATACATACATTAGACAATTATTGCCTTCCCGTCATTTCAGAATATAGTTTTACATTGTATCCACTTCTTAGCAAGTCTTTCTTTGGCCTGGTTTGGGTTAATTTGTTCAGTTTTACACAAGTGTCTGGTGGTTTTAAAACACTGGCTTTCTGGTAGTGGTGAGCACCAGTATTGCACCCATTTTTGACATTAATAACAACAGATTTTGAACAGCACCATATTCCTTAGCACTGATTTTGCTCATGGCGCTTCTGGC
Source organism: Ambystoma mexicanum (assembly GCF_040938575.1). Lineage (NCBI taxonomy): Eukaryota > Metazoa > Chordata > Amphibia > Caudata > Ambystomatidae > Ambystoma > Ambystoma mexicanum. The sequence goes on from NC_090937.1 coordinate 537,921,555, forward strand.
CCCTCACGCTCACACTGTTGGGTGGCAGGTCAGGCGACCGTTTTGGTGTGCGCACAAACTGCGCGGTTTTCCTGGATTTTGGCGCAAATGTGGGTTTTTCCGCCATCTTGGATTTTCTAAGCCCACAGCACCAAATGTTGGAGCATAATAACTTGAACGTTGGTCAAGACATCCAACAACTAGAAGAAATAGACTTGTGCAATATTTGATTAATGTTGGAAATGAACGAGCATAATCTGTTTTGCATATTGTATGTGCTTTAACTACAACCAAATATGATGATTGGGAATATAATTTAAGAGTGCAAGACTATATTGATTTGCACAGACCAACAAACAACTTTGCACTGAACTGGAGTTGTAAAATTGTTAAAACAATAGAGTGCACTATTCGTTGGCAGGTATGTGTCTCTTCATTCTGTACAATATTATGCAATGTGATATACTACGTTTGTTTGAATTTCAAGATATTAGGGGTGAAGTGAACACCATTCTGTTAATGTTTTTGTTAAGAGCCCGCCCTAAAGAAGAACATAGTCCGAAATGCACCGGCAAGGGCCTCTGCTGGTTAAATGATTGAACACTACAATCTGGAAAATATATTACAAAGTGATTGAACTTAAAGTAGAGCATTTATGTCAATCCATTTTCCTTGTTGATTGACTGCATAACTACTACCAAAATTGTGATCTATTTATAACACCAACTCTGAAGTAGTATTCACTACAAAATAGGCGTCTCCAACCTCAATGGATTTTCCACTGAGCAATTTCTGCCTGGCTTTCAAATATAACCACGTGACAACAATATTCAATTTGTCAATATTCTCTTTGACAAACTATCTGAAGTTAAAAAGATAGGACGCTCAACTGCCCGCTTCCTTCTTTTCAAAGACATGTATGCATGCAGAGAAAAATGTTATCTACCTCTAGCATACACAGTCACCATTCACAAATCAAAAGGTCTTACCATTGATAAAGCATTAATAGATATTGGTAGCACAGTCTTCAAAGAAGACATGACCTATGTAGCACTGTCACGCTAACGTACACTTGACAGACTATTCCTAATCAACTTTGATGCAAGTAAAGTAAATGCTGATATTTCTTGCATTCTAGAATACAATAGACTGCGTTCACTCTACACCCCCATCTAAAAAACCTATCCTGTTACCCAAAAAGCAAAACGCTGTAAAAGAAAACTACTTCAGACTCAATCCATGCAGGATCTCACAGCAATTCCTCCAAAGAAAGTAAAAGAAGGTCTCACTTCATCAAGGACCACAACCAAAGAAGAATCTACTGCTCAAAGTAACTCCACTACCTCTTCAAAGAAGCAACACACACTCCCAACAAATGCTTGGACACATAACTGTCAGGTTGATTCAAATTTTCAAATACAATGGTGTAAATTGCTATGCAATTGTAGCAATAAATAATGTATTCCTATTGCCACCAATTATTGACAACATTTACTTACACAGTACAGACAAATTGTGTTTGCAAATGTTAGTCCTTCATAGAACAGTGTTCATGGAATAAGACAGGAATTGGACTACTTTGCTGGAATGGTCAAATTCACTATAAACTCATAAGAAGTTCCACAAGAATGTCTAATGTATTTGCTACAAGTACTAGAGAACACAATCATACCTATAAATGTAATCTTCCAGATTTCATACCTGTGAAAGCATACATGCGCTCTTTGCAGTCATGCAGTACAAGAAGAAGTTCCTAGTGAAGGCTTTGTGTATGTATCCATACCTAACTGTGAATCCATTCAATTTCAGCAACTTGTACAAAATGCAAACCATGGCAGATTATGTACTACCTGCAATTCCGATAATCGTTCCACCTTACAAATACAGACAAATAGTAAATACGTAATAGTAATGCTTTTATGTTATAATGCAGAAGGTACCAAAAACAACTGCAAGCTGACTGGATTCACACATGGTCAAGTAGAACTTGGTAAGAAAACCTTCACAACAATAGGTATAATCTACCACTCAGGAGCCACAATCAATGCAGGTCACTGCACTGCATATATAAAAAAAGATCCAGCTCTCATGTATATCTGAGCACGTCATCTCAGGCATTTGACATTTGGCACATTATGCACTTTCTGCCGCCTGCCAGGCCTCCTCACTGGCTTTATTTTGCGAGGCATTATTTCCCTTTTCTTGTAATTGTTTTACTTTTCTGTCCTTCCGGACAGGCACTCACCCTTACCTTGTCTGCACTGCACCGATGCATATGCTCCCAGTTGAGCCACTACCACCTTGCACACTACTCTCGTGAGCATGCACCACGGACTCTGACCACAGTGCTTATACGCAGCTCCACTCGCAAGAGTCAGCACATGCACCAAACTTAGATGCCGGTCCCGCTCCAGAGCACCCAGACTCCTGCAGGTAAGCCAGCCCGCACACCCTGTTGCTGGCCATGATCCCTGTGAGGCACTATCAATTTCATGACCCATTCTCCGGATATTTGTTCTCCTATCTTATGACCCCCCTCCCTCTCTCCGTGTTTTCTCGCACACAGGGCGAGCTCTCCAGCACTTCTGCCTGCCACTTCACCATGAGGACTACAGCCAGGGCTATCGACATACAAGCTCCCTTCTAGCACTTGGCACAATTCAGATGGAGCCATAAGGTAAATACAGCTCCCTTGCATTTTTACCTAGTATGTTTTCCTGACTATTTTTACCTGGTACTTTTTCCTGGTATCTTTACCTGGTCTTGTTTGCCATTCTACACACCCCTCCTCTAGGAAGACTCAGTAAATGCCCTGTCTCCTTTGATTTTAGGGTCCCTGCCCTGCTCTTCCTCTCGGACCTTGATTCAACTCGTCTCCACCAAGCGGGTCCTCCGCCCCTGATCTGGCTACCATTCGACCACCTGCCCAGTTTGGGACTTTCGTCCGTACATCTGCCCAGCCATTATGCCTATACTTATCAGCCACTCCTGCTCCCAGTATGATCAGTGGTGAGTGGTGTGTGTTACTGGAACTCCATAGGTTTTGTCCATACGATTAGATACTACCCTTTTACCCGCTCAAGCACCCAGCTGCTTTTTTAATACATCTTTCCATCTTTTCTTTATTTTCAACACAGAGTGCCCTGACTCTCTAGGCCCTAGAAGAAGGCGTTCATCTCTTCAGCCCAAACGTCAACAGCACACAGACCCAGATATCTCAGGGACTCTATCAAGTGCTGTATTTACATTTCTAACATTTCACCCAGACGTAGACCATCTACGAGGTCAGACTTTAGCCGGGCATAGGAGACCTACAACTATTGTCTCCTAAATTTTCACTCACATTCTGTGTTTTATCGTACTTAATTACATGTTGTGTTTCATCTATTAGCAAATTGTTTTCCAAATGGTCACGCTTTGGATACTTGTAAGTGTTTGCACTGTATTTTAGACACAACTATGCTATTCTTCATCACAATGTTCATCATGAATTGTTGTTCACACAAAAATACTTTAATAATATGCAAAATAAAAACCAGAGTATCAGCTCATTAATAAAAAGCTGACATTAACAAAAATCAAGGATATATGTGTTCATCAGCAGTGTGCTTTAGTCTCTAATGTTGAATGCCCCATTTGATTGGGTTTTCACAAAGGTTTAAAACCACTATGCACGTAAACTGTATTGCATGTATTTAAATTGTAGAGGGTAGGACAACCCCCTAGTTATAACAGAAGATGAACACCACTAAAATGGAAAAATAAATAAACAAATAGAATACACCAACGGCTATCTAATTGCAACAATACTACCACCACTTCCAATTGAAAAACCATACACCTATTCAATTCCACCTACTACAATAAACAAAAGAAATATATTGTACCACAGCATAGAAAGGTTTTCTTTTCAATCCAGCAGGGATTTTTTTTTTCCCACAGACATAATGATTTAATCAACAAACACAGGAACTGAGCAAATTGCACAGTACACTGGTTTGAACTATAGTACTTCTAAAGGACTTACTATGAGGGTCGACAAAAACAGAAATGTCTACTATGCAATGCAATACTCATTATAAACTACCTACACTAACATGTGATTTTTTTCTTTTATCACAGTGATTGGAAAAGAATGTCTGCTCCAACTACACATGTCATTTAAAAACTGCATACAAACACAAAAAGTCAAACAGTAATTATATAGTGATTGGAGGCAAAAGCACCACAGCATAACACACCCATTCAAGCAAACACCTGACCATTAACCACAATCCAAAATGTTTGCTTCCATGGGTATCTTATGCTGCAGTGCTTGTGGCCAAACACTATAATCTTGACTGCATGGCCGGGCCAAAACTCTTCATACAGCCTCAAAAAAGGAACCAGTAAGTATATAATAATTAAACTCACAAACACTGCAACATAACACAGCCATGCAAACGAACACCTCACCAAGAAATACAACCCAAAATGCCTAGAGTCTTCAATACCAATAATCTGAACACAATCCAACAAACAAATAAACACACATCATCTCACCATCCTATAAACACTATTATACTACTACCAATCAGTACTCACATATTTGAAAACATATCCATTAAGCAGCCCACATACCACAATCAAAATATTTGGTAGCATTGTAAACTTATGCTGCAGTGGTTGTGACAAGGGGCCATGCACATGCACCCAAGACTCTAGGCACTGGCCACAACCACTGCAGCATAACACACCCATAGAAACAAACACCTACCAAACGACCACAACCCAAAAACATAATAAATCTACCTCAAAACTATGCACTTCAATTAACAATCTAAAAAATAATTACAACCAGCGTTCAAACTCGTTAATACATACCCTCTTCACCCAATGCTCTTCTAATGACCCAAAACCAACATCATACTAAACTAAAATAGCCAGTAGTGCGCCCACACAATCCAACAAACAAACTAACACACATCATCTCACAATCCTATAAACACTATACACTACTACCAATCAGTACTCCCATTTTTGAAAATATATCCCCTAAGCAGCACACATACCACAATCAGAATGTTTGGTAGCATTGTAGATTTATGCTGCAGTGGTTGTGACAAGGGCCTAGAGTCTTGGGTGCATGGCTGAAGGCCTACACGGCAAAAACCCAAAAACATAATGCATCCACCTCAAAACTGTGCACTTCAATTAACATTCTAAAAAATAATTACAAACATCATAGGAACTCTTCAATACATACCCTCTTCACCCAATGCTCTTATATCAACCCAAAACCAACATCATACAAAACTAAAATAGTTAGTAGTGCGCCCAGTGTTTAGTATGTCCGTGGAAAACTGCGGTGACCACGAACATCACAAACACATCACAGCCTTCTCCCACCTAAACAAATACGACATTTGACCCATCTCTTACTCCCCCACCCTCTCCAAGCACTCATACACACCAACACACTCCCCAAAATTGGATTTATGCTGACTTCCAACGCATGTCTGTGCATCCAATAGGCTGGGCACATCGAAACAATTTGATGCACCTCACGCCTCATCCCAGCCAATCAGAGACCACATCGCGTGTCCACGGATATGACGCAAGCAGATTATCCAATCGGTGTCCTGTCCACGGAGCGAATAGGGAAGTGTGTCCGCAGAGTGGACATAGATATCACACATTTTTTTAGACCTACTTTTCGGTCCTTTTAAAAAAAAACAAATGGACAGATTTACACCAGATTTACAAAATCATGCTTTCGGACCAAGCCGCTGCTCCTGCCGCAAATTTGGTGAAAATCCGTCCAGCGGATTGAGCTGTAGGTGCGACAGAAATTTTTTCTCCATTCAGTCTATGGGAATAAATTTAGGGACCCTCCCTATAACTTTGCCCCCCCTTGACCAAACCTCACCAACCTTTGAACATAAATTCAGTATTTGCTATATACTATTTTTGCAAAGTTTGGTGAGGATTCAGTTATAAGGCGCCCAAAAAGTGCTCTTCCTATGAGATGAGCAACTTAACCATAACTACAAAGCCACTACCGCGGGCTTTGTAATATATATATATATATATATATATATATATATATATATATATATATATATATATATATATATATATATATATATATATATTCAGTAAAAAAACTTTGTTAACGGGACGTTATGGTTAATTTGCGCAACTAAAAACCTATGAAATTCAATGAAAAAACTTTGTTAAAGGGATGTTGTGATTCCAAGTAAAACCGAAAAACCCCTGAAATTCGCCAGTTATGGTAAGCTAAGCAACCATAACTCGCGCCACCACCGTGCACTGCTAAGCCTAACACCCAGGACATCAAAGATGACATCACTGATGACATCACATGTGCATTTACCTTTCATGAAAAGTCTGTACAAGGGATTCTTAGTGTAATGTTAATAAAAAAAGTGTCCAAGAATATTGGAATAAATATCAAGTGCTTTGATAATGTCAGGCTTAGGGGCGGGAGATATGATTTAGTGTCGCAAAAGCAGGTCAGCCAGGTCGATGGGGCAAGTGATAGGATTATCACATAATGTCGGCGCACAGCAGCCTGATTTATCGTTTGTTTAGTGGACAAAAAGTGGGGTAAGGCCCATAGGAAATTGTAATGTCAACGGACATAAGGAGGGTTCTTAGAACACTTTCAACCTGACAACGAACAATACGAACAGCATTCTCAGAACACCCCCATTTTGTTTAATTGCAAACATTACCTCCACGTCCACTCTTCCCTGTCCCAGTACTTACTTCCTATAACTCCTCCCCCACATCCACATCACTCAGTTTCATATTACCAAGCCGGAGCATGGGACCTTCCCCGCAGGGAGGGTGAGGAGGGTCGTCAGTACTGTGACGAGGAAGAGTAGTACTAGGAGTAATGAAGATTACTGGTAAGTAATCAGAGCATTTCAGGACACCGCGAGTGTTCTTAGAACACATTCAACTTGCCAGAGTACAATACGGACAGCGTCCTCAGGACACACCCATTTTGTTTATGTATGAACATGTAAGGACACCGCAAGTGTTCTGAGCTCAATTTTAGCTTGCTTGCGAACAAAACAGACACATACTCCATCCTTAGAACACCAAACCATTTAGTTTATATAGAAAATTTCAGAACAGCTGTGTTGTCCGCAGACAAATCGAACACAACAAAAGTGTCTAGCACATAAAAAAAAACAGAACATTGAACCTATCTCATACTCCCCCACCCTCCCCAAACACTCTTACACACCAACAGACTCCACTAAATACAATTTTTAATCCAAGTTTCATCGCGCTGTCTGCGGTTGTTGGCGAATGCAAGATGGCGGGCGCCACAGAAAATCTGACGCGCTTCACGCACCACGCCGTCCAATCAGCGAACACATCGCATGTCCGCGGACATCACGCAAGCCGCTCGGCCAATCAGGGCACTGTCCGCGGAGCGAACTGGGAAGTCCGCCCGCGGAGCGAACTGAGATATCACTAATTTTTTTGCCTTACATTTTGGTCATTTTAATTGGTGTAAATCCGTCCAGCGGTTTGGGCTGTAGGCGCAAAGTTTTTCCCATTATGTCTATGGGAAAAAACAAAAACAAAAGTTTTGGGGCCCCCCTATAACTTTGCCCCCCCCTGGACCAAACCTCTCCAAACTATGCAAAATAATTCAGAGTGGGTCATATACTTTGTTTGCAAAGTTTGGTGAGGATTCGTCCAGAGGGGGCCAAGTTATAAGCCACCCAAAAAATGCTCTGGAAACACCAACTTAAACATAACTACATGGACGCTACTGCGTCCATGTAATATATGGATATATGGATATAAGGCATTAAGAAAATGTCTTGGAAAATGCTCCGCTGTATGGTACTGAATATAATCTATTGGATATTTTCATGTGCTACCGTACAAAACGAATTGTAAACATAGCAAGTATGCTGTAAAATCCACCCATTATTTTTCAAATGTGCTCAGGGGTGACTCCACCTCCTGACCCCCCAAATCCACTTGGTTGATTTGGGCTCCATCGCAGCACTCAGACTCTCTTGCATATTTGCTGCAAAAGTGTATTATTTACACCCCTCCTATTACAACATTTTCAAAATTCACTTGCCACCACTGCTCATCTTGATTCTGGATACAAGTGCAGGGGTTGTTGGCATAAACATCCTTTGTAACTACATTGGCAAGACGGCACATTGGGCATCTCCACCAGTGTTTTCCATCCATTGCAAGCTTCTGAGTTCTTGACAGCAATGACAACCTCACTGAAAAGCAGTCTACATCAGTGGGTATGCCCAAATTACATGTTTTTTTTCTTTTAGTTCTTCCTGCTTATGCCTTTTTAACACAATGTTAGACATAATTGTCCTACATTGGGGAGCAGACATGGGTTAAGAGCCTGCTCAGATTCGATGGTCAGAGATCTTGGATTTGAGGGATCTGAAAGCCAATTCAAGAGACCTCAAAGCTTTTGACCCAGCCTTTAGTAGAGTGACATGTTGATCAAGACAGAAAGTACCATAATCATGGCTTGTATCAACTGACAGTGTGAGAGACATGTAATGATATATTAAGAGACCACCCTTAACATGGAGCCCCCCAATTAGAAGGACACACAACACATTGATTGTTCTCCATGTACCAAGAACCAGGCCAGGGTACAGAAGAATATATATTCATTTAATGTATAGGTTCTATGAATATTTTCACTGAATGGATACACACGCCACCTTATCTGTGGCACAAAACAAAACTTCAACACAAAACAAACTTTTTTCCTTTTTGTCTCATATACATGGGACATAGATCAAATAACAGATCAAAACTCTTGTCCCACAAACCCCTTTGATGTCATAATTAAATATTAGCTTGGAACATTACAAAAACATGAGCCTTAGCATTTCTTGATACAGTTTATACGTTCAAAAGCAAATTCACACATGCAGTGCTTTGTACATTGAGTTTCCCTGTCCACTTAAAAATGCTAGCAGTTTTGAAATCACGCCGACTTTTGAGAATAGTTTTGATTGATTGAACCCTTCTTCCTTCTTCACCTCAAAACAATACACAATCATGCTGCTATCAGGGTCACTTACTCACTCTCAGAGAGGGTGTGCATTTTTCAAGGGTGAATTACACTTGGTTTAATTTAACCCAACACTTCTCTACCCAGCACCAAAAACACAGTTTTCAGTTATGTTCACCCCCAGGCCCCTCTGTTTAAAGGCAAGGTCTGCGGAGTGATGACAGTTAGGAAATTAGTTTTTGGATAAGGACATCCATTTTCTTAAGAACATTCTTGGGTTAACAGGAAAAATATATGTACCCAATCACATTAAATGACTATAACGAACTTCCGGCTAGGAACGAGGGCAGAGGTTTCAAACTCCCAAAGACTGCCCCTGCGTCAATCTATATGGTAGGTAATTAAATTTATATTCATAGAAATATACTAAGGGTCTCCACAGTTTGTCCCCCTGTGAAAACAGAAATTAAATATCGAGGCTGAGTATACCAAAAGGAAATACACCGAACACGGGTTACAAAGGAACATACACAGTACTTTATTCTCTACTGAATTCAATTACAAAAACAGTGCAAAGTCAGATAGCTATCGCCCCTCAGTACAACACAACGAACTCCAGCGTGGTTCAGTGTGTTCAGTGAGAGACGTTGTACATTAGAATGCATTCGCTTTTTTTTTTTGTGGGCACTATGTCCAGCCCTACTTAGGGTTAATATTGTACTTTATACATCAACAATTCTAGGGTTCGTGCCAAGTCTCAAATAACCACATATAACTGGTTTGTCTTTAATACATGTAACAATAAGCATATGCATTAACTGTGTATTCTAAAGTTTTGCATGCAGGCCTTCTTAACCATAAATACAATGTAGTAAGACAGATGTTCTTCGTTCAATATGTAAATACATTATCTTAATATATACTCGTGGATTGGTTTCATTGCACGAGTGATCCCTTTACACATGGGTCAACAAAGGACGAGGTCTCAGTTCATGACCTCAACGAGTGGCCTGCAGGCAGATTACACATTAGCTATGTACAGAGGTCAAGACGGCCATGTTGTATTTTGCACTGACATCGTCCACCATTTTAGCTCACAGGGTGACTTTTCCACAATGAATCCTAAAATGGCAGTTTGACCTAAAATGGCAGCCTACATGGATTAAAGGTCAGGACATTGCAACACAGATTTCTCTCGGAAGCGACTTTCGAGCAGCTTGGCGTAGGCCAATATAAAATATATTTTTCACAATAGGAGGCACAATATACTTTCTATTCCGGCAAACCCTCCTTTTGGCCTATGCCAAGTGCTAAAAACTACTTTGGGTCTCCTTGCGAATAAACCATGCATCATTATCCATGTACCCTGAATCACTATCTGAAACATCTATTGCCATTAGGTCTTTTACTAATATATCTTTTAACACATATTCTTTGGAAGTCTTATCTGAGGCACACACCTTATGTCCTATCAAATCTATTGTTTGTGCGCAACATCCCCCTAGCATCGAACACATACCAGGCAGACAATGAATACAGCAACAAAGAAACAACAGAATTCCCAAAATAATTAATAAGACCGAAAGTACCTTCCAACCCCAAGATCGCAAGAAGTCCCAGAACCAAGCGCCAAGATCCCAATTTCTCTCGGGAACATGTACTTCGGAACTAAGGACGTGCAGATTCTGTATTGCCTTGAAGATAGTTGGGAGGAATCTGGTACGAAAACGCAGCAAGCGGACCCCACTAATTTACATACTCCACCACGTTCAGCCAAAATAACATCTAATGCCATCCGGTTCTGGAGTGCTACTAAACTTATTGCTTTCTGCTCTAATGTCATGTTGTAGAGTATATCCGTGGTCCGGTTGATGGTTCTCTCCAGTACTCTCGCTAGTCACCTGATATCTTCTGAATTCGCTATCTGCCCCCAAAATGGCACAACTGATTTTGCTATATCTCCCAAGACTTGCGCTGGGGTGTCACCATTCTCATCCCACCGTGGACGAGCCTTTGAAATTTCTATAGCACTTGCTATGAACACCCCAGGTAACAGGATCCCTAAATAACAGGTTCCCTGCCAATCCCTGGGCAACCATGGAAACGCTACATTACCGCAAATGAAATAGACAGGTTCGCCTACATACAAAGGTCTGTCTTCCCCAGTCAAATTTGCAACGTTGGCACAACCTTTAAAATCTCCCATTGACCGAGTGCCATTCCTATGTATGCAGAAAGAAACCGAATCGGAGCTATGGTTAACAGTGTAGGAAGGAGGCATGGCATCCTTATTGCCTATCGGAGCCATTTTAAAGGAAATTAAAGATTGGAAAGGACGAGAGAGTATATCAGAAGGCCTAATAGAAGCAACATTTGGTTTACTCCTATTTGCAAAAAGGGAGCATCCCAGGGGAGTCAAAACACGTTTCTCAAAACTATTCAAATTGGTGCCATCAAAGTTCCCTGAGACGCTATCATTCCATCGGCCAAAGAACAGTGCTCTAAGAGAAGCATAGCAAGCAGATACGGTAAAGGATGAATATACCAACCTATCCCCTTGTCCCCGTGTTGCGGTAAATGTGAACAGACCCAGCAGTTGGACTTATTAAAAATGGCATGTGTAGCATTCATGATAAGTAACAGTGTGTTATTATGATACCTTTGTCTGTGCTGGGAATCTCTAGGAGACAAAATATGCAAATGTACAAAAGGTGTGGGGACAGTGGATACATTTTTAGTCAGTAGCAAAAACTCTAAAGGATGAGTTTCTTCAAAATACCAAAGGCCTAAAACAGTGACTATTATAAAACCAAATATTATTACAAAAATACAGCAATACGTTTTCGGGGCCCAGGCATTTTGTCCATTGTCCCGGTTGGTCACCCCCTTATTTACAAGTTCAATACGAGCGGCGGCGGTTGCAGGCATTGCAGTCTTCAAATGGAAACCCCAATGTTCGTTGCTGGCGACCCCCCGGTCGCGCAATTTCTTAGTCCTTCCACAACCCTAGCCAACAGAATCCCTTTCTCAAATTTGGGCAAAAGCAAGCCCTCGATGACTCTTTTCCTTCCTTGAATGCACAGCCGAACCGTGCCGTATGTCTATCAGATGCACAGTGAACCGTGCCGTATGTCTATTTTCTCGGACGCAAGTGGTATCTGGCTGTTCCTGATACTGATTGATCCGGAAACAATGTGTCGTCACTTCCCATTGGAAGCAATGTATCAGGGGCAAATGAGGAGGCTGAATTTGAAACAGCCGTTTCTGGGTGCAAAATTTGTGGAGAGTGTGGAAACAAAATGGTAGCTTCCCCAAGCCTCCTGGGCTTAGAGATATTCTCCGACACACTCTCAGTGCTGCTTACTGCTTTGGGATCATCAGTGGCAGTATCAGCGAGGGGTTCTGCTTCTTCTCTAACGTGTGGCACAGGGTGAGGAAGTTTCTTGATGTGTGACGTGTGAATCCAGTTCTTCTCCCAGCTACCCGCACCGCTGTCTGGGTGACCAACAGGTCCTGGAATGGCCCACGCCAGCGAGGCGCGAGGCAGGAGATGCGCTCAAATGATTTGACGAGCACCCAGCTTCCCGGTCGTATGCCGTGGGCCGGGCCCTCGTATCGCACAGGTAAGGCCTTTCGTACCTGGTGGTAAATCAAATACAGGTTTTTAGTCAATTGGCTACAATAATCTGAAAGTAGTACATTTTCAACATTCTTCAAATGTCGACATTTTGGAAGATTCCAGATATTGGCAGGTCTCCCCATTACCACCTCAAATGGAGAGAGCCCAGTCTTAGTTTGAGGGGTTGTATGCATGGCTAGTAACATGATCGGTAATTTTAGTTTGGTGCCGGCACACATTTTAGCAAGGTTGTTCTTGATGATCCCGTTGTGTCTTTCTACTAGTCCGGCGCTCTGAGGATGTCTGGCCGAATGGAACCGTTTGTCAATTCGTAACGCTGTACATATCTGTAGGATTACAGCGGCGACAAAATGTGGACCATTGTCCGACCAGATAACTCTCGGCAAACCGAACCGGGGAAAGTACTCTTTTAACATGGTTTTCGCAGTGGTCATGGCTATAGCATCTTTACAGGGAAAGCCTCAACCCACTTACTAAAGGCACAAATGACCAAAAGGACATATTTTAGATTGTTGCATCGTTCCATTTCAATAAAATCAAAGTGGATTACTTCAAATGGGAAAGAGGGTGGCCCAAAACTTCCCCTCAGGCTTGGATATCCCGTACAGACCCCACGCCTTCATCCATCACATAGGCATTTTCAGTCTCCCTTGAAACATATATCTCCGTAAAGAGATCAGTGGCAGTTTGTCTAGCTATTTGATCAGCGAAAGCATTCCCTTTTCCAATGTTATCTACAATTTTTCGATGTGCTGCACATTTTATAACTGCTAACTGAGTAGGGAGCGCAAGCGCTGAGAGTAGTTGCACTATTAGGGAGCCATGTTGAATCTTAGTGCCATGCAAGGTTAGGAACCCTCTTTCCAACCAAAGTCTCCCAAAGTTGTGAACCACCCCAAAGGCATACTGACTATCAGTATATATATATTTACTACAAGCCCTTCGGAAAGTTCACAAGCTCGGGTTAATGCTATAATCTCTGCGGCCTGCACAGAATTATGCGTAATTCTCTTAGTTTCCACAACAGTGCTCAAGGTAGTGATTGCATAAGCGGCTGTGGATGTACCATCCAGAAGTTTATAGCAGGAGCCGTCACAAAACAGCTTTCCTTGTGGATTATCCAAAGGGGTATCTTTCAAATCAATCCTGCCCTTTGTTTCTTGTTCGGTCGTATACAAACAATCATGTGATTCTTCATCGCCGCAAGTAGTATCTTGCGGAAAAGGTAGGAGTTCAGCCGGATTAAGGACACAACACCTCTTAATTTGAATGTGATAGGCAAACAAGATCAATTCATATCTCGTCAACAGTGCAGAAGTGAGGTGTTGCGTTTGAGTTCGGTTAAATAGAACATCTACAGAGTGAGGCACCATCAGGGTTAGATCATGGCCTAGGACCATTCCCTCACTCTGTTTTACAGAGGCGGCAGCAGCAGCGACAGCGCGCAAACATCTTGGCAAAGCGCATGCTACAGGATCAAGGGTGGAGGAATAGTAACCGTATGGCCTATTCTTCCCTCCATGCTCCTGCGTTAATACAGCCAAAGCACATCCATCACATTCATGCACAAACAATACAAAGGCCTTTTCATAGTTTGGTGTTCCCAAAACTGGTGCAGAGCATACTGCAGTCTTAAGGAAGTCAAATGATTGCTGGTGTTCCGAGGTCCATGGCAACGGTGAAGAAGTGCCCTTCTTCGTCAAGGCCAGCATCAGTTTTTATCACTAGTGAAAAATTTGGGATCCACAACCTACAGTAAGAAGCCATACCTATCAAGGCCCTAACTTCCTTCTGCGTATTTGGGACAGACATGCCAGAAATGTGTTTTATTCTTTCAGGTGTCAATCTTCTTCCCTCCTTTGACAGGAGAAAGCCTAAATAGGTGACCTCCTGACAACAATATTGACATTTTTTAAGCAAAGCTTTGTGACCATGCTTAGCTAGATGAATAAGTAGTAACACAGTGCCCTCCTTACAGGCACTCTCAGAGTCAGAAGCCAGAAGCAAATTGTCAATGTACTGAAGCAAAGTACAAGTAGAGGTCAATTCAAGGGTATCAAGTTGTTCTTTCAAAGCCCTACTATAAATACTAGGACTCTCTGTGTACCCTTGAGGTGCACGAATAAATGTAAACGAGCGTCCCCCTAAGGTGAACGCAAACAAATATCTACTATCGTTGTGTATAGGAATACTAAAGAATGCATTCTTTAAGTCCACAACACTAAAGTAAGTAGCTGTAGCTGGAATCATGGTTAGGATTGTCGTCGCATCAGGAAATTGGTGCCACAACTTATTATTAATGGAACGTAAATCAATTATAAAACGGAATGGGATTACATTATCGCCTTTCTTGTACATGGGTAAAATCGGACTATTACACAAAGTTCCTGACATTTTTTCAATCACACCGCAATGCACAAAATCGGAACCGATACATTTCAAAGCTCGCTCGCCCTCAACCAAAATCTTATACTGGGGAATGCATGGCAGCTCAATGCCAGGTTTCAAAACTATCCTAATAGGCTCAATCTGTAAAACATGGACATCATTGTCGTTGACAGCCCACAAGCTCTCTGGTACATCAATGAATTCTGGAGGCAAAGGTCTAGTCAAAAATTGCGAGGCAGAAGATTGCTGCGGTGAAATCGTCAGGTGCACTCCATCAGAAGAACAATAAATCACTGCATTTAATTCTTTTAACAAATTCAACCCCAGCAAGTTCTCCCCGCAATCCGAGGTCAATAGAAAAGGACACCAGTCCGTAAAGGGACCCAAAGAAATAGGTACCGGCATAGAGACCCAACAAACAACTGGTGTACCGGAAAACCCTACAGAAACATTGTTTTGCCCTGACAGTGGAATGTTTGGAACCCGCGAATGATCAATGGAACACTTCTGTGCTCCAGTGTCTATCAAAAACTGATGTTTCCTATTTACCACCATCATTTCAACGTAGGGACCTTTCTGATTGACGGGAATAGGTGTAGGTTCCAAACCCTGCTTCGGGCAATCCTAACGAAACAGAATATTATCAAACAGAAGCTCTTCAGATAAATATGCAGCGGAAGGATGATCAAATATATTCCTAGTATCCGCACTCGGAGTCTGATTGTCCTGTGAAAAAGGTTGTTGAGGGTCCTGTATAAAATGACCTCTACCAGAGCCCCCTATGCCCGGGCGACCTCTGGATCGCCTACCCACATTACCAAATGTATTATTCGACCTCTGTTGAAGGACGGGGCATTGTGCTCGACAATGACCCTCTCGACGACAATAAGCACATTGATTAATATTCACAGGACCCAAGGGCACATTCCCCTGTGGGACATACTGCCCTCTAACCTGAGAGTTACCCCCTCTGGGGCCCCTAACAATTTGCTGCATTAGCACCTTAGTTTTTAAATCGCCTTTCCTTTTTTCAATCGTTTTCATTATTGACACGATTCTCATAGTACTGAGCCATGTGCAGTACTTCTGATTGTGATTTTGCCTGCCAAGCGCTCTCAGAGGACATAATCTGTGACTGGATGTCTGGCAGAAATCCATGTACAAATTTGTCCACAAATAATCTTTTCCCAGACTCTGTGCCTACGTCTTGTCCACTGAAATCTGAGAATACCTGTTTGAAACCGATTAAAGAACTCGGTAGCACCTTCAGACTTTCCTTGGACACAGGCCGTAAGCTTGTCCCAAATAATTCTTTTTTTCGGGAATTATGTTTTTTAATTTAGCAATGATTCTATCAGGCAGAGTAAATATCACCTGTTGTGGTCTTTCGCCAGCTGGACTTTCTCCATCAAGTCTAGTTATATTCGCCCATGTATCTCCCAACTCGGGTACATCATCAATAGTTCTAACTTGTTTCCATAAATCTACGGGCAGGAGTACAGGAAACAATAAATCAATGTCACCTAAGGTAAACACTGAGTATTGCAAAACAGATTCCATCTCTTTATAGAACCCTGTGAGATTTTTCCTAATATCAGGAATAGACTGTCTAATGGTGTTCACTTCCTGTCATGAAAACAGGACGTGAACAAACTGCGATACATAATGTGCAGGAATGTTCACAGCGAGTATACCCTGAGCAACATCGGCCGCAACCTCAACCTTCGGGACAAGTGTCGGAGGAACCTCTCTCATAGGCAACTGAGATGTAGACAACTCCGAACGCTTACTAAGCAACAGAGCCAAGTCGAGTGCTAAAGCAGTCGAAGAAGTGTCAAGTGAAAAAGCTCTCTTATAAATGTTCAATAACTCTGTGGGACAACTAATCTTCCTTTTTACACATTTATCAGGCAGGTACTCTACCATTACTTGTATCACGTTCCTCTGCATTTCCAACGTATATTGACTATATGTGTCATATACCTAAACTGGAGTTATCGATATGTCTGAAATCCATCTAATCGCATCTTTCTTACAAATTCACATTTCCTCCGATATCGGGTTACGACACGGAAGGAACCTTTTCTGTACATACATACTTTCCTCTTCATTATCCTCATTCCGTATCCTTTCTAACTCCTTTCTATACTCAAATAACCTCTCAACATGCATATTTACCTTCTCCACAGTGTCTCTGGAAAGTGCTAAAGTATTTAGATCCCTTAACCCTTGCGGAACATCCGCATTATTTAATCTTCCCCACATTATACATAACTGAATCCCTAAACCTTCAATAAAAACATTTTTCTCAGGAAAATTATCTGTATTAAAAAAACGCTAGCTTGATCATCCTTCTCCATACAATGCTTAGCCTATGCAATTAACTCATGTTTCTTCTCCGGTGGTACAGTACTGCGAGTGACAACCTTTGACCCTGTACCACGTTCGATTACAAGCGGCCCAAGACCACTTGGAAGAGAGGTAGCAGGCACATTTGATGGCGGTGCTATAATTGGTGTGATAAAAAGAGGCAGAGGAGCAGGTGGAGGGACAAAAACCGGAGGAGTAGGAACAATAGGTTGTGTAGGAAGAGCAGGAATAACAGCAGGAAGAGGTACAGCAGCGGGAAGAGGAACATACGGAGGTGGCCCAGAGGCACCAGGCCTTTGTTCATTTAATATTTTATCAATAAACTCATCAGAATCATGAAGATCTTTGAAAAGATAGATTTTCTGAATACCAAGTGAGAAAGCCCTTTCCATATTTTTAGCCGACTCAGACTGTTTATCCTGATCATATAACAATGCTTTTTCGGCATTCGTTTTATGATGCCGCGCATGTTTCTCTCTACTCTTAAGCTGTTGTAACGCTTCTTTTTTCCAATTCTGCAAAACATCAAATGCTGCAGGTTTAGCCTTTTTCTTTAACAAGACTGACTCCAAATATTCAATGCGAGGGATCTCAAAACTACCATTGATTGGCCACTGAATTTCGGAGGCATGTCTGGTTTGTCTGTGCCAAATATCATTAAATACTATACTTCGAATGCTATGCTTACAGTACATAGTACATGCCGGCGACCCCTCTTGTGGTGCCGGACGGCTAAATTCCAAAGATTGTCTATCACTGAGGAATAATGCCCTAAAGCAGGTAGACAATTTGCCAGGCATATCTCAATGTCTTGGTGTTACCTGGTCAATAATTGTGTCTGCAGATACAATGCACCAAAATTCAAATTGTCAGGGTTAAATTAAGAATCGGGTCACGACTCACCTGACCAAACCTAAGGAGGACCGATCGGTACTTCTAAGAATCTTACCTAACTATTCTTACCTCATGTATGGTGATTTCGGCAAATCTGCCCGCCTCGATAAGTGGACCCTCGTCAAGATGCCATCTCAGACCACAGGCTAATCGTCCAGGGATCGGATCGTGCAGCGCTGCTGAGGTGTCGCGTCTCATCCAGGGGCCCCTTTCTTTTTGTCACACCGTCCGATCCCGGTCCGATAGCGTGTGTCAACCTTCAACAATCCGGCATCAATCTTGAGGGTCCCTATTCGGGCGCCAACTGTGAAAACAGAAATAAAATATAGAGGCTGAGTACCCCAAAAGGAAATACACCAAACACGGGTTACAAAGGAACATACAAAGTACTTTATTCTCTACTGAATTCAATTACAAAAACAGTGCAAAGTCAGATAGCTATCGGTCCTCAGTACAACACAACAAACTCCAGCATGGTTCAGTGTGTTCAGTGAGAGACGTTGTACATTAGAATGCATTCGCTTTTTATACATTTTGTGGGCACTATGTTCAGCCCTATTTCGGCTTAATTTTCTGCTTTATACATCACCAATTCTAGGGTTCATGCCAAGTCTCAAATAACCGCATGTAACTGGTTTGTCTTTAATACATGTAACAATGAGTGTATGAATTAACTGTGTATTCTAAAGTTTCGCATGCAGGCCTTCTTAAACATAAATGCAATGTAGTAAGACAGATGTTCTTCGTTCAATATGTAAATACATTATCTTAATATATACTTGTGGATTGGTTTCATTGCACAAGTGATCCCTTTACAAATAGGTCAACGAAGGACGAGGTCTCAGTTCATGACCTCAACGAGTGGCCTGCAGGCAGATTACACATTAGCTATGTACAGAAGTCAAGACGGCCATGTTGTATTTTGCAATGACATCGTCCACCATTTTAGCTCACAGGGTGACTTTTCCACAATGAATCCTAAAATGGCGGTTTGACCTAAAATGGCAGCCTACATGGATTAAAGGTCAGGACCTTCCAACACAGATTTCTCTCGCAAGCGACTTTCGAGCAGCTTGGCGTAGGCCAATATAAAATATATTTTTCACAATAGGAGGCGCAATATACTTTCTATTCCGACATCCCACCCACTAGTAAAGGAAAATATTATGGCAAGCAGATCCCCGACACACAAAGTTTTAATGGACAATCTACTTACATCCAAAATCTCTGTTTTGGTGCTTCGGAAGGTCCGCAGGGTGCCTCTTACATGGAGACACATGGAGCTGTTCAAATACTTCAGTCAAAGATAGCCACCAGCATCCATCCCTCATTTGGCTTTCCTTAATAATATGGCCCAGTCAGCTTTTAGAATTTCCCAGTCACTGTCACCCAGTTAAAATAATCCTGCAGCAATCTTTAGTCCTGTCCAACCCAAGTAGTATTAGGCAGGAGTGTCAGGATTCAACCAGGTGTGTTTTAGGGAAGCCCTACCCTTGAAGATGTTTAGTCAGCACTCCCCTGATGTATTTTGAGGCAATAGTACCCCTCTTTGGCTGGTGCACCCACTATTTAGCACTGAAGTTCCACCCCTGAACTATTGAGATCAGGAGGTGTTAACTTATTAGCCTAGAATTTTCATTGGACCTTTACAGTCCTCTCCTCCTCCAAGGTTCAACCCCAGTCTATTGATAGGCCCCTGGAGTGCTATTTATGTATTTATTTATTTGTTTATTTATTTATTTATGTATTGTCACTTATTAGGCTCTTGTACAATTAGAGAAACGGTTTCAAAGTGCCCACGGGGCAAACAGGGTGGGAACAGGGGCGGTAGACAATGAATTACAGCAAGGATAAATCATTGCATTAATAGTAAAAACAAATATTGAGAATCAAGGGAAGGGGAGTTGAACCTACTCTGCCTTGTGAGTGTTCAGAACGTGCAAGTGCAGAGGGGAAGAGTGGTGATGGATAAGGTGCTTTGATGAGTGATCAGGGTAACTGATGAGAGGAGGAGAACGTAAGTGCAACCATCAATGAGTGGGTGAGTAAGTAAGTGCAGTAGAAGGAAGCCTGCGGCTGAGATGAGCGATGTGGGGGTTCAAGGCCCGAGGATACCCAAGGGCCCTGCACATCAGTCACACTGCTGTGGGATTAGCAGGGAAAAGTGGAGGAGAAGGAGGGGGTAAAGAGAAAGGTCTTCAGGCGTTTTCAGAACTTAGGGAGGTCTTGCTCAAGATGCAGAGGGAGAGGGAGACTGTTCCACAGAAGAGCCAGCCGAGGAAAGTGATCGCTCACCAGCTCTCTGTTTGGCAAAACACTTAACACATAGGGAGTTGGTGCCTGAGGAATGGGGGAGCCTAGAAGGAGAGTATTTGGTCAGGAGGCCTTGAAGATAGAGAGGTCCCTGGCCCCAGATAGCCTTGTGTATGATACAGAGGGATTTGAATTCAATCCGTGCTGAACCGGGAGCCAGTGAATGCTTTGTAGGGCAGGAGAGATGTGGTCCCTGGGCTTGATGCCAAGGATAAGTCTTGCTGCTCTATATGGTAAACTGGAGCGGTCGCAGAGTGAAGGAGGTTGAGGCTATTGCAGTATTCTATCCTGGAGAGAACCAGAGCACGGGTAACATTGAGTCTCTGGGGGAAGATGAAGAAGGGTAGAGTCCCTTTGGGAAGGAATAGCTGAAAGTGGGACTTCTTGACAATGGGCCTCATTCCGAGGTTGGCAGTAAGGGGTTAATGGCGCCGTAATGGTGCCGGTGCCGTTAACCCCTTACTGCTGCATTACGAGGTCCTTTAGCGGATCCTGCTAAGGGCGGCTGGGTTTACCAGGCACCCTTAGTGGGAGCCGCTAAAGGACCAGCATGCTAATAACAGGCCCATTATTAGCATGCTCCCCATTCCCATTGAGCCCTATGGGGGCTCCAATGGGAATGGGGAGGTACCGGATCCGGGTTCCTTGAATGAGGGATTACCGGGTCCTCCAAGGTTGGAATGGCTTGGTAATTCCTCATTCAAGGAACCCGGACCCGGTATGCGGGAAGGGGTCAGCCATGGTGGTAATAGAACCATGGCTACCTCCAACCTCGTATTGACCCCCAATCTTCTGAATATCATGGATGAAAGAAAGGGAAGATTTGATGATGACTCCAAGATTACTAGCTACAGTGGAGTGGGCAGGGGGGTTGAAGTGATGCGAAAGATGGATACACCTGATATATTTTACAGATGTAATTTGCACTGAAAACGTCCTACGTGACAACTTTCTTCCTTTCACACAAACACATAATAACATAGATATGTTTAGACCCCTCTACTCCTGCCATACTCATGACAATTATTCCCATTTCGACATGATATTGCATGTCACACTGTAGTTTTTTGCCATTCACACACACATTATAATAGTTAGGAATGTGACATTGTCTGCCCATGATATCTAATCTAATAAGCCAACAGATCCTCAACTTTCAGATTCAGAACATTTTCGAGGCAGCTAAAAACACATTTTAGATTGTTACAAGGTTTCCAAAAATCAAACTTAGATACAAATGACATCAAAATAACATCATTGTCACCAGCTCTAAAATGACAATTGAATGGACTTGGTGTGACGTATTGTTGCTGAGAAAATCACCAGTTATTATATCACTTTCAAACTAATGGGGATCTTCAACATGTATGCAAATCTTGACTTTCATTTCACAATTTTCCTAAGTTTCCGTTTCCATTTCCCCTCAGGCCACACTTTCGGAGCATCTGCCTCATCATTGCTTATCCAATGTTGATTTTAGCCTGGAGTAAACTCAATAGCCCTTGTTCTCCCATGGCTAATGTCCATTGTATTGCTTCTCCCAGAGACCAGGCCCTCATAAAAATGTTTAATCACTGCCTGAGTGTTCTGCCCAGCAAACAACTCCTTCTCAGGAATCAAAACCTACAATCTTGCCTTTCATGAGCCCATATTTACATGTTGTACCTGAAGGAAAATAGCCTTTTTAATCTATGGCATGTGTTTTTCATGTGGAACCTTTTACTTATTTTAATAAATTGCATCTCACCATCACTGTTCATTTTATCATCATGATATCTATATTCTTAGAAACATGTTTTGCTTCATGTGTTTATTATGATAGCCTCCTCACATGCAAGGCCCCAGCAGAAAGTATATTTATTTTTGTATGCAAACAGCCCTTTTTTCACCTGCAGAAGTACATGTATTTGAATTTGGTAGGCACCTTGCCTGTGCTAAAGTTTGAGGCTGGCTTTTCATTCTGCCAGTGCGACTTTCCAAAAGAAGAATGTATTTTGCATTAGAGGCCTAATCTGGCCTGTATGGTCATTTTCCTGGGCTGAAAATATCCCACATACAACACAGAGAACGGAAGAGGCTATAAAGCAGGAACATTTTCTGCATTTATGCAGTTCACATCAGAGGTCTGCAGAACACTCTGGCTGGCTAGCTGATGTGCTCCCTTCCCCCTCCTTGCGTGGTATCTAAGGCTGGAGATCTTCACCATGATAAATCAGGCCTAGATGATGCCACAGATATATAGGCTTGCCTTCAATATTATCTCCCTTCCTCTGTTCTTTTTTATCTAGGTCACTCAAGTAGGAAGCCAGAGGTTGGGATGCCCTGATGGTTTAATGGCCTGAGGAGATAGACTAAGCCTTCCATAGTTCTACAAATGTTTTACTGAGTATATGGGCATTACTTAATTCATCTTTGTGAAATTACAGTGCTTGTTTTAGATGATGATGGAACTATCTTAGAACATTGTTTACTTTGACACACTGTACTTAAAATGCTTGTTTACATAGGAAATACTTCTTAAGTATGTACACGTGCAGAACAAGGGGGTGTGCTCACTATTATATTATTCAAAGGTATAGTAAAGAGGTGTCTGATCACTCAGGTGAATTAATGTCTTCCTACTATGTCTACACTTAATTTAAGTCATTGCATATTATTTCATTTGCAAATGACAGCGGGTTTGAGCAAAGCCACCACAGGTGTGTCATTACAAGGGTAAATGCTGGCATGTTGGGGCAAACCCATTGCAGGTATATCCCTACAAGAGCAAATTCTGGCATATTGGGAGCAAACAATTACTTTTGTTTTTCATTTTTGTTTTTGTTTATAACGCGTTGGAGCCTGCAGGCATCAGGGCACACACAGACACACAGGACAACAAAAAGAAGAGAGGACGGGACAATGCTGAAGAATACCAGGTCACATTGGCAATTTTAGGCAAAAAGAACAGTTTTCAGCGATTTCTTAAAGGAAGATAGGTTGGAGACCGATCACAGAGTTGAAGGGAGTATATTCCAGATCCTGGAGGCGCAATAGACAAATGGTCTACCAAGCCCTTTTGGTTTCTTAAAGAGGTCCCAGGAAACAAGATTGGTATTGGTTACTCTCAGTGAAAGAAACAATGAGTACCATGAGGTTGTTGATTTAAGGTAGCTGGGTGCCTTCCCATATGGACACTGATGAAGCAGAGTCTCTGCTTTGAATTGACATCTAGCCATGACTGGTAGCAAGTGGAGTTCCTGTCAGTAGTTTGAAATATGACACCTTCTTGGGACTTTCTTAATGATCCAGACCACATCATTTTGGATGATTTGTAGGGGCTGGATGCTTTTTTCCTTACATGGTACTTACATGGACGAATATGTTTTTTCAGGGACACATGATGTCATTTTAGTGCAAAAGCATCATAGATGTGCCCTTAAAGAGAACAATGATGGGATTTTGGGGCAAAACCTTCAGAGTTGTAAACTTATAGCGGGTAACATTTGGGTAAAACAATCACAGTTGGGACATATGCTGACTCGATTTGAACACAGTTATCAGAGGTGTGTTCTTACTTGAGAAAATACTGGCAATTTTGTGGAATGCCAGAATGAGCATATTCTGACAGTGGCAATGCTGAAATTTGTTTCTGCCTATAATATATATCTAAATAAATTTCCAACTAACAGCCTGGCATTTATGTGTTTTTTCTTAATACACATAGAATGTGAATTCCTGTACACAGTTACCTATTTCCATTTGGCCTAATTTTTCCCAATGACATTCCCTCCAATCTAAAATAGTGTGCTCTATCAATGGCAAGCAAGGAGAAATGTATAACGATTTAAACATATCTATATGCATAATGTTATTTCCCACCTACTGATGCTCTGGCCTCTCTGATTTGAATTATTACTGTTCACTTTAGAATATATTTGCTTTATCTGTTTTAACAGCTTGTCACATTACAGTGAATGATATCTATACCCCTTTAATATCAGCAGACACCATTTATTTTTTTAATCAATCATGAATACATTAATTTTGGATTAATATATATACAATATAACATTGCAGATATAGAAGAAGAAGAAAATAAACAGCAATCATCACATACAATTCATATAAAAAAGATTTTTTAAAAAAAACATGTATCTCATAAAACTGATTTGTTTACTGAAAGAGTTTCCCATGAGTTTCAAAGCTGCCCTGGTCAACAATGCCCATGCAAATAATAGTGTTTCGGACAATAATAAATGATTCATAGCCGGTCTACATTGTACAAACATCAGATTCTTTAACAAAGGGTCTAGTGTATTTTTCTGACTGATGCTTAAGCAGGGCAAAAGAATAAATAGTGTAACAGATACTCTTTCTGAGAGTTACAGGGTAAACATGTAATGCCAAATACACAGGCGTAATCGCATTTGGCTGTGAACACTCTCAAGGGAAGCATGTTAGATCTTGCTCTAGTAATGAGAGAGCATTTCTATGATGGATTAGAGCGAGTTAAGTACTTGGAGAGGCGATGTATCCCAAACCTTACACGGAGACGGTTTGTTGGTTTCATAATCTCCTCTCTGCTTAGATATACTATCTCTTTCAGTGTTTATGCAAAAACATTTTTTTGTTTAATAAGTACATCTCTGTAGTGCAATGGGCATCATTATTAGGTGGGCAGTAGAACTCACCAGTACGCGGCGGGCTACCGCTGACACGTAACACTGTTTCCACCACCTGACATCCCGGTGCCCCCGACATATCTTAAGTGGTGGCAGAATGGTAAATCACCATTCCCATGGAGTACTATAGTACTTCACAGGAATAGGGACACAGAAGCACCAGCACCGTTGCAAATGGTGCCAGTGCTTCAGTGAAAACACTGCCTGAAGGGGCCGGAACTCCTGATAGGTCAGGCCTGCGGAGAGCACTGTGCTTCTGCTGGCAGACTCGTCATTTGGTGGTCCAGATTTCCGGCACCCTTATACTCAGCCGACACGTGTTTCGACCCCAAGGGTCATTTTCAAGGTGGGAGTCTTTGAAATAATGGTGTACGCTTCCCCCTAACAAGGGGAAGTATACACCACAACAACCCATGGCTAACCTGCACCCAGCCTCATGAAGATAGCAGGAAAACATCCAGCCCATCCATAAGGCAGGGCAATATATTTCAAAGACTCTAGACTTGAAAAGACCCCTCGGGTTGAAACACATCTCGGCTGACCACTTATGACCACTTGTCTAACAACAATAAAATCACATTGGGTTTAAAAAGGTTTGTGTAGATACCAATAAATCTAAATAATCTGTGCAAGGTGTCTGGGTTCAAACTAGCCTCAGATTTAAAAAAAAGAGGTGTCAGCAGCATCTCTACCCACCTGTGAGTGACTATGCCACTAGAACCTAACCTTTAACTAAGCAAGTAAACAATGGAGGGAAGTGCAAGGGGAGTTTTAGACCCAGTGCTCAATTGTTATGGTTATAATGAAGCCCAAAGTGTGCACTTAGCATTTGCCTGATGTTTTGTGGGCAACCTATTTTTTATTATTTATTGATGGCGCCATTTAGTGCATGCACAGAGCTGTGTAAGGAACTTGGGCTGAGAGTCTTACTAGCCCAGCAGGAGACAGTAAAGACTGTACATTTGAGATTGCAGTGTTATTGAACTGTCCATCTTATCACTCCCAAATACATGTTTTTCAGTCTGCCAGCATGCATCTCTTCACCTTCTGCTAGCTGCCACACAATTGTCTTTCTTCAGTAGTACATTGAGTAGCCTGCCACTCAGTTGCCTCACCCACCTTCAGTTTTCACACCTTTCCAGCCTCTACTTAAGCAGTTTAGGCCAGCTCCAGGCAGACAGCATTGAGTAGGCTGCTGGTCATGTAACCATGGCCAGCCACTCAGTTAGTCCCCACACCACCTGTTTAATCAGTCCTCCTTAGGCATCCTCATCACTGGTATCCTCGGCAAAGGAAGGGAGAAGACAAGGGGCCTCATTACAAATCAGGCAGTCCGGAAATAACGGTGGTGGTAAACCCACCGCCACCGTTGTTTCCGCACCGCCTGATCCCGACACCTGCAGACGGGAGGTGATGTTCCCGCCAGGTTTGACCTGGCGGGTTTAACACCGCCAGCCTGTAGGCGGACGAGGAAACACCAGCAGCATTACGAGATGCTGCCGGTGTTTCCATGATCCCCATTCCCATTGAGTCCCATAGGACTCAATGGGAATGGGTTCCCATTGAGTCCCATAGGACTCAATGGGAATGGGGATTGACACCATTCCGCCTCCGTGATTCCCGGAAAACCGGGGTTGCAATGCCCCGGTAATTCCGGGAATCAAGGAGGTGGAATGGTAATACGAGTCCGGCGGTAACCGGGCGGTTTTACCGCCTCGGTTACCGCCGAACTCGTAATGAGGCCCAAGGACATCACCTGTTTGTGCCTGTTCGGGCCAGATAGGGCCAAGGGCCTGAACCGCTAAACTGCATTTCACATACAAACTAATTTCAACTACTGCTATGCACCAAAAAGCATCACAATGTATCTCCTCCATCCATACCCAATCCCCACTCTCACTAGGGCTCGAATGGCCAAGTGTACTGGGCAGCCCCGGAAAGTTAGCCTAGCGAACTCATCAATATTGCCCTTGCCCCCAACCAACACCCATGGACCGACATGTCTTTCACTTCTATGTGGTGCCATATGGAGGGGCTCAATGCACAGACATGGGATGACATCCACTGAGTCCGGCCACTGTTGGTTAAGTGGTTGCCCATATCCAAAACTTGTTCAAGTCACTTGATCAAGTGAAAAATATCAAGGCCCTGCAAGATGCATGTTTGGCTATAATGTTGCCAATATACCTATTTCACTACTCCTTTGTTAAATGCCATGTATTTTGGTCCTTATGGGAAAAGTCATTCACTGAGGTAAAGTTCCTATGTACTGTTTTTTCTATTGCAAGGTAGTACCAAAATCATACAATGAGGTTATGGCTATAGTGGGGCAAGTACTGCTGCAGTCCATAAGACATGCAATCTATTTAATCAGGAACACATGGACCTTTGCTCAAAGTTTTGACTACATGGCCATCACAACAGAATTGGTGTATTTTACCTGTTCTACCCACCAAGAGAGGTCATAGAATAATGGAAAGGGCCACAGGGGTATGCAATTAAGCACATGGCACAGTTGTGAATGCAAGAGTTTCAGGGCAGACAACATGTGATGTTTGATGTCAGAGCAAAGGTTGAGGAGATGGAGGCACAGTGTGCAGCATACATTGAATTGAATGTCCTTAATGTGCTATGAATTGTGAAGATGATGCAGATCCCCTGTTTCACCTCCCGGTCACCATCTATATCAGCAATTGTAAGCATGTGAACATGGTTCCTGTCACAGTTTTCATTATATCTGGGCTTTTCAGAAACAAAATGCTCTCATCCAACTGTAGGTATGCCACAATTTGCTTCCGATCAACATGAAGAACTCAGTGGCCGACATTCAAACTCTGCTTTGCACTTGTTCGATAAACTATGTGAGCAGTGCAATGTCATCATGTATTACTGAAAAAATCACATTAGAGATTGAGATGGGGCATTTGTACCTCTCTTTCAGTATCTGCTGCAGTTTAATGCCTGCTCTACACTATGAAATTTGGAGGAGGTCACTGGGTGTGTTGGCCATCACAATGCATCCCAGTGTGAGGTTTTCCCTCTGATATACCTGCTTAAGCTCAAACTGAGTGACATGGTGAGGCACATAAAGTGAGGGACTTGGTTTCAACCCGTGTGTGTTGGCCCGGGTGTAGCTGGATTTAAAGTTAACATTGAGTGCATTCTACCTTTCTTAATTGACCCAAGCATGCACCACCCTTGCTGTAAAAAAAAGGGGTGGCTCGTCTTACATATTCTTTCATGCTCTGCACACTAGGTTCCAGAAAAACCCAAGTGAGTAATGCAATAATGTAAACAGACACCAAACACCATCTGGTGCATGCTTTGGGGTACACATACCAACCACTTCATGCCACTCCATCAACTAATGCTTTCCAAAAATAGATGAATGGATTGTCAATAAGTTGTGTGCCTTAATTATCCTGCACCAGTAGTTGAGAAAGCATGATCCATGGGGATCACAACTGATTAAGGTCTTGGATTAAGTGATTTGTATGTCCTGATGAAGGCCCAGTAATCAAATACTTGAGTGTGTGGCAGAAGACGCATCACGAGAAAGGAACTGAAGGACGTTTTGACCAGTACAAAACTCTCTTGTTTGAGATTTTGTGTTTCCCACTTGAATTTAGTTGAACTGACAATTTGAAAAAATAGGCTGATCTGTATTGTTAATACACATTGTCAGTAGAGGCTGTAAGTGTACCCACATTAGTGAGGTATTATCACGGATCAATAATGTCTGTTGATCTCTGTGACAAATTCTGATCAAGTCACGTATACTAACCCCCAGTCAAAATATCTGTCCATTTATATGGTTTTGTGTATGAATTCTAATGAATTAAATAACATAATTGCTTATATTTATCATGTGTTATTGGCTTACAATAAGGTAAGCTGTAGAACAGGTTTATGTGTATACAACTTAGTGTTAAATACCAAGGTAGGGTAAACCAGTTTCCTAATATAGATGTTGTGTCCTATGTCTCTGCCCAATTTGAAGCTGGTCCCTCGTAAAAAAAATAATAATAAAAAAAAGGATGTACCCATGTTATTAAACTTAGTACAAGTCAGACTCCAAAAGTGGAACATGATTGTTTTGTGGTGCAAATATCTGGGAAAAGAGTAGTTGTAGCTGTGGCTTTGTCAGCCACTTTGGAATTAAGTGGAAGTAGGTGTACAGGTATGTTATGTTATATTATTTGGCATTTGTATAGCACCTACTGCCATTGGTATGGTCTCAAAGTACTGTGGGTAAAATCCCTTGGAGGACTGAAGTCTGAGGTGTGAGAATTGATGAGGATTGTAAAATGTGTGTATGCATGTTAGCCAGTAAAATAGTATGTAGGGGCAGCAATTCATGGAGATATGTCTAGTGGATGGGTGCTGAGTTGGGCTGTGTGGAGAGTATGTGAGTCAAGGAAACTGACTATGTGCCCAGCTAGACTACATTTCTGTGTCAGACTTAGTTGCATTCTAGTGGCAGAGGTGATGTGCAATGTGAATACGAGTAGTGGATTATTGCAGATGTATGCAGGTGCGTAGCCATGCCCTGAGAGGGACACGGCTACCTTCTATTGAGATGTAGTGTGAAACACCCAGGAGTCATGGCTGGTGTGTAGTTGTGTTTATTGAATGTGATGCAATGCCAACTCTACCAGCCGCCCTGTGGCCAAAAATAGAAGCTTTATTCTGGAGATCAATATTTGGACTTCCAAATTCTACATCAGTGGCAGTGATAAGACAAGAACTAAGCTTGCTGTCCTTGGGAGGCATAATAAAAATCAACTCTTTGATGCTATTTAGGAAATGTAAAATGTCAGAAGACCACTCAATATACAACCTGATACTGAAAGAAGCAGAGAAAGGTACAACAAAACATTAACTGCCTGGTTCAAGATACTTTTGCATCAGTTGAAAGTGATGAGGAAACCTTGTTCGCAAATCCAATTAAAATCCAGAAAAAATTGAAAGAGCTAGACTGGATAAGAACAAGAGAAATAGCATCAAACAACAAATTGACTCAACACTTGCCTCCCAACACAAGGAGATTCAATGAAGTACAACCTTATATTAAAAAGTTTCCGTCAAGACGGGCTTGTGATCTGCTCATGAGAGCAAGACTGAACCTCTTATTAACAAACAAAATCCTGGCTATTAGAGGTAACTCACCAACAAAAGAATGCCGCTTCTGCACTGATCAAGATGCAACAGAGAAAATTTGGCATTTGTCTGGAATGCTCTGGCACTCAAGGCCTAAGAGTGCAGTACTTAGCAGATACTATGAGTGACTTTGTATTAAGTGACCAAGACAACTGCTGGGCTAAACTAATAGGCGGGGACAGAACAAGCTGGCAATTGGCAACTTCTAACATCTTGAATTACATAAACACGGCTCAACTTTCACAGGACCCGCCTAGTTAGTTAGCACGCTAGCAAAACTGTCCACAGACTTTGAACTTTGCTCCGTTTCTTGACACAATCAGCATTTTTTATTGAGAATTTGTTTTCATGTGATTCTTTTTGTAAAAAATCTTTTTGATTAAACACAAATAAACAAAATAAAAATAAAAGAATGTAGATCATATCTTGCCGATCTACTGGAATCCTTTCTGTGCATGCTCAGTACTCGGTATTGCCTTGCTGTCTCTTCACATGATTCATCAAAGCCCCCACCTGCCTTTCTGGCAGTTATAGTTTACGCATGAGGTGGACTAGATCTGCCAAGATGCAGAAGGGAAGAGCCAGGTCTTGAGTGCCTTCTGGAAGGCAAGGTGGTCCTCAATGTGTAGATGCTAACAGGGATAGAATTCCATATGGTTGGTGCTTGAACTGAGAAGGAGGATCCCCCTTTTCTGGTTGATTTGGCAAATGGGATAACACGGAGGAGAGCTATGCCTGATCTCAGGTTTCTGTTGGGCCTGTAGGAGGTGTGCTTGTGTAGTAGTTATTCTGGGCTAGTGTTGTACAGAGCACAGTTGGTGATGCACATAGCCTTGAAGGTGTACCGAAATCCAATCAATAGCCAGTGAAAGACACAGAGGGCGGGTGTGCTTTCTAAGGTGAGATGCAGGGATGCCTAGGTATAGGGAGTTAGCATAGTCTAGGTGGGAGAGGATGGTGGCCGTGATTGCAGCAACTCTGTGTGGGAAGGTCAGATATGGGAAGATGCATTGGAGGATACTGAGTCAATATGATGTGATAGTGTCACATAGTGTCAGATCGGTGTCCATGGTGCATCCACGTTTCTTTACTGTACTGGAGATAGAGGGGGAGGGCCTAAGGATGGCAGCCAAGGGGTGGGTTGGGCAGTGAGGGTGGTAATCTTGCAGATCATGATTTCAAATTGTCCAGGGTTGAGAAGGAGGTGGTTAGCTGTCATCCAGTGGTCGATTTATGTGAGGCAAGAATGGAGGTCAGGGGAGCTGTTGGAGGGGTCCTCTGAGATCCTGAGGATGATGTGAATTTCCTCTGCATAGTTGTAGCAAGGCAGGCCATGTGAGCTGATGATAGTGGGGTGGTGGCTCAAGCAGAGGTTAAAGAGCAGGGGTGATAGAGAGGCACTGGTGGTACTCTGTTGGTGACAGGGTGCAGAGTCAAGGAGATTGGAGGCATCTATATTGTTTGGGATCTGCTGGAGAAGAAGGAGGAGAAACATTTCAATGCTTCATCCCTTATGCCAAGAGTCTGTCCATGAGGGTGCAGTGATCAATGGTGCTGAAGGCTTCGGAGAGGTCAGGAAGGATTATTGCAGCACAACCTCCGAGTCTGAGGCTCTTTTGAGATAATCCCAGATGAAGACTAGACACAATTCAGTTCCTTGTAGGGGTCTGAAACCAGATTGGGTGGTGTCAAGGTGGTGGTTAGTTTCTGTGAAAAGGCATAGCTGGGTGTAGGCTGTTCTGTCAATTAGTTTGGTGATGAAACAGTTGGTTGAGGTAGGTCTGTAGTTGGCCAGTAGGAGAGGGACAAGAGTGTTTTTTTTTTTTTAAGCAGGGGTTGGATGTGGGATTTCTTAAAATATGCTGGGAAGGTGCCTGAGGTGAGGGATGTATTAATGATCAATCTTTCAATGCTGCCAGTGCAGGTTGAGGAGGGGATTTATTTTAGAAGAGAAAGAGTTCAGGGATCTCCAGGGGATCCTAAGGGAAAGCAGATAGTGAGTAGCTTTCGAAATTCAGTGTGCGAGATATGAGAGAAGGAAGTGAAGAATGGGCAGACGGATGGTTGGTCTGAGAGCCTAGGTGTGGATGCAAGGTGGTGAGACATGGATGAAGCTATTTTAGCACCAATATTGAGGTTTATTTCCAGGACAGTGTTGTTGAAGTGGTCAGAGAGAGAGAGTCACAGAGCGCTTGCATGTGGGTTGAGGGGCAGGTGCAAATATGGGCCCTGAATTCAGGATTATCCTGTGGAGTTCCCTATATGTGTTAGGGACATTGGCCATTCTGTTCCAGTGATAGATGTTTTGGGCCTTGCAGATTTCTGCTCTGAAAGCTTTTATCTGCTGGACGTAGGATGTTTTTTCTGTTTTGGAGGGTCTGCCTGCTATCTGTGTTCAAGGCTTTGGTTATTGGTTTTGAGAGATTTGCGAGCTGGGGTGACTATCTGGGGGGAGGCTTGTCTGTGGAAAAGGGTCTGATACGGTTGAGAAAGGTAAGAGCTTCAGCAAGCTATTGGTCAAATTTGCTGATGGAGAGCTGACCCAGCGGAAGTGGGAGGGAGTGTAGGCAAGCATGTAGGGAAATTGCCCAAGTCTGGGGTTACTTTGACCTAATTCCATGGAGGGGAGTGGGGGGGGGGTTAGTGTCTAAAGTTGAGGGTGTGAAGAGCATGGCTGCATGGTCCATCCAAATTAGAGTCTGTGGTGGAAGATCAGTTCAGAAGAGCAGAAGACTGCATCAACGGCATGGCCTGCTGAGTGTTGGGGACATTTTCTAGTTGTGACAGATGAAGGGATTCCAGGTTTGAAGCCCCCTAGCATGGTGTGGGAGGGGAGAGTAACCAGGATGGCAGCTAGTAAGTTGCTTAGGTTATAAGCAAAATTTCTGTTGCAGCCTGGAAGTCTGTATATGAGTAAGAAGATGCGAGTACATGAAGAGGTGATGAGAAATGTCACTAGGAGGGATTTGCAGTCTGTGTTGAAGTTTTGTTCTTCGGAGTATGAAATGGACAGGCAGGATTTGTAAAGTATGGCAATTCCACCTGCCCTGCTGGTCCTGTTATGCATGAAAAGGGTGCTGCCTGGAGGGAAGGCCTTGTGCGCCATGGGCCGGAAGTCGTGGTAAAACCGTGGTTTATGGGATGAAGGGGATGTCCGGGCTTTCAGAGATATTAAGTCATAGATATTGTGGCCTTTTTTTGCAACAGATCTGGCGTTGATTAGGATGCATGTTAGTTCTTTGCTAGGTTGAGCTTTAGCTGCAGAGAGAGGAGCATTATGGGGTGGACTGGAAGGAAGGAGGTGGCTGCTCCCAGGTGGGGTGTGCAAAGCAGTGGACGAGAGGATAGGGGAATGCTAGAACAGAGATCTACTAGGGGGAACCCCAGGTTTGATGTGAAGGAGGGTCTGAGGGAGTGGGTGGGGTAGTGGTTGGTGATCAATGGCAGTTGAGCAGTTTCTGGGGATAGTGTCAAGTACTTTGGGTCCAAGCAACACTAACAGGCTGCAGATACTAGATATGTCCAGAGGTGGTGCTCATTGGCCCAAAGGGAAAGAGCCTAAAGGCGCACACGGCTCACACACAAGTGGCACATTCCTGCAGGACACATGGACAAGGTCAGTGAGGGCTTTGAGATGAGGGACACACAGTGTGAGGGCTTGAAGTCTGAGGACACAAGAAGTGGGCAACAACTACAAGACCCCGCACTCTCTGGGATCATCTGCAGTCAATGTGGCTATAAAGGCCCCACCCAAAGTCATAGCCATAATTAGCTTTATTGATTTCCACATTTGTTTACCTTCGTTTCAGCTCTCTATCTCTGCTCTGGTCTCTACAGGGAATCTTCAACCTGGGCCGCATCTATGAGAGAAAGAAAGAACGTTAATCACCTACCTGCATGTGCTCCTGTGACCCACCGAATGTGCACTCTGAATCATGGCCACTGCAGCCAGACCCTCACACTCTGGAACATGGACTCTCCAGCTTACGCTATGAAAACAACCCGCCTGAGCATTGCGCTCCGAATCACGGCTGTTTCAGTCTGACCCTCGCTCAGCATGCCGCCAGCTAAGGATACACCCAAACGCTTGGCCCCAGACTTTCGAGTTCCCTTACC
This sequence comes from Ambystoma mexicanum, assembly GCF_040938575.1. Taxonomy (NCBI): domain Eukaryota; kingdom Metazoa; phylum Chordata; class Amphibia; order Caudata; family Ambystomatidae; genus Ambystoma; species Ambystoma mexicanum. Next base: position 537,956,110 of record NC_090937.1, read on the forward strand.
TGGTATCCCAACGGCGGTTCCAACAGCTTCATCCAGCACAACCTGTAATACAGAAAAGAGACTATTAGTATCAGGAAAAACCACATGACGAAGGCTCAGTGCTGTACCTGGCTAAAACAGACAGTAATAATTCCTGCTCCAGTGAAGGAACTGGATCTGCAATAAGAAAGAAGGACATTACGACATACAGCCGGTGGTAGCTGGTCTATACTCCATCCATCTAATGTAAACTCACCTGACTGGGTGGAATAGCTGGCATTCATGCCTCCATCCCTTCAGGTACTTAAGGTTCATTAAATAGGGAAGGGTGTCCATTATGCAAGCAGGGAGGAGAGAACCTTATACTATACAAAGAATTTGGACTTCCCTCTCTCCGCAGCACATAGTGACTAACTGTCATGACACATATACTTTATTTTACTTTACTTTACATGTGTAACACGTTTCAGGTACACAAAATCTTAAGGGCGTACATGTGAGAAGTTATTGTGACACAAGGGAGAGGGAAGACATCTCACAACAAAACCTAATTTCCTTCATTGGATCCTCCATTACCAGTATATCAATCACGTTCATGAGGAGCCGGTGAGGAGATGGTGGGCTCACAATGCTCCTGTTCATTCCGGTAGGTAAGAGGCATGACAGGTGGGCCTATTGTCATTGCTTCAGGGTATGGTACGGAAGGCTGAGTGTATTGATGGTGCATGTATGAAGAGAATTTGTGAGGTTAGGGACCTTTGGGTGATGGCAGGTGTGATGGTTAAAGGAGGTGGGAGCGAGTGGGGACTAGAGTTAAAAGGTATGAGGGAACTGGGTTGGGGGGGTGAGTGGGAGTGCTGGTCAGTGACTGGGGAAGCCATAATGGTTTCCGGTCGCAAGAAAAATGTCAGGTGAATGTCTTCCAAGGTTGGATATGGTGTCAGGGGCTGATTTCTGGAGGAGTTGGGGTGGTGTCTGGTGTTGGTGCAAAGGTGTGTTGTAAGGTAGGTTGAAGAAGCATTTCACTGGGTTGGGTGACTTGGGAAAGGCCATAAGGGTTTAAGTCATGGTTTTAGAAGAGAGATGGGATGATGGGATGAGCTGTGCATTGAAGAGAGTGCCCTGGTAGTGAAGTGTCTGCTTGTAGGATATTCTTGAGGCCTACAGGGTTTGAGGGTTGGAGGGGCAGCACAGTGAAGGGTAGTTGCTAGGATAGCCCGGGCAGAGTTTAGGGATGTAAAGGGTGAGTCATGGGGGGGTGGAAGAGAGTAGGGAATGTGGGAGGGGAAGGGGATGGAAGGTCTAGTGGAGGAGGGGTCTGGTTGGTGCCGGATGAAATGCAGGAGACCTGGGATAGTCTGCTGGGATTGTTGGGTGGATGGTGTGGGGGAATATGTCTGGGAAGACCAGGGTTTGGGGACCTTTGTTGGGGGGGAACATTTTGAGGAGTGGCAGGTGGTAAGTAGGGGTGGGGTCCTCTGACTTCGGAGTTGCTTGAAATGGAGGAGTACCTGCAGCCTCTGCCTTAAGGTAGGGAGGTGCACAAGAATGGCAAGAGAGAGGAGAGCAGCTGCACTTGAGATTGATGATCGCAATGGCTATATGAGAGTGCAGGCAAATCTCTAATAGGCAGTGGTGTGCAGACGGGTGCAGGCGGAGGGGGGCAAGAGGTGAGAGAAACAGCGCCTAACTCCTGTGGAAGTAAAAGCAGGTCTGCAGCACTATTATATATAAAGATGCAATGTAGGCGCACAAAACATTAGCTACATTCAAAGCTAAAGCTACATTTAAAATACATTTTTTTTTTTATTTATTTTAATTTATAAAGCGCCAAACTGCCCTTGGGCATCGTGGTGCTGTTAAGAAGGATTACTTAGTTACATAAGTGCATTAGAAGGCATACATACATACATGTTGCTTAATACAATTCCAATAAGTGCTAAAACAGTGGTTACATAGATTGGAGGGCAAGTATATGGTGCCAACCACATGTTACATGGCGGCAGCTACATAAAGTTGTGAGTACAAAATCGGTAGGTAAGAGCATGGTGCCATATGTTTCATGGCATCAGCTACACACAGTAGGTGGTCAAAATTAGTGTGCATATACAGGTACCAACCAAAAGTTGCAAGGCAGCAACAACACATATATGTGTGGTTAAGGTCAATGGGTAAATGTGTGGTGCCAGGCACAGAATACAGAGGAGGCAGGCTACACATCGGTGCATGGTTAGTGGCAACATAGAATAGCATGGGGTAAGTCCCGCATTGGACGGTGGCAAGTGCATACTAGTAAATAGGTTTCCAATCAACGGGCAACAGCGTGGAGTACAACTCAAGGTATGGTGGGCAGCTAATAGACACTTACTGGGGTGGGGGGAGAGGGGGTGGCACAGGCGACTAATGGGGAGTGGGTGTGGGGTGTAAAGACATACAGATGGCAGTGGAGGGGTGGGGAGTACAGACATACAGGTGCAGCGGGGGGGTGGGGGGTACAGACATACAGGTGGCAGCGGAGGGGTGAGACGGGGATACACACATACAGGTGGCAGTGTAGGGGTGGGGGGTTTAGACATACAGGTGGCAGCGGAGGGGTGGGGGGTACAGACATACAGGTGGCAGTGGAGGGGTGGGGGGGATACAGACATACAGGTTGCAGCAGAGCAGTAGGGGGCACATGCAAACAGTGCTATCCCTGTGGCAACAGATGCAGGGCAGTGGCACAAAACCATAGCCAAATTCAAAATACAGGCCTACAGCACTATCCCTGTGTGAAAGTAGTGGCACAAAACAGTAACTAGCTTCGAAGATACAACTTTACAGCTAAATTCAAAATACAGGTATATGGCTCTTTCCCTGTGGGTAAAGATGCAGGGTAGTGACACTAATCAGTAGCGACCATATCCTGAACACCTATCAGAGGCGGCAAAGATGGGCAGGAGAGGCTTTGTCTGGGGCTCGAAGGCCGATGCAGGGAGCGCTGCAGCACTTAAATGCATAAATTCAAAGCTCAAATACCTGGTGATAGGATGCTGCAGGCCCTGTGAGGCAAGCAGGCTGCAGCAAGGTGAAATAGGGGCTTTTCAGGCTGCCTTTGGCATGTCTTTTCAGTGTTCTGGGTCTCGTGGTCAAGAGCACCAATTTGAGGCAGCTAAGGCAGGCAGTGGGTGGGGGAGGAGAGACTGGATCTACGGCCTGAGGGCCTATGCAGGGAGCACTGCAGCACTTAAATAAATACATTCAAAGCCTAGAGGACAACATACCTTGACTGGGGTGGCTGCAGGCACTGCGAGGCAATCGGGCTGCATCAAGGTGAAATGGGGGTCTTTCATGCCGCATTAGCTGTGTCTTTTTTCGGTGTTCTGGATCTAGTGACCCAGAGGCGAGGGCAGGCTAAACAATCTGTCTGCCACTCAAAGTGTTTGTGAGTATGCTGTCCTTATTTTTGCCAGTAAGCAGCAGATATTAAGCAGCAGTTTGAGCCACAGACTCAGTCTTTCAAACGTACAATCGTAAAGTAAGAAAAGCTATCCTGCCCCCAATGAATTCTCCTGGGACAGCATTGCCTTTCTTCTGTATGGGTCCTGGTATCAGACAACTTGAAAGTATGATGATTTGATGTTTGACCTTCCAGAGAACATACGTATAATGCAGAGTGCTGACGGGAATTGCTTTGTTCTTTAATCATTACCTATAACTACCCTAAGATACAATGGGTGTCCCTCAGCCCTGGGGAGAAATGAGAAACTGTACATTCTGAGGGCTCCCTCTTCCCATCATGTTGTGTTTAGTGGTACCCAGGAGTCAGGTGTGAAATATCTTTTTGTGCTTTTTATAAGGGACCAGATGGAGCCTTCCAATCTTCCACCTGACATGGCAAAGTTCTCTCACATTTGAACTCCAGATAAATTGATATCAACTGCAGAGGATCAGAGACATTGATATCACTGCATCTAAGTCCCCATCACAAGAGAATTTTGATGGCTAGTGTCTACCCCTCATTGGATCAGGATAGGGATGAAGTCCTTGAGAAAGAATTGGAGGAGCTCTGAAATATCCCCACTATGCAGCTCCTCATCTAGCTATAGGGTATAAGTATTCCCCATAGTCCTTCTTTGTCCAAATTCAGTTATTAAACATAATTTGGTCAAAGATAGAGAGCATTGGTAAATACTTATTCACACTTATTATTTTCACCAGTTCCTGGTAACTAATGTGGTACCTGTACTAGGGACTAGTGTGTGAATATATGAAGCTGAAGTCACTCTTTTTTTATTGACTTTTTAGAGACCTCTGAGTTCTCAAAAAAGTCAAACTTCATACTGCACCTCCTCAGAGGTACTCTGCCTTTCCTCTCCTTCCCTCAGAAGCTCACTGTCTCCCAAGCTCCGGTTCTCTCTAGGTTGGACTATTGTAACAGCTCTTTCTAAATCTACCTGACTCTACTCTCCGCCCTCTGCAACTTATCCAGAACAGGACTGCAAGACTTGTACTTGGCCTCAAGCCTTGGGATTGTATCTCTCCAGCCCTGAAATCTCTCCATTGGCTCCCAGTGGATGCGAGGATTAAAACCCTCTGCATTGTCCACAAGGCTTTCTGGCGCCTGGGTCCAAAATACCTTCAGCTATCCCTCCACAAATACCTCCCCTCTCAAGCTCTTCTCTCCTCTACCTCTAACTCCCTCCGGGTCAATCATTTTTCAAAGAAACCAGCTCAGGGTAGATCTCTATCTTCGACTATCTTTGGCTGGAGCCTCCCTCTGGAACAGCCTCCATGCCAATCTAAAACTTGAGGAGAACCATCTCCGGTTCCGGAAGAACCTCAAGACCTTCCTCTTTGCTTCTGCCTTCGCTCCCATTCTCCCCTGTTGATCTTCTCTCTATTGGCACTATGCACCTGGCCACCCTCTGTCCCCTGGCCCAGGTACCTGCTCATCCTGACACCCTCCTGCACTGCCTCCTAGCCACTCCTTGTACTGGGGACTGTATCTGTACCCATACAGCTCTCCCATTTTTCTTCTTTTTCTGCACTTATCAGACTTACCCTGTCTGCTGCTTTAAACACAGCACTTACCACTTGCTGGCTGCACTACCACTGTTTATTGCCTCCATTTTATATTTATTTGTATTTATTATTATTTATCTACTCCTCTGCTCCTCACCTTCCACTCTTCCCCTTCCATTCACTTTTCCCCTTTCCCTTTCCCATGCACTTGCGTGTTCTCAATGTCACTGGGCCTAGTAAGATCGTGGTTGTTGTTGTGTTGTGTTTTCCCCTGTTCCACTCCCTTGACTAGTCACGCTCTGAAACACTTGTGTACGAGCACGATACAAATAAAATATCATATCATATCATAATGAGGTCTGAAGGTTGCAAGTTTGAGTGCCTACAGTTAAATTCACACTCATAATAGACTCGACTCAGTGCTTCTGTGCATGTGGTTTGGAGTTGATGAGACTGGCACAAAAGTCAAAGGGCCTCATTACGACCCTGGCGGTAAGGGGTTAGCGCCAGCGTTAGCTGCGCCGACCCCTTACCGCCAATCACGAGTTCCCTTTCCGCCATGGCGGATTTTACACCTGCTTCTAGCGGGTGTAAAAAACCATGGTGGTAAGGGAACTTGATGTTAATTACGCCACCGTAATTTACGGTGGCGTAATTAACGCCTTCCCCACTCCCATTATGCCCTATGGGGCAAAAATGGGAATGGGGAAGGGTAAATGGGGATTGGGGACTTACCGCCCCGCCGACCTCGGAATGGGGCGGTAAGTCCGCCAACCACCATGGCGTAAACGTAGTTTACGCCATGGTGGTAAAGTCACGGCCCAGGCGGTAACTTACCGCCTGGGTCGTAATGAGGCCCAAAGAAATTAGCATCTGCATGCCATGTACAATCATGCAAAGATGTGCCTGCACAATTGTGGATCTAATCGATGTGTGAATTCACAAATTAGGAGATCACGGTTGCACTTTGTGCAATATTGACCTATAGCTGATTAGTGTGTGCTTATAAAACATCTGCAAATGATAACAACAACCAAAAGTTGTGGAACAAACATGTGACATGCAACAACATGTATTCTTCAACAGGGCTTGAACCACAATGAGCAAATAAACCACACAGTCACAATAAAAGTATAGCAAAGTGTGCACGTAAAGAAAACATTGAATAAAACAGGGTGTGGAGTCTCTGAACATTGAAAGGTACACAAGGTACTCAAGTTCTTCAAACAATTGGATTGGAAGAAAGGACTGAGAGCAATATTGACTAGGAGAAGCCCACCAGGAATAAGAACTTCAAAGACCAAGACGTAGATGTGCTAGCAGCATTAATGGAATACAATTAAGGGCATTAAGATGATACTTCGAATTAGGGGGCACGGGTGAGAACCACCATTTCTGAGAGGATTACATTCTTGCATGTGGTTGCCTGGAGCATAAATATTTCGGAGAGTTCACGCACACACAGAAAAAAGGGATGCGAGTAAATGCAGATCTAAGCAAAGACATGACCAATAGAGAAGGGGGTGAATCTTCCACTATAGAAAGCCCAAGTACAGCACCAACTCTGACTCAAACAGATAAGGTTGTGACATCACACATAAACATGACCACTGTGACTGCCATTGGACGACTGGACAGAGCAGCCCCTTAAACAGGGACTTGCAAAAGTGTCAGGACACATACGGGGCAGAGAGGTCTACAATGTCCTCAGAACCCAGTACAGTCTAATTGCTGAGCCGCCACTATGATATTGTGTTGTCATGAAACTGTATCTTGTGATGAATGTCTGCACATATTAAATATATTTCAACTTTTCCAACTTTTTAAGTCTCCACCCTCATTCGTTTTACCTACATACAATGTCCCATCATCAGAGATTGAAGATACTGATGATGTGTTTGTGTAGGTGCCAGTATTTGAGCAGAAGGGAAGGAAAGAGAAATAATCCCAACTGGCACCTCTCAAGGAGATGACATGCCCAGAGAATTTGCACTACCATCTCAGACAATGGTGAATGTCACCCAGATACCAGTGACATCACCATCCCAGACAAAGGTGGATGACAACCAAACAGCAGGCACTGTCCAGCCTAATCAAGAAGCTGTGGTGAATACTCCTCTACGGATAAACACAGTGCCATGTCCTGGAAGATGGTCTATTTCCAAGCCTGTATTGAGAAGGTATAAGAGCAACCGATTACTCTCCACCACTTGGTTATTAGGAACGCACAAACCAACATCAGAGCTACAATAGAGGAAGGACAATAGGGTGTGAAAAACGGAGTTAGTCACACACACAACATGTACACAAACGGCTTGCAAGTTACCAAATGTGCCTCTAAATGGCCATCCTACTAAAGAAGTTGATATGGAGAACTTTCTGGACTATCTAGCTCTCATGGCAGCACAATCAAGCAACAGGAATGCCTCCTTCCATGCCAGTGTATGAGCTTCCAGTTCAGATGTTGTTAGGCAGAATCCCGTGCAGTTCCCTAAGGGACCACTACCCAGGATTAGGACTACAGGTGAGAGCAATAAATCCCCTTTGGTATCAGTCTGTACCACAAAGATTTAGTTGGTAGCTGTGGCTAAGCAGTCAGACTTATCTCAAGAGGGAGATGAGCAGTATTCAGGGTTTACACAATAGGTATCACAGTACTATGGAACAAGGAAACACTGACCAAAGCTTTGTATCAAAAAGAGAATATGTATTTATTTTATACACATCTAGTTCAACACATGAATCACAGTTTAGAAAGTAAGTTAAAATTTAGTCAAGGAAAAGTATATACAACTCCCTATTCAATTGTAGAGAAATTTGCAGTAGAGTGAAAACTGAGCAAAACGGCACAGTGAAAACCAACTACAAATGGCACCCTATCAATTAAACAAAAGGGAGGGAAACCACAAGTTAAACTGAAAATATCTTCAGGCACCCCTGAGAAACACTTCCCTGAAGTTTTGTGAACAAGTAATGCACAGTAACACTTTAGCAGAAAGATAAGTAAATGAAAACTGAGCAAAATGGCACACCACAAGTTAAAACAGTAGGAAGGAAGAGGGGTTTAGAAGATTTAGGTACATCAACACATTTCTCATTGAAAATCAATCTAGTGAGAGCAGATCTAACAAATCAGCCAGAGTCAATAGGCCTGAGCCAGAGTCAGTGGTACAGGACCAAGAGTTTAGGAGCAAAAATGTTCTTGTAGCTGCAGTCAAGTCTTTGGTAGACGAATATTGAAAAGGTCGATGCGAGGCGAAAGACAATGTTAAGAGAGCGGGTGATCAACCCAACAAGTAGATAAAGGATTTAAAACACCTTTAGGGCTACCACAGAGAAAGGGAGGCCTGGCGGAACAATTTACCTTAAACGTGAAGAAGTGGCTCCTGCGGTGGCGGTTGTTCCTGGTAGTTCCTGCAGGTCGAAGGGTCCAACAGAGGAAGAGAGGTTCTCGTCGTGGAGGAAGGTTCGAGTCGCTCCACTACCCAGGGATGAAACCAGCCGCGGTGCTGCCAAACAAAGTTTAAAAGGTACGCTCCTTTTCATCGAGGTCTGGGTCGCTAGCTGCCTGGCTATCCGGTCTCCAAGTGCTGGGCACTGTCGATTCGACCAAGGCAGGTTCGGGGAAGGGATGAGTGAACTGGTTGGTCCCACCAGCTCAAAGGAAGAAGGCTCTTTTGCTGAAGATCTCCTCTCGTTGTGTGGAAGAAAAGTGGTGAGACAATCTGGCAGGGCTTCACCAGTGGCGTAGATGCCGAAGATGTCTGTGGTTTCTCTCCCCTTCGGTTCCGTAGTTCCAGTGGCGACATCTTGCTCTTCCAGTCCTCAGGAACCTGCTTTTATGCAGAAAGAGACCCATTCATACAGCCTAGCTGTCACTCACACAGTGGAGTGGTCTTCTTGGCGGGAGACCCTCCAGCCTATCAGGATAGAGTGCGACCTGAGTTTCTGCGGCAACTCTGTCCAGGGGTTCTACTCCCCTTCCCAAACAACAGACCCACCCCAGACTCAGAGGCGCCGAAAGGAGGGCTTCTTGGTAGAAGCCCGCCAAAAGAGCGAACAAAGCATCCCTGACCTGGGTTAGGAGTTTAGAGTAAGACACGAGAAAGAATTTATATTAAAGTCCTGGCAAATAAAACCTACCTGAGTAAAGTTAATAATAAAATAAACCAGCAGTATATTAGAGGCTGTCAGTAAAAGTGTTAGCCTCGAACAATGGGAAAATCCCATAGGGAAATATTCACGGTTGAATATTTATGGTAGTAACCACTGCCACCAGCCAAAAACTTTAGAGAGCGGGACTTTAAGGTACCTCGAAAATGAACCCAAGGGAAAAACTATTAACCCCTTCCAGTACCTCCATAGTACGATGGGTGGTACTGGTAACGTTCATAAGATTAAACTAGTAAAGTCAATGGGGACTTTACATGCCCTGGGAGACAGTAGTCAGTCCCAGAGTATGGAGTCTATGTTTGGCGGTCGCTATGACACGCCTGTATCACTGCACTGAGGGTGCTGTGTAACACATGTGAATAAAGATTGTTCCTATGGGTGAGAGAAAATCCCATAGGCATTAAACACAAAAATAGCCTAGAACACACATAGAAAACATGCCTAAGAGTGGGAAAAAGAGTATCACGCTTAGCAGGTAAAAAGAAACAAACCCTTCAAATCCAGCAAAGCTGCTGGGGGACTCTATAGGTAGGGGAAATTAGCCATAGAATGAGAATTCTCCCTAACAGATGCCCTGTGGGGAGCACATTCCAACCCCATCTGGTAATGGCCAAATGTCTCTTAACATGTACATGCCAATCGTGGCTATGCAGAGATCAGATGTTAGCTCTGTTCAAGTGATTTAATTTGGTTGACAATTTCTTTGGTCGTTTGTCTTTTCCACTGATGTGAAGTGGAATATTTTTTCTTCCATTGTTTGTATATCTTGCTCGTGCAGGTTGTTTTCATTTTTTGTAGTTGAATATTTGACCCAGTGTCTTTGTAGGGTAAACCCCCATCAACAAGACATATACATGACAATCCTTTTGTGAAAAGAAGAAGAGCTTTATGTGTATATCAAAAGGAAATGGTGGCATTTTTTTTAAGTCACTTCCTCATAGCACTCTCTCCTCTTCAAAGTGAACAGTACATTATAACTGTGAAAATTGTCATCAGTGACACACAGGATATACAATGTTCACTCCCCACCCTCATTGGCTACCACGTATAGAGATACTACTGATCACATATGAACCCCCAGTCCATTAGCCGCATCCTCTTTGATTCCAAATGCTTCACATGTGGGATTCAATCTCTTCACCTTGGGTTACTGTTAGTTGATGGGTTATGATACTAGAATCACTGCCCTGCCCTGAGACTAATCACGTGATGTGCACCTGGGCATCAACATGAGCTCAGTATATAACTTTGCGGTCAAACTGGTCCTTGAAAATAAAGCAACTCTTTTTTTTTCAATGCAGGCACACAGGCGCCCCCACCATACCCTCCTATTCCGCTAAAGTCTTCCACATGCACTCTCATGCTTGCATTGTAACCACAGCATAGCATAACCTCTAAGCTCAATGTTTATTACCAATGTGAAATGTACTCGGTAACTCGGTTTACATCTGTAAACACATTCCTATGCTTGTGTTCATGACTAAGTCTGCTGTAACAGCGCCACGATGCCCCAGGGCAGTTCTGTGCGCTTTATAAATGCAAATAAATAAATAAATACCCCCCGTCCCAACCTTATATGAGTTGGCATCACCCTTTGCTTTCCCTGGTCGAAATCATGGTCCCAGTTGTCCTCTGCTCCCCCCTTATCAGCTACTCCTCCCAGGTCGGCATGCCTGGTTCTCTTGCAGGTCTCACTAATCTGTTTAATTTGTGAAAGATTTAGGTGGTCTGCTCACAGACATCTGGTAGTTCAAATGGGATGACCATGATCCCAGAGGGCGCTGGTGTCCTAAATCTCAAGTTATGTTTCAGCAGCTCAAGACCTCTGCCCTGGCTCCTATAGGTTTGTCCTTCGTGACCGTCCACAGCCCTACTCGTGTTCGATGTTTACATTCCTTTTTAATTTCACAAAGCTCTAACAAGATATAATTGTGTTTGTGTGCGTGTGTGTAGGTGTTCCCTCCCTCGCCTGGAGTGGGGGTGGGATATTCGGGAACAAGGCCTCATTGTTCTGTGTTCTCAACAAAGCCTGTGAGTGCCCAGGCCTAACTTCAAATATGGTGGCACTGCATTATTTGTTGTCATAGTGTGGGAACTTGCACACGTTGTGTAATGTGCAAACTTTATATTTGACTACTATACTTTGAAGTGGCTTTTAGTTCATCTTGGGCTTACCTGAATTTCTACAATCAGTGTTCCCCCTCTATTCCTCTATGCCCACAGAACACCACCCGACCCCCTGTAACTGCCAGTGTTTGTTTCCCATGTTTTAGTATAAAATTTGCAACCTCAATCATTTGGGAGGGGTTGGAATCTGAATGTGCCTCACAACATTTCCCCCTTTAGTTAATCCTCTATTAACTAATCCCTCCTTATCTCTCCTCCTATCTGCTTCATCCTCAGGGACCCACACACTGCACACATGTTGTAAACTCTCCCCATCTCGGGCGTACTTCTCTGGGGTACATGTAAGGTAAATACAACCCTGATCACCCACTAAGTCAACCAAGTGTGCCAAATAATTCTCTGGGTCTGGTGGGGGAGAAGTCAGTGTCCCGGGTGGGGGGAGGGTCTATGGGCCTTTCAATTCTGACAATGCATGACTTATTTGGATCCTCCCGCTGTGCCTGCCCATTTTGTGACCAGAGAGAGACATTCCTGCCCCCTATTGTGACCATCATCATTGCACTGTTCACGATTGTCTTTGCACAACTTCGAAGTTGTATATGGCAAGTGCAAAATAACACCAGCAGAAGCACCACGATGGGGACCAATATCTTCACCACTGCTCCGAGACATGTTGGTGCCCATGAGAACATTGTGTCAAACCCATCTCCGTCCTGCACCCCTGCCTCACTTTCCATGTCTGTCTTCAACTTGTGTAAGTCCCCTATAATGTGTCATAGTGACCCGTTTTCATTTGGGAGACGTGCATGCAACATGACAGTCTGATCTTTTTGCATATGCCCCCTTCCATCCCTGTCAAAAGGTACAAAATGTACTGGTTTTGGAGGGTAATTGAACTAGATTGCCCCCATTTTCACTCTTGATAGCATTCAGGTTTTGTTCTGTTTCATTTGCCAACTCAATCATCTCTCACTTGGCAATCTGTGGCCACTTGGCATTTGCTGCTTCCTGAACCCCTGGCATTGGAAGGGAGGCAACGATATACAGGTGTTATTTTTCTGGGATGGCTTTGAGCAATTTGGACAAATCACCATCTAAAAAATGTGATCTAATCTGTCGTTTCTTCAGTGAGCAGTTCTCTCTTTTCGCCCATGGGGGTTGGATCAAAACTTTATTCTGTTGCTGTATGACATGCTTAGGTACAATTACTTTTACTTCAGGCACCACGAGAATAGCTGAGTGCAATGTTGTCAACACAGGCACCTCACCAGGATGATGGAAGATGCAGGTGTGTTTGCTGACCGCATACCCTGTAATATCAATGGGAAAAGACATTTTCTTTTTTATTTGCAATGAGAACAGTTGCACAACAATAGCACCATATTGATATCGCAAAATAAAAATACGCTTATAGACAGGATACATTGTTGATGACATAGATGTGAGGAATATCCTACTGTAATCAATACATGTACCACAGGTCTGTTATCCAAAACAGCAATTCACAAAAAAACATTCTGACAATATTTATAGAAGGAAGTGATGCATAGGGCACACTCCTGCCATTGGAGAGGTGCAGCCAATTCCGCAGTTCCTTGACTTTGACCACAAATAGAGTGGCATATTCTGGCGTATAATGTCCATTATAGTGTGTCTCTCTCCACCTGCAGAAAAAAGCTAAAGACATAAACTTAGTCTCCTGGATGTAATTGAAGAGGCAGTGAGCTTGCAGAATTTGGTGCAGCACTGTTCTCTTCTTCCACTTATCATGGCACTATCTGGCGAGAAAGGATTTTAATGACTTAGTTAATTCAGTCAAATACAACTTAAACTCATCTCCTAGAATTGACACAGCCCTGTGAGCATCTGTAGCACTATACACAGGTGATAGCATTGTGTGCATATGTCTCCGGTCACTATGTCAGGGCTGAGTCCTTAACCTGAAAAGGGACAGAGGCAGGCAACTGACCCATTAGTATGGCTGGCACACTTGATGATGGCGACAAGTGTTGGCTGTGAAAGAGCATGAAGCAATCAGTCTCAGTGTGCTACAATCTGTCTAAGAGGGCTGCATGCTTTAATGGGGACCCATCTGCTCTTCGAAACACCTCTCCTCTTCCATCTTGACTATTCTGAGTGCGCGATTGCTGTCACATAAACCGAGTCTGAGTAAATCATCACTCGACATCCCTGTGCAGCCTCTAGCACCTCAATAAGAGCAAGAGGTTCTTCTGCCTCAGCAGAATAATGTACAGGTAACCTTTTTTGGATAAAAACCTCATACTCTCCACCCACAAACCGGACCACTGCTTCGCCCCTATGTCGCTGACCTGTCTCCTAGTCAATAAGCACTGACTCATCAACAAAGAACACCTCTCCGTCATCAAGGGCTCAATCATGTGCTTTGGGTATGTGATCATCTGAGCCCTCGTATGTGGCACAGTCAAGAATGTCATCAGAGTCAGTAATGTGTTCTGTCGAGAAGGTAGCTAGGGCTTTCAGTTTTACAATGCAAAATGTGGGTCGACAGACTGGAGAGAATAACTTCATATCTGGATGCCCTCTATGTTGTCAATGTAGACACTGCATATTTGAGTACATAGTTACTAAACACTCCGTGGTAATTGTGGCTCACTTCTCAATAGCAAAATTAGCTTCAGCTAATGCATGTTCACATGGGATCTGTCCTGACATACCACTGTAATAGGCTAGAAGTGTGTGACCCATAGTGCTATGTTGTGTCAAAACTGCCGTCATCATCTGCCTATAAGAGTGTGAGAAAAGATAGAACTCTTTAGTGTAGTTGGGGGTTGATAGGACAGGAGCAGTGGAGATTACATCTTTCAACTCCTGAAAACTCATTAGTCCGAGTAATGACAGGGTTGGTCTGATGTGCATCTTTAACAGCTTGCAATAGTGGTTGGGTGTATGATGAATAGTCAAAGATCCACACCCTACAATAGTTACACAACCCCAAACATGTGTGCATGTCTTTAACTGTTACTGCCTAGGTTGTTGCAAGCACAGCTGCAGCATTTTCTGGAGGTACTCTCTTATCATTTACTGAGATCAATTGTCCGAGATACAACACCTCCTGTTGACAGTACGGTAATGTTGTTCTAACCACCTTGTACCCTTGTTCGGCCAACAACTGTAACAACACAATGGAGTCTTCCCAGCACTGTTACTGTTATTGTTACTACTGTATCTTCATGCAGAACCCTTTTTCTAAAGTTTCGGGGGGACTCACAGTACCCCTGTGGGAGTCTAGTATGTTGGAACTGCCTCTGGGCAAACAAACACAGTGAGATATTGAGAATCTGGGTGCAGAGGGACAGAAAAGGAAGCAATCTTGATATATATAACAGTGAAATGTATGGACTCAGTGGGTATATTACACAGTATTGTGGTATGGTTAGGGACCACAGTAAACTCTGCCTGTAGTATATTATTAAGAGGGTGCTAATGCTGAATCATTCTCCAACAACACCCCTTCGATTCTTTCACAGGATACATGGCCATATTACATGGGGAATTTGATGGTACTATAATGCCTTGGGTGTAGGAGGTCCATAATGATGTTGTATACACCTTCTTCAGCTGCTTTGGATAATGGATACTGTTTCACTCTGGGCAACACTGCACATTGCTACAATGAAATGCATATTGGTGTGAAACTGCCCTAATGTCCTACATTGCGAGGGTTACTTGTCCCTACTGCCCTGCCAGGGTAGTCCTGCATGTCCATTACCTCACCTGACAAAGGGAATCCTCCCTCACTAATACACAACTTCTTTGCACCTGTGTCCACCATGAAAATACATGTTTTTTTTTCTCCATGCCAACCAAGGGTTCCTCTTCTGGGTTGGCAGTGACAGATATAACTGAGCACACTAAAGCTCTCTGTGGGCTGTCATAGTCTGGGTTTATGTTTGTTCCTGGAAAAACAAATGGATTCCCTCCAATGACAGTGGCCCCTTGATAATGCAGCACTGTGCTGTTGGGTACTCTGCTACAGTTCTGCACTTGATGGCCCTGCTGCTGGCTAGAGTGTACTGCATAGGTAGGTGTGCCACCAGAAACTGGGGCTGGCAGCGGCAGAAATTATGGTGGGGAGTAGGCAGGGTAGCGGGCAAAGGCACTGCAAATGGAACTGCTGGGGCCACTTGTAAATAGGGTTGAGGGTACAAGATGGGCCCTCCCTGAGGGTACAGGGGCATCTGCTGCTGTGGGTACACAATCACTTGTCTACGCCTACATTCTCTCAAAAAAGTGACCCAATGTGTCCACATGTCCAACACAGTCCTGCTCCTCTTCCTCGGTGCCCCATTCCTACAAACCCCCCAAACCCACCTCATCCTCGCCGTGCACCTGAAACTCCCCATCTCCCTCCCTGATACCCCCCAGGGAAACCTCCTTGGTACTGAGGTGGGTACCTACTATTCCAATCGAAATCACCTCTGCAACCAGGTGCTGCTCATGCATCAGCCCGGAGCACTCTGGGCTCTGCCTGCCCTTCTGTCTGTACCGCCGTTACTGCCCCTTCCAACAGAAATTCCACCAATTTCTTCTGAATCCATTTTGCATACTCTATTTATGACGTTTCCTTCTCGGTTTCCCTTAACCGTTTGCAATAATGTACAATATTGGACTGTATTTCTGCCAATCCGTTAGCTTCAATCCCCACTATCTTATCAAAGGTGTTCTTTAATTCCGCCGTGAGTCCTCCTTTCAACACAAAATAAAAGAATGGAATCGCTAAATCCAACAAATCTCCTGTCTCTGCCCTCCGCATCTCATGAATTTCAAAATATACTGAGCAGGGTCTTCACGATCCCGCATTGTCAACTACATTATCAATTGAAGATCTGGCATATCTGGGTATCTGCGCTGCAGCACCACTTATACTTGAGGCCTAATGTCATGGAAATGTGCTCCATCATGGCTATCATGTCCTAGCTTCACTCCCGGAAACCCTGCTTTAACCCAAATGTCATCTGCCAGTGTAGTAACAAATACACTATTCACATCTCCCACTGCCAGGGTAACATTGGTGGTCTGCTTTTCAGAAGCATATATAGACTTACCCCTCTGGCTGTAAGAGACAGAAGTGTCTTTATTATATTCTTTTTATCCATTTGGGCATGTGGTATGTATTGGGCCCTCCCTGGCCCCTTATGGAATAATGGAAACTGCCCCCACTGTCTTGGTCAGTTTCTTCTTCCCCGCCTAGTTTCTTTTTGCCACTGCCATATGCCCACACCTATTTCTCAACCTAGGTCCCCACACACTCTCCACCCGTGGTGATGCTGCGGGGGGCTAGTCTTCATCTTCTAACTCATCCCCCATATCCCACTCCTCATCCACTGCTTGCGTCCTTTCATTGTCATTATCAGACAGTACCGTTCCATAATTCAAACTATGTGCCCGCCTTCTCCTCTCTCCTCCCTCTCTTTCTCTATGTGTGCATCCTTAATTGCAGAACTGTCAATTCTAAACAAAATGTCTTCTGTTCTCCATTCATCAGTCCCAGCAGGCACTTGCTGTCCATCTCTCCTATCTAACTTTAACCTTGCTAGCTCTTCCTCTGCCTTTCTCACTGCTTCTTTCAACTCCTTCTATGGTTTCCTATCTAATTCCTCTTGTGCTATAGCGCTCGCAGCTGCAGACACTACAGGATTGGGGAGGTTCTGAAAATGGGCCTGTGTGGGTAGTAGGGGAGCAGTAGTGGGCAAAAGGATGTAGGTGGGATTTGTGCACCTTCTACAGAGAACACTGGGGAAGGGGGTACTGGAGTGCTCGGGTGGTGGACATGACAGTGGTCGGGACACAGATTATGCGCAGCCCATCCACCATCTTAAGGGGGATCAGTAGGGACATCTTTCAAGTTTTCCACCATTTTCCACAGCTCCAACACTTCCTTTCTGTTTTTCAACTTTTTTTCCTCTGTATCTGGCTGCTAAAAACAAAAACATATTGCTCAAAATGTCTTTATCATGTGTTTTCTGTTCTTACCATTGCTTAAACATCCCCTCATTGTTCTCTGCTAGCCATTCTTTATGATATTTGTGGATCTTTCTTAATATAAGGGAAAAGCATTACGCATACACTCCAATGGGTATTTCAACTCGATCACAGCCACCCCCTGCCACCCTTATGCATTGATTTGTCTATCCACACCTCGAACCAGTGGGGCTGTATCCACCCGATACCCCTCTTACCCTCACACTGCCAATACCCCAAGCTTCCCCCTCACTCACACATCCCCCGTGCTCTTCTCACACACATCATCACACCACCCACTACTCTCTTCTCAAACAACAAAATAAGGCCCCACCTGGGCCTTGCATCATCACAATAAAAGAAACAATAAAATCACAATAAAAACTACTTTCCATTCCCTCACCTCCTGTAGATCAGGAGAGGAGATCCCAGTCGTCAAAGGGCCTCTACCACAACTATTTATTGTTCTCAGACTCTCCTTATACAGGACGAGAGATCCCAAAACCACCACATATTCAGTGCCTCTATCCTTTTCCTCCGTTGCACAGTACTGTATTCTTCCCCTGTAATAGGAAGGGTCCAGTTAGACCTCAATCCTCTATATTATAACCAAACCAACCTATATACAATGCCACATTGTCTTCCACATGTTCCACTCACTGCTCGCTAATTAGAATCACACCATTCATCACACCTTGAAACACTCTCACTCCCCTCTGTTTCCTGGGTTGTTTTTCTCTGTGGAATGCACAATCCGGGTACAGCAACCCACTCCAAAGAACAGACAGCAATTCTGATAACACAGCTCCTGTAAACCTCTCCAAGGAACATGCAAAGGGACTGGTCACTGCAGGTGGGTGTAGCCCATCCTGATGTATGGCCAGGAGTCCTCTGTCCTCGTGAGGGAGTCTGGGATCACGCAAGGGTCACCAATTTTGTAAGGTGAACCTCCAATAACCAGACAGATAAATGAGAATCCTCCAAGGAGAAAGTCTTGAAGCACCCTTTTGTGAGAAGAATAAGAGCTTTATTTGTATACAAAATGGAAATGGTGACAGGAGTTTATAAGTCCACTGCTGCAGAGTTCTCTCTCTTCTTCTTAGCGAACAGCACATTGTAACTGTGAAATTCGTCATCTGTGACACACACAATATACATTGTTCATCCACCACACTCATTGGCTACCACCTATATACATATTACTGATTACATATGCACCTCCGGTTCATTGTCCACATGCTCTTTGACTCCAACTTCTTCATAAGTGGGCCTCAATCTCTTCTCCTTGGGTTACTGTTAGCTGATTGATTCTGTTACTAGAATCACTGCCCTGCCCTGAGGTCCAATCATGTGCTGTGCAGCTGGGCATCAACATGAGCTCAGTGGATAACTTCATGGTCAGCCTGGTCCTTGAGAATAAAGCAACTCTTTTCTCAACCCAGACGCACAGCCACCCCCACCATGCCTCCCGTCGCAATCTTATGTGCATTGACATCACCCTTTGCCCTCACTGGTACAGATCACGGGCCCAGTTGTCCTCTGCTGCCCCCTATCAGCTACTCCACCCTAGGGGGTGCTGGTTCTCCTGCAGGCACCACTACTCTGTCTAATGTGTGACAGATTTAGGTGGTCCGGTAGTTCAAATGTGATGAATGTTATCTGGGGGGTGCTGTGTCCTAAATCTCATTGTATGTTTTGGCAGCTCAAGACCTCTGCTCTGCCTCCCAAGGGTCTTTCCTTCATGACCAGCTGCAGCCCTATTTGTGTTAGGTCATTCACATTCCTTTCTAATTTTGCAAAGCAATAACAAGATACATTTTTGTGTGTGCGAGTGTTCACTGTAAGAGGATTCAATTCAGCACTACAGCTAAGTTAACGCCTAGTCTAGAATACTGAATGAAAACCCTTATTGATATATCTTTATGTCCAGTTCATGCGTTCTGGATGACTACCCCTATATAACACCCCTCTCTTGGAATCCCCCTGACCCCACTGAGCCAAGAAGTAGTTCTGTTTTGCAAGTTTAAAAGGTTTATTTGATAAATTAAAATATATATATATATCACACTTTATAATAAATTAATAATTGAATATCACCCTTAATCTGATATGATAAAGATTAACAATGGAGAATCTGGCACTAGCACACTTCTTTATAATCACTAATGAGTTGACATGAAATGGATAAGATAGCACACTGGTAAATAGGTACAGAAGTATAATGTGGTAGAGAATGCTTTATAGAGTTCAACTGGATGTAATGTTGAATGAAAATGCAATACAGAAAATACTCAATATGATTTCAACAAACACGCTAATCACTTTTCTCTGGCAATCCCCTCCCCCCCTTGATGCAATGCAAGGAAATGGAAGGAAGCACACAGTTCTCAGAAATGCAATCAAATGTGATTCAGTTCACCCCAGCAAGC
The DNA here is from genome assembly GCF_040938575.1 of Ambystoma mexicanum. Lineage (NCBI taxonomy): Eukaryota > Metazoa > Chordata > Amphibia > Caudata > Ambystomatidae > Ambystoma > Ambystoma mexicanum. Next base: position 537,975,825 of record NC_090937.1, read on the forward strand.
TTAGACTACAGAAGTTTGAAAACACAGGCCCAAATTGCTTTGATATGTGCTGGCAATGAATTAAAACATATGCTAAAATGCTTTTAATTCCCTTTCAGAGGTTCAGGGTGAGTGGTATCTAGTTAATATTAGTCCAGGCTCACACTAGCAATGAGGCAGGGATAGTTAGCAGGTTAAACGAATTTCTGGCAAATGGAAGGCAAGCAGCAGCAGTTTTTACATGTGAAGAAATTTGCAAATCGCGGTAAAATTCGCGAATGCGTGTTCCGCGATTGCGGTAAAAGTATAAGGGGTAGGAATGCGGTTCTAGGTTCGTAGGAAAGCCACGATTCTAAGCTTTCAGATAAAAGTTACTGCAAGTCTCTAGCCCAAACGGTGCAGCTTGCAACTAGGAAATGACAAGTGACAGCTTTACAAATGACAGGTGACAGTTAGGAGGCAGTTCTACGTAGATTAAATAGATTGAATTATATTATTTTAACTAGGAGATTGGTTCTGCACAGTTTTCCAGGTACTCACACTATATTCTTGAGTGAAATGGGCCTCGCCATGGATCTGGTCAGGTTTTAAACTCGCCTCTGGTCTCTGCACTTCACAGTGATCTGGGTCAGCTCTCTCTGGTTCTCTGGTCTGGGTCTCTAGTTCTGGATAGATTGAAGTCTCTAGTTTGGCTCTCTGGTGGTTTGATGGAGGTAAAGTATGGATTTTTCCGGCAGAGCGTCCCGCTGCAGATGGAATTGAAGGTCCCTTTCTGTCCTGTCTGTCTGCTTTTATGTGTTTAGAATGTGGGTGTGTTCTAGCATCACTGACCCTACCTCTCTCTCAGCTTCTAATTGGTCAAACTTCCATTTATCATTTGATTGGGGAATGAACTGTGAGTCAGAGGGATGTCATTTTATGGCTTGCAGATAGGACACTCCTCTGTCAGATTGCACACATTCTATATTTGATAATAAAAGACATATTTCACAGTTACACAGTTGCTTGAAATTACATATACATGGTGTGGCTGAATTTAGCCATGTCTCTGTCCAAATCTGCTGTTTCTAAGAGCTTGCATTCAGAAATGGCACATAATTGACTTTTTAACTGATTTTTCAATTTCTGACATTGACCCAACTTTACATACATGTGCGCAGGGAGTATGGACATTAACTGATGAAGTTTCAGATTTTTAACATGCATACATTTAGAGTAATATCCACTTTTCCGCTAACACCCCCCTGAACATACCACCGGTTCTAAAAACCTCTTAAACTGTGGGCAGAAAAATCACAAGAATTATGGTATCATTTATAAAATTTTCACATGTCCGCTCTATGAGTTATTCATCTTTTTAGAGTTATGTTCTGGCTCCAAAGGGGTGTGGTTTCCTCTCAGCACAAGGTAGAAATACTGGTTTATCCAGTTCTGCCAAGCCATCTTGCTCTCACAGGCAGTGCCCCTCCCCTTTCCTCGGGAGGAAGCCACTTTTTACGACCATTTACGACTCCTGCCAATAAAACCTTTGCCTGAGCAAGGACAGGGCTTTGTTCACTTTCCTGCAGAGCACAGGTAATTCAATTATCAGATAGATGGCATATCCTTAGTGTGGCCAGCAAAAAGGCAGATGGGCCTGGGAACACAGTTGTGACTCAAGTTTCACTCCTGATGGGGGTAGTTGCCAGGCAAATTGGAATCTCTTTAAGCTGTCATTTCTGTTCCCCAGTTTCTGCATTCAAATAAAACTAAACATTTTCACATATGCAGCTAGAAGGCTGATTCTAAGTTTAAAACTATGACATATAAACAGTTACAAAGGCATGTGACACCAAACACAGGTCACTCATTTAATCTAAACATTTTCGATTTTAGTGTCTTTAAATCCAGTGCAACTTAAACTGCTGCAATCCACAGCTCAGCCAGTCTTGTTATAAACCTTCAAGTCACTTCAGAATATCACTTTACGTTGTATCCACCTCTCAGTAAGTCTTTCTTTAGCCTGCTTTGGGTTCATTCAGTTTTACACAAAAAAGTAAAATCTGGTGTGGTTTTAAAATGCCGGCTTTTGGATAGTGGTGAGTACTGGTACTGCACCCCTTTTTGGGATTTAAGAAAATGAATTCCCAACAGTTATGGGTTTGCTTTTGGCAATCAGCATTGCCATTCCCAATGGTTTCAGACTACTGTGTGGGTAGTCCAATGGTGGTTTTAGGCAGTGTCCTTCTGTGCCCATAACATCGGCAAAATGAGTGGCAGCCTATTCTTCATGCATTTCCCTGTGCATTTTCTGGGAAGCTCTGGCCATCATGAGGTTTTCCATGTCAGTACTGCACAGTTTTGAGGTAGGGCTCGGATGCATGGGTAAATACATCCCACATCACTACCTTGCCTGGAGGGGGGGTGGGATATTTGGGCACAAGGCATTGTTGATAGGTTGGGGACTTGCACCAGTTGTGTAATGCGCACAATGTATATTTGACTATTATACTATGAAGTGGCTTTTTGCTTATCATAGGCCTACCTGAATTTCTACAGTCAGTGCTCTCCCCACTATCTGTCTGTGCCCACAGAACTCACCCAACACACACAAATGTAATGCCAAAATGTATTCATTGTCATATAAGATGTTGGGATGGGTCACATTTACAGAAATGTTTATAAAATTGCAAACTAAATTGTGCAAACAGCCTGAAAAACAGAGTCAGTGTAGCCCAACATGTACTCTCTTTTTGAACCTGCTTGCACAATTTAGTTTGCAATTTTATACGTATTTCTGTAAATGAGCAATTTTTAATCTTAATGAATATATGGGTATCTCCTTCACTTCTAGGGTATTTGCATAGCCATCCCTTGCTTTTCGGCCTATTTATGCTGCTTTGTGTGGTGTCTGCCCCCTGTCAGCCCAGTGTCAATCATTTCCACCATTTGAATCTCTGATACTGGATACTGCTAATTGTGTGGCTTATGTTTCATACACAGTTCATGCACGTCTCTTGTACATGTCAAATATGCACACAAATACCATTTTGAGAATTCCCTCTTCTGTGTTTGTGTATTAGCTATTGGGCATTTGCCTCAAGGCACCCGGTTGAAGATTGACAGCTGGGCACTACTTGTACTCAAAAGTGTTTTAATGGGCATTGATTCTGAGTTGCCCGCTTTTATTCACCCAATTGTGTTTTTTTTAATATAAATCCCGAATCATACACTTTGTAACTTCATGCATCATTAGTTTAGTAAATGGAGAGTTGTGCACATCCCTGTACTGAGTGATGTGCAACCTTCTGCTCTAACAGTGTGCCTACCAAAAGCAAAGTACATACTCAACAACTCAAAAACGGTAAGCATAGCAGAGAAGCCAAGCTCAACTTCAGACAGGAAAAAGGCTATCTGGGAGGTATAATTAATCCCAACAGACACCACAAAATAATACACCACACTGGTATACTGACTATATAGACTTTATTTATAAGGTGACACCGCACATGAAAAAAAGTATGATCGGAAAAGTAGGTACTCAGGTTAAACATAAGAGGTAAAAACTGTTACTGGCCAGTCAAGGCCCAACTCACTTTTTCCCCTGAAATCTAAGTCAGATGTGCAGACACTGTACATATAGGCTGTTCAGAGGTAAGTTAAGAAAAACTCCTAGACAATATTTCACACCATAATAATTACCAGTCAGTAGTAGTACAGTCTTTTATTTAGCCTTCACCATTAACATGTGCAGCAAAAAATCAAACAACATAATACATCACTTGAATCTCCCAATACATAAGAAGCAACTAACCCTGCCTTCATAATAAGAACTCATGTATACAAATCACTTAATAACATCTACCAGGGTCTACCACATATTTTTGAAGGCTTGTTTACATAATTACATACATCTGATGTCAAATGAATCTCATTACAGTTCATTAGGAGGCACATAGCTTTCTTGGTGACCGAAACACTGTGAATAAAAAAATGCCTCCTATGCCGCCTCACATGATCAGAGAGAGTTGGACAAATCAAAGTAATATGTAGTACGACTTTCTCTAAACCTAATCCACAGGCAAATGCCTAGTACCTCCAAGTCAACTCATACCTCCCTTCAGTCTGATTATAAGGATAATCCTACTATGTGCGTGAGACTTCAGGCTTATTAAAAAAAAATACCTTGGCTACAGTTTGCCAAGAGGCTAAAACATACTTCAGTAAAATGTGTACTTGTGCTTCAACATAGCAGCGTGATGTAACTCATTCGCCCTATTTTTAAGTACCTAGTTAGTTAGGCTACCAATGAGGGCCTGCCTAAAATCCAAAACCTCATTTCCTCAATAAATCTACACTCTTCTTAAACTACGTGGATATAGCCTGGGACATTGAAGAAAATATTTCCCCTACTGCATTTGCAAAGTAAGGATTCTAAAAATGTGTAGTTTGTGTTTTTAAAAAGATATCTAAAAATGTACCCCCTGCTAACACAGTAATACTGTAAGCTTCCAATGGATGCAGGCCCAGCTCCAACACAGGGCATAGGGGGGCCAGGCAGGGGGGATTTAACAATTAGCGTTAGCTAGGTGTGAGCCAAAAGGATTGCATTGCACCACAGATAGGATGAAGAAAGGATGTTAGGAGGGACACACACATTCTATGAACACATTTTGTTGTTTACTCATCCGTTGTCATGTAATCCCTATGGTATTCCCACCAACTACCTGTCCCCTCCCTGCTGAAACATATCCTTGTGGGTACTCTTTGAGCTAGCTCTGTCACAAACTAACACCAGCCTTTGTGTGTATAGGGCCTGCTTGTGTTAGAGCTAAGCATTCTTTTGAGTGTTTAATTACTTAATTGCCTCTGTAAATGAGCTCCTGTTCTAATGAAAAAAACATCTCTTAATAATGTATGTTTTCAGCCAGTAGTTTTTAAAGTGATAGGTGTGTCCTAACATCTGCTCCTTGCACTGGAGTCCTGCCTAAACAAATGCAAAGCCAACATGTATTCATGTATTGGTATTAGGTAGACATTCTGGTATTAGGCGGACATTTTGGTATTAAACGGAAATTTGCCAGACAATGACATCATATACTTAGGTACTCGCACCATTTTCCAGTTGTTCCCATCTTATGGCCAGGTGGTACCCTTATGGCAGTGCTTGGCAAATGCCTATCCCATGTGGACTCAAAAGCCCAAACTGTTGGTGTTGCCAATGCGTGTTGGTTTCAGTTTGTCTCCCGAAGTTACAGTGTATGTGCCCAGAATGGGTGCCTTGCTTATTACGCCTAGACATTCAAGCAGCACCTCACTGGGTTGTTCCCGAATGGTTCTAACTGATAATTTCCAGGCTAGGATGAGCGTCGAAATATAGGGAGCTCAGAAATGAGCTGCATATAATCTAAGCACATCCTAAATCCTTTTTTGAGATTTCATGACCATAGCCAGTTTTAGAAAAGGATGCAACTACTTTCAAAGCTACCATAGGCATGAAATGATAGTAAGTTCAGGATTGCTTTTTACGATGAAAGGATATTTAAAGCACGTATGGGACTCGGTGGGACCTCGATTTTTGATACATTTTTAATGAGCTATTTTTCCACGAAACGTGCAACAAGATGCATGGAAAGACATACGGAATGTATGCTCTTCCTAAAGCAGGGCTCCAAGATCTAATGTATGCATTTTGCAAGAAACTGTGCACAAAGAAACTACAGCATTTGGTAGTAGAGTGTTCTGCATTGAAGTCAGAATGGGAAATCTATTTTAAGAATCTCATGGCACTGTTATGTAATGACAGTTGTGATGACATTTGGCAAGCTCTCTTCGCCACTACTAGAATGTCGGTCAAAATTGCTCTAGTACAGTTTCTTGATTTGGTTTCATCACAAACCTGTATTTTAAATAATTGTCATACGAGTGCAATCAGTGACAAGTCATCTATACAGATGGTGACCAGTGGGGCTAGTCCATCCCTTTCCATACCAGTTTGCTTTTATCTGCCTCTCTATCAATTCAAATTATTTGTTGTTATGACATAATACTTTAGTTTTAAAAATATATGTACATGTTTCAAATTGAGATGAAATTGTATGGTAACATGATTTGTATGATATGAATTGTTAAAAGGTTGATTCTGTCAGCCATCCAAAATAAAAATGAAACATTTAAAAAAAAAATGATGTATTTTTGATCTGCCCTAGCAGACTGATAGATAGAAAACCTTTTCAATAAAGTTTGGTCATCCTCATAATGTCCGCATTACATAAAATGTGTTATCACGTATGCAAAAATCTGCTGAAAATGGGACCTATTTGAGAATGTTTCAATGTTTTAAAGCATAAAAAAGGAAAATTGTTGCTTTTTTTGTAGACAGCGGTTTTAATGTAACTTTTGTATTTTTTAAAAAAAACGGTAGCAAAATACATTTATTTGATTTGATTTAAAAAAAAATATATAGGCACTTAATGGGCATGGGGCCTTGATGAGGTATTTGTTTTTTGCAACATGGTAATGTTTGCTCTTTGTGTTAATTGCACTTGAATCCGTGCAATGTGTTTGTAATGTCACCCTAGATGGAACCGTGTGAGGTAGCCATTAATTCAACTTTTGTAAAGTCATATTCCCAGATAATCCAGAATGGTATTACCGCAACTTTGCACTGATGCATGTGCAATTATCACTCGGGCAAACATGGTCTTACTGCAAAAGAAATAATAAAACAATGCATGTTTGCATTGAGCCAGTGTGTGCGCCCGTCCTAGCACTTTTCCCAGGTAAACGGTTAATTGGAGACTGTTATTTATTTATTTATTTTCCTTTATGCCACTGTATGCAGTAGTGCAAATTCCACTCACTACTGCCGTGTTTGTAATTTCGCTCCAAGTCTATCGAACAGAATTGTTATAGAGGGTTTAAAAATACCAGCCCAGGTTGCAGCAGCACCATTAGCCTGCTGAGTTACAGGTTTCTGGAGACCAAACCCTGGGCAACACCTTCCCCTGCTCCACCCATATCGTTCCCATTGAGGGCGTTCTACATGCAGTTCGTTTCAAGTTGTACATTTATTATAGGCTATATATGAATGTGTCGTCATCTGCTGTTAACAATCATCTCTATAGCAATTCCTCTTGTACGAAACCATGCAGACGTGCTACAATTCCTATGTGATAGTCGTCAGAACTTATTGTTGGCAGCCCTATACTCGAGCTCATGCCAGAAGTGAACACAAAGCAGTTTGATTGTCTGATATGCCCTGGACTCTGACAGACACATGACTCTCAGGATCGCCCAGCAAGTTCACTTCAGAACCAAAAGTGACCAGTTCGTATGTCTGCCATACTTAGTGCAGGGGCCATCATTCAGACCGTTAGAGACGTCAGAGCTACCTTCTCCAAGGTTTAAAGCGAGGCTTCAGTTGGAAGTGCTCATTCTCAGGCCACAGAAGAGCACTTATATTGTGGGTACAATGCCAGCAATTCAGGGATCAAACACAATAACAAGAATAATAAAGAGAATCAATTATATAAACAGAATTCAAATTAGAACATGCACTTTTCCCCATACTTCATCAACAGAAAAAAAGGGATTTTCAAAGAGGTGGCATCCTGAGTGAACCATTCATGGCATTAAGGGAATAACCATGGAGCGGTATAGATCATACGCTTGATGCATTAATCCTGCTCTCACAAGAATAAGAGAAGACAGGGACATGTGCTACATCTTAACTGTGCCTCTTCCTATAAACCACCGCGTTAACGGCATAGTTTACCGTAGCATCACCCCACACAACCACTCAATAGTGCTCATTATCACATGAAAGGGGACATGCTTGTATTTTGCTTTTTAAACCAGCCGCCAGGTTGCGTTGGTGGATGATGCTAAACTAATTCTGTGTCGCTGGGGCTCTCAAAGCGACTTCCTTCCAAGACGCAGCTCCGGCCCAGATGGCTGGCATACTCTAGCATCTGTCCTTGAATGTCCCATTGCCTTGTTTACGGTAAGGTGTGTGTCTGCAGTTTTGGGAACACTCGTTTCATTATTTATGGCCCCTGTTCCTAGTCCTGTCACACTAAGCAGGTCTCAGGCCCCAGAGATGAGCTGACTGGGGAGTCCACTTTAATTATTAGAAGGCCATAAATAAAATAAAAAAAAGGCCCGTATAATACGTCGCGCAGCAGCACATTGAGGACTGTTCATTACAGTCTCTGTCTGGAGGAGAGTAAAAGCATATCTGCGACATTTATTCCAGCAGCAGCACGAATGGGGTGTTGAGAGAGAACCACACTAGAATATCAAGGAAAGAGCAGCTCTATCACTCATGGCATTAGTTTACTTATGACATTTGATGCCCATTGTAAACGTATTTACATTGTTTCTGTGTCTTAAAAAAATCCTGAAGTTTGGGTTTATGTTCTTATGTTAGTACGATATACATGCTCCATGGCAGAGACATATTTCAAATCCTAAATCTGGATTCCGAGATTATTTTCACACTTGAGTTTGCAATGTTGACTCCAGGATACACATTTTGATAGTTTCCAACTATGCATCAGTGTTATGACAACCAAAAACACTATCTTCTAAAACTGTGGGCCTCATTACAACTTTGCCCGTCCGGAAAAAATGGCAGTACAAAATGCCGGTAATTCAGGCACCACATTTTTAAATGCGTGGCTCACTGGCAACGGTAATGCCCGTGCCAGTCATTCAGTAAATCCCATTCCATGGACTCCATGGCAATGGAATCTTACCGGCCCTTCGACAAGCGTAATATCCCGGTAATACGGGCATGCCCTGCAGCAGAGATGGTAAGTGGAGTTTGCCGGTATCCCACCAGAATGACCAACGGGATACTGGCAAACTCCTAATGAGGGCCAATATGTGTGCATTCTTCATGCATCACAACCTACATAATGCAGGTCATAATTCATAAAATGCAAATTACAAGGAAAGGACTATCAACGTTTGCACTTCTGTGCTGTTGAGTTCCCTGCACACAATTTAAACGTTTTCAAGTGAGAGTGGAACACCGACAGGCCTCATTTTGAACTGAGAGCGTCGTAATTCAGGGTGTCAAAACAAGGTGTAATGATAGTATGTGTTGATTTGAATGTCTTTGGTCCATTTTTCAGCCGTGCAGAGGAGGGGCACAAAATAGAAATACTTTTTTTATGAGACGTAAGAGAAAAATGAAAGAGTAAAAGAATTGATTGTACTCTTTCCTTCTGCCCTCTGTTTCGTGAGGGTTAAAGGTAAAAAAAGAAATGAGGCTCTGAAGAGTCAAACGAGGCCTATTCCAGGGTACTCTTTAGTCTCCCTCTCTGACTTGTCAAGAAATAAATACCACTTGCAAATTACGCTTGCAGATGGCATGTATCAATGGATTCCTATGAAAGCCGCCTTGTCTTGATCAGGTGCAAAACGTTTTAAGCTTGCATGAAAATTTCATGCAGCCGTAAATTGAAATGCTGTGACAAGCCAGAGGAGAGGCGAATGGCAAACATCTTCTGCCTGATCCATGCAATTATTTGCACCGTAAACGGGGATTTGTGCACCATTCTGTCCGCAAATCCCCATTTGTCAAACAGGGATTTGCGGGCAGAATGGCGCACAAATCCCTGTTTTTGGCGCAAATATTTCCATGAATCAGTGCCCCTCCTCTGCCTTGTCACGGCTGCAAAATGGGGCAGAGCATGCGCAGAACAGAGTCTTAAAAGTATTATGCCAGCTACTTACATGCCCATTCCCTCTTCATCCGATTCAAAAGAAGGCTGAATGTTTAAGATGATTAAACATTATATTTAGGATGCTTTCCTTCTTAAAGGTGAAGGCGTACCAACTTACAATACTCTGAAGGGTTCAGCAGCTTTTATTCTCCATTTCACAATCTAGACACAGGGCAGTTTGACAGGTGCTGTCTCTCTTAACAGACATCACATATTGTGCCAATTTATCTAAAAGATCCAGTCAGATACCAAAGTCATGAAAATGAGTACATTTACGGAGATCAGCAATGATCATGTCCTCAACTAGTTGCCACATTGGTTAAATATTCTCAGGATCCACATTAAACAACCCCATAGACTTCTCCACGGACTTTGGGACAGTATTGAGCACACATTCCTCTTCCTTTTCTTTTTTTTTCTCACACAATTGTTGGAGCAGAACAGGACATGGTAGCAAGGGGACCAGAGGATATAGAATACCACAGTGTAGGACACTGGTCTCATCCTGTTTATGGTTCTGAGCTTCATGCTTAGTTTGACCCTCATTGATTATTCCCACATCATCCAAAGAGAAGGAGTGTCATTTCTTTTCTTGAAGATGCCAGTTGGGAGTAGAAACTCACCATTCTTGAGTCTAGCCATAGTTTACTAGCATAGACCCCCTAGTGTTTACACTTCCTGAGAACCAGCTGCTAGATACTAATGACCACGAGGCAGCTGATAATAAATGCTGGGAGAGGTCTGAGAAAAGGTTTGGTGTAGCCCTCATTTACAAGGACACTATTCCTGTTCATTCCATCAGTGAAACTTCACTAACAAACTGTGAAGCCATATCTGCCAAACATAAATGCTCACCTAACTCCACCATCACAATCCACCTCATCTATTGCCCTCCTGCCCAATCTCTGCTTTTGACAACAACTTCTCCCATTTCATCCATTCAAACTTCAAGACCGTGTCACAACTCTTAATCCAAGGCAACCTCAACCTTGATTACAACAACCACTCAGACCCAAAATTCACCATGTTCTCCAGATCCAGGACAGCATTGGCGTGCACACAACGGGTCAGTAACCCTACCTACTCCCATGGCCGTACACTTGACTGGATTCTGGATCACAAATATGTCAGTACCATCAAATCCAACGGCCCATGTCCATGGTCAGACCACCACACCATCTCCTTCACCATTCCACCTTCTAGCCAAAACGAAGCACCCCAATTCAGTCCTGTCATCGTACCCTCCCATTCTCGCACCGGCTATCTGCCTTGTGCCCACGTCACCCCCTCCAGTGGTATCCCCTTTGCCTACCAACAACATAGCCTCCTTTCAACTTCCACCCCATCTATGTGTCCTCTCTCGGCAACATTATTGAAGTCCTCAAACCGTCTCATTGCAAGGGAGACACCTGCCCAGCATCCATCGTAAAAGAATGTGCTGAACCACTTCTCCCACTTTTTTCTTACATTAGCAAGTCCTTCTTTGCCACCTGCATGGTGCCATCCTCCCTCAAAGAATCATGGATCTCTACCTTACTAAAAAACAGCCCTTGACCATGCCATCCCATCCAATTATTGACCTATCACCAACCACTGTCTCATCCCCCCTAAACAGCCCTTCTGGACCTCAAGGACCAGCTGGATGAAGTCAACAACCTAGGTAACCCTTTCCCCCTTCTACTCATTGACTTTTTGGAGGTCTTTGACCTTGTCGATCACCAAACTCTCTGTCATCACCTCACCTCTTCAGCTCACTTTTCTCTGAATGCTGCCAACTGGATCACCTCACTCTTGGCCAACGGAAACTTGCGGGACTTTGCCAGTGAAGCTGCCACATGCCCCACTCCAATGCCGTGCAGAGTACCTTAAGGCTCTTGCGTTTCCCCCACCTTATATAACATTTACACAAAGCCACTGTGTGACCACCTTGACTCGCTAGGCATCTCATACACCAACTATGTCAATGACATGCAAATCCTTGTCGCCCTCACCGGCAACCACACACAGGATTCTCTCAGAGTAAACTCTATATACGAGTCCATACAATTTTGGATGGCCATGTACAGCCTCTGGCTTAACGATGACTAAATAGAGCTACTGCTTATCAGCTCCCAAACTCATCTTGCCAAACTACACCAAATCTTCAACACCTTCACTATCGAAGGCCACACCATTCCAGAGGCCAACTCTGTTAAAATGCTACGCATCTACTTCGATTCCTCTCTAAACATGTCTCGACACATGAACCACATTGCCTCCATTTCTGGCTACACCACTACGCTTATCACTGCCCGCAAACCCTTTCTGTCCCCCCAGAACAGACTTGAAGTTGCACTAGCCCTGGTCTCCTCAAAACTTGACTATTGCAACTCTTTTTTCTGCCGCATTTCGTCTAAACACCTGAGCAAACTTGGAACTGAATAATGCTTTGTGCGCAGCTCAAATGGGAGGCATGATCATATTACTCAGGCAAGAAAAGCTGCCACTGACTCCCTGTAAAAGACAAAATTAACTACACTATCTTATCCATCACCCATCACTGCTGCTTGAGCAACAACAACCATCCCTACCTGGCTCAAAAACTCAAAATGCCTCCCCCGACACAACCAATACGAGCTGCCCACAATCATCACTTCACCACCCCGATATTTAACCTCAGGAGAGCCGCGGGGGCTAACTTCCCAGTCTGTGCCTCCACACTCTGGAATAACCTCCCACCTCAGCTTTATGACAAACCATCTTACAACAGCTTCAGGAAGAAGCTCAAAACTCACCTCATTAACTGACACTTTCACATGTCTCTGACATTCTAGTTCCAAATGTGTACCTCCTTTATCATCTGTACTTGTTTATTCTACTGCGACTAGCACATAGATGCCCACGTAGTCAACAATACTTAAGGCACACAATAGGAGTGTGCAGGTAAGGGTAAAACTAGTAGTATTCACAAATAGCACCCGTTTTTACCCCCCATGTCAATATCGGTGGCAGGCAGTATTTGGTGCAAGGTATTCTTGGGAAGATTAGCTAAAATGGCAATGGTAATCCCCCTCGCCACCACTGCCGAAAAACGTATTTTCTCCCAAAAGGAGCACATGCGTCAGTAAATCTCCTAAACATTTTGAAAATGGTTCTGGAATATTCTTGGCCCCATAATGCCTGGGGTCACTAAGGGGATGGATTGCTTAGTTTACCAAATTATGCAGTAATCGACATTTTCAGGTCTGGTAACATGGCACCAAAAACAAAAGAAATCATTTATTTTCTTTTGCATGTCCTGTTTTCTACCATTGACAACGTATCCAGTGTGTAGGCAGACACTGAACTGCTCCTGGTTTTGTAATATTTCAACTGGTCACAATTGCATTGTTGCTTACGACCATATGCAGATTTTGGTAACGTATATGCAATAAGTAAGCAAATAAATAAATGATAACATAACTGGCTTTTGTGTCAACCAACCCTTGGATTCTCATGTCAAGGAATTCATCAGGCAATTTTCAACACCAGCATGGTCAGCCTTTTGGCCATGGTGTCAACATTTTGTAGATTATTTATTTTCTTGATCGGAATAGTTGATTGCAAAAAGAACTAAAAAAAAGAAATACCACACCCATATTTTTTTGCAGGATACAATGGGAGTATGAGGCATCACATAGTGATTAGTCTTTGCTGTTCCCTTTTAAAATCTGCTTGTAATCTTTAAAATGCATCATGATAACATGCCCCTAAACGTGTCCATCCTCTGCAATGTATTACTAATACAGTGTTGACAATGTAAATATATAATGAATGGCTTAGGTGAGCTCTACAAGTAGATGATCTGCAGGAGCTCCACCATGACCTCCTCTTACAGCACCAGCCTTGTGAGTGGTTGGCCAATGGTGATGGCATCAGGCGTCATGCACATTGATACCAGATTGACAGCTCGTGAAGGGAGGCTTGGTAAAGGGTCAAGCATCTTAGCCTCCTAGCCTCTTCCCTGAGCTCCAAACCCCCCCCCCCCAGCCCCCACGCCTCGGACTCATGCTGCAGTTGTGCATTTCTCTTGCCTTCTTTTGTAAGTACCTCTACCCCTTCCTTCTTTTGTTGATCCCCACACTGCTTAATATCTCGATTACTGTCTTTCTCTCTATTGGCTACTCTGCGTATCTATTCCTGTGGCGCTGGTCTCTTGTGCACCTTTTCACCATGTTTTCTCTGGATCAATTTCTTTGCATATGTTTGTCATGCTCTCCCTCTAGCCACTCTCATTCTCTGTGAGCACCATTGCTTCTGCTGTACCTCACAAGTCCTTTCTTATTTGAATACAATCATAAATGTAGAATATGTTTTCCAATGTACTGTACTTCTTGGCCCCATTTGTCCACTGCCCAACTCGAAAATATGCGTATTATTTCTATGCTGCACATTTTGTACTCTCTGTGCCTCACTACCACGCTACCATATCACAATGCCATTCCATTGCTCAATACTGTAGCATAGTGTTCTTCTTGAGGGAACTCCTTTGGTGTATTTACCTATTTATTGTGTTTTGTTCTTTCCTGAGACCCATTGCAGCCCACCCTACTGCTCAAGAACATTGTGCGGATTGACTGTACACTGCCCAGATGCAACCTGTGTGCTTCTTGGCTTAACTTTTCGCCTGAAGTATTAATGTGCCCCCGGTTAGATAAAAGGCTTGTTTTTGCTACATACTCTCACGGAATACCTGAACCCCCCAACACTTCAACACTGGGGCTGAGGTGTCCGCTGACACCTTGATGGAAGGTAATGGATATGTGGTAGAATAGAAACTTAGTACCCCTCAGAGCGAGCGTCTCTGGCAGCAGGATGATCAGTGCAAATCCCTTGCTGCATCAGGCTCTTCCCAACCTTGGGGAGCATAACCAATCATCATTTCCATCAGACTGCAGAAACGCGCTGCGGAGAGCAAATGGCACAACAATCCATCCACCCTTACGTTGGCCACATATAAGACCCTTGTTAAACAATACAAGGAGGCCACTACAAAAGCCAAGTCTGATGGTTACAACAATAGAATCCAGAACGCCAAGTCTGTCTCCAAGGAATTGTTCTCAATACTAAATGAGCTTAAAAGCACACATTCTTACTCACCTACTCCAGTAAAAGACAAGCACTGGTGTCAGACCATTCACAATGGGCCTCATTACCAGGTGGGCGGTAAGGGATTACCGGCACCGGTAAGGGCACTGGTGCCAGTAATCCCTTACCGCCCTACTACGAGTTCCCTTTGCGGGTCCTGCCTTAATGCCTGGTTTTACCAGGCATTGAGGACGGGACCTTCAAAGGGACTCCACAGCTAATAACGGTACCGAAATTTGCGGTACCGTTATTAGCGCCTTCCCCATTCCCATTGAGCCCTATGGGGGCTCAAATGGGAATGGAGAATGGCTCTGGTGAATGGGGAATTACCGGTCCCACCGACCTTGGAATGGAATGGTAATTGCTCCATTGACCAGGCCAGATTCCGAAGGGTTTTGGAGGCAGCCATGGCGCTAATAGCGCCATGGCTACCTCCAACCTCGTAATGAGGCCCAATGTCTTTGTTAAAAAGGTCGCAAAAACAAAGAGGTGATGGCTGGAAGGTTTAGACTTAATCTTAACCACTGGCAATGCTCTGGGCAACCCTCCAGACCACCGTTCTTCGCCTGCCAAGCCATTACAGAAGGGAAAGACCATATGCAAAGCAGGCTTGGCCCCACCCCAAAGGGGCAGTCCAGCCCGAACTGCTAGGCCACATCCCTTCTGCACGAGACCACAAGCATCCCCAAACATGTTTCGCCCTTGTTGGGGCTCATCAGTGAGGAGTAGCTTGGGTCTCTAGGCCCAGCAGGCACGGGACCCACGTCTGGGCATACCCGTCCCACTCGGGGTGACATAGCAAAAACAAAGAGGTGATGGCTGGAAGGTTTAGACTTAATCTTAACCACTGGCAATGCTCTGGGCAACCCTCCAGACCACCGTTCTTCGCCTGCCAAGCCATTACAGAAGGGAAAGACCATATGCAAAGCAGGCTTGGCCCCACCCCAAAAGGGGCAGTCCAGCCCGAACTGCTAGGCCACATCCCTTCTGCACGAGACCACAAGCATCCCCAAACATGTTTCGCCCTTTTGAAAAACGATGGTCTGGAGGGTTGCCCAGAGCTCTGCCCGTGTTTATGATTTATTCAAAACCTTCCAGCCATCACCTTTTCGTTTTACAATACATTTATCCCATTCTATTTCTTCATGGTGTTTAAATACTAGACCAGAATACCAGACATTGTTTAGTGTCTAAAAACTCTTACCAGACCGGAAACCTGAACTTTTCAGTGAATCTACAGACTTTTATCAGACCTTGACTACTAAAACTTAAAATTGCCTATACGTTGTTACGAAATAAAAAGCCAGGCAAACGGGAACAACAGAATCAAATAACCAGCGTAAAACTTCCAACCCATATTACCATTACCCCAAAACAAGCCTGCATCTTATTTAACCATCATAAATACCCTTGGGTCCCTTGAGTGGCACAGGCATGTACACGAATTAAGGTCAAGCTTTTCCCGACCACCCTTTGGAGTTTCATTTGAATTTTTTCCTTACCTCTTAGTCGAGCATGCATTGGAGTATTTCGAATGGAGGCTGCAGGCAAGTTTAGATCACATATTTGAATGGCATGTCCAAGTCACAATGCCAGAATGTTAGAAAAACCAGGCTCACGCATCATTTTCAAGAGATGGCAATACAAGCACAGCTGTCAGAGATGCTTATCTCTAGGCCTCTACAATCCCATTTGTTTCTCTGCTTTCTAGTGTGGAGATCAGCTCATTGCAAAATGTATCTTTGTAGTCAGGGCTCTGTCTAAGGTCACTACAAGGCCTAGTATTGTGCAGGGCACTCTAAAATGTATCAGGCTTTTGCAGTTATATTTATACCCAATTCAACCCTTACACATTAGAAAACAAACATGCCACACAATAACCAGCCTATAGATTGTAATAAAAAAACATAGAAAGAAACACAATGTGTGACCATTGGGCACATGTAACATTGAAAACAAACTGAGAACAAATAAATATGTTACAGCTTATCTGTTTTTATTATTTTCCCAATCTGTCAATAAGGATGCAATGCATTTATGGCAATAGCAATTTCAGAATAATTTCCTGTCTTCTCTCAGCCCAAGTGAAAGGCTCTCTGGTGTACACAACAAAATAGACTTCCTCCTGAACATTTGGCACAATACACACTTTTTTATATCAACCTTGAGCTGTTACAGCTTTGGGAGTTTCAGAAGAACTCTGTCTCTGCTGACTGACAGCAACCCCTTTTGATGCACACAAGCTCTCTCTCTCTCTCTTCTCTCTCTCTCTCACTGCTACTCCGTCTGCTCAGCAAAGCTCTCCAGCTCTCCCCTCTTCTTCCAGCACAGCACTGCGCACTGTAAACCCTCTGATCTTTTCTTTTTTTCTCTCTTCTTCTCTTTCTTCCCATTCTCTTGATAAAAAAAACCCTGTCTTCTCTCTAGCCATCCCCTTTTCTTATGGCTCCCTAACAGAAAGTAAACCATATTCCAGCCCTGGTTGTGATGTAATTCATCAATCAGACATCTCCTCTAGCATGGACAGGCCTTCATTTGGCTGGTACGCCAATAAATGGTGTACCAGACAAACACCACGATCATCCAGCGAGACTCTCCAGCAAGGAACACTACTTTGCCATTTGGCACGCGCCATTTATTGGCACCCCTGCATTTTGGACCCACCTGTTCCAGCAGAGGCAATATGGATTCGCATCCACAGCAGTGTACTTGACACACTGCGCCCACTGGTCTCCTAGCACAACAGCATTCGGAGACCACCAGAAGCTCTACCGCCTTGGTGTCTCATGACAATGTCACACGGACAGTGTTCATTCTTCACCCCCATCCTGAAGAAGGCCAACAACAGCAACTTACATCTAGTCCACGTACCATATGACCGAAACACTACAGCATTGATCCATGGCACAACTTCATCAAACAATTTCCCGTTCAAACTTGTTGTTGTGTTTTTTATGACAATACCCTCAGACCAACAGTGGCTCTGGGTAGCATTCACTCTTGTGTGTCAGCCAATGTCAAAACTGTTTTCAAGCGATTTTGCACCTTGTATTAGGCTCTTACCCTCCACACCAAAGAGGGTGGTACACAGTAGTACCGCTAATTGCTAAGTCAAAATCTGTCTGTTGTTTTTTCCGTCAACCTCAAATAAGTGAATTGTTTTTTGTATCATCACTAGTATTTTGAGATTAAAATCATTTATCCTTAATCCCTACTGTGTGGTTCTCCCATCCTGATTCTTTGTCTTAAATTATATTTACCATGAGTGTTGGAGAGGCAGGTTGGAACTATGCACACACCAAAACTCCCATTGTATATAACTCTACATCTTGGGACATGTGTTGCCAATAAGTATATTCTTTTAGGATTTACAAGGTTTTCTGGGAACCTCTGTGACCCACAGTTATGGCATCATGGGCATGATGTAACATCAATCCCCAAAATTACAAAGGTACCTCCTCTCAATTTAGCCTGACACAAACTCCCGAATCATCAGCACATACTGTAATTGAATTCTCTTTCTGTTCTTTAGCAAAACCCTCAATTGTTCCCTTACTTTACAGGCCTCCTCAGTCAGAAGATTTTGCTCTGCATCTACTAAATGATTACAGAGTAGACCTAAAATGGGATCTTCTTTTTGTGCCTTGACTAAATCCTGATCAGGGGTATGGAAACTCCACTGAGACACAGGCTGATCAACTGTTGCCTGCTATTTGCAGCACGTTATTGCATCCACTTGGATTTTACCAAGGAGGTGCTCAATAGGAAATCATTCCCCCATCAATGCCCCAATCCTGGCTAACTGGTCTGCCTTTTCATTCCCCTCTTTGATGTCCCCTGGTGTTTTCAGATGACCTTGTATTTTCCTCCAGTGAATGATCATGTCATTCTCCCAAACAAGTTAATCTAGGGTTTGAATAAATGTAACTTAACCTGTTTGAGTGGATTCTTGTTATATGTAAACATTCCTCTCAATGTTCACCCAAGTAAATATTCCACAAAGCTATTTTGGGCGTAATCAGAATCAGTAACTAAAACTATTTATTTAAATGTATTTTCAACTGCTCTGTATATTGCTTTATAGATGGCAGCCAGCTCTGCAATTTGACTGATTTTGAAACCAAACCTCATGTCTACCCTTGTAATGCCATTACACGTCACCCACAAATTCCCTATTCCTGCCACTATTTATTTTTCAGAATCACTCCACACGTGGTATGCACATCCATCTACATACACAGTTGGGAGATCCCTACATGCCTCTTCATTGAATGCCTTGTTTTGAGATTGTTCAAATTCGGTTACATTTGTTTCTCATCCTGTGTCATCGGAGGCACAGACAGCTGCACAATCATGTGAATGTGCCAGCCCCTGACCAACTGGGTTCTTTTTATTCTATCCATATCTTACTCCCGCTGGGAACGCCTGCAATGTCCAAGATGTGATTCTTGACTGAGCAAAATGTCCTCATCTGATTCTTTCACTCTCTAAAAATTGCCCCGAAATAATGGAGCGGAAATGTTGTAATGCCCAGAAAGTGGTCAACAGCGCCTTTTCAAATTCACTACATTGTGTCTCTAACCGTGACAATACTTTGCTGGCATATGCAATGGTTTTGTTATGTGCATCTTGTTCTTAATATAGACCACTGGCATACATTGATCTGTGTATCCTATCTCTATAAAAAAAAAAATCCTGGTTCTTTATTGGATAAGCTAAACAAGGGGCTTTAATCAAACAATTGTTTAACTTGGCCACTGCCTCGCCTTGCTCTTTTCCTCATTTCTTGGGTGCCCCTTGCTTCAGTAATCTAGTCAATGGCTGTGTAATTTCTGTTTAAACTTCAATTAATTTTCTGTCTCGTTCTATGCTTCTCTATATTGATATCAACTTTAGTGACACCTTCCACTGGTATATCTTCTTCATTGAAATTTTGCACAGGCCTTCACTCTGCCCCAACTTCAATATGTCTTGTCAGGATATCCCTTAATGTATGTGTTGCATTCATTTCCTTTACATCACAGTTACCTGCGCATCTGTGTCAATCATTGCAAATATATTACACCTCTCTCCCCTCTGACCCCTCACTGAGGCCTGGGTCCAAAATACCTTCAACTATCCCTCCGCAATACATCCCCTCACGAGCCCTTCGCTTCTCTAATTCTAACTCCCTCGAGGTCAGCCGTTTTTCAAAGAAATGAGCTGGAGTCAGATCTATGTCTTGGAACAGCCTCCCGGCCACCCTGAAACTTGAGGAGAACCATTTCTGGTTCCGGAAGCACCGCAAGACCTTCCTCTTCGCTTCCAACCTTCTCCCCTGCTGATCTGTTTTCTCTCTCAGCACCGTACACTGGACACCCTCTGTCCTTCGGGCCCAGGTACCTGATCACCCTGCCTACTTCCAGCATTGCCTCAGGCCCACCCTTTGCACTGGGATTTTGTATCTGTACCCATACAGGCACCCACTCTTCTTCTGCACTTATCAGATATACACTGTCTGACTAATCTTGCACTTGCCACTTGCTGGCTGCACTACCACTTTTCACTGCCTTTATTTATTTACTGCACTTATTATTTAGTATTTTCTCCCCTCTGTTCCGCACTTTCCACTTCTCCCCTTCCTCGCACTTTCCCCCTTTTCCCTTTTCATGCACTTGAGCGTTCTTAATGTCACTGGGCCTAGAAAGTTTGTTGTTTATTTTTGTTCTCCCCTGTTCCCCTCCCTTTGCTTGGTCGCGCTCTGTAACACTTGTGTATGAGCGTGATATAGATAAAATATCATATCATATCTTCAACAGTAATAGGGGAATAATATTTATCCTTCAAGAATACAAAGAAAATGTGCATTATTGGTGCTCTCAGGAATTATTTTCTTCAGGCATGTCTGGCTTTTTGCTAGACAAAGAGGTATATGAAATAATACTTGACCTCTCTTTTTGCATGTAGAAACATAAGGAAGTTGACAAATTACATAACAGTGGCTATAACCCTGGTTACACTGAAAGGACCTTCCCATAGCCACGGGTACACATACATTTTTCAAATTCACTGAAAAAACATATTGCAAAGGTTTTAAATTTAAATTGCACATGCCTTCAGGTGAGAACATTCAAACAGAACAACATGTAAACATCTGTGCTAAAACATCCATAACATAATATGATCACTGCACCAAAATATAAACAGCTATAACTGTAGGTACAATCACCGATTCATACCCACGGCTACTAAAGCCTACCTTAAAGTACAACATCCAGTGGAGGAAATGTAGCAACTGGTCTTGACAACTGGCAGTACCTGTGGCTACCCATAACATTTTTCAAAATTCTAAATTCTAAAAGACCTATTAACAAGGTGTACACATTCAAACATCTCAAAGGTACACATGAGGGCATAGCATCAGAAATACATGTAAAATTATGTACTGAAAATCCCTGAAATATCATGATCAATGCACAAGAATTGGTATCACTATACCCGCGGCTAAAGTAGCCATAGCTGTGTCTGCCAAGAAATTGCCTGACGTACTATTGTCTTACTGGTACCCACTGCTATAACCCCCATCTGACAGGACGCAACGTTTCATTGGGCGCAGTTGTAGTTGTAGCTACTTATAAAAAGAAAAAAAACATCAAAGGTATTTTCCTTTTCCAATATACTTAAAACAGTCTCTGGGTGGCTCTTAAAAGATCCTTTCAGTTATTTTACCAATATATGACGAAACAATATATTTTCAATAAGAGAAATACTCCTCACCTCTATTACAATTCAGAACATCTTGGAAAATGTATTTGAGCTATTTCTTTATATGATGAATTCATTTTCTTTTCTCAAAAAGAAAAACAACCTGTACTCCCAAAAATATGTGTAAGCCAATGCTTTGACAACACATCACC
The DNA here is from genome assembly GCF_040938575.1 of Ambystoma mexicanum. NCBI lineage: Eukaryota > Metazoa > Chordata > Amphibia > Caudata > Ambystomatidae > Ambystoma > Ambystoma mexicanum. The sequence continues at coordinate 537,997,519 of NC_090937.1, forward strand.
CATGTCCTCAACATCACTATGTACCCCATTCTCAACATTCTCAAAATGTCCAGTCTTCTGTAGAATGAAATTCCTCTCCATTGGCACCATGTTTCAAGTATCCAATGCAACAATAAATATACCCAAAAAATAGCATAGTCTCCTAAAACTATACCTCACTCACAAGCATTAAAAATGTACTATATAGAAAAACCCTTAATATAATGGTGCAATATTATCTACAGTGTTATTGGCACATAACAACATGACTCAAAAAATGTACATTCTCTGATCGGTTCAACAGTTGAACAGCATCTGAGATACTTGACATCACATTGGCAGCTACCTAACACACAAACAATAAACAACCAATCAGAAATTAAATACAAAACATTCCACCTTCTCTCCTCATGTAATCTTCCTCCATTTCTAATTCTATTATCTGAGGTGACAAGCAGTATTGTGTTTGTATCACAGTACAATGGACTACATAGAATGGCTGGAGAATTATCCCTAAAGAAGAAATTAAAAAAAGATGATGGTCAAGGAACCAGAAGAAAATATATTACATTCAAGATTTTGGGAGTCCATTCTTGATATTTATCTAAAATAAGACTAATAATAATATGGTATTGAACAAATATCAGTCACCAAACAGATATAGGCCCTCATTCCAACCCAGGCGTTAACCCTTAACGCCTGATTTCCACCTTAACGCCTGCTTTTAGCAGGCGTTAAGTACCAAGGCGCTAAGCGTCCTTGGCGCTAATTACGGCACCGTAATTTACGGTGCCGTAATTAGCGCCTTCCCCACTCCCATTATGCCCTATGGGGCAAAAATGGGAATGGGGAAGGGTAAATGGGGATTGGGGATTTACGCCCCACTCACCTTGGAATGGGGCGGTAAATCCGCCATCCACCATGGTGTAAACAGAGTTTACACCATGGTGGTAAAGTAGGGAATTTACAAACTGGGTTGGAATAAGGGCCATAGTTTATCTAAACACTTTAAAATATATATGCAACCAATACAAATATTTTTAAATGTATTCTATCTTCAATTGTTGAAAAATATTTCAAATATTTTCAAACAGATGAAGAAGTCATTCAAGTGTCACGAAGAATTAAACACGAAACACCACAAGAACTACCCATGACACTAATCATGTATCCATTAACAGAATTATAACAACTATCAATTAATGTTCAAAGAGAAGTACACTCAATGAAAAATAACATTGAGAATTTAAGACAAATCATGGACAATAAAAATCCAGATAATTGGGCTAAGGAATATGATGTATAACGTGTTTAAACTATGAAACTAAAGAAAAATAAAATCAACAGACTCATTCCCCCCCAAATAACCTGTTTTTAACAAACTGTGTTTGCACATGTATTTACCCTTTTAAAGCATGTACACTTATATGTCTTATTAATGAATGAAAAGTTATGAAAATGAAAGAAAATGTTACAATAACTGACTACAAATACTGCACTCAATACATCTTAGAAAAATGTTCCAAGACGACTGCTCACTGCTAGGAAAGATTTCGTAATTGTGGGTAATTTTCCTTCCATGTGGCAACCCCTAAACTTTTTGCTGTTGTTTTTCACCTTGATCTCGACTTTGCCAGAGAAGTGCAGCCTTCTGCCGCACTCCTCTGGGCTTTCGCTCCATTCTTACGGGGAAACTGACATGCCCTTAAGACAGTCAGTACCGGGAAACGCTGTTTTCCGTAGTTTCTTTTATCATGTTGCGGCTTTCATGCAACATGACACAAAAGGGCACTGTAAGCTAAGTTACTGCTCTCTTGGGTCTCTAGCCTTCCACAGGCCCTAGATACTCTTTTTGGATTGTAACTGATCGGTGCAAGTGAATCACGGACGGGAATGGTGGCAGCGATCGTTTCTTGTGTTTTGAGCTCCTTTTGGCGTTTTAAGCGCGTTTCTCGCGCTTAGCCCAAAATGGTGGCCTGGCTCCCATAATGGCCAGACCACGAGGCTCCTTTGTCCTGTCCGCTGACCGTCTTGCTCCCTTCACCTTCCCCAGGTCGAGCCGACCCGGGGCCTTCCTTATTTGGGCATGTGCTTTCCCGCGAAACACGGACGCTTTCGCGGGCTTCTACAGGCCTTGTGTGTGCCTCCAGGATGTGGGCTGGGATGTCTGGTCCCAATACACATCCTGGGTGCCAGAGAGTCTAGGGTGGTGTGAATGCCTGGGACCACCGTGGTCCGTGATAGGTCCACGAATGGTGTGAGTGTTGATGAGCGGATCTCCCATTGGGTCCCCTCCGTTTTGGCGCAAAGGGAACCGTGGATAAGAGGGGGCTGGAAACGCCACTACCATGTCGATCTCCTGAGTTCTCACGAACAAAGGAATACAGGAGCCAAGTATCCTGCAACCACGAGGCTGAACCGAGGAATCGCTGGTGACCCGCTGAAGGACTGGTCCTCTGCACTGCTGTCGCCTTGTGAAACCCTTTTTACCTCTGATCGAACCAGAAGGCCTGCACTGGTACTTCGACCCTTGGAATAGCGGGAACAGCTATTCTCGGCATCTTCACCATCTCCTGCACGTAAGCCTTCGGAAGTGTCTCTGGGCCATCCAGCAGACTGACCAGCCTACACAGGAGTCTTGCTCTGTAACCGCCGCCAGGTTGTGTAGTATTTCAAGTCCTTGTCACTCTCACACGATTCGTACACTTGGCGTTCCCAGGTCTGAAGTGAGTAGTGTACATTTGTCTGAGATACACACGGCCGCTCCGTTGCCCTGCTGTGGTAACAAACTGTGCGGGTTCACTTCGTTTGGGACATCTTTAACTCAACTCTGCTGCTGCAGAATCTACACGACGACGAGACGTCCCCTGCTCTCCTGAACCTGCCAGCGACTGAAACTGACGCAGAGAAGCCCGGGTCTGCTTGCATCGGGGACCGGTGAGTAGCATAGCTAGGAACTGGTCGCCCTCCTGCAGGAGCCCATAGCTTTTCTCCGCTGTGTCAAAACAGCACGCCTTTCCGTACTCGCGCTTTGCTTCTGCCCACAGTGGAGGCTGCGCTTGAGTCGCGGAACTCTGTTCTTCTTCATTTCTGCACTAAACTGAACTGCCTGATTCCCTCGAAGAGACTCCCCTTTTTGCCCGTTGGCACCATTGTGTGCAGGTACTTTTGAGCACAAGGCTCCACTCTTCGTAGGGCTCGAACTTCCTTTTAGTTAGGTGCCTCTGAAGGCGGACTGGGTCTAAGCATTATTTCGCACTGCCTGTTTTCCTTCCCTTTTAGGTGGACTACACATTTCGTGCATCTAACGCTATAGACTTGTTTGTATTTGTATATATATTGTATTGGTATGGTATGTGTTGGTTTACTAGAGTTGTATTGTGATTTCTCGCTACAGTCATTGTTTTAAAGGCCTTGGAATAAATGTGTATATATTTTTAATATAACACCTGTTTGGAGTAGTTTGTAAGTGTCCTTGCTTTGTGTGCTCATTGCAGGCTTTCAGTCACCCTCACCCCTCTTGAGACCTAGTCTTGACCGCCGCGATCGCTACCCTGATTGGTCTGGCTTGTCCAGAGGTTACCCTGTTCCAAGTAATTAGGTTGGCCTTCTGAACTTCTGAGCCGCCAGGACAGAGTTCAGAAATCCGTCTTAACAAATTGGTGTACAGCGGTGGGACACGACTGAAGGTATCCAGTGTTGCGCACGAACTAAGGCATTTCAAGTTATGCCTACCAGGACACGTAGTGAATTGTTATAGTTTAACTTTAAAAAGGCCATAGTCCTATCTAACAGTATGGAAACAAATACCTTGTTAACTTTAAATGCTTCCAAATCAGAAACATTGAAAAAGATGTGTGCAGAGAGAGGTGTTTCCTCTCAAGGCACGAAATTGGATATGATCCAAAGAATCGTGGCGTGGCAAGAAGCGCAGCTTGACGCTATAACTTCTGAGGACAGTGCGGAAGGAGTTGGGGCTGCTCTCACTGGTAGAACCGACGTTTCTGCCGCTGCACTGATCCACCGCGATCACGAGGACAGGGAGGATGAGATGTCAAATGTTTCCTCTGCCAGTGCTGATGGGGAGGCTATGCTTGAATTCAAGAAGCAAGAGCTGCGGTTTAGGCAGAAGGAGCTTGAATTCAGCATAGCCAAACTAAAAATCGAACAGGCAGAAAAACAGAAAGATAGGGATCACCAGTTGGAACTGGCCAAGCTTCAGGTTGCAGATGGGTCCAAGGGTCCTGGACAAGGGTCTGGGGCCTCCTCTCATCCACGGTTTCTGAAAGATCTGCTCAGTGTGTATGAGGAAAGGAATGACATTATGGACTGGCTGAGTGCGTTTGAGTATGCATGCGAAGTTCAACAAGTTGACAATGCTGATAAGATTGCCTGGTTACTCAGCAGACTGCCCCATTCTGGCTGTAGTGCCATTATGGAAATGTCGAAGGCTGAGCGAGCTGATTTCGCAATGTTAAAGCAAACTCTCATTTTAAAGTTTGGAAAGACTCCGGCCCAATATTTAAAACGATTCCGAGAGTATAAGAAAAAAGAAGGTGGTACTTGGGTATCTTATGTAACTGAATCCTTAAAAAACTTAACTGGCTGGGTCGAAGGTTATAAGGTTTCTACCTTTGAAGGCATGATAAATCTTGTCATGCTGGAACACATTTTTGCATCTTCTTCCCCGGAGCTTAAGCAGCATTTGGCCGATTCGAAGGAGATAGATCCTAAGAAGCTGGCCATTGCAGCAGACTTATGGGTGTCACATCGAGTGTCCCATAAGGACAAAACTCATCCTGGTAAGCAGGAGGAAGGGAAAAAGTCCAAAGATAAGGAGGGTGGAGAATCTGATAAATCTTCTTCTCAAAAGGGCCACAAAAAGAAAAATAAGGGTAAGACACAAGAGAACTCACAGGGTAGTGGAGGTCAGCCTCCGAAACAGAACTCTGGTTACAATAAGCCTCCCTATGTAAACAGACCCAATGGATCTTGTTTTGCTTGTGGAGCAACTGACCACGTGAAGCGGGATCCCCGGTGTAAGGTTAGACCTTTGGGGGTCCACTCCACTAATCTGGCCTTCTCCTCCTACGAGGAAGAAGAGATTACAGGAGCATCCTTCTCATCAGACTCATTTCCCAGCTGGATAGAAGCTGAGGTAGTTTTAGTTTCCCTGGATTCCTGGGAGCCTAAAGTCGCAGAGGCTTATGCTAGGATTCCAGATGATGCCAAGCACTACTTTAAAGACAGTGTGCTGATCATTGGAGTAGATACTCCAGCTCTTAGGGATAGTGGGTGCAGTCTAACTGTAGTGGATTCTACCTTGGTAGACTCAGAGGAAGTTGCCAGAGCTACTCTGATGCCCACTAAATTGGCTGACGGCCCACTCCGTATGTTCCCAGTAATACCTGTAAATCTTACTTTAAATGGTACAGCAGTCAGGATTCCAGTGAGCATTCAGAGAAACGTCCCAGGAAAGGTCTTGTTATGTAATGATCTCAGAGCTTTAGGGCTCGTAGGAGACACTGCCGAAAGACCCTACACACGGTCTCAAGCACAGGCAGCATTGGCCAAGACCAATACGCTGCCCCAGCCGAAGGGGAAACCCAAGGCGAAAGGAGTAAACAAGTCAAGTCGAGGGAAAGAGAATATTCCCCCGAGCTCGCCTACCACTGCGGTGGAGGAAGTTGGACAATCGCCCGGGCCTGACGAGGAGGTGGCGATGCCTGAAGTATTTGACCCCAACGACCATCCTGAACTAAAAGACTTGTTAGTAGAAGGTGGTCCTAATAGGGACGAATTCAGTAAAGGCCAGCGTGAGTGCCCATCTCTGGAAGGCCTAAGGAGACAGGCCTGCTCCCAGCTTGAGGGTGAACCTCCTGGGACGCATCGGATTTATTGGGAAGGTGGACTCCTGTATAGTGAGCCTACAGAGTCTACAGAAGGAGACCATAGGAGGTTGGTGGTTCCCCTTGCTGTTAGGCCCTTCCTCCTGCAGTTGGCGCATGAAGTGCCCCTTGCTGGTCACCTTGGTATTAAGAGGACCAAGCAAAGGTTATCCATGCACTTCTACTGGCCCAAGATGGGGGTGCAAGTAGAAAGTCACTGCAGGAGTTGTGCCTCCTGCCAGTTATCTGGTAAGGTTGGCTCGACAATCCAAGCTCCATTGGTACCACTCCCAGTTGTGGGAATACCATTTGAAAGGGTAGGGATCCACATCGTTGGTCCCCTTGACCCGCAAACATCCTCAGGCAATAGGTTTATCCAGGTGCTGGTCGACCATGCAACCAGATATCCTGAGGCCATCCCATTGAAAACTGTAACTGCCAAGTCAGTTGCAAAAGCGTTACTTGGCATATTTACTAGGGTTGGCTTCCCTAAAGAAGTTGTGTCTGATCGTGGCAGCAACTTTATGTCGAAGTATATGCAGGCTATGTGGAAAGAATGTGGGGTCACCTACAAGTTCTCTTCTGCATACCACCCCCAGACCAATGGTCTGGTGGAACGTTTCAACAGAACGTTAAAGAGCATGATTGGGGCTCTGGAAGAACCTCAGAGAAGAAAATGGGATCTTCTTTTACCATGCTTACTGTTTGCCTACCGAGAGGTACCACAGGAGGGTGTTGGCTTCAGCCCCTTCGAACTTCTGTTCGGTCATCCTGTACGGGGACCCTTAGCTATAGTCAAAGAGGGATGGGAGATGCCCACTCCCCCTGTTACTACCAACGTAGTAGATTATGTGCTGGGGCTCAGAAAACAGAGGGTACTTCTGATGGGCTTGGCTAGTGATAAATTGAAGGCAGGACAAGCGCTGGTGAAACATTGGTACGACCAGAAAGCTTCCCTCATCAACTTTACACCTGGTCAGCAAGTCCTGATCATGAATCCTATAAGGCCTCGAGCTTTACAGGACAAATGGTCAGGCCCTTACACAGTGGTGGAGCCCCTGGGTGAGGTTAACTATTTAGTGGACCTTGGAAGGCCTGGACAGGCTCCAAAAGTGTTTCACATAAATAGGCTGAAGGCTTTCGTCCCAAGAGTCGGAATCACAGCACTGCTACTGGCTTCAGATGTTGAGGAAGAGGAGTCTGAACCTCTCCCCGACCTGTTCCAAAGCGGTCCTTCAGATAGCTCCTTTGAGGGTGTCCGAGTGGCCCCTCACCTGACTTCTGATCAGCAGGCTGAGGTGAAAAGTTTGCTTAGGCAGTTTTCCCCCCTGTTTTCACAGTCGCCTGGTTTGACACCTTGGTGCAAACATAACATAGAGACAGGAGACAGTGTACCTACCAAACGTAGGGGATACAGGATGTCAGACAAAGTACGGTCTTATATTAAGACTGAGGTCACCAAGATGTTAGACCTTGGGGTGATTGAACCCTCTAGTAGTCCTTGGTCCAGCCCTGTGGTTATGGTTCCAAAGGCAGGCACTTCTGAATTGAGGTTCTGCGTGGACTACAGGGCTCTGAATGCTGTCACCAAGACAGATGCACACCCCTTGCCTTGAACAGATGAGCTGGTGGATACTTTCGGTGCCTCCAAGTACCTCAGCACGTTTGACCTCACTGCTGGCTATTGGCAAATAGCTTTAGCAGAACATGCCTAGGAGAAGACAGCGTTTTCTACTCCAGACGGCCTTTACCAATTCAGGGTAATGCCGTTCGGGTTCATGAATGCACCTGCCACTTTCCAGAGGCTTGTGAATCATGTGTTGAATGGGTTGGACGAATTCTGTCTTGCATATGTGGACGATATAGCACTTTTCAGTGCCACCTGGGAAGACCATGTGAAACACCTCGGGATTGTGCTCCAGGCTCTTCAGAAAGCACACTTGACCATAAAGGCTAGTAAGTGCCAGATTGGACAAGGCTCAGTGGTTTACCTTGGACATGAAGTAGGTGGAGGGAGGATACAGCCTCTTCCCAGTAAAGTACAAGCAGTACAAGACTGGCCTACCCCCACTACACAAACCCAAGTGAGAGCCTTCTTAGGACTCACGGGGTATTACCGCAATTTCGTTGCAGACTATGGCACCATAGCTGCCCCTCTGACTGCCCTCACCACTCCGAAGAAACCCAAGAAGGTAACTTGGACCGACAAGTGTGAGAAGGCCTTCAACGGCTTAAAAGACTCCTTGTGCCAGGCCCCTGTCCTCAGGGCCCCTGATTATCAAAGACCTTTTATTGTGCAGACGGACGCCTCTGACACTGGGATAGGAGCTGTACTATCGCAAGTAGATGAAAAGGGTAAGGAACACCCTATTGGTTTTATTAGTCGCCAGCCTAAGGACAGAGAGCTAAGATGGTCCACGGTAGAGAAAGAATGTTTCTCTGTTGTATGGGCCCTACGGAAGCTGAGGCCCTACCTCTATGGGACCCACTTCTCTGTGCAAACTGACCATAAGCCCTTAAAGTGGTTAATGAACATGAAGGGGAGAATCCAAAGTTGCTTAGGTGGTCCATAAGTCTACAAGGCTTCGACTTCACTATTGAGCATAGGCCAGGTGTCCAAAATAGCAATGCTGATGGGTTGTCCAGAATGTTTAACCGACCTGAACAAGAGACTCATCCAGGGGTGGATTAGTTCCCCCTGTCCATAGTCTGGGAAGGGCGAGTGTTAGGAAAGATTTCGTAATTGTGGGTAATTTTCCTTCCATGTGGCAACCCCTAAACTTTTTGCTGTTGTTTTTCACCTTGATCTCGACTTTGCCAGAGAAGTGCAGCCTTCTGCCACACTCCTCTGGGCTTTCGTTCCATTCTTACAGGGAAACTGACATGCCCTTAAGACAGTTAGTACCGGGAAACGCTGTTTTCCGTAGTTTCTTTTATCATGTTGCAGCTTTCGTGCAACATGACACAAGAGGGCACTGTAAGCTAAGTTACTGCTCTCTTGGGTCTCTAGCCTTCTACAGGCCCTAGATACTCTTTTTGGATTGTAACTGATCGGTGCAAGTGAATCACGGACGGGAATGGTGGCAGCGATCGTTTCTTGTGTTTTGAGCTCCTTTTGGCATTGTAAGCGCGTTTCTCGCGCTTAGCCCAAAATGGTGGCCTGGCTCCCAAAATGGCCAGACCAGAGGCTCCTTTGTCCTGCCCGCTGACCGTCTTGCTCCCTTCACCTTCCCCAGGTCTAGCCGACCCTGGGCCTTCCTTATTTGGGCATGTACTTTCCCACGAAACACGGATGCTTTCGCGGGCTTCTACAGGCCTTGTGTGTGCCTCCAGGATGTGGGCTGGGATGTCTGGTCACAATACACATCCTGGGGGCCAGAGAGTCTAGGGTGGTGTGAATGCCTGGGACCACCGTGGTCCTTGATAGGTCCACGAATGGTGTGAGTGTTGATGAGCGGATCTCCCATTGGGTCCCCTCTGTTTTGGCGCGAAGGGAACCGTGGATAAGAGGGGGCTGGAAACGCCACTACCATGACGATCTCCTGAGTTCTCACGAACAAAGGAATACAGGAGCCAAGTATCCTGCAACCACAAGGCTGAACCGGGGAATCGCTGGTGACCCGCTGAAGGACTGGTCCTCTGCACTGCTGTCGCCTTGTGAAACCCTTTTTACCTCTGATCGAACCAGAAGGCCTGTACTGGTACTTCGACCCTTGGAATAGCGGGAACAGCTATTCTCGGCATCTTCACCATCTCCTGCACGTAAGCCTTCGGAAGTGTCTCTGGGCCATCCAGCAGACTGACCAGCCTACACAGGAGTCTTGCTCTGTAACCGCCGCCAGGTTGTGTAGTATTTCAAGTCCTTGTCACTCTCACACGATTCGTACACTTGGCGTTCCCAGGTCTGAAGTGAGTAGTGTACATTTGGCTGAGATACACACGGCCGCTCCGTTGCCCTGCTGCGGTAACAAACTGTGCGGGCTCACTTCGTTTGGGACATCTTTAACTCAACTCTGCTGCTGCAGAATCTACACGACGACGAGACGTCCCCTGCTCTCCTGAACCAGCCAGCGACTGAAACTGACGCGGAGAAGCCTGGGTCTGCTTGCATCGGGGACCGGTGAGTAGCATAGCTAGGAACTGGTCGCCCTCCTGCAGGAGCCCATAGCTTTTCTCCGCTGTGTCAAAACAGCACACCTTTCCATACTCGCGCTCTGCTTCTGCCCACAGTGGAGGCTGCGCTTGAGTCGCGGAACTCTGTTCTTCATTTCTGCACTAAACTGAACTGCCTGATTCCCTCGAAGAGACTCCCCTTTTTGCCCGTTGGCACCAGCGTGTGCAGGTACTTTTGAGCACAAGGCTCCACTCTTCGTAGGGCTCGGACTTCCTTTTAGTTAGGTGCCTCTGAAGGCGGACTTGGTCTAAGCATTATTTCGTACTGCCTTTTTTCCTTCCCTTTTAGGTGGACTACACATTTCGTGCATCTAACGCTATAGACTTGTTTGTATTTGTATATATATTGTATTGGTATGGTATATGTTGGTTTACTAGAGTTGTATTGTGATTTCTCGCTACGGTCATTGTTTTAAAGGCCTTGGAATAAATGTGTATATATTTTTAATATAACACCTGTTTGGAGTAGTTTGTAAGTGTCCTTGCTTTGTGTGCTCATTGCAGGCTTTCAGTCACCCTCACCCCTCTTGAGACCTAGTCTTGACCGCCGCGATCGCTACCCTGATTGGTCTGGCTTGTCCAGAGGTTACCCTGTTCCAAGTAATTAGGTTGGCCTTCTGAACTTCTGCGCCGCCAGGACAGAGTTCAGAAATCCGTCTTAACACTCACACACATGTATATATGCATATTCAGTGAAAAAACGTTGTTAAAGGGAGGTTATGGTTCCAAGTAAAACCGAAAAACCCCTGAAATTCGCCAGTTATGGTAAGCTAAGCAACCATAACTCGCGCCACCACCGTGCACTGCTAAGACTAACACCCAGGACATCAAAGATGACATCACAAATGTCATTGATGACATCACTGATGACATCACATGTCTGGCTCCCTCTTTTTTTCCTTTACTGACATATCTAGGCCACATGTTTTTCTTCAGTAACAGGCAGGAACTAAAAATTGTAAACATACTATATTTGTAGAATTATCCTTCAAGTAGATTATTACAGTAATTCCCTTAGAGTCCGGTCACATCATATGAAACCTATACATAGGGGAAGACACAAGCTTGAAAGACAGCAATCCTTTCTGTGCATGAAGATAATCAATAGCCTTATCAGCACTTTCTGATAGTTCTGTTGTTTTTAATGGCTGTACTTTCCCTGTATATGCTCATATTTGTATACATTGTACTCACACTACTTTCCTTAGGGTTCAGTCACATCATGTGATACATATACATAGGGTAAAAAGCAGCTTTGAAACAGAGCAATCATTTATTTGCATGAAAAGAATCAGTTAGGTTATGATTTGTTTCTGCTACTACTTCTACTTTTTTGCTTACTTCCCTTTCTTGTCTCTTTGTGTTTTGTCTGTAGTAATGCAATTATGTAATACATGGGTTTTATTAGCTACTCATTACATATTTCACAGTACACACAACTCTAATAAGAAAACATTTATAATTTAATTATTCGACATATCAACATTATGAATATTATACCTTCATCATGTATGCTGCACACAATGCTATGTTTCTGCATGAGTAGTTTAGCATACTAGATAGAACCTCATAATGGAATGCTATTTATATCAATGCATTATTTAATGCACTAATTAGCTTATGGTATTTATTGCAATGATCCTTGACACTTTTTTCTCAACATTATATTAAGAATCCCTTGTTCAGAAATGTCATGAAAAGTAAATAATCATGTGATGTCATCAGTGATGTCATCAATGACATTTGTGATGCCATCTTTGATGTCCTGGGTGTTAGTCTTAGCAGTGCACGGTAGTGGCGCGAGTTATGGTTGCTTAGCTTACCATAACTGGCGAATTTCAAGGGTTTTTCGGTTTTACTTGGAACCATAACGTCCCTTTAACAAAGTTTTTTCACTGAATTTCATAGGTTTTTAGTAGCGCAACTTAACCATAACGTCCCTTTAACAAAGTTTTTTTACTGAATTTCATAGGTTTTTATTTGCGCAACTTAACCATAACCTCGCTTTAACAAACTTTTTTCATTAGCACGCAGACAATATACAAAGATGGAGTGTAAAAAGCAACTTCTCAGGGATGGCTTTACACAGAATGTTTCAAAGTAAGAATTTATGCTCGTTCACAGTGAAGGTCAGCTGCTTCCATTTTTTGCTTGCGGGCCAGAGTGGCCCACGACTTGCACTATAAGGTTCTATTGTTTTTGACCTTGACAGACAGGGATCGTGCCAAAAGACCTCTTTTGAAGTAGGGGTGCAGTAACGTAAGAGACGATAAGGATGACATTTCTGAAACGAAACCGCTTTTATATATTATATCACTATGAGAAAGATCATTGGCACAGACAGAGTCGCATTTAGGGACTGCATTACGCGTAGACAATGGAAAATGCCAATATAATGTAAGTAACCCTTTAGATTATTTTATACCGGAATATAATAACAATAGCATGGCGTTAAAGCCCGGTTAAGTTTTACTTGTTTGTTCAATGTGGCGTATTGTTTTGTACTGAGCACGATCACCGCCGAAGTGGTCCCCTGGCGCTCAGACTGCTCTGAAAAAGGCAGAGGAGAGAGGGTGAGTTAGTGGGAATAAGTTAACATACTCCGTTGCACTATCCTCGCTAGCAAATAGTTTCACGCCCTAATAAATAAAATTAATATTTTTAATGAAGATCGGCTGGTGAGACTAATTTATGTTTTTAAAACAGGTACATCCTTCCCTACTGTCAATGCCACGATTTTCAGACCCCGGCCGACGGATTTTTTAACTGCCAGGTGCAGCTCCTAGTAAACAACTTCATGACCCTCACCATTTTATGGGACAATCGCCAAGGTCCAATATGCCCTTACGCGGTACTAGAGGCTAGAAGCAACATACCAACCGTTATGATGGTATAATGCCTCGTTGTTGGAACAGCCTTCAGATTATCAGTGTGACCACAGTCCTTCTTTTATCATAAACCAACACCCTGTGTAGCGCAAAGGAACAGCGCGTGACTCAAGATGAACTTTTGCGGATCGACAACAAAGACAAATGCAAATCGCTGAATATTCTCTAAACATTTGATGTCAAATAAATGTACTTTACGAAATGTACAATCTTGCTGTTTGCTTTTAAATCACAGTTTTATATTCCGAATTGTGGCGCGCTGTGTTGTGCGATGATCTGTGTTGTTTTCCGGATTCTGTATGAAGTCGCGTAGGAGCAGTGTTGGCAACTCCTTAGTAAGAAAAGTAGCTATTGGCCGTCATAAAAGTAGCTAGAAGTAGCTAAATGACGTCATAACCTAATTTGCATAATTCACCAGGTGCATGATGGGTGATTGCCAAGGTCATGGTTGTTATAGCCTCTCATTGTGCTCACCCCTTTTTTTGTAATGAAAGTCGCGAATGCACAGATGCAAACTAATTACATCTATATGCATATATTCACATGCAAATGCAGTAGTATTTAAATAAACCCCACAATGATTAGGTTGTTCTTTTGTCGCTTCTTAAACGTGTACTGCCATTTTTAATATGCTAGTATTTTATAATCCATAATGCCTCGTTGTTGGAACAGCCTTCCGATTATCAGTGCGACCATAGTGCTTCAATTTATCATAAACCAATACCCTGTGTAGCGCAAAGGAACAGCGCGTGACTCAAGATTAACTTTTGCGGATCGACAGCAAAGACAAATGCAAATCGCTGAATATTCTCTAAACATTTGATATCAAATAAATGTACTTTACGAAATGTACAATGTTGCTGTTTGCTTTTAAATCACAGTTTCATATTCTGAATTGTGGCGCGCTGTGTTGTGAGATGATGTGTGTTGTTTTCCGGGTTCTGTGTAAAATCGCGTAGGACTGGAGAGGACTGGGCGCATTTGGCTACGCACCCTGTAAGGTCACGGAGAGAGACAGGGAATATAAATGCTTTGATAATGTCACATTTAGGGGCGGGAGATATGATTTAGTGTCGCAAAAGCAGGTCAGCCAGGTCGATGGGGCAACTGATAGGATTATCACATAATGTCGGCGCACAGCAGCCTGATTTATCGTTTGTTTAGTGGACAAAAAGTCAGGTAAGGCCCACAGAAAATTGTAATGTCAGTGGACATAAGGAGGGTTCAACCTGATAACGAACAATACGAACAGCGTTCTCAGAACACCCCCATTTTGTTTAATTGCAAACATTTCAGGAAACCGCGAGTGTTCTTAGAACACATTCAACTTGCCAGAGTACAATACGGACAGCGTCCTCAGGACACCCCCACTTTGTTTATGTACGAACATTTAAGGACACCGCGAGTGTCCTTAGCTCAATTTTAGCTTGCTTGCGAACAAAACGGACACATACTCCGTCCTCAGAACACCCCACCATTTAGTTTATATAGAAAATTTCAGAACAGCTGTGTTGTCCGCAGACAAATCGAACACAACAAAAGCGTCTAGCACATAAAAAAAACAGAACATTGAACCTATCTCATACTCGCCCACCCTCCCCAAAAACTCTTACACACCAACACTCTCCACTAAATACAATTTTGAATCCAAATTTCACCGCGCTGTCCGCGGTCGTCGGCGAATGCAAGATGGCGGGCGCCACAAAAAATCTGATGCGCTTCACGCACCACGCCTTCCAATCAGCGAACACGTTGCATGTCCGCGGACATCACGCAAGCTGCTTGGCCAATCGGGGCGTTGTCCGCGGAGCGAACAGGGAAGTCCGTGCGCGGAGCGAACAGAGATATCACTAATTTTTTTGCCTTACATTTTGGTCATTTTAAAAAAAACTACTGGACGGATTTACACCAAATTTGCAAAAACAAGCTTTGGGACCAAGCCCCCGCTCCTGCTGCAAATTTGGTGTAAACCCATCCAGCGGTTTGGGCTGTTGGCATGTGCAAAGTTTTTTCCCATTATGTCTATGGGAAAAAACAAAAGTTTTGGGACCCCCCCTATAACTTGGCCCCCCCTGGACCAAACCTCTCCAAACTTTGCAAAAAAATTCATTGCAAGGTTTGGTGAGGATTCGTCCAGATGGAGTGAAGTTATAAGCCACCCAAAAAATGCTCTTCCTATGGAAACACCAACTTAACCATAACTACATGGACGCTACCGCGTCCACGCGTCCATGTGTATATATATATATATATATTGTCAATTCTACCTTAGGGTAGCCAAGTCGAGCTGCACTCTCCATAAAGCCATGCTTGCCCAATTTCCACCAAACAGCAAACAAAGGAGGGGGGGGGGAAGTAAAACTCCACACCAACCGCTTTCCGTTTTGTTAATTTTCTTCTTTTATTGATCCACACGGGAAAAAATATTTAAAAATCATGGAAATCCATTTCAGAAAGTAGAAAGTATGACCCCAATGTGGGTCCTCCCAAGTGCAGCACTCGAGGCGTGACGCGTTTCGCGGCCAACTCGCCGCTTTTTCACAACAAACAACCTCTCCACCATACACCACTTTAAAACATGAAGCTAGGAGGAGTAGAGAGGGAAAGGAGGGGGTAGAACGGCAGGCAACATAGAAATCAAAGAAGGCCTCATTTAGTGATCTGCATTACGTGCCTAAACCATGGCAGACATCTTTGCCTAGTAAGTTTGCCTGACAGACATACATTCATGCGAATGAGCATTTTGATTCTAGAGGTAAATTTAAAGTGCGTTGTGCATTAGCAGCTGGGGGGGGGGTATGAAATATTCACCACCCAAGTTTTTTACTTTATTTCTTCCGATTTTAAAGTGACTAGTGCATAATTAAAAACGTCTATAACTACCTTGCTGGGGTATAAATAAGTATCTAAAACCCCAAAACATGGATCTCTGTAGCTCACCCTTAATCTGTTAGGTCTTTTGGTCATTATAATATTAGTGTCCAAGGTATAATCATTTATAGTATTAGATCTCTGCTTGGTCACTTGTTTATCTGTACTTAGTGCAAAACCGTGGCAGACATCTTTACCTAGTGAGTTTGCCTAACAGACATACAATCATACGAATGATCATTTTTTTCTTAGAGGTAATTTTAAAGTGCATTGTGCATTAGCAGCTGGGGGGGGTGTGGAATATTCACCACCCAAGTTTTTAACTTTATTTCTTCCGATTTTAAAGTGACTAGTGCATAATTAAAAACATCTATACCTGCCTTAATAGAATATAAATGAGTATCTAAAACCCCAAAATATGGATCTCTGTAGCATACCCTTAATCTGTTAGGTCTTTTAGTCACTGTAATATTGGTGTCCCAGGTATAATTGTTTATATTATTAGATCTCTGCTAGGTCACTTGTTTATCTATTTGTTTAATGAAGTACTTAGTGCAAGGGAAATCCCAATTCCAGCATAATAATCGAAATTGAGATAATATTCTAGATATATCCAACCATAAATGGAAGATTATCCCCAGATGCATAACAGCACTAATAAATCGATATCCAGTTTGCAGACTATGTTTTTCTAGTTAAATCTACTTCCCAGTTAGCCTCTCCTTGCTCTTCTTCTCCCCTTCTCTACTCACCCATTACCATATGTATAGAAAGAATAGTGCAAAGCAACAAATGTGCTCCGAAACAAACACACCATTACCAACATCATAAAAAATTGTTAAAAACACAGAAACTTTAAAACCAACTATTTGATCTCTTATATCGTTACAGAGCACTAGGAGGAAAGAAAGGGACAAGAATATTCCTTTAGCTGCCCAAAAAGGTGTATAACTCTTCATCAATGTTATGCCCGTTGGGATGTTTACTTTCAAAATCTAGTATACACCTTGTTTCTTTTTGTCTCAGTTGCTTCTCCCTGTCACCTCCCCGGGGGCCCAATTCTATTTTGTATACCCCAAAGAATTTAAAACTGTCTATTTCTTTGTTGTGACATTCATAGAAATGTTTAGCCATGGGGTAGTTCACATCGTTATGTGTGATGGCTCGCACATGTTGTTGTATTCGAATCTTTAACTTGCATTTTGTGCTGCCAATGTAGTATTTATGGCATGCACAGGTGAGGGCATAGACTACATAGTCTGTTTCACAGGTGATCCGTTGTTTGATCTCTGTTTTGTGTCCTGTCACTGGATGTTTAAAAGTGTCGCCGTCAATTGCAAATTTACATATATTACAGCGTGTGCATTTATGAAAGCCTTTCCTTTTCACTGTTAGCCAGTTTCCTTCTATCTTTTCTTCTTCCTTGGCCATAAAACTGGGAACCAGCATATCTTTGAAGGACCTATTTCTTCTGAAAGTGACTTCGGGATGGGGTTTGAGGCTTTTGGCCAGATCAGGGTCAGTTAGCAAAATGCTCCAATGTTTCTGCAGAATGTGTTTAATATTTTTTGACTGGTTGTCATAAGTAAGAATGCATCGGGTGCTCTTTTCTCCTTCTAATCGATCTTTGTTCTCATTTCCAGCTAATAAGGTGTGTCTTTCAATTGTTCTGGCTTTCAGGAAGGCTCTCTCGATGACTTTTTTGGGGTACATCTGCCTTTTAAAACCTGCTGCCGTCAATTTGCTTTCTCTATCGTAAGACTCCAAAGTGGTGTTGTTTCTTCTGAGTCTCACAAATTCTCCATAGGGCACACTCCAGATCACATGTTTAGGGTGTCCACTATGTGCGTGTAAAGGAGTATTAGAGCCAGTCTTCTTTCGATGCAGCTCGCAGGTTATTTTCTCATTCACAATTCTGATATTAACATCTAGAAAGGTAATTAGTGTCCGGCTGTGAGTTTCCGTAAATCTTAAGTTTTTTTTGTTTTGGTTCAATACCGTTACGTACTCTAACCATCCCTTTGCAGTGCCTCTCCAGATAACAAACAGGTCATCGATGTATCTTAACCATAAAACCACATTTTGCGTGTGTACCTGATTCCCATCTGACCAAGCCTCACGTTCTTCCCACGACCCCATCATCAGGTTTGCATATGAAGGCGCGAAAGTAGTTCCCATCGCCGTTCCTTGCATCTGCTTGAAATATTCATTGTTAAAAAGGAAGACGTTGTTTGTAAGGCATAGATTGATCATTTGCATCACCATCTCATTGTGTTTCAGGAAATTCAAAGATTTAGTGTTCAAATAGTGTAGACATGCTGTTTTCCCATCCTCATGTCCTATCGACGTGTAGAGGGAGACAACATCCATCGTGGCCATTAAAAAGTCTTTTTCCCAGGGAATATTTTCTATTTTACACAGGAAATCAGTAGTGTCTTTTACGTATGAAGGAAGTGTACACACAAAAGGGAACAATACCTCATCAATGTATTTCGATATATTTTCCAATGCTGAGCCGATTAGGCACACGATTGGTCTCCCTGGGGGTTGTTGCAGATTCTTGTGCACTTTAGGTAGAAAATATATGGTAGGAGTTATGGCTTTACTGATATAGAGAAATTTGTATGTTTCTTCCGATATAATACCCATTTCTTCATATTTCTTTAGGAAGGATTTCACTGTTTGTTCTAATGCTGGCATAGGATTATCCTTTAGTTTCGTGTAGCACTTGGTGTCATTGAGCTGTTTATACGCCTCTTTAATGTATTCTGTTTTTTTCTGCAAAACAATATTATGTCCTTTATCTGAGGGTTTTATAATGCAGTTCTTCAACTCCTGCAGTTCTTTTAATGCTTTTCTTTCATTTCTTGTGAGGTTATCTTTGAATTTCACATTTTTAGTTTTTCGACGTAAGCTTTTTAAGTCCTCTATAACAAGATTCTGAAATACTCCAATAGTGCTAGCTACGTTTGTCGTGGGATTGAATTTGGATTTCGATTTCAGGTTATGTATATATATATTCAAACAAAAAAACGTTAAGGGGACGTTATAGTTAAGTTGCGCTACTACAAACCTGTGAAATTAACTAAAACAACTTAACAAATAAGACATAATACAAACGTGCCATTATGGTTCACAGTAAAACTCAAAAACCCCTGAAATTCGCCAGTTATGATAAGCTAAGCAACCATAACTCGCGCCACCACCGTGCACTGCTAAGGCTAACACCCAGGACATCAAAGATGACATTGCAAATATCATTGTGCTTATAACTTTTTTCTTGTGTACATGGCCTTCGGCCATGCACCCAACACTGTACACTGAACCATGTAATCGATAATCAATACTACACGTGTATCCATGGTCGTGAGATGCTGCGGTGGTTGTGGGCAGGGCCTAGAGTCTTGGAAGTATGGCATTCGGCCTACGGCCTACGTCCATGCATCCAAGACTATAGGCCCTGCCCACATCCACCGCAGCATGTCACGACCATGGTGGCGTACTAACCAATAACACACCCATAGCAAAATGTAATATAATAGTGACATGTACTCAAAATCAATGGCCACTAACACCACGCGTATCCTTCGAACATTTTCAAGGTGCCTGTACACAGCACGGACGCACATAATATCCTTATTAGATCCCTCATTTTCTGCACGTACACACATCCTGAAGAAGGCGCCAATGCAGAATACATAATTGACAGTTGCCGCGCAAACAAGTAGAGTAGTTCATCCGTCTCTTACTCTTTAAAACTCCCCAAGCACTGTAGGAAATCAAAATAATTTCCCAAACACCATTTCGCATGGGGAAGACATCATTAACATCTACCGCCCAAACAAGTACAGCATTTAACCCATCTCTTACTCTGTGATCCTCCCCACACATTGTAAGAGAGCAAAACAGTTTCCAAAACAGCATTTTGCCTCTGGTAGGTAGTGCGCTGTCTACGAATCCAACATGCCGGGTGCATCCACACATTCTGACGCACATCACAGCTCGCAGTAGCCAATCGGTGAAGACGTTGCGTGTCAGCGGTGATGACGCCACTCCCCCTGGCCAATTGGTATCAGGTCCGCGGACCGAACAGGGAAATGTGACCGCGGAGTCGTTCTAAAGGAAAGTACTGGGTGTATTGTCACCAAATTTACTAAAGCATGCTTTCGGGACCAAGCCCCTGCCACAAATTTGGTGAAAATACATCCAATGGTTTGACCTGTAGGCATGCGCAAAGTTTATCCCCCATTCCGTCTATGGGGAAAAAAAGACGTTTTAGGAACCCCCCTTTGACTTCCCCCCCCGGACCAAACATCACCAAACTTTGCAGAACAAGTGGCCCATGTACTTTTTTTGCAAAGTTTGGTGAGCATTCGTCCAGGGGAAGTGCAGTTATAAGCCGCCCAAAAAGTGCTCTTCCTATGGAAACAGCAACTTAACCATAACTACATGTGGTCGTGTAATTATTTTTCTAAATTTTTATAGCCCATGCTGTGGGATAGGTTTGGGATAGCCATGGGTAAACACCCCCAATTGTTGCTGTTCAGAAGAGCAATGCTCAATACACCAATGACACCACTTTTTATGTAGCCATGGCTATAGGATTGATTTTCGTTTTTTTTTTTTTTAACTGACTATGCGATATGAATGACAAAAGAGACAGTAGTGATACAATGGTAGTTTAAAGGAGTTATGCAAGGTACATGATGACAAAAGAGCACACAAAATGTGCTCATATACAACACTCGGCGTGCCCCCAAAAAGTTCTTTTAAGGACTACTTATCACATAAAAACACAACACACAAATACAATGAAATAACATCAAAAAGCTTTTCTTAAAATAAATCATCACTCATAGTTGAGGCTAGAGTTCATTGACTGTTTTACTATCCACGGCTACAATATTATACTGTCTGGGTTAGTCACATAGGTTTGTATACATATATTCATATTTACTTAATAGATCATTCTTAGAAATGACTCTTTTCCATGCAAACAGCATACTTTTTTGCACATTGAGGCCTATAGCCACAGTTATGGTCCAAAGAATCTGCGGCGCCGACCATCCCCAGTCATTGCTGCGTTTCACTGCGCCTCTGAAATTCAACACCCCATTGGGATATACCGTAGCCGCAGTTATTCATCAATGTTTACAAAAAAATCCTACTATCTGTAAACACATGAAACATAATTAGTTAAAGAACACAAACACTTTAAGAAACATAATTTAATACAGAAGGTTTTATGACCCTCATATTTTGTATGAAGTGCATCACATGCACTATATAAGCTAAAACATTTGTGCATACAACACTGTTGTTCTCTTTGTATATAGTAATTGTTGGGTGATTGGGGAAAAAATCCAACTTGGATTAATAAAAAAAAAGAAACATACAATCATTTAAAAAAGTATAAAAAGGACCACAACAATAAACAAACAGGGATCTATAAACTGGATGAAAATAAAAACAGGACATTATACTGGGTGGATGCAGTACAGAAGATGGGCATGGTTAAGTAAACCTGGATATCCAGAGAGAATAGGGTAGGATAAGTGAACTTGGAGAACAAGGAATACAACAACAATATATAAACTGAGTACACATAAAAAGGGGGAATTATACTAAGTAGTTGCTATAGAAAGGATGAGGTAGGGTAAGTAAACTTGGACAACAGGAGAATATAGGGTGGAATAATTAAACTTGGAAACTGAGCTGTTCTGAGTGGCTTCAGCTTTACTTTTATAAAAATGCTAGGATTGAGCAGAGGTTGTGCAGTATGAAATTTCACACATTAAAGGTGTTGTCACCAACAGCCAGAGACTTGAAACACCTGCAGCACTCAAGCACATCATTTGAAGAATCATCAGGCATGCTAGAAAGGTTCACTAAGAAGGCTTTTCATGAACTCTCTACAGATGCAATGCAGAAAGCTAATTCTGCTATAATATTAGTAGGAGATCTAAATCTTTGGAAAGGCAATGCCAAAGATAAAAAAAAACAAAGCAATTGGAGAAATTGCTTAATAATAACAATATCCTTGTACATAATAATGACCCGACGCATATTAAAGGGAACACTCTTGACTGGATGGCCAGTTAAAATATAACACTAACTGAGATCATGACTACACCCTGCATATGGTCGAAGCATTCAGTTATCTCGGGCAAAATACAACTCCCCCATACCTATGCCTAAACATAAACCACGGTGTAAAGTTGTGCAGAGAACTTATAAGGACATTACTGCAGATTCTTTATCCGGATGTATGAATGCCCATGTGATGGAAACAAGTGCCTTGTCCGTCCTGATACACATATAGAACAATACAACAGGGAGATGACAATCCTACTGGACAAAGTCACACCTATGAAGTCTAGAACAACTAGGAAGCTCATTCATCACGAAAAATGGTTTACACCAGATTTGGCTAAACTAAAAGCTAATAAGAGACACGCAGAGCGTGCCTGGCTGAAAGACAAAAATATAGATAATAAAGTGGCGTGGAAACTTCTTGAAAAAGCCTATAAAGCTAAAATTATGGAAGCTAAATTGACCTATTATAATAACTAGATTGAGATGGCAGGAAATTAAACCAAATAACTTTTCCGTCTCTTTAGGTCAATGTATTAAATCATAATATCATCCCTACTCAGGATTATTGCACAAGAACTCAGAAAGCTTTTTCTGATAAATTGCTATGTGCCCAAAATAAAATCAGAAATGAGTTGTAGATTCAGAAACCAGATAAAGACACCCTCACTGTAGGGAGTGTGGATATTAGTAGTGTGACCGACACTCAGACACCTAGTGATAATTGTTCTAACCAGGAACCATCCTCGGTAGGTTTTCAGTTTTCAGAGATATCAGTTACAGAAACCATAAATATTATGAAAGCTATGAATCCCACCAGCTATCTACGGGACCTTATCCCCTTCAAGATTATTCAGGATATCAGGATATCTTTGCTCCATTTTTATGTAGATTCATAAATGCTTCCTTTAGTTACTTTAGTGTACAGCAAGCCATCAAAGCCGCGGCGGTGACACCTCTACTGAAGAAATCAGGTGATGATCTCAAGGATGCCACAAACTTCCGACCAATTACTAACACTATGTTTTTCCTAAAGTTAATTGATAAGGTGGCTACGACACACCCTCAATCTCAAATGAAAATTATGGTTGGTTGCATGGCAGGAAATCAGGCTTTCGCCGTCACCACAGTACGGAGAGTTCCATGGTGGACCTCCAGACTCATTTGCTGACTATAATGGAGAAAAGTAGATCAGGGTTGCTGATCTTACTGGATTTGTCAGCAGCCTTTGATCTGCTAGATCACAAGATCCTACTGAAGCTGCTGTAAGATACTTGCAGCCTTGCCAAGGAGGCGATAAATTGGGTTAAGTCTTTTTTGGAATGTAGAAGATCTAGGTTGTACTGGGGAGACTCTGCATCCGAGGTGGAGATCATCATATGTGGTGTCCCCCAAGGGACGTGCTTATCCCCTCTACTTTTTAACATCTATATAGTGCATTTATGCAGAGAACTGGAAAAACTAGGCTTATTTTTCACGAATTACACCAATGATTTCCAGTTGTCCCTGGTGCTGTAGAGCAATTACCAAGAGGACCAGGACAAGCTTAGTGTGGTCTACCAAGTCATAAAACATTGGATGACCACAAATTGGTTTTGTTTAAATGCCGGAAAAACAGAGGTACTGATATACGGGTCTAAGAAGTCCAGGGAAAATCTAGCTCCCATCTTTGCCAGCTTTCTAGTGGATGGTAGTCAGATAGCAGTAGTCAATATGGTAAAGACTTTGGGCATGTACTTAGAAGCCACCTTGAATTCAGGAGCCCATGTAGATGCTATTGTGAAAAACACCCAATACCATTTGAGAGTGCTAAGGCAAGTAGCCTGGTTAATTTTGAAAGATAATCGAGCAAAATTGGTCAGGACCTTTTATCTTCCATGGGTGGACTATTGCAATGCCTTATTGGGTGATGCCAGTACAGAAGATATTTTCAGATTGCAAAAAATCCAAAATGTGGCCATACGTATTATCTTTGGCATGAAATGGAATAAACCAACTTCCTCGGCCAGGAAGGAACTGCACTGGCTGCCATATGAGCTAGGATCTCTTTCAAACTTTTGACCTTAAGTGCGTTTATGGATCAGCACCTAGCTATCTGAAGGAAAAAGTCGCTGTGTAAAAGCCTAAGAGAGACCTTCGATCTACCTCAGCTCACCTCATGAAAGTGGCCAGGGTAAAGAAAACACAGGGACATGAACGCTCCTTTCCATTTCTGGCTGCATATGCTTGGAATGATATGCCCCAAAGACCCAGGGAAGAAGCAAATCACCTGGCCTTTAGAAAAAGCCTGAAAACGATGTTGTTCATGTGCATTTTTCCAGCCTTAGCCTTCTTGTCTGTTTCTGTTGCAAGCACCTGGATGCCCTAGGGCTTTTGGCACTATACAAGTGGTGTAACATAACATAACATAACATACCATAATATAACATAACATAACATAACAGATGTGCTGCTCCCATCTCCAGCAGTACCACTATGTTTTGAATATAGGTTGGCCTTTCACGGGAGTCAACTGTAGAACCTTGGGTGCATGTCCACTTGGATGATGAGAACAATGCAGCTACAACAAAATACAAAAAATAAAAAATCACTAAAATGAACTTGCAAAACGCCAACAATTGTACTACCTCAAAGAAACATCTAAGAGTAACTCGTAGCTTAAAGTGCATTACAATTACAACAAACACTATCAAATAAATCTTCAACCTCACTAACATGAATATGTTAACGAAATACCTACATATAAATGCCATTGATTGACACATCTAATTGTGTAGGTCCATGTTAGTAAAAGTTAAACAATACTTTAAAAAAATACTTGCCACACAATCAGAGTAGATGAAAAAAACATAATTAACACCATCTGATAGCAGTGTTTAATATAACTAACACGCACACAGCACTGCACATACACCTTCACATATGTAAATATGTATTAACACTTACATTCACATCAGCCACACTCATGCACAGTGTAGTGAGTTCTAGAATCCAAGGAATAACACTGCAGAACATGGTGGATTTCATACTTTCCAAAATAAATACCAAAAAAAAAGAGGACTATATACTAATCAAACTACTAAAATGGATGACACATTTTAACAACAGCCTATCACAGAGAGCTACACAAATAGAAAAGTAACAACCAATAACAAACAATTTTCAATAATAATCTCTGGGTCTTCAAGGATCAGTTGGTGCGGAATTCCTCTTTAATCCTTCTTAAGTAAGATTCAAGTTTATCAAGATGTTTTATTATATCCCTTTCTCTAGCAGTTAATATATAGATTGATTCACTACGTATCAAGGATGTGTATCACTCCCATAGTATCAGCAAGTTTCCCACTGATGGCGTATTCATTTCAAATTAGGGACAAATTAACCCAAATCCATGGGTGAAGATAAGATGTTAGTTGGTGCCTCATTGCTGACAGTTTTAAACATTGCTGAGAGATCAAGAACAACTAGGTGACATGCCCTCCTGAGTCCAGTATGCGCATGACATCATCCAACACCTGTTCAGATTGGTCTAAACCTGGCGTTTTCAATATTGGAAGCATCTGTCCACTTTTGAGAGAAGAGGAACAACTCCCTCCTTTAGAGAAGGAAACATTCACCAAGGGATGCCAGGAAGAAAGATTATCAACGGAATAGGTTTAACAAGATAACAGGCAAATGGTTTTCAGAGTAAGGTGTGGCTTCCATTAAGGGAAACATTCTGAGAAAGTATGATTCAGTTGACAACATCTGCTGCTCCTAGTCATTGTGTGATGCAGCCATACAACCTGTTTTTAAGCATGATATCAATAAATGAAAGCTGCATTAACACAACATCATCAACAACAGTAACAACAACAATACAAGCAAAGAGTAAGTTATGAAAATAAAGCGGTCACTTTCAGTTTAAGGATATCGTTTTCTTTGTGAATAGTTTTTTTGTGAAAGGTTGGAATACCCTCAAAGTGAGAAGAAAGTAGCTGCATGTTGTTTTTAAAATAATCCACAAACAACACTGTCTTACAGAGATAGCATAATTTAAACAGTAAGAGTAAACAAACAACAGTTTTCAATGGAAATTGAGAATTCCCTTTGAGGTATAAATGGCACATATCATACTAGTAAATACTGAAGTGTTCTCTATATTCTCTGATGCTGAATGAAATCAAAACTGTGCAGAACATTATAGAATAACAACGTGCAAAAATGTATTGCCATCCCTCAGAGCTAGGCCCCTAGTCGGGGCATTCATGCCTCGAAGGCTGTAATGAGAAGAGCAGTTGCATAACACCCGTAGGTGAACCCCCCAAACAGCTCAACAAAGTATGTAATGCACCACACTCAGACACTGCCTGGACCATCACTGGTGCGCAATGCCCATGTTGATCATGCCGCTACAGGGGCACACTCACACTGCACTTCATGGAAGATGTTTTTTAATCAAAGCTTGAATCTTTCACCTAAAGTAAAAAGAAGGAGGAAGTGGTGCTTGGTCCATGGCACGCAAATGTACCAGCCACCAGTGGCAGCTAGCGGATTTGTTTAATTGGAGGAGCACAGATATTATTCACAGGTTTGTGAGAGAAACTGAGCATAGCAATGGAGCCTGGACTAGGGGCTCAGGTGGAGCGATCCCCCGCCAAGATTTCTTTTTAGAAAGGGTTACAATTATGCAGCATACTTTCTGTATAGAAAATTAGGTAGACATCCATACAGCTTGTAACTGGTTTTGTAGGGTAACTCATGTAAAACATTGAATAGATGCAAGTCACCAGCAGAGCACAGCAGCATTTCTCAAGGCATTTTCATGCCTTACACCCACAAAATATGCCATTACAAAAATCATGTCCAAGCTGGCTCTGCCCATTCATTTCCATGTTGGCTGCATACATATGTGCCAGTATTACAATATAAGAACATACGCATGTTCAAACTATAAACAAAACATGCCCAAGCGGCTCGCCCAATATATGCCAGTATCCCCACATAAGAAAAGATGTCCAAAATTGCTCCAATGTAGAACATCAGAACACTTATCATGCTTGGTTTTTCATAGATGCCCTGTAAACCATTTCTTGCCACAGCACGAAATGGCTAGACTTGCTGCACCAAAATGCCTTTCTAGCCACATAATAACACTTACCTTGTTTGCTTCATTATAGATGCCCAGAAAAAAAGTTCATGTCACAGTAAGAAATAACCAGATTGGCTACACCAAATTTCAGTCTAGCCAGGTAATAACATATCGTATGATTGCTTTATCATTGATGATGTTAATACAGTAGTAGCACTCCCCACCTAACTCTATCCCCCACCTTCACAATCGATAATCCCCACCCACTGAAATCAGCATATCAGCCCAGCAC
This sequence comes from Ambystoma mexicanum, assembly GCF_040938575.1. NCBI lineage: Eukaryota > Metazoa > Chordata > Amphibia > Caudata > Ambystomatidae > Ambystoma > Ambystoma mexicanum. The sequence goes on from NC_090937.1 coordinate 538,024,774, forward strand.
AAGCACACTCACATTCACTCATTCATTTACACATCATACACTTGCTCATTCTCTGTACACACAGCCACCCATACATCATACACTAATTCACACACTCATTCACACACCCAACCACACACACACACATTACATACATAATACACACCCTTGAATACACACATAAAAAATGCAACAACCTCACACACACACATTATTTTTTTTTATCTGTTTCTAGTCACCTGGATTCCAAGGGACTCCTCTTCCTCTGCAGTCCACCCCACAGACAAGAACCAGGAAGCTCTCAACCAAGGAGAGCTTCCTGGTTACTGACATGCACAGAGGATCCTGAGTGCCTCCAATCTCAGGCTGCAAAGGAAATGATACATGTTGTGTTTGCATTGCGAGATTGGTGGAGCTGGAGCTAGGAACAACCTCGCAAAAAATAGTTCTGAGGATGGCAGCGGAGTTATTATCTACTAATAATTATGTTTTTGTTCCTGGCTCGAAATTAAGGCACACGGGCCATCTCCCACTGTAAAATAAATAATTATTTCCTTTGCAGTGTAACATGGAGGAGCCGAAGTACCTCCATCTTGCTCCACAATGGAAAACTTTGCAGCAGAAGAAATGAGGCGCTCCACTGTGGCTGCAGGCCTCAACTACGCCACTTCCCTGCTCAATGCCGTTTTTCCTACAAGAGTGTTCAAATCTTCCACCCCACGCATTCTATGCTGCTGGCTTCCACAATCATTGTGGGTACTGTATGGCTCCTCGAGTATGGGTGGCTGCAGTGTTTGACGGCTCACCCCTCTATAGCCAGCCAAGGTAACCTTTCAGAGAACTAACCAACATGGAAAGTGACGGAAATAAACAGCCCATGCCAGACACAGATTGTGAAACTGCAAGCCTCACTCTGAATTCGCAAGGTTCCCAATTAACTCTGTGAACGAGATAAATGGCTTATATTCTAAAATGATTAATTAGAATGTTCCACAACAGAATGCAGAGTGGGCAACGACGGCCTGATTTCCATGTTTATCATTTGGAAAATAACCAATCTTGGCACAAAGCTGTACGTCCATGTCTCTCTGAGAGTGAGGATAAAGGAGTTCTAGCGCAACGCCACGCACAGAGGCAGGCGCCCAACTACGGAGAAAAGCCACACGGGTTTTCCAGGACTAAACAATTATGCAGCAGCAATCAGAAACACAATGTCTGTTTGATGCTTATATTTCAATTGTGTTATCAAATGAGACACGACTAAATCATGTTTTCTGTAATGTTATTTTGTCCAGCATTCAAATAAAGGACATACATGCTAACACTTCCTTTAGCTGAGCTCATGTTTACCCTAAAAAAAAACACGCTATTATTAAGAAATCCATAGCCATGTGCAGGTTCGTCTGAGGTTGCCAAAGCTGGTAGTGTTTGAAGCTGTTTTTCTTGTTCTTGGATGTGCTCTTTGGAAACTTTACAACACACAAAAGCACAGAGCCTGAAAAGCCAGAGAAAAAAAAAACAAGTTTTAGAAAATTGAAAAACATACACATGGATTTAATGAATTTGAATGCATTATTTCTGCCAAACGTGTTTCATTCTTGCATGCATCCTAGCAACAGCCACTAATCAATTTATATCATAATGCTTAACTTACATTTGCACGGTTATTCGGGGTACCACTAAAAATGATGTTTAATTCTCTTTTGTTATATAAAAATGCATATATTCGTCCGGTGAAATTGGCCAGTAGGCTGCCCCCCCAACCCTCACCAAACAACACAAATCTGTGTGTATTCGTTTCAAATCCTGACCGTATCTATTGAGAATTCCATTGGTCCTAGGTGGATGAAATGCTTGCCGTTGACTTGGGTAATTATGCTTTGGTACACTCATTGGTATAATATGAAGGCTTCCACCAATTCCATACTTCACCGCCATATTTTTCATGAAATTCTGGTCAGTTGCCACATTAAGCCACAAATGCCCATGTTCCCTTCCATTCAAAAGTGTGGTATGCTATTAGTCACAATAAAGTTATTTTTTGTTCGGAAACTAAAATCGTGCCATGTTCTGAAAAACAAAACAAAATACAACTGAATACTTCTGAATGCATGTGTTTGTATAATCTCTGGATTTAAAGACTCAGGGCCGAATTCATGGAAATGTGAGCAGAAATCCCTGACACACCCCAGGCAAAGGATAAAAAGCCAGGACAGCTACCTTTGCATGCTCCCACGAGCGTGAATATACGCACACTTCTAACAGTGTGTGGGTTTCCCTGCAAAAAGAGCTGGATTTTGGGGACCCTCGCAGGATCCCCCGTACCCGTATCCAACACCCCGACAACATGTGTATGATAATTTGTCTCTCGGTTTAAATCTCGAAAATTTGTGTGCAAATGCCCATAAACTGTTCCTGCACCCCACTGCACTGAGTACGTGCACCCCCAAGTTTGATCGGAATCCCAGAAGCATACATACACCACAAAATCTGACATGCTAACCCACCTCTGTGCTGCCATTCCTATGCGCAAGTGTACTTACGCCGGCCTTCGGGTGGCGGATAGTATGAAGGAATTGCATGCACATTTCCCCGCGCAGAGGTTGCGCAATCGAATCCATGAATACTTCTCGTTCTGCTGAATGGTGGGAATGGTAGGGATTGCCTGAAGACCGTCCCTCAGAATGCCCACTATTTCGTAAGTCCTTACGCATTTTTGGTGTTCCGCCCCTTTCCCAGCCCACGCTCTGCATGGAACTCGCACAAGGCCATCAATGTCTTTCAGAGAAGTGCGGAGCCTGCGCAAACTCCAGGCAAGTCCAGGAAAATGTTTCCTTGAATCGGGCCATCAGATTCTACCACACACCACTCATTTGCTCTAGAACCGTTATACAAAGAAGTACAGAGAAACGCAAGGCCCCTAATTTAGAGGTCACTCATCAGGGAAATATACGTTGGACCAAGGCAAATATTAATAGCCTTGGTTCACTATTGAACACCACATATGTTAGCCCAGGGCAATTGTGGAGGCAAAGTAATTGGAATATGGACGATTTGCTGTCTAGACTCATATCTAAACTTGATACATACAAAAAGTGAATACCGTAGGTCAGTATCAAAGATAAAGATATCCAACTGGTAATCACAGGTGGAACGAGCAATACATTTGGGCTCCCTTTCCACATGGTGCAAAAACTGGATGAGGCATCACAAACACTCTAACTTAAATAGTAATAGGTCATTTGTATTCCAACTGCTCAAATCCAATGACAGCAAAAGGTTCTAGCACTATTACCGCAAATACCGGGGATAATGTGCAGGAACTTAATCCAATTGCTCAGAGAAGATGGAGTACTTGCATCAGAGAGCTCTACTTCAAGGGTGCAACTTGTCTGCCTGAATTAAAGACCCATTCTGCCTCCTGGACAATATGTGACGGTGTTGATGCAGACGATATCCTTCTCTTGGAAAAGAAGCTGAAACCATTTTGTGCTCCTGGACCCGACTTGGTGCCCAACGTCCTCATTAAAGCCACTACTCATCTCTGGGACACCCCTTTTCCATTGCCTATTTGAATGCATCATCACTCAGGACCTGTGTCGTGCTTGCTGGAAGGAGTACATCCTAATTCCGGCTTTTTAAAAAGGGGACAGCATGGACCCATCGAAGTACAGACTTCTTTAAATGTTGGACACTGATGCCAACATGTTTTTGTCCCTCCTTCTTAAGAAATTACAAACATGGGTGGAAGAAAAGGGCCTTCTGAAGAAATATAAGATAGGCTTTCGACAATCAGACAGCGTGTATTATAACCTTTGTACATTGCACTATTTTATTGCTGATATGTGCACAGGCAACAGTAAGACTGTTTCTGTGTTTTGTAGATTACTCCAAAGTGTTTGATCTCGTTTCTCCTGCTAGGCTTTTAAAAAAGCTCAAGCACTGGGGTTTGGATTCCTCCCTTCTCACCTCATAATGCTGGTATACTCCGACACTAGCGTGATGGTGGATTCCAATCGGGACGTCTTGCTCACTAGAAGCATTCCAACTAATCGTGGCCTCATCAAGGGTGCATACTTGTACACCTGTTATTTAATCTCTGTGTGGCCTATATGTAGGATAGTATTAATGCATGTCGAAATGTTCCCCAAAACACCGGTAAGGAGCCTTTTTTTGTGGATGAGCTATGCCCATGATACAGTGTTATTAGATCAAGCTGCCATTGACCTTCACCACACAATGTACACATTATCCAGCTATGCATTGCTGAATGGTGTGTAAATCAACTAGAATAAGTATGAAATCGTGATAATAGGGACAAGAGTCAAACAAGGTTACCCTTTAAATGGTCTCTAGCTGGTCACCCAGTGGAAATTGTTGACACTTATCTATATCTGAGATATCCAATTAAATCACTCCCAACAATATCCTTTTATGGTGACCACATTTCCTCAAAATTGATGAAAAAATGGCTAGCAATAAAGGGATTTGTTGGCAAATGAGGGGGTTATAATATGGAGGCTTTGCACACTATTTATATGAAGTGTTATAGCTGGAGTGCTATGTGGCCTAGAAGCCTTATCCACTTCTCACTCCCTCTGGTTTGGAAAGCTCGAGGGAAAAAGACTTCTATTTTATCTGTCCCCAAAGCTGCACCTGTAGAAGCATTAAGATTTGAATTGGGTGTAACTTCTATTAGGGCCCATTGGCTCACCCAGCATAGCAAGTTATATGTCCCATTATTGTCTGAAGACATGGACACATCCACACTACTGGGGGCCTTGGCATCACATGTAACTGATAGTAATCATAATTCTTTTCTGGACGATTTGGAACTTTCAGTCCTGAAAATATTTTGAAAATATTGGTCTAACTTGGGAACAAGCATTGGAATTGCTTAAATTCCATGCAATCCTTACGAATAAAACAAGGTTTGGGATCTCTCTGGAAATATATCTTATTTCACGCAAAAGAAGCGTCCTTCACAATACTGTACCCAAAGTCGCATTCCTAATGCCCCTTGTACATACCCAACAAAACTATGTTCCCTGCATCTTAACCAATTTGTCATCTGCCTTAGATTAAATATCTTGACAAAATTGGAGTATGTTGGTAGCTGGACCAACACACCTTACTGCGACAGGAAATGTTGTCTGTGTAATAATGCAATAGGAACGGCCCAGCACATTCTGGCCTCATGTAGTGCACTTGAGGTGAACTTTAGCAAGGGATACAGAGATTTGGTTCATAACGAGGACTTTGAGAAGGATCAATGGAGCTGCATATTTGGTCATCACTGGTGCTGCCTACAATATTTGGAAACTTACCACAGGGATATGGGAATCTAGCATACCAAGATGTAGACATGCAAATGATACTATTTAATGGTCAGGTCAGTTTTAAAGAGTCTTAATATGTTGTTATGTGTTTTAAATGGCTGATATATGAATGGCATTCTGTTTTAATGAACTAAATATATATTTTTTAATGTTTGGTTTTATTATCATGGAATCTGTGGATCGTCTTTTTTGATGTTAATATGTAATGTTAATGAGTTCTTGTTCAGTGCAAAAGGTAGAATCGTTTAGCCACATGCACTTAAATAAAATTTTAAAAAAAGATTCTACATTGTTTTAACATATTTAAATTCAGCAGGGTTTGCCTTCAATTATTCACAAGTAGGCAAAGGTTCTGACATTAAAGTATCTCTATAATAAGTCACAAGATGTGAATACTCACATTAACCCACAGAACATGTCTGCTTTGCCTTGATACCCCCTGTCTAATAGCAGTAGGGTAACAGACCTGTTATTAATCTACTTGCAGCTAAGTGTTGACTTCTGCAGAGTGTGGCAAAACGTGGACTGGTGGCTGTGGAACACAACAACATTGAAAGCTATCATATTCTTACTGGCAATTGGTGTGCATGCCTGTTTATGTTCAGTGTGTTGAAAGGTGCGATTAGGCAATAGAACTTGTACACAACGATCAGTACATTGTGTAAGAGCTCTAAGCATTTTAGCAAAGAAGTGTAGGAATTGGACGAGAAAACCCCTTCTCATATGTTTAGAGAGTATGGATATGGCCCTCAAATTGCCTTTCATCCCTCAGGGCAGAACATATGCTAAAGAATGTCACTGTTATACAATGTAAGGAAAAGGGATTGCCCTGGTGCAGGGGTCTTCAATCTCTCCACATTGACTTTTCTGGGTAGGGCTGATGGGAGTTGTGGTCCAGAAACTTCTGACGAGCCAAAGGTTGCAGACCCATGTCCTGGTGTGTCCACTCAGATACTGCATAATCCCCTGTTCTCAATGAAAGTAGTAAAGGGGATTTAAAAAGCAGTGCTTGCAAAGAGAAACGCAATGATAATGGGAAGAGATAGCACTGAAATTCACTTGTGATTGAAGCAGAACTGGCCTTTGAAGACTCTCAGGACTGCCACAGTATGCTAATCCTTTCTGAAGGTAAACATTTGTACATGTCGTTTAATGATGCTCTCTTGACGAATTCACTTCTGGCGACTGGCGAACACAAAGAAGCAATATTATATATTAGCACCTGGAGGAGATGCCCCAGCTAATCAGGTGGTTGGGATGCAGGAATAACTACATGGTCATGCTTGTATTCCATGCACTGGTTCCTCACCCGCAGGCCATCATTTTATCTTGCTGCACCATCCCCCAGCACAGGCCACCGGCTACCTCTACACCTGCAAGCCTTTCCCCTGAATTGTCTCCCCAAGAATCAATCTACCTCACTCTATCTGCTCCCAGTACCATAATACCTGGTAAACCATTCCCATACCAGCCATCTGTTGATGCTGTCACAATGAATATAGAAAAGGGACTTAATTTCTAAGTCTGTGGATGCCATCCATCTTTGCGGTTTTGAGACAGTTTGGAGTGCATTATTTGCACAAAGCCAAATTTCCTTAAGAAATATATGACAGTACAATAGCTCACTTGCATGAGGAGCAAATAGGTATATACACCTTGGAAGGAGTCATTGAAGGCTTGAAACATCTAAGAAACATCTGCTAAAGCCTTGCTCTGCAGTCTACATTTCTTAAAGGTGTAAAGCTGTCGACGGAGGCAGCACATATATGGAAAACCTAAAGCATGTTTTGATAACAGATAGTTTAACACTCCCCAGTATTTCAGTCTGATGTCCACAAGGTCTAAATGCACAAATGCATTTGTTGAATAGAATGGGGGACATGTGTCATCTACCACCTGAGCAAGGTAACCTGTGCACCACCCTGTGCTAGTGGGGTGTCCCATAATATTGTCATATCCCAAATGGTCTCAGAGAAACCAGCAGGTATTCTCCTGTGAACACCACAGACCCTCTAACCAGTGCAGGACAACATTGCATTGAGGACCAGCCACAAAGACCACCATCTACTCTTCCTAGAAGTGTCTTCAGCACTATGCCAGTGCAGCATCACTCACCTACACCCTCACCACCTCCATCTATAAGGCATGCATATTGATTACCTCTTTTGCACATAATCTCCTTTGTTTATAAATTCAGTGAACACCTATATATATATATAAAGGAGAAAGAGGAAAAATGAACTGCACTCTCCGCGGCCGATTAGAAGGCAATGTTCATAGAAAAAAGAAGCACAGCTCACAGCAAAATGTAGGTCTGAAAGTTATTTAATATGTCATACAAAAGAAAGGACATCAATAAAAAATACGGCTGGAAGGCAGTAGAAAAAACAGAGGCAGGACGCCCGTAAGCGCGACCCACACAGAACGCGTTTCACACTCAACTGAGTGCTTGATCACGTGAAGAAACAAAGGACCTGAGCACATTAGTAGTTGGATGGAGGCAGTGCTTTTGCTATTTCAATGGAACTAACTGGGTGCTTGGAAAAATGAAATGGGTGGCGGCCATGATGGAATAAAAAGGCAAGAATGGCCGGCAATGTAAATAATTGAGCGCAATGGTGGAAAGGGAACTGGAAACCAGTTAATACAAAGCGTCCAGAACATATTGACCAGAACACCCATTCCATAGCACCCAGACCCATGGTTTCATAATTCCACCGATGTGATTTGCAATATTAAAACACAATTTGCAGATCAAAAAATGTACACAGTTGAATGAATGAAGTTAACCCCCACAATTGAAAAAACAAACAAAACCCATCTAAGAGGATGGACCAGGCCATAACGTAAACCCATATTCCAAGGAAAACATATCGAAATATGTAAGTCATGGGTGGACATTGAAAAGGTTTTCTAATACCAACAGAACGAAGTAAAGTGCAAGTGCAAGCGAATGTAGCAGCGAAGTAATGTGCAAAAATGCATGACCAAAGTGAGAATATCCACATATGCAAAGATACAAAATACAACATTCTGATAAACTGAATAAAGTGCAAGTGCAGGCAATAGTAGCAGCAGCATAATGGAGCACAATGGAGCACGATGTGCGAGAACAAGGTTGCAATATATAGATATAAACAATAACAAATAACATGATACAACATTCTGGCCGCAATAAAAAATGGAATAAACTGCAAGTGCATAACAGCATAATAATGTGCAAATGTACAAGGCCGGAATGTTAAAGTCTATAGGAGCAAAATTGCAGAGTATCATCATTATAAAAACAGTATATAGCAACCTCAGAATGTGCAAACTTGCAAAACCAGAATAGAAGCATTGACATATATAAAATCACATGGTCCATGGCTAGCCAACAAGAGAATGAGGGGGGAAATATAGAGAATAACAGGTCGTAATTCTAACATAGACGGGAAAAGTAAGGGAAAACAAATATACAGGGGGAAATGGCAATGATGGTGAGTAGGAGTGTACAAATCAAAGGGGAGCAACTGTGAAACAGCATGAAAAAGAAGGTGGAATTAAAAGAATTTAAAAAAGCAAAAAGGACTGCGCAAAAGATGGTAAAAAAAACAATAAAGAGCTCAGGTCCCATTCAGACGTGCTGCAACAGCTAAGAAATGAGACAGGAATACGTCTAAAGCAAAAACACAAAAACACCAATTAAATAAGGTGTAAAATAATCCAATACAGGCCAAGGATACAACAAATAGAGAAGAATGCCAACGGAGAACACCTAAAACAAAAGGAGATCAAGATGTGGCAAGGCAGGAAAGAGCATAGCAGGAAAGGGGCAGATAAGCCAGTTTTAGGTGCCCAGAAACATGTAGAGCTCCTCATCGAGATTATGTCCATTAGGAAACTTAGTATCAAAGTCCAAGATAAATCGAGTTTCCAATTGTCTTAACTTTAAAACACGGTCTCCACCCCTGGGAGGAATAGGAATGTGTGCCATTGCAAAAAACGTAAGCAAATTTGAGTCATTCTCATGTTCCTGTCGAAAGTGTTTGGCCCTGGGGTACGCGAGATCTGAATTTTTAATCGCCCTGAGATGCTGAAGAATCCTTAATTTGAGCTTGCATGTAGTGCTCCCGACATACCACTTCATGCAGGGACACGAGAGAACATAAACAACGAAGGCAGTGTCACAATTGATAGAGTAATTAATAATTTGATTACATTTGGTGATCGGATGTAAAAAAGATTTGCCAGGAGTGGCATGGGCACATGCTTTACATTTGGTGCATTTCGTAAATCAATGGAGGAGACCGCCAACCAATTGGAGAAGGAAGGACTTTTATCAATGGGTGACAGAAAGCTGGAAACAAGCTTATCTCTGAGTGAAGGGACTCTTTTGTAAGTAATAGTGGGACGTTTAGACAATAAGGGGCATAGATCTTTGTCTAAAATCAGGACATGCCAATGCCGTTCGATGATCCTACGAACGATATTGGAAGCATTATCAAAAGAGACAATGAGTCTGGGTTCATCTTCAGTTGTAGTCTTATCAGATTTGGCGCCATGCAGTAGCTTGTCCTTACAGAGTCCACGGGCTTTGGTGTAGGCCATTTCGATGGTTCTTTTGGTATAGCCTTGTTGCAAAAAGTCAACAGCCGCTAGGGCACAATGGTGGTCAAATGATGCCAAGTCGGTGCAGTTCCTGTGGTAACGGATAAATTCACCGTAGGGGATGCTTTTTTTACATGATACAGCATGGCAGCTGGTGGCATGTAAAGGTAGACCGGTATTGGAGGGTTTTTTGTACAGAGTTGTGTGAAAGCCAGATCTGTCTAGACTTACCACTACATCAAGATAGATAATCTCAGTGGTACTGTGGCATTCTGTAAATCGTAAATTTGACACATTGGTATTGATAATTTTCACAAACTGTTGCCAACAATTTCAGTACCCTTCCAAATTACAAATACATCGTCGATGTAGTGCCACCAGGTGACAATGTGGGTGGGAAAACTGGACACAAGTAGGTCACTTAAGAAAGTAGCCTCCCACCACCCCATCGTCAGATTGGCATACAATGGGGCAAAGGTACTGCCCATGGCAGTTCCCCTGACTTGTCAATAGAAGGCACCAGCAAACAAAAAGACATTATTGGTAAGGCAAAAGAACAACATCTCCAAGATCAAGAACTATGACCATGGTAGTTTAGTGAACGTGTCTCCAGGAAATATTTGCAGGCTCCCATACCCACTAGATGGTCAATAGATGTGTATAGGGAAACAACAGCAAGGGTGGCCAGAAGGAGACCCTCCTACCAAGGAGTCTCAGTGACATGTTGCAAAAAATCCTTTGTGTCCCGCAAATAAGACGGCAAAACTGAAACAAAAGGAAACAAGGTCTCATCAATGAATTGTGCCAAATGCTCAAGGAGGGATCCGCATAATGTGACAATGGGTCTCCCAGGTGGATGGGTGAGGGATTTGTGTGTTTTAGGTAAAAAAATAGATGGTGGGTACGGTATGCCAGGAGGGAACGAGAAATTTGACTAGATCCTCTTCAATTAGGCCATTATCAGCCCATTTAGTGCATAGAATGTTGAGCTCCAACTGTATATCCAAGAAGGGATTTTTGAATAGTTTGGCATAGCACAGTCCGTTCCTGAGTTGGCGATTGGCCTCAGAGACATAATGGACTCTGTCCTGGATCACTATATTCGACCCCTTATCGGCCTGCTTGATGACAATGTTGGGCAGATTTTGTAGTTCGCCTATGGCCTGGAGTTGTATGGTAGTGAGATTATGTTTAACACTGACATTGCTGGTCCGTAATTTTCTTAGATCATTGACACACAAATCAAAGAACGCTTCAATACAACCACCCACGGGAAACTGAGGATTGAATTTGGACTTGTTCTTGAGCCTGGTGTGTATGTCCCAATTGGGATTAATGTCGAAGTCCATAAAGTCAACATTGGTGGGATCAAATTGGGTGTCTTCCAGACAAGCTAGATCCATGAGCGATGGAATGTCCGAAATAAGAAGGTCAGTACAACCAGAACGAGGTACGGAGGGCTTAATGACTATCGGATTTGTGCTGAAGAATTTCTTAAGCTTTATTTTACGGAAAAACTTATCTAAATCGAGACGTGCCTGTACATAATCAAAAGCCTTGGTGGGGCAGAAGTTGAGACCAAGGGAAAGAACTGATGATTGAGGCTTGGTAAGTACATGGGAGGACAGATTAATGATTTGGCAAAGCTTCATGGTATCAATAGTTATTTTTTGGCTCCAGAGCGCATTGATCTGCTCTCCTGATTTACGCCTGAGCCGTTTCCCACGCCAGCCTCGGCGAGTCCTTTTTGTGATTTCTGTCCTTTTTCTCTTCCTCTTGGCTTTCCTTGACCTCTGCCACGTTTTTGATTTTTCCCGTCTTGATAAAGTAGACACATCTCGTCTAAAAAATTCAGCTTAACAGCTGGCTCCTCATTTTTAGGCGCTGAAACATCTGATTCAGACGACATGGTGGCATGATCACCAGACATAACAGATGCAGGGTGAATGTCGGGATTTTTTCACAAAGAGTCAAATCGTTTGGCAAAGGTGAATATCCTTCCTGTCTCATAGTCCAGTTTATCCTTTAAAAACTTGCGATGTTTACGTTGTTTAATATCTTCTTTGTATGCGGTCAAAGCCTCATTAATTTTTGCACGTAATTGCTTGCCCTCCTCTGTACTGGGGACCTTTTTTAGTTCAATTTCTTTCTTGTCCAGTTCTTCAAGAGCCAAAACTCGATCAGATTTGGCATATTTGTCTAGAATGGTGAGAAAATGAGCAAAGCAGCCCTTGCTGGCTTCGCCCCATTCCTGGAGCATGAGCGGATCTTGATCCTCAAAGGATGGCATTGTCATAATGCGCAATCCTCGAGGTACACGTCCAATGTCCAGATAATTCTGTAGTGAGTGTTCCTCCCACCATTTTGAGATCTCCTTCTTGCGCAGCTTCTCAATATCCTTAAGTAAGGTGATCTCCGTACTACAATTCAAGTTCGTCTTTTTTGCCCCAATCGTGGGAAAAGAGATGGGCATCTCCTGCTGTTCACTGAACAGATCCTTGGCCTGAATGAGCTGAGCTGCTGCCCAGGCGTCCTGCATGTTTTAAACCACTGCGAGCCAAACCGTAAAAAAATTATATATAAAGCCAAATGTACACAGTTGAATGAATGAAGTTAACCCCCACAATTGAAAAAACAAACGAAACCCATCTATGAGGATGGACCAGGCCATAACGTAACCGCATATTCCAAGGAAAACATATCGAAATATGTAAGTCATGGCTGGACGTTGAAAAGGTTTTCTAATACCAACAGAACGAAGTAAAGTGCAAGTGCAAGCGAATGTAGCAGCGAAGTAATGTGCAAAAATGCACGACCAATGTGACCATATCCACATATGCAAAGATGCAAAATACAACATTCTGATAAATTGAATAAAGTGCAAGTGCGGGCAATAGTAACAGCAGCATAATGGAGCACAATGGAGCACGATGTGCGAGAACAAGGTTGCAATATATTGATATAAAAAATAACAAATAACATGATAAAACATTCTTGCCGCAATAAAAAATGGAATAAAGTACAAGTGCATAACAGCATAATAATGTGCAAATGTAACAGGCCGGAATGTTAAAGTCTATAGGAACAAAATTGCAGAGTATCATCATTATAAAAACAGTATATAGCAACCTCAGAATGTGCAAACTTGCAAAACCAGAATAGTAGCATTGACATATATAAAATCACATGGTCCATGGTTAGCCAACAAGAGAAAGAGGGGGGAAATATTTGTCTATATTGTCCATATTTTTTCCAGACGTTCTCTTTCCTCATCTGGAATATTCTCTAATTGCTAATCTTCAACTGTGATGTGCTCTTCATAACACTGATCCAAAATCTGCATTGTTTGGTTGCATAGTCACTTATGGTCCAAACACCACATATTTGAAATACATAAAACCAATTAGTATTTGTGTTTTTCTTGGGTTAGGAAGAAAGACCAAAACAAAATTGAAATTACAAAAAAATACAAATCACTTCATAACAAAAGTGTTAAAAAATCATGATGAGATTAATAATAAATCTTCTCAATCGTATTAAATATGTGAACAATTCTTCTACATCTAAAAGGAAGAGATCAATTTAAGTAAAAAATTATCATGCTCCCCATTATACAGATGAATTATTATGAGCGTTTATAAAAAAAAAAAAATCCAATAATATATCTCATTGGCCAGGAACTCACTAAAATCAAGTCACCTCAATAAATAACCGTAACTAATAATCATAGGAACCTTGAATTTAGACAGACAGCAATCATACACCAATTAAAATATGTATTGTTTGCTATTTTGTTAGCTTCCGTCATGCAACACGGATTTTCATCAGGAATTGTACCACTGCCAATTTTTCGCTTACTTGCTCCTCTCCAGTCATCCAGATCGAATACTGTAAACGGAGCTTTACATCTGACAAGATACAGACCCCTGGTTTCAGACAAGCGACTACAATCAAGTAGTAAATATTGGATGTTTTCTCTTACAAAGGGGTAAAAACAGAACCTACAGCTTCAAGAGATGTCTGTCTCCTTGCTTTGAAAGCCCATCACCTCTCTAGTGGGCAGCACGTTAAGTCCCATTCTTAAAAATTCATTTTTGCACTTTATGCTTCGGAATTCTTTTAAGTAGTTAGGCAGCTGGTTCACAAATTTATTGTCCTTCTCAAAATTGCTAAAAACTTTTCATCCCCTACATTGAGTCTGGGATTTCAAGCCAGTCTTATTTCATAATTTCAACTTTACAGCAACCGGCTTCTGGAGAAGTATTTCGACCGAAGTATAAACTTTGGCTAGTAGAATAAGACAGTCATGTTCCCAATGTGAGTGCACTACAGCTCCTTTGTTACCCATTAAATCTTTTAAAATGGAAAACAAGGAATTCATACCTACTTTCAAACATTTCCGATATAGGGACAAAGCTTTTCACTCCACCATTATTTTCAGGGAAAGAAGACCCAGCAAACTACCTGAATTGGTGTATTTTTTGGAATTCTCCAAAATGTTCCAGTATATACTCTCCAAAGCTCTCCAAACCACATTGGAAGTACATAAAGTGACCTCCGCCCCATATGTCAAAACTGCAATGGCCTTTAACTTATAATAGTTTAGCACTGGCAGTATCGAAAAATGACCACATTTATGATGTAGGGCTGCCCCCTACTAATCATCAAAAATCACAAGTAATGATAAGTATCAACCTTTAACAGTGGACGCTCATTAAGATTCCAAGTGAATTCAACCTCCTTTATGATTCTGCTAGACTTCAGAATCATAATATTAGATTAAGCAGTGTGTATTGAGAGGTTATTCATCAGGACGTATCTCTGAAGAACAGAGAGCTGCCTCTGCAAACCTATTTGTGTTAAATCTACAAAGACTACATAGTCAGCATGCAACATCCATTGTCTAGGATGACCACCAATTCACAGTTGAAAAGAATTAACTTGTTTCAAGATGTCTTCCAAATCAGAGATGAACAGTTTTAATGCATCTGGGGCTAATATGTAACCATGCTTCAATCCCCTTAACGTTGGAATTGGTTTGGCGAGCTTTACTTCTTGGTTAAGTTTGACTTGCAAAGAAGTATTAGAGTAAGGAGCTTTTCAGTATCTCTAATAAATGG
This sequence comes from Ambystoma mexicanum, assembly GCF_040938575.1. Lineage (NCBI taxonomy): Eukaryota > Metazoa > Chordata > Amphibia > Caudata > Ambystomatidae > Ambystoma > Ambystoma mexicanum. Next base: position 538,039,802 of record NC_090937.1, read on the forward strand.
GCTGGGCATTTCATCATACCCAACACAGCCCAAAACAGCTTACACAGTCAAAGGCTAGAGCAACGTCTATATAAGCCACATATACTACTGTACCATTCATCTAAACTCTCTTTTCAAACAGATTTAAAATTAGCCCATTAAGTGAAGTACCTAGGCCCCTAACAAAACCTGATTGCCTGATGTAAATATATCGCTTCTCTCCACCCATTTCCAAAGCTAGGGATGCAAACATTTGCCTGGGGCGTCTAGAAGGTCTATGAGCCTATGGTGTTTTGGATCCAGGCGGTCTTCTTTTTTAAAGATGGGCACTACAATAGACTTCTTCCAAGAGTCAAGAATTTGTCTTTTATTTAAACACCTGCCTAAAAATATTAAAAAGTGCCTCCGGCAAACCTCCATGTCTGCCTTCCATCCGGGCCTTGGGGGCTCTTGAAATACTGGCCTTCTTAATTATCTCTGCCGTGCAGTCATTTCTGGTCCAAACGCCACATCTTTGACATGAATAAAACAAATGAATATTTGTGTTTGTCTTGGGTTAGGAAGAAAGACCAGCATCACATTTCTGAAATCAAGGAGCTTCCAGTGCCAGGATGCATATCATATTCCTTACACAGTAAAAGGGGCCAATAAAGCATATATATCCCTTCTATCCTTGTGAATCCATTAGACCAAACATACGTTTGGAAGTCTTGCTTCCCAAATCATGCTTATTAAATCCAGTTCTAGTTATGAGAGGCTCTATAACACAAGATTTAAATCAGGCAACAAATACATCATGTGATGGTTTGACTTAATACAGGGCTAACAGAACACGGGTATGGGTCCTGGTAGACAAGATATTAACACTGGCCAGCTGTAGCCTCCTCATGCACATTTCAGCATGCAGCACTACAAATGTTTTGGGGAAAAGTGGAATCTTAGTTGATGCAGCAAAATGTTCCTATATGATTTAGCCAGAAGTGCACTGTTTGTGTTTTCAGACAAATAAGTTTCTTTTTTTTCTTGTATCCAACAAATCTAATCTGGTAAAGTAGTTCAATACTGGGTGAGTGGGTTGTATACGAATTGTTCGTTTTACAACTGTTCGAATTAAAATTGACCTTTTCACAATTGACCGAATTGTGAAGGTAACATATATGTGGGGGGAAACCCCCCAACAACCCCCCACCCAACGCCAAACCCCCCAAAACCCTATATATATATATATATATATATATATATATATATATATATATATATATATATATATATATATATATATATATATATATATATGTATATATATATATATATATGTATATATATATATATGTATATATATATGGTCAATTGTGAAAAGGTCAATTGTGACCCTTTAAATTCAGTCAATTGTTCATTCGAACAATTGTAAACGAACAATTTGGGTAATACCAGTGAGTGGCTTGTATACTCATCGATTATTAGAAGTGGAAATAAAAACATCTATTTACAATTGTGAGAATTAAGTTTCCTTATAAGAGAGAAACAAACTCAAATAAGTAAAATCTATTTTTTCCGCTTCAGAAACTCAAATCCGCCAACAGATTATTCGTCTTCAATTCCATTCTAATGTTAAGCTATATAAGAGATATGGGGGTTATACCTCAGAAAGAAAGAAAATTGTAACTCAAAGATATGGTAAAAGCCATCCTATGCAGTGTTCAGTGCCTGCTTCTTAAAAGCATGCATTAACGCTGTAGAGCGGGGGTCTGCAACCTTTTACTCTGCAGATGTTCTGGACGAAAACTCCCAGGATTCTTCATCATTGATAGTGCTTGTTAATGTGAATGGGAATTTTAGTCCAAAACATCTGGAGAGCCAAGTGTTGCACAACCCTGCTGTGGAGTGATGGTTAGAAGGTTTTGATTACTCCACATTGCCATTGCTCTGCACAACTGGAAAGACTTAATTTATTTCAGCCTGCCATACCTCTACAGAAACGGAAAAACCATATGCAAATCATGCTTGATACCTCCCCAAAAAGGGCAGTCCATCTTGCATGGCTAGGTCACATGTCATCTGCATGAGACCACAAGTATCCCCAGACCGGTACTGGTCTATTTTCAGGTGTCATCAGTCAGGTGTGGCCTGGGTCTCTAGGCACAGCAGTTAAAGGAATGACTTAGGCTGCATTTTGATTGTGCAGCAAGATTTCAAGTGGGGGGATCTGTGGATGCAAATCATCTACAATCAGTAGTCATCAATGCATTCCGATAACAGAGATTTAGCAACTGTTGAGAAGTATGCTCCAATTGTTGAAGAGGTCTGTCTTGTTAATACTGCACGTTGTGGCTTTGAATCTTTGTCAATGAAAGAGTGATTCCTGGTGGCTACTTGATCACCAGAGAGGTACAGACATTAGGCAGTGTTTTACAGTAGCCTTATTCGTGGGTTATGCCCAATTGCTCAGTCTTACATTCTTCCTTGACTAGACTGCATTCATCTATAACTAATTTGATTCTTTTTTTCCCAGTATGTTTGCAGGCAATAATGAATGCCCATGCCTTACTTCTTGGCAGGTGTTTACATATGCGGAACTGCTTGAGGTAGGTTGAGCATCTACGTAGATGTCCCCAAATTATTGCTATCCCACTGTAAACCGAAAATAATTGATGGGCCTGCAATGAATCGTGTATCAATGTGTTAAAGTCAATGTTAGTTTGATACTAGAAGTGTCCTGCATTGTAGTGTTGGATTGGCTGAAATGAAACACACAGTGTATCATCAAAATGTAGTGTTGGTTTAATCTTTATGCAATGGAATCAATGAGGGCAATTACTGCATGGGCATGTTGTTATTTGAATATGTTGGGCCAATATAGAGAGGTGAGACTGGTAAATGTTATGTAGCTCTCTAGAAATCTCTGTTACTCGGTCCTACTCTTCATTGGGCAGGTAGAGGTTTCTTTCTCCTCTAAGCCTCTTATTTTGCTTTGGGGTTGTATTTGTGCTCAGTTAAAATTGTTTAGAAGTAGGTGGAGCTAAGCGGTCTCTTTTAAAGACTTAGGGATGTCTAGAGCAGTTTATGATAAGTCTAGGGACACCTCATTTAAGCAATAGAACCCGGAAAGTGGGGCATTTCAGGATTGGTGTTCGGCCTATGCATCATGCCAAGTGTTCAACTTCTTCGCCCATGCAATTTGAGTGTCTCAGCCATTTTGCATTCGATTCCATTTCTGCTGTATCCTAGAGAGCCTTCGGGCTACCGAGTATGTGGCGAGATAACCTGCCAGCACAAATATTAGCTTTTATTGTAAAGGTTTGGCCTTTGTTACACTTTCGCATCAAACCTTTCCCAGAGGAATTGAACACTTATGAAATCTTGGTTTTTGTCCTTGACATTGCCAGACAAATAGTGATAATAACGAGAACAGGCTTTAACATGGGAAAAAGGCAGGTGTGGATAGTAGCATGGGATGTCAAATTATCTGGTCTGATGGAAATGAAAGGCCTTGTATTGAATATATTGCAGGGGATGGCAGATTTAACTCTTCATACTGACTATGCATGATTCGTTCATCTGGAGGGCGATGCACATGCAAAGATAACCTGTTATTGTACTAACCAATCAGAATAGGGACATGTATTAACCAAATAAAATAAGGCAATTTCTACTGACTTAGATTTTTATCTATGCAGCAGCCAATAGGATGCTTAGAATATAGTTACAAATAATGTTTTGATTGCACAGAAATGTATTATAACTGTATTTTTTGTCCTTAAACCTTAAATATTACTGTCTGACATGGGCGCGGCGAGCTATCAGCTTTTTGGTCTCACGGGAATGACTGGCGCTCCCAGCCGGTATTTTGCATTTGTAATAAAATTGCGTTTTCTACAATGTGGGCCCTCTTACCATTGTTTGGATTTTCTTGAGGGTCTACAGAAACAATGGGAGTTACCCATACACATGGGAGAATGGATCCCAGGTACAGTGCAACTGTATCTAGGATTGATTGTACCACAAGCATTTACATACCTCAAATTGCATGTGATGTCTGTTGGCTACAGGACAGCACACTTTATCAAGAATGTTTAACATTTTTATTTTTAAACGTATACGATGGTGCCCACTCAGCTCATCTCCAACTCTATAGTTACCCATTCACAGCCACAAATGGCCCCACAAGTTACGCAGAGCAGACATATATTCTGAAACAGAAATAAACATTGAGACATGACACTATGTGGGAGTGCAACATACTTCCTATTCAACCTCTATTTTTTGCCTCTCCCTGCACTCATCCGTTCCCATAATCGTGCCTTTTACAAATATGTTGACGACAGTCAGATTGTCCTCAAGATTCCCAACTCCCCCTCCTCACCCCACCTTGACCTGGCATCCTGCCTCTCAGAAATTGACCTCTGGATAATGAACAACTAGCTGCTCCTCAATCCCTGAAAAACAAACTCCTAATCTGCAGCAAAACAGTTTTCCTTCCCCAATATTTAGCTCTAACCTGACCCTCTCCTGTCACATCAATGCAGTCTCCAAATCATACACCCTCCAATTCTGCATCCTCAATCCTCAAACAAATGTGTCCTTATCTCTCCTACCCCCATAGAGTTTCTGCAATCATGGCCATGGCCATCATCCTCTCACACCCAGATTACTCTAACTCCCTCTACGTAGCCGCACCCAGATACCATCTCAGAAAGCTCCAATGGATTCAAAAATCTGCAGCAAGACTCCTCCTCACACTCTTCCCCCAGAGAACACCTCTCCCCCGCTCTCAGGACACTTCACTGGCTGCCCATCAGCTGACGGGTCTCCTTCAAACCAGGTGCATTACCCACTGCGCCATTCACAAGAAAGGCCCAGAATGCCTCCAAAACAAACTCACCACCTGCTATCACCACAACAGAAACCTCAGATCAGGCTGCACACATCTCCTTGTAGTCCTCCCTTTTAAGTACTCAGGATTGGGAGCTGCCTGTTTCTCCATCCTCACAACCACTTTCTGGAACTCACTCCTGCTCTTGGCCTCAAAGAGGACCACCTGACCTTCAGGAAAGCCCTCAAAACCTGGTTGTTCCCTGACTTCCTGATCCCCCCACTATTTCCCCATGCTCAATCCCCACCACTCACACAGAAGCCACATCCAGCAGCCCCCACCGCGCAAAATCCCCACTTTTGTCCCTCTGTTAGTTACTCGTCTCTTATCTCCTTTTCATCCACTTTGCTCTGCCACTTCCAACCCATCCTTGGGGGCTGCCAACATCACATTGAGGAATCATGAAAGCATTTCAGTGAATTGCACTTTGAAGAATCCTGACAGTGGACGGGATTTGCACTCAAATGGGCGTGGAGGGTGGGCAATGCACCTATCCTATTTCTTTTGGACACACACAGCAAATTACTAGTGGCCTGGTACAGGCACATGCTGAATATTGCAATATTTTATACAGCTGCAACAGTGTCCTTCACAGACCATCTCCTTGATCGCCAATGTTGTAAACATATACTGTACTGGTACTGCCATGTAATCACATGTGCATACATTAATTCCTGCCCAAGGTCACATGCTAAGAGGTGCAAGATCACTTAGGCAAGAGCATGTGGCACAGACATCGGCATTAGCAGAACATGGAAGGATGACATACCATACTAGAAGTTGTTTCCAAAAAATCTTTTTTTTTCAAGTGCTGCAGATTCCCTCCCAACCATTTCATGTCCTTTGAAACACAATTAGTTGGAAAGAATTGGAATTACAACATACATACCAACATGCAACATAGTATTTAGGAGATGTTTATCCAGATCCAGTTCTGTTTTTATCTTTGCATTCTGGGATTTTTAGTCTTATTTTTCCTTTAGGAATCTAGACATACATGTCCCAAAATGAAAATAAGAATACAATCCTCACAATGATATTGGGCATATATTTTTCGGAGTACTTTTTTTTCCTTTTTTGGGGGTTAACTTTAGCTGTTCACCATCCCCTCAATGTTGATAACCGAAGGGGAAATGCATGTGAGACAACAGTATCTGATCTGTACTAATACTGGGTAAAAGAAAGTTACGTTTTGCAAAAGTGAAAGGGCACTGTTAGGTTAGAATTTCCAATGTATGCTTAATCTCTCTCACCTGTGAGACCTCCAGCACTTTTTGACAGACTTGTGGATAATTTTTCTATATTTCTGAGTGAGTGGAAACCTTTTTCCCCACTCACCGTTTCGTTTATTCTTTCCATGGAAATCATTTTTTTGACTCTCTATACTTTATTTTGGGGATCATACATTCCTCTAACGTTTTGTTCATCTACATTTTATTTTTGCAGCACACATCACTTTCTATGCAGTGCTGCTGCGGGGTGCCTTTTTATTTTCTCCTAGGATCCTTGTGTGAACGAATGTTCCCACGGGTAGAATGATACTTTTTTAAACGTTATGCAATCCCTGTTGTGAGATCAGCACACCCCACTCTATGTGGGGTGCTGAGAGGTTACATAGTAATCCTTTTCTCACCAGTTCTGTAACATTCTGTTCCAGTACTTGACCTAACTTACAGCAAACATGTACTCAAGGGTAGAGAGAGAGATATTTTCATTCTCTCTGCATTTTATTTTGTGAGATCAGCACACCATAGCTTATGTGGACTACTAACGGGATCAACTGTATCCCCGTCTCACTGTTCATGTGACATTTCTGTTACAGTGACAAGCATACTTTTACGGCTGGTTGCAGTGGGTGTGCTGTACTTACTTTTGTGTGATTGTTACTCGCAGGCTATCAACCCCTGCGGTAATGCACATAATGGTCTCCATTCATCTAGAATTGTGGCTATATTCTTTTTTCACCATTGTTAGTGTGCTTGTACATTCTTGGTCCTTCTCCTGCCGTCCTGGCAGGGGGCAGGTCCTGGTTGGATTTTTGTCTCTGGCGGGAATTCTTTGTGAAGAACGCTGAGGTTCCAGAGTGTCTGTGAAGACAGGAAACAAATTAGGACTCTGAAACTTCTCAGTCCTTTGTCTTCTGGCATGCCTGCCTGCATGGAACCAGTCCTAAATGGGAGGCTGGTGTCCTCACCACCCCCCAATGTTTGAATGTAGCATGTGTGCTGATTGGCTAGGTGCCTAGAAAAATGCCTGGATCCGTAAACTGAAGATAAATTGACCACTGGAGCTGAATCCAATGAGGAACAAGTAGAGAGGACAATTGTAGTGTATGCCTGCTGTGTAACCACTGTGTGTTCTGACCCCTTCTTTCATGTGACAGAGGAGTCCCAAAGACAAGAACATCAATGCGTAGACTGGTGGGACCAATAATTCTTAAGAAGACCTGTTTTTTGAGCCACCCTAAAATGATCTGTGACCTTCCTGGGCTGCAAACCGCCAATAACCTGGGACTGGGGTTGAGTGCTGTGCAAGGACTTCCCATTAACAAATCTCTCTAAAACTGTGGGGGACTCCTGCGGCACTTCCAGAACCAAGATTCCACTCCATGAAATCTGCTCACCAGTGTGCTGGACCCAGATAGCAAGACAAATCGCTGAGACGATGACCGTTCCACATCTGGTACCTCTGCTTGGAGACTTTCCTCTCGACTGCTCCTGAAATGTCCCATCCAGTGTCCTTTCTTTTGTCACCACAACCAAGAATCCATAGATGGGGTCCTGTGCTGCTATATCATGAAGATGTCCATCTGCTATCTCTTCTTCACTGCTAGGTACGGTGTGGCTTGATATAAATACTTACCTACATTTTTGCTGCTGCTCCTGTATGGCTAGGGTGGTGATTCATGTGGTTTGGAGTTTGTCCATATCATTTGCAGAGGCCATTACAACATTGATGTTTGTGGGCTGCGTGCTGTGCCCTGGCTGCCCCTGTTCCTAAGGTTCGCTCTGCTGGGCCATTCATTCACCAAATGGAGCCTGCGCTCCTTTCAACAATGACCACCGCTGCTGCTGCTGCTAAGATGCCCTCTCTAAGCATTGCGCCCCTGCAACAGCCGATTGGCAGCATGACCTTGCTTCCTATTTTGGACATGGAAGCCAGCTGTCAAAGCCGGCCCCGTACAAAGGCTACTGATTAAGGATGTGTGTAGATCTATCTGACCCTGTGAATCATTACAACATTGTTGTTTGCTGGCTGTGAGCTGCGCCCTGGCTGCCCTTTGCTCCTATGGTAAGCTCTGCTGGGCCATTCATTCACCAAATGGATGCTGCGCTTCTTTCAACTATGGCTGCCACCGCAGCTGCTGCTAAAATGCCTTCCTTCAGCGTGGCACCCACTGCAACAGCCGATTGGCGCATGGCCTTACTTCCTATCTTGGCCACAGGCGCTGGCAGGTGAAGCCAGCCTCTGACAAAGGCCACTGATTAAGGCTGAATGTAGATCCTGTCTGGCCCTGTCCAGCCAGGAGCAGAGATCAGCACAGTTTTGCAGCTCCTGACCTCCTCAACTACCAGCTCCCTCCTCCTACCCCTTGCACAGAAACACTTTACATTACCTTATCTGGTGTCTCGTTTGATTCAGCAACGTTTACAAGGTAAGCAATGTGATGCGGTGTTGGAGTTTCACCAAGCCATCTGCCATTATATCTCTGCTGACATTTGCACCATGGAGTTCTGCCACTTGCCAGTGTTCTCTCCGCTGTACAGCACAGTAATAGTGTCACGTCATTTTCTCCTGAAACCAATCAACTTCACTTTACCATACTGCGACGTTCGCTGTTCAGGGTGAGGCTTTCCCAGCTGCGCAGACCATCCTCAGACCACTCCAGGCAGTTTCAACTTGGGGACAGCAAGCTGAGCTTGCAACTGTATTTCGACACACCTCTGAACTTCATCTCGGGTGAGGCCCGCTAAGACTGGGTTTATTTTGTCGAATATGCTGAATGTACATTTGTAGCAGCCCCACGTAACATGATGAGAGGCTCTGCCACTGTGTGCTCTTAGACCTATGTTGTCCCATATGCTGCATGAAAGCTGGCAGAAACCCCCGTAACATGAGATGAGGTTCTGCCGGAGTGTGCTCTTACACCTATTTTGTGTCCTATGCTGAATGTACTTTGGCAGCAGCCCCACGTAACATGAGGTGAGGATCTGCCAGTATGTGCTCTTTCACCTATGTTGTCTCATATGCTGAATTTATACTGGTAGAAGCCCCCCATAACACGAGGTGGGGCTCTTCCGGTCTGTGTTTCACACCTATTTTGTCTCATTTGCTTGATTGCATGTTTGTATTTCATAGTGTGATTTTACCCCTTACCATTACATTGTAACCTACATGCTTTCTCGCACTTTGAAATGTACCTTGCACTTCTGTAACTAGCGCTTAGATACCTCAGGGTGTGCTGAAATGAATGCAAAACATAAAATAAATAGATACAAATAAATACATGCTGGAACACATCTAGGGAGCCTTCTTGCTATGTGCAAGTGCTGTAACTGCATATTTCTCAAATAGAATAAGTTACAAGTGTTATTACTTACTGGTGAATTGCTTGATTTCATTCTTAAAACTATTACAAAGTTATTCACTTACCTTTGAATTATTTTCGACTATTCTAGAAAGTAACATTGTTGGTCTAACTGTACTATTGCTTGAAACAGAATACGAATAAGAGGTTCCTCTTATATTGAATTACATATTGACATCCTAAAAGTCTAATAATGTGGATTTACTCTCCTTGGATAGCATACTGCCATTCTAAATGTCTAACACTGGATTTTACACACCATGAACTGCACTGCTATTCTAAATGTGGTTATATACTTTGGTTAATAATTATTATTGTAATTATAATTATAATTATAATTTAGTTACCATAAGAATTGTGTTGGTTTTTATATTGTGTTTATAACTTAAAATAGTACTTACCTTACTAAAGAACTCTCTTTGCCTGTGTATATATAAAATAAACAATTTTTCTAACAAAATATCACTGTATAAATATTTCCATAGACCATATTTATTCTACAAATTCTTTGTACCTTCCTACAACCCTCTCTCCCTCCTAAGGTACGTTTGTTTGTTCTGTTGTTGCTGCCAATATACCAGGCAAAACTGCCTTATACTAATAGTTGGAGTTTCTGTATTTGCCAAGGTATAGTTTTATGTTATGAAGTCCCTTTTGGTGGTGTGAAGGCATCAGGAAGTAGGCACAGACAACTGAACTCAAGTTTCATTGATAAGCTTTTATTCAACCAAAAGGAGGGCTGGAATAAGGCCTAACTTGCTCTATGCTAAGGTGGGATACCCCTACCTATATAAAACAATGGATAGTCTATGTCAGGAAGCCCAAAGTAAATGTCTGTCTGTGTCCAAAACCTATACTTGCACTCACAGCTGTTTGTAATGTGTTGGCATGTCAGCATCAAAATAAAAAGTGCTCAGGATACAGTTCCAAGCTTCTTCCAGCTCTCGATTGAAACGGATTTCCCTTCCCCACAATTCAAAATAGTTCATAGAACATAAAGGGGGTTCACTTCCCCAAAATTTCAAGTGTTTCAACAATTTCACAAAGTTCAGCAACAATTCCACAAAGTTCAACTCTTTAATTCCAATTCATACTAGGTTTCCTTTAGATTCATTCATCATCTTTGTTGCAGGCATTTTAAGTGGCTTTTCCATGGGTGGTATCTTCGGTCTAGACGAAGTTGTTGGACCACATGGTCCACCCATTACAGGTCACACAACTGGCACCCCTAACTTGCTTCCTAAAGTGCACGTTGGCACTGTTTCAGCTTTACACTGGTGGTTGACTCATGATCATCTCACATCCTCTTGATGCTTTGTCATTACTCGTTTTGCCACTATTCAAATGTTGCACTTTCACGTACTCATTTGGCTCTTGCTAATGCTTTCTGTCTCAAGTTACACAGTTCCTTCATTTCTCTTGTGGATCTTGCCAATGCTTGCTCTCTCAAGTTACACAGCTATTGTTCCTTTATATAGTGAGTTTTTCACAAAACTGCTTTCATTCAGCTTGGTACTCAAAAAGTGCTTGTTTTTATTTGTATCATCATTCATTAAAGTTCTCATAAGCTTTTGTGCTCGTCTGCCATCCCAGTGTCCCTTTTACCAGACTGATTCACTGGTCGGCGCTTTTGGCCAGGGATGGACTGGGAACCCAAATAGGTCCTGGAAAACCAAAAGAGGCCCTTGAATTAATTTTCAAATTGGGCCCCATTTTACACATTTTCAGCTAGCCCAACCCTTTTCCTATGTGAACATTGGGAAATACCACACAAAAGAGGCCCAGGGTGCAGAGCCCTACCAGGAAATCTCCAGAATTCCCTGTAGGCCAGTCCACCCCTGCTTAAGGTGTTTCAGCGAGGCCTCAGCATCCACAAGCTCTTTTTCCCTTGTTTGGCATCTCACTCCGTCTCCCCAGCGGTTCTCTGTGGCTTCACACACACCTCTGTTGCATCTCTCGCAGCTCAGCGGCTTCACCTGCTTGTGCCAGTTTCTTCTCCATAGTCTGGCACAGGCCTCCAGCTTCCTTTAGCCTCACTTCCTGCTATATACACTCTCCTTAGTCCCGTGGTGCTCGAGTGCTCGGTTTGCCACAGGAGAGGTCTGCTCTTGTCTAGCAGTGCATAGACCTGCTTCCACGGCTGACTCCATTTTCACCATTCTTCCTGCTTTTAATCTTCCTCGCAAGTCGATTTTGGTCAATTGCTGGTTTGGAAGTTCTCCATTGCTCTTGTGGGCCTCCTCCTTGTCCAAGTACCTAAGGGGTGTGTGTGTGTGTGTGTGTGTGTGTGTGTGACTAAAGAGAGGTTGTCTTGCTCTGGTTTGACTCTTCTTCGTACCAGTACTGAACTGATGGTATTTATTAGGGGGTATTCTACTGCAAAAGTAGAGAAAGGTTTTGCAATAGCTGGTAAAGGCTTTTGGGATGTTGGACTCCTTATGAAAGGGAAATTGAGGACACAGCGTCTCACCCAAGGGTGCCTTGCATCCACTCCACAATTCTCCTCCACCCAGGTAGTCCTCCCTCACATACCCTTTCCCTATGTGGGCTGGATCCTGATGTTTCACAGGGAAACCAGGAAAGGAAGTCAACATTTCACTTATCTTGAGATCCAGCAACCACTGCATAACTCTAGGATTTGTTTCCTTCCGTTAGCTGATCCACACTAATGGTGAATGGTCCATGATGAGTCTAAGTTTCTGCCCTAACAAATAGTATTTCAGATCTACGATAGCCCATTTAATGGCAAGGGTTTCTAGCTGTGTTGCACTCAACACCCCAAGCACTTCACCTTTTGCTCACCCATGAGCTCAGCCTCCCCAGCACTTCCCCCTGCCCTCTTCCTTGCTACACTTCCACTTTGTGAATACTCACGAGGCATAGTAGTTTTGCCCCCCCTGCTCTTAATATTGTGTTCTTATGTTTTGCAATGTAACTCCCATCCCTGCTCCCTACCTTGCCCTGTGGGCGCTTTGAAACAGTATTGTCATATTGACAAGTGCCTAACAAGCAAATGACAAATAAATAAATAAATACATAAATAAATACATAAATATTATAACAGCACAGTTTTCTACTAATATATAGTATTGAGTGTTCCATGCCACTGTGGTTTTGGGGAAGGAAGGGCTCCTAATCCCACTAGAGATTCATCTGTCTGAAGGATACATTCTGTCATAAGGGAAGGCTCAGTGACCCCCTTATCTGCCACAGTACAACCTTCCTCTTCCACAAGAGGCACAGGCATATCCAGACTGGCCAATGGAGGGACAGGGGCATAGGAGGCCATGATGGTAGCTGCCATGGAGGCCTCAGTTGAGGTTGCCTAGGGCACAGATGAGGAGGAGGGGGGCATTGCAGTAGCCTTTCCAAAGTGGCCACCGGAAAGCACTGCTGCTGCCAGATGGGACAAGAGGCATAGATAACTGCCGCCTCAAGTCAACCCTCAGCAGTGGCAGCACTGCATTATGGTCTGCCACATCAGCTGGAAATGCAGGCTCTGTATGGGTGGAGGCCTCATTGAAAGTGTGCAGTGCTACAGCAGATGGGCCTGGGACAGGAGGTTGTGCTGACCCCTCCATGGTGAACCGCACAGCCTCATGTGTCTGGGACAGGAGTGCATACTGCACATTTTCCTCGGAACACCCACCTATAATGGCCTCCTCCTTCTTCTTCTCCATCAATCCAGACCCTGCCTTTGAGATCGCAATGTCTTGGAGTCCCTATGTCATAACATCACCACCACCACCCTGTCCCTCTGTTGTTGAGGTGCCCACCAAGATGATTCAATCCTGACCATGCTCCTCAGCAGCCTTGCCTTCAGAATAGGATGCTCCCCTAAGGCACATTGCCCTCAAAGGAGGTGGATACACTGGGCATACCTGGGGTCTGATCCTGAACCTGGAGGCCTTGTCCCTGGGCATCCACTCCACAGCACATCTCATACTTCATGTACACTGCAACTGTGGAAAATGGAACAAAGGACATAAGGATCAATCATAAGTGCCAATGCATGTGTACTTTCTCTAAGTGCATTAGTAGCATGCTGTCAGCATGCAACTGCCTCACACGGAGGCCCATACTCAGCAATCTGACAGAATGCAATCTCACAATTGAAGGCAAAAGGACAAATCACAATGATGAGACTTGCATATTTGAACATAGCACATTGATGACTGGCCACATACACATGACAACAACTCTTTCAACACCATAATCACAATTAAGCTGTGACTCAAGGGTATTGTACAGACAGGGCCATGGAAATGGCACCTGGCCACATGTGTCTGTAGCACCATGGGAATGCCTTCACCCACCCATATATACCAACATGAAAGCAAGCAACAAGTGCATGCACCCATTGGTCAAGATCAAGCCGAGATGCTCTTGCTCCCAACACGAACAAATATGTCAGGATGACATACCATGCATGCTTTTTCATTCAGTGGTCTGACAGGTCCCACAGTAGAACTGTACAGTCAAATGCAAGAAATTGACATGACCGCACATCCATACACGTGTGTCAGTCTCAGCCGCTGAGTGAAGATTATGCAATCATCATACAAAGTAAAACAACCCATAGAGGAGCATTCATGAATGTACCACACATGCTACGGCATGAGGCTGCAAACCATTTAAGGATTGTCCAACACAAATGACGTGGAAAGCACCATCTTGATCAAGGCATGCATATCCATGAAAGTCATACCAAATCTGTGTAAATGCACACCCTGTGAGCACTCAGCAGCAGCATGGACATGTGCTTGCAGGTCGAGGACCTGTGCATTGAAGGCTGGGTTGATCCCCTCCAGGACCTGGAGATGAAGTAGTGACACTCGATGGCAGCATGCATGGTGAACCTCCAAAGGGGCACCTGGCTCAATGGCCGCCTTCCCCTCTGGATCGTAAGGTCAGCCCAGCACTTCCTTGAATGGTTCACTGTACAAACTTCCACCGCCTCCACGTTGATGGCAGCCGTGATGTCCACCCAGATCTTCGGATGGCCCCATGTCCCAAGCTGCTTCTTTGGACGAAGAAGTCATTATAATGGGCCAGTACCTGGTGCCCCAGGATGCTAACTTCTGCAGCAGAAAGGTTGACAGAAAACAGCCTCACTTTGGGGGTGCTGGTTGATGTTCCGGACATGGTGCATCTGAGGCTGGAGGGGTGAAGCTGGGCTCTGACTACACATGCTGTGGAGTTGTAGTAGATCTATTGAAGAGTGGAAGTCCTTATGTGGCAAATGATGTGGTTACAGAGCCTGACAAGAATGCCACAGAGGAATAAGCTAACAAGGAATACCAGGCACTCCAATGCAGTGACAGTGGTCAGCAGGCAGTGCCACACTACCAGGCAGCAGGAGGTTTTGAGGTATGGAGGCAAAATCAAGCTGGAGGAGGCAAGACATGGCACAAGGCAGGAGCTACAGCAAGGCACATGTGTATACACTACAGGCACAACAGTGACAAAATTGGCAGAAAGGCCCTATGCTCGTAATTTCCACAGCGTAGACAGTGTGCTTACGCATGTTACCCTGTATATGATGTGGGGGGTAAAATGCAGATTTCTTGGCACAAAAATGGGTGGGAATGCCGCTTGCACTATGACATGGAGTGCTCCACAGAGAGTGAGAGGATAAGGTCAGGCAATCAGGGAGGGAGAAGAAGAAGGGCCCACCTGCTAAATGTGGTGTCGACCCTAACGGTGCCCCTACACCACCAAGCCACACTAGCGCTAAAAGGGACCAGCCTGGAGAGCAGGAACAGGCAGCACCCCATGAAGAGAAGGGGCCAAAAGGAAAAAGTGGTTTACAGAGGAGGAGTTAACAATCCTCACTGATTATTTCGATGAACACCGGGTTGACCTATAACCTTGGGCTGGCAGTACCCTTCCTCTGACCGAGTGGTGGAGGATGTGGCAGGAAGTCACAGATCACATCAATGCCTGTGAGGAGCGCACTGTGGAAGAAGTCCACAAGAGGATGGGGCACCTCATAGGACAGACCGAGGAAAAGCTAGGCAGCAACATAGCCTCTGCCCGGGCTCCTGGAGGTGGATTACCACATGTGAATGAACTGACTCCATTTGAAGAAGTCCCTAGTGGCCTCATCAGCAGTGAGCAGGTGGTTTGTGTCGGAGGCATGGACACCTATGCAGCCTTGTCAGGTGAGTGTCATTTGTGCATGCTATACTTTCATCTACATATGATATGCCATCAAATGTTGGGGTCCTTCTCAACCATCCACAAGTATACAGTAATGCATCCATGGTATCTTTCATTACATGTGGTGCAACCTAGAAATTTGATGCTTGAACTCTGTTGTCAGTTGACATTGATCTTACAGCACACATTACAGTATACATCATTCTTTAGTGATGCTAACGCACCTACATGTGGCACTGGTCTGCAAGCCACATGACAGTGGTCACACTCACAGTGTCATGCTTCTGGATAGTGCATTGTGAACACAAATGGAATAGAACCAAGCAGTGGATGATGTCAGAGTTTTCCATTCACTGGCCCTGGTGATCAGTGCACATTGATGAGTGACATTGTCAGTGAGAAGTCACATGAGGGTATGCTCCAGTCAGAAGTTGCAGTGGTTGGCCAAACAATGTTTGAGTGATATTCACTCTCCATTCAGAGTGTTAAGTATTCAGTGATCATACACATGAACAATGCTTATTCATGTTGCACTCTCCACTCACCTAGTTGAGATACATGTGAGTGTGGGTAACCACAAATCTGTCCTTGGCCAGTGTGGCGAAGGGGGTGAAGGGGATTTTGGCAACACACATGCCTGCATGCAGACTTAGTAGTCAGCAGGAGAAAACTTGATACTTCTACATGTTGCATGTGGGCATGGTTAAAGTAGAAAAGGTGCTCAGCAATGAAGCACAGACATCCATTTGTCTACTGTTAGTCCTTCCAATCTTATACATGTACATATGTATGTATGGTCACCTATTCCTCCAATCCATGGCTTGATGCAGGGCCTAATATGCACTAACATGATTGCACAGAGCTTTGAATGTTAGTCACCTATACCTTTCACATTTCATATTGCCTAGTTTCAAGTTGTGATGTATGTGTAGAGAAGCAGGGGTACACATCATTTATAGAGCCCACCCCCTAACCTTCATCATACTGGAAAAACAGCAAGAAAACACTGTGTTTGACACCTTGTATTATCCCAATACCATATGGGAGATGTGAGAAATGTTATGTGCTCAGAGAACTGAGTCACAGGTACCCTCAAACTGATGCGGGAGACATAAGCCTGCAAGGAATTTGGGTGAATTTCCCATATATGAAATGTCTGAGGAAGAAAGGATTGAATGTTATATGTCTCGAAAATAACATTCAGTTTTTCTTCCTGCAGCCATTTTGGATACACCGATCCCACCCAACCCCTTACTGACCCATCTGCGGCACACTCTGCTGTGTGCCATCGACTCGCGGTATCCCTGCAATGCCAGTTCCCAATCACAGAAGATAACTTCTGATATCTTATCTGAAGCAATCCCCATTTTAAATATTCACATTTTATTGAAAATGCCCTATCAGAGGAGATAGGCTCTTGTCAAACAGAGGTTGTTCTTTTCTTCATCTCTGAGTTTTCTGGCATGCTTTGTTCATAAAAGAGGAGAAAGGCGCCTGGACCTGACAAACACTATATTTTGCAATTTTAAAGGAAGGACAGTAATATGGGTGCCAATTTTGCACCATTTAGTTAATGGGATTAATAGAACAAAATACTGGGTCTTGGAAGCGTGCAGAAAATGTGCCTATTTATAAATAAGGGGTTACAGAGGATACAGCAATTATCACCCAATATCTCTGTTAGATGGCACAGGGAAAATATTTACTAAAGTGGTATTGCAACATTTAGAGCACAGGGCATCTAATAATGATATTATTAGTCATCTTCAGGCAGGATTTAAGACAGGCAGGAGCAGAGTAGATGAAGCGTTCAGATTATCCTTGATAATTCAGAAGTACGTTACCGTGAGAAATGTATGCATCTATGCCATTTTCATCGACTTTTAAACAGCTTTTGATGGGGTCCCCAGGCTAATTCTGTGGGATGTGCTCAAGGGAACAGTTGTCCCATGATATCTGTAGCATATTATGCAGCGATAATATGCTAACAACGAGGGAGTGGTTTGATGGGGACTAACGAGTGAAACGACTCGACCATTTTCAGTTGTAAATGGCATCATGGCAGGATGCGTGTTGGCTCCAACACTGTTCTGTACATATATCAACTGAAAAATGGATGCACTTGCGGCAATGAGTCCAGGCCCCCCTATACAGGGTTGCGATAGAAAACTGGCGTTGTTCTTTGCCGATGATGCTCATCTGTTGGCAAATACACCGTCTGGACTTAAGGTTTATGTTGCAATATTTAATGAAAAATGTAACGCAATGGGGTTGGAAGTGAATACCTAGAAAACTAATACAAGGGCCTTTCACCTGAAAAGTTCAAAGCGCCCATAATTAGATGTCTATATTGATAATCAGAGATTAGAGGGTTACAATCACTTGTGAATTAGGTTCACTGAGGACTGCAAATGGGTGGTCCAGATAGAAAAAGCTGATTTAACTCTGGGACAGATTGGGGGGTAATACTGAGGTTTGCGCATAGGCATGGATGCAGCACCATGACACCTACCATTGAAATATATAAAGCACATGTAAAAGTATGTATTGGGAAGAAATTAGCGGGCATGTGAAGGTGCCTGGCTTTGCAATTAGTTAAAACAAATGTATAAAGAAATTCCTAGACCTCTGTAGTAGCGGTCCAAGGGCCTCATCACGAGTTGGGCGGCGCTACCAATATCGCTCTGCTGGATCATGAGTTGACACTATTGCAGCCGGCGCGTTTACAGCCGGTGCTATTACAGCCTGCGCTATTACAGCCAGCGCTATCACAGCCAGGGCAATTACATCTAGCGTTAATAGCACTGACAACTCAAAGCACAATTACAGTCCTATCACAAGTCCATGTACGGCGGTGTAAGCGCCAAAAACCACCGTTAATACAGCTGAGATTTACATCCAGCCTCTAGATGGGAGTAAATGAACACAGGGGCAGAAATAAAGCCACATGGGGAATCCAACGCACTCCATAAGGCCTACCCCTACCCCAAACACTGTTTCCAACACTATGCTGCCATTATTTGCTGTGAGCTGGAACAGCTCATGCTGTGCCTGGACCTTGAGATGTAGGAAAACCAGGCCAGGGCACAGCGATCATAGGAGGGTATAGGAGGAGGAGGAGGAGGAGAGCTGTCCAAGCAGGGCGAGCACCCATCCCCAGGGTTAGGCCATTACCCCCGGTCCTCACTAATACAGAGTTGGTCAACTGTGTTAGGCAGAATCCTGTGCAATACCCTTAGGGCAACTACCCAAGATTAAGACTACACGTGGTAGTACAATTTCACCTTTGGTACAAGCCTGTACTACACAGAACATGTGGTAACAATGGCTGAGCAGCCAGACTTACCTCAAGAGCAAATGAGCAGCAGTAGAGATTACACAAACGCTACAATTACTGTGACTCAAGCAAACACTGACTCAAGGTTTTTGGTTAAAAAGTAAAAGCACATTTATTTTTAGACCATCTGTTCACAAAAAACTTCACTTCTACTAAATTAAAGCCACACTTCAAATATACTACACACAACCAATTCCCCTTGTGCAGAACAATTCAAGGTAAGTACCTTTGGATTGGACTGACCGGTGTTGTGAAACAAAGACGTTATCAGAGGTTGTGACGCAATCACTTTTTGACAGTAATGACTGTTCAGTCTTACGAAAAAAAAAGCGTACCCGCGAGAAGAAATGTTACCGTAGTCAAACACACTTAGCACATGAATTAACACAAGAAAATTGGGGATAAAAATCATAGGCAATACTTTTGTCAAGGCAGATAAAATCAAAAGACACTTTCTAAAATGTAGATAAAAGTCAATGTGCCTGCGCCAGTGTCAAGTGGGACAGGGCCCTGTTGTCGAGGATCACAAGGTTAGAACAATTCACGATTCGAGATTGCCAGGAGTACTTAGATATTGTCAAAAGGGAAGAAAAAGTTATTAGAGGGAAGGAAGACAAGGACAAGCCTTGGTGAGGAGAAAGGGTTTACCCCAATTCCTCCAAGCTGGACACAGTACCGTATTTGTATGAAGAAAAGCTTGTGCTACGGCAGTTGTTCCTGGTAGTTCCTGCAGACTCACGGTTCCTGGAGCTTCAGTCGTGGGGACAAGAAGGAGGACGTCTGGAACAATCTACACTACCTAGGGATGAGGCCAGCAGAAGTGAAGCAACAGTGAATAAAAGGTGTGCTCCTTTAAAACAGGAGAGGCTCTTCAGATGGCTATCCGGACCACTACAGCTGTATGCAGCAATTTCAACCAAGAAGAGGATCCTCTAACTGTGGAAGGTGAGCTGGTTGATCCCACCAGGCTCAAGGGAAGAAGACTCCAGACTGGATCTTCTCTTGTCATTGAAGGGTAGATAGCTTAGGACTTCAGCAGGGCTTCACCAGGACTCGGGAGTTGCAACAGCTGTCTTCTTCTCTGCTTCTCTTCGGTTCATTGCAGTTCCAGTGGCGACTCTGACTTCCAGCCCAAGAGTCCTGCCTTTCATGCCAAAATCCCCCATTCACACAGCCTGGCTGTCAATCACTCAGCTGGGGGGGGTTGTCTGGCCCGGAGAACCACCTCAGCCAATCAACACAAAGTACACCTGGATAGGGGTGAGTGCAAAATACATTACACATGCACCACAAAGCACATGCCCAAATGGAGGCGTGGGGGGGTGCAAATGAATACACAAAGGATGGCATGACAAGTGAATGCAAAATATGTACATCAGCTTCCCCAAAACCACCATCACATGATGGCATGCACATACCAACTCAATGCTGGTAATAGCCATATTGCTACACACAACCACCCTGCCAGTCCCACAGCTATGTACCCATGTGCGTCTAGCCCACAATGCCCACAGATTACATTACAACCAGATTTGCAGTGCTGGATGGCTTCAGGAAGTGGAGAATTTAAATGGATTGTGTTTTCCAAAATAGTTGCCGCGATGCATCCCATTCCGGTGTGTTGACACAATTACGTTGCATTCTCTGGCGGTAGTGCTATTAGCAGCATTTTCCTTGCGGTAGCCCTTATCTGGGCACTAGTAGCATTACCCTCAGATTCGGGGGTGCGTGCATGCCAGAAAAAGTAGAGCTATAACAATATTTGTTGTTATTACACAATTTTAGGTATACATTTGAGTAACTTCTGAAGGATGCAGACCAGTGTCAGCCCTGTCAATATTCAAACATGATTATCCAAGATGCACAGATAAGTTTATGATTTGGGACAGTAATTAACTCGCCGAGCTACCTTACCAACTAGTCTTCATCTCACTGTGTCCCCCACCCAACTCAGCTACTTTGTTGTAATAAACCCTGAGCTCATGTGCTCCCAGATAAGACAATGAACACGTATCTCTGCAGATCAGCTTTCTGAAACGTACCAATCAGATAACGTTTTCACAGACTTTAATTTTTCAAATTTTTCTTAGCCTCCATTGCCTTCATCTATTGCCCTCTTTTTGTGCTTCCCTCGCTCTCTGCGAAGCCTGTACCTCGTCGCCATTATTGATGTGAAAATAAGTATAAAGCACTGGCTGCTTCGTGTTATTTGTCCCAAACACTTTTCAAAAAACTCAAGCATTCAACTTTGTTGTAGACTTTATTAACCAATAAACAAAGTCTGTGAAAGACTCCATGCTCAGATATGATAAAGAGCAGTAATATGTCTACAGAACATATGGTGTAAGCACAAGCGTAAATTAGCTTCTCAGGTGAAACATATCTATCCCACATATTTATTTTGTTAGCTCACGTCTGAGGCCCACCGAGAGAGACACACTACGCGCAGAACGGCTGGGTCCCGCGACTCACGGACATAATTTGTCGTGGTCACCCATGCAACAACGAACAACCCAGGGACATTATTTGTGGAAGGCACTGGATGGGTCAAACATTGAAACAAGGCACTAGGGGCAGTGTACCAAGGCACACCACATGCTATACTACACAGTTATAGGCCCGGGGCCTATAACCTCTATAAACCGCAAGCAGCTGGTCCATAGACACAACACGTGAATCACCACGTGCAATACTAACCTTGCAAGACCACTACATCCCTCTCCACTCTCGACCATCACTGGGGCCATGCCATCCACGAAACAAAAAAAGGAAACAACGATCATGGACTCCTATAATGCCAAACAGAAAGGGCAACCACAGGCCGCCCCAGAAGCACAAGCACAACCCGCAGAGAGCCCTGCTAACAGTGACAATCAGGTGCTCGAAGCAATTGCAGCCCTGCGTACCTTCATCAACACCAGAATTGGGGAGATCAAGTCGGACATGCAACTGATGAGACAAGATATGAGAAACCTCACGGAAAGAGTCACCACGGCTGAAACGACCCTGAAGGAGACAGCAGGAACCACCAGCGACCTGGAGAGGCAACTGATGGAGCTTGAAAGGAAGAACGCAGCGCTGGAAGCCCGAGCAGAAGATGCCGAAGGGCGAGCCCGGTGTAATAACATGCAGGTTCTGGGGGTTCCAGAGGGAATGGAAGGGCCCAACCCAATGGACTTCATTGAAAACATGATACTCCAGGAGGTTGGAGCGGAGAAATTGTTGCAGGGGTTCACGGTGGAACGTGCCCACAGATCACTACAAAAAATGCTGCCTCCGGGTTCACATCCACGACCCATGATAGCTAGGATACTGAACTTCCGCGATAGGGAAATCATTCTGAGGTTCTCCAGAGAGGGAGGAGAGATCCGCCGGGACAAGGCCAAAATAGCCATATACCCAGACTACACCCCAGCGGTGCAGAGAGCACAGAACTCCTTCGTGCCAGTTAAGCTGAAACTCAGGAAACTGAACCTCAAATACATGCTCATGTACCCGTCCACCTCAAGGTCATTTACAAAGGGCGCACCGTCTTTTTTGAAACGCCTACCGCGGCCAACATGTGGCTGGAGCACAACGACCTGGACGATGGCCGAGAAGCTGTTACATGAGGAACGTTGATTCAGACAGCCACGGGGGGGGGGCACATCAAGTGAAGCCTGCTTGGGTGCAAAAGAACATTGAGATGTCCACCACAGTATTTTATGAGGCAGGGGCAAGCGGGGGCCTCCAACTGGGTGAAGGCGCACACCCCAAAAACTCTTCAGTGTCGGCCGGTTGCTGACACACCACAGCCCACACTCCTTGGCCCTGGAGGGCCAGTCAGTTGTGGGGGCTCTCGAGCACCATGGACACAAGGTGGCTGCTGAGCGCAGTTACCCAGTTCTGGTTTGGTTATTAATTTGGTTGGGATTTGGTTTGTTCTTATTACGCAAGCGATGAGATCTATTCGCAAAATGAGGCATATAGCATGAGGGGCAAGAGTACTACTGCGGGTTGTGGGGTGGGGGGTGAGCTTGGCTGGGGCAAGTGAATGGCTTGTCTGCTGGGGCGAGATCAGTGGCTGGATGGCTTTGGATCCAGCCGGTGGGGTTGCACATGCCGAAATGGGGGTGCTGAGCGACCTCTGGGACGGGCAGTGCTATGGGGCTCCCTACTCCAAATACGCCCAGGGGTGCTTGTCTGGATCAGCCCTTTGGTTCCGTTTAAGGTGTCAGGCTGGGAGGCGGACCGGGAGGGTCGCTATCTGCTGGTGAGGGGATAGATCGAGCAGACTGAAATTTGCATAATGAACTCATACTTCCCCAACCATGGAATCCCAAAGCACCTAGACACACTGGGAGCCAAATTAGCTGGCTGCCAGGACATCCTCTGCATCTGGGGGGGGGCGACTTTAATTGTGTAAGGGACTGGAAACTGGGCAGATCTAGATCACCAGTAACCAGAAACGATGCATCGACCGGGGCACTCAACGCGCTGATAGAATCCCTAGACCTGGTCGACATGTGGCGAGAACTACATTCAATGGACAAAGAGTACTCGTACTTCTCTGCCCCCCCACTCCTTGCACACCAGGATAGACTACATATTTGTGCCCAAACATTATCAGCCACAAATGGACTCTGCCCAATACTTGGGCAGGTCAATATCGGACCACTCTCGCTGCAGGTGCTGTGGACAATGAGGGGTCCCAGACAACCTATACCACTGTGGCGCATGTCTTCGGATGTCCTGACTCTTCGCGGAAGAGTTACGGGACAAGCTAGAAGGGTACTTGGAAACAAACGTAGGCAGTGTAGAACACTGGGGAATGGTGTGGGAAGCAATGAAGGTGGTTGTCAGGGGGGAGGCTATTGCAGTAGCCGGCGGCATACGGAAAACACTAAGGGTGAAATTTGAAAAAACTGAAGAGGAAATAAAACACAGGGGCCCTCATTACGACCCTGGCGGAGTGGGTCTACGCCAGTGGTATTCGCGGCGGACCCGTCCGCCCTACTACGAGTTCCCGTAGCGCCATGGAGCGCTTTCCGCCTGGTTTTTCCGGGCGGAGAAATCCATGGCGCTACGGGACCTTGTTGTTAATTACGCCACCGTATTTTACGGTGGCGTAATTAACGCCTTCCCCACTCCCATTATACCCTATGGGGCAAAAATGGGAATGGGGAAGGGTAAAATGGGGAATGGGGATTTACCGCCCCGCCAAGGTCGGAATGGGGCGGTAAATCCGCCAACCCCCATGGCGCTATCGGCAGCTTTCCGCCGTGCTCCATGGTGCATTTTGCACCACGATTTCCGCCAGGGTCGTAATGAGGCCCAGGGAAACCGATAGTACGGGAACACGGGGGGAGGAGGAAGAACTAGCATTGCTGCGAGGGAATTGTTCGGTGGCATGGGGCAGGCTCTCCAAATTCAATTTCATAGTTAAGACAGCCAAATCACACGCTGAAGGCGACAAACCGGGCAGGCTGTTAGCATGACTATGCCGGAGGGAACACCCGAGGCACCAAATCATTGAGCTAGAGGACGTAACAGGCACGACACATAAAACACAGCAAGATATAAATGACACTTTCTGTGACTTCTACTCTCGCTTATACAGCCACGACCACCAAGTGGCAAACTCGGACATATTAGACACTCTAGATGAAATAGGCCTTCCCAAAATAGAGAACACGCACAGGGAGGCCGTAGACACTGAAATAACAGGTGCAAATATCACTGTCCCTCGCCTCCAGAAAACACTGGGAAGCGACAGACTCCCCCCAAAGTTCTATAAAACATATGCTGATGTCATCACCCCGGTCCTGCTCGAGGTCTACCAAGAAGCATTCACCAATGGGATATTACCGGGGTCCATGAGAGAAACACTAATTGTCCCAATAACGAAGCCCGCAAAACCGACTGAAAGCTGCGACTCATACCGCCCTTTGGCAATGTTAAATTATGACGTCAAAATCCTTACTACAGTCCTTGCCAAACACCTGAATAGAATAATTGGGGCAATAATACACAGCGATCAAACAGGCTTTATACCTGAGCGCAGCACTGCCCTAAACCTGCACAGACTGCAACACATCATGGCGCAGACTGAGGGCTCCCAGAAGGAATACGCTGTACTCTCTTTGGACGCAGTTAAGGCGTTTGATTCAATCTATTGGGAGTGGCTGTTAGCGACATTGAGGGGGTTTGTATTCAGGGAGGCCTTCATACGCTGGGTTTGTATTCTGTACACAAATCCTAAGGCCAGGGTCAAAACGGGGAGGTTGGTGTCTGCCATCTGGGATATTGAGAGGGGGACAAGGCAAGGCTGTCCGCTCTCCCCAATGCTGTACATCCTGGGTCTTGAACCCATAGTGATATACCTAAGGAAGCAATACTTAGATGCGGGCATCTGGGTCGGGGGTGCAGGGCACTTACTATCGCTTTACACGGATGATGTCCTTCTATACGTCAGAGACCCGCATTTAAACGTTCCGGTAATCCTAGATATACTGGATAACTATGCCAAAGTTTCTGGAATCAGCTTCAGCAGATCTAAATCCTGCATATTCCCAATTGCTGGCCTAAAAGGGAGAGACCCCAGCATGCTGCCTGCAGTTGGTCTCTGATGGGAGACTGTCTCATTTAAATATCTGGGGGTCAACATTAAACACTTGCCTGAACAAATAAACAAAAACAACACGGCTAGGGTGTTGCATGGCATGAGGAACTCTGTGAAGTTCTTGGCCAGGCTACCGCTATCACTGCTAGGTAGAGTCGCTATCACCAAGATGATCATCCTCCCGAGGTTCCAATACTTCTTTAATAACGTCCACTATTACGTCAAGGCTTCCTTCTTCTGCACACTGGAGGGGCTGATGCGGGGGGTTCCTGTGGGGGTGCCGCTCGCCACAGACTCTCAATGAAGACCCTATACCTGCCATATGACCGGGGGGCGTGAAGCTGCCAAACCTAGAAAAGTACTATCTGGCGGCCCAACTTAGCCATGTGGTCAAATGGCTGTCTGATGACCCCACCTCAGAGACTGGCCTGCTACAACAGCTGGTTGCGCCCCTCACACTAAAAGAAATACTCTGGGTAACCCTTGGGGCTGCGAAACACACTCCAATGGTGGTGACACTGGGGTGGAAGATAAGGAAAAGAATGCGAGCAGTACTGGGGACCACACATCCTTATACCCCAGAGATACCAATAGCGGCAGGTGCATGCCAGGACAGTTCGGAACTGGTGGCTCTGAGAAGATGGGAAGGGCATGGGCTATACACGTGGGGGGACATGTATGATGAAAGGGTCTTCAGGGAATTCAGCTCAATTCGGGAGTGGGACGGGGTCCCTGGTGGGCAGTTCCTGTGTTATCAACGGCTCCGAAAGGTGGCCAGAGATGGCTTCGAGGGCTGTCCAGACGAGCCGCAGGCTGAACCAATTCTTACCCTAATGTACAACCTTGATGGTGGCTGGCACCCAGTCTCTAGCCTATATAGTACGATCATAGACATGCCCAACCCCAAGAGCGCAGCATTGAAAGAACAATGGGAGGCAGACCTGGGCACGACATTAACAGAACGGGATTGGGAGAGGGCACTGAGTCAGCCCAAAGCAGTCTAACAGAACCATCGGTTCAAACTGATACAACTAAACGTGCTGTACCACACCTACATGACCCCACACAGAATAGCCACCTTCAACAGGAGCGCCAGCTCGGTTTGCCCATGGTGCGGTAGGGAGGAGGCAGACATGATACATATATTTTAGGGCTGCGAGCGGGGGATGGATCTTTGGGTGCGGATGGAACAAGCCTGTAGAGCTGCTGGCGTCGCCCGGTATGAGTGGTCACCGAAAGAGTGCCTGCTTGGTGCTTACCCCAGGATCAGCAAACATAAGCATATGCATAAATTCATGGACCTCGCATGCATCCTGGCCAAGAGAACCATTGCCATGTCATGGAAGAGGGCTGGGGGGCCACGGTACCAACATTGGCATAGGGAATTTGAGAGGTGGGCGAAGGCTGAGACTAAGGTAGGGGCGGAGGCGGTAAGCAGATCAGAGCTGGATGGTAGTGACAAATGGGCTGCCTGGAAAGCACTAGTATGGGACATGTTTCACCCTTCCGATGGCAAGCCTCCATGATCGAACTGCACACCATGATGAGCACACCCCCCATGCCTGGGTGGCAAGCTGCCCACCCCCACCATGCGTGAACTGGAGGGGTTGCCCCTAAGAAGGGCAAGAACGGCACTCCGGATGACGAGACATCCGATTGTTCTCATGTTTCACATGCCAAGACTGTAACGAGAATTGCTTGTTTTGTTTGTTTGTTTTTTGTTTGCTTGTTTGATGGTTACTATTTAAAACTGGCACTACTGCATAATTAACCTCTTGTAACGCAAATGTCTTTTACCAAAATGCCAATAAAAACATTTAAAAATAAATACACAAGTGTTTCAAGGTGCGACATCAGACCCCAGGAACACACTTCACAGCTAGATGAGAGAGGGAGTAATTAAAAAGTGCTGCAGTACTCATGAAAATTAGAAGCAACTAAGGGGACCAAAAGCATTGGCATGCATCTTATTTCCACACCGACGGCCCTTGTACACTGGTAGACCCACATTTAATGGAAGGATGTGCACAGTTGACATGCTGCCTTAGAGGGTTCTGTAAGAATATATATAGCGCTTTACTAAATATGATGGCATTTTTATTGTAATTATTGCAAAATGTGGTGGCATTTTTGTTGCCAGCAGCAGCATAGAATTTTTATTTAGTCAGTATAATATGGTCTTAGTGGTACTATGCCAAGCCCAAGAATTTATAACACAGCCAAGCCCAAATTGAAACTGCAGAGAATGAAGTGCACCAATGTTTTTCTGTGATGCATTATACATGGAGACTACATTAATCATACAACTGACTAACTGGCTAACTTAATTAACATTGATAAATACTAACTCTAACCTCCATAACATTGTAATGTAGTCTCATGTGAAAAATGAGGTGAACATACATGTTTTGGTGACACTACTGAAATGCATTTTAAATGCACACTGGCATTGTTTTTTCTTTTTCTTCTGTGCTAGCTTGTGGAGAGCAGAGGGAAGAGGCAGCAGGAAACCAAAGAAATATATGTATTCTGTTCTGAAACTCTCTTTGTTTGGAACATGAGGTTTGTTACAGTATGAATTCTTGTCGACCTGTTTGGGGGAGAATTATAGGCAGACATGCCACGTAAATAAAATGGGAAGGCTCAGAGTTTTGCTAATGGAAAAACTTGCAGAGAGGAGTTAGTGGAGACTGGGCTGTGAAGACAGACAGAGTTCTAAGGGGTTACAGGGCGCAGGCTGGAGAAGATATCTCGCCGGCGCTCACCACACACACAAGATTTACAGAAGCATTCTGCACTGACTGGGCCTGCCTTTGCGAGTGGAGCAAGGTTGTGCTAAGAACTTCAAAGCAGGGCTTATTTTGGTAAGATTTGTGCCAAGTGAGGATCTTTTGAACGTCGTATGTCACCATTTACTGTGGGATGTTCTGTCCTAGGCATGTCACACGCAGGTAAACTGGACGATAGAGTGAATGTGTTCATTCCTATGGGGCACGTGCTTCTACTGGAATTATAGGTCTATTTCTCTCCCCGTTTTAATATTGGCATTTTCATCATAATTTCTTCTCAGCCTCTAAATCATTTCTAATCAAATATTTCATGCATCATTCTTTCTGTTAGTTCTCATTGCTCTTTCTTTCTTTCTTTCTTTCTTTCTTTCTTTCTTTCTTTCTTTCTTTCTTTCTTTCTTTCTTTCTTTCTTTCTTTCTTTCTTTCTTTCTTTCTTTCTTTCTCATGCTAACCTCACAAATACCTGCATTTGCATCTTCACTCTTCTTTGCCCCTCTCATCTAGATAGCTATTTGTTCTAACATCTAGACTCTCTTGGTACTCACAGATGGCAATAAGTCAATTGTGAATTTGCAGACCCATACCTTTGAATGTAGTACTGGACCTATGAAGAGTACAGAACACATCGGATCACTTCCTCTGAACAGTTGGTGGAGATGGAGAAGATGTGATAACGAAGATGGACACTTCAGAGTGATCATATAGGAGTCCAGTTTGAAAAATGTAGGTTATTAAATTGAATTGCATTGTTACAGGTAAGCTGCAGAAATATAAAAAAAAAACACACGATGGGCACCCAACACACGTATACACACTAAGCCTGGGCAAATAAATATGTGCGATTCTGGTACGGCCCAACCTTTTAAGGCATTCAAGAGACTGATTCGCGTTATGCTCATGACAAATCTTGCTGATGAAAGGTTGCTGTAGAGATTGAGTTGAAGAGCCCAGGGCCTTTTCCTGCCAGCACAAAACAAGCAAAGCAAGCTTCCACCTGGCTTTCTTGATATAGCAACCTAAATTAACTAGTTATTTGCAGCTGACAAAAGACTGCAATCATTAAGAAAACACTTACTGCAAAATTCTCAAAACAGTATGAAAATATAAATTTGCACAGGATGTTTTTATTTGCATTACTTTGAGAAATTAACAGGTTGCCTTTTTGGCCTGCACATTTCCAGGGGGCTGTGGTGCAGCACAAATGATTATATTCAGTTGGTGCTATAAAAAACAACAATCAAATAAATAAATACACCTGTAGTAATATACATAGCGTTTTATAATATTTATAGCGCTTTAGAATATAAAACACTTCACTCAATGTAATGGCAATAATGTGGCACACACATATAGTTATTTTATGTTTCCAGTATAACATGTGAATATATTTCTGGTGGCATGCAAGGTACAGAATTCATTTTTTTTTCACAGTAAAAGCCCAATGTGAAACTGCAGAGAGTAAAGTGCACCATTTTCTTTTCTTCTCTTGATCACCTCATACATAGAAGATACATTATTTATCTATAACTGATTAACCTAATTAACATTTACTAAACACTAAATCTAACCCTTAACATTATAATGTAGTCCCATGTACAAAATGAGGTGAAAATACATATTTTGAAATTTGTTTTTAAAAGTGCACTGGCATTGTTTTTCTTTTGCTTTTATCTTTCTGTGTTGAATGCAGAAGGCAGAAAGGAAGGCAACAGGAAA
Organism: Ambystoma mexicanum; assembly: GCF_040938575.1. NCBI lineage: Eukaryota > Metazoa > Chordata > Amphibia > Caudata > Ambystomatidae > Ambystoma > Ambystoma mexicanum. The sequence goes on from NC_090937.1 coordinate 538,069,848, forward strand.
CCGAAAAGATACAGTTATTATGCTCTGAAGCTCATTGTTTGGAACATGAGGGTGGTAACGGAATACATTTTCTGCTAATATGATTGGAAGAAAGTGTCTGAAGATATGCCACATCAGATGTGGGGAGGCTCTGAGTTTTTTCTAATGGGAAGATTACAGGGAGAGTTTAGTTCGGGTTGACTGGGCTCTGAGGATAGAAGTGCCTGGTCATTGAGCGCTGGCTGGAGAATTACTCGCCGCACATTCAAAAGCACCCACGATTTCAGGAGCAGTTTGTGAACTGGGCCTGTTTTTCTGAGGCGAGCAAAGCCGGGTCGTGTGGGGCAGCTTCAAACAGATACTTCTGGTAAGCAGACAAAGTTTAAGTGAGGTCTCTGTGTAAAGTCGGATGGCTGAGCGAATTAAAAATGTCATGTAAGCAGAATAGCAAAGGAAATCCCATGCATTTTAATTTGTCATGTTTAGAATGTTAAAAAGAAACTCATATTGTTAAAAAGGCTTGTTTGCTTTGTTTCTGTTACTTTTCTTTTGTTACAGATAATGGCGAAATGTACATGGTAAGCATTGTATTGTGAATTGTACTTGTATGCAATACAAATTGTTTAGAGTCATTATTTGTTATGCTTGAGCTAAAACATGGCGCTGGTGCGCAGTGCATTCTGGGGGCACTCATGGATATTTATTCCATGCCTCAGTGAAAAGCTGTACTTGCTTTGCTGGAAGACCTGCTTTCTAAACCTGGTATGCAGCCTCAGTCAAGGACATTCTGCTGGGAAAGCTGGTTTTCATATGTCTTTCTATGAGTTATGGAATTGTTTTCCGTGGTGTTTTAGAAGAAGAGGGAAGCTTTGCTCCTTGGGTGGACTGTCGGTTGATCTGGCCGGCAATCAACAGTCACTCAGCAATGCGCAAGCGCTAATGCCAGAAGGTTCGAGAAATTGCCACCCCTTTTTGAGGAGGGCATATATGCGGAGCTATGGAGCTATTGGAAAAGTCAGAGGGAAACCACATAAAGACCTCAGTCGGAGGGGGGACGCCTTGTTCTGACTTTCCTGTGTGCTGTTGTGCTATCTGCCTGGCTGTTACCGGGGTCTTCCAGCCGCTTCTGGCGAGGTGAGGGATTCAGTTACGCCCACAGTGATGTATTTTCTTTTGAATTCTCTGTCCTTTCTGTGATTTATTTCTGTTTTATCACCTGTTGCTTCTAAGCTATGAATAAATAGCTGTATAAGTGCTCATCATTTTGCTAACTGCGTATCTGGTTGTGAGTTATTGCCTTGTCTACCTGCGTTCAAAGGTACTGGTGATGAATAACTGTCCTTGCACTTTTGGCGGGCAAAACATTATTGCACTTGGGATTTTATATGTGGACATAGGGGAGATTCATTCCCTTTGGTAATACATTTGTCAATATGGGCATGCAGATAGAATAACAACCAGAATAAGCAGTGATAAAATAGGTGTGTGTTTGTGTGTGTGTGTCCTCCTTGCATGATGTTTGGAGGGAATCTAATATAACACATATATTACTGGAGGTTTATGAACCAGTAATGCCCACGGGTGCATAGAACACTGGTGTAGATAAGCCAGTGATACTGGCCACTGACTGTAGGTGGCACTCTATATAAAAGTGTTGGGTTTTCTTGTGTGTATAGGTCCAAGGCCCTCTATAGAACTAGGAGGTATTCTAATAGAAAGGAAGGTTTTGTTTATGATGGGGTTATAATGTAGGGAAGGAAACTATGCTCACCACTAAATACTGCAAAAAAACATACTACCGCAAAATACCACAAGTAATACATATTACTAGATTATCCAATATAATATAACAAGGTATAGTCACTAGAATGATATGAGGCCAAACCCAATCTAAATGCAAGGATAATTTACCACCAGACTACCGCTCATAATTTGGCGGTAATAAAAGTACCGTCAAACCCCAAATTTACGCAAAAATATCCAACACACCTTACATTTTGGTGTCTGTCTACGGTAATGAAGTGAGTTGGATGTATAACTAAACAGTATACTGCAAATGATTTTACATATCCACATCATGATTGTAAATGAGATAAAGGGAGAAACATAAATATATTTAATTATGTATTGATATTAACAAGTTGCATATGGTATTTATAGACTCCATGTCAAAGAGTCTTGATGTATTTCCAAGGGCATCTGCACATATAACTTAACAAGGGATTTAAGTACTAAGTGGAGAGCCTTAAAAGCGGAGGGAGAGGTATAACATCAACATTTTTATGGGTGCTAATTAGAAACTTAGATTGACATCACTCAGTGAGTCACTTATAAGTAATCTATCTTCAGATGAATGTGTGGAGTGCACACATGTCTGAGAACCTACACACTCTTGAAGCATAATTGTCACATTAACATCCAAAAATAATGCTTGACTTTCCATGAATGTCATGTGTTTTTTGTTGTTTTTTTTTGTTACCATAAAATTGTGGTCTCCAGTACTGCAATGAACAAGGAGTCCTCCATTATCAATGAAACCCCAAATATATCTAACATATCACCCAGTGATGAGAGTAAAATGGTCTTTTCCCTTTCACTTATGGCATTGGAACTGTAATTCTATTCAATGATTTTGGGGAAAAAGCTGCCTTTTTCTTTAGCTACTTGTTTTTCTATTGAGATTAGATGCCGTTTACTAGAAACCTTTGAAATGGGGTTTCTTTTGTATTTACACAGAGACAAAGAGGCCGATTCATGGAACAAATGTGCATCGAAAAAAGTGGCGCAAGCTGGCGCAAGAAGGCGCTAGCGTGCAAAATAAATGAAGCGTGCGATTCATGCAAGCTCCTACGTGTGTTTTTCCCGAAATGTGCGCCAAACCCGTGCGTGGCGCACACGTCATTGCAACATCCCGAACGCCGTGCGCGACGCGCACAGGGAAAGTGCACAACATCCGCGGACACACAAAAAAGGGGGCGGGACACATGGCGTAACATGCGGAATGGGGAACAACGCGTGAAAAAGAAGGCGTAACTGGGGAAGTACTGCAGGGAAATACACGGAATGCCCACAGGCACGCGAACAACCCGTATTCATGGATTTGAATACGGGAAATCCGCGCACGGCAAAAGACGCGCATAGGCATCAATGCGTCCACCACACGAAGGCAGGCTGAAGCATCCCTGTGCACAGGTCTTGGCAATCATGACAGCGCACCCCTCAGTCCGCAGGCACATATACATGCCCAGAACAACCGCAGAAAGGTAGGCCGTTGTCCAGGACTTTTACAGGGTGGCACACTTCCCCAAAGTGCTCGGTGCCATAGATTGCACCCATGTGGCCCTACATCCACATAGGGCCACTGAGCACATCTACCGAAACCGCAAGCACTGGCATTCCATCAACGTGCAGGTGGTATGCGATGCAAAGGGAATTATCACCTCTGTCTATGCAAACTACCCTGGCTCCACCCATGATAGTTTCATATACAGAATGTCCGCCCTGAGCCGGGCCCTGGAAGTTGGGCAACATGGTGACACATGGCTCCTAGGTGAGTACAAATGCCCGTGTACATGCATGCATGTCACACACACACAAATACACAAACCCCAATAATCACAACCATCATCACCTCTCCAGGGGACAGTGCCTACCCTCTGAGCAACCACATGATGACGCCAATCCGAACCCCACCACACCACTCCAGGTAAGATACAACGCGGCCCATATTGCAACCAGGGCTATAGTGGAGCGCACATTTGGAGTGCTCAAGTCACGCTTCCGCTCCCTTGACCGCTCTGGCGGGCAGCTACTCTATGCACCCCCAGTAGTGTGCAGGATCATTGTGGAAGCATGTGTCCTGCACAATGTTGCAACACGGCAGGGCGTACCGGTGGACATGGTGGTGCCCCCACATCCCCATCCACAGGCACAGGCTCTGCCCATGGGAGGGGATAGGGCACGTGGCTAGGAAGCCCGGACCCAGCTTGTGGCCACATTTATCACCTAAACTCCCACCCCTGCAGAGTGCACACAGGCCTGGCACATACCAAGTGACAATCGATGATGACAAAGAGACAGTCAACTGTCAAAACCTTACCACCCTGAGAATGTTGTCATGGAAGTGCCACATTGTATGCATCCCTAGCTACTTAAACATAAGCAATCCTGTGTGTCCAAAAGGCACACATGCAAGGTGTGAATCACACAGACCTGCAAAACAGGCCATGACTATCACTGGTATGTCCCCAAACCCTCCAAAACCACAACATGACATGGCAAGCAATAGCTATACACCAACACAGTACCAATAAGGTACACATTGACATTTGAAAAATGTAAAGTGGCATCAGACAATGATGCCTGACATGGAATCAGCTGAAATGACTGACCAACAACCTCCCACCCAAAAGAAGTCATACCCAAATGCATTCCAACAGTTGTAGTTGTAACATAACAATGAAAGCCTGTCTACATGCACATTGTGCATTGCAAAATCAACACTGCAGCTTCTGTGTGCTGTGTCCACCTCCTGCAACACACTGCTCAGCGCACAGCATAGTGAACAGCCATTCAGTGTGATGCACACCCTGAGCATCACATCTAAATGACAAACTACATCAAAAAGCAAATTATGCATGTACAGGATCCACAATTGGTCATAGATCATGTGCTGCAGGGACACAGTGGGCACCAGAAGGCAAACAGAGTGTACATGTGGACATGGAAGGGTGGCAGTATATGTAGTGGATCATAGTGCGAGTGTTTGGGTCAGTAGGGACATGCACTCAATATATGCATGTGCAACCAAGTGACCATCAGTGTCCTCTACACATCACATGTGAACATTGACCATGTGTACACCCCAGCATGTCAAGCCACAACTATTCCCTCACACCTGAAAGGTAAACACAACACATGAACAGGCATTGATCAGCAGATTACATCATGTACATAGGATACCACAATTACAATGTCAGGATGCGCATCACACTGTAGGGCAAGGCAACTGTCAACAACAAAACACCCCCCCTCCCTCACAAATCACCATGACCCACTGAACAACTGCACCTGGGTTATGTAGCCTTCATCCTTGAAGTTGACCTGGTCACAGGATCACCCTTCCCCTTTGTCACCATCTTCCATCTTGTGTGTAAAAAGTGTCCAGCATCCTCAGAGGCCACCATGACTTGCAAAAACACCAAATCAAAGAGAACTCAAAGCAGGCCAACACAGAAGCCAAGCAAAAAGCCTGCAGGCAACAAAACAAACCATAAGAGCCTCCAGTAGATGACTTGAAGTAGCAGTACGTCACAAAGCCCAAGTACTACCACAATGACATAATAACCAAGGTAGCACAGTAAAACAATGTCACAACAGGATGTGTACCATGTGTGGTACATAACACAGAATGATGCGCCACAAACGGATGCGCACTGTCACAGCTCCCGTGTACAGGCGCAGGAGTGGCATGAACCAACCACCCCTACCGTGGGCTGGGTGTCTGCAAGGTCAAACTCACACAGGCCTCTGAGACCCTGGTGGGGAAGGAGGGTCAGGGATATGCAGTCGGGACAGGCATTGCTGTACTGGATAACCGGAATGAGGGGCAGGAGAGGGGAGTAGGATTGACACAGGAAAGTAGGAAATGCACAAAACTGTACTACTCACATTAACACATACACAATTACACCAAACTTGATCATCATGCACATAGTAACAAATTACTCAAATGGAAGACAAAGAGAAACTTATCTCTGGGGTGAGTGCTGGCCTCCTGCCTGTGCACTCTCAGGTCTGGTAACAGAAGGAGTTCAATGCTGAAAAGAGAGCCATAGTTACTAATCTGTGCATGCCCATAACACACAAACACACCACCATATATGCCCCAAAGTAACAAACTACTTTACAAACAAACAATCTGGTGTGGATGCTTCGTACCCATACGTAACATTACCCCTGTAATGGTTCATACACAGTCAATGCATTAAGTCAGACGCCGGTGGGTGCGTGGCAAATGGAAGACCAATGTGTCACAACTCACACAACATGCAATGTTCCCTGGGTAAGCAGCCAGACACACATAGCAAGGTATGACTTCAGAACAAGTCGTGTTCCACCATGACCGAAATAAAGTAGGTAGTGCATGTGTGAAATTCTACATGGAAATGAAATGCACTGCACACAAGTCTGTCCCTCGCTGTCTGTCCCTGTGAGCTGCTTCTTTCCATGTCTTGGAATGCTACATGGCTAATACAAGTGCCTCAATGGACCATGGTGGACCGGAGGGTATGTGCCACTGCCCATGCAGGTGCCCCAGACAACTTTCCCATCAATTAGCCATTAGTCCACCAACGCATCTCAGCTGTATTGTGCACTTCAACACCAATATTTGTCCAAGCTCACCGTCAGTGCTGCTACTAAGCATGCATGTGCAACTGGCCTAGTGAAAGGTTTGCTGCATTGTGGCCTCCCTGTGCTGCTCACCTTGCCTGGAGTCCCTTGAAACACGTCAGCTGTTTTTGGATGTATGAGCACAAACCCTGTGCCTATGCTTGTGCACAAATGCGCATGTCGGCACCACCAAACGTGTCCAGCTTCCAGACGTCCAATGGGCCATGTCTGCTGGCAAAGGTGGTCTGGAGGCTCATCCCCCTGCAGAAAGGGCATGAAACACATGATTAATGCTTTAAAATCATCTGTGTGTGTCTCTTCAGGCATTTCATGACTGGACCATGTCAGAGACGTACATCAGAAACCACACCATCAGTGTGTCTTTCACAGGAAAAGTGTGGTACACACTATCTACAGCTTGAATTGCAACAAGCACATGTACAGTAAAGATAAGAAACATACTACACAATGCATTGCAATTAATGTACACATGAATCATGAAACCCCCCCATCTAGCGAAAGAAGAACAGTGGTCAATAACACCCCTATAATCCCCACTAGGGGTGTTAATACAAGTTGGACAGCAGCAGACATGACACAGATATGACAGTCCAAAGCCCTTGTGTAATAGGCTGTTACACCGAACCATCCTTGCGAGCCCATGGATAAGGGAAGCAGGAGTGGCATATGTGAGTCAGGTCCCCAAGCTGCAAACACATACACAAGACAAGCTTGAAGGGCCCAGCTGGAACAGACAGTGGATGCTTTCAAAAGCCACAAAGCACCACACCGTCACATGAAAGCACAATAGACAAGCAATTTTAAACTATATTAACTAATTGCACTAACTATGAAAAACCTACATTACCTAATTAAACTAACTAACACATTTTAACTAAACTAACTAAACTAAAAGAAATATCAAAAATGCCCACATAAGACCCGGGGGGGCACCCAGGAGGGGGGAGTTACAGGGTGCTGCTCAACACCCACATGCGATGATGTTGAGGAAAAGAAAAACCTCCATGGGCTCAACGCCTGCACAGCCCGACCTATGTGGGAGATACATTGTCGTCCGAGTCTGGCTCTTCCTGGAAAGGAGGACGTGACACAGGAGCCTGACCACGCCTAACCGCAGCTTGCCCCTCGTCGGCAGCAAGTCTGCCGGATGGGTGAGCCTGGTTCTGTGTGTTGATGACACGTAGGTCTGCATGCAGAACCTCCCGTGATACACGTGCTTCCTCTTGCAAGGTAGCACGTGTAACACGGAGTTCCTCCTGCAAGGCCTGGCTGGACAACTGCTGCACCTCCCGGCAAGCATGTAGCTCAGCCGAGATGGTATGCTCAAGCTGTGCAAACCTATCCTCTGCCCGCTCCCTCTGGGACATCATAAGGACACCCAGAGTGGATCTGAGGGAAGCATACTCCTGCCTCAGGGCCTCCATGTGTGCCTCTGCGTGAGCAGCAATTGCTTTACGAAGAGACAACATTTCAGCCTGGCGTGCCCTGTCTGAGGCTGCCATGCCCAGCCTGAGCGAGCGGGCCGTGGACCGTGCCGCCTGCTGCTGGAGAAGCACCTGCCTAGCAGGGGGGAGTACAGATTGGGCCACACGCTCCATGCTCTCAGGGATGTTCTCCATTGCTGCCCCCTGCCATTCAGAATTGGCAGTCATGTCTTGCTCCCACTCAGTATACTGCAGTTGCGCGCAGCGACCACATTGCTTGGCTTGACCCCTGCGGGAACCAAGGACCGGGTGTCCTTGTTGTGTTGGCACAACCCGCGGCTGTACGACTACATGCCCCTGTCGACGTGATGTCCCAGGAACATCAGTGACTGGTGTGGAGGGTGACCCTGTGTCCCGCTCCACCACAGGCAGAGGTTGCAACACTGTCTGACCCCTCAGTGCAGGTGTCGCGGACAGAGGAGTTCCCACATCAGAATCACTCAGCCCTGACATATGGACCTGATGCACATCCAATTCGACATGGACGTCAGAGTGTTCATCAGGGCTGGACTCATTGCCAGCCAGAGACAAGAAGAACTGTAGCACATTTGGGTTTTCGTGGCCTACCACCCCACTACCCACACGTGTGCCGGGTTGCTGTAGTGATAACAACCCTGTGCCTGGCATGACAACACCATCCTCTGGCTCCATTGCATCATCATCTGAAAAGTAGAGAGAAAAAAGGTCACTAAACATGTTAGAAGCACACAACACAGACACACAGACATCACACAGGCACCAAACACATCAAGCAGACATGTCACACACAAAATAGAACGTTCCATGCATGCTGGGTCAACTTATCATTGCTTCTGTGATTACGCCTGTAGAATGGTGTCAGTTTGCACAGAAGTGGGTCGATGCAGTGCAGCAAATTTGTACGTTACTCACCATCTACATGTACAAGTACTTCATGATGTGTGTCAGAAAATGTGAAGGCAGTGCAAGGTCAACTTCAGGCATCACGTGCAATGTGCATTCAATTTGTAGCATGGCTACAAGCAAACCACCCCTCCCCCAAGTGCAAATGCAGAGATGCCTAGCATGGTATCAAAAGGCTGACCATAGACCTGTGTATTGACAGACAGTGTTGACTGGCATCAACTGCATCATGTGAGTCAAGTGACAACACAGCAAATGATGATGGGACAGTAAGCAGGACACATGATGAAACCTCTGGAGTACACCCACGTGTGAAGAAGACACTACATCAGTTGGACAGAGTCATTGGCCATTAAACAGGCTGAGGCCTGTGACCCACACAGACTGTCACACCCTAAACATGTGTGCGACCAAGGTCTGAGCCACAGTGGACATGGGAAGGCTGATGAAATGCCATGCAATGTAGGTCACCCTGGACTCGTACTACAATGATCATCCAGTCAAGGAAACATAGAGGCATGCGTGGAATACACATGGAGCATGCATGGGCACTCATGTCCCTGCGGGGCATCTGACCTCTGCACAGTCCAAGTGAGACACCCTGCATCAAGTACAAAGGATGTACCACACAGAATATGTCTGGCAGATTGGCCGCTGGAAGTTAGCATGTACACAGGACGCATGAACAGTGAAGTACTCAACGGCAAAATTGAAGCAGACCATTGCAAAGGTGGAATTGGGGTGCAGAGCGGGGGTGGAGGGGCAAGGGAGCATGCCTACATGAAGTACCTGCATGCAGGCAGATGACACATGCACATCAGTCATGCTATGACATAGTCCCTGGGCTGAGAGGAAGGTCACCCCACGCTACATACAGAAGGGCCAGTGAGCTGGAACATGGACTGGAGGGGCATCCTGGTGACCAGCATGTGAGTAGGGTGCAATAGTTGTGATGCGGACAGTCCCCGTCCGCTCCACATGTCCACCAACCAGTGAGGCAGCCATGCATCAGGGAAGTATTGCATTAGTTGCACATCAGAACCATGTACACGTGACATGTAGTGGCAGTCATGCACAACACAGCACACAGGTAAAACACACATGTCCTCAACAAACATGCAGCAACACTCACTGGACTGGGCATCAAAGTCTGGCATCTCTCCCACTCCTTCGACCGATTCAGATGGTATGAACTCCACAACGAGTGACTCATGTCTTCCTCCTCAGGAGCAGGCCCACTGCCAGTCACCAGAGTCAAGTTGTTATTTGAGGCATGCTTAGCCTTAGCACTGGGTTTGAGGTCATTCCAATGCTTTTTGCACTCTTACACCGTGCGCACCTCATGGCGGAACGCACTCACTTGTTCCGCAACTTGCTTCCAGTGGGTATCACGGTGGGCAGCCATAGTCTGACAATTAGGACCCACTAGCATGTCACGGCTGTGGTCCCGCACGTAGTCCATGAGGAAGTCCAGTTCCGGGTTGCAGAAAGGCTTCTTCCTCGACATGCAGGATGTCGTGGCTGTGTGTGGGGTCCCAGTCTGTGCTGCAGGTGCAACCTTCCTCCTCTTGGATTGTGGCGCAGACCCTGGTTGGCAAATGCCGCCCTGATCAGTATGGCCAGTGGCACAGGTGGATTGAGCCAAGGGAGTGGCAGGTGGAGGGACGACCAAAGACCTGACTTGCGTCAGTGGCAGCTGGGTGCCCTCTAATGGACCCTGTGCAGCAACATCTGTTGTAGCAGGGTCATTGACCGCGACTGTCCTGGTTGGCAGACTCACAACCGGGGTGTTGTTGGCTACATCTGCCCCTGCAATTGCCAACACCCGGTGGTTCGGGGCAGCAGATGACACTACTGCCCCAGGGACACGTTTCTTGGTCAGGGCAGCCTGCGTGCACCTACGGTTTCTCTCCTGGCCTGTTGGAAATCTTCCAAAGGACTCTTCAAATGCCAACGCAGCCTGCGCTGGCAGACCCTGAGCCTGGGTGCTGGTGTCCACAGCTGCACCTGTAGCTACCACTTCCCTTGGGCCCGTGGCAGTCGAAGAAACAGACTGCCGGGTCACACGGGCGCCAGTGCCAGATGCAGAAGCTGCATCTCCCGGAACCACAGGGGGTGGTGGCATGACTGCACTGACACATGGCACAACATCGTGCTCAAGTGGCGCACCCCTGCCTCTTCCCCCTCTGCGGCCACCCTGGACACCCTGGAGTCCCCCTACTCCCTGGTCACCCCATCCACGTCCATGACCACGCCCGCCACGAGGAGGCCGCCCAGCTGAGGCACCCCTCACCTTTGGTGGCCTCCCAACCATGGCACAGATGGAGTAGTACACCACAATGGTCCTGGGTGAAGAGGGTGGGATGCAAGATGTTAACAGCCCCCCTGCACCTGCAAGGCTGTATGTGACATCGGTGATGTAGTGACAGTCATGCAACGCTCCGGCACCCCAAAACTGCAGTAAAACCGTGCACGCATCCCTGCAGCCTACGTGCATGGAATTAACCTCCCGCAGTATGCGGTGGCACCCAGTAACACGAAAAACGCATATGCGTGGGACACGCAGGCTACTATGACCTCAAAAACAGGTGCGATACACAGGGGCACCCGCAGTGGCAAAAAAAGCATGCGCAACTCACCGTCTGACTAGCGTGATAATGAAAAACATGCGTAGCTAATACCCCCGCCAAAAGAAGAGATACGTCATTGATGTGCTGTGAAGTTGTGATGGTGTGCGAAACAACACAAAGTAGCAACACACGTCAGTCTCCAGGAAAGGCACATATAGCGAACTGTTTGCCCCGATCACCTTTAACCCGTGCTGCGGGAAACGCCCTTGTGCGTCGCGTCACTTACGCGCATAGACCCTTTCCTCAGATTACACGCATTCACACGCGGACGTGCAGTTTTTTCACGTGCGTGCTGAACCACTACGCCCACGTCACAAGGACAACGCCTGTGCGTGCTACGTCACAGATGTGCTTACGTGCTAAGGGCCTTTCCTCAAATTACACGGTGACGTGCAATTTTTTCACGTGCCAAATCACTCTGTATCAAACTGGCCACGCAACAACACACAGAAGACCACGTTCCTGCCCAGAAGGCCGAATTACTGCCCCCCAGAGCCCCGAGCATGCTCCCACCTGCCATCTGCTGCTGCCTGCCTGCCTGCTGCACACGTGCCCTGCTATTTGGTGCCTGCACGTCAGCCAGGGGTGAAGTTGCTGTGACTACCCCTGCTGGAATTGAAGACTCCCGACTGGGATACCATCGCTCCACAGCCCAGCCCCAGGACCCAGTTGCCCACCCACACCTGCCTTTAGGGTTGCCATGTCGGGTACAACACCATCTGGCACCACTGGCAACCCCCAGCCAGAGAGGCAGAGGGCCACCAGCTTCAGTGCCAGGGAGGTTGGTGTCCTGGTGGAGCAAGTCCTGGGGCAGTAGTATGCCCTCTTTGGAAGTTTGCGTGCTGACAATGAAGGACCGACCAGGATCTGGATGGACATCGTGACTGCCATCAACAAGGAGGGGGTGGCAGTCCGCGACATCAAACATGTCCGGAAGCACTGGGAGGACTTCTGGTCCAGGACCCTCGACAAGGCCTGGCGCCTCTTGAAGGCAGCGGATGTGGAGGGGCGCCGGGGCCACCTGTCCGACCACCAAATGAGGGTCCTGGAATGCATACGCCCAGCATTCCACGTCCAGGTCCTTGAGAGGCAGACCCATCTGGAGTCGAGCGGTAAGTGTACATGCATACTTATTAGACACTCTGCGTGTTGTGGTGTACCAGTAGTGTGCAGGTTGCACATGTGTTTTTGTAGGGCCATGTATGGATGTGTATGTACAGGGGCTTGAGGCTGCCACATGTGAGTCCTCTCATGTGTGAGACACATCGATGGTGTATGTGTTGCTAAGCATGCTGGCCAAATGCAGGTGTGGGAGCACACATGTTTGAATTGCTGTGTATGCACGTTGGCATGGTTGTGGTGTCACACATGGATGGTGGTTCCTGCTGCATGTATCTGCACTGTGTACATGTGCATGTGTGTGTATTTGACAAGTGTGCAACTGTGATGCAACAATGATGCATGTGACACTGACATGTATGAGGCTGATTGCCAGATGTGACATGGATGGTGACATTATCACTGCAGTGGTGGAGATGTACAGATGCATGTCATTCTGGTGGCATGTGTGCATGTGTTGTGCACTCCCTGTATTTCATGTGACGTCAGGCTCACCTTCGGCTGCTCGTTCTGTTGTTTGTGTATGGACGGTGCTGCCTGGTGCAATATTCCTGTGGATTTGCTCATGTGTGTGAGTTGAAATGACATGTGTGTTGGGGAGTGTGATGCCATGTCTGAAGTTTTATACTGCCACTCATGTGCAACTGTCATGTGTGTATCAGTCCATTGTACAGTGCCCTGATGCCTGTGTTCTATCTCTCCCTGTCTGCAGTGTCAACTGATGAAGAGGACGGAGAAGGTGCTGTGAAGCAAAGCGGCCGGGATCGCACCACCAGCCAGAGACGCAAGGCCTGGCTCCCCTGCCAGGTTGTCATCTCGTCGGGGAGTGAGGAGTCTATTGCCACGTCCCAGGCCGCAGCTGCCAAGGGTATGTCCAAGAGGCGGAGGTTGGAGGTGGACTCCTCGGAAGCAGAAGGGCCAGCTGTGACCCCACAGGGTCTGATGGAGGAAGATGGCATGGAGTCATCCAGGTTGGTGGGGGGTTTGGTGGAGGAGGAGGCTGTGGAAGGGACACAAACACAGGGTCTGGAGGTGGGGATTCCACTTGTGCTAGTGGTGCAGTGCAGGGGCAGGCACAGGAGGCAGCACAGGCTGCTGCAGAGGTGCCTATGTGTAGTCCTGTCCCCGATCCTGTGATTGCATCATCCTGCACCAGCAGGGATGCCTACGTCCAGATCCATTTTCAGGGAGGGGATGAGCGCACAACAACTGGCCTTCCTCTCCCTGCGGACATGGCAATCGGGACCGGGCTGAGCCTGTCCTGTCTGTGATGGCGTTGCGTCAACGGGGCATGCGAGGTGACCTGCAGTGTTTTCGTGAAGACACTGCACGTCATCTCGGATGCCTCTTTGACCGCGTTGACCTACTGGGACGGGTCACCAGGGCTGGATTCCTCTGTATGCTGGACCTTGTTCTGACCCCATCCTCACCTGAACCCCCTATGCGCCAGTCATCCTCCATGCCATCTTCCCACCCATGTATCACCTGGGTACCCTGTGGAGCTGCCTCTGACCCTGCGGCCAGGCTGGTGGAGGACACATCCCTGCCATAGTCGGGAGTCGCACGTCCAGCAGGGGTGGCCACCTCAACAACTGCACCCCAGCCGGAGGAGGACATGTAGGCAGCAAGAGCCAGGGCACAGGCACAGCAGCAGCAGCAACAAGGTGGGAGCCATGACATCTGAGTGGCAGGCATTGGCCAGAGGGTAGGAGGACCAAGGATTACAAGTGTCTTCCGTGTGGCAGCGGTTGGGCCAGGCCATAGATGCGGAGCGGCGGCAGGCTGAAGAGGCATGGCTCACAGTGGTCAGGGCGGAGAACTCCATGCAGAGGGCACTGAGGTGGGCCGAGTACTTCGAGGCAATTCGCAGGGAGTTGGAGGTCAACATGTCATGGTCCCTGCGAACCCTCGGCGCCATGGAAGAGGACCGCCTCCAGGACATCGAGCAGGAGTTTGATGATGCCCTGGCCCGGGAAACCGGGAAGTGAGCCGTCGGACTAGCCTGCCACTATTGTATATAGTTTGTAGTTTTAGGTTTCCTTTATCTTTTTCATTCATTTGGGGTGCTTGGACTATGCCCCGCCTTTTTGTATATAGTTCTGTATAAGGTAGTTTTTTTTGCTAGGTTTCATTTCATTTGTTGGGCTCATGGACCCTGGATTACTTCTTTGTACATAGTTGAACAGTGGATTTATCTATTATTATTTTTCTCACCATGGAGCAACGGATTTTATTGTTTCCGTTTCCTTTGGATTTGATTTGGTGACCAGAGACTTTGGACAAATTTTCATTTCGATTTCTTTGGATTCAGACTTCATGTTTTTCTTTTTGTGTTTTGGACATGCTGCATTTCATCTTTTTTTCAAACATTTTTTTCATGTTTTCATTTGATTAGATTCTTTTTGTGTTCAATACATTATGGTTTATTACTTTGATGTGTGGTATTCCCTCATTGGTTTCATGCATGTCACGGTGTAGGTTTTCACAATCACCAGCACCCATTATGTGTGTGTGACAGACATGTGTTGATGTACATTCTTGCCATTTGGGTTGTATCATGTAATGGGCATTTCAATGTGGGGTGGCTGGGATACTTGTTTGGGTCTTTGCACAGGGGTGGGGTGCAGTGGGATTTGGGAGGCCATGAGGCCCATGATTGTTGACCATGATGACGTGTTGGGGGGACATGCGTCGGGGCCTGTTGGCAGGGGCCGTCAATGCTGGGTGGGTGGGGGTGCTGGGGGACATGAGTCGGGCCTGAGCCTCACTGCTGGGGGTGGGGGTGCTGGGGGACATGAGTCAGGGCCTGCTGGCAGGTGCCCCTCACTGCTGGGTGGGTGGGGGTGCTGGGGGACATGAGTCAGGGCCTGAGCCTCACTGCTGGGGGATGGGGGTGCTAGGGAACATGAGTCGGGGCCTGCTGGCAGGTGCCCGTCAATGCTGGGTGGGTGGGGGTGCTGGGGGACATGAGTCGGGGCCTGATGCAGGTGCCCCTCACTGCTGGGTGGGTGGGGGTTCCGGGGGACATGAGTCGGGGACTGCTGGCAGGTGCCCGTCAATGCTGGGTGGGTGGAGGTTCTGGGGGACATGAGTCAGGACCTGAACCTCACTGCTGGGTGGGTGGGGGTGCTGGGGGGACATGAGTCAGGGCCTGAGCCTCACTGCTGGGTAGGTGGGGGTGCTGGGTGACATGAGTTGGTCATCACTAATGCAAGGTGACATGTGGGCTGGCTGGGGGGTATGCCCATGGTGGATGGGCTGCGTTCGGGACATGACCAGGGGTGCAGGGTAGTCCCCTGTGGTGTGGGCTGCCTGCAGGGGCCATGGAGGGGGTAGAGGGCACACTGCCAATTCACATGTGGGACTCCCTGCGCACCCCACTGGATACACGTATCCCGCTCTGACAGTGAAATCGCATGTGAAATTCCCCCGAACCCCAGTAATACACGTACCCTGCTTGCACAGGGCCAATTGCGTGTGAAACTCCCTGTGAACCCCAGTAATACATGTATCCCGCTTGCTCAGGGCCAATCGCGTGTGAAACTCCCCACAAACCCCAGTGATACACGAACCCGCTCGCACAGGGCCAATCGCGTGTGAAACTCCCCGCAAACCCCAGTAATACACGTACCCCGCTCGCACAGGGCCAATGGCGTGTGAAACTCCCCACGAACCCAGTAATAAATGTACCCCGCTCGCACAGGGCCAATCGCGTGTGTAACTCCCCACGAACCCCAGTGATACACGTACCCCGCTCACACAGGGCCAATTGCGTGTGAAACTCCCTGCAAACCCCAGTAATACACGTACCCCGCTCGCACAGGCCCAATCGCATGTGAAACTCCCCACAAACCCCAGTAATACAATTACCCTGCTTGCACAGGCCCACGCAGGGGTGTACATGTATTCGGAGGTATGTGTGGGGAGTTTTACAGGCGTTTTCGTGGTTGGGGGGCTGTATGCTGGTCCACTGGCCTGTGCGCCATGTACGGGATTTGCGCGCTGTGCATGGCGCACAGGGAGGGTTTGGGGGCGTAACTGGCGCTGCTGCAGGATCACTGCGCCACTCTGTGCCACGGCTGGTAATGGGTGTTGAAATCCATGAATACGCTGTGCGCAGAAATGGATTTGGCGCACTTTTGCAAACGCACACTGTGCGCCAGCCGCGTGCGCCACTTGTGCGCTGGATCATATGAATTACCCCCAATGTGTCAATCAGTTTCTTACCATAAATGCTGTTTCCCTCATTTTGTATCTAACCAAACAAAAAAGTGTAAAACATTAAAGAACTATGCAGCAGCTAAAATTCATTCATGTAAATAATTTAGAAAATACAGTTGTTAATGGCAAATATAAGTTAAGTTAGTGCCACTATATCACACCATGTTTAGATAAACCACAAAACTTAAAATATAAAATATATAAACCCCAAAAAATCAGTGTCCCTTAGACAGTCATGTGAGAGTGAAAACTTTAATAAGGCACAGAAGAAAAATGACAGTCAGAATGTTTTGCTATATGCAGTGGCAGCCTCTGTCATTAATCTCATGCTATTTCCCAAGAACCAAAAATAGACACGGTGCTTTGGTACAAACTTTCCAACTCTGTACTGGTGAACACAGGAATCAGTTACTCACAGTATAGTCACTAATCTCTAATCAACCATCAATCAATGCATTTTTTTGTGGGACTTCAGAGAATAGCTGAGATTCTCAGAGTAGACAGTGTTAGTAACCTAAGTAACCTAAGCCTCTCCTGACCAAGATTCAGGGTGATAAGATCAGGTTTCAAAGATCCCATATTTTTTATTAGCAATATTGTGAAATATTTTAGGGAAGGGAAATGAACAGCATGAGCTCCTTTCCCTCCCCCAGCTGAAATATGTTATCATCCCCATCAGATGATACATTTCTCAAAGAAATACACATTATAAAAATATGAAAACTATCTGGATAGAGAAGAACACAGCGGCATAGGTCAGATCTTCCCCTTATCCTGAGCCAGATCCATGATGATACACATCTCAGTCACTGCATCAGATAAAGATTGCCCAGTTACATTGTACGAAGATAACAGACTACACCAGGTGCTATCCTCATAATTTTGTACTGCCCAACTCCCATGTATGTATGGCTTGAGCAAGATCTGCTCACTATCTGAAAGAGCTAACAAAGATACATAAGGAGAATGGCTCTGCCGTCAGCCAGCTGCTCTTTCATACTTACCAAGGAAATCAAGCCAAAAAGCTCTTTTACAGCAGCAGGTATAACATTGGCAGATAATTGATGCTACGTTTGATGTAAATTCTTCTACCACCACAGCTGCGCTACTGAACCGTAGGCTCCCCACAATAAGCCTATGCAGCTCAAAGGGGAAATCCAAGAGAGATGTTGAATGGCACACTTGAAAATGAATGCAGAGTGAGCACAACTTTATTGGTGACACAGTTAGATATATATATATAGAGCAGCCCACAAAGGAAAAACAGCCTGTACTGTGAGTGGACAGGTCCACACTGGAACAAGCAAAACCAAGGGTGTTTCTAGGGGGAGGCTAAGGGGGCTATAGCCGCAGGTCTTTTGGTTGTAGCCCTCAGGGGTTACAACCAAAAAGGCTAGCTAGCCCCCAGTCCTGACAGTCCCAAAATAAGTGTTGCCCCTGATTTGTGGCAGCTGGGGAGCAGGTGTAAGTGGATCTAGGTCACCTGGCCTAAGCCCTGCCCACCCTTGTGCCCCCCCCTCCCACTTCCTGCACACAGGAGTTTGTACTGATACATTCTGGTTTCACCATCACCATCTTGTGCACAATGCTGAATTTCACTTTTATGGACTTCATTGATTCACGGTGCGTCACCCTTTCTCGACTCTCATGCTGGATTTCCTTTGCATCTTCTACTCCTGTACCCTGAATCATGCTGTTCCCATCTTCATCTTGTGTGTTACTACTGACTTCTGCAATTGTCTTCGCTCTCCCCTCTTGCTTCTCCACTCTTTTTGAGTGCTTACTCTCTGTTCTCTCCTCCCCTCCACTCTCCCTTTTCCTATCTCCTCCCCTCCTCCCCTTACTTTCTTCTATGCACTTACTCTATCAGCATTGTCCCTGGACCTAGTATGATAGCAACCTCGTCTGTCACTCCCCCATCCCCTTACTGTTCCCCCCTCCCTCCAGCACTATCTGAAACGTTGTCAGACCTAGTACGATAGTCACTTGTTTTGTTCCTCCCCTACTCTTTCTGCGCCCCTCTCCCTCACCTTTTCTTTTCTTCCGGCTCTACCAGAAATCTCGTCAGGCCTATTACGGTAGTCGCCTGTCTGTTTCCATTTCCTTCCCGCTCTCCGCCTCCATTCCTTATCTATGTCTTAGCACTTGCACTATCTGAAATGTCATCAGGCTGAGTATGATAGTTAATTTCACATCCACAGCAAACTGTACGCTATTGGGACACCAGTGAGGCTCCCACAACACCCGCATTTGACCACACTCAGGTGCCCTTCACTGGCGGAGCCAGCCTGTACATTGACAAGCCATCTTCATTCTACAGGATAATGCATAAAGGAGCGCCTACTAAAAAAGGTTGGACAATCGACAAAAGGGTGGCCTCCGATGTTTGTAGTCAAACGCGCACACAGATCACTCTCAGCGAGACCTAACCCAGGCGCGTTCCCTCGGCCCATCATTGCTCGCTTAATGAACTACAGGGACAGGGACTTTTCCCGGATTACACGCTGGCGGTCCAAAAGGAGATGGACATTTATAGGGGTGAAGAAATAGCTGAGAGAACACCAGATCCCTTACGCTATGTTGTACCCAGCTAGGCTGCGCATGCAGTTCAAGAACAAGACCTTTTTTTTCACAATTCCGGAAGAGGCAGACTCATTTGTGGAGGCCAACATCCCCCTGCCAGAGATTCAGTCTTCTGGCAAAACAGAATGAAGGTGGGCGAGACATATTCCAACTGAGATCTTATTCAACAGATTCAAAAAGAATGTACAGCATCAGTGAGTAGACCGTGCACATGCTACATTAGTAACAGAACTGCAACCTGCAACCAGACCATCGATTATGTAGGGGGTTACAGAAGATTTTATACGATGGTTGGCAAATGTATCCATTTACGAAGAGGTATGTAACCCATAGCATCTTAAGTTATTCATAAAGTGTTATTGAAATGCAGGATAATGCTGGCAAGGTGGTTAGCCAGGGAAGCCATCATGTGAAACAAGCAGCTGGCACTTCCGGGCGGCATGGACACAGTCCATAGTTTAATTAAGTTAGTTGGGGAAGGAGGGGCAATGGAAGGGGGGTTACATATGGAAAGTTCGGGGCAGTGTGAGGGTGGGGGAGGGGGAGAGGCTGGGAGTTGGGGTGAAAATGTAAAAAAATTGAACAGACAAGAGATGAGAGTTGCAGATCATAGCACACACAGGCACAGACTAGCGGCACCCACATACCAATATACAAAGGGCAATGGCTGACACCAGGTACACTGGAATTAAACTACTGAGCTGGAATGTCAGGGGTCTGGGAATCCTTATGAAAGCACAAAATGTTTGCAAATCGACAAGGAGCCCAGATACTATACTTGCAGGAAACACATTTCCAGGATAACCAAGCACGCAAGTTTGCACCTGGCTAGGGTGAACTCTGTTACTATACCTGCTATTCCACTAAGGCCAGAGGGGTTATGATCCTAATACATAGGTTGCTCCCCTTTACACACTATACATCAGAAACTGATGACCATGGCAGATGTGTTCTGGTGCATGGGAAGTTGGGGAATGCAGAAGTGTTAATGAACATTTACGGTCCCAATACTGATGACCCTGAATTCCATAAACAAGTATTCCAGAAATGCGCTAAATACCCAGCCGCACAAATACTGTGCGGGGGGGATTTCAACACCATACTCGATACTGACCATGACCGCACTTCAACCACCCCCAGATCCCTGACAAATGTAGCCCACACACTTCATACACATGTTGTTGACTTGAGCCTAAGGGATGTCTGGTGTTCACTACATGGAGCACAGAGGTCTTTTACCTTTTACTCTTCCGTGCACGACATGCACTGCTGCAGAGAACTATGGCTAATTTCCAGCATGGCTCTGGACTGGGTAACTGAAGCTCAGATTATCCCTAGGACAATGTCTGGTCACTCCCCTATATCACTCACCAAAACATCCCTGATAGAGAGCCTAGAAGAGCGCAATGGCGCTTCAAACCCACCTCGCTCCTAGACCCAGTTTTCAGAATCAATATGGCTTAACTAGCACACGGCACCCCGAGGACAAGGGACCCCTCCTTCCACTGCAGGAGCAGTCCTGGAGCTGGGAGTGAAGCAGGAGCTTCCTCCTGCCTGAAGGTAGGCCACCTGGCTTTTCGACCGCGATGACCAAAAATTCCACTCATTTCTTTAATATATGCGGATGCATGCGCGATGCCTGCGCTCCACATGACGACCTTCGTGACACCTTCCGCGAGCCCAGGAGCTTCTGCAACCTAGATCTAACTATCCCTACCCATAGTGTTTCCACAAGAGGCCGCCATTCCAAGATGGCCACCCGCCTCTTCTAGCCTCTGCCCCTCCTTGGCCGAGTCCACGCGAGCTGCATCTCGCATACTATTGGTTGCCTGATCTCATTTATTAACCTATCCACGACCGGCAGGGGCAAGCCGGCTGCAGCACGAAGGCGTGCACCAAGGCAGCTTCCCTGTCCATGCCTGTCACTGCCTGCTCACTGGCCACTGGCCAGGAACTCTGCCCGTGAGCCGCTCCACCGGCACCCGAAGGTACTGTACAAACTGTTTCCTGATCGCCCGATTTGTCTACCCCCATTTACTTTGGCATACACACCTCCTTATATCGCTACAACTATGAGTATATGCAAACGCTGCCCCGACCACATGTGTCCTGCAAAATATCTTGTACCATATGCTCACTCAGCCGTTCAAACATAGCTCAATTTGCCCACTAAGCTCTGTGCTAGCGCCTATGTATTTGCATACCCTGCCTTAGCCATCCCCCGTTACAACCGATTCTGCCTACTATGTACCATTGCGTCACTGTATTGTGCTTTATGGTCGCCCAGAGACCACGGGTGGATAGCTCAGTGGCAGCGTGCGCGTCTTGGAAGCAAGACGATACGAAGCAACAACAGGTTCGATCCCCGTGTCCGCGCGTTATAAATACGTAACTAAAACAAAACAAAAAAAAACACAATTACGCAACTAAAAAAAAACAAAAAAAAAAACAATTCCTGTAACAGCGCCTCGATGCCTGCGGGCTGTGTGAGCGCTTTATAAATGTAAAAAACACAAATAACATTGTGTAGCGCCTTATGGTCGCCTAGAGACCACTGTACTATTGTGTAGCGCCTTATGGTCACCTAGAGACCACTGTACTATTGTGTAGCGCCTTATGGTCGCCCAGAGACCACTGTACTATTGTGTAGTGCCTTATGGTCGCCCAGAGACCACTGTACTATTGTGTAGCGCCTTATGGTCGCCCAGAGACCACCACTGTACTATTGTGTTGTGCCTTATGGTCGCCCAGAGACCACCACTGTATTATTGTGTTGTGCCTTATGGTCGCCCAGAGACCACTGTACTATTGTGTTGTGCCTTATGGTCGCCCAGAGACCACTGTACTATTGTGTAGTGCCTTATGGTCGCCCAGAGACCACTCTGCGTTGAAAGTGCCAAATCAACTCTGCTAATGTATTCTCCATCCCTAACTGCTGAATCTAGCCCAAATATTCCTATCATTGCATTAAGCCTTATCTTTTCTTAGTATTTGACTGCTGCTTTAGACAGGTATCTGTTGGCTGCACTCAGCCCAGTATCTGACTTCTGTTTTAGACTTGCATCTGATTGTCGCATTTAGCCCAGTATCTGATTGCTGCTCTTAGCCTAGTACGCGATTACTGCATTAATCTCGCCTAGTATTTCAGAACTGTACTCAGCCCACTCTGCCCAGTATCCACCCACGGCAACTAAGCCCAGTCTCCCTAGCTCATCTAGTAGTAACAGTATGTACTTCCTCATGCCTAACCCAGCTCACCTTGCACCGCTCAGCAATCTGACAGTTATACTTACCATCATCTACATGACCATGCCTACAGTTCTGCCCACAGAGGGCCCAGGAGCCCACATACAACTTATCTCTAAACCTTGCAACCTAGCACAAAGGAAGCTTAGACTACCCAAAATACTCAAACCCATTAGTAAATATAACATCAACCTAGAACACCTTCGACCCAAACTATTCCGACCATTGGTAACCACCGCCCCTCCCAGACGCCAACCCTACCATAAAATCAATAAACCTATGCCTATGGCCAACCTCCCGCTCACAGCGCAGCTAGAACCTGAATTAAAAGCTGCTTTAATCAATGCCAGATCATTAGTCGCCCATGCTACTGACATAGCAGATGTCATACGGGATAATAACCTTGACTTCATCGCCGTTACTGAATCTTGGCTCCACGATGCAGCAGGTCCGGCTCTCACTCTGGCAGTCCCAGAAAATTATACCATTCTCAGAGCTGACAGACCAGACGCGCGTGGTGGAGGAATAGCAATTATAGCCAAATCTGATCTCTCTATGAGAATCACCTCCACACCCTCCCGCAAATCCTGTGAGCTTCTCTCTATCAAACTACCAACCGCTAACTCTCAAACACTAAATATCCACGTTCTCTATAGACCCCCTGGCCCTGTCAGCACCTTCACTGAAGATATCACCACTGTTATCTCTGAGAAGCTGAAAAATTCCTCCCAAACACTAGTGTTAGGAGACTTCAATTTAGGGCTCAACGATATCAACGACCACCATGCTACTGCCGTAGTCAATACTCTGTCAGTACTAGGTTTCACGCAGATCGTGAATACTCCCACACACACCAAGGGAAGAACTCTTGACTGGATTGCCAGTCACAACTGCTACCCTTCTATAACAGCCATTACCCCCCAAATATGGTCTGACCATTACCTTATCTCCTTTACCCTCAACACTAAAAGACCCATAGTCTTAACACCCACGCCAGCCATACCCACTTTAACCAGAAACAAGAAAAATATTACATCTGATAATATTCTGCCCCACATCCTACCCAAACTAAATTCTCTACCTGTCCACACTGACCCAGGCATCCTAGTGGATGAATTCAACGGGGCCATGTCCTCTGCTCTTGATAGTGTTGCTCCATTTAAATTTCGGAACAGTAAACCTAAAAAGCATTTTAACTCCTGGTTTACACCCCACCTAAAAAACTTAAGACTACAGAAGAGAAAATGCGAAACAGCTTGGAACTGGCATCCGACCGCTGAAAATAAAACCAACCCAATAAACATCTCTTTGCAATACAAAAAAGATATTATCCTGGCCAAACAAGAAACCTATAATAATAGGATCACCCAATCCAACTCCAGTATGAAGGAGCTATTCTCCATCCTAAAGGAATTGGAAACTCCTATCACAGTACAGGATGACTCCATCAAAGACAAAACCTGGTGTACAGACATACAACTGGCACTAACCAACAAAGTGTCTAACCTCCAAACTAAAATTGCCCTAAAGAAAGCTTCACTACCAACTCAACTTCCGCCAGACAAAATTCCCACATCCAAACCTAAAGAATCCACCCAATTCTGTTTCTCCAAGGTCTCAGTAATTGAGGTGGAGAAGACCATTCTGACTCTTAAACCTTCTAATTGCAAAGGTGATCAATGCCCCGCACAATTGATCAAGGATGCGACTAGAGATCTAGCCCCCTTTATCACAAAACGTATCAATGTCTCCTTCACTACAGGCACCATCCCCCGCAATCTAAAGGAATCTTGGGTACTCCCCCTTCTAAAAAAGCAAACACTGGACCCCAACATTCCCACTAACTACAGGCCCATCACCACGGTTCCCTTCCTACTAAAAATATTAGATAAGGTAGCGTACACCCAAATCCAGAACTTCCTTGAGATGAACAATCTCCTTGGCACCCGCCAATCCGGTTTCCGTCCGCAACACGGCACAGAGACTGCCCTTATCGACCTAAAGGCCCAAATAGACTCACTCAGAGACAAGAGAAAATTAGCTCTCCTCCTCCTTCTAGACCTCTCAGCCGCCTTTGATCTGGTGGACCACAAAGTCCTATGTAATCACTTGGACTCGGCAGCCCACTTCTCAGGGGAGGCTATAGTCTGGATTCAGTCATTCCTTAGTGACAGGACCATGAGGGTGTTCTCCCACGCAGCGGCAGCAGACCCTATCCCAATCACTTGTGGAGTGCCCCAGGGATCCTGCGTCTCGCCGACACTCTATAACATCTTCACCAAGCCACTCTTTGACGATCTTGATAATCTGGGTATCACCTACATCAACTACGCAGACGATACTCATATTCTCTTACCACTTACTGGGGATTACGTTGAAGATCTGGCTCTGGTGAATAGAGTCTACAGCATCGTTCAAGCATGGATGGCCAACCATGGCCTATGCTTGAACGATGATAAAACAGAGCTCATCATCCTGGGCACGGCAGCCCGCATTTCCAAACTTAACCAAAACTACTCTGCCTTCATCATCGATGGTAACACTATCAAGGTCGCCAGAGAAGTAAAAACCCTAGGTTTTTACCTTGATGCGACACTATCTTTAACCAAACAGGTGAACTCACTGGCCTCATCCACGCCCTATACATGCAAGTTAATACGAGCTGGGAAACCATTCCTTTCAGATGACAGCTGTCTTATCCTAGCTAGAGCCCTCATTTTATCTAAATTAGATTATTGTAACGCCCTCTACATAGGGACTACTAAACAAATCATCAATAGAATCCAAGTGCTCCAAAACAACGCACTTAGAGCGGCCCTAAGTATCCCTAGAAGAGCACATATTTCAGAAATAAGACGAAAACACAAATGGCTCTCCACCCAAGAAAAAATCAACCTTAAATCTGCTTCCCTTATCCACCCACAAATGCCTAAACAACAAAGCCCCCCGATACCTCTCAGAATGCTTCAACAGAAAAAATCCCACTAGACTTACAAGGACAGTCATCCCCAACTGCCTCCTAGTGCCTAGATTTAAACTAGCCACCATTGGAGGTTCCAGCTTCCCAGTCAAGGCAGCGCAGTTATGGAACTCCCTACCTCTTGCACATAGATCTGACCAAACCTTCAACAACTTCAGAAAGAACACCATAAAATGGCTCACTGAGAATGCGACAGAATAACTCTCCACCGCTCGCACGTCCAATTGTATGTCACTTGATACGTATTGACCTGTTATAATGCTTGTTCAGACTTGCTATACTGTTCGCTCGCTATAGATTTGACTGTTTGGCTGCGCTTTATCTGCACTTGCACTTGCCTTACCCTGCAGATTCAAGAAATGTCCACTATGCTTACCTTGTAACCTGTAACTTGTAACTTGTGACGTCTTTAACTAAGCTGTAAATCTCCTTGTTCTCTTGCGCCCTGCTACCCCAGGGTCCGGTGCGCACAATAAATAAACAAACAAACAAACAACATATCTCAGACTACTTTAAAACTAATGATGGCTCAGTTGCTGAGTAAACTACCCTATCGGAGGCATTCAAAGTCTATATGCGGGGAATAGCAATGTCCACCGAATTCGGTGTACTGCGACACATCAGGTGGGAGCTCGAGAGACGTGAGGAATCCATAGCTCAATTACAGGCAGAATACCCAGTCAATCCATCATCGCAGGTAACTGCAGAAACTAAAACACAACTAGAACACTTTCTTGAGGATACAAATAGAGCACTGCACTACTTAGACAAACCAATGGCAGCTCGTAGATACGGGGAACAGGAAAGGCCAGGCAAACCTCTGGCACGACTGGTGCGTACCGAAAGGGGAAAGTCACATCCATGTCTCAATTACATAGCCTTTTCTGGGACAACCAAGAAAACCGCCTCAGCACTCTTTAGTATAGCGCTGGAGGTGAGAAAGACACAGTTACCTGATATTAAAGGGGAGTGGGAGAGAGACCTCGGGATCACGTGCACGGATTCTCATTGGTCTCAGCTGTGCTGCCACACAAAACAAGTGTTGCTCAATTCCAGGTTCAGGTTAATCCATTTTAAAATACTAAATAGAGTACACTTCATACCAGTGGCCGAAGTGAGCACGAGCGGTGGAGAATGGTGCTCCCCTACTTTTTAAAATTAAGTTTTACTGTTCCTATACTTTTATTATAAAAAGAACCAGTTCCGGAATAGTTTCGTTTTAAAATAAAAGTGTAGGAAGAAGTTTAAACTTGCACTTTCAGTGCACTACTCTCAACGTTACCTTAAACAGCAGATGCATGTGTTTGGGGGTTTGTATTGTGTGTGGGATGGGGCGTGGCAATGAGGTTTGGGGGAGTGGGTGCAGGCCTCTAGGGAACATAATTCCACTACTTCTTTTCAGACACTGCGACCACTGACCTCACACCAGCTCGCTTGAAGAGAATGTATGCAACTAATACAGGGAGATGCCCTAGGTGTGGGGCAAAGAAGCTGATCTGATGCACATGTTGTGGTCATGTGGGAGACTCTCTGAGTACTGGAGTGGGGTCTGTAAGACACTCAAGGAAATGGTGGAGCAACCTGTAGACTGGGAACAATCTATGTGTATATTAGGCTATGTACTTAAAATGAATGCAGCAAAACGCAGGCTTATTAATTAACATTGGACTGCTGCTAGCTAAGCGTGCCATGCTAGTGAGGTGGAAGAAGGGGAACCCCGATAAATGACATGGTATGGGCAAATTACAGGGAGAAGTATACGTCAGCTTACTTCCCACAACAACAGACCAAGAGACATATGGGGAGGTGCATTGTACTATGATTTTCAATGTTGACAAGGCCATTTTTATTAACCATTCTTTTTCCATTTCCATTGTTTGCTACTTTTACAGCTTTTACAGCTTTGTGTCAACGTTCTCTTCCAGACAGACATGATTACTTCCCCTATAACTTGATTGGGTTTGTATTCTCTGGCTTTATACCATTATGAACTTGTTCCTTTTAATAATGTTATGTTTTGCTTCATTACATGCATTCTCAGAAATTGTAAATTTCCACATTTGGAATTTACGGAAAAGGAAATTAAACATATGTTTAATATAAAAGAGAAACAGGCATTCTTCTGTTCCTTGCTATTCCTAAACCCTCTAGGATGTTTCCTTTTATTTGCCGCTCCTGATAGTTATGTTCGAATGATCTGCTTCTCTTTCATATTGCAACTATGGATATTTGGCACTTACCAGCTATATTTATTTTTTAAAGATGTTTCTTTATGTTTTATTCAAAAAGTGTTTGTTGTTCATAATGGAACAGCACGTTTTAAAGTGTTTTCATAAAATGAATGACAGCATGAGCTGTCAGGACCAGACGGGTTTTATATTATGCTTAACGACACTTGCAGGTTCAGGGTAGTGATGGGAAGCAATTCTTTACAACTTAATTTGGGATGGCATGCTTGCACCAATTTTAGGTCGACAGACTGTGGAACTCTTCCGAGGAACGCTAGTTCTTATCCACAGTCATACACCAGAAGATACTGTGATGCCATTTTTGGTTGGTCACTCACAAATCCACCTCATTGTGCTTGTCTTTTTTCTGCGGGTTATTATTTTTAGAAATCTCTTACAGCAATCAATCTTAGTGTGCAATGGTATTGGTGGAAAATGTATCACAATTTGTAATATTGTGTTGACAGTATAGATGTAGTTTAATTTATGAATTTCTGCAAGACACAATATCTTGACATTAAAATGTTCCGTATCAAATAGCCTACTACTATAGGACCCAGGGGCAAGGAATCAATGTCTATTAATTTAAGCAAATGACTTGTAGCAGTAATACCAGAGCCTGTCACAAACAATTCAGCGCAAAGGTGGCTAATGTAGTGTGTGCATGTGCCAAACCAATTATGAGAGACACTAATAGATGTAATGGATGTAAGATTCAGCTGCTTGAAACTAAACATCATGAATACAGTAAGAGCCCAACCAATTTCTGTCACTGTCTAACTTTGCAGATTAAGTCTCTGTCGACCACAAGAACAACAATATCTGCTCGTGGTGGTTAAGTACTTTTTCAAGTCATTATGTGAGGAAAATGTCTGTCTCCTCCAGAAGAAGATCAAGTTGTTTGTTGATCTATTTAAGGTGTCACACCATTATGGATGCCCAACATGGACTAAGACAGCACTGAAGGATATGTGATACATTTCATGAAGTCATTTGCCCTATGGACAATGTTCCAATGCGTGATCAAGGTCAGAAAACGTGTATTGGTAATTCTAGAAAAATAAGAAACAGCCTAAGGGAAGAGCAGAAGAAAGATCGTTTTGCAGTGTTCTCTTTTTTTGACATTATTTATTTTAAAATGTGGTGATGGCTAGTCTTTTTTTGCTTCATTGTCTAACCACAACAGCACAAGCTGCGGTAAAGGATTCTGTGCTTGTCTTCCTCACAGTCTCACCCAGGCACTCCTGCGCAATTTACACAATCAAGCCAGATAGATCGCCACTGGTTGTGTTCTCCAGCATCTCTATATTTTTTTGCAATTGTCACTTCAATGTCTCACCACAGCAGCACAAGTTGGACTAAGGTATGATGGGCTTGTCTTCCCATAAACTGAGTGTCACCCAGGGACTACTGCAAAGTCTACACAGTAAAATCAACTGGTTGTTGTTGTAATCCCGGCCTCTCTGTAATTTTCCACTGTTGTCACTTCACTATCTCACCTTCAAAATAGCACATTTTGCGCTAAGGGATTATGCGATCTTCTTCCCTACAATTGAGTGTGACACAGGAACTGGTGCAGAGTACACACAGTCAAGACAGATGGACAGCCACTGTTTGTTATCTCCGGCCTCTGTCATTTTCTGCAGTTGTCAATTCATTTTCTCACCACCACAACAGCACAAACTACACTAAGGGATTATTTTCTCATCTTCCCTACAACCAATTGCACCCCATGGACTCCTTCACAGTTCATAAAGTCAAGTCAGACGGACGGCCACAGGTTGATGTTATCTCAAGCCTCTCTGTCATTTTCTGCAATTGTCACTTCACTGTCTCACCACAACAGCACAAGCTGTGTTAAGGCACTATGTGCCCTTCTTCCCTACAACAAAGTGTCACCCAGGGACTTCTGTGCAGTTCACATATTCAAGTCAGATGGGTGGTGCCTTGTTGTTATCACCAGCCTATCTTTACTTTTCTGCAATAGTCACTTCACTCTCTCCCCAACATAACAGCACAAGCTACACTAAGGGATTATGTGCTCATCTTCCCTACGACGGGTTATCACCCAGGGTCCCCTGCACAGTTCAGATAGTCAAGTCAGATGGACAGTCATTGGTTGTTATCAGAGGTCTCTCTGTCCTTTTCTGCAATTATCAATTCACTGTCTAACAAACAGAACACCAGAAACTGTGCTAAGGGTTTATGTGCTTGACTTCTCTACAACAGACTGGTAACCCAGGGACACCTGCACAGTTACCTCAATCAAGCAATGTGGGTGGTCGATAGTTGTTGTTTTCTCAAGCTTCTGTCTAAATTTCTGCAATTGTCACGTCACTGTTTTACCACCACAACAGCACAAGCCGTACAAAGGTATTATGTGCTCATCTTTCCTAAAACTGAGCGTACAGAGTGACGTCTGTGGAGTTCACACAGTCAAGTCAGATTGATGGTCATTGATTGTTTTTATCGTCAGCCTTTCTGTAATTGTCTGCAATTGTAACTGCAATGTCTCAGCACCACAACATGACTAGCTGTTCAAAATAATTATGTGGGTGTCTTCCCTGTGACCAAGTGTCACCCACGAGCACCTGCACACTTCACTCAGTCAAGTCAGATGGGCGCTCACTAGTTGCTGTTATCACCGGCCTTTCTGTAATTGTCGACAATTGTGTATTTTCTGTCTCACCACAACAGGACACGTTTTTAGAAGGAATGATGTGCTCATCCTGCCTACAACCGAGTGTCACACATGGACTTCTGTACAGTTCATACATTCTTGTCTGATTGACAGTCACTCGTTTTTATCTCTGTCCCCTTTTTAATTTTCTGAAAATTGTCACTTCACTTTCTCACTACCACAACAGTACACACTGTCCTAAGGGATTTTGTGGGTGTCTTCCCTACAACCACGTGTCCACAGGGACTACTGCACAAGTTACTCTGTCAAGTCCGTTGGACAGTTACTGACTGTAGTTATCTTCAACCTCTATGCAATTCTCTACACTTGTTACTTCACTCTCTCCACCACAACAGCATAATCTGCACTAAGAGATTATAAACTATTCTTCCCTACAACTAGGTGTCACTCTGGGGCACCTGCCCAGTTCAGGCAATCAAGACAGATGGGTGCTAACTAGTTGTTATCTCCATTCTCTCTGTAATCTTCTGCATTTGCCACTCCACTGTCTCCCCAAAACAGCACACAGTGTGCTGAGGGATTATTTGATTGTCTTCTCTACAGCCGAGTGTCAGCCAGGAACTTCTGCACAGTGCACTCAGTCAAGACAGATAGAAGGTCACTGGTTATTTCTGCTGGCCACTCTGCATTTCGATTATCACTTTACTGTCTCCTCTTAACACAACAGCACATGCTGTGCTGAGGGATTCTATGCTCTTCCCTAAATTTCAAATATTCTAAAAAGGAAATAATTTGTTGAATGAAAGAGACCTGCTCCAAAGGTTGTGGCCCTGACAGCAATATGCAAACTTTCTTCCAGTCTGTCTGAATCAAATTAAACCTAAATAAAACTATTTCTGAGATAAAGGTGATTCAACTAAAACATTAAGTATTTTTTTTAAAGTGTATGTGAGATTAAATAAAGTATTGCTATGGATTAAGTAAATGTCTGGTCTCCTCTACAAAGCAAAAGATCCAGGCAGGAAGATAGGCACTATGGCATAGCTTTCCCTAAACTCCCCAAAACCATTATAAATACCAGTTGTTCTAGCCATCTTCGAATGGTTTTGAACCTCTATTGTATCTAACAGTATGATCTTGTTTTGACTACCCAAAGAGGAACTCACAGAATTAATTAGTGATAGCCTAGAGAAGTTGTCCTAGACATCTTCAAACTGTTGGCAACCTATTATTTCTAAAAGTGCAAATTTAGCTGGAACTGGTTCGACCACCTTAAGAGGGACTTCTCTTAAAAACCCCAAATTCATTGCTGATTCCATAGTTTCTTCCTGCCATCTTCAAACCATTTAAATCTATATTACATCTAAAGGTTTCAATTTGGCTCAAATTGGTTTGACCACCAGAAGACTCCTATGTAATCAACAGGTTCAAACTTTTAGTTCAAACTTTTTATAAATTCAGCCTTTGTTCAATCTCTTCAAACCACCTGATATCCGGGTGGTTCAAGGTTCGAACAAATACATTTGCCCAGGATTAGTATTAATGAACACTGCCCATTTTATGATTATCAAAAAAGGTGTCATGAGTACCTATGTGTATCATTCTGGATCTTTATTAAACAATGGCAAAGACCATAAAAAAAACATGGGGAAATATAAGGACAGCTCTAGAACCAGGGTCTGCAATATTTGGCTGTTCATATGTTTTGAACACCAGCTCCCATCAGCTGATGGCGATCATGGGGACGTATTACAAAACATGTGGCGAGTCGCAGACTGCAAAACCCGATTGCTAGATAATTCTCTGATGGTTTGTTAGGAGAAATGACTATATGTAGTGGAAGCACAAGCTAAAATATTAGATATGCCAGATGGTGCTCTTTAGGGATGTACCTGCAGGTTTAGGGAATGTTTACAACATGATATTTGCTTTCTGGACAATACAATTGTAGTTTAGCTTATAGAACCGCATATTCAAGTGTAGGTGAGCATTGTTGCAAAACATGCAAAATTAGCCTCTACTGTAGAAAAACTAAAAAACTAAGCACTGATATTTGGTGATTTCCTGCTCAAGCAGTAAGGTAGTTATGCTAACACCTTCAACATGCAATGAAAGATACATTTTAATCTTGTATTATTTTTACATGAGTGGGAGAACAAAGGAACAGTTCTGCAATTGCTTTAAACATTGTAACCAGTTACATTGGTTGTCATTAATAAGACCATGCCAGCTGTCCACCACCTGCCTGTAAGTGGTTCATTTGAAGAGTGATGAGTTGTGGATAACCCAAACTGGAATTTACAAACAGAGTTCAATCTGATGCCAGAGTTGGCTAGTCTTCATAGCAGTATTCATTATTCCTTTCAGTACATCAAATTTGTAAATGGGTACAAACATGTCACAGAAATGTAAACTGTGGGAGCGTTATAGGGTCTCCAATGTTCTTAAGCAATTTGTTTTACTAAACAAGAACATGAACACCCTGAGCTGGTTACTAGTTTGAGCACAATTTGATGATATTAAAATCAGAAGTTAAATTAAATTATATCAATATCAATGATTAAAAATTGAAAGCACCCATCTATTTAGAGAGATTGTCAAACTAGGAGACAGGAAAGCAGGTGAGATTGCATATAAAAGGTGCACAGTTGTTAAATGCAGATTTTCATCAACATCAGAAAATTGAACAATTCATGTACTGTAATAAGAAATACATATTTTCATGTCTTAACTCTGGACTACAATCAACAATTAACTTTTTCAAATAAATGTTAAAGGTCTGTGTTTTCTTGACAGAAAAAAGGGGCTACATTTACTTGTTTGCTGATCAGATATTATTTAGTAGTAGCCAATCAGAGAGTTCATCATATTTTTCCAGTACAGATTTCTATTAATCATGCCCTTTGAGATGGTAGATTTCTGCCCAAAGAATATGATGAAATGATGGATTCAGGATATGTTAAGCTAGAATGCCTGCACTGTATCTAGAACCTATCCATATCTTGCAATCTACTCCAAAGCCAGGCATGATGGTGAGCCAGGAAACGCTCTCTGACCACATGTTGATAATTTTCCAAGAAGGACAATGTTCGCCATATAAAGTGCCTAGAAATGTCTGAGGGTACTTTTACAATAGACAACACAATTCTCAGTGGATCCCCATGTCAACTATCTAGGACACATGAGGTCAAATGGAATAATAAACATTCTGCAAAACCTTTCAGTGTTAATGACTAGATTCCAAGATAAATCCTAAAACATATATGTCCTGTAACATCAAAAAGTAGTGGTGCACTACCGTGTTTTTCATTTGGAAAAATGGTGCACATCCTTAATGACACAACAATCTTTACCAAAAAAGGCCTTGTTTCTGAAAGACAGGTGCTTTGGAATCAACCAAACATGTACTTGTGTAAGGTACATGTATGAGAGAGATAGTAGAGAAGTTCTTACACATCCCAGAGTACCAGGAAGTGTCCCAGGAATCAGATTATTTGCAATGGAACACTTTTTTGAACCACGTGCAATTTCTTTTGGAAATCAATAAAGTTCTTAGTAAGATAAATGTATTACTACTAGAGGATACCATGAGACACCTAGAGTGTTAATCACATGGGATTACATTGTTTTGTTTGTTCAGGTTTATAAACTACACGGATCATACGATGTTGCTTATACAGATCAAATTAGGCTTGGTATCAATGAACTATCTTATTTATTGTAATTTCATGTGGACACCTGATACATTTTTAGATCTTATTTGTCTATTCAAAATTGTTTTCTTGTATTCATTTTCATTTGGAAAAAGGGTGCACATCCTTAATGACATGACAATCTTTACCAAAAAAGGCCTTGTTTCAGAAAGATAGGTTCTTTGGAATCAACCAAACATGTACTTGTGTAAGGTACATGTATGAGAAAGATAGTAGAGAAGTTCTTACACATCCCAGAGTACAAGGAGTTGTCCCAGGAATCAGAATATTTGTCAAATGGAATACTGTTTTCGAACCAAGTGCAATTTCTTTTGAAAATCAGTAAAGTTCTTAGTAAGATAAATGTAGAGGAGACCATGAGGCACCTAGAGTGTTAATCGCATGGGATTACATTGTTTTGTTTGTTCAAGTTTATAAACTACAAGGAACATATGATGACACTCAAACAGATCAAATTAGGCTTGGTATCAGTGAACTATCTTATTTATTGTAATTTGATGTGGACAACTGATGAATTATTAGATTTTATTTGTTTGTTTGTTTGTTTGTTTGTTTGTTTTATTATTTATAATGTGCAGCATACCCTAAGGTAATATGGCGCAGCAGATACATGAATATGTGAAGCTTAGTTTCACAACAAAGTCAAAATGTACATACAGGTATTACTTACAAAGGGTTTTATACAGATGGTACCTATTTGCAAGTGGATGATACTAGCAGCAAATGTACAAATCAAAAAGACTGCTTACAACAGCAGTGTATGCAAATGTAGGTGTTGGTGGAGTACAAGTGTACAGTTAGCAGGAGGTACCCCTGCTACCAACATCAGTTGTAGCTACCAACAGCAGTGAGACCTGGCTACTTGCTAGGCAGGGGGTATCATTAAAGATCATTCGATTTCAGCCACAGGATAGTGTTAGTCCTGACATTTTTGTAGGATTGGTCAATTCTTAGTGTGGGAGGTAGGGAGTTCCACAATTTTACTGCCTTCACAGGGAAGCTGTTGCCTCCAATTGTGGATCAATTGAAGCTAGGAATGGAGAGGCGATCTCTGTAAGCTGTTTTAGATTGCCTCAGGGATATCTGTTTATGGAATCTATCGACCAGGTAAATAGGGGCAATATTGTTGAGAGATTTGTGGGTAAGTGACAGAGTTTTGAGAAGTATTTTGTTGTTGGTTGGGAGCCATTTATTCTGTCGGCTACTCTCAGAGATGTGGTCTATTCTAGAAATACCTAATGCCGCTCTGAGGGCATTATTTTGTAAGGTTTGGATTTTTATGATAGTAGCTTTAGTAGACCCTAGATAGAGGGCATTGCAGCAGTCCAGGCGAGATAGGATGAGGGCTCTTGCCAGGATGGTGCAACTAGTGTCAGAGAGAAACGGCTTAGCTGTGCGGAAGAGTTTGCATGTGTAAGCCATAGTGGACGCTAAAGAATTGACTTGTTTGGCAAATGACAGGTTTGAGTCAAGGTAAAAGCCTAGTGTTTTTACCTCATGTTCTACTTTGATACTGTTACCATCAATTATAAATGAGGAATAGTCAGATCCTAGTTTTTTTAGGCTGGAGGGGGTGCCCAGGATGATGAGTTCGGTTTTATCATCATTCAGGCATAGTCCATACGTGGCCATCCATGCCTGGATGATGATGTACACTCTATTCACCAAGGCCAAATCCTTTTCATAATCCCCTGAAAGCGGGAGGAGGATCTGGGTATCATCTGCATAGTGTAGGTGATACCGAGATGAGCCAAATCATGGAAAAGGGGCTTAGTAAAAATGTTGTACAATGTGGGCAGGACGCAGGATCCCTGAGGCACACCACAGGTGATAGGTATAGGGTCGGCCGCTGCTATGGGCGAGAAGACCCTCATGGTTCTGCCATCTAGGAAGGATTTAATCCAGGTGACCGCTTTATCAGAGAAGTGTGCTGCTGTGCTAAGGTGGTTGCATAGAAAAATGTAATCAACCAAGTCGAAAGCAGCCGAGAGATCTAGGACGAGGACTAGGGAAGCTCTTCTGTTGTCTCTAAGCTCATCAACTTGGGTCTTAAGGTTATTGAGGGCTGTCTCTATTCCGTGTTGAGGACGGAAGCCTGATTGTCTAGCTCCTAGTAGGTGGTGTACTTCCTGGTGTTTTTGGATTTGTACATAGGTAACCTTATCCAGAATTTTTAGGAGGAAAGGAACTGTAATGATTGGCCTGTAGTTGGTCAGCATGGATGGGTCGAGAGAAGGTTTTTTGAGGAGTGAAAGTACCCAGGATTGTTTGAGATTGGTAGGGATGGTACCAGTGCAGAAGGATGCGTTAATGAGCTTTGTTATGAAAGGAGAAAGGCCTCGGGCTGCATCCTTAATAAGCTGCATGGGGCAGAGATCACCCTGACAGTTGGACGGTTTCAGGGACAAGATAATTCTTTCCACTTCAGGAATAGAAACTTTGGTGAAGTTGAATCGGGTGGATTTGTTAGCAGTAGTATTTGCAGTTATTTTGGATGGGGTGGATTCGTTTGCTGTGGTATTCCCAGTTATTTTGGATGGTGGGGGTCATTTAGAGAGGCTTTTTTACTGGAGATTTTGTTTTGTAGGGTGGATATTTTATTGGCTAGTGCATTTTGGATCTCTGAGCACCATTTCTTATTGTTATTGTTATAGTGTTTTTGCATTTATATAGCGCCTTATATACCATTGGTATGGTCTGAAGGTGCTGGTAGGTTGAACGCCCTTGGGAACCGAAGTTCATATCAGTAGAGAGAGTAGAGAGAGTCAAAAGGGTGTTTGTGGGCACCGGGTATGTGTGCAGCTCGTGCAGTACCTGTGTAATAGCTGCATTCTAGCGGTAGGTGTGCTGGTTGAGAGGTCAGGAGTATGTGTTCGTTCTGGCAGGATTTATCCAGAGCGGATGTGGCTGCGTTAGGCCTGAGGAGAACGCCTGGCTGGGGGGTGTGTTACCAGCAGTGATTACTTAGAATGATACGGAGTGAGCGGCGAGTGTTGGTATGAGAACAGTTATACCGAATGGTGTCATAGTATCACTGTGTTCTAGTTGAGTGGTGATGTAAGGAGAGAGTAAGCGTGGTGGTGGGATAAGGTGGGTTATATACCCTTTCAGATATTCTCTGCATTCCAAATCCTACTATATACGTCGTGGGCTCCAGTCCGTTCCATGCACTCCTATTCACTCCATGCATCCCAGTCTGTTGCATATATTTCGGTCACGCATTCATGCATTCTGGCTTGCCGTGTGCGTTCGAGTTCATTCTGTGCGCTCTAGTTCGCCATGCGTACTTCAGTCATTGTGGGTTAAATGCTCTTTAAGCGTTGTCTGCGTTCCAAACCATACTTTATACGTTAGGCAATTCTATGCGCTTCAGTCCGGTCAATGCCCCCCTATCCACTTTTGTTTGCCCCACGCATGCACTCTTGTCGGCCTCAAGCATGTACCCACTCACCCCCTCTACCCCACTCACCCCTCTACCCACTTACCCCCTCTACCCCTCAACCTCTCTACCCCTCTATCCCCTCAACCCCTTTACCACCTCAACCCCTCTACACCCTCAGCCCCTCTACGCACTCACCCCCTCTATGCACTCACCCTATCTACGCACTCACCCCTTCTGCACACTCACCCCTTCTGCGCACTCATCCCTTCTGCGCACTCACCCCTTCTGGGCACTCATCCCTTCTTCACATTCATCACTTCTATGCACTCAACCTCTCTACGCATTCTTCCTCTCTACGCGTTCAACCCCTCTACGCAATTAAACCCCCTTTACGCACTCATCCCCATTACGCACTCATCCATCTACGCATTCATCCCTTCTACGCACTTATCTGATCCCCGCACTCACTTGCTCCCCGCACTCATCTGCTCCCCGCACTCATCTGCTCCCCGCACTCATCTGCTCCCCGCACTCATCTGTTTTAAGCACTCGTGTCTTTCACACATTCAACATCAGTATCCTGTCCTATATATTCATCTCTACACTCATCTGTTCTATACCTTCATCCGTTCTGTACACTCATTCAATCTGTACACTCATTCACTCTGTACACTTATCCACTCTATACACTTATCCATTCTATACACTTATCCACTCACACGTTCTAGCTACTCATCATCTTTGTCCATTCAACCACTCTGTACACTAATCCAATCATACGCTCTAACACTAATCCGCTTTATCCACTCATCCACTCTATTCACTCATCTGCCCTATCGACCCATCCGCTCAATCCACTCATTCTCTCATCCGTTCGATCCACTTGTCCGTTCTATCCTCTCATTCACTCATTCTCTTATCCGTTCGATCCACTTGTCCGTTCTATCCTCTCATCCACTCATTCTCTCATCCGTTCTATCCACTTGTCCGTTCTATCCTCACACCCGCTCTACGCACTCACCCCCTCTATGCACTCACCCTCTATGCACTCTCTCCCTCCACGCACTCACCCCCTCTATGCACTAACAACCTCTATGCACTCAACCCCTCTATGCACTCACCCCCTCTACGCACTCACCCTCTCTGTGCACTCACCCCTTCAACGCACTCACCCCCTCGATGCACTCACCCCCTTGACGCACTCACCCCCATGATGCACTCACCCCCTCTACGCACTCCCCCACTCTAGGCACCCCCACCTCTAGGCACTCACCTTCTCTATGCACTCACCCCCTCTACGCACTCACCCCCTCTACGCACTCACCCCATCTACACACTCATCCCCTCTACGCACTCATCCCTTCTATGCACTCATCCCTTCTAAGCACTTATCCCTTCTATGTACTTATCCTCTACGCATTCTTCCTCTCTACGCACTCATCCCTCTACGCGATTCAACCCCCTTTACTCACTCATCCCCACTACGCACTAATCCCTCTATGCATTCATCCCTTCTACGCACTTATCTGATCTCCGTGCTCATTTGCTCCCTGCGCTCATCTGCTCCTCGTAGTCATCTGCTTTAAGGACTCGTGCCTTTCACACATTCAGCAGCGATATTCTGTCTTATATGTTCATCTCTACACTCATCTGTTCTATACTTTTATCCGTTCTGTACAGTCATTCACTTTGTACACTTATCCACTCATACGCTCCATCTACTCATCCGCTTTATCCACTCATTCAATCTGTACACTTATCCACTCATACGTTCTAACACTCCACTGCTTTATCCACTCATACACTCTATTCACTCATCTGCCCTATCCACTCATCCGCTTTATCCACTCATTCTCTCATCTGTTCTATCCACTTGTCCGTACTATCCTCTCATCCACTCTATTCGCTCTTCGGCTCTATCCATTCATTCGCCCTATCCACTCATTCCTTCATCCGTTCTATCCTCTCATCCACTCTTTTCGCTCATACGCTCTATCCATTCATCTGTCCTATCCACTCATTGTCTCATCCGTTCAATCCTCTCTTCCACTCTGTCCACTCCCCCGCTCTATACACTCCTCCGCTCTATACGCTGCTCCGCTCTGTACCCTCCTCCATTCTATACACTCCTGCATTCTATACACTCCTCCACTCTATACACTCCTCCTCTCTATACACTCCTCCGCTCTATACACTCCTCCGCTCTATATACTCCTCTGCTCTATACGCTCCTCCGCTTTATACATTCGCTAGGTCTACACACTCTTCACACTTCCATATTCATGTGTTGTCCATTTTGATGTGCTCTACGTACTCATCAGGGTCACATACTCATCTTTTCGACACACTTATCCCGTATACGCTCATCCGTTCTGGACATTCATCTGTTTTACGCACTTCTGTGTTCTACTCGCTTCCCTGTATTACACGCTCGTCCCTTCTACACATCCAGCCCCTCTACACACTCATCCACTCAACATGTTCATCCATTCCATGCACTCTTCCGGTCTACATATTCATTCGATTCCCACATTCATTCAGACTATATAGTTATCTGTTCTAAGTAATTCATCTATGCCATTCACTTTGTTTACTGTGCATGCATTCAATCCATTTCGGGAGTTTAAATCTCTTTCCTGTTCCCGTATGATTTACTCTTATTAACCATTTCACTGCTTTGATCTACTTTATTACTTTAATTGTGTTTGCCCTTTTAGATTACATTGGGGGTTGTTAGCTGTCAGTTTCTCGCATCAGGAGGTTTGATGGATTGCTGTCATTGAGTTGCTGTTGGTCTGTTTGGGTTAGTTTGGTATAGGTTGGTTTTTAGGGGAAGAGTCAGGTTTTCAGCAGTTTGTGGAAAGTCATTAAATCCTCAGTCTGGCGGATGTGGGGTGGGAGTGAGTTCCACAGCGTGAGGGCCAAGGCTGAGAAGGATGATCCGCCTAACCTATTTGAGTTTGTCTTCGGAATGACTAGGAGGCCGGCTGAGCTTGATCTTAAGGTGCGTGGGAGGTTGCTTTTCTTGAAGATATTGAGGTCTGGTTTTATGCAGTGCTCGATGGGGGATGCACAAGGTTTTGAAAGTCACCCTGCGGGCTACTAGAAGCCAGTGCAGTGTCTTAAGGGCTGGGGAGATGTGGTCTCTTGGGCCAAGCGCAAGAAGCAATTTGGCTGCCGTGTTTTGTTCCCCACAGAGTTTATTCAGTTGGTACGCGTGGACTCCGAGGTATATGGGGTTTGCGTAGTCCAGTCTTGATATAAAGATTGATTGGACCGCGGAGAGTCTGTTGGGAAAGGAAAGATATGGAAAGATGCGGCTAAGGGTTTTAAGGTGGTAGTGGCAGGACTTTGAGACGTTGTTGACTTGGCGCAAGAGTGTTAGGTCAGAGTCAAGGGTGCATCCAAGATTTTACACTGAGCTGGAGGGGGTCGGAGACTTGTCCATGGTGGATGGCCAGGGTAGTGGTTGTGGGAGATGTTCCAGGTTGCCACACACCATGATTTCCGTTTTGGAGGGGTTTAACAGGAGGTGGCTTTGGGTCATCCAGAGTTCTATGTCAAGCAGGCAGGAGGCCAGGTCAGGTCTGCAGTTGGGTTTTGAGTTCAGGAGTTTTAAAATTAGTTGAGTGTCGTCGACGTAGGGAGTGGAGGCGGTCTAGGAGGATTGAGTGATTGATTGTGTCGAAAGCGGCGGATAGGTCAAGAAGGATTAGTGCCGCGCATCCCGCGGCGTCTGCAGTCATTTTAAGGTCATCCTAAATTGAGGTAAGGGTGGTTTCAGTTCCGTGACGGGCTCTGAAACCTGATTGAGCGCGGTCTAGGAGATTGTTGGCTTCGACAAAGGCAATTAGTTGGGAGTAGGCAGTTCGGTCAATGAGTTTGGCAAGGAATCTGGTGTTTGAGATGGGGCGGTAGTTTTTGGGCTCGAGAGGGTCGAGCGAAGGTTTTCTAATTAGAGGTTTGACATAAGCCGTTATGAATGCGTCGGGAAAGATACCAGAGGAAAGGGAGGTATTTATGATGGATCTTGCGTGTTCACCTGCGCAGGTGGAAGTGAACATTTCTTTGAGGGTTGTGGCAGGGCAAGGGTCCAGTGGCGAGCCATATGGTTTGCGGGCAGATAGAAGTTTGTGAAATTGACTGGTGATATTGGACTAAAGGATTCAAACGTTGGTTGCGTAATGGTTGCATCTGGTGGGGTGGCCGGTATGGGGGGAGAATTGCTTGGAGGATGTAAGAGAGCTAGTTTGGTGGCAAGAGTATTTGTTCTTTCGAGAGCTGTGGAGAAGAAGTGGAGGGAGAGTGAGTCGCACAGTGATTGTGAGGGAGTCGGGACGGTTGTGTTGCAAGCCGGATAGGTGAATTCGGAGATGATTTTGTGGAGTTCTTTGCTTGGGTTTTTGCAGTTTTGGATTCGGGAGTTGTAGTGGGCTTTTTTTGCTTTCCGGATTTCGGCCTTGTACTGACAAAGGTGTCGGGTCAAGGTGGCCCTATTCACCTGGGTTTTGTCTTTCTGCCATTTGCGTTCTAGGTATTTATATAGTTGTTTAGTGATCTTCAACTCAGGAGTGAACCATCTGGGGAAGAGGCCGCGGTGGGTTGATGGTTTGCAAGGGGGTGTCAGCCGCATCAGAGATGTATTGAGCCATGAGTCAAAGGCGTCGGGGGTTAGTTGTTTGTTCAGTAGGCAGGTTGGTCATGGAGACTGGAGGAGTGCGTCAGCTAGGTCCGGGACGATTATTAGTTTTTTCCAGCATTTGCGTAGATTCGGAGGTTCAGATTCAAATACGGGAAGGCGGTCGGGTGAGCGAATGGTGAATGAGAGAATGAAGTGATCGGACCAGAGGATAGGGGTGGGGGGTTTTAAATGAATCAGGGTGTTGGAGCTAAAGATGGCATCAAGAGTGTGTCCTTTGCAGTGAGTTGGGCCGTTTGTGTGGGATGGGAGGTTAATTGCGTCCAAACCGTCGACCAAAGAGTGTGTCATAGGGTTGGTGGGGATGTCGAGCCATATGTTGAACTCTCCAAGAACGGTGAGATTGGGGTGGCAATAGAGTCGCAGAGGATGTTTGCAAAATGTCTATCGTAGCCAGGGGTCTGTAGATTATTAGGAAGGTGTGTGAGAGCGACGGGGAGGGGGATAGTCTAACGAGGAGAGATTTGCAGGAAGGAATGGAAGGTTGGTTGTCGATGATTGAGGCATGGAAGAGAGACTTGAAGACAAATGCTATTCCTCCTCCTCTAGAAGGACGGTTCAGTGGGATGAGGGAGTATTCCAGGGGGAAGGCTTCACTGGCGATTGGGGCGAAGTCGTCCGAGAACCAAGTTTCGGTGATGAAAACCAGATCTGGTTTGTCCGAGGTGAGGAGGTCAAAGATGCTGTATCTGTTTTTTGCTACGGAACGGGCATTAAATAGGATGCAGTTCACATCGGGAGTCGAGGTTGGTCTTGGAGCAGGGGCGGAAGATGGTGGTGGCTCGGGAGAGGAAGCTGGGGAGCGAGAGGGGTAGGGTGGGAGACGATCAATGGGAATAGTGGGCGAGCAGCGGAGTTGGCGGGTTTAGGGTGGGGATGGGTGGTTGTGTGAGTTGGGAAGCTTGGGTTTGGCTCAGGGGATTTGAAGGTAGGGAGTGGGTGCTAAGGACTTTCGGTTGTAGTTTAAGAGAAGTCGAGGGAGAGGGGTTTCAGGCAGGGTGAAGCTATGGGGGGAAGGTGGTGATTGGGGTACAGAGGTTGCGGGTCGAGACAGGGGAGGCGAGGAGTGCTGAGAGATTGAGGGGGACCATGTACGGTTCCTCTTTAGTTTCTTTATTGCGATTGGAGTGTGTGAGAGAGTAGGGGGGTCAGAGGGGGAGAGGGATGCAGCTTCGGTTCTTGCTAAGGCTCGGCGTGCAGTTTTTAGGGAGGGGAAATGGTGTGTTCGGGGAGCGGAGGCGGTGGGTGTTTGTGGGCAAGGCGGGGGGATGCTTGCAGGGCGGGTGTGCTCGCTATGGTAGTGAGGGGAGCGGGCATGGGTAATGTGGGCTGATCGGTGGTGATGTTCGGGGGGAGTTTTCTTAGGGTGGTTGGCTCGGCATCGTGCCCCTCTGGCTTGGTGTTTGGAGAGGCGAATGGTAGGGAGTGCAAAGGAGGGTGGGACGATTAGGGAAGGGGGAGATGGGAGGGGAGGCAGAACAGGGAGTGGGGGCAGATTATGGTGGTCATTTCTGACGGACTCTGGAGGAGTGGATGCACTCATGCCTAGTACGAGCTCTTAGGTGTAGTCTCAAGTGCAGCTTACAGTTTATTGGACTTTATAGGTTCCACTGTTTCACTGGCTGTGAGTAGTCTTGTACTCAAGGTTCCAAGAAGTTGGGAGATATTATTCACTTATTCTAGGTTTTAGTGTGCAATGTGTACTAGCTTGCAGATATTAGGCTGTTTGAGATATTGCAAGATCCTAGGAAAT
The DNA here is from genome assembly GCF_040938575.1 of Ambystoma mexicanum. Taxonomy (NCBI): domain Eukaryota; kingdom Metazoa; phylum Chordata; class Amphibia; order Caudata; family Ambystomatidae; genus Ambystoma; species Ambystoma mexicanum. Next base: position 538,113,802 of record NC_090937.1, read on the forward strand.
TCTAACTGGGCGGCCTATTTAGTTCTAGCTGCCCATAGTTATGCTGTTGGGTATGCTTTCTTCTAGTAAGCTGTAATACAGGTATGCTACTTTCACCGAGAACCTGTTGGGCACACCTCTAGATTCACAGGGAGGAATGCAACTTTCACGGAGAGGTTATTGTGAACACTTCTAAATGCAACTTTCACAGAGGCTATTGGGTGCACTTCTAGATTGACTGAGAGGCTATTGGGAACAGTTCTAAATGCAACTTTCACAGAGAGGTTATCGGGTGCACTTCTAAATTCACAGAGGGGCTATTGGGTACACTTCTAAGTGCTTTCACAGAGAGGCTATCGGGCACACTTCTCATGCAATTTTCACAGAGAGGCTATTGGGCACACTTCTGAATGCAACTTTCACAGAGAGGGTATTGGGCACACTTCTAAATGCAACTTTCACAGAGAGGTTATTGGGCACACTTCTAAATGCAACTTTCACCGAGAGCCTATTGGGCACACTTCTAGATTCACAGGGAGGCTATTGGGAACAGTTCTAAATGCAACTTTCACAGAGAGGTTTTTGGGGACACTTCTAAATGTGACTTTCACAGAGAGGCTATTGGGTACACTTCTAAGTTCACAGAGAGGCTAATTGGGAACAGTTCTAAATGCAACTTTCACAGAGAGGCTATTGGGCTATTGGGGACAGTTCAAATGCAACTTTCACAGAGAGGCTACTGTGAACACTTCTAAATGCTTTCGCAGAGAGGTTATTGGGCACACTTCTAAATGCAACTTTCACAGAGAGGCTATTGGGCTATTGGGAACAGTTCAAAAGCCACTTTCACAGAGAGGTTATTGGGCACACACTAAATGCAACTTTCACAGAGAAGCTATTGGGCACATTTCTAAATGCTTTCACAGAGAGGTTAATTTGGAACAGTTCTAAATGCAACTTTCACCGAGAGCCTATTGGGCGCACTTCTAAATTCGATTTTCACAAGGGGGCTATTGGGCACATTTTCTAAATACAACTTTCAATGAGCGGCTATTGGGCAAACTTCAAGATTCAACTTTCACAGAGAGGCTATTGGGAAGACTTCTAGGTTCAACTTTCCACAGAGAGGCTATTGGTCACACTTCTAAATGCAACTTTGGACAGAGGTGTTACAGGGCTTACTTCTAAACTCACAGAGAGGCTATTGGGCACCCTTTATCTTTAGTGCATGTGTCCGGTGGTGCTATAAGTGTCTCTTTTTCTTTGAGAATGGTAAATAGTTCCTTCATATTAGATTTGGCTTGGGAAATGCGCATATCGAAGGAAATTCATTTTGCTAGACATATTTCTTTTTTATAGAGGGAGGATAGTTTAGTGAGTTTAAGTTTGTTGGCTGCTGATGGTAGTTTTTCCAGGCGGCCTCACAGTTTCTTTTTTGTTGCCTTAAGTTTTTTAGGAAAGGAGTAAACCATTTATTCAAATGAGTTTTAGGCTTGCTTGGTCTGAGTTTGAGGGGGGCGATCAGGTCCAAAGAAGTGGTCATAATTTTGTTGTATTCCTCGACCAGGATATCAGGATCCATGTTGTCTGGGGGCAGGTTAAGGGTGGGGAGTAGGGCCGGGATGAGTCTATCCACGGTCATACTCTTTTTTTTTCTGGTTAATGGTGGTGGAGCACTGATGACGGGTGGGTGTGGGGGTCTATTAGTGGAGAGCATGAATGACACAAGGTGATGGACGGTCCAAGCTAGTGGTGAGATGGAGAGGATATTGGCTTGACAGTTATAGTCTGCCACCCAATCAAGTATTCTACCTTTATTGTGGGTAGGTGTGTTACTTGTTTGGGTGAAGGCAGGTTCTGAGAGGGTGTTGGCTATAGTTAGGGCAAGCTGGTCTGAATGGTCATTAAAGCCCATAGTAAGGTCCCCAAGTATGAGTACTTCTGTAGAGCTTTTGAGGTAACTGGACAGGATATTGTTAATATCATCCTCAAATGTTCCGGGAGGGCCGGTGGGCGGTAAATCAAGTGGATATTGAGGGTTTGGGCATTGGTGAGTGGTACTTTGACAGATAGAAGTTCACATGAGTGGACATCGATAGAGGTGGCTAATCTCATAGAGAGGCTACATGTGTAGATAATTGCGATACCACCTCCTCTAGATTTTAGTCTGTCTTGCCTCAATATGGAATAGCCGCCCGCAACTGCTAGCATAAGCATGGGGCCTGCTGCAGGGTGTAGCCATGTCTCAGTGATGGCGAGGAAATCTAAGTCCTCTCTTTGGATCAGGTCTGTGATTTCCGTAGCATGTGCTACTAGAGATCTGGAGTTAATTAGAGCTCCCTTGATCCGAGGATTCAAGGTGATTATAGAATGGTAGTTGTGCGACGTTTTAGGTTTGCTAAACTTGGCTAGGCTAATTATAGGCCTAGGATCAGAGTTGCAAACTAGGTTCATGCTTACATTTGTTTGGCAGGGCCGAGTTAACATAGTTCTTAGTCCTATTGTGGTCAGGATGGAGCAAATGGGGGGCTTGTATATTTTGGCTAGTCTACCTCTAAGGCGTAGGTTCCTAGCTGTGGTTGGGCAAGGATTGTTTGGTAATGGGATTTTAGTGTCATCCATGTATATGAATAGTCTAGTGGTAGTAGTATTATTTAGATTAATGGCAGGCGTCAGGGTGGGAAGGTGGAGTAACATGGTGAAGAGCGTAATGCTTTGCATAAAGGCTATGATGTAGGCAGTCTGGCTGGTGGCTGAGGGGGACATGCTAGTATAAGGTGGTGATGCACTTCCTAAGGAGTTAATGATTGAGGTAAGTGGTGGCAAAGTTCAGGATGCAGGTTGGGCGTCAGTATCGTGCATTTGCAGGTTACGTTAACGAGAGTTGGGGTAAGGCCACCTTACGTGGGCTTAGGCCAACAATCAATCATAGGATCAGTAGAGCAAATAATGGCAGTGGTAGATAACAATCAGTAGACGGCACTAGTCACATTTTACAAGGCAGATTTGGCAAAAGTAGGCAAACAATCTGATGGCACACAATCAATGGGAGGCGCTGGCCACTTTCTACAAAACAGAATTGGCATGGATGGGCAAACAAACAGTTGGCAAACAATCTGTAGGAGGCACTAGCCACTGCAGAACAGATTTGGGCAAAGAGGGCAGGTAAAGAATCATTGGGCGGTATTAGTCACGTTCTATAATGCAGATTTGGCATGGATGTGCAAAACAATCAGTTGGCAGCAATCAGTTGGCAGTCAATCATTAAGAGGCACTAACTTAATAAGCTGCTAAAGTCTACAGATACAGTAGGCACAGTGTAAATGCTTCAAACACAATCGGCACATTGGGGTGAGCTAATGCAGGTCAGGAAAGGCATAAAAGGATAGTGCACTAAGCCAGGACTTTCCCAGTATACTTGTATACCGCTGTATTAAAATATTACTGTGCTATAGGGCTGTGTGATTTGCACCGTTAGAAGAACATAGTACAGGCAGAGAAATAACGCAGCATCAAGTAATGGCAGTTTAGGCCGGGAGATGGCTTTGGGTGCAGTAGGCGATTGTAGTAAATATGTGTGGCGTGGCGCTAATCGAAGTACTTGGTTGGCTGGGGATCGGGAGTCATGCACAGGGCACATGTGGGGTTAGATTGTAAACTAACTACCTGTAGGACTGCATAAAAGTGAAGGCGGCAGGCAGATCAGTGTCTGAGCAAAGTCAATATCTATAGCGAGTAGGTTCCAACAATATAAAGAAAGATAAGGTGATTAGCAAGGCGATCAGAATAGAGCCTTACCGCTCAGAGAGGGCATAGTTCATTGCTGTCTATGGGCGACCTGAGTTGATAGCCTTTTGCCTTTAAGCAGAGATCAAGTACGGCATAGAATAGCACCAACGCCATTTGGCCGCCCCTGGACAGGCCCAGGACAGGCACCCTGTTTGTGGTGCCTTCGATGGGATGCCGGCTTCCGCCTGCCGGTCCACCCTATTGGCTGAAGTAGCTGCTGCAGCTGATTGGTACGGCATCACAGTAGAGAGGCAGGGCCTCATTCAAAGAGTGGCATCAGCCAACTTAGAGTTCATTGTATATTCAAAAGTGTTTTCTTGTATTATAAACAGTGAAAGGTATGTTACAAACCAACAAACCCAAAAAATAAAGCAAGGCCTATTCTGCAGTTGTCCACATCACCTTCACAAACATTAAATCACAAAATAAAAAATGAACAATTCTCAAATTAGTTCATCCAGTGCCACTCTTTATGCTTGTCATTTCCCTATCTTCATTTCTTCCTAAATGTTATGCCTTTGAATATCATGCTATCTATTTTCATGGAATACTTCCACTTAACTTTGTTATGCTGTATATCATCCTCCTGGTCCTCTCCCTTCTTTGACAATGAGCTGGACAATCTGTTTGGCATTGTGAATACAGCATGCCTTCCACAACCTTGACATCTCTTCTTTTATCTAAGACATACTTGTTTGTTTGTTTGTGTGTTTATTTATTTGTAATGCGCCCCAAACTCAAAAGTAACAGGGCACAGCAATAAGAAAATGCGAAGTTTACAAAGTTTCAAATAATTCACAATATAACCACAAAAAGTACAGGTAAAAATGGATTACAGGCAGAAGACCGAATGTTCAGATTATATACAGTTCATGACTATACAGTACCAATCCAGCTAATAAGTACAGTGATAGGCATCATTGGCTTAGTATAGATTTTTTATGGGCAGCTGTTAGTGTCTCGAGGTTCTTCTCAACAGTTTGTCTATTAAGTAGCTAGGGGCCACATTATTTAATGCTTTATGGGTCAGGAAGGCCATTTTTAACTGTATTTTATTGTAGGTGGAGAGCCACTTGTGTTGACGTCTAGTCGAGGCAATGTGTACTCTTTTGCTCATGCCTAAAACGGCTCTTAATGCATTATTTTGTAGGATTTGTAACCTCTGGATAGTTTCTTTTTTAGCACCACTGTAAAGAGCATTACAGTAGTCTAACCTAAAAGGATTAATGCTCTAGCCAGGATAATGCAACTGTCATTGTTGGGCTTGCATGTATAAACTGTGGTAGAGGCCAGTGTTTTCAGTTGTTTATCAAAGGACATGGTAGAGTCCAGGTAGAATACAAGAGTGTTTACCTCATTGGAGACCTTGATAATATTTCCATCAATAGTAAATGATGAGTATTTATGAGCTAATTTATTGATGTTGGAATGGGTGCCTAAAATGATCAACTCTGTCTTGTCGTCATTCAGGCATAGGCCGTGAGTGGCCATCCTGGATGATGAGATATACCCTATTCACCAGCGCCGAGTCCTTACAATGATCCCCAGAAAGCGGGAGGACAATCTGTGTATCATCTGCATACTTAGTGTAGTTGATACCCAGAAGGTCCAGATCGTCGAACAAAGGTTTGGTAAATATATTTTATGGAGTCGGGGAAACGCAGGAACCCTGAGGTACACCACACAATGTGGGGGTGGGGTCCACCACTGCCGAATGGGAGAACACCCTCATAGTTCTCTCGCTCAGGAAGGATTCTATCCATTTGATAGCCTCTGTAGAGAAGTGGGCTGCTGAGTCCAGGTGCCCACAGAGGACTTTATGATCCACCAGGTCAAATGTAGCTGAGAGATCAAGGAGTAAGAGCAGTGCTGTCTTTCCTCCATCTCTCAGCTCATCAATCTGTGTTTTCAAGTCTATCAAGGCAGTTTCTCTCCGATTTAGAGGGCAGAAGCCAGACTGTCTGACCCCCAAAAGTTTGTGCAACTCAAAAGTATTTTTGAATCTGCGTGTAAGCGACTTTATCAAGTATTTTGAGTAGAAATGGTACCGTTGTGATACGGCGGTAGTTGGTAGCGATCAGGGGATCTAAAGTTTGCTTCTTTAGGAGTGGGAGAACCCAGGATTGTTTTAGATTAGCCGGGATAGTACCAGAGGAAAATGAACCATTAATTAGTTTGGAGATGAATGGGGAGAGGCAATTGGCAGCGTCTTTTATGATCTGTGCTGGGCAGATATCTCCTTTACAATTAGAAGGCTTAGGGGATAGGATAGTCCTTTCTACCTCTAAAACAGATGTTTTGGTAAAGCGGAATCTGTTGATCTGGTTGGTAGGTGTATCACTGAGTGGAGGGGTATTGGTGGGCGGTGGGCGGTGGTATGTTCAGCGAATCTTTCTTTTATTTTATTTTGGAGAGTATTTATTTTGTTAGTTAGTGCCTGTTGAATATCTGAGCACTAGATCTTATACGTCAGGTATAGGGATCGGGGACTCAAGTTCTTTTAGTATGGAGAATAATTCCTTCATACTTGAGTTAGATTTGGCAATACGTTCATTGTACGAGTTCCGTTTTGCCAGGCAGACTTCCTTTTTATAATGCAAAGAGGTGGTTGTTAGTTTCTTTTTGTTCTCAGTGGAGGGGCAAACACTCCGATCCGTTTCAAACCTTCTCTTCAGTAGGCGTAGGTCCTTTAGTTGTGGAGTGAACCACTTCTTAAGGTGGGCTTTGGTTTTACTTGGTCTTAGTTTAAGTGGAGCAATTTTATCTAATGCGGTAAGCATGATTTTATTGTTTTCATGCACCAGGGTGCCCGGGTCAAGGTTGTCTGGCACCTGGCAGAGTGTTTAGAGTGGGGAGGATGGCAATAATCACTGTATCTATAGTAATGTTCTTTTTGTTTCTAGTTAGACAAGGTGGGGTCTTATGGGAGGTCATTTGTTGGGGCCTAGTTGTTGATAATGTAAAGGACACAAGAGAGTGGTCAGTCCATGGTAGAGGAGTGAAGGGTACCTGTGCAGTTGTAGTCGGCTATCCAATCTAAGGTTCTGCCCTTTATATGAGTAGGTTTGTTGACTTTCTGCGACAGGCCAAGTGCATTAAGGGTATTAGCTGCTATTTCAGAGGCATACTTGTCCGCTGGATCATTGAATTCTAAGTTAATATCACCTAGCAACAGTAGTTGGGAGGTGGGTTTCAAGTTGTTAGCGAGTATGCTATGCAAGGCTTCGTCGAATGACCCTAGGGGTCCGGGAGGTCTGTAAATTATCATACATCTCTGTATTCCACCAACTGGCAGTTTCTAGCTTTTCATAGTAATTATTGATCAGATTTTTCATCATCATTTATCATATTGTTCCAGCATTCTGTAAAGCTTCCCTTAACTTTTATTTCATTCTCATAAACCACTCAAATTTGTGTAACATCTTTGCTACAAGCCCCACTTATATTACACTGGAAAGTTGACTGATGCTGGAAAAAGTCACACTACCCCTCCTCTGACCTCTTAATGCTTTGTATTAATTTTATGATATTAACATATTCCATGATAAACAATTATTCACTTACTACTTCAATGTCCCCTCAGTCTAGTTGTCTTTTTGATATACTCAAACAACTTCTGGCACCCTATGCTCCCAACTGTATGCATCCAACTTCTTCTTTTTCTTAAAAATTGAGTACTGTTGCTTTTCCACTACTTCTACTTTACACCTGACCAAATCAGATAACCTTTCTTTTTCTTCTACTTTCTCATCTTGTACACCTCTTACTTAGACTGATCCCTGTCTCCTATTACAACATGACAATCCCTTCTGTTCCTCCTCATCCTCTCCTATTAGAATTTATTCTGGCAGTGGTTCCCTGCCGCTTTCCTTACTGTACCGTTCCTTTCTATTGATCCCATCTTTTTTGGTGGTACATATATCACTTGAAACATTATACAATTTCTTATGTTCAACATTCTTGCTGTTCAGTCTGCTTTTACTCGGCCTCTCTACTGAAACAGCTATTTTCCTGTCACTCATTTTCTACTAATGCATGTAACAATAAACTGTCTTCTCTTCTTATTCTTGTGTTCTTGTCTGCATCTTTGACATAATGGAGCAGTTTATATGTGTTTGTCTCTCTCTCCTCCTGCCATTTCTGATTACAAAGTAAAGCAGTGTATGTTGTAAAACAGAGCAGAAAACTCTTTGGCCACATATTCAATAATTGAATACGAGTTCCAAACGAATTGGAGAAACAAGAGTGATCCCAATAGGTGATTGGTGGTTTATTCTTATTACAACCGACATGTGTTTTGACCAAACGTCATCCTCAAAGTTATGGTAATCATTCAAAATCACAACATAGTAGATAAAACATCGATTCGATGTATTGGTTAGCATTAGTGATAATCAATATCATGTATATGAAAACACATGATTAGTAAAATGAAACCAATCAAAACAATTATGTACCAAAGGCCGAATCATAAGCCAAAATTCACATTGACATAAATGAAGACTAACATAAACCGAAAATGAAACCAATCCAAAACAAGTATGCATAAAATGGCAAATTAAAAGCCACAAACCAAATTGACAAAAATAAGGGTGTACATACCCAAAATCAGGTCAGAGACAGACTGGAATGGAGGGAGCAGTCACATGAGGAAAAAAAAATATTAAGCTCAGATCACCTGTAATTACAGAGTAAATCTGTTGTTATCACCATTTGCGTTCTTATCACACCTGATATGATTGTTAGTTAACAAAATTGTGGTTTATGCTGGTTCTCATTTGTTACATGAAATATAGGGTAGTAATGACCACGAAAATATCCTAAACCAAGGGTTTGTGAGAATCATGAAAGAGGTGCCAGTTAAACAACCTTCAAATCTGAAAGGGCCCTAACCAAAAAAAAAAAAGTGGGGTGCCTAAATGGAAAGTCCCCAAGCAGAGATGTGAAGGAAACCTGGACCATTCTTACAGACATTAACAAACAATTCGAAGGCTACAAAACAGATCTTGAAGCTAGGAAGATAAGAAAGTTCAGACGAGATACGTTTGATTACCTACGCGATGAAGTATATACATGGGCAGACAAGTACCATAATCAATTACAACGACCACGAAATCCCAACCCTCATTCAGACAACAGCAGTTCAGATACAGACTCCAGCAGAGAAGAGCAAAATCCACAACAACCGAGAACAGAAGAAGGGAGGGGAACTGGCGAAGCAACACCGAGCACCAGCACAACCACACAACGTTCCTCTTTTTTAGACAACCGGCAAGGAGGAAACAAACGCGGAGGGGGAAGAAGAAAAGGTCCCAGAGTGACAACGAGATTTCAAGCTCGAGGAACCTAGTAATAAACATTTCTGACAGAAAATTGACCAAACGAGAAGAAGAGGTTTTACAATTAGGCCTCAAATTTGTACAAACTTACAGTACCAACTTATTTAATACCAAAGTTGAGCTACGCAAACTAACCAGAAAGCTCAAACTCAGAGTCGTCTTTGCAGAAATGGAAAATACTGGCATCTCACATAAACCAACTGACTTGGTGGAATTTAAACCTAAAAGTACAGTTGTACCACCAATTAGAGTACCTGCAATTGACATATTTGAAAAGATGGTAATAATGGATCGTATGAAAATCAAATACAGAGCTCCAAGAAACAAGAACCTCAGCAGAGGAGAAATGGCAATAATTCAGAATCTATATTCTGACGACACCATAACAACAAGACCGGTAAAAAAAAAGGTGGACCGTTGGTACTGCAAAATACACAGGATTATGAAAACAAATGCAAGAGACAATTGGATGATCCCCCAGTTTACTCTAAGATAGATCATGATCCAACCAATGAGATACGTAACAATTTTTAAATGTTATTAACCAAAGCAGAAGAGAGAGAAATGATCACGAAAAAGACCAAGGCATTTTTGTTCAATTTGAACCCAAATATTCCACACTTCTACCTTTTGCCAAAGATCCACAAAGGTTTAGCTAATCCACCCGGAAGACCAATAGTAGCTGCCACAGGAGGAATCTTGCAACCACTAGGGACATACATTGATTATTTTCTTCAACCACTAATACAAAAGCCGAGACCTATGTGAAAGACAGCACACATTTACTGAATATGTTGGAAGAAGTACAATTAACTGATCAAGATATTCTCTTCACGTTCGACGTGACCAGCCCATATACAAGCATTCCCCATGACCTGGGGCAAGAAGCAGTCGAGTGGCTTCATTTGCAAGAAGGTGAGATAGGAGCAGTAAAAGAATTCATCCTCACATTACTAGTTTTCATTTCAACAAATTCCTACTTTAAGTACAGAAATGACTTTTACATCCAAACTTCAAGCACAGCTATGGGTGAGACAATGGCTCCAGCGTATACGAAAGCCTTTATGTATCGATTTGAAACCATGCATATCTTGCACAAAGTTCAATGGATAAATAACTGAAAAAATGTGTATGTTATATCGATGACATTTTCGGTATTTGGCAAGGTACAAGAGTGTCACTGAATGAATTCATGTTAAACATTAACAGCATAGACCCACATATTCAATTCACCTCAACAATTTGGAATCCTGGTATTCACTATCTGGACATCAACATCAATGTACACAATCAACAAATCACATCTTCTTTGTTCACCAAACCCACGGACAGAAACAATTTACTGCATTGTATGAGCTTTCATCCACAGAATACTTTAAAGAACTTACAATATGGACAAATGTTGCATTTAAAAAGGATCATAAGTGGCCAAAGAGAATGTGAGCAAGAATTAGAAAAAGTGAGCAAAAGATTAGAAGAGTGAGGATATCCAGAAGAAGATTTGCAAGCAGCAATGGACAAAGTATCTACCAAAATGAGAACACCAGCACTAGTATATGTGTGAACATCTTCTTCTCAGAGTATGCAGATCAAAGATGCATCAATAAACATTGGTCAATACTCAAAAGTGATGAAAGAACTAAAAACCTATTTCTTGACACACCTACGTTTGCATATCAGAGATCAAGTAACCTTAGGTATTTGCTTGTGAATACCAGGGATGATAAAACAAGAAGAACTAAACCCAAGAAAGTAGGGAGTTACCCCTGCTTATATTGCAGTAACTGCAATAACATCATAAAAGGTGGAATAGTCCTACATCCCTACACTGGAGAAAAGATAGCTATAAGATGTTATGCAACTTGCAACACAGAAAATTGTATTTACTGTATACGTTGTCCATGTGGACTATACTACGTAGGTGAAACTGGCTGCAAACTGAGAATCCGCATGAACGAACACAAATCATGTATGCACAACAAAAATGCTAACTCAGCAGTCGCAAGACACTAAAACGAGAAGAATCACAAATTTTCACAGATAAAATTTCAAGTTTTGGAAACTCGCGAGACACACAGCTCAGACATAGACATGAAAAGAAGAAGACAACAAAAGGAAGCTTATTGGATTGATCGATTGGAAGCACTGTCTCCACGAGGAATTAATGAAGAATTTGACCTCAACTGTTTCTTATAATAGCATTTCTCTGAGTACTGTCACCATGGCCCATTAAACTGCTCAATTGACTTACTTAGTGCAGTGTAGAAAGCACCATGCTAGAAATCCGGCATAGCATGCCATAATGTAGACATTTGTATAACATAACAAGTTGTTTACACTCTCGAGCAGGAGCTTATTATGAATTTATCACTAATGATACAGGTTGTTTCCGCAATTAGGGACTAAGTCAACACTTAAACCTATTATTGTTCAATGGATGAATGATTATATTGTAATGTCATTGTAATGCGGTATTGAGTTTGTGCTCGAATATTTGTTCTAGACTTGCACTTAAACCAATTTGAATGCACTTGAAACTCAAACAAGAGTTATCAACATGCAATGAAATCCCCTAACTCAGCAAATAGTATCATCTAACAACAGACAGTATGCTGCTACCTTATCCCTAAGTACCATATATAGATCATACAGCATTAAGACTAGGTATAATGTTGTAAACACAAAATCATCTTTTACATAATTAGTAATCAACATTATGATCACAATCAGGCGCCACCTTTAGGCGTACACATTCAGTTAGTCAATTGTAACTCTGTACTTCATATATATATTAACACAAGCTACAGGCTATACAGCATTTCACAATTGTCCAGAAATAGTTTACACAAGTAAACTATACACAGTCAGTAACCTTTAACTATTTTGCCATACCAAAATGGCCGACATGCGGGCACGCGTGCAGCCATATTGGTACCTGAAACGTTGCCTTGACAACGCTAAGAATAACGGTCTCACACATCACTATTTGAGACAGGAGTAGCAGAACTCGGTACTTTGCGCGAGCGACTCGCTTGAGGTAAGGAAACATTAGATAATCGGGTATGCATCTGCAGCCCTAGATTCACAAACAGTAAAATACGAGCGCCATCCACAACATGCAATAATGTGCTATACTCGTTACTTTGTAGCACCGAACGATACAAATACGTCAGACAAGTTAGTAATGCACACTAGGTGATGGCGGTGTTACAGACCATTAATATCCACTATACTAATATCGAAAGTGTGCAATTAAAGATACAGCATGTTAAAGCAATTATGCAAGCACATAAATACACCATTATAAAGAGAATAGAAGATACACTTAAGTAAGTTTAGACATATTGAAAATCACTACCTTTTCTAACAAATGGTGTTGATTTCTATATCTTGAGCTCACCTAATAGTTTTGCATGTAGACAAATCAATTCATTACCTACGGGCAAAAGTTAATGAGATGTTGAATTTTGGTCAATATAGGAGCAAGTGAGTTCATTTTGCTTTTTTTGTTTCTTTCTTTGTGTTAAATGTCTGTCTTTACCTGTGGGCACCCTGTTTTGTACATAATCAATTGTTTGCATTATTATTTTGAATTATGCTGATGAATTTCTTTTTGAATTAACCAACGAATGGTACTGGCCTAAATGAAATGGGTTTGTGTAACATGGTATCACAATTTTAACACTTTATGTGTAACCTGGCTCTGAGGAAGTAATTGTTCCGAAATGCATAAGCCACAGGGTTACTGTTCACCTCAATTTCAGCACTAGCCTAAATGGTGAAGCAGAACCGATTACCACAATATTATCAAACAAATTAATTCCTTTTAGATAAATTAAAGAATTTGAAACCCGCTACAAATGACTCAGAATCAATATACAAATGCAATAAAAGTGTATGAACCCGAAGTGGGTATTAAGGGTGTGTGGCACACACCGAAGGCTAACTAGCCTAGGTCTCTCTTTTCTGTTACAATTAACTTTAGTGCCCTGCACGGTGGTACTTAACAGTGGGCTGCACCCTACTAATTATCAATAAATTCAAGCCCCAAAAAAGGCATAGACACAGAAGAAAACAACTCTAACAAGCTGTGCACTCTCTCCTACTCAGTTGTTGTCAATCATGAAAGAGGTGCCAGTTAAACAACCTTCAAATCCGAAAGGGCCCTAACCAAAAAATAAATTAAAAAAAAGGAGGGCGGGGGGGGCGCTAAATGGAAAGTCCCCAGGCAGAGATGTGTGGGAAACCTGGACCATATATTTGAGGTAGGACTCAGAATAGAAAAGGGAATTGAAAAAACTCCCCAAGTTTTGTTTCATCTCCTGTCATTTCTGGTTATACTTTTTCCTGGCTTTAGCTTTAATCATGTTTCCACTGGATTCTTTTCAGGATGTAACTTCCCCCAACTTCAATGCAATGTTGTCCAACAATGCTCTCTTTTTGGCCTTTGTCTATTCTCTCTCCATAATATGCCTCAGTTGAAAAGCACTGGATGCCCTCCCTCTATGTATACCTTAATTCATCTAAAACTAAAATAATGTTTTCCCCAACTCAATCAATTCTTAATTACCTTATAATCCTATCAATTTCCTTCCCTCACGTAATTTCCTCTTGCTACATGTAGTCTCAAACTTGCCATCATCATTTAATAATCTACTTCTTTATGAACCAATATTTTTTCTTTCAATGTCACCTGTCAGTTACAAATTCATTACATTTTTAAAAGTCCTTTTGTTTGTTAGGCAGCTAAGAATTGTATACTCACAATAATATGTCCTCGTCTTGTATACTGCTTCCTTAATTTACAAGAATGCTCTGCATTCCATTTTAAATTCTGCTGTCTTATTTTGTTTTATTTCCCCCCTCATCTCCTTTCTCACTCTATTGGTGCACCTTATTCTTTCTGCTCCTAATAACATTGTTATATGGTCTGCATTTTACATGCATTCCTGGATATCTCCATGATTACCTTCAAACAACATTATTTTTGCTTCTAACCGCTCTCTGTGATCATTACCTTGCAATCTGTTTTCTTCCCCTAACCCTTACTTGTTTGCTCAGTAAATTTGATTAGTGATTGAGCCGTCTCCATGAACTTCCCACTCATTTGTACTCTCCCTTAAACACAGTCATCATCTTTGATATACACATCTCTACAAATGACATTGATTCTACCCCTTCTCTACTCACTGCCATCCTTCTGGGTGGGTCTCTATGCGAAATCCTAAGTAAAAAATCAACGTAATGTCAACATAGGTGTTCACCACCATGCCTTTTCATGCAACCCCACCTATTTATACCCCCTTTCTCTATTCTTTCCACTCCTCTGGAATGTCACCCCCCACTCATCAAGGCCAGCACATCAGTGAAGCACTTAACGACCAAACTTACTCATCACCTAATGGCCTGCAAAAAAAGCTTCTCCCACCCTTCCTATTCATGGCTCCAAATGAACCCAGCCCATCTCTTCTTGTTAGGCCCATTAAGTATGTTACTAATGTAAATATGAACATTAAAACTCAACGTGGTTGCTGGTCCATTTTGAATACATTGTCTACGTTAGTTATGTATGTTTGTTTGTCTTTCTGCCTCATCATGAGTTTTGTGGTAACCCTTAAATGCAGTAGTTACGTTATTACGGCCACATTTAAGGGTCTGCAAATCACAGGCTTGGCGGATTTACCCCAGCTCTGAGCGATTTTGCCGATTTTTGGCACTATTACCTACAGCGGTATGGGAAATTCCCGAATGGGCCCAATGGGGAATGGGGATTTCCCCGTTCCGCCAAACCCATGATCCGGCACTAATAGTGCCAGGGCGTTTGTCGGTTTGTCGGTAGGGCTAATAGCTCCAGCGGTAATACCGATGGGGCTGGCACCCAACTCATGACGAGGCCCAAAGTTGTCCCTAGTAGTCATCATGCATTTGTAAAGGAACACACACCAGGGACTCATGTCACGTATACTTCCTATGTAGGAAGGATAGCTTAGGGGCAACGTGCTCGTCTTGGTCCGATCCACGGGTCAGTGCTTAGAAAACTCTGGTAATAAGTGTGTTATAAATGACCTACCATATCGTATCATATGTATGTCATTTTTGTATAAAGCTACATCGAAGTGTGTGTAGATATATCAAGTCCTGCTTCTATTCAATCTCACTATTGGCCCCCTGGTATTGGAATGTCATCATTCTTAATGCTTAGCCCACATGCTAAGCAAGCAAGACCAAATTCTTGCTTTTTTGCACTGTATTTAAATCTCACCTACCTTCTTATTCTCACCTCTAAAATATTGATTTATATTGTGGGTTTACCTTGTATCATTATTTTTTAGCATCAAATGTCTGAGGTTGTTGTATCATTGTTTATTAGCATCAAGTGCCCAAGGTCATATGGTGTTCCAGCCAATGAGTGTGCTTAAACAGTGCACCTTTCTTCATGTTATCAGCCCAACTTTACAAGCCTCCATGTGCCAAAAGCTGCAGATGCCACTATTTTTCCTCCTGACATCCTTCCCCTTTACTGTTCCCCACTTGCCATTCCAAATTTTACTCCCCACTCCACGATCCCCCATCCTCATCAGCTCTTGGCTGGAGGTAAATCAGTAAAATGCCACCGGAAAATGTGTACTCTGCCGGTCCGGGAAAGTGCTGGTATATGGAAATATCAGCACTTTCTATCCAGACTAGCAGGGTGGAATGAGCCCCATTGTCCTTAAATATCTGTCCCCATCTGCTATGCCTAAGCGTCTAGAATGTTTTATGGAACTCATAGATTATCACATTACCAAGAAGAGACAAAAAACAGAGACAAAACACAAATCCCTTGTAAAGCAGTTATTATTAAATTGTAAAACAAATATATCTTAAACTGAATTTGAAATATCTATCACACAGATTCAAATGGTGGTCCACTTATCTCAGCAAAGAAAAACAGTGTGAGGGCTCTTGTGGTGGAAAATACTGTAAAAAACGTCATCCAAATTACTCTCCTGCAATGTGGGTCCACATATTTGAATACAACCTCTACATGAAAAGCTAAACAAAACAAATGCATTATTGCTGACCCAACTCATTTAAGTTTTAATTAGTGGTGGACACTACACCACAAAAAAACAACCCATAAGACACTAGTTTAAAAAATACATTTGACTGACTTTATGACATTATGTGTAATGTTCACCACACAATTAAACAAACTAGAGGCCTCTGGGCCTCATTATGAGTACCGCGGTAACCCTGCTGGTGCTACTGGCAGGTTGCTGCCGCACTCGTAAACTTTTACCAGTGCCTGACTTGCCGGTGCCACCGGGAGATTCCAAGTCTGGCAGCCCGGGAAGTCAGGCGCTGGTAAAATATAAGTCCACTTTCCCATAGAGTCGCATAGGACTCTATAGGTGTGGAGACACAGAAGCATCGGCGCCATTGCTAATGGTGCAGGTGCTTCTGTGGCCGCTCTCCCTCAGGGTCAGACCTATCTGGTACAGCGGCCATGGCAGGTAGACTCAGAGTTTGCCGATCTAGAAACAAGAGTGCTTGTGAGCTTACCGGCACCCTTGTTCTCAGACCAGCAATCTCCTAATGAGGCCCATTGTCTCTGTTAAAGTGAATGTCAACCGGGTGACTTCTTTCTGGCTACAAACTCTGGAAATCTGACCCACACCTAAGAACTAGGTTAGAAATCTCTGTGTGTAATTCCCAGTGGAGGAGATAATTAATTTTTAAGTCTCTAACTGCGCAAAAGGCTGTCCATTTTTATTGGTACATCTTTCCCATGTGATTAAAAAAAACTGGACGTTCCCCCTTCAGTACTTTATACTCTCCATGGAATTTCTGGGCCCTATCTTTTTATGCTCCTCCCATGAGCAATTTACTTCATATATTGTTTAGACTTCAAAGTGACAAGCTCAGATTCCTTTGGGAGCTAAGAATATGATTGCTCTCGATATAGTCACCTGTGTTGTATGGCTTGTCAGTTTCATAATGCTCCTGCAAGTTTTTATCACCATTATAGCCCTTGGGGGTTATTGTGGGCTTTAATAATAACATTACATATATTACATAAATGCCTCCATACAATGGACCCACATGCCTTCTTTCAGGGTTGGGCAGGAGTATGTTAAAACATAATCACATAATACCGCCTTGTTATGAATATTGACCTAAGCTCATTCGCATTACACAGAAAACCATGTTCATAATGTTCTGCTTTTCGAACGATGTTGCCGCCATTTTAAGAATCGTCCGCCATTTCGATTTCAACTCTTGTTTGTGTGTTCTAAAATGGTGGACTGTGTTTTCAACTTGCAGCCAAGCTTTCAACCTTGAGCTCTGTTAATGTTTAGGCTGACCGAGAGCAGACTGTTTGACCAATAGAAAGAAACCTTGTGACTCATATGAACTGCAATCCAAGTGTTGTCTCCGATCACAAGCCTCATCCTTATATAAAAAAAAGAGACAATGGAAAGTAAACTCAGAGCGTGTGGTCTGGCTGAACTGCATTGTAGCGATTATTGGAACAAGGCTTACCGTGGATCAGAGAAACAACAAGCATCATTGTATCTACATGGACATGCAAACTTGTTTAATTCCTTGTAAAATATTGTAATATTTGACATGTGAACTGGGCACAAACTCTAGCATGTGAATTATTAGCTTGGAGAAAGGCTGAACAATGTTTCAAAAATGGTATAAATATGTTTGTGTTTAGATGTCCAGCACTCTCACCCCTCACTGTGTCTGCTGGTACACAGTGCAAGGTGTTTGGGAGCCAGATAGCTATCGGTTTTGCTTTGACTGTACAGAAATAAAAGATACTTGTTGATTGGTGTTTTTCATTTGTGGTACTAAGCCTCGATATTTCTTTGGTCTTTCAGAGTAAACCTGTATATGTTCAACCATGTTGAATGATTATTCTAGTTTTATGTTATGACCAATATGGCATTATAAGGACTTTCAGTTCACCGCTGGCCTGGCTGGGCAGCCCCCTGGATGATCCCAATGTGCTGTGGTATTAGGGAGCTGATTTTAGGGCTGGGTCTGCCATTCATCTAGCCCTGAAAACAGTGAATGGTAATGTTGAGAAACCAGCATTACTTTATTGAACCTATGCCAGGCTTATTCAACTTCAACCCAAAAAAGTCAACTTTAGTGGTGGAGACATTGGGCTTCATTACGGGTCCAGCAGTAACTGTGCCGGTGCTACTGGCGGGTTGCTGCCAGACCCATAACGAATTACCGGCACCTGACTTCCCGGTGCCACCGGACTATTCCAAATCTGTCTGCCAGGAAGTCAGGCGCCGGCAATTTCATTAATCCCCATTCCCAAAGAGTCCTATCGGACTCCTGGGAATGAGGACATGGTAGCACCGGCACCATTGTTAAAGGTGCTGGTGCTTCCTAGACTGTTTTGCCTGCCATGACCGTTGTGCCCCCCAGCAACTAATGTCTCCAATTCTCTGTCCCAATCATGATGTGTTTGTCATGTGTTTACCGTGGTAGTGTCTGTGAATATGGGTGGCTGACTGATGCCATGTGATGTCCTTCTGTAGTACAATGACACATGTGCAGTACTTATTCCTGGTATGTGTGCTGACATGACAGTCGCATGGCCCATCAGTGAATGTGTAAGCCAGTTTTGTATGCCAATGTGTCCATTGACAGCATGGACAGGACCGGGGTGTGGGGAGCCTTGTCAGCAAATGCCATACATCTGTGGCATACAGCTCATAGGGTGGAATGCACAATTTCTGATACTTGCATGTCCTTCCATTCAGTGTTTCAGTGAACTTTGATGGGCATGTTTATTTGTGTTGGGAGGCACATTACTCAAAATGTCTTGCTCTGTCCATGTGCAGGTGAGGAAGCACCAGATGCAGAGGAGTAGGTGGAAGAAGAAGAGTTTGTGGTGCGTCAGACCACCAGCGAAGGATGTGGTGTTGCATGCCATGGGAACCCACTGTTGTTCCAGACCATCCTCAGTCATGCTGCTGACTCTTCAGACTCTTCGGACTGAGCTCACTGTGATGCTGAACCACATGTGCATGCCTCAAAAAGGGCGAAGGTGAGTGCCATGATGGGCAGATCAGATGGGGTTCATGACTCCGTGGAGGGCAGATGCTCAGGCATACAGAGAGGCCCTGAGGTGTGAGATGCAGGCCTTGAGGATTACAATCCATGAAGAACTCTCAGCCACAAGGACAGTGCTCCACTAGGAGATGGATGTCTTCAGGCAGACACTGTCTGACCAACTCAATGTATCACCAGTGAGTGTGCATACAGACTCTGCGTCCATTCATGACAAAGTGCATGGAGACCTCACCACCCTTACTGTGCTGGTGCATTCAACCACGTCACAACTGACCCTGGCCAATGAAGACCAGGCCATCAACCACAGGATGCTGGTCTACAGACCAGCCTCCTGGACCACCGTTGCAGTGAGATCAATGAGCCCATGAAGGGGATTTTCATTTATTCTTTTCATATTTTTGTATTGACATGTGCTTCCCCAAGATAGATTATTTTATTGTTTTTCTATGCACCTGGCTAGGATGGTGGCATGTGTTGTTTTTTGGCCCTTTCCAAAGTTGACTATCTTTGGTTTATTTCGTTTTTCTCCCTTGCAATGTGCTGTTGCCCTCTCAAAGGCATTATGAGTGCAGTTGTGGACATGCAGTCATACAATTGCTGTCAACTGCCATGGTTGCCTTGAGGTCAGCAGGATGGCTTGTGCAGGTTACAGTGGGTTGAGGGAATTTTGTCCCATATGTGCTGCATGCTTGATTGTCAACTAAGGCTGATAAAATGCTCTGTCCCATGTTGCAGCAGTGATCCTGAATCATTCCGTGACTGCACTCCATGGGAGGTACACCCTGTTCCCTTTCACATCCCTACTCCCCATGCCATCTGCCAGGCACTGGCTCTCCTTTTACGGATTTGGAGGTAAAGTTTAGGGTGGAGGTGATGAGGGAATCACATCATGCCAGCTTTGTCTGCAGCTAAGCATATGCACTGTCACTCATGTTGTCTCTGTATTGGTCACCATGGTCTTTCCATGCATGCCACATTTTTGCTGGCTGCTGGTGTAATCCTTGAATCGCAGTATATGTCTGTGCAGATGTGTGTCTGTCCATATGCAGGTGTGTGTATGTGCAGTTACACGTCTATGTGGGTGCATTGTTTTCGTAGATGGGCTTCCACAATTGACACATTTAATGGAGTGCTTGAGCAACACCTGTCAAACTTTAACCATTGGCAGTATTTCCAACATTCTGAATGTTAATACTAATTGACCGCATGCATTCCCTGTGCATCTATACTCTGTGTATGTTGGTTCTCCAACATTTGCCTCACTGACCGTGTTGATGTCTCCTTACTGCCAACATTCTGCTATCCGTGCCTCATGTTTCATACGGGACACTGTAGGTGTACTCACTGTCCACACTACTCTTTGACCTGTGCCATTGCCTACTCCACTCCCTTATCCACTCACATGACCTGCCCTGCCCTGTCACTATACCCCATGTTCCACACATGTCCATTGTCAAGTCTACTCATTCTCAGCTGCACAGCTTCATGACGTAGCCTCTGTTGACTCAGTTCTGGGCATTTGTGTATATTGACTCCACAGGACAGGTTTGTCACACTTGCTGCATGTACTGTTGTACAGAAAGATGCATGTGTACCCCAAACAGACTTCTCCTGTGTTGCCCAATCAGGTCACTTGTACATTATTTGGTACTGAATGTTCTCTACACCAGGATATTGCAAGGTTTTTTTTCTTTGCATTATTTGTTCATCTCATCACAATGTGGGCACATGCATGTGTTACTTTGTCCACTCCCCACAGCTTGTCTTCGTCTTGCGTTCCTGTGGGAGTTGCCACTGCACCCTGAGATCCATGCACACTTACTGGGAAGGTTTTATTCATAGTGCATGGTCTGTTGGAGGGTGAGTGGACATCTGCATGTTGTCCTGAGGTTCTTTTACAGTGATGTCCGAATGGGGGATGGTTGGGTGGTTTAGGGTATGGTTATGGGGTTGTAGGCACTTCTTTGTGGGGCTTTTATGTACATGGGTCTTTTTCTGCTGCACATGCCATGGAGGGGGTTGCTTGTAGTGTGTCTGATCTAGAGCAGCAGATTGATCTTTCACAAGTGCCTTTTCTTTGTCACTCTGCCCTTCTCCATCACTCAACACTCATGTTTGTCCTTCATGGCCCACTACATGTGGTCCTTTTCCATCTATGTGCCTTCCAGGCTGCATGACCAGTCTCATCCTTTCACCTATCCCTCTATATCTTTCTTTTTCCACTACACTGCTAGGCAATCGTCACTGTCCTGTCCCTCTCTTGACTCTTTCATCCTTCGACTCTGGGTGGTCCTTTTTTCCATGCAGCAGTTGTCATGGATGTCCATTATCTTTATGTTGCTGAAATGAATGTCTTTGCGATTTCCAAATGTTTATTTTCAGGTGGGATGCAGTGAATTCAAGCCAGGTGGGTATCCTGTGCAGTTAAGTGAAGGACACTTGTGTTGTGGTTGGTGGCAAGGAGTCTGGCACTGCATAGGGTTGTTTTTCTTTTGCTTGTATTGAGATGAGCGGGTCCAGCTTCATGGATGATTTGGACACATGGTGATGGCTGTCTGGTGTGTCTATGCATGCTGTTTTCTCAATACAATCAGTGTGGCACTGGTTGTGGGGTCATAGTTGTGAGGGAGGCTGTCACAGTAAGGCCTTTGTTGGTGGGTTGTGATGAGGGTGGCAGGCACAGCTGTTTGTGTACCGTGACACATGGTGATGGAAGTGATGGGGAGTGTTTCCTTGCACTTTTCACATGTGTCTTGCCTACTACGTGGCATCCCATTCATTGAGTTTTTACTAGTTATGTCTACCCACACAGGCAGTCCAATCTTGGTCCTTCTTCCCCTTCTGGGGGTGCTGTCCCAAGACAATGCAACACACAGAACAGCATTGCTGGCCATTTGGGGGATGCCATGTTCACCACAGACACCAAGCACATACCATTGGCCAGGGGTTGTTGTTTGGCATGGTGAACATGCACCGTGCACATTACACTGGCAGATTTTAGAATGCTCCAAATATGCCTCAACAATGGTATTGTCGTATCCATTTTTACACAGTTTCATAAGGTGAGAGTATACAAATTCAAGTGATGAAACTTAATTAAAATGTACAATGGCGGAAGAAAGTTCAGGACCCTCAAGTTGCTCTACAAATGCAATATCGTCAGAGCTAATACACTGCAAAGGGATTATGCAGTGGAACAGCTGAAGTATGGCAGAACGATTTAAACATTGAAGGTCAGTCAAACAAAATAGGGCCTCATGATAAATTTTCCTCTCCGGAAATAAGGGTGTTGTTTTCGGACCAGCAAACTACGTGTTTGCTTACCAAGACTGTTGTGCCCCACAGGTCTGTCCCTGCTGGGCGCAGTGTTCACCGTAAGCAAAACTGTCATGGAAGAACCGGTACTGTTAGTAACGGAGCTGGTGCTTCCGTCTCCCGAATCCCATCGAGTTCTATGTTTGCTTGTTTGTTTTGTTTGTTTCATTATTTACAATGTGCAAGCATACCCTAGGGTAACAGGGTGCAGCAGTTACATGAATATGCAAGGATTAGTTACAACAGCGTTATTATTTACAAACAGGTATTAAATACAAGGTATATACAGAGTAAGTCCTATTGCAGAAGAGCAAAATATAATGATACATATAATTTGCTTACATCAGCAATATATACAGGTGGAAGTGATAATAAGGTGAGTGAGTAAAGAGGTTCAGTGTGGTGGAGGGGGGTTCAGGATGCTTGGCTCCATAGTTTAGTGATCATTCATCTCAGCCACATGATGGTGTTGGTCCTGAAGTTTTGATAGGGGAGGTAAATTCTCAGTGTGGGAGGTAGGGAGTTCCAAAATGTGGCTGCTTTCACCGGTAAGCTATTACCACTGATGGTGGAACGATTGAAGTTAGGGATAGAAAGGCAGTCTTTGTAGGCTGTTCTGGAGGGTCTCAGGGAGGTCTGCCTGTGGAATCTGTTGACCAAGTAGATAGGCGCAGCATTGTTGAGGGATTTGTGTTTGAGTGACAAGGTTTTCAGGAGTATTTTGGCATTAGTAGGGAGCCAATTGTTCTGTCGGCTGCTCTCAGAGATGTGGTCTCTTTTAGCGGTGCCTAATGCCGTTCTAAGGGCATTATTTTGTAGGGTTTGGATTTTTCTAATGGTGGCTTTGGTGGACCCTATATAGAGGGCGTTGCAATAGTCTAGGCGAGATAGGATGAGGGCTCTGGCCAAGGTCGTGCAACTAGTATCGGATAGAAATGGCTTGGCTATGCGGATTAATTTGCACATGCAGGCGGTGGAGGATGCTAGAGAATTAACCTGTTTGGCAAAAGAGAGGTTTGCTTCTAGGTAGAAGCCCAGCGTTTTTACCTCTTGTCCTTCTTTGATGCTATTGCCATCGATAATGAATGAGGAGTAGTAAGGTCCTATTTTTTTTAGGCTAGAGGTGGTGCCCAGGATGATGAGTTTGGTGTTATCATCATTCAGGCATAGACCATGTGTGGCCATCCATGCCTGGATGATGAATGTACACTCTATTCACCAAGGCCAAATCAGTTTCATAATCCCCAGAAAGTGGGAGGAGGATCTGGGTATCATCTGCATAATTAATGTAGGTGATACCGAGATGATCCATATCATCAAAAAGGGGCTTGGTAAAAATGTTGTACAATGTGGGTGGGACAAAAGAACCCTGGGGCACACCACACGTGATTGGTATGGGGTCGGCAGCTACTGTGGGCGAGAAGACCCTCACGGTTCTACCATTTAGGAAGGATCTAATCCAGGTAATTGCTTCATCAGAAAAGTGGGCAGCTGTGTTAAGGTGGTTGCATAGAATAGTATGGTCGACCAGGTCGAATGCCGCCGATAGGTCTAGGAGGAGGAGAAGGATGGAAACCTGATTGTCTGGCTCCTAACAGGTTGTGTACTTCCAAGTATTTCTGAATTTGTACATAAGCAACCTTATCCAGAATTTTTAGGAGAACACGTACTGTTGTGATTGGTCTGTAGTTGGTTGGAGTGGATGGGTCGAGAGTAGGTTTTTTTAAGAGTGGAAGTACCCAGGATTGTTTAAGATTAGTGGGGATGATGCCAGTGGAAAAGGACGCATTGATGAGCTTCGTGATGAAAGGAGCGAGGTCTCTGGCCGCATCCTTGATGAGTTGTGCAGGGCAGAGATCGCCCTGACAGTTAGACGGTTTCAGTGACAGAATGATTCTTTCCACTTCAAGAATGGAGACTTTAGTGAAGTTAAATCGGGTAGACTCATTAGCCGTGATACTCTCAGTTATTTTAGATGGGATAGGGTCGTTTAGGTGACTCTATGGGAATGGGGATTAACAAATGCACCTGGCTTCCCAGCCGCCGGACTAGTAATGAGCCTTTGGCACCGCGAAGTCTGTAGCCGGTACATTTTTACAGGTCCGGCAGCAACCCACCAGTAGCACTGGCAGGGTTACTGCTGGACCTGTAATGAGGCCCATAGATTTTGTATCTTTAATTAATAGGAACTACTACCACTACTTTCATCCCTCATACTTTGTTGTCCTGACAACGTAGGCAAATGTATATTATAAATGGTTGTGTTCTCTGTCTGCTTAGATTCAGTATAAGTAGAGACATTTACCCTCATGTGTAAAAGAATAATACTATCAGGCAGGTGAGGACCACTACCAGTAAACACACTGAGATTTGAACCTCGAACAAAATTGGAGTCAGGCCCACCCTGTAAAGTGTACAGGGGCCCCTGTTAAAGACAGGCAAGTGTTAGTCAAGGAATTAGACTTTGAGGGGGCACCTTACTTTGTATGCTTGCAGGCTCATTCTCGTGATCAATTGTGCCAACCCATCCAAACGGAAACATCCATGTCGTCAACTTCCCCTCTACCAGGGTTTGATATAGTCACAGAAGAGTGACTGTGCGGGTGAACTAGATGATGAACTATTGAGGCTTCCAATGTTTTTACCAAAAAAGGATAAAAATCCTCTAACAGCAACTTTGTTGAACCACATCATAAAATCCTGCCTCATTAATAATCAGGTCACTAGCCAATGTACAGCAGCAATCTATCCATTAACCTTCTTCTTTTATCTTTCAACCTTCTTGCTAGGGCAAACATGACTATCAATACGATTCTAGGCAAAAGTTAAATAAAAACTGGATTTCTTATGTTTTTTTCGGATATATGTTTTTGTATTGTTATCTTTAGATGATGGAATTAACTCTGGCAAAAGTTTTGAGTCACCTATTATGATGCCACCTCCAGGACTATCAACAAAAATGGACTTATCAAGAGCAGGATTACGTTTATTATGATGATCTGAAAGCTGCTTCGTAGTGCAAACCACTTCACTAACACCAGTTAATGACCCAATGCCAGAGTTATTTCTGACATGAGTGCATATAACGACATCTAACACAGCCAACATTCCTTTGCGAGCATCAGTTGGTTCAGGCAGGCAGTCGATCCAAAGACTAGGGTTGCACACACTATTGCTAAGTGGATTTTTACAGCAAGATGCTTGAGGATGGCATTAAGTTAACTGGTATGAGACAGAACTGTGCATTGTAAGTCTTCACAAGCATTGACCAGTGTCGTAAGTAAATGGTCAAATGCTTGTGTTGTAAAGTGGGAGTTAAACTCTCATTAGAAGAGCCATCCACCTCTGACAACATAGTGATATTAAGATACGGAATTTGAGACTCTAGTTCATTATTCAAAGTAGTTGGACTGAAACGAGGCAGGGATTGCTGTAAGGCTTTTATCATGCCCTAGCAACCCTACGTACATCAAAATCTTGTGTTTCTACCTCTCCTGGTGCCATATGTAATATAAAGTTCTACCCTTCTCTCAGTTCTTATTCAAATGCAGACCTTGGGCAATGGCAACAATTTTCCCAGGACTATCTTCGGTGTTGGGCTGAACAGTGATTGTAGTAATGATGTTCTCAGGGTGAAGCAGCTGAACGATACTGTGCACTTTATTGCTGCCTAAACAGGCCATTTTGAATATAATACACTACCCCAAATCGGGTATGTTATAGTTTGTCAGTTCCCCCGTAGCCTGGAAATACTTTGTATTTTTGGGATTTATAGCAGGCAAAATATGCTTTTGAGGAACAACAGTAGGCACTTTGATCATCTTTGGGGGACAACACCTAGAATGCTGCAAATTCTATTCACAATGCAGATCAGGATTAACAGTGTTCTCACCTTGAAGACAATCATCTAAGTCCAAGACATGTACAATTTCATCGAGATTCAGCAGCATATCAGCAGCTACAGAGTCCTTTGTTGGCCATGGCACATCAGATGATGACGTGACATTGATGCGCTTTGCCAGCTCCACTCGTGTTGCACGGGGTGCTATTGTGATGCTAAACTCAATGCATTAGACTTTGAGGGGACTTTTAGTACTGGCAGACTGATTCAGGTTTTCTGACATTCGCACCTCCTTGAATGCTTTGACCTCGGCGTCCTTGTGCTCACCGAGACATGGTTCAATGCCAGCTCTGTCACTGCATTCGACACTCTGCTTCCTGAGGGTTACAAGATCCTCTTCAAGTCAAGGCCCAACCAGCCAGAAGGTGGAGTGGCCCCTGTCTTCCCTCAATGGATCCCTGTCTATATCATACCTATCCAATCATACTCCTCATTTGAATGTCTTGACTGCAAGCTTTACATTTATCCTACACTTTCTGTCACCCCTGTTTATATCTACAGGACCCCATGGCCTGTTTCCATCTTCCTTTCCGAATGGGCCGACCTCACTTCTTCTTGACTTCTACCTCTAAGCTTTTCCTCTATGGAGACTTCAATATCCATCTTGATTCAGCTGATGCAACCTTACCCTTACGCAACCTCTGTGACTCTTTCTCCCTCACCGATATTCCCTCTGGCCCCACTCACTCAGCCAGGCACACTCTGGATGCGCTCCTCTCTGCTGACCTCTCTCTTTCTAGCCCTCTCAGTACACCTCTTTCTTTGTCTGACCATTATCTCCTCTCTTCTCATCTGGAGCTCCTGGATTCCCCAGCTAAGCATCTGCCCATACTGCCAACCTCCTTCTCCATCATTTGACTGATGAAGCAAGTGTCAGTAGCCGCCTTTGTCACCTCCTTTATTCCCCCGACCCCTGGTATTGATTCTCACTCTGACTCAGCCCTTGTTAACCTTCACCTCTCCATCTCCAACACACCTGACATCCTTGCCCCTGCCATGAGGATTCACATGAAGCCTGCCTCCAAGTGCAATAGTTGGTATGAATCTGACCTTGCATTGCTGAAAAGCAAGTCATTGTTTCAGAATATAAGTTGTTGGATTCACGCACATTCTCTGACAAACTGGACGGTCACCTTCTCCAAAGGCATTACAGACTTTCCATCCAGTCTATGATGTGTGCCCACATCCAGGCCCACGTCTGTGGGTCCACCAATACCGTGTCTGAACTTTTCAAAATCTTTTAAGAAACTTGCAAATCCTACTGCAGTCTCTACCTCTCCTCTTCCGTCCCAGGCCCTCTGCATGGCCTTGGCCTTTCACTTGTCACCAAAAACTCAGGACATCCTGTCCTCACTCTCCCCTTCTCCCCTCCCTCCTCCACCTGCACCTTTGCCACCCTTAGCCCCTCTCTCTCCATCCCTCCTACTCTCTTCCTTCTCTCCCATAGCACCTGATGTGGTCACTAAGACTGTTGGCTCTATGAAAGTCTGCTCCAAACAGGTGCTTCGCTGCTCCTTTAGAATTATGGACAATATTGCTGCCTTCGCTGCCTCTTAAGCAGCGTTCTGCAATCACTCTTGTGCCACCAACTCGTTCCCATCACCTCTTAAGCACTCCCTTGTGCACAGCCTCCTAAAAAAGTTTTCCGCAGACCCTATCTGTCTGCCGAACTGCAGCCCCATCTCCACTACCCCCTTCTTGGGCAAATGTTTGGAGATGGTGGCCACCTCCCAACTGATTTGTCACACTTCAGAGCAGCCAGAGGCACAGAAACTGCTCTCCTGAACACCCGTGAAGACTTGTTCTCAAACCTTGACTCCAACTCTCTCTCTGTTCTCATCCTCCTTGATTTGTCCTCTGCCTTCGTCATGGTCAATAATGCCACCCTCCTTAACCAACTCCATGATGCACTGGGTATCACAAACTGGGCGCTGGCTTGGCTGACCTCTTTTCTTTTAAATTGGCCCTCCCAGGTTCAAATGGGCCCCTTTTTTCCCTCTACCCATTCTCTACCTGCGGCATCCATCAAGGGTCTATCCTATCACTGTGGCTTTTTAACATTTACCTTGCTCCCCCTGCCCACCTGATCTCCACCTTCTCTCCTCACTTCCAGTATTATGCAGATGACATTTAGCTCTCCTTTAAGCTTCCATCCTCTACCTCCTCTCCTCCCTCTCTCATTCCCAATTGACCACTATTCAGGCATGGTGTGCTGCTAATGATGTCTGTCTTAATGCCAGTAAGATAGATATTCTTCTCATTGGTACTCCCCCCTCTTCTTTCACCCTACTCGCTTGCCCCCGTGCTTGGGCCCCATCCTTTCACCCACCTGTGAGGCAAAAAACCTGGAGGTTATCTTCGACTCCTCTCTCTACTTCTCACCTCATATTGCTGACTTTGCCAAGAAGGATCACTTTTGGCTAACCTCCTCAGAGGCATTCTCCCTTTCCAGAGCTCTGGTTCTCTCCAGGCTGGACAAACAGCCTCTTCCTTAATCTGCCTCTTTCCTCCCTTCGCTCTCTTCAAATAATCCAGAATAGGACTGCAAGACTTAAGGACTGGCTCCCAGTGTATGCAAGGATCAAATTCAGACTCTCTGCATCATCCACAAGGCTCTCTGGGGCCTGGGACCATGCTGCATTCAACTTTCTTTCACTAGATACCTTCCTGCTAGAGTCCTTTGGTCCGCTATCTCTAACTCTCTGCAGGTCAGTCACTTCTCCAAGTAGAGAGTGGGGGCCAGATTGAGAGGTAGTTTTCTTTCTTCGGCGGGAGCCTCCCTCTAGAACAGCCTTCACGCCCCTCTCAGACTTGAGCCAGATCTCCTTAGGTTCAGTAAGCACCTCAAGACCTTCCTCTTGTCCGCCTCCTTCCCTCGCCCCTTTCCTTGCTATTGTCACCACGCTGTTACGACTGTCTTCCTGGTCCCGTCTCAGTCATACAGGGACCAGGCCCACCCTCAACCAATCTGCCTCAGCACCCTGCACTTGCCTACTTGCACCCTTCCCTGATCAGACTACTGATTTGGGCCCACACCTCGCCCCAAGCACTTACCCTCCAGGACTCACCTAGCACTTGCCCCAGTCCCTTCCTAGCACTTCGCCAGCATCTACCGCCCTCCCCTCCCGCATCCTCCATCCATGACCTCCCCTTGCCTGACCCCTCCTCCCCCCACCCCTGGACTTCCTGTTGATGCACTTTCACTATCCGAATATCAGAAGGCCTAGTGGGACCATTTTTTGTTGTTTATCCTCCTCTCTTCCCTCCCCCTTAGTCTTTTGGCACCTGGAAACACTCTCTGCTGTATAGGCAACATACAAATGCTCAATAAATAACATAATATAACTGCAGATGTTACTGATGGGTGATTCCAAGGGATCCCGGTCCCTTCAGTCACCACAGAGGATTCTGCACTGGGAGTGATTCTCAGTGCCAAAATACAGGTAAGGCCGAGCAGTTTCACACAATAGTAAGACAATCTAAGGGCTTTTGGGATTGACTGAACACTTCTGTGACACATGGCCACGCAGACTTGGAAAGCGCACATTGCAGCAATGGTCTGATTTTTCTGTTAGCGCAAATAACAGTTTGAATTCTGTGGGTGCATCTGCAATTGATTTGGTGCACATTTTGCAAACACGTTTACAGAAAATCTACGTTCATGTGTTCTCAAATATAACCATTTTCAGAAAAAGGAACTTTTAAAATCTAGTGTTAACATATAACTGAATGCAAAACGCAATTCCTATTTACAGGAATGGTAAGCAATGGAGAAGAAAACCATTATAAAATATGAGTATTTTGGTTAAAAAATAATGATGGATTTTGTTCGTGAAAGTAACATCAATATGCTGACAGTATGCAGCACCGTTGCCACCAAAGCAGAACCATTAATTAGATTATAGACTAAACAATGTGGACAGCGTGTTGATCATTGGCAATAAAACAGACAATATGCAGGAACACTGTCTTAACTTTGGTAAATGTGTGGTCCGTGTCAATGCAAGTCATTCTTTCCATGTCTATGTCGTTTCGTATCATCTAAGTCTATAGCAAAATCGACAATATATACACACTGCAAGTTTCAGAACTTTTCTCCAAAACAACTCTTGCAAGTGAGCACGATCTGCGACAGCAGTGTAGAGCGAAGGACAACGAGTTACAATCTGCAGGAGCAATGTCGAACACTGAACACTGACGGTCTGCATTCTTCTGAGGACGATGCATTGAATTCCATTAAACTGGATAAGTTTAGCACCCGTTTTACATATTTGCAAACCGGAACATTAAGAATCTTATTGTGGCAAATTTGGACAAATAACATTGCGGACTGTGACATCAGTTTGCTAACACAGTGACGGTGGACTTTGCCTTTGAGCCATGCGTATTTCACTATTGAACTGATTTCACCCCTTTAGAGTCTTCCTATGAATTAGTATTGTGATCAGTGGCATTAGCTTGTCATCAGAGTTACAGTGAGCCTTGCTTGTGATTCGTGTGACATCCGTTTGTTAACCCAGTGACTGTGTGTTTAGCCTTTGAGCCATATGCATTCAAGTATTTATGTTTTTACCAACTTGGAGTCTACCTACTAAATAGTATTATGGTCAGCGGTGTTAGTTCATTATCATGGTGACAGTGAACCTCGCCTTTTAGCCGTGTGTATCTCGCTATCGAATTTGTCTTTACCAACTTGGATCCTATTATAGAAGTATCTACAGTGTTTGGGATATTTGCTTCTGGGCTGCTTGCATTCCGTGTTTGTAGTCCTAAGCCTTTCACCCAATTTTTATCAGGGTACATTTAGAAGCCCAGCTCTTGAGATTTTTACTCTGTCTTGAGATTTCGACTATCTTAAAGGCGTGTACAGGGGCGTTACACATGACTTAGCATATCATATCATATGGGTAAAAGAAAAACACAGTTTCTACGAGCTTTTAGCCAAGACAAAACAACGAACAGCTAATGCTGGCGTATCATTGGTTGACTAGAGTGGTTTATTGGATGAATATCTAAAAGATTGAGGAGTGCATTCTTAGAGTTGGAGAAGATATTGAAAAAAAGTCCTCTGTGTAACAACTCTATGCTAATCTTGACCAACATGAAAAGGTCATTTTTTTTTTCAATCGGCCTGGCCATCAGCGAGGAGAAATGTGCACTGTAATTTACTTATTGGGGTATGCGGCATGGCCGAAGTGGTAGATTTGAATGGGAAAATATTTTCTGCTTGCAGTTACAGCCAAAAGTGGTGGACTAAACTACAACAAACTTTCATTACGAGCATTAGCAAGGACCTGCAGGCATGTTTTTGGGAACGTGTCTTGTATTTTATTTTTCCAAAGTGTAAGAATGTAACTAGAAAAACTAATGATATACATTTGGTGTCTGGGTAGTGAGCCTGGCCCTCTGCAAACACAAATGGGTACTCTTATTTGCTAATTGGGGAATGCAGCATGGCCAAAGTCTATGTCCCATGTATTTGGAGACTGGCCATGGCTGCGAGCCATATGTACTGGTCATTGGTTGCATTATTATGGTATACAGGAGAAATGTGAAAGGGGAAATGACAAGATTGAGGTGCGCTCCAACTTGCTTGTAATGTAAGTTGTCCACTGTTGCATATACTACACAAGAGGTAACCCAAACCGCCTCCAAAGTTTACAAACATAGAAATGGTGTGTAGTACTACTGCGCAAAGGATATAAAGTTCAAAGTATCAGGTCGCCAAGTCATTCAGTATTCGAAAACACAGTCATCCAGATTTGTGAATGTAGTTTTTAATTGTGTTTGCAGCCGACACGTTTTTTGACCCAATGGGTCGTCCTCAAGGCAAGAGATAAAAGGGATAAGTCCCTCTACAGAACAGTATTTGTATATATCCAGGAATACAAACATGTGTCTCCTAGACAGATACCTAATGGGTATGCTGTCTGTGCCCCACCTGTATGAAGATTATGTCTTTCAGTAGGGTTCGGCGGGATATTTCAACGGCCAAAAATTATAAGGTATCAAGAGCTGAGGGATAGTATATATGGGATTAATGCCCAAGAACAGCAGGAACGCGGGTTCCCTGGCGCTTCTACAGAAGTGTCTAATTGATATAGTGGACACTGAACTAGGATGCATGGTAGGTGCAGTTAATAATAGGGGTGGTT
Organism: Ambystoma mexicanum; assembly: GCF_040938575.1. Taxonomy (NCBI): domain Eukaryota; kingdom Metazoa; phylum Chordata; class Amphibia; order Caudata; family Ambystomatidae; genus Ambystoma; species Ambystoma mexicanum. The sequence continues at coordinate 538,146,366 of NC_090937.1, forward strand.
TGGTACGGCTGGGGTCATGGTGGAGCCTTATACCATAGGCAATTGAGCGATGATTTCCATCCCCAGCATGCACTGCTGATAACAACAGACATAAGAATATGTTGCAAAATATGTTTCTTAAAGGAACTTTATAGTTCTTTTATATTTGTGAAAATAGGAATTATTAATAACTTGTATACAGTGATGTAATACCATGAAACATGTTCACTTATACAAATCTATTAAGTTGACAGAAAATACTTTTTTTAAAGGGATGGTATGGTTAGGATGCATACCACCCTTGGGACTCCTCTGCTCCAATAGTTACCCAGTGGAGTCCCACCTTGGCATACCCTGGTATTTCCCTACTGGGTTCTCATGAGCACTTGCCCTTCCATACTGTCCTTTCTAGTTATGCACTTCTCTTACTGCACAATGCTTATGTGCATTTATAGAAACATTGTGTACACTTTTTTGGGATAAGTACAGGAAATTTAGATGGAAAAGATTTGTAAAAGATTAAGTGGCAGGTGTTGTGTGGAAGCTTAATATGGTCGAAGGGTTCACTCTTTGCCTTCTGCAGGCTGCCATGAAAAGGGAAGAGGGGCTCTGTACGGCACTTTGCCTTCCCTTTCCATGGTGGCCATCTTGGGAAGGATTTTCCTTCTTACAGCGGGACACCGCACGCAATCTGTTGTAGGAAGGAAAATCCTGTTTTTAGCACCCCGGTTACTGCTTTGGCAAACCAGGGTGCTAATGGCCTTCATCCCTCTTTGCAGGGGCTGGAATGATGGGATAACGGTCCAACGCCCTCGTTTCGCTTGGACCGATAACTTGGGCTGCTGGGACGTTATCCCCCGTTCCAGTCCCTGGAATGGGGGATGAATGCCACATTATTCCATTAGCATAACACAAAATGCTAATGGGAATGTTGGAAAATCTTATTGAGTATGTGTACTTTACAGAGAAATGTAAAGTAGATGGAGTCTATAAGATTATTTTTTTAGTATTTATTTTTAACTGTGAAAGGTGGTTTCTAAAGAAACCTTTTTTATTGTTTTTTTGCAGGAGAGGTTAGAAAGTAAGGTGGGGAGGGAAATGAGGGAAGAGGCAACAAGCACAAATATGGAGGGGCAGGTGGAGAGGGGAAAATGTTGCGTGTGTGTACCATCTAAGATAGGGGGCAGTGTTTCTCATGCTGCTTGATTACAGCTTGAAAAGCACTTCAAAATTGATGCCCCTTGCAGAGTGGTGTGTTGCCGTATATAAAGAGGACTGTTGTCTTCGAAAGATATGGATCAACAGCCTCTATTATTGCTTGCAAGGCAGCTGGTGAAATTTTGTGCCTGCAGACGTAGGCTGTGTGGTTACAGTATTGGTTGAGGAAGATGAGGTGGAGGAAGACAGCCTACTACTTGCTAAGAAAGGAACCTTTCTGAGAGCATTGCAGTGTTTGAATTGGGTGTGGTGGCACGTGGAGGTGGTCCCGTAGGAGTATTGTCCAGGTAGTCCGCGACTGAGTACAACTTTGCACTCACTTTGGTAGCTTTAGCCTTTGATACATTCCCAACAGTGATAAAGTGATAAACAGTGATAAAGAACTGCCACACCCATTATTCTCTCTGTGTGCTAGAAGTAGTCACTTCCTCAACCTCATCTTCTTGGTCCTCTTCATTGTCTTTGGAAGTACTGAGCTTTCTTGTTGTGTAGGTCCTCCAACTGATGGTGGTGGTGGTGGCTCTAAGGCAGGAGGGATGGTGATAGCTGATGCCATTTTTAAAATGAATAGCAGTTTTGCAAATATTATTCCAAGTATGTGCTCTGTACTAGATTGCCAATGGATAATGAGTAAGAATAGGTGTAGGAGCTGTGCTAGGGTACATTTTGAGCTTCAAGGTTTCTAGTTCAGTTTAAAAATGCAGTTCCAACACTGTTTATGTAGCACAGACCCATTTGCGCAGTGCAGACATGTCCGCGAACATGTCATCATGTTGCACGCGCACGTGGTCACGTGAGACTGTCCGGAAAGTCTGTGATGAATGCATAAACAGTGGAAAAAGTTGCAAAAAGTGTAAAGAAGTGTTAAAAATGATGCTAGAAGGTGGAAAATGATAGAGTTTTAAGGTCAAACGTTGTAAATTGGACAAACGTGTTGCTATATTAGGGTAAGAATGATTTGAGTACGTTTTTGGTAATTATCATGCACTGGTAAAACCCCATGAAATTCATTGAAAAAAACTTAGTTAAAGGGATTTTGTGGTTAAGTTGCACTAATAAAAACCTATGAAATTCAATGAAAAAATGTTGTTAAAGGGAAGTTATGGTTACAAGTAAAACTGAAAAACCTCAGAAATTCACCAGTTATGTTAAGCTATCCAACCATAACTCGCGCCACCACAATGCACTGCTAAAACTAACACTTGGCATGTCCCAGCTCAATCTCCACACTGAATCTGTTGGTTGTCTTCATGACCATCAGTCTGGCTTCAGATCTGCAAGAAGCACGGAAACTGATCTCCTGAACATCCGTGAAGACCTGCTCTCCAACCTTGATTCTAACACCCCCTGTGTCCTCATCTTACTTGACCTCTCCCCTGCCTTTGCATTGGTCAACCATGCCATCCTGCTCAAATGGCTCTGTGATAACTTGGGTATCACCTGTCAGGCCCTGGCCTGGCTGACTTCTTTCCACTCTGACCGACCCTCCCAGGTCCAACTTGGGTCCTTCCTCTCCGCTACCTTTTTCTCTACCTGTGGTGTCCCACAGGGGTCTAACCTCTCTCCCTGGCTGTTCAACCAATACCTTGCACTTCTTGCCCACCGCATTGCCGCTCTCAGCCCCAACTTTCAGTGCTATGCGGATGACACTCAGCTCATTTTCAGGCTACCTTCAGCCACCTCTTCTCCGTCCCTCATCACTGACTGTCTGGCTGCTAAACAGGAGTGATGTGCTGCCAATGACCTCTGCCTTAATGCCAGTAAGACTGAGATTCTCCTCATTGGCACACCCGCTCTCTCCTTTCCTATCGCTCTCTGGCCGGCCTCTCTTGGCCCTCTTCCTGCTCCCACCTGCAAGGTTAAAAACGTCAGGGTCATCTTCAACTCCACAGTCTCCTTCTCTCCTCACATCTCTGACGTCTCTAAGAAGTCTCCCTACCAGCTGCACCTCCTCAGAGTATTCATCCTTTCCTCTCCTTCCCCCAGAAGCTCACTGTCTCCAAAGCTCTGGTTCTCTCTAGGCTGGACTATTGTAAGGACTATTGTAACAGCCTCTATCTAAATCTGCATGCCTCTACTCTCCGCCCTCTGCAAATCATCCAAAACAGGAATGCAAGACTTGTCCTTGGCCTCAAGCCCAGGGATTGTATCTCCACAGGACTGAAAACTCTGCACTGGCTCCCAGAGGGTATGAGGATTAAGTTAAAAACTCATTGCATTGTCCATAAGGCCTTCTGGGGCCTGGGGCCTCAATACCTTCAACTTTCTTTTCCTAAATACCTTTTTCTCGATCTCTTCGCTCATCTGAATCCAACTCCCTCAGGTCAGTCGATTCTCCAAGCAACCAGTTGGTGGTAGATATCTTTCTTTGGCTGGGGCCTCCCTCTCAAACAGCCTCCCTGCCTCCCTGAAACTTGAGGAGAACCATCTCCGGTTTTGGAAGCACATCAAAACCTTTCTCTTTGCTTCTGTTTTTTATCTCCTCCTCTCTCCTGCTGACCTCCTGGTTGAAACTGAAACTGCACTGGTTACCTGGCACCCTCTAATCTCAGGCCCAGGTCCCTTCCCCACCAGTCGCACACACCCGCACTGCCTGCCAGGCAACCCACGCACTCAGAGACTGTTTCCGTATCCATACTACCAGCACTTGACACCTGATGTCTTCACTTTCCTTGCACTTGCCACCTGCTGGCCGCTACTTTTACTTATTATTAGTCTATTCCCATGTACTGCACTGTCCCTTCCCCTCCCCAACGCACTTTTCCCCATCCCCATCCCATGCACTTGTGCAATCTGAATGACACCTGGCCTAGTAGGATCGTTGTCTGTCTTCCCTTTGTTCCCCCTCCATTGCTTCGCCGCACCTTGATACACTTGTGTATAGGTGCATTATAAATGCCATGTCATATCATATCATATCACCCATACATCAAAGATGACATCACAAATGTCAGCTTACCATAACTGGCGATTTTCAGAGGTTTTTCGGTTTTACTTGAAACCATAGTCCCTTTAACAATGTTTTTTCATTGAATTTCATGGTTTTTATTAGTGCAACTTAACCATAACATCCTTTTAACAAAGTTGTTTCAGTCAATTACATGGCCGTGGTAGCCATGTAGTTATGGTTAAGTTGGTGTTTCCATAGGAAGAGCACATTTTGGGCGGCTTATAACTTCGCTCCCCCTGGACGAATCCTCACCAAACTTTGCAAAAAAAGTATATGGCCCACCCTTGCAAAGTTTGGTGAGGATTCGTCCAGGGGGGGAAAAGTTATAGGGGGGTCCCAAAACTTTTTTTTTCCCATAGACTGAATGGGAAAAATCTTTGCGCACGGCTACAGCCCGAATCGCTGGACGGATTTACACCAAATTTGCGGCAGGAGCGGCGGCCTGGTCCCGAAAGCGTGCTTTTGCAAATTTGGTGTAAATCCGTCCAGTATTTCTTTTAAAAATGACCAAAATGTAAGGCAAAAAAATTAGTGATATCTGTGTTCGCTTCGCGGACGGACTTCCCTGTTCGCTCCGCGGACAGCACCCCGATTGGCCCAGAGGTCTGCGTCATGTCCGCGGATATGCAATGTGTTCGCTGATTGGACGGCGAGAAGCGTGGAGCGCATCAGATTTTCTGTGGCGCCCGCCATCTTGTATTCGCCGTCGACCGCGTACAGCGCGGTGAAACGTGGATAAAAAATTGTATTTAGTGCCCTGTGTTGGTGTGTAAGAGTGTTTGGGGACAGTGGGGGAGTATTAGATAGGTTCAATGTTTTGTTTTTTTATGTGCTAGACGTTTTTGTTGTGTTCGATTTGTCTGCGGAGAATCCGGCTGTTCTGACATTTTGTAAATAAACTAAATGGTGGGGTGTTTAGAGGATGGAGTATGTGTCATTTTTGTTCGCAAGGAAGGTAAAAATGAGCTATGAACACTCGCGGTGTACTTAATTGTTTGTAAATACACAAACTTGGGGTGTCCTCAGGACGCTGTGCGTATTGTAATCTGTCTAGTTGAATGTGTTCGAAGAACACTCGCGGTGTACCGAAATGGTTGCAATTACACAAAATGGGGGTGTTCTGAGAACGTTGTTTGTATTGTTCGTTGTCAGGGTGAAAGTGTTTTAAGACCACTCCTTTTGTCCGCTAATAGTACAATTTCCTATGGGGCGTCAACCGACTTTTTGTCCACTAAAGAAACGATAAATCCGGCTGGTGTGAGCCGACATTATGTGATAATCCTATGACTGGTGCTATTGACCTGGCTGAATTGCTTTTGCGACACTAAGTCATATCTCCCGCCCCTAAGCCTGATATTATCAAAGCATTCATATTCCCCGCCTCTCTCCGTGATGTTACAGGGTGCATCACCAAACGCGCCCAGTCCTCTCCAGTCCTAAGTGACTTTACACAGAACCCGGAAGACAACACATATTATGTCACAACACAGCGCGCCACAATTCCAAATATGAAACAGTGATTTAAAAGCAAACAGCAAGATTGTAAATTTTGTAAAGTACATTTATTTGACATCAAATGTTTAGAGAATATTCAGCAATTTGCATTTGTCTTTGTTGTCGATCCGCAAAAGTTCATGTTGAGGCACGCGATGTTCCTTTGCGGTACAGAGAGTGTTAGATCAGGTTACAACTCAGTGCGCCACAATTCGGAATATGAAACTGTGGTTTAAAAGTAAACAGCAGGATTGTACATTTGGTAAAGTACATTTATTTCACATGAAATGTTTAGTGAATATTTAGCGATTTGCTAGTGTCTCTGCTGTCGATCAGCAAAAGTTTATTTGGAGCCACGCGTTGTTCCTTTGCGGAAGATAGGCTGTTGGTTTATGATAAAAGCAGTAAATGGGCACTCTGATAATCGGAAGGTTGCTCCAACAACGAGCCATTAGACCACCCTATTGGTTGGTATGTTGTTTGTAGCCGCTAGTACTGCGTAAGGGCATATTGGTCCTTGACGATTGTCCCATAAAATGGTGAGGGTCATGAAGTTGCATATTTGGACCTGCACCTGGCAGTTGAAGACCCCATCCGCTGGAGTCTGTAAATCGTGACATAGGCAAAATGGGGCCACATACTTGTTTTAAAAAACATAAATTAGTCTCACCAGCCGATCTTCATTAAATATCATCATTTTATTTATTAGGGCTTGAAACTATTTGCTATCGAAGATAGTGCAACGGAGTATGTTAGTAATAAAATAATAATATTTTCCCATTCATATAGCGCTAAGAACCGTGAGGTATCTAAGCGGTGCTTATTATTAACCACGGTGTGTGGTGCTCATTTATCGACCACGGAAGGATGAAAGGCTGAGTTTGGCCTTGCCGGGATTCAAACTTGCGTTAGCAAGCTGTGCATGGATGTCAAAGCGAGCGTTGTACTCGCTGTGCCACTTGACAGGCTACAGTGAAGTGGCACAGCGAGTAGAGCGCTTGACCGCCTATAGACCGGTTAAATTATTTATATTAACCCACTCTGTGTCGTCTGCCTTTTTCAGAGCCCTCTAAACGACAGGGGATCAATTCGGCGGTGATATTGCGCGGTAGAAAACATTATGCCACTTTCAACGAACAAGTTCAACTTGAGCGGTCTTTAATGCTACGCTATTGGAATTATATTTGGTATATAATAATCTAAAGGGTTACTTACAGTACAATTGCAATTTCCATTGTTTACGAGTGGTGCAGTCCCAAAGTACGACTCCGCATGTGCAACAATCTTTTGCATAGTGATATAATATATAAAAGTGGTTTAGTTTCAGAAAATTCATCCTTATCTTCTCTTACGTTTTAGCAACACTACTTCAAGAGAAGTCTTTCATCACAATCTTTGTCTGTCAAGGTCAAAACACAATACAACCTTATAGTCTGCTTCGTGAGCATCTCCGGGGCCCGAGAAAAAAATGGAAGCAGCTGTCCTTCACTGTGAACGTGCATAAATTCTTACTTTGCAACATTCTGTGTAAAGCCATCTGTAGAAGTTGGTTTTTGCACGCCATGTTAGTATATTGTTTGCGTGATATTAAAAAAAGTTTGTTTAAAGGACGTAGGTTCTAAGTGCAGCTGAAAGACCCCTGAAAATAGCATGTTATGGTAAGCTATGAAAAATAACTTGCGCCACCACCGTGCACTGCTAAGACTAACACCCAGGACATCAAAGATGACATCGCAAATGGTATTGATGAAATCACTGATGACATCACATGTGTATGTACTTTTCATGGAATTTGTGTACTAGGGATTTTTATTATAATGTTCCGAAAAAAGTGTCAAGGATATTGCAATAAATATCATACCGTTATTAGTGCTTTGAATGATGCATTGATATAAATAGCATTGTATTATGGGATTCTATCTAGTATACTGAGCTACTAATGGAGAAAGATGGCATTGTGTGCAGAGTACAAGATGAAAGTATAATATTTGTAATGTTAATATGTTGAATAATGAAATGATAATTGTCCTGAAATGTTCGAAAATTCACAAAATTGGGGTGTTCTGAGGACGTTATTCGTATTGTGTGATTGCTTAGCTGTATGCAATGAGGGAATGGCACAGAGAGTAAAGTGGATGCTGTCCGCGGACACCGCGGCTGTTCGTGGACAGGGCGTGCTACACCCGGGTTTTTCCAGGAAATCCAACATGGAAAGAAGACTGTACGGATCAGCCAATCAGATGTTGAGGTTGTGGATTTGTGTTGAAAGAGACTGTGTGTGGTGAAGATGGCAGAAGTGGAGAAAGTCAGGGTGTTGGTGCTCAGAGATATGTTTGTGCACGGTTTACAGCAGTACGCTGAATGCAGGCATGTTACAAAGAACTTTGATGGGAAAGGAGTGGAGGTGGTGTGGAGCACTGTGCCTGATTGCAATGTACAGGGAATTGTACAAGTTTGTGAGGATATGGCCATGATGAACAGTCCGCATGTGGTAGTTTTGCACTATGGTGCTTTCCATTTGGGCAACGTCCATGCCCCTACTTTGTTGGCTGATTTGGAACGCTTGGTTCAAGCCGTAATCAAGATCATTCCAAATGCGAAAGTAATTTTTTCTGGATTACTACCTAGGGCAATATGGGACAATAGTTCAGTTTTTTGTCCTCAGCAAAACATTGCTAGGTGTGTCATCAACCGAGGCATGTGTGCCTTCATGCTTAGAGCTGGTATGTTCTTCTGTAACAATGAGAATATTGATGCCAGTAATGCTGTTAATTTTAAAGAAGATGGCATTTCTTTATCTTTTACGGGAAATGCCTTTCTATTTTGGAATGTAAGGGTTGCTTTGGAGAAGGTTATGTAAACATTTTAGGAGTAAAGTAAGAAAAAAAAAACAGGAAAGAAAATACAAAATAACAGGTGTCTGTCAAGCATTTGTAAAAAAAGAAAACAACGGCTCTTTTCAGAGCCAACTTCAAAGGGGAAATGGGGCACAATATTTAAATTTACATTCACCACGCTCAGATTTTCAATGTGTCCGCGGACATGGCGATAGTCCGCGGACATGAAAATAACTACGAGGGGGTTAGTATGTTCTATGTTACATGTATATCAAGTCAGGGATATTATCGTTAAGTTGTGCTACTAAAAACCTATGAAATTCTGTGAAAAAACTTTGTTAAAGGGACATTATGGTTAAGTTGCGCTACTAAAAAGCTATGAAATTCAGTAAAAAAAACTTTGTTAAAGGGACGTTATGGTTAAGTTGCGCTACTAAAAACCTATGAAATTCAGTGAAAAAACTTTGTTGAAGGGACGTTATGGTTCAAAGTAAAACTGAAAACCCCCTGAAATTCGGCAGTTATGGTAAAATAAGCAACCATACATCGCGCCGCCACTGTGCACTGCTAAGACTAACACCCAGGACATCAAAGATGACATCACAAATGTCATTTTTCTCTACCTGTGGTGTCCCACAGGGGTCTAACCTCTCTCCCTGGCTGTTCAACCAATACCTTGCACTTCTTGCCCACCGCATTGCCGCTCTCAGCCCCAACTTTCAGTGCTATGCGGATGACACTCAGCTCATTTTCAGGCTACCTTCAGCCACCTCTTCTCCGTCCCTCATCACTGACTGTCTGGCTGCTACACAGGAGTGGTGTGCTGCCAATGACCTCTGCCTTAATGCCAGTAAGACTGAGAGACTGAGATTCTCCTCATTGGCACACCCGCTCTCTCCTTTCCTATCGCTCTCTGGCCGGCCTCTCTTGGCCCTCTTCCTGCTCGCACCTGCAAGGTTAAAAACCTCAGGGTCATCTTCAACTCCACAGTCTCCTTCTCTCCTCACATCTCTGACGTCTCTAAGAAGTCTCCCTACCAGCTGTACCTCCTCAGAGTATTCATCCTTTCCTCTCCTTCCCCCAGAAGCTCACTGTCTCCAAAGCTCTGGTTCTCTCTAGGCTGGACTATTGTAAGGACTATTGTAACAGCCTCTATCTAAATCTGCATGCCTCTACTCTCCGCCCTCTGCAAATCATCCAAAACAGGAATGCAAGACTTGTCCTTGGCCTCAAGCCCAGGGATTGTATCTCCACAGGACTGAAAACTCTGCACTGGCTCCCAGAGGGTATGAGGATTAAGTTAAAAACTCATTGCATTGTCCATAAGGCCTTCTGGGGCCTGGGGCCTCAATACCTTCAACTTTCTTTTCCTAAATATCTCTTCGCTCATCCGAATCCAACTCCCTCAGGGTCAGTCGATTCTCCAAGCAACCAGTTGGTGGTAGATATCTTTCTTTGGCTGGGGCCTCCCTCTCAAACAGCCTCCCTGCCTCCCTGAAACTTGAGGAGAACCATCTCCGGTTTTGGAAGCACATCAAAACCTTTCTCTTTGCTTCTGTTTTTTATCTCCTCCTCTCTCCTGCTGACCTCCTGGTTGAAACTGAAACTGCACTGGTTACCTGGCACCCTCTAATCTCAGGCCCAGGTCCCTTCCCCACCAGTCGCACACACCCGCACTGCCTGCCAGGCAACCCACGCACTCAGAGACTGTTTCCGTATCCATACTACCAGCACTTGACACCTGATGTCTTCACTTTCCTTGCACTTGCCACCTGCTGGCCGCTACTTTTACTTATTATTATTCTATTCCCATGTACTGCACTGTCCCTTCCCCTCCCCAACGCACTTTTCCCCATCCCCATCCCATGCACTTGTGCAATCTGAATGACACCTGGCCTAGTAGGATTGTTGTCTGTCTTCCCTTTGTTCCCCCTCCCTTGCTTCGCCGCACCTTGATACACTTGTGTATAGGTGCATTATAAATGCCATATCATATCATATCACCCATACATCAAAGATGACATCACAAATGTCAGCTTACCATAACTGGCGATTTTCAGAGGTTTTTCGGTTTTACTTGAAACCATAGTCCCTTTAACAACGTTTTTTCATTGAATTTCATAGGTTTTTATTAGTGCAACTTAACCATAACATCCTTTTAACAAAGTTGTTTCAGTCAATTACATGGCCGTGGTAGCCATGTAGTTATGGTTAAGTTGGTGTTTCCATAGGAAGAGCACATTTTGGGCGGCTTATAACTTCGCTCCCCCTGGACGAATCCTCACCAAACTTTGCAAAAAAAGTATATGGCCCACCCTTGCAAAGTTTGGTGAGGATTCGTCCAGGGGGGGAAAAGTTATAGGGGGGTCCCAAAACTTTTTTTTTTCCCATAGACTGAATGGGAAAAAACTTTGCGCAGGCTACATCCCGAATCGCTGGACGGATTTACACCAAATTTGCGGCAGGAGCGGCGGCCTGGTCCCGAAAGCGTGCTTTTGCAAATTTGGTGTAAATCTGTCCAGTATTTCTTTTAAAAATGACCAAAATGTAAGGCAAAAAAATTAGTGATATCTGTGTTCGCTTCGTGGACGGACTTCCCTGTTCGCTCCGCGGACAGCACCCCGATTGGCCCAGAGGTCTGCGTCATGTCCGCGGACATGCAACGTGTTCGCTGATTGGACGGCGAGGGGCGTGGAGCGCATCAGATTTTCTGTGGCGCCCGCCATCTTGTATTCGCCGTCGACCGCGTACAGCGCGGTGAAACGCGGATAAAAAATTGTATTTAGTGCCCTGTGTTGGTGTGTAAGAGTGTTTGGGGACGGTGGGGGAGTATTAGATAGGTTCAATGTTTTGTTTTTTTATGTGCTAGACGTTTTTGTTGTGTTCGATTTGTCTGCGGAGAATCCGGCTGTTCTGACATTTTGTAAATAAACTAAATGGTGGGGTGTTTAGAGGATGGAGTATGTGTCATTTTTGTTCGCAAGGAAGGTAAAAATGAGCTATGAACACTCGCGGTGTACTTAATTGTTTGTAAATACACAAACTTGGGGTGTCCTCAGGACGCTGTCCGCATTGTAATCTGTCTAGTTGAATGTGTTCGAAGAACACTCGCGGTGTACCGAAATGGTTGCAATTACACAAAATGGGGGTGTTCTGAGAACGTTGTTTGTATTGTTCGTTGTCAGGGTGAAAGTGTTTTAAGACCACTCCTTTTGTCCGCTAATAGTACAATTTCCTATGGGGCGTCAACCGACCTTTTGTCCACTAAAGAAACGATAAATCCGGCTGGTGTGCGCCGACATTATGTGATAATCCTATGACTGGTGCTATTGACCTGGCTGAATTGCTTTTGCGACACTAAGTCATATCTCCCGCCCCTAAGCCTGATATTATCAAAGCATTCATATTCCCCGCCTCTCTCCGTGATGTTACAGGGTGCATCACCAAACGCGCCCAGTCCTCTCCAGTCCTAAGTGACTTTACACAGAACCCGGAAGACAACACATATTATGTCACAACACAGCGCGCCACAATTCCAAATATGAAACAGTGATTTAAAAGCAAACAGCAAGATTGTAAATTTTGTAAAGTACATTTATTTGACATCAAATGTTTAGAGAATATTCAGCAATTTGCATTTGTCTTTGTTGTCGATCCGCAAAAGTTCATGTTGAGGCACGCGATGTTCCTTTGCGGTACAGAGAGTGTTAGATCAGGTTACAACTCAGTGTGCCACAATTCGGAATATGAAACTGTGGTTTAAAAGTAAACAGCAGGATTGTACATTTGGTAAAGTACATTTATTTCACATGAAATGTTTAGTGAATATTTAGCGATTTGCTAGTGTCTCTGCTGTCGATCAGCAAAAGTTTATTTGGAGCCACGCGTTGTTCCTTTGCGGAAGATAGGCTGTTGGTTTATGATAAAAGCAGTAAATGGGCACTCTGATAATCGGAAGGTTGCTCCAACAACGAGCCATTAGACCACCCTATTGGTTGGTATGTTGTTTGTAGCCGCTAGTACTGCGTAAGGGCATATTGGTCCTTGGCGATTGTCCCATAAAATGGTGAGAGTCATGAAGTTGCATATTTGGACCTGCACCTGGCAGTTGAAGACCCCATCCGCTGGAGTCTGTAAATCGTGACATAGGCAAAATGGGGCAACATACTTGTTTTAAAAAACATAAATTAGTCTCACCAGCCGATCTTCATTAAATATCATCATTTTATTTATTAGGGCTTGAAACTATTTGCTATCGAAGATAGTGCAACGGAGTATGTTAGTAATAAAATAATAATATTTTCCCATTCATATAGCGCTAAGAACCGTGAGGTATCTAAGCGGTGCTTATTATTAACCACGGTGTGTGGTGCTCATTTATCGACCACGGAAGGATGAAAGGCTGAGTTTGGCCTTGCCGGGAATCAAACTTGCGTTAGCAAGCTGTGCACGGAGGTCAAAGCGAGCGTTGTACTCGCTGTGCCACTTGACAGGCTACAGTGAAGTGGCACAGCGAGTAGAGCGCTTGACCGCCTATAGACCGGTTAAATTATTTATATTAACTCACTCTGTGTCGTCTGCCTTTTTCAGAGCCCTCTAAACGACAGGGGATCAATTCGGCGGTGATATTGCGCGGTAGAAAACATTATGCCACTTTCAACGAACAAGTTCAACTTGAGCTGTCTTTAATGCTACGCTATTGGAATTATATTTGGTATATAATAATCTAAAGGGTTACTTACAGTACAATTGCAATTTCCATTGTCTATGAGTGGTGCAGTCCCAAAGTACGACTCCGCGTGTGCAACAATCTTTTGCATAGTGATATAATATATAAAAGTGGTTTAGTTTCAGAAAATTCATCCTTATCTTCTCTTACGTTTTAGCAACACTACTTCAAGAGAAGTCTTTCATCACAATCTTTGTCTGTCAAAGTCAAAACACAATACAACCTTATAGTCTGTTCGTGAGCATCTCCGGGGCCCGAGAAAAAAATGGAAGCAGCTGTCCTTCACTGTGAACGTGCATAAATTCTTACTTTGCAACATTCTGTGTAAAGCCATCTGTAGAAGTTGGTTTTTGCACGCCATGTTAGTATATTGTTTGCGTGATATTAAAAAAAGTTTGTTTAAAGGACGTAGGTTCTAAGTGCAGCCGAAAGACCCCTGAAAATAGCATGTTATGGTAAGCTATGAAAAATAACTCGCGCCACCACCGTGCACTGCTAAGACTAACACCCAGGACATCAAAGATGACATCGCAAATGGTATTGATGAAATCACTGATGACATCACATGTGTATGTACTTTTCATGGAATTTGTGTACTAGGGATTTTTATTATAATGTTCCGAAAAAAGTGTCAAGGATATTGCAATAAATATCATACCGTTATTAGTGCTTTGAATGATGCATTGATATAAATAGCATTGTATTATGGGATTCTATCTAGTATACTGAGCTACTAATGGAGAAAGATGGCATTGTGTGCAGAGTACAAGATGAAAGTATAATATTTGTAATGTTAATATGTTGAATAATGAAATGATAATTGTCCTGAAATGTTCGAAAATTCACAAAATGGGGGTGTTCTGAGGACGTTATTCGTATTGTGTGATTGCTTAGCTGTATGCAAAGAGGGAATGGCACAGAGAGTAAAGTGGATGCTGTCTGCGGACACCGCGGCTGTTCGTGGACAGGGCGTGCTACATCCGGGTTTTTCCAGGAAATCCAACATGGAAAGAAGACTGTACGGAGCAGCCAATCAGATGTTGAGGTTGTGGATTTGTGTTGAAAGAGACTGTGTGTGGTGAAGATGGCAGAAGTGGAGAAAGTCAGGGTGTTGGTGCTCAGAGATATGTTTGTGCACGGTTTACAGCAGTACGCTGAATGCAGGCATGTTACAAAGAACTTTGATGGGAAAGGAGTGGAGGTGGTGTGGAGCACTGTGCCTGATTGCAATGTACAGGGAATTGTACAAGTTTGTGAGGATATGGCCATGATGAACAGTCCGCATGTGGTAGTTTTGCACTATGGTGCTTTCCATTTGGGCAACGTCCATGCCCCTACTTTGTTGGCTGATTTGGAACGCTTGGTTCAAGCCGTAATCAAGATCATTCCAAATGCGAAAGTAATTTTTTCTGGATTACTACCTAGGGCAATATGGGACAATAGTTCAGTTTTTTGTCCTCAGCAAAACATTGCTAGGTGTGTCATCAACCGAGGCATGTGTGCCTTCATGCTCAGAGCTGGTATGTTCTTCTGTAACAATGAGAATATTGATGCCAGTAATGCTGTTAATTTTAAAGAAGATGGCATTTCTTTATCTTTTACGGGAAATGCCTTTCTATTTTGGAATGTAAGGGTTGCTTTGGAGAAGGTTATGTAAACATTTTAGGAGTAAAGTAAGAAAAAGAAAACAGGAAAGAAAATACAAAATAACAGGTGTCTGTCAAGCATTTGTAAAAAAAAAAACAACGGCTCTTTTCAGAGCCAACTTCAAAGGGGAAATGGGGCACAATATTTAAATTTACATTCACCACGCTCAGATTTTCAATGTGTCCGCGGACATGGCGATAGTCCGCGGACATGAAAATAACTACGAGGGGGTTAGTATGTTCTATGTTACATGTATATCAAGTCAGGGATATTATCGTTAAGTTGTGCTACTAAAAACCTATGAAATTCTGTGAAAAAACTTTGTTAAAGGGACATTATGGTTAAGTTGCGCTACTAAAAACCTATGAAATTCAGTGAAAAAACTTTGTTGAAGGGACGTTATGGTTCAAAGTAAAACCGAAAACCCCCTGAAATTCGGCAGTTATGGTAAAATAAGCAACCAAACCTCGCGCCGCCACCGTGCACTGCTAAGACTAACACCCAGGACATCAAAGATGACATCACAAATGTCATTGATGACATCACTGATGACATCACATGTGCATTTACTTTTCATGAAAACTCTGTAGAAGGGATTCTTATTGTAATATTGACAAAAAAGTGTCACGGATCATTGGAATAAATATCATTTCCAACATGGAAATTGAGGAGTGAAGCGTCACACAATGCCACATTCGGAGACTACATTAGAGGTGGCATTTATAATACTTTACACAGAATACTGTGAGTGTCCCCAGGGTAGGAACATTGTAGGAGACCTTCAAAGTAGTTATTAGAGGTGCATCAATAGTCAAATCAGGGGGTATCCAAGCAGACATCCGCAAGGTACTTGCTTTGGCAGAAAATGAATTAGAAAACGTAGAGCAAAATCAAATGATTCAACAGGACAACATCGCGTCCGACACCGCACTGAAGCAGCCATTCTTAAAATGCTGGGGGAGGCTAGGTATGCACAATTATTCTAAATATGTAGAGAAACAACACACAGGAGGGATAAACCTGGCAGGCTCCTAGCCTAGCTTTACAATAGTGATGCAAAACGTGAACCCATATACTCTATCCATAATGGCATGGGTACTATATGAAATAAACAAGTGGAGATTAATACAACCTTCTTCAAGTTCTGCTACACACTGTACCAAAATGTCACTAAAACCCCACAGGTAGACATAACAGAAGCACTAGATCCAATCAACCTCCCTAGATTAGACAACACTGCATTAGACAGCCTAGAGGCTCCTATTACCATGGGAGAACTACAGCAAACAATACACCAGTTACCCAGCAGCAATAAACCAAGCTCAGATGGCTTACCTAGTGAGTTTTATAAAGGATTTGCCACAAACCTCACCTCACATCTTCTGAACTTGTTCACTGAAGCATTTGAATCGGGTATCCCACCCCCTAAGTCTGAGAGACTCAGTAATCATACCTCTCCTTAAACCCAACAAGCCGCTGACAGACTGTAGTTCCTACAGACCCTTGTACATGGTAAACCAGGGCAGCAAAATCCTTACAGCGCTGATAGCCAACAGGCTTAAAAAGGTTGTTAATACTCTAATATACCCCGATAAGACAAGCTATCTACCAGGCAGAAGTATGTCCTGGAACCTACGGTGCATACACCATGTCATTGACAGTACCACATTCTTGCCCTAGATGCAATTAAAGCATTTGAGTCTATTAATTGGGAATGGCTTTATGCCACACTTAAACGATTTGGCTTTGGGCAAAAATACATACGATGGGTGAAACTAATATACACTAAACCAGTAGCCAGGGTTAGGACAGGCAGACACTTCTCAGAACCCTTGGAATTGGAAAAAGGCACAAGACAGGGTTGCCCGCTTTCTCCACTGCTTTGTATCCTGGCTATGGAACATGATCGCAGCATACCTTACAGAAGCATATATCGATGCTGGTATGAACATAGGTGAGACACGTCACCTTATATCTATGTATGCTGATGACAGACTATTATATGAACAAAACCCTGAAGACAACCTGCAACTCATATTGGATGTTCTAACACAATTCACAGTACTTTCAGGAATTGCAATCTGCACTGAAAAATCAGGTCTATTTACACTAGCAGGATAAGCTAAGGCACATCGAGAGAGCCTGCTGGTTTGGCATTTCAATGGAAGACAGAAACATTCAGATATTTAGGCATCGCTATATATCATTACCTTGAATCAGAACACACAAACAACAGACTGAAAGTGTTGGGGTGTAGTTTTGGACACGATTGCCTCTTTCATTGATGGCCAGAGCTGCACTGTTAAAGATGGTGGTCCTCTCTAGATTACTACCTCATTTTACAAACATTCCCTATATTATACCTAAATCCTTCTTTAAAAAAATGAGATGCCTTGTGAATGGCGTTCAAATGGAATAACAAAAGATGTAAGATACAGACACAATAAGAAGAGGCCAGAATCATTGTATTTCCTTGCAAGACAACTACAATTTACAGTGGGCTGGTTAACAGATGATCCCACTCTCGATACTGTACTACTCCAGCCCACAATACCACACTTCTATTTGCGAAAACCACTAGGGACCTAACTGGCTCTGGTCAGTCTGAGCTCACATCTAGCAACTCTGGGTATACAGCTCTGGAATAGGGTATTTAAGTTCATTCAAATAACTGATCCATTTTCCACGCAGAGCCCATTGGTTTCTGTAGCCCCAGACAAACCGCAGATGAGATTAGGGATACGTACACTGGGAAATAGTTGGGATTGCCAAGATCGGTGACCTGCTACAGAACAACTTTGCCATGCTCTTCCAAGAGCTTAGAAATATCCTGGTCTACATCAGAGCCAGTACATACTACACCACACCATCACAAGCACCATAGAATTTTGATGGCCGACTTATGGTGAACTGGTGGAAACAAACTCAACAGCATATCACATGTACGATGTGGCAGAAGGAGGCCACACGTGTCCATGACCTCCAAATTGCTCCGGGAAAGATCACCCACAGAATAAAATGTGAAAAAAGCACACAGAGAATGTTTTTATATATACAGCACACTATACCATGCTTTCTACTACTAATGATCCACCCTAATCTCCATCTAGTATCCAAGCACAACCCAGAGAAAACCTGGATGTGAGCTGAGCCTTTTAAATGGTCCTCAAATCTCTGTAGAGATTCTACATTACTCATTGTCCCACAAATCTCTCTGAATCAGCCAAACATTCTGATTGGCCCATCAAACTTGGACTCCTTTGCCAATTTAGCATGTGTGCTTGAGCACTATGTTATGTTGCCTGTGATATGTTGTGTGTCTGTTGAATCTGACATATAGGATTTATGGACGAACTTGGAAGTTTGGTCAGGTGTCCAGTTGTCCACCGTTTGTCCAGAGCATGCTGTGTCTGGAAGCCAAGGCTACACCTCACGGATGATGACTTATGGTGTCAAAACATGTCTGATGTTCCTTGCACTCTTGTAGAGAAGGGATTTGACCTTTGGGTTTTTGCTGGACTGCCGCACGTGCTAAAAGTAGTGTATTTTCATTAAATACTAGACAAATATGTGACCTAATGGGGCTGATGAAATGGGTTCACATTTTTAATGCCATCTATGACAGTGACTACGTACGAACAGAAAGAAAGGTGTTCAGAGTCAAATACAGCTATATTTGTAACAGTAAAATTGTCCTTATATTTCTCAATGTGAAGAGGTACCAACTTAGGATTTTCACTGATTTTCATTCTGTTGTTTACTCAGCTTGCTTTCAAGGCAATGAAGGTTTTGTGAATCCATTTTTAAAACATTGACATATGCAGACGATATTCTGTTCATATGTATGCCCCAGGATAGGTTATTCGCCCTTTTAACACTATTTGTGAGAGGTTTTGTTGTTATTTATTAAAGCAGGACACAATCAAATGTCCTCCTTAGTCACTATGTACTCACACAGTCTTTTTTAAATCAGGTTAAGTCAAACATCCTTTCAGGATGAAGTATTTTGGCATTTAGCTTTCAAATACTTTACATATCACTGTAGCTGTCTCATTATGAATGTGCTGATGTTTCCAGTCAAATGGCTGCACATATTCATAAAAGGGGTGTGGCAGGATGCCATCTTGCAGTCTTTGAAAGCCATGACTCTTTTGATTGTTATTGATAAAAAAAATAATAGTTGTGACTGTTATAGTTTCTGAATTGGTGGTCTGCTTTCCAGACCCTCTTTCATAATAAAGCTTCATGTCAAAAGCATACTGCACCTAGTATTCTGCAGCCCCTGCTCTTCGGAGGCACAGGGCAGGTTTGGTGGTCATGCGTGTTTTCCAAGTTCTGCAGACAGAGGTCATATTTGAATTTCTGCACCTCCAAATTAAAATGTATTCATTTATGTATTATCGGTCTGGTGGCAGGGCAACGTCTAAGAATATGCCAAAACTTGTCATGGTATGAAGACTGATTAGAGCATAAGAACACAATATTGAGACAGGTCAGCCTAGGCCAGTGATGTCAAGTCAATGTATATCCATGTCTAATTAAACAAGGTTGTGGGAGCCCACCTACCGAGAATGAACATGGGTCAAATATCCTGTTATTTGGAATTTCTCCCACTCAGGAGGGTCTACAACCACTACATTCTCAGTAGAGGGACTCCCACACCATTGTTAAATTTGTAAAACATAAGGTTTCACAATATGTTACCCAGGGTATTCCAGACATCTCCCCCCTGCTCACTGTGCCTTAGAGAGAGTCGGCTTCACCTCACTGAGGAATTCTAACAAGGCCGAAACAAATGTCTGGGGTTGCTGATGGTACTCTTGTCCAGAGAAGAACTGATAGCATTTCAGTGCTGGACTGCCCTTGTGGGTGGGACCAGACTGATATGCAAATGAATGTCTTCTCTGTCAAGGGTGCAGTGAGCTGAAACATGGATGTAGACAATCCTGAGTGGTAGACATCCCATAGAACATGGTATATGACCCATGCACATTCTCAGTAGCGGAGGTCCTGCACCTTTGTTAAATTTGTAAAATGTAGGCATTACCGTAAATTACCTCAATGAGGTGGCCTAACAAGTTCAAAATACCTACCAGATGTTGCTTGGTAGTCTTGTTCAGACCACACTGATATGCAAATAGATATTTCTCCTCTATGAATAGTACAGTTAGCTGAAGAGTGGGAGAAAACCCATAGAACAGGGTATTTGACCCAAGTTTGTTCTCAGTGAAGGTGCCCCCACATGCTTGTGAAATATGTAAAACTTAGGGTTTAAGTTACCCATGGTAATCCAGAGGTGGAACCCTTGCTCACTGTTCCTTATAAAGGCTCAGCTTCAGTTCACTGAGGAGGCCCAGCAAGTCAGAAACATATGTCTGGGGTTCTGATGTACTCTTGTTCAGAAAAACATTCCCTAGCATTTCCGTGCTGGCATGCCCTTGGGTTGTGGGTTGGACCAGACAGATATGCGAATGGATATTTTCCTTCGTGAAGGGTGTGTTGAGCTAAAATGTGGTTATAAACCCTCCTGAGTAGGAGAAAATAATTGGTATTTGGCCTATGTTCATTCTCAATAGAGGGACTCCCACACTCTTAGTATAGTCATGTCTTGCTTGGCTGTCTCCACTGCTCCAAATGAAACAATAGCCAGGATGTTGTTTTCCTTTGATGTCCCCGAAGGAAGTGTAACACCTCAACTTAGAGCACAAGAGATCTCAGCAAAACAAGGGCACTCAGATAACAATGAATAGCCTCACCCCAGGGTCAGGCACTAAAGAGCCTAAGAAGTCAGCATGGTTTGGAAAAAGGTGGAGTTAGAGTAGCCAGAGAGTGAAGGTGTACCAGAGATAGGGCTCCACAATCTTGGTTTTCCGTTTGGGATCTCTTCCTTCCAAGTCCCTCCATTTCCCAAAGAACACCGCACTATAGTTATGATGTAAAGAGGAAGGGATCACTTGTTACAGCAACTGGGAATGAGCCCCTTACAGCAGGCTTGCTTGCAGACAATCCACTTTGACATTTTGCCTTCTTGAGGAAGTGGTCCCTCACCCTTTTGTTGATTGAACTTTTGGACCTTTGCTGGAAGTTCAATACATTCCAAAGTCCTCTGACATAAGGGTGAACGCAAAAGGCTTCCAAGACAAGAGATATCTGTCCCCTAGCCTTCCCCAAGGGATTAATAGGAGGTGAACTCCTGTGGACTAGTGCCTGCCACTCTGCCCGCTGCACTGGTTGCGCACTGGAGGTGAAGGAACCCGTGTAAGTTCCAGGAAAACCTAGTAAACTCTGAGTGCAGAGCAAGAACGACTCACCTTGCCCTAGAGCCCCTGGATTCGGACTCACATCAACCAAAGATGTGCAAAGCAGCCTTGCATCCCATTTCACTACTTTGAGCCTGAATTGAGATGCTTTCGAGCCAGCATAGGAACCATTGTGCTGCTGTTGGCACACATTTGCATCTTCAAACTCCTGACTGCATCTTTGAATGGGTTCAATGCCATATCACATCAGTAGCACTCTTCATCGCCTCAAATCGAATGCTGGCTCACTACTGGGGAGACACCCTACTTACTGCACCTGCACCTTCAAGCACTGGTTCAATCCAACAAAAACCTCACAGAACCCTATCCCAATGCCAAATTAACACTGGTTTCAGGCATCTCATATAATCTCTCGCCTGGTGTCACTGTCAAAAAGTACTAAGAATCTTCATTTGATACTGTAAAGCTTGCTAATGCAAAAATAAGATGCTGTTAAAAGACCTTGAAACCTTGGTCCACTTTCTGGGACCATCGTACATTGTAAGCTTCCTCACTTATTATTCAAGAACATATCTTTGGAACAGTAACATTGCTGCACTATCTTGCCGAAACACCACTGCTCATTCACCCAGAGTGACATACTATACCAGTATGTATATTTTTGTCTTCTATACAGGGGTCAGATTTTGCTTGTGCTTTTTGTTAGTGGATTGCCTTTTTAATATTTAATTAATTTATTTTATTTATTGTATTGATAATTTTTAAGGCGCTTTATACAACAGAATTGTGTTTCAAAGTGCCACAATGCAAAATGGGAAGGGAGCAGGGGTAATAATAATAGTGCAAAGAAACAAAAAGCAACAAAACATATATACAGTTGTGGTCCTACTAGGCCTTGCGGTATTCAGCCGTGCAAATATATTGATGAGAAGTGCAGTGGAGGGTGTGGGAGGGAGAGCAGAGGAGTGGACAAGTGCTGATGGAGGGCCCATAACGGAAGTGCTAACGGGAGCCAGGAGGAACACCTCAGGCTAAGTGATGGTACAGGCAGCGCTCAAGTGTGGTAAGTGGAGCCACCAGGCAGTGGCCCTCAGGGCAATTTTGTAGGGGATGAGGGGTGCTAGTAATGACTGGGAGGAAGAGCCTGAGGGGTTCATGAGGATCAGGCCAGTGGTCACAGTGGCAGTGGGATAATTAGCAAGGAAGGGAAAGAGGTAGAGAAGAGCATAGTGTTTAGCACTTTCTGGAACTTGTTGAGGTCAACCTTAAATCTGAGAGGGGCAGGAGGATGTTCCAAAGGGAAGCACCAGCCGCGGAGTGTTTTGCCCCCACTCTCTGCTTAGAGAAACATTTGACACTAAGTGAGTTGGAATTAGAGGAGCGTAGGGCTCTAGCAGGGGAGTATTTAGGGAGGGAAAGTTGGCGATAGCGTGGTCCCGGGCCACAGAAGGCCTTGTGGATGATGCATAGGGTTTTGAATTGGATCCTTGCAGCCACCGAGAGCCATTGGAGACATTCAAGGACTGGAGAGGCATGGTCCATGGGACTGAGGCCAAGGAAAATTCTTGCAGCCTTATTCTGGATTAACTGGAGAAGGTGGAGAGAGGACAGAGGGAGATTGAGAAAGGGGCGGTTGCAGTAATCCAACCTGGAAAGGACCAGAGCTCTGGAGATATTGAGCTTCTTGGGGGAGGTGAGACAAGGAAGGATGCCTCTGAGGGGGTGGAGCTGAAAGTGAGGGGTGAAGGAAAGAGCGGAGTTCATCATGTCTACAAGGTTTTTGGCCTCAGAGAATAGTGGGTGTAGAGGTACCATATATATTTTTTATTGAACCTTGATTGCATATTTTTATATTGCAGTATTAATACTATTTCTGTTTAGGTTACTATAGTTCTCATCACACAGCCCTCCTGAGAGTATAGCCTGCCCTCCGCTCATGCTACCATAAAAGGCAAAGGAAGTATACCCATAAGGCAATGTGGCTTACGTTTATGATTAGCATCACTGCTGGTTTAGTAGTAATGTGTGGCTTAGCAGGGGGATTAGCCACTAGTCTTTGCTGTACTCCTGCAGAGTAGTCGTCCTATTTATCACAAGGAGTTGTACACAATTATGAGTTTAGCAATGAAACAACAGTAATGGAAAGGTGCATATGACAAACAATAAAAAACATTGACTGTGGAACAAATGCTACATACAGTGATTAACATTACCACTTGTGTGGAAAGTCACACATGTTCTGGCTGGCAATTTAAAAACAGAAAACACAATCCATTCTGAGTCTCCACACAAGACAGACACCCAACATCATATCAGATGTTAGGGGTGAAAGAGTGTAAAGACAGGGGTAGAATATTTCAAATAGATGTTTTAAGGGGATTTTATTAGTCCAAAGGAAAGAGGGGTCTGTGGTGGGAAGTTGGGACATTTTCTCCATTGTGATAAATTTGTAGGAAGAAGTTGCAGCATCCATGCTTCAAATCGGCAGGCTTCAGGATGTTGGCACCCAGCTAATCTAATCTGGACCCTTTATACCAGTGGATGAGGAAACAAGTTAGCTTATCACCATGCTGTACATATAGAAACCCATATTGCATGTACACAGTTATGCATATGATCTATGGATGGAAACGGGGTCCTCAAACACACAGGAAGCCCCACATGGGTTCACATGTCATCTCACCACAGCTCTCAATAAAACCCATGTAAAGCTACAAATAAAGCACAATTGATCCCATATTTGCATGTTGTTGTTTTGCTCTTCAAATGTAAACCATTACACTGTCCAAGATGGGGTTATCTACGTTATGTGATATATCTTTTGTTGTGCCCAGGGTATTGAGGCCCAAACCTTCGTAATTATAAAATGTATTTATTTTTTGCTTATGGATGGCTCATGATAATTCTTACTACATTACTCAAAGCTATTATGCATAATTGTGTGATGCTTTTATTGCACCTCTATTGTGAGCACACAGCATTGGAGTTAGCTTGCTTCAATCTCTTTACTATGTCTGTTTCATACCCAATAGTGCCTTTTGGGTTGATGCAGTGTTCCTCTTACACTGACTATTTTTTAAATTTGCATTGCTTATCTTGACTTTTGCTATATGGTGGTGCCCACTCCTACTCGTGGTTCTTAACCCTTGTGGCACACACATTAATTGCAAACTGGCAGAGCAGCACCAGTGTTGCTACAATCAAATAGGCCAGTATGACCAAACCTATTTCTACAATCACTTCAGCTTGAATAGCTACTTGTGGGGCTATTTCTAAATCTGAAATTGCGATCACTGCAGTCGCTACTTCCAGCACCACTACAGCTGGTGCTGGAATCAATGCAGCTGTTAATATTGATCGTATTTATTTTATTGTTTCAAGTGCAGACCTAGCTCGTCATGGTGAGGGTAGCCAGTGTTGCACTGTCATCTTTTAACTGTCGTAGAGCCCTGTGAGTTGCAGTCTGTGCATCAGTCTTTGTATTCATTTGATTAATCCTTGGTACAGTGCTGTTGACAAAGCAAGGTTTTGAGAGATTTGCAAAATCGGAAAATTGCTGGGGCCTTCCAAGGTTATACAGGGATCAAGTTCGAGAGGGTAGGTGGTGAGACTGGAGGGACCGTTTGTGGGTCCTATCTTTGAAGACAAGTTGTGTTTGAGGCAGTTGGGCAATTTGCTGTGTGAGGAACATGTGCCACCTCCAATGTGGAGCTTATTCACCAGATACACTATGCCACTTGTCACTGCATTATAGATGATGTGTGCAGTCCTGAACAGTATCCTGGCCTGCATCCGTAATAAGGGTTACTGTGACATGGTGGACAGCTTTTAGAGATGTCAATTGAGCCTTATCAGGGGTGTGGGGGGCACTGCCATCATTGAGATATGAAACCATAAGAGCCTGAACTACAGTCTGGAAATACTGCAGAGGGATAAAGGGTCAGATGTTGCAAAGGGTGGAAGATTGGAGCCAAAACCTTTTGGGCCTTCCTAGTTATGTGTTTCTGCAAGGACAAACTGCTGTAAATGGTGCAGCTTAAAGATGTTGCTGAATCTGAGCGTTGCAGACCAAATTAGTTTAGGCCCATATCAATGAGCAATTGTTGGATGTGCTGTTGCTTAGCGGGAGGATTGAGGGGCATACATTTGATTTGCTGTTGAAGGGGTTACGTTTTCAGGAGGGCAGTTGACTTGCAGGACTGGATGATGACTATGCAATCATGGTAACAACTGATATACCGGCGGCTTTTTAGCCTCATGAACAAATGAGTAGTGTGCCTGCTTATACATGTTAATAGCTATATCGGGATCTTTGAGGAGTGTGCCCAAAGGATCCATGTAAAGGTTAAAAAGGATTGGTGAGAAGTTGGAACATTGAGTGACACCCAGGATACTTGGCACTGGTTAAAATCCAATGTATTCATCTATACTGCTTGGTGTCTGCCTGAGAGGCAGGAGGTAATCCAATTCAGGACCATGCCAGAGAATCCCATCCTTTCGGCAAGGAGGGAGAAGAGGATGCAGTACAAGAAAGTGTTGAATGTAGCCCAGAGGACCGGACGCATAAAATGCCCTTATCCGTGACTTGGATGGCATCATCCACCACTTGCATCATAGCTTTCATGATGCTACGCATGTGGTGGAACCCTGACTGACAGTCATTAGGATGTGTAGTGGTTGGATTCTTGCGAGTATTGATTACTTTTTCCAAGACCTTGTTGAATAAGATCCTGAGCGGACTGAGATTATGGAAAAATGTGAATGACTGTAATAAGAGATAAGTGTTCATTGCATGTACATTTTTTCGATGATTTAACACTGTAATTTGACCCAATTTGTGAATATGAGGGAATAAGTGACTAGAGCTTTACTTGAGGTAACGTTAAATGTTATAATTCGCTTCCATTGCTCTCCATTAACAAAAGTTATACAAAACATTGTTATTTAGCTTTATGCTTTGAAGTACAACATGGAGATCACTAGCATTTTAATACAGACCACTTTATCTTCATAGTATGTTTAGTCAACCAGAGATTTAAAAGTGCCTTTATAAATAACTCACTATGTTGGATATGCCAAATGGGGCAGTACATACTGCTGGGTGACATATGCGGTCATCAAAGCAAATCTGAACAAAAGACAGTTACATAGTTGCAGTAACGTTTTTTCTCATCATCCTTAAGTAATGTCAGAATATGTTCAAAATTGAACATAGTGGAAACCAGTATCTAAAATGTGGTTATTTAAAATGAATTCCACCGTATGAAGATATGATTAATCTATACTTATATCCGGTCTTGGGTTTACAGATTGTGAACATTTCATGCTGCTTATGCAACTATACATAATGTGTTATTCCTGAGAGGCGAGCATCTCATTAAAATAATGTCATTTACCATGCAAGTGGAAAACAATGTAACCATCCCTGCATGCTTAAAATAAAAACACATAAACGCATCACTTGCTATTTTCACCTAGTGGTAGTTGTGCACTTATCTGCTGCATAATTATGCTCTTCTGTCAATGCTGTTTAAGCTCGGATTGTGCGCTCAAGCACATATGCTTGCACTGGGGAGACACGCAATCAGAAATCTCTGAAATGCCAGTGCTGGCATTTTCAAATGCGTTTACAGTTTAAAAATGTATTTCAGCGAAGAATAATCATGTCTACAGACTTTATTTTAATTCAACACATTCCCTTTGGTTCTACACATATAAGTCATCAGGAGTGGCTAGGATACTTTTTCGGTAAAGCAAATTGATGAATTTAAAATAATTATTATTTATTTGCATCAAAGTAGTGTTAGAAAGCATTCTATGACAAGACTGGAGGTGAGCATTATGCTTCAACTTCTTAATTCTCACTCTTCAGCAGTTTTAACAAAACACAAGGAAAAAACTGAAAAGGTCTTTCACTACTCCTTTTTTCGTTTTTTTCTTTCTTAAATCTACACATCCCACTGTCTCTGTAGTCCCTGACAGTGCCAGTCCAGTCTATGTATCACTTCCTGTCTGTAAATCCTCCTCTTCTTTTCCTGCTCTTCAATAGATAAGTGTACCTTTCCTTAAGTTCATAATAAATGTAATGTTAGTCTTTAAAAGGTTGAGATTTGGGTTAGAAACTGAAAGATTGTCTTTGTTAAGAAGTATTGTAATGAATCCGTGCTAGCAAAAGGCAGATGAGTAGTTAATGCTTCACGTAGTACATTGTTATAACAGTAAGTGCTCACGGAGATCATAGGCAAGCCTCTCCAGGGTACACGGGCCCGGTGGTGAATTTCAATTAAAAGTTCGAACAGCAGAGAGCCCAGCACTACGCCAGTAAGTAAACTGAGCGTTCCTCGCTGGGAAAGCCAGCGGTGCATACTGCACGAGGAGGCAAGCAAGAGTAAAGAAATCCACCTCCCTCTGAGCTCAGGAACCAACAGAGCAAAACAAAGGTGAGAAGAGTAAGCCAGTGAGGAGGCAAGAGAGTAAAAGAAGCTAGCCATAAGAAAAGACATATATACAAAAAAAGAAAAGAAAAACAAAAGAAAAGAAAGAAAGAAAGTTATATTAATACTATATATAGAGCATCTGGCGCAATGCACCCTGGGCGTGCACATGAACCTAAATTGACAGGTATTCAGGCACACAGCACCCAACTCAAATATGTCTGAGTTTGAATGGAGTGAAGAGGAGCAGGCACAAGACCTAGCTTCCAGTTTTAAAGAGGTGCTAGGAAGTTTGTTGGTCGATGCAGTGGCTCAAGAGGTGAAACCCTTGCAAGACAGATTGGCAACTCTGGAATCCATCCTGAGTTAGCCCTGTAAGGGCGCTGAAGATACTGGAACCATGCCCACAGGGACCTCAGAGAGAAGCATTTAGGGAAGTACATTGACCCACAAGAGGAAATCCTCTGCCGACCCACCGGGTCTTATTGACGGAGCAGTTAAAGAAACCCCAGAGGCAGTTGATGCATTTGGAAAGCTCAGGAAAGCTTTCATGCAAATGTCAGCAGTGCCAAGCCTCGCAACCCCCTACCCAGGGGAAGACAATATGGGAAATTATGTCCCAGACTAGGAAGAGGAGTCACCCAAAGCCAATCTATCCGCTCTGGAGGAAGAAGAGAAAACAGAGGAAGATTGGGAGAAGCCCAGAGGGGGTAAAGAGTCCGAAAAGAGAAACATCTAGAAAATGAGCAGGAGGAAATAACTGACATGTTTGAACTGGAAGACATTACAAAATCAAGGTATTTAGACTGGTAACCCTCCCCCATAGTGAGAAATGATATGGCCATAAGGCTCAGAAAAGCACTGGCCAGAGAATTAAGACAGCACATGAGAGTGGATTGCCCTCAGCCAGACCTACCGGGCAAGGTGGCAGAAACACCAGAGCTGTATCCTAAAATGCTGACGTTAGTAACTAAAACAAACAAGGATCATGCGAGGGCATTGACAGATCCTGGAGAAGCTGTCAGGAGAAAGTGCTAGAACTCAAATGTCCACTAGCCAAGATAATGGACCTAGCCGAGTGAGCCAGAGACACCAGAGAGGAGGTGGACCCAGAAGCTTTGGCGAATTGGGCACAGAGGGCGCTGTGCTTACTGGGGAATGTAAATTGCACCATCTCCTCAGAAAGAAGAAGGGGGCTCCTATTAAAAATATATGCAAAGCTAAGCGATCTAGCGACATACAAAGCAGGAGAACCAGCTAAAGGTCTCCTCTTCGGAGAGACTTTCGGCAAAGAAATGGGGAGATTTGTAGGGACCTACACGTCCTTCGAGAAAACACAAGCATTGATTCACGAAATCTTCCAAGGCAGAGTGTTTGCCGGGACCAGCCGCTATCGAGGTTGAGCAGCTGGTCACTTCCACGGCGGTAGAAGACCTCACAACAACAGGGCCCATTAGTGGGAGAAAAAGCAGAAGGACTCCTTCTTCCCCAGCAGAGGACGATTCCCTCGAGGTCACAGAGGCAGAGGGCCAGGAAAATGCCAAAGCTCTGCCACAGGTGATAATTTACAATTACCTGCCAGTGGGAGGGAGAACATAGCAATATTGGCAGAACTGATGTGCGCTTTCCAGTGATGCATCGGTGCTGAAGACAGAGGGATACAGCTAGAATTTATGTAAGAACCAGTACAGGATGCCACAACACACATGATACACTTAGCACAGGCAGAGAAAGAAAGCCTGCACTGCAAGCTAAGACAGCTCGAGTAGAAGGAAGCCATAAAACGATGGACATCAAAACCGAGATTCATAAGCAACATGTTTCTAGTGCACAGGAAAGAGAAGGTGCGACCGGTCATAATCCTGAAGGATCTAAACAGCTGGATTGTATACCACCATTTCAGGATGGAGGGAATACATTAGCTGAGAGATATCTTGAGAGAAGAAGATTGGCTAACAAGGATAGATCTGAAAGACACCTATCTCACAGTGCCAGTACAGATATATTTTCATCCATTTCTAGCTTTCAGCTGGGGTGGAAAGTTCTGGCAATTCAAAACAATGCCCTTCGGTCTAGCATCAGTGCCATGGGCTTTTACCAAACTCATGAAGATCGAGGGACACTGATATACCAAACAACATGGGTGACATAGCTTCTCTCCTCACTAGGTTTCCTAGTGAATCAAGAGAAGCCAGATATGATGCCTGCAAGAAGGCTGGTCTTCCTAGGCTTTGTAATAGACACCAAGAAGGCGACATTAGAGTTGCCAGCCAGGAAGATGCGAGCCATCAAGAAAGAAATCAGAACCTGCCTGAGCAGACAGACAGTATCTCTCAGAGTGTTAGAAAGAACAGTAGGGCTACTAGCATCGTCCATCCAGGCCATATTCCCAGTGCCTGTGCATTGTCAAACCTTGCAGAGACTAAAGATAAGACACCTACAACAGGGTCTGAGATATCACCAATTAGTTCCCCTAGACCAAGATTCCATCACAGAACTAGAGTGGTGGTTGCAGAATATGAATGCATGGAATGGGCGAGCCATATTCGGAAATCGTCCCGATCTGATAGTAGAGTTACACGCGCAGCTTCACATAAACTGCTTAGAACTACTAGCTGGCTCCTTTGTGATCAGAGCATTCAAGAAAGGGAGAGTCAGCTCCTGTGTCCTACCGAAGATGGACAACATGTCAGCGGTCAGGTATATCAATCACCTGAGAGGACCCAAATTCAACCTCCTAGCAGAGCTAGCAAAGCACTTGTGTAATGTTTTCCTGCAGTCAGGGACATCAGTCACAGCAGAATACCTGCCAGGAACACTCAACATGATAGCAGACTGGAACACCTGATACCTTTCAGATTCTAGTGACTGGAAGCGGAAAGTAGGGGTATTCCAACAGCTGGACTGGATATGAGGGCCAGCGCACACCGACCTGTTTGCATCATGTCTGAACACGCAGACGATCAGCTACTTCATCTGAAGGATAGACCCATCTGCACAGGGGGCTGCAGAATTAGGAGGGGAAACTGCATTATGCCTTTCCCCCCTTCATGATGTTGAGCAGAGTACTTGCGAAGTGTCGACGAGAGAGAGCAGAGTTGATTTGAATTGCTCCGTTGTGGAAATCTGAACTCAGGTTACCGACTCTGATGGAGCTGTCCCCAATCTTCCCGCTGATCATCCCAGATGAGGAGTACTTACTCACAGACTCAGTCAGGTCATTTCATCCTCTGAGACCGAAAGGGACTCTCCCGCTACTAGCATGCTGGATATCGGGAGACGCTGGGTACCGCCAGGCATTTCAACACGAGCTGACAAGCTCATTCTGGAGTCGTGGGACCCATCAACAAGGAGGAGCTACGACACGGCTTGGAACAACTGGACGACCTGGTGTAGAGGGAGAAATGTTCATCCCATTTCGACGCCTGTACTAGCAATTCTACATTTTCTAGCTCTTCTCTTACAAGATGGTAAAGCCTTCAGGATCATCGGGTTCTACAGGTCAGAAAAATCAGTGGGACACCTACCAATCGAGGGAGCTTCGGTTGTGGAACACCCAGCAGTGATACAGCTCATGAAAGGGGCATGATTCAGAATGGCCCCAGAGCTGAGATATGTGCTATTATAGGACGTAACAGTAGTGCTGTGGCTGTTGGCGAGCTGGCCAGCAAACACATATCTGTCACTGAAACAATTGTCAGGGAAGCTAGCTAGGCTGCTGTGTCTGGTTTAATGCAGATGAGTGGCAAATGTCAGAGCCTTAGAAGAGAACAGTAAGACCTTTGGGCCAAATGGGGTAACATTTTCGTTAGCCAAAAGGATGAAGACCAGTTCCACAACTACTTTCTTCCCCTAGCTACTGAGTAACCAGAAATGGTGTGTAGCAGAATGTATTAAAAAATACGAAGACTGGGCAGCAGAGTGTAGGCCAGCCGGTACCACAAAATTGCTAATTGCACACAGGAAGCCCTTCCAAGCAGTAGCAATGACCACAAAGCCAGATGGGTGCGAGAAGTGATGCATCTAGCAGGCATCGATTTGAAGAAATATGGCACTCATTCAATGAGAGTGGCTATGGCATCTAAAGCTTTCTCAGCAGGGGTAATGCTACAAGATATCATGCAGGCAGCAGACTGGGCCAGTGATAATACATTTAAGACCTTTTATTTCAAGGGTTGGCGACAACAGTGATGGGAAGCTTTGAACACATATAATGCTCGCCTCCAGTTTTGACATAGAATGAAGATTACCCCTGATAACTGTGCAGGGAGTCTTGATTCTATTAAAGACTAGGAGGTGATCATTAATTTCCCACCTATGCATGTAGTGTATGTGTCATAATTAAACACATGTATGAATTGAATAGCAGTACATAGACTCCACCCTAATATTATGTATTGTATGCTCCCTAGGAGATGACCAAAATATGTATTATTTTAGAATTATTCAAGATATATTTGTAACTCTCACATAACTAACAGATGTTCCATAGCACCATGTTCAAATATCTTGTAACAATTACGTTTTCTCTAAGTTGCACAAATTGAAAAGTAGCATCACAAAGTTCTCAGCATGATTCACACCGGATTAGAGAGTCTCAAGGCTTACCATCTAATTTTCAACATGATTTGAGACTCTTGCTGGAGAGTGGCCGCAGCACAAGTTCCACAACACCTTTCCAGGCTCTCCTCGGAGAGTCACAAGCACACCAACTAGTTCTCAACAGTTACCCAGATTCATCATGTCATTAAGAATTAGCATAGCTCCAAAATCCCAACCTTTTTTGTGGGAGTCTACAAGAGAGTCTGAGGGTGATTATCAAGCCCACAAGGTTTTAAATTGCCTCTGGCGAGTCGCTGCACCATCAGTTTCTCAAAAATATTTCAGACTCTCACTTGAGGGTCATGGGGCTCAGTACCAGGATATGGTGATTTCATTGCGCATACAAAACCTTGCAAGGGAGAACAGTGTGTATTTGTTCCCACTGTTCTGCACTTTCCACACATACTCCAGGAATATATAATCATACCAGTCCTAAAATATGTCGGGAGGGATGTTTGCAATGAGACAAACACCATAGTTTATTGTGGGAAATGCACTGTAAATTGATGATATCAAATGGAACCCTCAACATGTTTTCAGATTCTTTCTGGAGAAGTGTGACTGCACTAAATTCCAACACTTCTTTAGACTTGCTGCAGAGCTCTCAACGGTTTTAAGGCTCTGCTTGGAAGGCCACAGTCGTACCAAGTTCTCAAAAGGTCTTTTGACTCTCGGATTTGGGTGAGGAATGCAATGGGCCTGATTTACAAAGTGTTTTTGAATGGGATTGGGCCATTGTAAAATGCTTTTGTAAATCAGGCCCAAGGTCTCTGATGAGCAAAACGTGTAGAGAAATGTCAATGTGCATCAACTACCAAAGATGATGTGAATGCTTTCTCATGATGGATCATTGCAGAACCTTTATACCAAATGTCAGCAAGTCTGCCCAAATCGGAGGTAACATTGGAAATCAACAGAAAGTGCACCTGAAAATATAGCACTGTTCTTGCTATCTTGATTTTATACTTTTATGTGGCATTTTGCACTATAATTATTCAGTTATTTTGTATTTAATGTTTTTGACAATAGAGAACAATTGTGACTTAATACACATAACATGAACTACTTATCTAACAACATAGTTTGTAGGTCGTTGAACAGGATTTTATTTTTTGATTCAAGACTTTTACATTGTGTTGTGAGTTTTGATACCTTTCAATTGACAAATTAAAAATATTAGTCTGAGATGGTACATCCATTTCCTTTTAATGTTATCGACAGAGCCCTGGATGATATGCATTGAAACCTATTCACATATCTAGCAGTGCTGAGGATCACACTTCAAAAACGTATGCTTTATGCATGAACACAACTATTACACACAGTCACAACATTAGAAAAAAGCAATTTAAAAATTGACTCATTCATTCTGTTTAATTAACTACGTTACCCTAGAAGCACAATTAAAAGGAGAATTAAAAAGTGCACAGCTGAAAGCTGGGTATGCTGCTTCAATTCTATGTATGTTCACAATCTCATAAATCCAACCAACCTTCAGTTGTTATAAATAAAACATATATTTGGATCTCTTTGGCATTCCCACCCATGCAATCACCTTTTGTAACATAAGTGTCCAATACGCCTAAGAATCACCCTCCATTCAGTTTCAGGGCTATGCAGTTCCATCAAGCGAGTTACTTAAGCTTATTGGATTCTTACTATCTGATGCCTACAAAATCTGGTCATATGCCCAATGCTACCTAAGTGTGCCTATCACTTGCTAATGGCATAATCTTAAAGCATCATGTTCTCAATATTGGGTGCCAGACATTTTAACTTAGAAACCCAAGTTTACCATTGTTGGTGTTGTGTCCTCACTTATTGAGGGTTTTTACCCACAGTTGTTGTAGATACATTCTACTGACAGGCTGCCTGCTGGCATTGTTGATTTGATTGCCTTGGTAATCAAGTGTTTAAAGTTGTTTATAGTTGTCATAAAACCTATTTGTATTTCCAGACCTCTTTGGTATTTGAAAGGCCAGGAACGTTTCAAGCTGGATTCATACCCCAGATCAACCCCTGGCTCGATGCCACAAGGCGTATCCCTCTACCCTTTGGGGAAACCAAACTTTATATATAGGAAAGAGAGACAATCAACGTACCTCTCTACTTTCTGGGGAAACTCAAAATGTATATATAGGAAAGAGACAATCAAAACATAGATCAGCACTATTGAGTATTGGTGATCACTGGTCTCAGTATCCCACATAAATACAGTTCACATGGTAATAACAAAAAATACAGATACTTTATGTGTGTTAAA
This sequence comes from Ambystoma mexicanum, assembly GCF_040938575.1. Classification (NCBI taxonomy): domain Eukaryota; kingdom Metazoa; phylum Chordata; class Amphibia; order Caudata; family Ambystomatidae; genus Ambystoma; species Ambystoma mexicanum. The sequence continues at coordinate 538,180,779 of NC_090937.1, forward strand.
ATCCAAAGTAACGGGTAAAGCTGTACAATATGTAACATACCAAATGGCATCCACAATAAATAAAAAACTGTTCACAATATATTTTCATAAGACACATTGACACAGAATTTGATTGAACTCCCAACACCTGGGCCTTAGAATAAATCTATATTTTTCCCCATTGTGTTGTGCTGTAAAATGCCTGACATGTTTCGGTCCTCACAATTCATTTACAGGACCTTCTTCAGGGGCTAAAAAGTCACAAATCTATGTTGATTGATCGATGCACAGCCTGGTCTCCACAGGATAGCAAACACCCAAAACACTAAAGGGTAAAACAGGAAAAAGAGACAGACACATCACCAATAGTGTTACTGGAACACCACCAACAACAACTTAACTCACAGATTGCATCAAATTGGGAAAGCAATCTAGAAAGTGGTCATTAATGCACCATCAAACAGCAAGGTTTGGCCACAATTCCTGCTGCTAGTGCTTGGTATTTTCTCTTTTAGTGCAGAAGTGCACTCTTGTGCCTCAAAGTACGGCAGGAAATTATTTGCAAAAGCGTTCTCATGTGATGAACCCCACCAGTACCCCACACACAGATAAATGAATTAAAATGAGGTACATTACGCATACTATTAACTTTACTCATACATCGACCACACACAGACACTCCATACCACCTACCTGTTTGCAAAGGATCCACAACAGTCTGGCTCCCAATGTTAGGAATCATGTAACTATGTTCTGGGTGCCCTTGAAACTTGAAGCTTGTTTCCATGAATCATCTGTAACAAAGTATAAAGAATGGGCTAGTACCCCAATCATGTGTTCATATCGATCTGCTGCTTCGTATTCATATTCATGGCGATACTCCTGCCCCCTCATCCTTTCATGGTACTGTCTCACGATGCCCGACTCATTCATTGTATGAACTAAATACTTGATGCATTTGAAAAAAAATATTCTCCCAGTATAGAGAAACCCTGAGCTACAGTTTTTAATCATAGGAACGGGAAGACTGACGCCAAGTTCCTATAGCTATGCACCTTAAGTAGGAGCAAGAATCACTGGAAGCCTAGTTATGCACCATGGAGTGGAAACAATCTTCCTGATGACAAGTCTCTGTTAACTAACCGCATGTATTGCCAATCAATTACATATGTCAATTTAAAAAAGGGTTGCAAGATGTCACAATTTTAATTTAATGAATAACTGCATTTTATGAGTATATAATATCAACCAGAACATCAATGCTGGTTAATTATGTCTACCTGACAAGCATGTGAAAAGACATTACCCCTTTTTGGTTGTGATATTTCGACTCTACTGAAACATCTGGACGCTCACTCAAACCCTGCACAATGCAGACTTCTGTTAATTCCCCATACAAGTTGTGCTCTCTGCTTCTGGATGTGCCTGCCCACTATTCAGTCACCCTTGGATCTTACATATTGTTAAGGACAGCCGCCACCAATAAGCATGGGGAAAACTCGAGCCATGACGAGCTCGACCTGCTTGTACTTCGAAAGTGCTCAAGCTAAACGAGTTCCAGCTAGGTCAGCAGTTCAACATGCAGTAAACAACAAGTGAAAAGTTCAGCAGAGCACAGAAGAAAGGAACTGAGCTGCAGGTAGGTCTCTTTACAAACGGCTGTTCTGTTTGGCAGTTTTTTTATTCAAGGGTAAAAATTACCTCTTCATTTGCAGATTCCTACAGCGCAAATAAAAACAGGACAACTGTTTCGTATTATGTATACATTAAACTTGTTTATTTTAGTTTAATTATACAATTTAAAATAATTTTAGGGCCAAGAGACGTGTACATCATTTTTTTTAAAGGAAACATACAAACAAAACCTGGGCCTGCTTACAGAATGCTTTTGCTGCCGGCTTAACAGGCCGCATCATATATAAAACATGAGCTGGAAAACGTGCAGCTGCAAAAATTTCACTACACCACACATGCAACCGTTATTCAATCTGGCCACAAAAGTCTCTCTATATACAAGGAAAAAGTTTAGTTGCTGGGATGTTAAGGTGACAACTTAATGCAACAAACAATTGTAAGAAATTCAGCTAAAGTCACCTTAACTTCGCGCCCCCTGTTGCACAATCTATGACCACAATGATGACATCACAGATCACAGAACTGATGACATCTTTAATTACATTACTACAGTAACCAGCATTAAGGATGGCCTTCAGCCATGGTCAGTATGCATGCCCAAATATATTTTAACACATTAATGTGTATTAATCAGGCCTTCAGTCATGGACACTGGCCACAGTCTTCACCCATGTGCACTGTATATTTAAAAACACAAACAGACCAGAACCCATAGAATTACGCCCTCACCAGTGGCTACAGCTTTCATTTGTGTCCACTGTATACTATAGATAGTGATCAGGCACTAGCCATGGACTTTAGCACAATACGTCCAGTGGGCACAATCTTTGGCTGTGCCCACTATGCATTCTAACATATCAATGGGCATCAATAGCCATGGACTTTGACCATGATCAGTTTGTACATCTTTTGGCCATGTCCACTGTATATTATAAAAGAATAAAATGCAACAAGCAATGGCCTTCGGCCCTGCCCACTGTGTATTATACACCACTAACGAGACACTATCTATGGCCTTCGGCGTGCCTACTGTATATTATATACACTAACAAAACACTAGCCATGGTCTTGAACACAATACTTGCTAGTGTCCACAGCCTTTGGCTGTGCAGACTGTATATTCTAACATGTGAATGGGCACTAGCTATGGCCTTTAGCCATGTCCACTGACTAAAGCTTTCAACGTTGCCCACTGTATATTATAAAACAGTGATGGCTTTTAACCATGCACATTGGTATTTTTTCACACTAACCGACCATTAGCTATGACCTTTGGTGCTGGCCAGAGACCCCAGCCTTTGCCATGACCAAGTCCACATCCCACATTTGTTTTTATGGTAATCAAAGTTTTCATGAGCTAATTTATAAATGATGTTATGTCTAATTCCATTATTGATGTAATCAGTTATGTACAATCTAATTAGTGTTGTCAGTAGTGATGGCATCAGTGATGTGATTTGTAATATCATCATTGTGGTCATAGGCTGTGCAACAGGAGGCACAAAGTTAAGGTGGCTTTAGCTGAATTGCAGGGGTTTTGTTGCGTTAAGTTCTCATTTTAACGTCCCTGCAACTAAAGTTTTTTCCTTGAATTTCAAAGATTTTACAATGTATTGCTCACCTTAATATCCCTGCAACTAACTTGTTTTTTTCCTTGAATTTCAAGGGTTTTGTTACTACAAAGATTTTTTCCACACATGGCCAGTTGCCATGGTCGACACCGTGTGCACTGTATATTTTAGAACACTACCAGACCACTAACCATAGTCTTAAGTCATGTCCGGTGGGCACCGCCCTGTCCACTTTAGAACTCTACCAGACCACTAGCCATGGCCTTTGTCCATGTCCATTGGGAATGGCCACTTAATATTTTAAAACACATTCAACCCATCACTCACACACTCTTTTTGACCTGTTTTGACAGTGGTATTGAGATATATAAAATATTTCACAATTTGAGAACTCACAATGTTATACAAATTAAAGTATTTCCTGAGGATCTCTCACTTTGGGTAAAGATCGTGCTACACGCTCCTTATTTCATGGCCGTCTTTTGGTGACTGTTGTACAGCCCCAACTAATCACATTTAACCAGCACTGAAAAAGTAAAAAAAATGATCAGCTGCAAGAATAACATATGCCCAGGTACTTTCGCCCCCAGAGCGAAAATCAAAAGCTGGCACCCATGAATATACGCACAGATAAGGAAAAAAGAGGTAGGAATTGGGAAGGTAAAACACTAGAATTCATACATGTAACAAAAGGAGAAAAAAAAATGTTTTCACATTTTATATTTTGTATTTTTTTTCTTTTTTCTAAAGAATGCTGTAAAAGAAATTGACATTTAAAAATATTCCTGGCATGCACAATTGGACCTTTCTTCCTAAAGAGCCTTGCCCAAAGCGTCTAGGATGCCACCACACACATTGATCAAGCTGTGACAGGTTTTGCACATCACCACACAGTTTGAAAGATCGCTTGAAGGCAGGATGGACTGAGGTTGGGTGCTAGTTGGTGGATAATAACTAGTAATAGTATTGGAACTCTATGGCACAGATGATTAATACTGCTGTGATGATCTTGCTCCATACGCTTTCACCATATGTTTCACATGAGCCTTCCAATACGATTCATCCACTTCATCCCAATGTACGTGAACGAGATGTTGAATTAACGTTGAGGTTCCCAAATCTTGTGATGGCTTGTTTTAAGGTCCCTTCTGCAAAACCTTACAACAGAAATCGCACAATACTTCTCCTGTTTTAAATGGCAGCCATTGAAAGGGTGAACAGTTTTTTATCTCATTCCATAGTGGATATTTTGTTTTCAGTTCTGAAATGCTGCTGTGTCTTGCAACCAAATAAAGACACCATTAGTAAACCGGTCTAATGGACCAGAGTCCTAATGGCAATAAGCTCAGAACAAGGGGGGAATTACTGCAGTAGTTAGTGCCCCAGGGTTTTTGGTAAGACCCTCGCTTTGGTTCAGCCTGTACTTATGGTCCTCAGGGCATTACCTAACATAGTAATGCGTCCCTGGCTCAGGGCTTATTGTTAAATAATAATTTTCTGCAATGCAGATGTGCAATATATTACACACTTAGACTGAGAAGACACTCATTCGCCAAACCCCTGCAAAAAGAAATCTGTAAGAGGGTAAACAATAGTTTATCATAGAACACGCTCTGAATAATACAACAAATGCAATCTCAGAGTTTCCACTGCAGATAAAGCTGTACATATTTACTGACACTTACTATATTGTAAGTGACTTCAATGCAGCACTCCAACTAAGTCAATGCCTAGTCTGGGATGCCCAGTGAAGCCCTAATTTATATATTTTTATGTCAAAGTTCTTTAAATCTGGATGATGAACCCTTATATAACGCCCCTCTCTTTGAATCCCCCCTGACTTCACTGAGCCAAGAAGTAGGTTTGTTTTGCAAATTAAAAGGTTTATTTGAAGAATTACACAATATATATATCACACTTTTATGAACAAAATAATATCTGAATAGCACGCTTATGAATATGGACGGTAATCAACAATGGGTAATATTACCAAATTAACATTCTCTTTAATCACTTAGGAGTATGAATATGGAGGATACTGTAGAAGAGAATACTTTATGTAATTCAAGGAAATGCAATAATGGGAAAGAATGCAACACAGAAATAAACTTGATCTGATTTCAATCAAAAGTTAATATGGTAACGTTTTCCCCTGTGACTACTCACTCCCCCCCTATGCAATATGAAGAGATGGAAATAAGGGCACACAGGTTTCAGGAATACAATCAAGAATGCAGTTCAATTCCAGTTCCCCCCAGCAAGCTTATAGAAAACAGGTATGATTTTAAAACACAGGTCAAAACACTTTTGAAAGTGATTGCAATGGATGGGAAAATCTGCTAAATTGATTTTAATTCACTAAAGGAGATTCAGCACTAGTGAGAATTACTTTGGATTGGTACAGCAGTGGAAAGCAAGATAAAGCTATTTTGACAGAAAATTAAATTGAGCCAAATTACAATTCACGGCAATTTTTCTGCGTGCATAAATCGCGATTACGGAAAAACTATAATGAATTGGAATGTCAATTTGGGTTTGTTAGAAAGCGAGGATCTTAGCTTTAAAATGGCAGTTAAATTTCGTGCGGTTCAAAAGTTATGGGGGTTTTTATGAAGGTAGATTTTGCAGAAAGAAAGTCAAGATTTCAAATGACAGATCGCGCTTTGCAGATTTGGAATCAACAGGATGGACACAAGATTCTATAATGCAGTTCTGGACAGGTTAAAGTGGATGTAAGAGGGTTACTTTAAACTGAGAGCTTGGTTAAGGACAATTCTAGACTAGATACTCCTTCCTAGCTTTGGAATGGAATGGGCCTCGTCAAAGATCTGTTCAAGGGGTTTGGCTTCACTCTCGCCACCGGACAGGTCTTAGGCCCTCTGGGCTCTGCGTTCAGCACTGCACGGTGGTCTGCGGCCTCTTGAACTGGATCTGATGGGTCTTGGATTACAGCACTGCTTTCTGGGACTGGACCTCGGTTCTAGCACAGGGTTCTTACCTAGAAGCAGACAGCTCAGCCCGGCTGTTGAATGTGAGAATCAGGTTTGCAAAAGATCTGAAGGCTGCTGAAAAGGATTCAGCTTGTGGTTTAGGCCTCTCTGCTTCAAGGTTCTAGTGTTTGGGTTCTAGAGTTCTGGTCTCTGGATCTAGATCTGGAGTCTGGAGTCTCTGTCTGGATATTGTCTGGATCTAGTCTGGCAGAGTGCTTTGCAGGAATTGGTGAGTAGTGGAAAAAGTATGTTTCCTATCTGTCCTAAATAGTCTCTATGTATGTGTTTCCAAAGTGGGTGGGAAGGCTGATTCTCTATGCCCAACCCTCTAAGGATTTGATAGGTTGGAGATTTCCTGTCCCCTGACTGGAGAAAGGATCAGCGTGTCATGAGGTGTCATCATGATGCTGCCATTTACAGTCTAGGGAAGAAACTCCCCTTTGCTTTTACTTAGAAAATCAATTTTTCATAACAAACATATTTCCAAGGTGCACAACTTGTTCATAATACATATACACATCACACATTACTTAAGGTACATTCTTGTCCAACTCTGATCTTCCTAAGAGCTTTAGTTCAGAAATGACAACTTATTCACACTTTTGGTTGGTTTCCCAATATTGGTTCTGCACCAAATTTGATACATGCATACAGATACTCCCTGGGCATTTTACTGTAAGTTCTTATGTTCATAGCAACAACACTGTAGATGTGATATTAATAAATTCCGGGGTTTGGTCTCAGACCATCACACAATATCCAGCTTAGTCTTACATTGTGAGTGGATTTTTTTCATTTTAAGAATCCCAAAGTTTCATATTTATGTCAGCTTGGTACACTTTGTTATACGCAATTTTATTAAACATATGTTTTCTGGGCTACCTGAATCCACAATGGTTTGTCCTGCCCCCAGAGCTGGCTGACTCAGAGGGTTACATGTCTTGTTTCTCCCAGAGCAGTTGTTGACCAATCACACCCAAATCAGCATATTCATATTCATCCCAAAGCCCCCATTGTCTTGACTGAGAGCAACATGCCAGGCAGCCTTGGCTAGTTCCTGTTCACACCAGTCTGTCAATCTCTTGGCCAAGGGCAGAAGGAAGGTTCTTTTGTCCAGGGAAAAGGTGTGGAATCTGTTTGATCGCAGTGTGGGAAACTTTTTAACTGTGCACCCAATGTCTACAATTTGTCTTTTCTTACAATATAACCCACATTTTAATACATACATTAAACAATGTCTTCATTCAAGTCATTTTAGAATATAGATTTACATTGTCTCTACCCCTTAGCAAGTCTTTCTTTGGCATAGTTTGGGGTTCCATGTTCAACTTTACAAAGAACTGGTTTTAAAACGCCGGCTTTATGGTAGAGGAGAGCAACGGTACTACACCCATTTTTGACAGCTTTCTTTCCATCAGTGTTTTTAAAAAGGGGTCTTGCTTGATAGCCTATGATTCTTGCTGACATTGTATTGATGTGGATTCTTGCAGTAGATTAATGTGGAACACCCGACAAAGAGGTTGGATCTTTTAGGTGATTTGTGAGCCAGGATTTTAGCAATTTTTACAATCAAGAACACGGATTCCCAAACAGCTCTGTATTTCTTTTGCAATCAGCATTGCTATTTCCAAGTGGTTTCAGGCTGCTTTGTGAGTAGCCCAATGGTGGTTTTTGGCATTGATCTCCTGTGCTCACTAAGATAGGAAAAAGTGGATGGCAGCCTTTTTTTCAGGTTTTCACTGCGCATTTTCTGGTGATTTCTAGCGAGCAGCATGCTTTCCAGTGGCCATTATGATGTTTCTGCTGCCAAAAATGCCTAGTGATGTTGCAGGGCTTGGATGAGTGGGTTGAGACATCCAACAATATACTTATCCAAATGATCCCCAGATGTTTACATCAGAAACAGAAACATCATGTGTACAGTGTGACTTCTGCAATCATAGCCTACATTGCTATTAAGAAATTCTACATTTTTATAAGCAACATATAAATAATATTATGTCTAATTCCATAAGTGTTTCATTTACGTACACATAATCTTTATTGTTTTTTCTAAAGAAGGTGGGAAATAATTGCCACTTAAAAAAAAAAAAAACAAAGGATTACAATCAATTGATTATTCAGTTATTAGCTTGTACCAATCCTTAGTTGTGGATCCTCCAACAGCTACTCATTGATGGCATAGATCACACATGACATAAGTTGAGAGTTCATTCAGTGTTGGTGGCGTCGCACTGTTGAAATCAGGTGCTGGACGTGATGACATGTCCATGCACATAATTCATGACCCCATGCATTTTAGTTTCATGGTTTTCATGCTATTTACGATATGTGTCGTCCACATCATCCCAATGCACTCTCACCAGATGATTGATCATCACAGATATTCAAAGGCTTTGCAAATGCACCTTTGATGGTCCACATCTTAGAGTCTTCATACACAATGTGCACTGAACATCCTACACCTTTATTTTAGAGCACTGTTCTTTGATCTTGAAATATCTCCAACTGTCTACAGCGGTTTTTAATCCTGTGCCTTTCTTCCTGGGTGATGATGGATTGGGGACCCAGATGACATTGTCATTTATTTATTTTTATTAATTTATTTATTAACATTTGTATAGCACACAAACAGCCCATAGGCATTGTGGCACTGTTACTTGAGGAGAACTTAGTTACAAGGGGGTACAAGTGGGTTAGTCATATAACAGTAGGTACATTTTATAAATTTTATACATAGTTGTCATAGGTTTAGAGTACAGTCGGCATGTTTACATGACTTGCTGAAGAATAACAGAGGACACTTATAAGTGTGGTGTAACTTGTGCTAATAGCATAGTTTTCATTGCCTTTCTGAATTCTAGGAGTGAGTCTTCAGCTCGAAGAGTTGGTGGAAGGGCATTCCAGTGAAGGCGCGCTAAGTAGGAGAAGCTGGTGCCTACTGCTCTTACTCTTTTAACCATGGGCACCGTTAGCATGTTCGAGTACGGTGTTATTGTTGGCCTGGTTGAAATAGCGGGGTGAATCCTTTGTGATAAGAAGGTGGGTGCTGAGCAGTAAATGCACTGCTGCTGCTGCTGTTCTCATGGTTAGACATGTTGAAATGTCAAACTGGTGAGGAAAATGTAACATGACAAAAATGCCAACTCTAAAAGGACAATACCACAAAAAATGAACCCTCCTCTATGAACCTCTCTAGCATTTCTGATGACTCTTCAAATGGAGTGCTGTAGTGCTACAGGTGTTTGAATCCTCTGGCTTTAATAGGTGGAGGCTTATTATGCACAGCCACCGCTCACATCTATATTAAACAGGTAAGACCACATGTAAGCTGAAAAAGGCTGCAGCCCAGTATGAGGCAGAGCCTCCAGAAGGCCTTAGGTATTAGTTTGAGGCACAGTTCACAGCATCTATCCCTCATGCAGAACTGGTTACATTTCTCCCAAAGGATGGACAAGGTCAAAAGTATAGGTGAGCATTGAAGAGAAAAAAGGGGAAGAAAGAAAGCATAGAGGACACACATCTCCAAGTACTCTATAGAAGGAAACAAGTGAAGATAAAGACAATAGAGCTCTCTAGAAAAGAAAGACTGAGTAAAAATAGAAGGAGAATGGAGATGACTTTGACCCAGACACTCTAATTCATCCCTGGTCATAAGAATGGGAGCCACCAAGAAACATAACGACGTACCTGATGAGGAGGGTGAGAACACAACAGGCCAAGAAAGCCAGAAATAAACTATGGAATACGTGTCCCAGATCAAATCTGCCAAAAACAATTGTTGAAACACATAAATAAGACAAAATAATGCTCACCTGCATGGCAAAGTGTACTAAACACATCAAGAAATAGCTTGATGCATCTTGGAAATCATGCCCAGATAGATTTCAGTATGTGTTGGGACCAATTTGAAAATTTGAAAGATACACCACCTGGCTGTTAAAATAAAAGAGAAAAAGGGGGGGACATAGAACATACAGTTCTGACCAAATGGGTCCTGAAAGCAATCTGCCTACTGCATAATACCAACAGTACAATCACAACAGAAAGGAAAAGGGCCATCATAATATGAATTGATCCTACTTTGCACGTGCTAGCATCATCGAAGGCAGCAGCAGCCAAGGGCAAATTATTTGGCAAATCGTTCATCAAAGAAAACCCTAACAAAACATTTTCATTTTTATTCATTCTTTCAGAATTTGTCCATCCCTATTTAAGAACCACATTTGGTGTAAATTAGACATTTGGTACTTGTTCTGTTTTGTTTGATGTTAATATAACTCACTTGCTTCAAAATCTTCAACTACATTACTACTGACATATTTCAACATATAAATAAAATAAACACCAGGTATATATTTAAGTTGCAATGGACATTGTCACTTTTTTGGGGAATTTGCAAATCACTTGCTCACAACTTACAGGACACCTGCTCAGCACAGAGAGGAAAAAGCAATGAAAGAAAGTTATGAAGATGTGAATGGGTATGCTAAATAATGTGCCGTAACTCCATGGAAGCATCAGTGTGCCCAGAAAACTTTCACTGAAAGCAGGCAGTTATTCTGGATCAAGTAGCATCGGAGTAAAAAGCACATTAATAAAGTGTAGTGTGTTTCCTATTGTAAGCTACTGCAGATGGAAGCTTCCAATAAACCATCACAAACTTTTGCAACCTCTAATTTGATTAAACACCTCACCAGATTCCATTACAAAAATGTGGAGAAACCATATAGGAAGTCAATTTTCCATCAAAATGTACAAACCCATGGCCTGTAAACTGTGCACAGGTATCTTCTGTAGAAAAGCACATTTGTGTCACTCTCTTCCACTTTGGTTGCTGCCTCTGTTCCAGCCACCTCCACCCAACCTCTTCCCATCCTACCCATACCCAATTTGCATGATTGCAAAGTAATGCGATTGAAATAAGATAACTGTGTCATGGTGTTCTGAAATTGCTCCCTACATAGTTACAGAAGATCTATTTTACACCACCAAAGCAATTGCTGTCACTAAAAATATATTTTTAAAAATTCAGTGGACATGTTTTATCCCCTTATTTTACACAAATAAAAACAGATAAAACTCATGAAAAGAGTAGGCAAAACAGACCCATACTTCAAATATTATTTGTGGACTGAAATTGCATTGCTGAAGCACATAGTGCACCTGCATTTATTGGGCCAATTTGCACCAGAAAAGAAAATTCTAATTCTTTTTTACATAATAGGAGTTTGCACAACTAATACCATTCCTATATTCTTTATGACATTATATTTAAAAATAAAACCAATCAAACACATTTTTCATGACATTAAACACTGTGCTTCACAAAACAACAAACAATACATGAAGACAATGGGCCTCATTATGAATATCGAGGTAGCCATGGTGCTATTAGTGCTATGGCTGCCCCCATACCGCATACCGCGTCCGGGTTATCGGTATGGGGATTTACCGGGTCATTCAATCTTTAAGGACCCGGTAAATCCCCATTCTGAAAACCATTCCCTATTCCCATTCGAGCCCTCATAGGGCAAATAGCGGGTCCGTTATTAGCTCCCTGGTCCCTTAACGGGTCCCGCGAAGGACGGCTGGTAAAACCAGCCGGCCTCAGTGGGACCCGCTAAGGGACCTCGGAATGCGGCGGTAAGGGCTTAACGGCACCAGCAATCTTACCATTGCTGTTAAGCCCTTAACGCTGCACTTGTAATGAGGCCCAATGTATTTTTTCTTATAGATGACCACCCAGTAATACACTCCAGCAAAAAAGAAAACTTTATAAAGCTCACACATTTTAAGATCACCCCAAAAAGCACTTTAATATAAACCATACGTGATTTTAAAATCATTGCACATAAAATCAAATGTCTACTGCTCTGTTATCATTCTTTTGTTTTGAGTGAAGGTAATGTACTTAGTGATTCTATATCAGGCACCTCACTGAAATACATTTTCTTTTCTAATAAACAACTTCCCAAAATTCTTCCCACCCATTGTCTACATATACAGCAGGACAACTTCATTGTTAACAAATAGAGTATCATACAAATAAAATCACAAAGCCCCATTATCAACAACAAATCAAATAAAACTGTCAACAAAGCAGTGACAAAAAACTGATAAATGTCAATCGTATGTTGTCACAGGTAACAAGATCTGCATGCTGAGCACTGTGTGAGTTCTGCAGTCAAAATGAGAAAAGTAGACTAAATGGTGGCAGTTATTCTTTCCAAAATCAAAAGCAGAAAAAGAGGGCAATATTGTAAGAAAATGAATACAATGGCTGACACATATTCACTGCAACCTATCACAAAGAAGAACACATATACAACATTAACACCAATCAATTAGAAACACTGAAACACAAACAAAACCCTGCCCAGCATCTCTAGTAGTCGTGGCTATTCAACAATGCTACAAATTTTCTACTATCTGAAAACCAAACTAAGCCAACCTTCAAATAAGACAAGGGATCACCTACACATACAAATTAACACACACAGATAACATTCTGACCTTTATCATTCACATAAACATATGATTATTGCATAGAAAATGTATGGTCCAATAGACGTGACTATATCAGCTGCCTTATCTATCAGAACAACCAAGAAAAAGGTGAAAAAGTGTTAACTCAACCACTCACGTGCTTGTTATAGCTGTGGTTATAGAGAAGCCTCACTGTTTTGGCTGTTATTACCTGCGGCTAAGAAACGTCCACAAACACTAGCAGGCCGATTCATGGAATAATTAGCGCGGCGCAAGTGGGCAAAAACGTGCGAATCGCAGTGGAATAGCGAAAATCGCAGTGCAAGTGCGAAAATCGCACGAAAAGCAGCGCACGTCGATTCATGGAAGTCCGTGCGCGGGAAAACCAGCCGATGTGCGATAAAAAGTGCGCCGCGCAGGTTGGCGCACAGGCCATCTAACAGCGTGCGCCAGGTCACAGCGAAAATCGCACAGGCCACAGCGAAATTCGCACATAGCGCGGCGCACGCAACAAAAGTAGGCGGAACACGGGCGTAACACTCGGAATGGGGAACAACTTGCAAAAACGTGGGCGTCACGGGGGAAGTACAGGGCACAAGTGCGCGGAACGCCCACACGCTCGCCTACAACACGTATTCATGGAATAGAATAGGGCAAAAAAGCGCACGCTCAAACCAGCGCACAGGCACAAACACGACCGCCACAAGAAAGCAGGCGGTAGCGTCTCTGCGGCTGTAAGAAATGTGCGCCAAAAGGTGCGCCAACAAATAGCACCCATATACTGCCATGATGAATGTCCTATACTGTGGCCCTCCTGGACAAATGACATGCAAAGGGGTACCCACAAACACGGACACGCTGACAAAAAATACGTGTGCGTGTATACCGTGGTGCGCGGGAAGTCTCACACGCGATTTGGCCGGGTACGTGGATTTCAGGGGTGCGCGGGAAGTTCCACACGCGATTCCATCAGGGTAGGTGTATTTCAGGGGTGCGCGGGAAGTTCCACACGCGATTCCATCAGGGTACGTGTATTTCAGGGGTGCGCGGGAAGTCCCACACGCGATTACAGCAGGGTACGTGTATTTCAGGGGTGCGCGGGAAGTTCCACACGCGAATAGCCTGGGCGCGTGTATTTCAGGGGTGCGCGGGAAGTTCCACACACGAATAGCCTGGGCGCGTGTATTTCAGGGGTGCGCGGGAAGTTCCACACGCGAATAGCCTGGGCGCGTGTATTTCAGGGGTGCGCGGGAAGTCCCACACGCGATTACAGCAGGGAACGTGTATTTCAGGGGTGCGCGGGAAGTTCCACACGCGATTCCATCAGGGTACGTGTATTTCAGGGGTGCGCGGGAAGTCCCACACGCGATTACAGCAGGGTACGTGTATTTCAGGGGTGCGCGGGAAGTTCCACAGGCGAATAGCCTGGGCGCGTGTATTTCAGGGGTGCGCGGGAAGTTCCACAAGCGAATAGCCTGGGCGCGTGTATTTCAGGGGTGCGCGGGAAGTTCCACACGCGAATAGCCTGGGCGCGTGTATTTCAGGGGTGCGCGGGAAGTTCCACACGCGAATAGCCTGGGCGCGTGTATTTCAGGGGTGCGCGGGAAGTCCCACACGCGATTACAGCAGGGTACGTGTATTTCAGGGGTGCGCGGGAATTTCCACACGCGAATAGCCTGGGCGCGTGTATTTCAGGGGTGCGCAGGAAGTCCCACACGCGATTACAGCAGGGTACGTGTATTTCAGGGGTGCGCAGGAATTTCCACACGCGAATAGCCTGGGCGCGTGTATTTCAGGGGTGCGCGGGAATTATCACATGCGATTTGGCTTGGTACGTGTATTACAGGGGTGCGTGGGAACTTACACACGCGATTAGGCTGGGTGGGTCCTCACAGGTGTTCCCTGTACACCCTCCACGGCCCCTGCAGGCAGCCCACAAAACAGGGGACTACCCTGCACACCTGCTCATGTCTCCCACCACCCCCACCCCCCACCATCCAGGGGCACCCTCCACCAGGCCCCCACTCATGTCTCCCACCACCCCCACCACCCCAGTCACCAGGGGCAGCCTCCACCAGGCCCCCACTCATGTCTCCCACCACCCCCACCCCCCAGCAGTGCAGGGGCAGCCTCCACCAGGCCCCCACCCATGTCTCCCACCACCCCCACCCCCCAGAGTGCAGGGGCAGCCCCCACCAGGCCCCCACTCATGTCCCCTATCACCCCCACCCCCCCAGTCACCAGGGGCACCCTCCACCAGGCCCCCACTCATGTCTCCCACCACCCCCACCCCCCAGTCACCAGGGGCACCCTCCACCAGGCCCCCACTCATGTCTAACACCACCCCCACCCCCCCGCCACCAGGGGCACCCTCCACCAGGCCCCCACTCATGTCTCCCACCACCCCCCAGTCACCAGGGGCACCCTCCACCAGGCCCCCACTCATGTCTCCCACCACCCCCACCCCCCCGGTCACCAGGGGCACCCTCCACCAGGCCCCCACTCATGTCCCCCACCACCCCCACCCCCCACCATCCAGGGGCACCCTCCACCAGGCCCCCACTCATGTCTCCCACCACCCCCACCCCCCCAGTCACCAGGGGCAGCCTCCACCAGGCCCCCACTCATGTCACCCACCACCCCCACCCCCCAGAACTGTGGGGCACCTGCCAGCAGGCCCCCACCCATGTCACCCACCACCCCCACCCCCCAGCCACCAGGGGCACCCTCCACCAGGCCCCCACCCATGTGACCCACCACCCCCACCCCCCAGCATCCAGGGGCAGCCCCCACCAGGCCCCCACTCATGTCCCCTATCACCCCCACCCCCCCGCCACCAGGGGCAGCCTCCACCAGGCCCCCACTCATGTCTCCCACCACCCCCACCACCCCAGTCACCAGGGGCAGCCTCCACCAGGCCCCCACTCATGTCTCCCATCACCCCCACCCCCCAGCAGTGCAGGGGCAGCCTCCACCAGGCACCCACTCATGTCCCCTATCACCCCCACCCCCCCGCCACCAGGGGCACCCTCCACCAGGCCCCCACTCATGTCTCCCACCACCCCCACCCCCCAGCAGT
Source organism: Ambystoma mexicanum (assembly GCF_040938575.1). Lineage (NCBI taxonomy): Eukaryota > Metazoa > Chordata > Amphibia > Caudata > Ambystomatidae > Ambystoma > Ambystoma mexicanum. The sequence continues at coordinate 538,196,522 of NC_090937.1, forward strand.
GCAGGGGCACCCTCCACCAGGCCCCCACTCATGTCCCCTATCACCCCCACCCCCCCAGTCACCAGGGGCACCCTCCACCAGGCCCCCACTCATGTCTCCCACCACCCCCACCACCCCAGTCAACAGGGGCAGCCTCCACCAGGCCCCCACTCATGTCTCCCACCACCCCCACCCCCCAGCAGCGCAGGGGCAGCCTCCACCAGGCACCCACTCATGTCCCCTATCACCCCCACCCCCCCGCCACCAGGGGCACCCTCCACCAGGCCCCCACTCATGTCTCCCACCACCCCCACCCCCCAGCAGTGCAGGGGCACCCTCCACCAGGCCCCCACTCATGTCCCCTATCACCCCCACCCCCCCAGTCACCAGGGGCACCCTCCACCAGGCCCCCACTCATGTCTCCCACCACCCCCACCCCCCCAGTCACCAGGGGCACCCTCCACCAGGCCCCCACTCATGTCTCCCACCACCCCCACCCCCCAGCAGTGCAGGGGCAGCCTCCACCAGGCACCCACTCATGTCTCCCACCACCCCCACCCCCCCAGTCACCAGGGGCACCCTCCACCAGGCCCCCACTCATGTCTCCCACCACCCCCACCCCCCCAGTCACCAGGGGCACCCTCCACCAGGCCCCCACTCATGTCTCCCACCACCCCCACCCCCACCATTCAGGGGCACCCTCCACCAGGCGCCCACTCATGTCTCCCACCACCCCCACCCCCCCAGTCACCAGGGGCAGCCTCCACCAGGCCCCCACTCATGTCACCCACCACCCCCACCCCCCAGAACTGTGGGGCACCTGCCAGCAGGCCCCCACCCATGTCACCCACCACCCCCACCCCCCAGCCACCAGGGGCACCCTCCACCAGGCCCCCGCCCATGTGACCCACCACCCCCACCCCCCAGCATCCAGGGGCAGCCCCCACCAGGCCCCCACTCATGTCCCCTATCACCCCCACCCCCCCCGCCACCAGGGGCACCTTCCACCAGGCCCCCACTCATGTCTCCCACCACCCCCACCCCCCCAGTCACCAGGGGCAGCCTCCACCAGGCCCCCACTCATGTCTCCCACCACCCCACCCCCCAGCAGTGCAGGGGCAGCCTCCACCAGGCCCCCACCCATGTCTCCCACCACCCCCCCCAGCAGTGCAGGGGCAGCCCCCACCAGGCCCCCACTCATGTCCCCTATCACCCCCACCCCCCCAGTCACCAGGGGCACCCTCCACCAGGCCCCCACCCATGTCACCCACCACCCCCACCCCCCAGCATCCAGGGCAGCCTCCACCAGGCCCCCACCCATGTCACCCACCACCCTCACCCCCAGCAGTGCAGGGGCAGCCTCCACCAGGCCCCCACTCATGTCACCCACCACCCCCACCCCCCAACAGTGCAGGGGCAGCCTCCACCAGGCACCCACTCATGTCCCCTATCACCCCCACCACCCCAGTCACCAGGGGCACCCTCCACCAGGCCCCCACTCATGTCTCCCACCACCCCCACCCCCCCAGTCACCAGGGGCAGCCTCCACCAGGCCCCCACTCATGTCTCCCACCACCCCCACCTCCCAGCAGTGCAGGGGCAGCCTCCACCAGGCCCCCACCCATGTCCAACCCATGTCTCCCACCACCCCCACCCCCCAGCACTGTGGGGAACCTGCCAGCAGGCCCCCACCCATGTCACCCACCACCCCCACCCCCCAGCACTGTGGGGCACCTGCCAGCAGGCCCCCACCCATGTCTCCCACCACCCCCACCCCCCAGCAGTGCAGGGGCAGCCCCCACCAGGCCCCCACTCATGTCCCCTATCACCCCCACCCCCCCAGCCACCAGGGGCAACCTCCACCAGGCCCCCACCCATGTCACCCACCACCCCCACCCCCCAGCACTGTGGGGCACCTGCCAGCAGGCCCCCACCCATGTCACCCACCACCCCCACCCCCCGGCATCCAGGGGCAGCCTCCACCAGGCCCCCACCCATGTCTCCCACCCCCCCCACCCCCAGCAACCAGGGGCAGCCTCCACCAGGCCCCCACCCATGTCCCCCTGCCCCCAGGTCCTGACGATACACAATCATGGCAGTAATAGGCAGCATACCCAGCACAAACAACCAGGCAAGGATTGCATCCACCCACATAGTGAATGCAATTACATGACACAACCCCAATGGCAAGTATGTAAATGAACACATGTCCGTCACACACACATACACAATGGCTGCAAGTGAATGTCAAAACCCATATCATGACATGTATGAAACCAAAGACAAAATAACACAAGTGGAAGTAAAAATAAAAAATGTATTAAAGATTAAAAATAAGTAAACAAATCAAACATACAACTATGTGGATAACAAAATAAATGGTCCATGTCAGAGAACAAAAGTAAAAATCAAAAAAAGAAAAAGGAATACAAAAACAAATGTTGACCAAAGCAATATCAAGTAGAAGGAAAAGAATGAAAAACCATTTCCACATGGTGAACACAATAATGTAAAAAAGAAAATGTTCCTTCAAAAAACAAACTAAATACAGGAATGTACCAGGGTCCATGAGCCCAACACCATAAAGGAAACCTACTACTACCTAATGAAAAAAATATATACAAAAAAGTGGCCATTGTCCGAGCGGTCCAAAATAATAAAAACAAATAAATGAAACCTAACACTAACTAACTATATAACTATATACAAAGGCAGCGGGCAAGTCCTGCGGCTCACTTGTTGATGTTGCTGGCCAGGGCATCATCGAACTCCATGTCGATGTCCTGGAGGCGGGACTCTGTCCTGGCCCCGAGGTCTCGCAGGGATAACCCCATGTTCAGCTCAAACTCCCTGCGAGCTTCCTCGAGGCACTCAGCCCGCCTCAACGCCCGACGCATGGAGAACTCCGCCCTGACCATGGCGAGCCGCTCCTCTTCCGCCCGCTGCCGCTCCGCACCTATCCGCTGGACCAACTGCTCCCACACGGAAGACACCACCATCCCAGGGTTGCCCTGCCCTCCGGCCGATGCCTGCCCCTCTGATCTTGATGGCCCCGAGCCATGATGCCTCCCACGTCGAGCCCGCTGCTGCCTCCGACGCCACTGCCTCTGCCAGCACGACGGCATCCAGGCTGATGGAAACCACCGATGCCGTCGTGCACGTGCCCTGCCTGATGATGCTGTCACATCTTCCATCTGCTGGGGTCCAGTTGCTGTGTTGTCCACCCCTGCTGAACCTCCGACTCCCAACTGTGGCAGGGATGGGATCCCCACCGAGCTGGCTGCATTGGTCGGGGCAGGTCCACAGGGGGCCCTGGTGGCATCTGGGCTGGAAGACGGCAAGGAGAACGACTGGAGTATAGCCTGCACAGAGGAGGAGAGGGCCGCCACATTGGCCAACACATGCAGGAAACCCCCGAACATGGCCGATCCCAATTGGGCCACGTCGGCACGGTGCACTTCGTGATGACGTGCGTGATCCTCCCGGGAAGCACGCACGGCATCACGAATCACAGCCGTGCGCATCGCGAACCCAATCAGGACCTTCTCCGCACGGCCAGGGGTTCCCACGTCCGCAGGTGGAGGGGAGTCAGGTGACATGGACATCCCCTCTACCTGCGGACGGGCCTGGGACGGGGCATCCCGGCTGGTGCATGGTGGTGCACTCACAGGGTCAGGGACAGCGACATGCACAGGCCCCTCCACGGTGACCTGTGCTGCCTCCTGCCCCTGGCCCTGGACTGCACCACTTGCACCAGCAGGGATGCCCCCACCAGGCCCCATGTGTGCCCCAGTGGCGGCCTCCTCCTCCTCTGTGCAAACCACCAACCTGGATGGCTCCTCACCGTCTCCCACCGTAGCAGGCCCCTGTGGGGGCTCACCCACCCCTTCCGCTGCAGCCGTGGGGGCATCCCCGCCGCCTTGCTCCACAGCGCCGTCTCCGCCCTCTTCTTCACTAGCCGCTGCGTAGAGGGAGACAAAGAACACAAGCATCAGGGTACTGTACAATGGTCCCCTAGACAGGAAGCAATAGCAGATGAGCACCACTTTCAAAGTACACTTCCATCATGTCCCTCCACAACACATGGGTCAGTCCAGGCAAAACACACACAGTAACAGGCATGCTTCATGCCATGGACATTTCCATGCATGTCCAATGGACTCTTGAAACATTCAATGATATGGAACTCACATGCATCATGGCTCATGCCTTTCACATGCACACACTTCACCTCAGTCACATCCATCTGGCCCCAAACACAACAAACACAGCGGATACAAGGGCAATTTGGCTGCTTCACTGAATCTGTGCATTGTCACACACATGTGTCTTTGCATCCATGGCATGCACAAGTCACAGACACGCAGGTCAGCCACACAGACATGGCTACCACATATGTACCTGGCATCAGCACCCATCCCTCACCCCCACCCATGTCCCGGTACAGAGACTGGCATGCTCTCATGTTCAAAATCTGCATAGGGGTCCCCATGCGGCATTTGAACACATGCAACAACCATGTGGGTCACACATCACTGGTTGCACATGCATTACCATGATGTCCATGCACACATACATGCATACATGGCCTATGGCACACATACAGGCAAGTATCATAGACCCAGCACACAGCAACATGCCCTGTGTCACACAGTAATGCTTGGACACTTACCGCTCAACTCCAGACGGGCCTCCCTCTCAAGGATCTGGGCGTGGAGCGCTGGGCGTACGCGTTCCAGGACCCTCATCTGGATGGAACTCATGCGGCCCCGGCCCCCCTCCACGAGGCGCCGGGCCTTCACAAGGGTCCTGGACCTCAAGTCCTCCCAGCGCTTCTTGATCTTCTGGACGTTGCGGGTTGCCACCCCCTCCGCGTTGATGGCAACCACACAGTCGGCCCAGATTCTCTCCCGTCCATCCTTGCTGGCGCGGGACGATCCAAAGAGGGCATCATACTGCCCCAGGACATGCTCCACCAGGACACCAACTTCGGTGGCAGTGAAGCTGGTGCCCCTCTGCCCCTCTGGCCTGGGGTTGCCACTGGTGCCAGATGTGGAAGTGCCCGACATGGCAACCCCAGAGGCAGGTGTGGGTGGGCAACTGGGTCCTGGGGCTGGGATGTGGAGCGATGTAATCCCAGTCGGGAGTCTTCAGTTCCAGCAGGGGTGGACACAGCAACTGGACCCCTGCAGATGGCTGATGTGCAGGCACCAAATGGCAGGGCACGGTGGCAGCAGGCAGGCAGGCAGGCAGCAGCAGATGGCACGTGGGAGGCTGCTCGGGGCACGGGGGGCAGTAACTCGGCCTTCTGGGCAGGAGCGTGGTCTTCCGTGTGTTTTCGCGTGGCCAGCTTGATACGGAGTGATTTGGCACGTGAAAATTCGGCACGTCAGCGTGAAATCCGAGGAAAGGCCCTTAGCGCGTAAGCACGCATACGCGATTCTATTGGTCCAGAGTCCCTCAGCGCGTAAGCGCGTATGTGACGTGACCCGCACGGGTGTTCCCCACCCAGCACGTGATGACGGAGCACACGTGTAAATACTGCACGTCAGAGTGTCATCGCGTGTAATTGGACAAAAGTGCGCGTACACTCGATTGGCCTATGTACGTGTATTTCAGGGGTGCGCGGGCACTTACACACGCAAGTACGTCAGTGCACCTGTATCCCGTTGTGCGTGTGAATTTCCACACGCTATTGGACTGGGAACTGGATTCCAGGGGTGCGCGGGTCACACGCTCGCCTAGAACACGCGCAAAGCATGAATTTGCGCACTTTAACAATAACAAGCCAGACGCCAGGATGAACATACCGTTCCTAGCAGCAGTGGCAGTGGGCTACCAAAGGAGGAGCAGGAGGATAGTCAGGGCCAGAATATTCACACCCAGAACCAGCCTTTTCGGGATGCCTGATGACCAGGTGTATGGAAGGTACAGGTTTCCACCACACATAATACTGGACCTGGTGAGTGAGTGGGAGGATGACCTCACATCACCCACCCTGTGCTCCCAAGCACTCAGCCCCCTGGGGAAGGTCCTCAATGTACTGCACTTCTTAGCCACTGGATCATTTCAGCGGACAAGTGCCATAGTGGGTGGGGTGTCACAGGCCACCCAGTCACGCTGCCTACACCAGGTCTTGAACATCATCACTGCACGCCCATCAGTCCGCAGGCACATATACCTGCCCAGAACACCTGCAGAAAGGCATGCTGCCGCCCTGGATTTTTACGGTGTGGCACGATTCCCCAAAGTGCTAGGTGCCATCGACTGCACCCACATGGCTCTACGTCCCCCCAGGGCATCTGAGCACATCTATAGGAACCGCAAGCACTGGCATTCCATCAACGTGCAGGTAGTATGTAATGCCAAGGGAATCATCACCTCAGTATATGCCAACTATCCCGGCTCCACCCACGACAGCTTCATTTACCGAATGTCCACCCTATGCCGGGACCTAGATGCTGGGCGGCATGGCGATACATGGCTGCTTGGTGAGTATGTATGCCACTGCACATGCATGCATGTTGGATACTGAGCAAGGTCACAACCCCACCAATGATACCAATCACCACCTCCACAGGGGACAGTGCCTACCCTCTCAGCCCCCACATGATGACGCCAATTCGGAACCCCACCACCCCACCCGAGGTAAGATATAACACAGCCCACATTACAACCCGGGGCATAGTGGAGCGCACATTCGGAGTGCTAAAGTCACGCTTTCGCTCCCTTGACCGTTCTGGCGGGCAGCTGTTATACGCTCCCCCAGTAGTGTGAAGGATCATAGTGGCAGCATGTGTCCTGCACAACGTTGCAACACGCCGGGGCCTGGCCGTGGACATGGTGGTGGCCCCACATCCCCAACCACATGCACAGCCGCTGCGCATGGGAGGGGAAAGGGCACGGGGGGAGGCAGCCCGTACACAGCTAGTGGCTAATTACTTCACATAGTAATCACACCCCTGTGGACTGCACACTGGCCTGGCACATTCCATCTGACAGTCAATGATGACTCAACCTGACACTGATCCTGAATGTCTGGAGATTCAACCGTGAAAAGCATATCAGCCTGAGATTGTTCACCTGGAAGTGTTACAATGTGTGCATCCCTACCCACACACACCACCAATGCAGTGTTGTGAAGAAACACATTCAAGCAGCTTAAATGAATACCCACTTGCTAAATGCAACAAGAGGACAGTGCCATGTCATCCAACCCATCCCCAGCACCGCCACACAACACACCGTGCCATGTCATGCTATGTGCAGGTAAACAAAGTAATCCCCACAACATGACAAGTGTTGCGATGTACAGTGTCCCCAATTGAAACTTGCTACACCTGAAATACTCACTGTAATGCAGGACCAACAACAAACTTGAGCAGGTACTACCATTGACATGACTTCACTAAAGTGATAAATCAGTAGTCTCACCACCTGGAAATGCCTGCACTCCCACCACTTCCAACTGAACAGTGTTGGCGCCATGTAGAGTTGTAGGTGCACTGCTGCCAACAAGGACCCCATCTCCAGACTAGAGGGCCTTGTGTAGACATGAGGTAGGGACCTGCAAATTGGGAGGCAGACACAGATGATGAGTTACACATCAATGCAACATGCAATGTACAACACAACAGCAATATGCACTAGGAATGTATACACAGTATTGACTAGACTACCCACACATGTAGTGGGAGTCCAATGTCCCCATGTACTTCAATGTCACTTGGGCACACCCTTTGCAAGCCCATGGAAACGGGAAGCAGGAGGGGTGTGTGTGACTCAAACCCAGGCATCTGAACCTAATACATGACAAGCCTGCATGTGCCCAGCCACAATGCAGCGTATGCCCACAGGAACCACAGAAGCCGACAAATTGTCCCAAAAAAATTGGGAAAAATATAAAAATAAAATTAAAAATAAAATTAAAAATAAAAATAAAAATAAAAATAAAAAAAAATCAAAAATGGCCATTAAAGGGCCCGGGGGGGTTGGGGAGGCCACCCAGGAGGTCCGAGGTCAGGGTGCACACCAAAACCCACCTGTGTGGATCCTGGGAAAAAAAAACACCTCCACGGGCTCATGGCCCACACGGCTACCCTATTGTGGGAGTATCACTGCTGTCGCTATTATCACCCTGTGCAGCTGCATCCGGAGGTGGTTGCACTATGGGAGGCAGCCCACGCAAGGCCCTACTCTGTTCCTCCATGGCTGCAAGCATGCGGGTGTGGTAGGTCTCGTTCTGGAGGATGAGGGTGCGGAGGTCCCCATGCAACAACTCACGGGATGCCCGGACCTCCGCCCTCGTTGCTTGCATCTCAGCTGAGAGCGTACGGGTGAGACGCTCCAGCTGCTGTTCTGTCCTTTGGTGTGTTGAAGCCTCAAGCTCAACAAGAGTCATCCTGAGTTGATGTAGCTCCTGCCTCAGGGCTTCCCTGTGGCCCTGGGACTCTATGGAGATGGCCTCCTGCAGAGTCGCCAGTGCCGCCCGCCTGTCCCTGTTGGACGCCAACATGTCCTCCCTGTGTGACTGGCAGATGGAGTTGGTTGCCTGCTCTAGTCGCTCCATCAGCCTTTCAGGGGGGACAATGGAAGTGGCCACCCTATCCATGGCCTGAGCCATCATCTCGGATGATGCTGCCTGTTGGGTAGCCATACCGTAAATGGATTGCTCCCATGCGGTATTGCCAGGTGGCGTACGGCCACCACGTCGGCGGGCACCACACCTGTCTGGGGCAAGGCGGACTGCGCCTTGCTGTGCTGGCACTACCTGAGGCTGCAGGACTGCATTCCCCCTCTGATCTGCTGGCCCAGGAACAGGATCAGATGTCGCGGAGTGTGACCCTGCATCCGTAACCACCAAAGGCCTAGCTGCCAACACTGACATCCCCATTGAGGGTTCTGACCCTGGTGCAGGTGGGTGGGACAGAACAGAATCCCTCCCTGGAACACTCACCTGCGACGGCACGTAGGTCTCATCATCCGAGTCAACAGCTGAGTACAGCTCGGGGGAGGTGCAGCCAGAGACACCCCTTGAGAGCACGACCTGCAGCACTTGTGGGTTCTCACCCACCAGCACACCACGTCCCTCACTGGTGGTTGGTCGGCCCTCGGACCCCTCCTGGCTCTGCACCATCTCCACAACCCCAGCAGTATCAGGTGCGTCTTCCCCTGCGATGACATAATGACAAAGAAATGGAAACACGCATTAGCACCATGGCACACAATGAGGGCTGAGAAGCAAGAGAACCAGTACTTGATTAACACATGTCCCACATGACTAAGACCCTCCCATGCATGCCCCCTCACTGCGTATGAAGGGCAGGCAAATGGCACACACTCATGACACAAAGATGTAACATGAACACATTTTCTGCATGCTGCCTGGCAGTGGCATCACACATTGGCCTGTGATTGCCAGGTGACACACACATGCCATCACACAGCTGGCATGTACCATTGCTATTGAGTGTAGATGGAGAGGAGGGCAGCACTTATTCATTCAGTCCAGTTCCCGCATGCAATAGCTTTTCTGATTCAAACAGGTCTGATTTTTCACCTGGAGCTGCCAGTCCAATATGGTCCAATTGCACAGGGACATGTGTGAACATATGATATCCAGGTAAGAAAGTCACTCCACTTTACCATAGCCATGCCAGACATGTGACCAGAGGACTGAGGAATGCCTAGTATAAGTGGTGGAATGCAAACAATCTGTCTGATTGAACATAGAAAAATAAGCAACAATGTTGTGGCAAGGTGACACTACAAGGGCAACTGGGGTGCTGTTGGGCTAGATGTCTACTGTTGGCAGAAGGGATACTGCAATGGCCAAATGCAGCTGCACAGGATGTATTGCATGAAGCACATGGCTGACCCATACGACTCAGGCGCACACACTCTCACCTGGCACACAAACAGATGCCCTCACACACACACCATGCACATGGATGACACACACATGCATGTGCACTCACCGGACAATGCCTCGTAATCAGGCAGATCTCCCACACCTTGGATCTGTTCCTCCGTGACGTAGGTCCCAGCGACTGACTCATGTGGAGTGAGTTCCATGTCTAATACTGGAGACCCACCTCCAGTCACTAGAGTTGCGGCATGACTTGAGGCCAGCTTCTTCTTTGCCCTGCGCTTTAGGTCATTCCAGCGCTTATAGCAATCATTGGCTGTGCGCCTCACGATTCCAAGGGCACTTACGATGTCCGCAACGGTCTGCCAGTGTGCCTGGCGTTGTGCAGGTGTGGTCTTGGATCCTGCAACAATGACCATCTCGTTATCATGTCCGGACACATACTCGACAAGTGCATTCAGTTCGTCATCCGTGAAGCTGGGCTTCCTGGACGGGCCGGACTGTGTAGCCGTGTCTGGGGCATCAGCCTGTGCCGGACGAACACTCTTCCCCTTCCGCTTGGAAGGTGGTGGTGATCCTGAGTGTCCTGCGCCGCTCTGGACACTAGGGGCAGGAGCCTTGGTGGGCTCTGTATCAGGTGTGTGGGATTGCACACTCAGCATGGGAGTTGGTGCAGGCATTGGCTCTAGTGTAATGGTGTCAGGGGGAATTTCAGCAGGATGGACTAGGACCGACACTGTCCTGGCTGGGTGTGTGAGAGCTGGGGTGGATGGAGCCGCAGCTGCCCCTGCAGCCTCTCCGCCCTGCCTACTTGGGGCAGCAGATGACCTTGCTGCCCCAGATCCACGTGGCATGATGGCATCAACGTGCACCAGCGCACGTGTCGTAGCCCTGCTGACCTGGAAGTCAGCCATGGAGTCAGCCAGGTCTGGTGCCACAATGGGCTGGTCCAACAAGGGCTGAGCATGGATGGTGTCAGCCACATCAGCCTCAACGGGAGGGGGGGAGGGGGGGAAGGGGGGGATTATGGGTGCCCTTGACTGGTCCTCCACACATGGGGGGACAGGCTCACCCTGCAAGTTACGACCACGTCCCCTACCGGATCCACCACGGCCACCACTTGTGGCTCTTCCACCTTTGCCACCCTTACGGAATCCTCGCCTCCCAGCCATGGCACTGATATTAATGTGCGTATGGGAGTGGATGTAGACTATTGTCCTGGGCAATTGGGGGTCAAAGGGGTTGGGTACCAGATGGTAATTGCACCCTAGTGCTCTAGCAAGGCTGAATGTAACCCCTGGGGAAAGATGACGGGTCACGCAACGCACAGGAGGCCCAAAAAAGGGAGATGACGTGCACGCAACCCCTCCTAGACCACGTGTGCAGAAAGAAAAACCTGCACTACGCTGTGGCACCCAGTAACACAAGAATGAACGTATGCGTGTCACACGCAGCCTAGAATGACCTCTGAAGGGGTAGGCTACACACGGGGCAAGCACAGAAGTTAGATACGTGCGTGACTCACCGTCTGCCAGGTAAAAGAGCGTGAAAAATGAGCGCGTTTGGTTGGCAACACCCCCGCCAAAAGAAGATTTGTACGCTGTCTGAGGAGACAGGACAACAGTAGAAGGGGACACTGTTTGAGGGAACAGGCCCAGGTAAACCAGTACAAGAGAAAAAAGAGAAAAAGCTGTCAGAGGTAACAGGGAGTACGAACTGGAAACGCCATGAAGTAAATCGCGTGTGAAACGACAAGAAGTACGGAATTCACCCACTCGCTCTCCACGAAAAGCACGTACAAGGAAATGGTGTTCTACACGTACCTTATATACAGGCCCACACGTACAGCGTTACTTACGCGGCGTGTACGTGCTAGGGCCATTGCCACCAATCACACGCTTTGTCACTTCTGCGTGTAGGTCCTTTTTCACCAATCACACGCTTTGTCACTTCTGCGTGTAGGTCCTTTTTCACCAATCACACGCTTTGTCACTTCTGCGTGTAGGTCCTTTTTCACCAATCACACGCTTTGTCACTTCTGCGTGTAGGTCCTTTTTCACCAATCACACGCTTTGACACTTCTGCGTGTAGGTCCATTTTCAACTATTACACGCTTTGACACTGGGACGTGTCACGCAACATTTTCCTACGCGTGCACGTCGATTTACACGCAGACGTGTTTGATTTTCGCGTGCCAAATCACTCGTATCAAGCTGGCCACGCGTTCACACACGGAAGACCACGCTCCTGCCCAGGGGGCCAAATTACTGCCCCCCAGAGCCCTGAGCACGCTCCCACCTGCCATCTGCTGCTGCCTGACTGCCTGCTGGCCACGTGCCCTGCCATTTGCTGCCTGCACATCAGCCAGGGGTGCTGTTGCTGTGACCACCCCTGCTGGAACCAAAGGCTCCCGACTGCTTTTCCGTCGCCCCACAGCCCTGCCCCAGGACCCAGTTGCCCACCCACTCCTGCCTCTGGGGTTGCCATGTCGGCCACTACAACAGGTGGCACCAGTGCCAACCCCCGTCCAAGGAGGCAGAGGGGCACCAGCTTCAGTGCCAGGGAAGTTGGTGTCGTGGTGGAGGCTGCCCCTGCACTGCTGGGGGGTGGGGGTGGTGGGAGACATGGGTAGGACATGGGTGGGGGCCTGGTGGGGGGTGCCCCTGGTGACTGGGGGGGTGGGGGTGATAGGGGACATGAGTGGGGGCCTGGTGGAGGGTGCCCCTGCACTGCTGGGGGGTGGGGGTGGTGGGAGACATGAGTGGGGGCCTGATGGAGGGTGCCCCTGGTGGCGGGGGGTGGGGGTGATAGGGGACATGAGTGGGGGCCTGGTGGATGGTGCCCCTGGTGACTGGGGGGGTGGGGGTGATAGGGGAAATGAGTGGGGGCCTGGTGGGGGCTGCCCCTGCACTGCTGGGGGGTGGGGTGGTGGGAGACATGAGTGGGGGCCTGGTGGAGGGTGCCCCTGGTGGCGGGGGGGTGGGGGTGATAGGGGACATGAGTGGGGGCCTGGTGGAGGGTGCCCCTGGTGACTGGGGGGTGTGGGGGTGATAGGGGACATGAGTGGGGGCCTGGTGGGGGCTGCCCCTGCACTGCTGGGGGGTGGGGGTGGTGGGAGACATGTGTGGGGGCCTGGTGGAGGGTGCCCCTGGTGACTGGGGGGGTGGGGGTGATAGGGGACATGAGTGGGGGCCTGGTGGAGGGTGCCCCTGCACTGCTGGGGGGTGGGGGTGGTGGGAGACATGAGTGGGGGCCTGGTGGAGGGTGCCCCTGGTGGCGGGGGGGTGGGGGTGATAGGGGACATGAGTGGGGGCCTGGTGGAGGGTGCCCCTGGTGACTGGGGGGGTGGGGGTGATAGGGGACATGAGTGGGGGCCTGGTGGAGGGTGCCCCTGCACTGCTGGGGGGTGGGGGTGATAGGGGACATGGGTGGGTGCCTGGTGGAGGGTGCCCCTGCACTGCTGGGGGGTGGGGGTGGTGGGTGACATGAGTGGGGGCCTGGTGGAGGCTGCCCCTGCACTGCTGGGGGGTGAGGGTGGTGGGTGACATGGGTGGGGGCCTGGTGGAGGCTGGCCCTGGTTGGTGGGGGGTGGGGGTGCAAGGGGACATGAGTGGGGGCCTGGTGGAGGCTGCCCCTGGATGCTGGGGGGTGGGGTGGTGGGTGACATGGGTGGGGGCCTGGTGGAGGGTGCCCCTGGTGACTGGGGGGGTGGGGGTGGTGGGAGACATGAGTGGGGGCCTGGTGGAGGGTGCCCCTGGTGACTGGGGGGGTGGGGGTGGTGGGAGACATGAGTGGGGGCCTGGTGGAGGGTGCCCCTGGTGACTGGGGGGGTGGGGGTGATTGGGGACATGAGTGGGGGCCTGGTGGGGGCTGCCCCTGCACTGCTGGGGGGTGGGGGTGGTGGGAGACATGGGTGGGGGCCTGGTGGAGGCTGCCCCTGCACTGCTGGGGGGTGGGGGTGGTGGGTGACATGAGTGGGGGCCTGGTGGAGGCTGCCCCTGCACTGCTGGGGGGTGGGGGTGGTGGGTGACATGGGTGGGGGCCTGGTGGAGGGTGCCCCTGGTGACTGGGGGGGTGGGGGTGGAGGGAGACATGAGTGGGGGCCTGGTGGAGGGTGCCCCTGGTGACTGGGGGGGTGGGGGTGGTGGGAGACATGAGTGGGGGCCTGGTGGAGGGTGCCCCTGGTGACTGGGGGGGTGGGGGTGGTGGGAGACATGAGTGGGGGCCTGGTGGAGGGTGCCCCTGGTGACTGGGGGGGTGGGGGTGATTGGGGACATGAGTGGGGGCCTGGTGGGGGCTGCCCCTGCACTGCTGGGGGGTGGGGGTGGTGGGAGACATGGGTGGGGGCCTGGTGGAGGCTGCCCCTGCACTGCTGGGGGGTGGGGGTGGTGGGTGACATGAGTGGGGGCCTTGTGGAGGCTGCCCCTGCACTGCTGGGGGGTGGGGGTGGTGGGTGACATGGGTGGGGGCCTGGTGGAGGGTGCCCCTGGTGACTGGGGGGTGGGGGTGGTGGGAGACATGAGTGGGGGCCTGGTGGAGGGTGCCCCTGGTGACTGGGGGGTGGGGGTGGTGGGAGACATGAGTGGGGGCCTGGTGGAGGGTGCCCCTGGTGACTGGGGGGGTGGGGGTGATAGGGGACATGAGTGGGGGCCTGGTGGGGGCTGCCCCTGCACTGCTGGGGGGTGGGGGTGGTGGGAGACATGGGTGGGGGCCTGGTGGAGGCTGCCCCTGCACTGCTGGGGGGTGGGGGTGGTGGGTGACATGAGTGGGGGCCTGGTGGAGGCTGCCCCTGCACTGCTGGGGGGTGGGGGTGGTGGGTGACATAAGTGGGTGCCTGGTGGAGGCTGCCCCTGCACTGCTGGGGGATGAGGGTGGTGGGTGACATGGGTGGGGGCCTGGTGGAGGCTGCCCCTGGATGCTGGGGGGTGGGGGTGGTGGGTGACATGGGTGGGGCCTGGTGGAGTGTGCCCCTGGTGACTGGGGGGGTGGGGGGGTGATAGGGGACATGAGTGGGGGCCTGGTGGGGGCTGCCCCTGCACTGCTGGGGGGTGGGGGTGGTGGGAGACATGAGTGGGGGCCTGGTGGAGGGTGCCCCTGGTGACTGGGGGGTGGGGGTGGTGGGTGACATGGGTGGGGGCCTGCTGGCAGGTGCCCCACAGCGCTGGGGGGAGGGGGTGGTGGGAGACATGAGTGGGGGCCTGGTGGAGGGTGTCCCTGGTGACTGGGGGGGTGGGGGTGGTGGGTGACATGGGTGGGGGCCTGCTGGCAGGTGCCCCACAGTGCTGGGGGGTGGGGGTGGTGGGAGACATGGGTGGGGGCCTGGTGGAGGCTGCCCCCGGTTGCTGGGGGGTGGGGGTGCAAGGGGACATGAGTGGGGGCCTGGTGGAGGCTGCCCCTGCACTGCTGGGGGGTGGGGTGGTGGGAGACATGAGTGGGGGCCTGGTGGAGGGTGCCCCTGGTGACTGGGGGGTGGGGGTGGTGGGAGACATGAGTGGGGGCCTGGTGGAGGGTGCCCCTGGTGACTGGGGGGGTGGGGGTGGTGGGAGACATGAGTGGGGGCCTGGTGGAGGGTGCCCCTGGTGGCGGGGGTGGGGGTGATAGGGGACATGAGTGGGGGCCTGGTGGAGGGTGCCCCTGCACTGCTGGGGGGTGGGGGTGATAGGGGACATGAGTGGGGGCCTGGTGGAGGCTGCCCCTGCACTGCTGGGGGGTGGGGGTGATAGGGGACATGAGTGGGTGCCTGGTGGAGGCTGCCCCTGCACTGCTGGGGGGTGGGGGTGGTGGGTGACATGAGTGGGGGCCTGGTGGAGGCTGCCCCTGCACTGCTGGGGGGTGAGGGTGGTGGGTGACATGGGTGGGGGCCTGGTGGAGGCTGGCCCTGGTTGGTGGGGGGTGGGGGTGCAAGGGGACATGAGTGGGGGCCTGGTGGAGGCTGCCCCTGGATGGTGGGGGGTGGGGGTAGTGGGTGACATGGGTGGGGGCCTGGTGGAGGGTGCCCCTGGTGACTGGGGGGGTGGGGGTGATAGGGGACATGAGTGGGGGCCTGGTGGGGGCTGCCCCTGCACTGCTGGGGGGTGGGGGTGGTGGGAGACATGGGTGGGGGCCTGGTGGAGGCTGCCCCTGCACTGCTGGGGGGTGGGGGTGGTGGGAGACATGAGTGGGGGCCTGGTGGAGGGTGCCCCTGGTGACTGGGGGGGTGGGGGTGGTGGGAGACATGAGTGGGGGCCTGGTGGAGGGTGCCCCTGGTGGTGGGGGAGTGGGGGTGATAGGGGACATGAGTGGGTGCCTGGTGGAGGCTGCCCCTGCACTGCTGGGGGGTGGGGGTGGTGGGTGACATGAGTGGGGGCCTGGTGGAGGCTGCCCCTGCACTGCTGGGGGGTGAGGGTGGTGGGTGACATGGGTGGGGGCCTGGTGGAGGCTGGCCCTGGTTGGTGGGGGGTGGGGGTGCAAGGGGACATGAGTGGGTCCTGGTGGAGGCTGTCCCTGGATGCTGGGGGTGGGGGTGGTGGGTGACATGGGTGGGGGCCTGGTGGAGGGTGCCCCTGGTGACTGGGGGGGTGGGGGTCATAGGGGACATGAGTGGGGGCCTGGTGGGGGCTGCCCCTGCACTGCTGGGGGGTGGGGGTGGTGGGAGACATGGGTGGGGGCCTGGTGGAGGCTGCCCCTGCACTGCTGGGGGGTGGGGGTGGTGGGAGACATGAGTGGGGGCCTGGTGGAGGCTGCCCCTGGTGACTGGGGGGGTGGGGGTGGTGGGAGACATGAGTGGGGGCCTGGTGGAGGGTGCCCCTGGTGACTGGGGGGGTGGGGGTGATAGGGGACATGAGTGGGGGCCTGGTGGGGGCTGCCCCTGCACTGCTGGGGGTGGGGGTGGTGGGAGACATGGGTGGGGGCCTGGTGGAGGCTTCCCCTGCACTGCTGGGGGGTGGGGGTGGTGGGTGACATGAGTGGGGGCCTGGTGGAGGCTGCCCCTGCACTGCTGGGGGGTGGGGGTGGTGGGTGACACGGGTGGAGGCCTGGTGGAGAGTGCCCCTGGTGACTGGGGGGGTGGGGGTGATAGGGGACATGAGTGGGGGCCTGGTGGAGGGTGCCCCTGCACTGCTGGGGGGTGGGGGTGATAGGGGACATGAGTGGGTGCCTGGTGGAGGGTGCCCCTGCACTGCTGGGGGGTGGGGGTGGTGGGTGACATGAGTGGGGGCCTGGTGGAGGCTGCCCCTGCACTGCTGGGGGGTGAGGGTGGTGGGTGACATGGGTGGGGGCCTGGTGGAGGCTGGCCTGGTTGGTGGGGGGTGGGGGTGCAAGGGGACATGAGTGGGGGCCTGGTGGAGGCTGCCCCTGGATGCTGGGGGGTGGGGTGGTGGGTGACATGGGTGGGGGCCTGGTGGAGGGTGCCCCTGGTGACTGGGGGGTTGGGGGTGGTGGGAGACATGAGTGGGGGCCTGGTGGAGGGTGCCCCTGGTGACTGGGGGGGTGGGGGTGGTGGGAGACATGAGTGGGGGCCTGGTGGAGGGTGCCCCTGGTGACTGGGGGGGTGGGGGTGATTGGGGACATGAGTGGGGGCCTGGTGGGGGCTGCCCCTGCACTGCTGGGGGGTGGGGGTGGTGGGAGACATGGGTGGGGGCCTGGTGGAGGCTGCCCCTGCACTGCTGGGGGGTGGGGGTGGTGGGTGACATGAGTGGGGGCCTGGTGGAGGCTGCCCCTGCACTGCTGGGGGGTGGGGGTGGTGGGTGACATGGGTGGGGGCCTGGTGGAGGGTGCCCCTGGTGACTGGGGGGGTGGGGGTGGTGGGAGACATGAGTGGGGGCCTGGTGGAGGGTGCCCCTGGTGACTGGGGGGGTGGGGGTGGTGGGAGACATGAGTGGGGGCCTGGTGGAGGGTGCCCCTGGTGACTGGGGGGGTGGGGGTGGTGGGAGACATGAGTGGGGGCCTGGTGGAGGGTGCCCCTGGTGACTGGGGGGGTGGGGGTGATTGGGGACATGAGTGGGGGCCTGGTGGGGGCTGCCCCTGCACTGCTGGGGGGTGGGGGTGGTGGGAGACATGGGTGGGGGCCTGGTGGAGGCTGCCCCTGCACTGCTGGGGGGTGGGGGTGGTGGGTGACATGAGTGGGGGCCTGGTGGAGGCTGCCCCTGCACTGCTGGGGGGTGGGGGTGGTGGGTGACATGGGTGGGGGCCTGGTGGAGGGTGCCCCTGGTGACCGGGGCGGTGGGGGTGGTGGGAGACATGAGTGGGGGCCTGGTGGAGGGTGCCCCTGGTGACTGGGGGGGTGGGGGTGGTGGGAGACATGAGTGGGGGCCTGGTGGAGGGTGCCCCTGGTGACTGGGGGGGTGGGGGTGATAGGGGACATGAGTGGGGGCCTGGTGGGGGCTGCCCCTGCACTGCTGGGGGGTGGGGGTGGTGGGAGACATGGGTGGGGGCCTGGTGGAGGCTGCCCCTGCACTGCTGGGGGGTGGGGGTGGTGGGTGACATGAGTGGGGGCCTGGTGGAGGCTGCCCCTGCACTGCTGGGGGGTGGGGGTGGTGGGTGACATGAGTGGGGGCCTGGTGGAGGCTGCCCCTGCACTGCTGGGGGATGAGGGTGGTGGGTGACATGGGTGGGGGCCTGGTGGAGGCTGCCCCTGGATGCTGGGGGGTGGGGGTGGTGGGTGACATGGGTGGGGGCCTGGTGGAGTGTGCCCCTGGTGACTGGGGGGGTGGGGGTGATAGGGGACATGAGTGGGGGCCTGGTGGGGGCTGCCCCTGCACTGCTGGGGGGTGGGGGTGGTGGGAGACATGAGTGGGGGCCTGGTGGAGGGTGCCCCTGGTGACTGGGGGGTGGGGGTGGTGGGTGACATGGGTGGGGGCCTGCTGGCAGGTGCCCCACAGTGCTGGGGGGTGGGGGTGGTGGGAGACATGAGTGGGGGCCTGGTGGAGGGTGCCCCCGGTGACTGGGGGGGTGGGGGTGGTGGGTGACATGGGTGGGGGCCTGCTGGCAGGTGCCCCACAGTGCTGGGGGGTGGGGGTGGTGGGAGACATGGGTGGGGGCCTGGTGGAGGCTGCCCCCGGTTGCTGGGGGGTGGGGGTGAAAGGGGACATGAGTGGGGGCCTGGTGGAGGCTGCCCCTGCACTGCTGGGGGGTGGGGTGGTGGGAGACATGAGTGGGGGCCTGGTGGAGAGTGCCCCTGGTGACTGGGGGGGTGGGGGTGGTGGGAGACATGAGTGGGGGCCTGGTGGAGGGTGCCCCTGGTGACTGGGGGGGTGGGGGTGGTGGGAGACATGAGTGGGGGCCTGGTGGAGGGTGCCCCTGGTGGCGGGGGGTGGGGGTGATAGGGGACATGAGTGGGGGCCTGGTGGAGGGTGCCCCTGCACTGCTGGGGGGTGGGGGTGATAGGGGACATGAGTGGGGGCCTGGTGGAGGCTGCCCCTGCACTGCTGGGGGGTGGGGGTGATAGGGGACATGAGTGGGTGCCTGGTGGAGGCTGCCCCTGCACTGCTGGGGGGTGGGGGTGGTGGGTGACATGAGTGGGGGCCTGGTGGAGGCTGCCCCTGCACTGCTGGGGGGTGAGGGTGGTGGGTGACATGGGTGGGGGCCTGGTGGAGGCTGGCCCTGGTTGGTGGTGGGTGGGGGTGCAAGGGGACATGAGTGGGGGCCTGGTGGAGGCTGCCCCTGGATGGTGGGGGGTGGGGGTAGTGGGTGACATGGGTGGGGGCCTGGTGGAGGGTGCCGCTGGTGACTGGGGGGGTGGGGGTGATAGGGGACATGAGTGGCGGCCTGGTGGGGGCTGCCCCTGCACTGCTGGGGGGTGGGGGTGGTGGGAGACATGGGTGGGGGCCTGGTGGAGGCTGCCCCTGCACTGCTAGGGGGTGGGGGTGGTGGGAGACATGAGTGGGGGCCTGGTGGAGGGTGCCCCTGGTGACTGGGGGGGTGGGGGTGGTGGGAGACATGAGTGGGGGCCTGGTGGAGGGTGCCCCTGGTGGCGGGGGAGTGGGGGTGATAGGGGACATGAGTGGGTGCCTGGTGGAGGCTGCCCCTGCACTGCTGGGGGGTGGGGGTGGTGGGTGACATGAGTGGGGGCCTGGTGGAGGCTGCCCCTGCACTGCTGGGGGTGAGGGTGGTGGGTGACATGGGTGGGGGCCTGGTGGAGGCTGGCCCTGGTTGGTGGGGGGTGGGGGAGCAAGGGGACATGAGTGGGTCCTGGTGGAGGCTGTCCCTGGATGCTGGGGGGTGGGGGTGTTGGGTGACATGGGTGGGGGCCTGGTGGAGGTTGCCCCTGGTGACTGGGGGGGTGGGGGTCATAGGGGACATGAGTGGGGGCCTGGTGGGGGCTGCCCCTGCACTGCTGGGGGGTGGGGGTGGTGGGAGACATGGGTGGGGGCCTGGTGGAGGCTGCCCCTGCACTGCTGGGGGGTGGGGGTGGTGGGAGACATGAGTGGGGGCCTGGTGGAGGCTGCCCCTGGTGACTGGGGGGGGTGGGGGTGGTGGGAGACATGAGTGGGGGCCTGGTGGAGGGTGCCCCTGGTGACTGGGGGGGTGGGGGTGATAGGGGACATGAGTGGGGGCCTGGTGGGGGCTGCCCCTGCACTGCTGGGGGGTGGGGGTGGTGGGAGACATGGGTGGGGGCCTGGTGGAGGCTGCCCCTGCACTGCTGGGGGGTGGGGGTGGTGGGTGACATGAGTGGGGGCCTGGTGGAGGCTGCCCCTGCACTGCTGGGGGGTGGGGGTGGTGGGTGACATGGGTGGAGGCCTGGTGGAGAGTGCCCCTGGTGACTGGGGGGGTGGGGGTGGTGGGAGACATGAGTGGGGGCCTGGTGGAGGGTGCCCCTGGTGACTGGGGGGGTGGGGGTGGTGGGAGACATGAGTGGGGGCCTGGTGGAGGGTGCCCCTGGTGACTGGGGGGGGTGGGGGTGATAGGGGACATGAGTGGGGGCCTGGTGGGGGCTGCCCCTGCACTACTGGGGGGTGGGGGTGGTGGGAGACATGGGTGGGGGCCTGGTGGAGGCTGCCCCTGCACTGCTGGGGGGTGGGGGTGGTGGGTGACATGAGTGGGGGCCTGGTGGAGGCTGCCCCTGCACTGCTGGGGGGTGGGGGTGGTGGGTGACATGAGTGGGGGCCTGGTGGAGGCTGCCCCTGCACTGCTGGGGGGTGAGGGTAGTGGGTGACATGGGTGGGGGCCTGGTGGAGGCTGCCCCTGGATGCTGGGGGGTGGGGGTGGTGGGTGACATGGGTGGGGGCCTGGTGGAGGGTGCCCCTGGTGACTGGGGGGGTGGGGGTGATAGGGGACATGAGTGGGGGCCTGGTGGGGGCTGCCCCTGCACTGCTGGGGGGTGGGGGTGGTGGGAGACATGAGTGGGGGCCTGGTGGAGGGTGCCCCTGGTGACTGGGGGGGTGGGGGTGGTGGGTGACATGGGTGGGGGCCTGCTGGCAGGTGCCCCACAGTGCTGGGGGGTGGGGGTGGTGGGAGACATGAGTGGGGGCCTGGTGGAGGGTGCCCCTGGTGACTGGGGGGGTGGGGGTGGTGGGTGACATGGGTGGGGGCCTGCTGGCAGGTGCCCCACAGTGCTGGGGGTGGGGATGGTGGGAGACATGGGTGGGGGCCTGGTGGAGGCTGCCCCTGTACTGCTGGGGGGTGGGGGTGGTGGGAGACATGAGTGGGGGCCTGGTGGAGGGTGCCCCTGGTGACTGGGGGGGTGGGGGTGGTGGGATACATGAGTGGGGGCCTGGTGGAGGGTGCCCCTGGTGACTGGGGGGGTGGTGGGAGACATGAGTGGGGGCCTGGTGGAGGGTGCCCCTGGTGGCGGGGGGTGGGGGTGATAGGGGACATGAGTGGGGGCCTGGTGGAGGGTGCCCCTGCACTGCTGGGGGGTGGGGGTGATAGGGGACATGAGTGGGGGCCTGGTGGAGGCTGCCCCTGCACTGCTGGGGGGTGGGGGTGATAGGGGACATGAGTGGGGGCCTGGTGGAGGCTGCCCCTGCACTGCTGGGGGGTGAGGGTGGTGGGTGACATGGGTGGGGGCCTGGTGGAGGCTGGCCCTGGGTGGTGGGGGGTGGGGGTGCAAGGGGACATGAGTGGGGGCCTGGTGGAGGCTGCCCCTGGATGCTGGGGGGTGGGGGTGGTGGGTGACATGGGTGGGGGCCTGGTGGAGGGTGCCCCTGGTGACTGGGGGGGTGGGGGTGATAGGGGACATGAGTGGGGGCCTGGTGGGGCTGCCCCTGCACTGCTGGGGGGTGGGGGTGGTGGGAGACATGGGTGGGGGCCTGGTGGAGGCTGCCCCTGCACTGCTGGGGGGTGGGGGTGGTGGGAGACATGAGTGGGGGCCTGGTGGAGGGTGCCCCTGGTGACTGGGGGGGTGGGGGTGGTGGGAGACATGAGTGGGGGCCTGGTGGAGGGTGCCCCTGGTGGTGGGGGGGTGGGGGTGATAGGGGACATGAGTGGGTGACTGGTGGAGGCTGCCCCTGCACTGCTGGGGGGTGGGGGTGGTGGGTGACATGAGTGGGGGCCTGGTGGAGGCTGCCCCTGCACTGCTGGGGGGTGAGGGTGGTGGGTGACATGGGTGGGAGCCTGGTGGAGGCTGGCCCTGGTTGGTGGGGAGTGGGGGTGCAAGGGGACATGAGTGGGGGCCTGGTGGAGGCTGCCCCTGGATGCTGGGGGGTGGGGGTGGTGGGTGACATGGGTGGGGGCCTGGTGGAGGGTGCCCCTGGTGACTGGGGGGGTGGGGGTGATAGGGGACATGAGTGGGGACCTGGTGGGGGCTGCCCCTGCACTGCTGGGGGGTGGGGGTGGTGGGAGACATGGGTGGGGGCCTGGTGGAGGCTGCCCCTGCACTGCTGGGGGGTGAGGGTGGTGGGTGACATGGGTGGGGGCCTGGTGGAGGCTGCCCCTGGATGCTGGGGGGTGGGGTGGTGGGTGACATGGGTGGGGGCCTGGTGGAGGGTGCCCCTGGTGACTGGGGGGGTGGGGGTGATAGGGGACATGAGTGGGCGCCTGGTGGGGGCTGCCCCTGCACTGCTGGGGGATGGGGGTGGTGGGAGACATGAGTGGGGGCCTGGTGGAGGGTGCCCCTGGTGACTGGGGGGGTGGGGGTGGTGGGTGACATGGGTGGGGGCCTGCTGGCAGGTACCCCACAGTGCTGGGGGGTGGGGGTGGTGGGAGACATGAGTGGGGGCCTGGTGGAGGGTGCCCCTGGTGACTGGGGGGGTGGGGGTGGTGGGTGACATGGGTGGGGGCCTGCTGGCAGGTGCCCCACAGTGCTGGGGGTGGGGGTGGTGGGAGACATGGGTGGGGGCCTGGTGGAGGCTGCCCCTGGTTGCTGGGGGGTGGGGGTGCAAGGGGACATGAGTGGGGGCCTGGTGGAGGCTGTCCCTGCACTGCTGGGGGGTGGGGGTGGTGGGAAACATGAGTGGGGGCCTGGTGGAGGGTGCCCCTGGTGACTGGGGGGGTGGGGGTGGTGGGAGACATGAGTGGGGGCCTGGTGGAGGGTGCCCCTGGTGACTGGGTGGTGGGGGTGGTGGGAGACATGAGTGGGGGCCTGGTGGAGGGTGCCCCTGGTGGCGAGGGGGTGGGGCTGATAGGGGACATGAGTGGGGGCCTGGTGGAGGGTGCCCCTGCACTGCTGGGGGGTGGGGGTGATAGGGGACATGAGTGGGGGCCTGGTGGAGGCTGCCCCTGCACTGCTGGGGGGTGGGGGTGATAGGGGACATGAGTGGGTGCCTGGTGGAGGCTGCCCCTGCACTGCTGGGGGGTGGGGGTGGTGGGTGACATGAGTGGGGGCCTGGTGGAGGCTGCCCCTGCACTGCTGGGGGGTGAGGGTGGTGGGTGACATGGGTGGGGGCCTGGTGGAGGCTGGCCCTGGTTGGTGGGGGGTGGGGGTGCAAGGGGACATGAGTGGGGGCCTGGTGGAGGCTGCCCCAGGATGCTGGGGGGTGGGGGTGGTGGGTGACATGGGTGGGGGCCTGGTGGAGGCTGCCCCTGGTGACTGGGCGGGTGGGGGTGATAGGGGACATGAGTGGGGGCCTGGTGGGGGCTGCCCCTGCACTGCTGGGGGGGTGGGGGTGGTGGAAGACATGGGTGGGGGCCTGGTGGAGGCTGCCCCTGCACTGCTGGGGGGTGGGGGTGGTGGGAGACATGAGTGGGGGCCTGGTGGAGGGTGCCCCTGGTGACTGGGGGGTGGGGGTGGTGGGAGACATGAGTGGGGGCCTGGTGGAGGGTGCCCCTGGTGGCGGGGGGGTGAGGGTGATAGGGGACATGAGTGGGTGCCTGGTGGAGGCTGCCCCTGCACTGCTGGGGGTTGGGGGTGGTGGGTGACATGAGTGGGGGCCTGGTGGAGGCTGCCCCTGCACTGCTGGGGGTGAGGGTGGTGGGTGACATGGGTGGGGGCCTGGTGGAGGCTGGCCCTGGTTGCTGGGGGGTGGGGGTGCAAGGGGACATGAGTGGGGGCCTGGTGGAGGCTGCCCCTGGATGCTGGGGGGTGGGGGTGGTCGGTGACATGGGTGGGGGCCTGGTGGAGGGTGCCCCTGGTGACTGGGGGGGGTGGGGGTGATAGGGGACATGAGTGGGGGCCTGGTGGGGGCTGCCCCTGCACTGCTGGGGGTGGGGGTGGTGGGAGACATGGGTGGGGGCCTGGTGGAGGCTGCCCCTGCACTGCTGGGGGGTGGGGGTGGTGGGAGACATGAGTGGGGGCCTGGTGGAGGCTGCCCCTGGTGACTGGGGGGGTGGGGGTGGTGGGAGACATGAGTGGGGGCCTGGTGGAGGGTGCCCCTGGTGGCGGGGGGGTGGGGGTGATAGGGGACATGAGTGGGTGCCTGGTGGAGGCTGCCCCTGCACTGCTGGGGGGTGGGGGTGGTGGGTGACATGAGTGGGGGCCTGGTGGAGGCTGCCCCTGCACTGCTCGGGGGTGAGGGTGGTGGGTGACATGGGTGGGGGCCTGGTGGAGGCTGGCCCTGGTTGGTGGGGGGTGGGGGTGCAAGGGGACATGAGTGGGGGCCTGGTGGAGGCTGCCCCTGCACTGCTGGGGGGTGGGGGTGGTGGGTGACATGAGTGGGGGCCTGGTGGAGGCTGCCCCTGCACTGATGGGGGGTGGGGGTGGTGGGAGACATGAGTGGGGGCCTGGTGGAGGGTGCCCCTGGTGACGGGGGGGATGGGGGTGGTGGGAGACATGAGTGGGGGCCTGGTGGAGGGTGCCCCTGGTGACTGGGGGGGTGGGGGTGGTGGGAGACATGAGTGGGGGCCTGGTGGAGGGTGCCCCTGGTGACTGGGGGGGTGGGGGTGGTGGGAGACATGAGTGGGGGCCTGGTGGAGGGTGCCCCTGGTGACTGGGGGGTGGGGATGATAGGGGACATGAGTGGGGGCCTGGTGGAGGGTGCCCCTGCACTGCTGGGGGGTGGGGGTGGTGGGTGACATGAGTGGGGGCCTGGTGGAGGCTGCTGCTGCACTGCTGGGGGGTGAGGGTGGTGGGTGACATGGGTGGGGGCCTGGTGGAGGCTGGCCCTGGTTGGTGGGGGGTGGGGGTGCAAGGGGACATGAGTGGGGGCCTGGTGGAGGCTGCCCCTGGATGCTGGGGGGTGGGGGTGGTGGGTGACATGGGTGGGGGTCTGGTGGAGGGTGCCCCTGGTGACTGGGGGGGTGGGGGTGGTGGGAGACATGAGTGGGGGCCTGGTGGAGGGTGCCCCTGGTGACTGGGGGGGTGGGGGTGGTGGGAGACATGAGTGGGGGCCTGGTGGAGGGTGCCCCTGGTGACTGGGGGGGTGGGGGTGATAGGGGACATGAGTGGGGGCCTGGTGGAGGCTGCCCCTGCACTGCTGGGGGTGGGGGGTGGGAGACATGGGTGGGGGCCTGGTGGAGGCTGCCCCTGCACTGCTGGGGGGTGGGGGTGGTGGGAGACATGGGTGGGGGCCTGGTGGAGGCTGCCCCTGCACTGCTGGGGGGTGGGGGTGGTGGGAGACATGGGTGGGGGCCTGGTGGAGGCTGCCCCTGGTTGCTGGGGGGTGGGGGTGCAAGGGGACATGAGTGGGGGCCTGGTGGAGGCTGCCCCTGCACTGCTGGGGGTGGGGGGGGTGGGAGACATGGGTGGGGGCCTGGTGGAGGCTGCCCCTGCACTGCTGGGGGGTGGGGGTGGTGGGAGACATGGGTGGGGGCCTGGGGGAGGCTGCCCCTGGTTGCTGGGGGGTGGGGGTGCAAGGGGACATGAGTGGGGGCCTGGTGGAGGCTGCCCCTGCACTGCTGGGGGTGGGGGGGTGGGAGACATGGGTGGGGGCCTGGTGGAGGCTGCCCCTGCACTGCTGGGGGGTGGGGGTGGTGGGAGACATGGGTGGGGGCCTGGTGGAGGCTGCCCCTGCACTGCTGGGGGGTGGGGGTGGTGGGAGACATGGGTGGGGGCCTGGTGGAGGCTGCCCCTGGTTGCTGGGGGGTGCGGGTGCAAGGAGACATGAGCAGGTGTGCAGGGTAGTCCCCTGTTTTGTGGGCTGCCTGCAGGGGCCGTGGAGGGTGTACAGGGAACACCTGTGAGGACCCACCCAGCCTAATCGCATGTGTAACTTCCCACGCACCCCTGTAATACACGTACCCAGCCAAATCGCGTGTGATAATTCCCGCGCACCCCTGTAATACACGTACCTGGCCAAATCGCGTGTGCTAATTCCCGCGCACCCCTGTTATACACGTGCCCAGACAAATCGCGTGTAGAACTTCCCGTGTACCCCTGTAATACACGTACCCAGCCAAATCGCGTTTGATAATTCCCGCGTACCCCTGTAATACACGTGCCCTGGCTAATCGTGTGTGAGACTTCACGCGTACCCCTGTAATACACATACCCTGGGCAATCGCGTGTAAAACTGCCCGCGTACCCCTGTAATACACGTACTCTGGCTAATCGCGTGTAAAACTTCCCCGTACCCCTGATATGAACGTTACCCGCTTTGCGTTCCTTGTTTGGCAGCCCTGTAAACTGGTCCAGGGTTAGCGCAGCCCTTTGCGATGATTTAGCGATTTTGATGGCTTTTCCTTGCGCGAGGGCGTTCTTGGGGGCGTTACTGGCGCTGCTGCAGGGTCGCTGCGATACTCTGCGCCAAGGCTGGTTTGGGAGCCTAAAATCCATGAATACGCTGTGCGCGGAAATCGGTTTTAGCGCACGTGCCTGGCGCAGACAATCGCACGCGGACACTCTGCGCCAGCCGCTTGCAACACTTTTCTGCGAAATTCTATGAATTACCCTGTAGATGTGCCATTTGATGGTATATAGCCGCTTCTGTACAGGGTACCACTTTTAACTGTGGGTAGCAATGATGCACACCAGGTGGGTGCAGGATAGTCACGGTTAATTATGCCAGCTTGTTGCTGTGGTTAGGCACGATCCACAAAAGCAAAATCACTCCCTTTTTTGTATAGCTGCGGTTCTCTCACATGAAAGCTCTCTCGAAGTAGTGGATATCACACATTCACAAACACTCAACGTGACATTTGCCGGTATATAACCATGGCTGTCCAGGGTGCCATATTTATCCACGGGTAGCAACGCCACACAACACATGGGTGCTGGGTGGCCGTGGGTATTAGATTTTAAAAAACAAACAAATAAGTATGGAACATGAATGACAAAAGGGACAGTAGGGACACAATGGTAGTTAAAATGAGTTTTGTAAGATACATGATAATAAAGAGAGCACGTCAAATGTGCTAAAAAACTACACTCAGTGCATTCCAAAACAGCCATTTTAAAGACTACTTATCACATATGAATATACAAAAACAATTAAATAACATCCATCAAATATACATACACAAATAGAATGAAATTACAAAAACTGTTTTCTAAAAGGACTCATCACTCATACCTGTGGCTAGAGTTCATTGACATTTTCCTACCTGTGGTTACAATTTGAACCTTTGGGGAGGTAGGTCACATAGATTTTCATACATATATACATAATAGATGTTTCTTAGAAGGGACTCGGGTACAAACACCATACTTTTTTGCAAATTGAGCCTATAGTTGCGGGTATAGTCCAACAAACCTGCGACTACAGCCCTTCCCAGCCGTTGCTGCAGTAAACCACTCCTCCAAAATTCAACCATTGGTGATACCGATTTAAAAAAATAAAAAAAATAAAAGAAAACATAATTAGTTAAAGAACACACACTTTAAGAAACACAATTTAATACCCAGGTTTTTATAACCCTCATATCTTGGCGGCAGTGCATTGCATACACTATATAAGATACAACAATGTTGTTTTCTTTGCACACACTAATCATTGGGTCATTTGGGGAAAAAGTCCAACTTGGTTTACAAAATCATATAAATATATAAAACATATACAACCACTACTGCAATAAAGAAACAGGGATATATAAACTGGTTGAGAACAAACAAGGGACGTTATGCTAAGGAATTATAATAGAGTAAATGGGGTAAGTTAAGTAAATGTGTAAAACAAGAGGGATGGGGAAGGTTAAATATACATGCACAATAAGAAAGGAAGGAGTAGGTTAAGTAAACTTGGAGAACATGGGAAACACTTTGAATATAGGTTGAACTTTCACTAGAGTTAACTGAACAAGTTCTTCAGTAGCAAGAGCACCTCAAGTATTTGAATCCTATCAGCACATGCCCACCATAAAAAAACTCAAAGACCCAAACAGAAAATAAATGCAAAAAATCCAACTTTCTTTCAACATATACCAAAATAACCAGACACAACAAAATACAAAAATAAAACAAAATACTAAAATGAACTTGCAAATCACCATCAATTGTACTATCTAACAGAAAAGTCAAAACAACTAAGAGTACTGCACAGCTGAAATAACACTAACATTACAACAAATGCAATCAAATACACATTCACCCACACTAACATAAATACAAAAATGAAATGCCTGCATATAAATGCTATTGATTGACAAATCTATTTTTGTAGATCCGTGGTAGTGAAAGTTAAAAATACATTAAATAATACTTGCCACACAATCAGAGCTGATGAACACTCATTGGGCCTCATTACGAGTCAGGCGTTAAGGGTCGGCGCGTTTATTCCGAGGTCCCTTTGCGCCATGGTGAGTTTAACGCCTGCTTTTTGCAGGCGTTAAAATCCATGGCGCTAAGGGACCATGGTGCTAATTACGCCACCGTAATTTACGGTGGCGTAATTAGCGCCTTCCCCACTCCCATTATGCCCTATGGGGCAAAAATGGGAAATGGGAAGGGGAAATGGGGATTTACCGCCCCACTCACCTTGGAATGGGCCGGTAAATCCGCCATCCACCATGGTGTAAACATAGTTTACACCATGGTGCTAAGGGTACGACCCAGGCGGTAACTTACCGCCTGGGTCGTAATGAGGCCCATTATATTGAGCACCGTCTGATAACAATGGTTAATACAACTAGCAAACAACACTGAAAATAAACCTTCAAATATGTACATATTTATTAACACATACTTTCACATCAGCCCCACTTTTGCCATGTGCACACTGTGAATCAAATGAAAAGAAATTGCAGAACATTTTGGCTTTTATATTTTCAAAAATAAATACCACAAAATGAGGACTATATACAAAAAAAAAATACTAAAATGAATGATACAATTTCACCACAATCTATCACAGACAGCTACACAAATAAAAGCAACCAATCACAAACAATCAAACTCACTGAAATCCTTTTTATCCCTGGCCAGCATCTCTCGTAGCCGCGGCTACCTCATGTCCACAAACACACAACGTGCTATTTGCCGAAATATAGCCACGGCTGCACAAGGTGCCACTTTTACCCATGGGTAGAAATGCCACACGAGGTGCATGCTAAATACCATAGGCAAACAACCCAGTTGTTGCTATAGCTGGGCACAATCCTCAATACACCAATCACTCCTCTTTATTATAGTCGTGGCTGTAAGGATTCTTTTTTATTTTTAAATCTGAGTACCGAATATAAATGAAACACGAGACAGTAGAGATGCAATGGTACTTAAAAGTGGTAAAACAATAAATGACTGCTCAAGGATCTATCTAAAGTGGATGATAAAGTAGTTTCCTCATTCAAGAGAGACCACAACCAATTATCAATTTCAAATAAAAACATGCAGATCTACAGACTCAATTTCTATAAGCATGATGGAGTACGCCTAACTTATGAAGGAAAGGTGGTGACCCTTCCTAATATCAAAACAGTACTCCAATCGTGCTAAAATAATACATTCAGTGTACCCCAAAACAGTCCTTTTAAGGACTACTTAACACATATAAGTACACAAATACAATAACATAATATCCCCAAACAATGTTTTGTATAACCACAGCTACAGTTAATTATGACTTTTTTATAGACGTGCTTACACATTCTTAGTTAAAGTGGTGGCTGTGACCCTTACTTGAATGATGAAATAAGACATGGGAAAACTATTGGAACCTTTTCCTTACACCATCTTTATCTTTTCCAATCTGACTCAGAGGCAAAAATGGAGATGCACCAGATTTAATGGTAAAAGTGAAAAACCGCAAAAAAATTATAATAATGTAGTTTCAGCATTCATAAAAGACCACAACTAATGATGGATTTCAAACAACAACATACAGATCTATATGTACAATTTCTATAGACATGATGGAGTACACCTAAACGGTGAAGGAAATGCAGTGTTCCTTCATAACATCAAAACAGTACTCCAATTGTGCTAAAATACTACACCCAGTGTACCACAAGACAGTCCTTTTAAGGACTACCTAAAACATAAATGCACAAATACAATAAAATAATACCCACAAAATGTTTTTTCCGCATAATCGTGACTAGAGTACATTGAGTTTTTAATAGACCCAGTTACAAATTGTTAGTTAAGAGCCCCCCTCACCTGTGCCAGCTCCCGCCACTCTGCAGATGGCCTCCTCTCCTTCCCTGCCCTCCCCCTTTAACCCCACAACACACGCTGCTTCTGTGATGCAGTTTGCTTTGAGATGTCGGCTACCTGAGGCTATAACCGCGGCTACAGAAAGCTGTGTGTTGCAAATGCAGTTTCTGGACCTCCCATGACTCACACAGTTCACTTGGTGTCCTCCAGCATCTTTCCCACCTCTAGAATAAAGTAATTTGCAATTATTTTGACCTGCAAATAGCTTTTTAACTACTTTTCATTTCCTGTTATCCTTGACGACAGCTGCGGTTTCTCTCGCATCGAAAGAAAAACATGATGGTGGATGTTTACTTTAAAAAAAACACCTTCGCTGTCAAATATTTAAAACTGCACGGAATAACCCCAAACCAGGAATGAATCTCGAGTCAGCGCTTCGTGCTCAAGTTGTTTTGGACATAGTCCAAATCCACCCATTGGTTTGGGTTGTACGCTTTGGCAACCATTGACCATGTTTTGTCTATGGGAAAATGAATGGGAAGTAGGCTGCACTTTTGGGAAAAACAGGTTTTGTCTTCTTAATAACTTTAAAAAAAATCTTTACAAAACTTTGCAGTCTCAGGGGTCTTTAATCACTTTCAACATTTTTGTCAAATCTGTTACTTTAATCTGAAGTTATTAACAATAGAATTTTCAGGAGTTCCTATGGGAGTCAAATTCACCTTAACTGTAAGGCGGCGACCGCCACCCTATAGTAAACACTCCTGAGCTATGGTTTGACTTGATTGATCAAATCAAAATTGTGAGCTATGCACATAAATATGTAAGTAACACATTAGCCAAACCAGTTTTTGGAGAATATAATACAATAAGGTTACAGGTAATTAACACTTTTCATTTTTGTGTGCCTTGTTTGTCATCTAAATGTCTTGTGCTGTATCAATATAACTGTCCTGTTGCTTGTTAGAAAGCTCTGTTGGTTAGTGAACCTGCCGTAGAAAGATATGAACGCAGATAGGGGGGACTGAGCCTAT
This sequence comes from Ambystoma mexicanum, assembly GCF_040938575.1. Taxonomy (NCBI): domain Eukaryota; kingdom Metazoa; phylum Chordata; class Amphibia; order Caudata; family Ambystomatidae; genus Ambystoma; species Ambystoma mexicanum. The sequence continues at coordinate 538,228,221 of NC_090937.1, forward strand.
CTCAGTTTTTTATTATCAGAAAGATATCAGGTTGAGTTATTCATTCTCACATTCAAACATGTGATGTATGGGTTGTAATATGGATATTAATGGACCTGCTTCAAACATTTGTGTCTATTCCACAGATCACTATTAAGAATTCTGTCAAAGAAAAGACAGCTTTCACTCATTGAAGTCAATGGCCCTCATTACAAGTCAGGCGTTAAGGGGTTAACGGCGCCGTAAAGAGCGTCGGCGCCGTTAAACCCTTAATGCCTGATTCACACTTTAACGCCTGCTTTTTGCAGGCGTTAAAGTCCAAGGCGCTAAGCGACCTTGGTGCTAATTACAGCACTGTATTTTACGGTGCCGTAATTAGCGCCTTCCCCATCCCCATTATGCCCTATGGGGCAAAAATGGGAATGGGGAAGGGCAAATGGTGAATGGGGAATTACCGCCCCACTCACCTTGGAATGGGGTGGTAATTCCGTCATCCACCATGGTGAAATCCGGCATGGACCATGGTGCTAATAGCACCATGGTCCACCGCCTGACTTGTAATGAGGGCCACTGACATTTATAGCACTGACCTGAGAAATAACTTCAAATATTCCAAAGAAAGTCCAATGTGTGGATAACACATAGGGCCTCATTACAACTCTGGCATTAAGGGTTTAATAGCGCCGTAAAAACTGCGGTGCCGTTAAACCCTTAACGCCCGATTCACACTTTAACGCCTGCTTTTTACAGGCGTTAAAGTCCAACCCGCTAAGGGACCTTGGTGCTAATTATGGCACCGTAATTTACGGTGCCGTAATTAGCGCCTTCCCCATTCCCATTGAGCCCTATGGGCCAAAAATGGGAATGGGGAAGGGGCCATGGTGAATGGGGATTTACACCCCCACCAACCTTGGAATGGGGCGGTAAATCCGCCATCCACCATGGCGGAATCCGGCATGCTAATAGCACCATGGTCCTACGCCAGGGTTGTAATGAGGCCCATAGACGGAATACATGCAAATGTTTGTTGGGGAAAAACATGTGTGATTTCACAACTCATTGATAGTCATGTTTTCAACCTCATGAGGCTGACATGCTGAGTCTTCTCTTGCCATTCTCGAAAAAAATGTGATCCTGAGGTCACACGCAAATTCATGCATCAGGCCAATTAACCCACTCGGATATCTACATTGTAATATTGAGAATTACAAACATACCCCAACCATTCCTTTGAGAATCTCAAACCAGTTCAAATCTCTGCAGCTGCCATGAAATTATGTTAGGTTTTTTGGTTGCAGTGAGATTTTTCAATGTCATGTGACAATTGTAAAGGTACTCAGATGCCTGGAAGCACACTTAACAAGTCTGAGAAAGGCCATGCCACTTTTGCTTTAGGTATCAGTTTTTAATAAGACACACAAGGTTGGCCTTCCACTCACAGAACCTCCATGCCATGTAGCCAAAATATCGTTATCCCACAGCCTCCCTTGCCTTTTTGCACAGTGTTGGCTACTTGTTTAGCAACCTTTACTTTATCTGACTTCAATTTGAGCCTCAGTGAATACCCCTCATAAGTCATTAAAAAGGAAGGGTGAAGATGGTTTAGTGAAAAGCAACCATGCACAGTGTCATCATGAATGATGAGACACAAATCCAAATAGATAGTTTAGACTCATTGCCAACCACAACCTCTCTTCTCGCCATCATCTAATGAAGAAACACTGACCTTTTTAGATGCACAGCAAGCATGCGGTGCTAGGCTACATTGTCCAACAATATATTTCCCCCTGCAGTTGAGGAATTCTGACCTGCAAAGATCTAAACAGTCATTGCTCAACTACTGATTGGTAGAAACTTACTATGAACTTTTAAATGGTATCCCTGATTCAGTGTAAAATCAGCAACCTGATAATATTCAATGATGACTTCCCATGCTATATGGGTAAAATCAGCAACAGTGTTTGAAGTGTACGAAAAGAAGTACTGAACTATGTTCGCTGCTGCCCTGTCTTGCTCTCCACAACCCTCATCGCCACGCCCTCTCCGATGTGCAATCCATACCCCCAAAGCAAATGCAGCTGTGCTTTAAGGGAATCTTCAGAGTAGTGCACTGAAGTGTAAGTTTCAACGCCTTCCTACACTTTTATTTTAAAACGAAACCATTATTTTGAAACTAGAAGTATGGGAACAGAACAACCTATTTAAAAAAGGTAGAGGAGCACCACACCCCCTCCCTTTTACCACTGATCAGCAATCTGATAATATTCAAGTAAGCCTTCCCTTGCATTAAATCATTAAATCATCTGAATCTGTGATGTCATTTTTCATTTGTATATCATCTTTTCCCATTGGTATGGCCTCAGAGCACTGTAGGTGAATGCCGTTGGGGGACCAATGTCCAAAGTATGGGAAATGTGTCTGATGAGTTTAGAATGTGTGTGTGCCAATACAAAGGTAGGTAGGGTTGGCCAAGTCTTTGTTGGCTAACCATGTCGGGCTGGCATGTGGATTGGCGCTGTGAGGTAGTCTGGAGAGCATGCAAATGCAGGAGACTCATTATGTGTCCAGCTAGACCTAATTTTGTCACAGGGGATAGCTGCATTCTTATGGCAGAGGTGTTGTGCAATGTTTTGATAGTGTATGATAGCATATGGGTGCATATGGGTGGCCATGCCTTTGGCTATCTTCAACAAGCATGGAGTGTGATACGAACTTGTGTGTCGTGGATGGTTTCTTGGTTTCGTAGTTGTGGCATTGATTCTGTCCAGTGTTCTGCTGGAGTTTATTCTCTCTGTCGCTCAGTATATTTCATGGTGGGTTGATTGGTGCCCAAACCTAACTTTGAGGTGGTTAAATAGCCTGAAGGGTGGCATAGGTTTGTCAGGATGTGGCAGGAAAAGCCAGGTCTTGAGGGCCCTCTGGAAGGCAAGGTGATTCTCTATGCAGTGGATGCTAAGGGGAATTGTGTTCCAGATTGAGGGGACTTAGACAAAGAAGGAGGATCCCCCTATTCTTGTTGATTTGAAGGGAGGGATAACAAGGAAGAGTGCAGTGGCTGATCACAAGTTTCTATTGGGTTCGTTAGGGTAGAGGGTATGTTGTAGCTATTTTGGGCCTGTGTTGAAGGTAAAGCCAACAACTTACCCACGAGCCAAAAGTCCCAAAAACTTCATCGATCATCATATTTCTGCAACACAGTGAGCCGCCCCATATACAATCAGCCTGAAAAGCATCAGAAACACCTTGTAGGCTGAACATCGAGTGTAGCAGTTGCTTACATCACTTGGCGCTCTGACGATATCAATGAATACTCTCTGCCTTCATAAATGAGTGGGTGTGTCTGTCTCCAAACCTCACTGAGCAAATAAAATTTTCCCCTGTTAAATGCACTACATTTTATCCTACCAAGTGAGGGAATCCTGCTTTCCTGGTCAAAAACATATAAAGTCTACAACTATACTTTCATGCATTTCCTCCTGATGACATACACAATATCCAGCCATAGCTGTCTGGGTAAGGGTTGTTATAATTATTTTAGCTTCCATTAACTGCATAGAATACCAAGTTTGTCAAAACTGTCACTTGAACACATGGGGCCAGATCACAGAAAATGTGCACCAGTTCATCTGCAGCCATTTTATAAAACCATTGTACCATGACAAGTGCATTTAGGCATTCTATTAACACCAGGCAAAACTTGCTTTAGTGCAAAAAAAGATCAATGCATTTTTGCACCAGGTTAATGGTTGCCCTAGTACTAATACCATTCCACTTTGGACCATAAGGTCAAGTCTGCTATTTCTCAAACTAAAATTATTCTGCACAAATTTGGAAAATTCACGATTAGCCCAGCCATAACATACTGGAAACAGAAAGTAGTTCCAACTATACTATATGGCCTTGAAACAAAAAAAAATGTCTGTTCAGATAGCTTGCATAAATTAGAGGCAAAATACTGGCGAGCTGTATTACAACTTCCCAAATGTGTTCCAGGTCCCTGGTTAAGATTTGAATTAGGTTTGACATCCTTGAGTGCTGAATACCATTGGAGATTATGTGCCTTGTTTCGGAAATGTCTCATCTGTGATAAATCTAACACTATATTGGCATCTCTATCTCTCTACATGTTAACCTCCTACCATCACTTTGTAAAAACATGGATGGCTCACATTTTTAACATCTTGGCAAGAATTGATTTGTCCTTAGAAATGCTTATTGGTCAACCAAATAAGGCAAAAGAAGAATTGTTCAGATTTGACTGGATTGAAACAAGAGTGAGGTGTTTGTCATACAAAGATTTTGAAATGTTAGTCTATGAACATAAAAATCGAGGAACGCTGGCCCCATATTTAAAACAAGCCCCCTCTCTGCAGTTAAGGTCAACTATTTTACGACTGTGATTCAATCTCTTTCCAACTAGAGATGTTCTGGTTAGAAGAAAGTTGTTACCGGTTAATAAAAACTGTTGTTCCTTTTGTGAGACTGAGGGAGTTAAAGAAACACTTCGGCATGTTGTTTCTGCTTGTACAGCACTAACTGAACTAAGAACAACATTTTTTGAACCTCATCTATCCTATCTTGGTGAACTAACCCCTGAAACTTGTTGGTCGTTACTTTTGTCTACCAATTCAATGAGCCCCGTTATTTTTTGGAGGCTATTATGTCAAAGCTCAAGGGTGTATCGACCATGATCTACAGTTATAAATATGACAACTGCTTGTAAGCATTGGGCAAGTAAATCTGTGAAGGGCCTACTAGCAATTGATAAAAGAATTTTATGTCAAATGATGATGGGACCTACTTATACACAAATGTCAAATGTCAAAATGATTCTGTGAAAAATTACGGTATGTTTGATGTCTCTAATCAAAGAACATATTGATTTAGTCAAGTGCTTTATTGGTTTAGGCCCTTTTCAAAGATTCTCCTTTTTAAATTGCTTTTCAAAGCTTTTTCTTTTTGAATTGCTTTTAAATTGTTTCAAAATATTTTCAAATTAAGTCTGAATTTTTCTAGACATTATGTTTTATTTATTTGGACTAATTACTGTATCTCATTTTTAACTAAATGTTGTTGTTTTTTTTAATGCTAACGTTGAATTTTGCATGTAATTGTAAATGAATTTGTTTAAATATTGAAAAAGTTGTTCATTCAACTATATTCAATAAATAAAATTAGAAAAATACCATTCCATATTAGCACTAGAACAAACATACCTTGGTACAAAAATGCAGTGAAAATGTATTGTTTTTGCACCAACGCATGTATGGAAACATCTCCGATGTCCAAGAAGGCATGAACATTGGCATCCTATGAGTAAAAGTAGTGTGGTACATTGAGAAATATATCACTATTATTTCAGCTAGTGGGCTGCATCTCTCATGATATGGCCAGGTCACGTAGGTTTGATGTGGGTGGCCGCATTTACTGAGGATATTTTTCTATGACTATAATACCCATGAAACATAACACATCATTTAAGAGTATGATATGCAGTTTTCTACTGGATCCCTGCACTTGTATTATCATTATCACTATGGTTAGACTCCCAGGGGCAGTACCCTTTTCATCATTTAATGGTGTAACTTAAGTGACTTTCATGATGTGCTGGGTGTGACTAATTACTGTATCTCATTTTTAACTAAATGTTGTTGTTTTTTTTTAATGCTAACGTTGAATTTTGCATGTAATTGTAAATGAATTTGTTTAAATATTGAAAAAGTTGTTCATTCAACTATATTCAATAAAAAAAATTAGAAAAATACCATTCCATATTAGCACTAGAACAAACATACCTTGGTACAAAAATGCAGTGAAAATGTATTGTTTGTGCACCTACGCATGTATGGAAACATCTCCGATGTCCAAGAAGGCATGAACATTGGCATCCTATGAGTAAAAGTAGTGTGGTACATTGAGAAATATATCACTATTATTTCAGCTAGTGGGCTGCATCTCTCATGATATGGCCAGGTCACGTAGGTTTGATGTGGGTGGCCGCATTTACTGAGGATATTTTTCTATGACTATAATACCCATGAAACATAACACATCATTTAAGAGTATGATATGCAGTTTTCTACTGGATCCCTGCACTTGTATTATCATTATCACTATGGTTAGACTCCCAGTGGCAGTACCCTTTTCATCATTTAATGGTGTAACTTAAGTGACTTTCATGATGTGCTGGGTGTGACTATGTTGTCATTCGGTGCTCTCTCATATTGGGGATACATAGTGGTCTGCCACTGATCAACATCCATGTTACACCTATTCCTTGGTCAGGTGACCATCTAGTCTCAACCAGCTTACCAGATTTGGAAGAGCTCCTATATGGCACCAAGAACAGGAAAATAATTTCCTGCAATTCAGACACATGACCGAGTTACAATAACTTTCTTTGTTGAAAGCTTAGAAAGCATATGAATTGCCTTTGGTACCCCGAGGATGTCAAATTCAGTATACCTAAAGAGAACAAAAAATTGTCTATCTCCTTGCCCCCACTGTTGCCAAGACCAAGAAGTGACCACAAATATGAAGAATTGGTACCACAGTAAGTTTGCTCTTACAAAAGTGAATAAACCGTGTTACAAATGTGTACTTCAGACATCCTGCTCCCAAAAAGACGACTACCTTTTTAAAGTATGCCAGAGTCTGTCATTAAAATATATGATTAAATAAGAAGGTATATCTTCACAACTGCATAATGTAAGTACCAAACAAGCCAGCAGAATTGTTTAAGATCTGAAGGGTAATTTCCACTCTCATTGGAAAGCACCTCTGTTCCATATTCTCCTCAGGAATTTGCTAACAATCTCTTCACTTAATTCCAAGAGGGTGAGTTCAATTCAAAATGATACTGCCTGTCACAATCTCTCCTAAGCCCTTCTGTTTCTATCTTGCCACTTGACCAAACTTCACTCATTTAAAGATGTGACTCCCAATAAGTTAATAAGAACTGTCAATTATCTGTAGAGGCCCACCTGTCTACCACTATTTGGCTTTTACCTTTATGTATTTGTCTTTGATGTGGTGTACGTCAAGTTTACTGGCTGACGCCTAAAACTTTATTATCAAATTTTCACTTAATTCTTGGAAAACGATTATTATTATTTCATTGGTGCCCATCCCTCCCCCTTACTTTTTGTTTACTTTACTTCTACCCACTACAGGGGCGGTGCACACACGCACTATCATGTCATATGAAGATATATAAAACATTACAAACAAACACACAGATACTTCTGGATTTACATCAGATGAAGCAGAGACAATTCTTCACCTTATAAAAGACACAGGTCTTAACACAAATGTCTCTGACCCCATTAAGGGGATTACACAATTGGAATACCTTATTAGGTTATAAACAAATAGGAAACTCCATGTGACAACATTTACGAAATGCTATCAAGCACAGAGAATACGCCGATGACTTTGCATCCCCATACGCACCATCTTCTGCAAAGAAAACAAAGAATTTGTTAGGAAGTGGGAGAATATCCTTACTAAATATTCCTGGGATCTTATAACCCTGACCATTCAGGAACTTTCCAATGAATTAATGTTATCACAAAAGAGGTAGAAGACATCAACATTGAACTAATTCAATCTTTAAGTGCAGAAGAGATCAGTAAATCTCTGGAAGACATCATTAGTAAACTGGAAAGTCATTAATTGGAACTTAAGTTAAGAAAAATGTTAAATAATATGCGAAACTTACGATTACCACAATCACAAGATGGGCACATGGATCGACAAGTATAGAAACCAAGGACAACATTCCATTGTAAGAACTCGACAGATCACTCAAGCTCAGATACACATACAGAAACCGCAACTGCGCGAACAGCCACACCTCACACCACAGGAGAAGAAACAACAACAGCAGGAACCAACAGAGGTTAAAAACCAAACAGTAGATCTTCCGCACCTCCAAGACAACAACCTTTCTTAGGACAGGACACATTAGAAAAAAAGGGGAGAAGGAAGAGGAGAAGCAGTGAGCACGCAGCACAGGTACCCAGGCAGATAAACCTAGTGATAAAACTCTTGGATGGGATCCTGAATCACACAGACACCCAAATCTTATAAAAAGGCTTGCATTTTGTACCCACATACAGAACAAATATTTTTGACACAAAGCTAGAGGTATTCAAATGTATTTGCAAACTGAAACTAAAGTCATATTTTGCTAACATACAGACATGACACGGTCAGAGACTGGATACCTTCAATTGAAACCTAGAAGTAATTATGTGCCTCCACTCCCTCAGTACACCATGGATGTGGTTCACGAAACTGTACTGAAGGATTTTAAGAAGCAGTCTTACATAACTCCGAAGTACAAAAACGTGAGTAAGAGTGACGTATCTATCATCAGAAATGTATATGAAGATGACAAGATTGTTATTCGTCCAGCCGACAAAGGAGGGGCACTTGTTATTATGAATGTCCCAGGATACGAACAAGAATGTGTCAGACAATTGAGTGATGTTAACATCTATAGTATCTTATCTAACAACCCTACTAGAGACATTTTGGAGAACTTAAAGATTATCCTAGACATGGCTGAGAGTAATGAGTGGATAAATGACAAAACCTGAGCATTCCCATTAAAATGTCACCCAAATGTACCACACTTCTATCTACTCCAAAAAATGCACAAGTCTTTGGTGAAACCTCCTGGATGGCTGATAGTGGCAGCCACCAAAGGAGTTCCACAACCTCTTAGAGTGTATGTTGACACTATTCTGCAACCCATCATTCAGAAATATCCCACCTATATTAAGGACACAATAGACTCCCTCAACAGACTAAACAACATTTACATTGACAAAGATGACACACTGGTGGTGACCATTGATGTTTGCAGTGTATACATTTCCATTCCCCATGAACTAGGACAACAAGCTGTTGAATGGATATTATTGAAGGAAGATGAAGCAGGAGCTTCTGGTATCTGCAGAAATAATCAAATTCAACATTATCTATGGAGAAATGACAGATTTATTTTATTGAATTTGTTAGGGATGTTTGTACATTTGTATAAATATGTAGATGGGGGTGGGGTAAGGGAATAGGTTCAGATGGAGGGTCATGGAGGTGCAGGGGATCTCCTCGTATAAAAACTTTAAAAAAAATATGTGACATAAATACATTCTGGCCTGTGCGCAGAATTAGACTGTGGTGTTGAATGGAGCCAAGCAAGAACTCAAGCAGTTACAAAATGAACCACTACATAGCCATACTTTAGCGTTAAAACAAAAGAGCATCATTGAGCAGCTAAACAAGTAGTTAAAAACACAGCAAGAACAAAATGCTGAGTGTGAAATGCAGTTTTCTGCACTTCAAGATAAACATAAAGAATGTGTGGAAAATCTGATCTCACTGCAACACAAGCTAAACGGCCAGGCTGGTCATAATAGAGTCTTTTTGGAGGACATTATTGCATTCCAATTACAAATGAAATATTTGAAAACTGAAAATAGTAAATTAATTATCAAAGGGATTGAATCTCAAGGTGATTTTGATCAGATGCACCAAGATCTGAACACCTTGAGAACACAGAAAAAGCAGTTGAGGGAGGAGAAAGACTCATTGAACAAATAGAATATTGTCCTTTCTCAGGAAGTGCATCAGTTAAATATGAATGTAGAGAAAAGTGAGTCAGGTTCTCAAGAACTGACTGGCATTAGGCGAGAAAATGCAGAATTAATGGATAGTGTGAGGCAAACAGAGGCTGACCTATTGCAGGCAACACAGTACAGAAATGTGCAAGAGGAAGAGAGTAGTCTTTTGAAAATAAAATGATCTGAATATGCGCACACAATGCAGGCATCTTAGAAGTAAAATCAGCCAAATTACGAAGGAATTAAGGGTACTAAAAGAATGATGTCCCAAAATAAAAGTGCTCGAAGCCACTCAAGAATTTGTGTCAGAATTAAAAAGTCAGGTCTCTGCATCCCAGCAAGAGATAGGGACTGTGAAAAACAGGTGTGAGAGGTTGACAGATGAAATAGAAAGATACAAACAGGCTTTGAGGCACCCTGATCAGTCAGGGTATGGGAAAGCACACTCTTATCATGGACCAGTGATCTCTCTACCAGGAACCTCAAGCCAATTAACCACTACATATGTCCAGAGGGCAGCTGACCTCATGCATTCCACTTATCAAGAACTGGGAAACATGCGACACCTAGACTCACCCAGGCCTAGTCAAACTAAGCCAGAAGGTCAGTCCGAATCTGACACCGATGAGAACTCACAGTTACCAAGCAGAAGGGAAGGTGGCCAGGCCAGTGGATCCTGGGAATTTAAAAGACCCTAGCGAGTACCTCTGACCATGGGAACTCCTATGATGAAAAGATCAGGGAGTTTGACTGGCAGAAAATGAAACCACAAAAGGACACTTATTCAGCTTTGCCGAAAGAGACAAGCTAAAGCTTCAGCCTATGAAGAACATCTTACAAACCTCCACTCATTCTGGTAGATGGGGGGGTCAATGTGGGTGATTTCCCCACCATACTTAGAAGGAGGATGAGTAGATTAATGTATAAAGGATTCCAAGGGAAATAACCCTGAGAGTTCACGCCACCACAGGAGAGAAGAGTCCAGACCCCATAATTCTGGGAGGCTTTCCCGATCTCATAGACGTAGGGAGCCCCTAGAGGACAGGGATTGGACCACAAACAGTTGCAGCTCTGAGTCAGAGGGTGAGTGAACTCAGGTGCAGCAGATAAGGAAGTCTGCAAAAAAGAAGAAAGGTCTTGTGAAAGACCCAATTCGACAGATAAAGGCCAAAAAGAGATTAATGGCTCCCTACCACAAGATTGCAAAATATTTGCAATGGGAGCATTCAGAGCTTTATGAACAAATGATGACATCATTTGGAATAAAAAAAGATGGTAAGTGTATGGATTTTGTCAAAGGATCATTATACCCTGAACATTCCAGCGTCTTTACAGGGCTAGAGGATCAAGATCACTATAAATGGTCCACCTACAAGGTGGCCATCTTGAAACACTATTCTACTCACAGAAACCCACAAGAGGCCTGCAAGGTGGCATATGACCAGCAGTTTGCGGGTATACCAAGTGCCTAGAGACTTTGTGCAGGATTTGAAACAAGCTTTTGCCCAGACTTCTAGGCCGGTGACCACCATTAGTAGGGAGTTCATCACTGCATATTTTCATGTGCTCCCTAAATATATAATGAGCCAATTAGTGAGAGACTTTCATGAGCATATGGTTGTGCATTGCGTGATTAAACAGGCCACCAGGATCTATGAGGTCTAAAAGCCCTCTGAAAAACTAAAATAACCAAAACCCTTCAAACCATCCAACACACCTGCTGTGGTGAAGGTGGCAGAGGTGAAAAATACACCTCCATTGCACTTGGAGATGGGGGGGGCTAAACATTTTCCTTCTGCAAACAAGCAGAAGGCAAGGCATAGGAGACCCTCAGATCCAGCCCAATCGAATGGGAGTCAGGCAGGTCACCAGACAAACAACCCTTCTGACCCTGTCGCTTATGTAAGCCGGAGGTACAAAGGTATAAGACCCATATCTGGATATGTATATACTCCCACAGCACAAGGGGGGGTCCAGTCAGGTAAGTACCACCCCAGGAAACTTCCTTCTAAACATCCCTATGAATGGAAGTAATACTGCACTTCACAACCTGAACTTCTTCCCCAGGTACCCCCGAACCAGAATTTCCTGTATAATTCTCCTCTCTTTCCCCACTTTCAGGAAAATAAATTCCTTAACCCGGCAGAAGAGAGACCTAGGATGGAAAATTATTAGGGAAAATTCCAATACCCGAGCTACTAAGGGAGAAGGGACAGTTAACCTTTCCAGGAGCAGCAAAGGTATGAATCAAGACAACCGATCAACCAGAAAACGTTTCACAATTGGAGTGACAGGTCCAACAACTAACCCAAGACCTGGGTTGCATGCTGAGGGCTCAGTTGAATGGCAAATGGAACCAGCTGTCCAGAATAACACATGCCTCGGGGGGGAAATAACTGGTAGAAAATTCTGATAACCCTCAGTTTCCTGAAGAGGAGGCCCAGATGGAGTGGAGATGCACAACCCTATAGGAAGCTTCCTTTTCAATCGGAACAAAACCCCTGGAAACATCTGAGCTTAAATATGAATCTCCTATCCCCGAACAGCTGGAACCTCAAGAACAAAGAGTAAGTAGGAGAAGTCAAAAGAGAACCCACGTGGAGATGGAACTCTGAATCATCCCTTTTGAAGGGGAAGAATCCCTGGAGGATTCAGCTAAGAAAATCTTCTCTTTCAGGGATGGAGGGATCCCTCCCAATGAAAAACGGGTCCCAAAAGAACCTTATTTTGACTGGGCAAGTATGGAGATTGGCCCACAACAAGACATTCTTAAATCCCAACAATGTCACCCAGATGACCCTGAAATCACAAAGGCATCCTCCCCCAAACAGGTTCCGTGGACAGCAAAGAATTGGGGGAGAAAGAGGATTCCCCAACTCCATGTTTGTCTGAATGCCACATTTTTCTTACAGATTGCTGAATTCCCGACACCGAAAACTGTCCAACATCAAACATTGTTGGAGTTCAATATACAAAAAAAGTTGACTGCCAAGCTGGCACATAATGCACATTTTCTTTGGCCCCTTGAGGATAAAGAAGGAAGGTTTTATGCTCCGGTCAAGGTTTCTTGGTCAGTGTGCATGATCAGTATTGGTGGACACTCGATCCCAAGCCACCCTCCTGTCCAAAAAGGCCTTCCACCATCTAAATTCAAGAATGAGGAAGAGGCACCAAATTCCCTCACACCTCTTCCCGGACCACTCCAAGACTTTGATGGGAATGATATTTCCGTCGAAGGGACTGCTGATCTAGAAACAAAAATTGGGTGACATAGAGTGAAACACCTGGTGATAGTCATGATTCCAGAGGGCACAACTTGTCAATTGGGGAATGACCTCCTTCAGAGGTTTTCAGCCCTGATTGACTATTTGAACAAGGTCCATTGGACACAGACAAACTGGCCGATCAAACTAAAACAAAGCCCAAATTATGTAAGTTTGGATGGCACATGCCATGTGATTGAACAACGCTTCGTGAAAGTGGAAGTTCATTTTCAGAACTATCAGGTCCCAGACTTCACTGTCATCTCTATAGGAGAACAAACTGGTGATGGGGACTCTTCTCAATTCTTGAAAATCAACCTTCCTCCCAGTTTTAAGTGGCATTCCATGCTGGAAGGGAATAAAATGAAATGTTATTCTAGTCCAAAAGCAGAAGAAAACCTGAGCCCCAGAAGAAGGGATGATGAAGATGATGAAAAAACAGCTTAAAGTCTGACCGACATTCAGAAAAAGGGTGAGCAGTTGTTTTTCCCCATTCAGATAAATGAGGGGAAGGAACCTGTACTCACCAGAGTATGCCGATTAACACAAGAAGATTAATCAGCAAAGCATTATTCAGGAAACTCCCAAAAGATTAGATCATTCCCACATTGCAGTTGTTTGATAAATGGGAAGTAGCTCTGCAAACCCCAAATTCCAAACATCTCCGGCCTAGCAGGTGTATGCTAAAAATATCAATTGGCGACAAAAGCATAGAACATTATTGTTGGGCTGTCAGAGAAGTTTCTTCTTCCTTTTATTTAGGTAGTGACATTCTCAACCGATTCACAATCAATTTGGACCCAGTTAATAATAAATCCTCCTGGTCCTGACAGGGAGGTAACATATGGGCTTTGAAAACACTTAAAAGCATTCCGATCGGCTAAACTGCTGCCTTATGCTGTTGAAGTTCAAGTGAGATAAGAGGTTACTATCCCAGTACAGGTACGACAATTTACGATTCCCCTCAAAATTAAGCGAGAACAGAACCTCAAAAATCAGGATGCCTACATACATTTGAATCATTATCTCCAACAACAAGGTTTGTATTTACATCCAACACCCCTAGTCGACCTAGAACATGACACCATTCAAATGTTTGTGGAAAACAGCGACCCTCAAAGTATACGCTTCGGCGCAGATACCTTTATTCGAACGGCGGTTGGTGCCCAACAGTATTCTATTGATTTAGGTAATTAAATCATTGGCCCAATCCCAAATGACTGCTTCAGTATCAATGACGGTATCCCTCCTGAAATGTTTATCACCAAACAAGGGTCAATTTCTTGGTGAGGTGGAAGAGGTGACCTGTGATGGATGAGGTGGTATTGTGAGTCAACAATGACTACCTCACAACCTTGGAACATTACGTACAGGTCAACACCGTAACAAGAGATCTCTCTACCCAACTGGAGGATACTGCTGAAATTGCCATGCTGAGGTCTTCCCAGGCTTCTACCAGATGGTCGAAGAACGGATCAATCTCACTGATGCCTGTGAGACTGAGGAGCAAAGAGAGAAGCTGAAACTGGTGTTCCGGGATTTCCAGGATATCTTTTCAGTGGACTCACATGACTGTGGATGCACAGATATACATTGAACCACCATAACCGCGGACCCCAAGATGGCTCCAGTATTTGTGAAACAATACCAGTTACCTCTCACGTCCATGGAGTCATTCACAGAGATTATTAAAATTGTAGAATGCTGTGGGATAATTCGTCCAATCCACAGTACCTTTAAAAACCTGGCTCTGGGGATACTCAAACCCAATGACCAATGTAGACTTTGTGCAGACCTGATGGATTTGACCAAAATGGTCCACATGTCAAGATGGCCCCTTCCCTACATTGGTCAGAGACTGGCCCAGATACAAGGGTGAAAGTTGTACACCACCATTGTCTGCTTGCGTTACTGCATCTGAGGCTGGCTACATAGTGAATATAATGCAGGTGGTGCCGCCAATCTATATATGTAGGAATGTATAGAATCTGATGTTCCACGATGCATTTTAGCAAACTTGGACCACGTGAATGAAGGGTCTGGAAGTGTGACGCAGCAGAATAGAATAGCTAACGGCGAAGGAAGATTCAAGAAGGCTTGCCTGGCCCAGTACCAAGAGTTGGGGCTGCCAAGAGCCTGGTTATCTACTCAAGAAGATAATATGAATGTTAGAAGTGAACTGAGTTCCTGTTTGAGGTGTGTAAGAGATTTTAGGGCTATTACCTAACTTGGCGGTATTTTAGTATCGTAGTATTTTGGCGGTATTTGGCATTACCTCATTTTGGTGGTAAGTTAGTGGTGAGCGTACCTTTTATAACACTGCCCTATGATAAGGCAAACCTTCCCCCTTTATAAATATGACACACTGCGGGCTGACTGTAAACACCCACCCAGGATTAGCACAATTATAGGGAACCCAGCAAGATCATACATAATGTCAGTTATCATGTATAGATCTTGCCAATGGTTTATCTACACCAAAGACCTATGCCCTCGGAGTGCTCTGATCCCCCTTTAGCATGCCGGGTAGAACACATTCATACCAACACCCAAACTCTCTAGCTTGCCTATGTATACATTTCTGCTTTTCTCTGATTTTACCTCCAGCGGTATTTTATTTTTACCAATGTGATGTGAACACTACAGCACTTTTTAGTTACTTGAGAGACATAAAAGAAAAATCCTTACATCAAACAAGTGTTCATACTTTTTATAACTCTGTTAAGCACCATGTGAATTACAATAAAATATAATCCAATCAACAATAATACATTCCCTAAATCTTACCCACATTAGTACTTCTGCAGTTCCTAAGAGAGGAAAAAATAAACAGGCATTGTAATACAAGAAGAAAAAATGTTAACGTGGCACTTTGTCCCTCCGTCATTTAGCACATGCAAAAAAAAACATTGCATTCTGTTTTAAAAATAGACTCCTGTGCTGACTGATAATGAATCGCATTCAGCCCACGCTCTCAACATGTTGACCTTCACTTACAATTATTTATGAGACCTCTGCGCTTCGTCTGGACAATCTCTTTCTGCTGTGGATTATCTGCGTGGGAGTATTACAACCCCCACACTGCCTTAGAGTTGCCCTTGCAATCCCAGCAAACTTCAATGCCAGGGCCTCACGTCTCTCTGCACTTCCTTCTGCAGACTGCAGCCCAGGGATACAACACCCAGCTGGAGTGGAGGGAAACAGGCAAAAATCCCAGCCTCTCGGTTCAACTCCCTATTTAATCAATCTCGCTGTCAATCAAGAGTAGCCCTGCCTTTCCCTTGACGTATTTGACACCTCCTATGCTTCTGACTCCACTGTCCAATCACATCACAAGAGCCTTCATGTATGTACTTCTTTCCTGTGCGAACAAAAGAGGTTTTCAGAATGCACAAGAAGACAGCTACTCATTCCTTAACATTTTCTTCCATAGAGAAATATTAAGACACAATTTCCGTCCATGTTTACTGAACTGCATTGCAATGTTAACTAAGTCAATTAATCAGCTGCTGGGGTTTTTGTTAATAGAAAATATAGTTTGTTATACATGTTTTTTTCCCAATGCAGTTCTTCACAGATAGAAATGCTCCTAATGTGTATATGTGTAGAGCACATTGAATCTCTGTCTTTTTCTGCATTCTGTTTTGCCATGGAAGGCCTAATCCACTCTCCCAATGACCCAATGTGGCATTTCACCAGCTCCATGTAATTCCCCATGTCTTTTCTGCATTTAGACCAGTCCCACCAACCTGCTGGCCTGTATCCCTAATTTGCTAAAGGTTTTGCACCCATTGTACTGGCTGCATCTGCACATGTTTTGTTGTGGCTGCTTTTAAAACACTGCCATTTTAAAACACTGCTATCGAAAACATTGTCATCTGCACACATTTTGTAGTGGCTGCTTTTAAACCACTGCCATCAGCATTTACACCCAGTGTATTGCTTCCATTGAAAAAACTGTCACCTGCATTTGCATGCATTGATGCCATATATCTGTAAGTATATTCCCTCCTTTTCTGACAATTGTGACTGCTCACAAAATCGTATTTGTCCGAACTAGACCATTAACTACAAATGTATATGTTACATGATATCTCTCCTTCCCCATTGTTGGCAGATGAATAATGGCTGAAATAACATCATGTTAATGAAAATGATCAAATCAATATTTCACAATGAATGATTGCTTAACTGTAAAGCAAAAATGAAACAGAATAAATATAGCATGTATATCAGTCCTCACATGTATGTGCATGTGTGATAGAATAATATCCATGCACACTCCCGACTGAAGTGTACACATCCAACAGTTCATATTTCCATGGATTGTTCAAACTCCATAGCATCACCATAGGTTCCGAATTATATTCTCTGTCTATATATTTTATGAAGTAAACATTTTTCATCAGCGTGTATGCAAACAAATAAAATAATAAAATAAAATAAAACAACAAAATGAAATACAAATAAAATAAACAACATCCAGTGTCCCCAGTTCAAGTCCCAACTGGTGAAACATAGCACAGTACTATGCTCCACCAGCAATAACTGGGAAAACAAAATCAACCGCACTAGATGTCAATTGTTTTATTTCTGGCACCCACAATCCTCAGGACCACACCTCTGAGATGTCCTGTCCACCAGACTTTCATAACAGTATCCTTTTCCAATGGTCTCCAATGGTCCATCGACTCCAGGAACCAGCCCTGCCGGCTGATTAGTGATTTCTAAAGTGAATAGAAAAGAGACAGGTTAAGTACATAGCATAAAACAGTAGTCTATCCATCTTTTACTACAAGGCTTTAAAAAATGCGGCCCAGAACATCATAGCGTCCGGGACTTGCCACTTTTGAACACCTGCAATCAAACACACATTATAGAGAAACAAACAATAATTTACACTTTGCATCACTATACATCACAGTCATTCCAAACTAAATATACCCATTTATAGTATTTTATGTCTCCATAATTTATTTCTTTGCCAATCCCATGCAGAAGAATCTTACCACACAGTATTAGAATAGCTTGGTCTAATTCAGCACCTTTTATGAAAATATGGCATCATTTTATTTTTTAAAGGCTAGATTTGGCATTTTTGTTTGCTTTTGCTTACCCACGAGACCATATTCTGATTATTCATGGAGTGAAATATATACCACCTTGTATCTTTTCCCATGTTATTACGTTACATGCATCATGAGACAGTCACTCTTCAATGTACCCACCAACAGATACATTTACTGTGCTTTTATCATTATTCTTTACTGTTAGCTTTCTTTTCATCGCAATCTTTACATTTAACTGGTCTCCTTCTGCTCAAGTCTCCTGATGTCATGCTTTGGGTGGCAGGGCATAATTTGGTTGACATGAACAAATTGCTCTGTCACCATCTCACCCTCCATCCTCATTATTTTATATACCACGGGGGATATTTTATATACAATCTCAAATGGCCCTTGCCATGCCACGAGAAACTTTGAATTTTTATGTCTATTCTTTCCAAAATGATATTTATATACCCAATCACCTAGCTTATATTCTTTCACAGATGTCTTTTTATCATAGTAGGTCTTTGCACTTTCAACAGCTCTTTCCAGAATTCGATGTGCAAATGCAAATGCATGTTGCAAGTGCTTCCTCAATTCTTCCACATATTCATGAACTGAGGATGCACTCACAGGTGTTTGCTCATGTGTCTTGTACAATAAATGTTGTGGCAACACCATTTTTCTTCCTTTTAATACCTCATGAGGGCTGATGCCTGTTGCTTTAGCAGGAGTCGACCTATTAGCCATTAATACTAGAGGTAACCGTAGATCCCAAATGGAACTTGCCTCTGCTACAAATTTCGTTAGTATCTCTATAATAGACCTGTTACTTCTCTCTACATTCCCAGAAGAAGCCAGTCTATAGGAGATATGCAATTTCCTTTTTTACCCCCAATATCTGCCACAGCTTGCTCATCAAGGCGCTCATGAAATGGCTTCCTCTGTCAGATTCTGTCCTTTGGGGTAACCCGAACCTTGAAAATATGTGATTTACTAGCAATGTGGTGGCTGTTTGTGCACTACAGTCTGGTGCAGAAATGTATTCCACCCACTTCGACATTGGACATACCACCATTAATAAATACTTATATCTCCTGGCTGATCTATTTACAGGCCCAACATAGTCAATTTGCAAATCTGACCATTGAAGAGTTAAGCCTCTTTTCATTAATGGAGCCCTATCTCTTGGTGAAGCAGGTTTATATTGTGCAAATACCAGACAACACCCCTTGGTGTATAATTCCACATTCCGGGACATTTGTGGCCAGTAAGCACAGTCCTTCAATATTTCTAACATTTTTTGTGAACCCCTGTGTCCTGCAGTCATGCACGTGGTGTAACATTAGCCATCTGAATGAAAGAGGCACCACCCACTGCATTTGACCAGTTCCAGACTGCTTAATCATCGGACCATCCTGTAGTTTAACTTGTTTTTGTTCTTTAACAACACTCTCAGTTCTTCCTTTTCTTTGAAATCATTTTCAGTTAAGGGATTTTGTTTGGGGTCTATCAAATGATTGTAAAAAACACCCAACACTAGGTCCTCTTTTTGTGCCTTAATCAGATCCTGATCTGGCGTATCATAACTCCACTGCACTACAGGTCGTTCAACTTCTTTTGGACATTTAGAGCGTGTAACTGCAACCACCTGTATTTCACCTGTTAGATGTTCAATGAGCAACAATTCTCCCATGACAGACCACATTAAATCACTTTCTGACACTAATTTATCTCTAGCTTAGATAATTTTTCCATGCTTGCGAGGCTTTTTATTATATGTGAGCATACCCTTTGCCTTCCAACCAGGTAAATATTCTACAAAGCTGTTTTGGGAATAATCAGAATCAGTTACTAAGACAATGGGTCTTTTATTATGAATGTGGTGGAAAGGCAACAACGGCGCCAGTAGTGCTACCAGCGCTGTTGTTACCTCTCCACCACACTACGAGTTCTGCTTGCCGGTGACAACTGCACGCGTGGTCTGACCAGGTGTGCAGACCGGCACCTGCGAGCAGAACTCGCTATTGCACCAGCACTGTTATTAACGGTGTTGGTGCAACCATGCCCCCGAATGGGAAATTACTGGCTGGTAATGCCCCAGTCACGGGTGCTGGGGCCAGTAGCGAGTTTGCCAGTAGCCGTGCCCTTAATAAGGGCACGGCTACTGCCAAACTTATAATGAGGCCCAATTTCTTTGAATTTGTTATGAACTGCAGTAGTAATCGCCTTAGAAATGGCAGCTAGCTCTGCTATTTGGCTACTCCTGGCTCCAATTCTCATCCCTATACTAGGAATGCCTACACAACTCATCCAGACATTTCCTATCCCTGCCACCACTCTTTATCACTGTCATTTTCAATATGATAAGCACATCCATCTGCATACAAAGTTGGCACATCTTTGCACACATTTTCATTAAAAGCTTTGTGTGGTGATTGTTCAAATTCATTTAAACTGAGCTCTACTTTTATTTCATCTGAAATGCATTCAGCAGCACAGTCATGCAGATCTGCTATCCCTGAGCAATTGGGCTCTTTTTTTTCTGTCCATATCTTACCTCCACAGGGGATCCCTGCAATGTCAATGTCCAGGAAGTAATTCTGGACTGCGCTAGGTTGCCTGATCTAATCCTTTTACTTTGTAAAAATTTCAACGGCTGATGATTTGTTTCAATGATCACCTTTTCTCCCTGAATAATGGAAAGGAAGTGCTGCAATGCCCAGACAGTGGTCAGGAGAGCCTTTTCACATTCACTGAATTTAGTTTCAACCTGAGATAACACCTTGCTCGCATAGGCAGTAGTTTTGTGATTCGAATCATGCTTTTGAGATAATACAGCTGACATACACTGTTCAGTGAATCCTATTTCTTCAATGAAATCTTCATTCTTTATGGGATAGGCTAAGCATGGCGCCTTCATGAGACATTCTTTCAACTTAGCTACTGCCTCAGATTGCTCTTTTTTTCCCCATCTTCAGGGTAAAATGCTGCTTCAATAATTTAGTCAAGGGTTGAGTGATTTGGAGTAATTCTCAATTAACTTCCTGTCATCCCTATTGAACTTTTAAAACCTTGCATATTGGTAGGATTTTTCAATTTCTGTATTGTTTCCACCTTTTTCTTTTGTGGATTTTATCCATATTCAGTCACTTCATGGCCTAAGAAATTAACTTTCTTTTTGCACCATCATGATGTTTACAGGGCAAATAGCTCAGCAAGGGATGCCATTAGATCTACACGTCTTTCTTTATGGGGTGCACATTTTGTTGACAGGGCTACCTGATTAGTGGGAAAGATTATGAGGATACCGCATGATTTATTGTTCAGGCCACATGTACCTATGGACGAAGAGGGGGGACAGATTATTCCCCTAGAATTACAGGCAGCCATAGTGCAAGGGGAATCGGCCATGCTCATAGGAACCGATGACGAGGGCAGGCCATGGAGAATGGCAATTGCCATTGGGGAAGGGTATAGATTGACTGACGTTACAGACAAAGATATGTTTAGAGATGACCTATCAGATGATGAAGTAATATTCGAAATGAGTATTACATATTGGATCAGAATAGAGAGAAGGGAAATTCCACAGTGAATGGTGATAGTGCGGCAGCAGCCAGCATTTTTTGATGAGGACATGGAAAAAGCGCCAACCTCTTTATGGAGTACATGCCCCTATGATGTAGGCCTATTAAGGGGGTGGGAGAAGTTAAGATTAAGCTGAAACCAGGAGCAATGTTATCTCAGGCAAGGCAGTACCCAATGTCTCCAGAGGTGGATGAGGGTATTCTTAAGACCATATCAGCCACGATGGAACAGAATATCTTAGTGACCTCAGAGTCACGTGTAATACTGCTGTGTACACTGTGAAGAAATCTAAAGGGGGTTGTGGAGATTAATTCAGGACATGAGGCCGATTAACCAGATTGCAGAGGCAGAGTTTCCTCTAGTTCCAAATCCTGCAACGATTGTATGTAGCATCCCCACAGAGGCACGATATTTCATCGTGATTGACTTGAAAAATGTGTTTTTCTCAATCCCGTTGCATAAGGACTCCCAAGACCTTACATCATTTACATTTAGTCAGACTAAGCTGAGGGGTACTTGTTTGCCACAGGGGTATTGTGAGTCCCCATTGATCTCTAACAGAGTCCTGCAAATGGACCTGAGCAATATTAATTTGCAAAGTGTTGTGCTGCAATACGTAGATGACATTTTAGTTTGTAGTATGACTGAAGATGATTGCAGACAAGATTCAATTCAGTTAATGACTTTCCTAGCAGACAAGGGATATAAAGTAGACAAGGAGAAATTGAAATATTGTCAGAAGGAGGTGTTGTACATAGGCCAGTTAATCTTGCATGAGGGAAAGAAATTCCCACCTGCAAGAGCTAAGGTGATTATGAAAACACCAAAACGGCAGACGATAAAGCAAATGCAGCAGTTTCTGGGATTGTGCAACTATGTTAGATCATGGGCATTTGATTATAGTTCATACACGGGACCCCTTCTGAAGGCTTTGAAAAAAGCCCAAGTGAACAAGGAGAAAATATAATGGACTGAGGAAATGAAGGAAGGGTTTGAAGAATTGGAAACTGCAATTTGTACAGCTCCAGTTTTATGAATTCCCAATTATACTGAGCTCTTCCTTTTTTCGCACATGAATGGGACAATTATGACAGCATTGCTTACACAGAGGACTACAGTAGGGTACACAACTCTGGCATATTATAGTGGGATTCTAGATCTAGTTATGAGAATACACGTTCCTGGCAGGAGCTGTGTTCGTCATTGAGAAGTCTACAAGCATTGTGAAGGGGTTTTCTATGTCATTATTTGTTGAGCATGCTTTGTTTGCTGTTTTGGAGAAACCTAAGGGTACATTGACATCTAAGAGGGCTTCTGCATATGAGGTAGTTATATTGAACCCCACGATTAAGATAGTCAGGTGCAGAATAGTGAACCCTGCCACATTTGTAGCCGAACCTGTGATAGAGGATGAGCAGGTGCATGATTGCTCCAATTACGAGTTATATGATGAAGTTAGATGTGTAAAGGAAAATGCTCTAGTGGGGGGGAGTTCTTTTTATTGACAGGTCTTCAAAAATTTATCAAACTGATGGGGAAAAGCATTCAGGTTCAGCTGTGGTAAGGCACAGAACAAATGGGGATTTTTCGGCACAAGCTGCAGAATTGGGGTGCTTATTATCACGCTTGAAAAATACAAAGGGGAGGATGTGATGGTGTACAGTGACTCTGCCTTTGTGATGTCAACCGCACACGCGGTGCTAGCACATTGGAAAAGGATGGGCTAACTCCGAGCAGATGGCACTCCAGTAAAACTCAAAGCATTATTGGACAGGCTTATTAAGGCACTACGGCACCTAGCAGCCATTACAATAATTAAATGCGCAGCACATACTAAGAGAACTGACTTGATCTCACACGGAAACAAAGCCAGAGACGAAGAAGCCAAAAGGGTTGCAACTTCTTCAGACATCTCGAGTATTGAATAAGAAAGGGAGTTACTATGGCTATGATAATGGAAGAAGGTTTTCATCCTTTACTGAAAACACAGTTAATGGAAATTCAAGGTAGTGCATCACAGGAAGAACAAGAACTATGGAAAGAAGGGGCTGCTCCTTATCCCCCTCTGAAGCATTGTGGCGGCAAGATAGCACTGGGAAGCCAGTGAGGGCAGTAGCATTAGTAAAGGTAGCATTTGAACAGCTGCACTACCCTGCACACGTAACCAGGGAAAGCCTTGCAGCAACTATTGCGGAGTACTGGTTTGTACCGAATTTGTTAGAAAACATTGCATTTTATATAGTAAATTGCATTGTATGTCAAAAGTGTACTGCTGGGCACACACTGCTTACAATCAGTGATTCCCCGACTGAATGGTCCTTTTCAGCATTTACATATTAACTATGTTGATATGCTGCAAGTATGTAGTAGATATAGGTATATGATAGTGGTTGTGAGTCCCTTTTTTTTTAGGTGGATCAAACAGGTCCATGTACACACCCTGATGCCACTTGCGCTGGAAGGTTTTTAGTTTGAAAAGTCTTTCCTAGATGGGGTGTATGTAAGGTTCTGAGATCCGACAACGTGCCCCTTTTTGTTAATGAAGTATTCAAGCAGATAAGCCTATTGCTTAGTATAAAACATACGTTTTCTTCTGTTTATCACCCACAATTGAACAGTATATGTGAAAGACTCAACAATCTTCTCAAAGAAAAAATTGCTAAACTCAAATTGACACTGATAAAAGGATGGCTGAATTGCCTGCCCCTTGCATTATATGCATTAAGGATATGGGTAAAACCACCACCTCACACCCCATGAGTTAGTGACAGGAAGGTGAATGAGAATGCCCCAGTTCCCTCCATTGAGGAGTAGAAGTGATGCCCAGACGACTGCAGAATTGTTAGGAAATGAAGTACGTGCGTATTTAACATGTATGACCGCTAGTATCTATGTCATTTCAGATCTACTCAAGCGTAAGGGACGTCGGTCTCAGGACACAGATGAAGACTATTCAGCAACCGGAGCTAGAGAACTATGCTACTTCACAAGGAAGTGGCACGTGCCCCGTTTTAGTCGACCATACATCGTCGAGAATGTCACTGCCTCAGCAGTAAAAGTTCATGAAAGACATGCCTGGATTCATTTGGGTGATGTGAAGCTGTATTCTGGGGAGACTGATACATCCATAGTTGTTGATTTGGAAGCAAGACAAAAAGAAGCTATCCAGCATGCGCAGACTCGATTGATGACGAAGAAGACGGACACTAAGATTACTGATTAAATAAATGCAAATGTGTATTTGGACTGTGGCTTACTCTGAACACTCTTTATTGATATTTTAGCAGGAGTGTGATAATCAACGTTCTTAAGCCATAGGAATATTTTTCATGGGACTTTAGAGAGTACTGGCGTGCTAAAAATGCCAGATCTTGATCTCATATTCGACGACTGGAAGAGGGAGGAGTTCCCCGATTCTTTCCTCACTGAGTTTCTCTTTGGTTAGATTCATGGTCCGATCTGATGTCGATATCCCTAGACTCTGTCGTGCTGTCTTTGTTTTTATACTCTGAGCTGACCCTGCTCTTGTTGGGCATAGCATTGCCATACGTACTTTTGTGCAGTATCCTAAAAATGGCCCTGCGATTAAAAGATTGATTGCTGAAATAATTGAGCAAATTTGGCAGCTGCCTGAGCATCTAACAAGGCTGCCTGATTAAAAAGGTTTTTTCCTTCCTTAAAAAGTAGTGCACAGGCACAATGTGGAGTATTGAGAATAATGAAGTTCAAGAAAGTATGCAGACTCAACAACGTGTGGAGAAACACCAGTGGTAGGGTCTCATGTACTGGTGCATAATATATGTGTTCACAGAATCTATTATTGTTTTTTCTGTTTTTGCTAATGCACGCTGCTTACCTTGCTGGTTCCAAAAAGGTAGGAGTACCCTTGATTCTTTCCAAACCAGTGACCTATGCAGAGTTAGATGTTGCCAAGAGACCAAAGCCATATGTGATCATCCCTACACTAGTTACACATGCAAGGTCACTTATTTCTCTGACAAGTGTTCCTATGAGTCCCCCTGTAGGAAGGTCTGCTTTTGATATACTCCATGACCATTATGTACGAGCTCATTTGGAAAGAAAGAGACCCAAGAGAAGTGCAAGGGAAGATGATTATAAGATAAATCGTTATCTAGATAGTACAGCACATTTGGGGAACAACATGTGGTATCAACACATTAAGGAGATAGGAAAGAGAACCTCTGAAGAATATTGCTTTGTTTGTGCTCTCCTACCTTATGCTATAAGGAAGTCCAAGATAGTCATAGCTATAGAAATAGATGTCCAGAAAACCCATTGCTTGATTCGCCTTGCACTCTACCATACAAGAGATCAATTTCAGGGTCAAACAGCAGCGTAGGTATGGATGACAGAATGGTCAGCTCCAGACTAAGATGATTATATTCAAGATTTCGAGGCAAGAGCACGCAGCATATATCATGTGATCAGATATGAGCATCCAGGAATTAGATGAGAGATAAACAAGGAGGTCAATTCCCAGTGGAAAAGTGATGAAGTACTACAAGGATGCAAGGAGAGAGGAAAGATACAGATCTGGGGAACAGTACTTTCTCCTGATGGCTGGGAAGTAGGCATAGTCATATGCAGAGCTGTGGCAGTAACAGGACATCACAAACCAGTTATAGATTGTGTACAAAAAGGATGCAAACCTCTGTGGCTAAAGCTTGCAAAGTTGCTGACATGGGTCGAGGACAAAGGAGGCCAGTTGCAGATAGTGCCTCTGGCTAGTGCAGTGCTTTGCTTCAGAAAAAATAGAACAAGAAAAGTTGGAGAGAATCAGCATTGCGGTCGAATCTTCGATGTACCAGGAATGAAGGATGGAACAGTAGTAATAATGGACCACTATTGGGATTGCGGATCCAGAGCATACATGAAGCTGCCCAGAGATTGAGGAGAACTATATTCCCTAGTGATTGTCCATGTTCCAGCATTGGTGATACCATAAAGTGACCTGAACATTGGAGAATTTGCAAAAGCAGATGCTCACCTGAGAAAGAGGTCAGTTGGATTTCTCAATTGAATAAAGAGAGAGAACTATTTCTCAGCTAAATCAATAGAAGCTTTCACTGACATCCCGTATGAACACAGGTTGTTCAGCCACACTTCAGCGATATTCATGACAATCTTCATGCCAGGGATCCAGATGATGGCAAATACCAGATGATTATAAATAACCAGATGGGAGCTCCTGTAAATGATGAACACTACAATAAAGGGATTCAATGCTATCAAAGAAAAGCTGAGAGCCATACGACAGATGACTCTTCAGAACAGATATGTCTTGGATATAATTACAGTTATTGATGGTGGTGTTTGTGCAAAAATTGGAGAATCATGTGTTACGCTCACCTGGTCTCTGAGGGGACGTCTGACGCTGCTGGTCCTCTTCGGGTGATGGGCGGTCTTCCCCTGGTCCACTGGTTGGAATAACTCAAAAACAGGCTTTGTGAGGGTTACTCCTATGTAAACAGGGAGATGATGAGGAGCTGTTCTGGGTTGTGCTACACCCTCTCCCGTTCCTTCCACTTCGTACTCCTTGTGAGTGCCTATGCTGCATGGCTCACCTGGTAGTTTGGAATGCTGGACTCTCTGTCCTGCTGTCTTGCAGGGGCGCAGTTCTTCTTCACGCCAGTTACTTCACTGATCCCTGATGGGGACTAACCGAGCCCTGCTGTGGTGTAGTCCTGGCAGTTGCTGCTCTTTCCCCTTGATGCTTGTTAATTGTCTCTGCCCTCTAAATGTTCCCCTTATCTTTCTCCTTATTGTTCGTCTGTATGTTCTGTGTTGTTTGTCTTATTCCGTGTTGTTCATTCTGTGTGATCTGTGTTGTTCGTTCTGTAGGATCTGTGTCGTTTGTCTTTTATTCCATGTTGTTCATTCCCATATTCATGGTCCTTGTCTAACGTTGTTTCTTTCTCTCCTCAGGTGTTGATGCGGCTTGGATTCTTGAAAAGGCAAGCAAGAGTGGCCGATGGTAGCAGAGGTGGAGCTGCTAGTTCCAGAAATGAAGCCGCGGTGCACAGGATGGAGCCGCGTTATGCAGAGTGGATCAAGCCGCAGCAAAGTAAGGCGAAGCTTGGATCAGCATGAGGGCGGCGCTTATATAGGCCAGGGCTGTTTAGCCATGCCCCCAAGCAGACTGGCTGTGCACGCCCTGCCACATCTAATGCCAGATGCACATGCAGAGTGGGCCTGGAACATTCCCCATGGTTTAGTCTTTCTCATGAGCCTTGCGCCCAAGAGGCGCCAGGACAGCACCCATCTGGCTCCATGTTGCATCTCCCAAGGGATTTGGGAGTGCCCGTAGGAACCCCTCATGGGGGCGGATGGACAACTGTGCCCCTGACTGAGTGGCCATGACAGCACTCCCCCTCAAGGCCCCTCTCAATGGTGGTCCTTCTTCTGATCCCGGTTTGGTTGGATGGTCGTGGATGTGGTTGCTATGTTCCCAGATTTGGTCTTGAGACCCGTATCTTTTCCAGTCCACAAGGTAAAATAATTTGGTCCGGACACGTTTGGAATCCAGGATGTTTTTGACCTTGAATTCTGGTTCATCATTTACGACCACTGGACTTGGTGGTGTATCAATCCTTGTGCCAGGTTGCACGAGTTTGAGAAAGGAAACATGGGACACTGGATAGATCCGCATGTTGGATGGCAGCTCCAATTTCATGGCTACAGGGTTGACCATAGTCTTGATGGTGTATGGGCTTAGAAACCTTGGGCGGAGTGTTCGGGATCCTTTCATAGCGACGTATTTGGATGCCAGTCATACTGCGTCCCCCACCTTATACGTATGTGCCTCCTTTCGGTGTTGGTCTGCACATTTCTTTTGCCTGCCTTTGGCTTTACAAGGTGCTCCGTGGCTTCCTTGAGAACCTGCGTGATGGCAGTGTGAATAGTAGCTACTGCAGGCATTTCAAATGCCTCTAGTGGATCAAAGACTGATGTGCGAGGGTGTCGTCCGTACACCACGTAGAAGGGGCTCTGTCTGGTGCTTGTATGGATGGAGTTGTTATATGCATATTCAGCTAACCATAACATGTCTTTCCAGGTGTCATTGGTTTGGTGCAGCATGCATCTCAAGTATTGCTCCAGTGTTTGATTTGGTCGTTCCATTTGCCTGTCAATTTGGGAATGGTGGTTTGTGGATAGTCGTGGGTCGATTTTAGCGAGTTCGCAACTCCTTCTTCAAAATTTGGAGATAAACTGGCTCCCTCAATCCGATACCAAGGCTGATGGGAATCCGTGTAGTAGGATGATTTGTTCCAGAAATACTTTAGCCAGGGTGGAGGCAGTCGGAAGCTCCTTTAGTGGGATAAAATGAGCCACCTTTGAGAACAGGCCTACTACCACTCGAATGGTGTTGTAGCCCCTACAAGCGGGAAGATCTGCGTGTGCCAAGGTGTAGGTGGAACTGCTAAAGGATGTAAGAGACCCTCATGTTTTTGTTTTTGGGATTTGTTCTGTGCACAAACCCCACAGGTTGCGATAAACCGGATGACGTCTTTTCTCCAGGTTGGCCACCAATATCCCTTTTTAATCTTTGCTTGGGTTTTAGATATGCCTGGATGTCCTTCCACAAGGGAGTCGTGGTAACTGGTGATTATCTGGATTTGCAGATCCTTGTTTGGGATGTAGAGGCATTGTTGGTAATTATGGAATCCATCAGTAAAGTTGTAAAGCTTTCCTTTTGCTACCCATTCTTGCTGTGCTTTCTCGCTCATACAACCTCAAAGTTTGGATTTTAGGTCGTCAAAGGTTGCGGATACTGTAAGAGTACCTAAAATATTTTCCTCTTGGATGATAGCCACTGGATCCTGTGTAGTGTATGCAGCGTCTTCCTTTCGCATGTGAGACAAGGTGTTTGCTTTGCCCTTGCACACTCCCGGTCAGAACGTGATCACGTAATCAAATTCAGCAAAGAAGAGCGCCCACCTGACTTTACAGGAGAATTGCGCTTTGGCTGTTTTCAAGTACTGTAGATTGTGATGATCCGTTATCACAGTGACCGCATTTCGGGCTCCTAGGAGGTAGTGCCTCGAGGCTTTGAATGCTGCCTTGATCGCCAACAGTTCTTTATCCGTGATCGCTTAGTTCATTTTAGGTGGGGTGAACTTGCACAACCAGAACGCTACTGGGTGCAATTGTCCCGTGTCAGGGTTCTTTTGCTCCCATTGCAATGTTGGGAGCATCAGTTTCAACAACAAATGGGTGGGAGGTCTGGATGAGGGTGTTGCAGAATTGGTGCCATAGTGAATTCCTTTTTTAGTCTCTGAAAGGCTTCCTCCGCTTCTGCCGACCAGCTGAATGGCTTGATTTTTTGTAATAATGAGGTGATTGGATGGATGATTTCGGAGAACCCTGGGATGAAACGGCGGTAGAAGTTAGCTAATCCAAGCACGCTCTGGACCCCCTTGAATGGATGTTGGTGAGGGCCAGTTGAGGATTGCGTCTATCTTGTATGTGTGCATCCGGACTGCACTTGGGGTGAAGATAAGGCCTAAGAACTCGACCTCTTTTTCATGGAAAAAAAAGTTTTCCAGTTTGCCGTACAACCTGTGCTGCCGAAGGTTTTCCAAAACAGCATGAACATGGCTAACATGGTCCCTTTCATTGGCCGAGTATACCAAGATATCGTCAATGTATACTAGGGTGCAGGTGCCCAGTAGTTCCCGAAGCATGTCGTTCATAAAGAACTGAAACGCTGCTGGGGTTACAAAGCCCGAATGGCATGTCCTGGTATTCGAAGAGGCCATACTTCGTATGAAAGGCGGTCTTCCTTGCGTTCCCCTTTATAACTCTTACTAGGTGGTAAGCCCCCCTCAGGTGCAGATTTGTGTAAATCTTTGCATCCTTAACCTGGTCTAGGATTTCCAGGATGAGTGGTAAAGGGTATCGATTTTTTACAGTTATCTGGTTGAGGGAGCATTAGTCGATGCAAGTCATCAGGTAGCCCTCCTTTTTGGGTACGAAGAAGAGGGGTAAGGCTGCGGGTGACTTGGATGGACGAATAAAGCCGTTTGCCAGGTACTTGTCAAGGTATGACCACAAATGGAGGTTCTCTTTCTCGGTCAGGGCATACATCTAACTGCAGGGGATCTGGGCTCCAGGTATGAGGTCTATTTGGCAGTCGTAGGGCCTATGTGGGGGCCGAGAATTAGCCTGTTCCTTCTGGAAGACATCTAGATAGTC
The DNA here is from genome assembly GCF_040938575.1 of Ambystoma mexicanum. Classification (NCBI taxonomy): domain Eukaryota; kingdom Metazoa; phylum Chordata; class Amphibia; order Caudata; family Ambystomatidae; genus Ambystoma; species Ambystoma mexicanum. The sequence continues at coordinate 538,258,947 of NC_090937.1, forward strand.
CATGTATTCCGAAAGCAGTGAATCTGTTAGACCCAACGTGGTCCCTTCCTCTGTGCTGTTCTTCTCTGTTCCCCAGAGAGGGATCCCACATTGTAGCAGGTTTCAGCACAGTCCTTGGAGAAGGTCCGAACTCTAGTACGCCAGTCAATTTGAGGATTGTTGGCCTCTAGCCAGGGCATCCCCAAGATCATCTGGAACTGTGGAGCCCCGATGAGATCAAAGGTAATGTCTTCCCGTTGGCCATCCTGACACAGATGCGTGACCTTTTTGGTGTAATGTGTTACTGAACCTGAAAATAGCTGTGAAGTATCAACTGCCATGACATTTGAAGCCAGCTTCTGATGGAAGGGAAGGCCAATCCTGCTTGCCAGGTCTTGATCGATGTAATTACCAAAAGCTCCACTGTCTATGTATGCTTACAGGGCATGCAGTTTAGACGGTTGTTTGTGATTGATCAAGATCACCGGAATAACCAGGTGTGAGGTCTGTAGTGTTTCCTTCTCTTGGCTCGACAAACGGACCCCTACGCTTGCTGGGAATTGGAGTTTTCAGACTCAGGTCCTGTTTCTTCCCTGTCTGTGGCCCCTATGGTCTTCCTAGGTGGTTTCACTGGATGTTTACTGAGGTAATGGCCCACCTTGCCACTATACAAGCAGAGTTGCTGATGTCTTCCTTTCTCCCTCTCTGCCTTGGTGAGTGGGTTTCGCAAGCCCCCCAGCTGCATGGGTTTGGAGTAGTTGGGCTGCTTGGTTGGTGCCCCCTGGGGCCGAACATAGACTGGCCATCTTTCAGATCGTGCTCAGTCATCTTCCTATCTTGCAGTCTGTGATCTAACTGGACGGCCAAATCGATGTACTCTGAACATCCTTCTGGTGGGTTTACCACCTGGGCTAATATGTTTTTAATTCCCCTCACAATCCCCGATAAAACAGTGTTGTCCTTTTCTCCTCGGGCCAGTCGGTCTCGGCCACCAATCTGTTGAAGGTGGCTATATATATTAGGAGATCCTGGTTGCCCTGCGGAGGGATAACAGTTCGTTGTCTAGGGCCTGCCCTCGGGTGTGATGAGCAAATAACTTCTCCAGTTCATGCTGAAATCCCTCAAAGTCCTGAAGCAATGGGTCTTCCCGATTCACTAACGGTATATACCAATTAGCAGCACTACCACCCAGGTAAGAGAGCACAAACGCCACCCTGGATTGGTCATCAGGGAATGCCCCTGGCCTGCACAGAAAGTGCAAGAGGCCTTGGTTCATGAATGTAGCATATTTGTTGGGATCACTGGTGTAGCATTCGGCTGGTGCTAGCGGGATGGCCCTTGGCAGGACCACCTCTACTGGCATAGGTTGTGAGACGGTAGCGGGCAGGGCTGTTTTGGGTAACTGAACCTGGCCAGCATGGTTCTGGAGTACTTGCCTAGCCAGATCATTGCCACGCTCCCTGTTCACGATCAACGCGCTCCTCAGGGCATTGGTTTCTTGTCAGGCGGCATGCACCTCAGCCCGTAACTCCCCAGCAATTGGGCTAACTGATCCATGTCTGAGGTTTCCGTAACATCCATGCAGCGGTTCGTAGGGGGCTTTGCGTTCTGTTACGCTCACCTGGTCTCTGCGGGGACATCTGATGGTGCTGGTCCTTTTTGGGTGGTGGGCAGTCTTCCCCTGGTCCACTGTCTAGAATAACTCAAAAACAGGCTTTATGAGGGTTACTCCTATGTAGAAAGGGAGATAATGATGAATTGCAAGCTGCTCTTGGTTGTGCTACACCTCTTCCCATCCCTCCCAGTTAGTACCACTTGTGAATGCTTATGCCGGATGGCTCACTTGGTAGTTTGGAATGCTGCATTCTCTGTTCTGCTGTTCTTGCAGGGGCACAATTCTTCTTCGGGCCAGTTACTTCACTGATCCCTGATGGGGACTAACCTAGGCCTGCCGTGGTGTAGTCCTGGCAGTTGCTGCTCTTTCCCCTTGCTGCTTGTTAATTGTCTCTGCCCTCTCAATGCTCTCATTATCTTTCTCCTTATTGTTTGTCTGTATGTTCTGTGTTGTTTGTCTTCGTCTGTGTTGTTCGTTCTGTGTGATCCATGTTGTTCGATCTGTATGTTCTGTATGGTTTGTCTTATTCTGTGTTGTTCGTTCTGTGTGGTCTGTGTTGTTCGTTCTGTAGTATCTGTGTCATTTGTCTTTTATTCCATGTTGTTCATTCCCATATTCATGATCCTTGTCTAACGCTGTTTCTTTCTATCCTCAGGTGTTGATGCTGCCCGGATTCGAGGGAAGGCTAGCAGGAGCAGCCCGCGGTAGCAGAGGCTGTGGGATGTCTTAACCCACTTCTGCTCTGCCATGCGGCATCACTGTTTTCTGATGGTGCCAGAAACATCAAAATGGCTGCAAAACCCTTGTGCGTGCCAAAACCTCAGAAAATAGCACTTTGCTAATCACAAAAAGATGGCTGCCCAATCTGCCATGCATGTTGTCATTGGTGGAACAGAGATCTCACTCCTGAAACATGTCACTGGGCTCCACAACAAGTGAACATTTAGTACAGAAGGAAAAGCAGTGCTTTGCTAAATGAAACCCCAAAATCTGCAGAATGTCGGTACAAAACACCCTCAAACATCTAAAATGCTTACTGGGTGCTACAATTCATTTAGTGCAAGAAACCATTGTGAACTTACAAAGTCCTGAAAAGCTGAAAGCATCAAGGGATTTCCACATCAAAAGTGGCCTGTTTGTGGATCTGTCAAAATCTGGGTGCAGTACCCTGGGCCACCTGAATGACAGCTGTCAGGGGCCTGCCAGGATTAAACCTTAAACATGTATAAACTGAAATCAAATGTTTGCAATCTAAGAGGCCTGTTACTGAGAGTAACCTTTGTTGTAATTGTTTAATCCCATGGTTTAGAACCTAGAATGAGAATTCTAGCTGCTATTTTGAAATTACAAGTTTGTTTTAAGCTAAGGAAAAATGCAAGAGAATTAACATTTAAATTTAATCCTGGCTAAAGCAACCCAACTGGAATAACAGCTTTCCACACAGAGGCAAGGCCTCCCCCTCCATCTCCCTCCAGCAGGAAATCACATGAAAGCGATAATTATAGGGTTGGGGAAGAACCTGGTCTGCAGTGGGGAAGGAAACATTGAACAGCTGCAAAGCAGGAAAGGCTAGGTGTGAGGACCGTTGTAAATGGACTCTGCCAAGAGCCAACAGGGAGGAGATGCTTCTGGACTGAAGGGAGAGAAAAATATGTGGAACCAAACAAGCATCTGTGGCTGAACATTCACAACATTTTTTTGTTTAAATACATATAAATTGCCACTTAGAATTGTGAAAAAACAAAAGTGACAGAATTGTAAATCTAAATTTTGGCTGCACATTTCAAGAGGCGGCAAAATCGTGTGACATATTTTGGAAGGAAATGGCAGAAAAATGTGATTTTACACCAAGTGTATTTCTGCTAGAAGTATGAAACTTTATACACTTTTGCCCAGGTTATACGCGCACACTTGTAGAAATTTGATGATAAATTGGACATTGTGTTCCGAATGAAAAGGGAAACATTCTGTGAAAAGCAGACACAAGATCCCACAGATATGGGGTGTGGAGGGAGGAGTAGCTGCTGTACAAAATATGTAATCTGTATATGTGGTTGTTATAAAGGTTGCACATGCATAAATATGTATTGAGTCAAACGTAGATTTTGTGTTCAAGAGTCTAAGCCTCATAAACGCACACCATAAAGGTGATACCCTGTTTCTCTCCTCCTATCAAGGCAGAGAGGAGACTCTGAACCAATCCGGTGAAAGGGGCGAACTTCGGATAAACCAGCACACACACCCCCTTTTATCATAGCATAAACAGAGACAGCAGAGGGCAGCTAAAGACAGACATATTCACCCACTATCCGAATGCTGGCGGAGCACCCTGCTGCAGAACTATCCATCTTCCTTGCTCCAGACTCCAGAAACTTGGCAAACAGAACCCATTGCATAGCTGAACGACTTTCAGCTAGGCCTCAATTTCTAGAACCAGAATCCCACAACCTAAGGGGAAGCATCAAGATACAGCCGGGCTGCACTGTACTGCCTGCCTGCTGAAAGGAATTATCATCAGAACCCAAAAGGGCGGATCCAATCGAGTCTGGTGCCGTGCTGTGTCCAGAGTGTCTTGCAGATCCAATCCAGTCCTGTGCCATGCTGTGACCAGAGTGCATTGCAGATCTAATATGATGTGCCCAGGTGTCTGTCCCAGAACCAGATTTCCTTCACTGACCAGAATCTTGATGACCAGAATCGTGACGGTTCTGTTTAAAAACATATCTAGTGAGTATCTATAGATAGAACTGTGTCACTAGCACATGTACTCTCCATAGTCAATCCCTATCTTAAACCCATCCCATCTTGTCTTCAGAACGTGCATTGTTAGGAGTACTTTTGAATTGTCTAAACTCTCTATCCTATCCCTCCTACCTTCCTCCTGTATTGGTATTGCTAAAACTATCATTGCTCTGATCTTTTCTCATCTGAAGGAGGTGTGTCCCGGGCAGGCATTCATTCTGACCAAGTGGCTGTGTTCTTGGGATTCATTTTGTTCATAATCATCCTCTAGTGTAAGAAATCCCATTTGTCATTTTAAAAGCACATTCCCATTTTCTATTCTTGCACCTATCTCGAAAAAACAACCTCCACTAAAACGTCCATAACTTCAGTTTTTGTGCTAGAAACAAAATGTCTGCTTGTAGATAACATCCACAGCTTTACAACGCAGCTCAACCCGCATTCCGAATCATTACGGTTCTACCGTTATCGCAATTATAGCGTAGTGAAAACATTGCTGCAAATTTCGTTTTGGGGAAATTCTGACACGTGTAAAACAGCTTTTGATTGTTCCCGGATTAAATTTTAAGATTTCAAATTGTTTCTTGGTATTGAATCATTGCTTGTGTTTGTGTGCAACCATCCAAAGTGGCCACCATAAGAATTGATAGCAATTTCAGCAATTTTGACCATTTTAGTGTTTTTGCCCAATCCATTCTCAAGATAACTTTAAAAGCCATTCAGACAGCTTGGCAGTCAATTCGTTTTCTCTTGTGTTTGCTGGGGGAAATAGGGATTGTTATTTTGTTAGAATTCTGCCATTCCTAAATACCTGCTCTCTCCTCCTATCTCGTTACATTGCGTATTGGGGGGTTGAGGGGTGTGCAGGGGGAACTTTTAACCACAGTGCTATCTGATCTGCACACACACACAAAAGTATTATTTCTGTGCTGAATTGTTTTGCTCATTATTACTCATTGTGCATTAAAGAGATTATTCTGTGTTACATAACCCCATTGGTGATAATTGTGAACTCATAAAAACATAGGGCCTCATCACGAGTTCAGCGGTAATGCAGCGGTTTTCCCATCGAACGTAAATAGCGCTAACGCCAAGCCCCCCAGCGGATAATCCTCCAAATCACGAGTTTTGGTGCACGTGCATCGGGACATGGCGTTAGCGCAAATAGCACGCAACGGGTAGAATCCTTAAATCTGGCGCACCGTGTTCTACCGCCATATCGCGCTAATAGCGCACGCCATGAGCACGCGCTATTAGCGTGCGGGAAACGCGTCACCGCCGGAACAGGAAACAAAGCAGCGGCCATCTTGGAAATCACAATCCGTCGGATATCACAGCCTCTGGAAACTATCCACCCCATCTAGCACCAAAACATGTCACAGGAACACTCTAGGGGCAAGACTGCCCTGGAGAGGGTGAGAAAGCCCAAATTCAATGACCAGGAGCAGGCTGTACTGGTGGAGGAGGCCGTGACACATCATGAGGAGCTGCATCAGCGCAAAACCAGTGCCCAGCGCAGATCACAGATTTGGTGCAACATCAGCCAAAGGGTCACTGCTGTGGGGCGCGTGTCCCGGGATGGGGTGGATTGCCGCAAGCGCCTCAATGACCTGCGTGTGCGAGTTCATGGCATCCTCTCACAGCACAGGAGTGCAAGCAGGGGCACTGGAGGAGGGCAATCACCACCCCCACCCGAACTCACACCTTGGGAGGAGAAGATGAGTGCCCTGATTGACATTGGCACCATCGAGGGAATTGGTGGGGCGGAGGCAGGCACTGGCATCGATCCAATTGCAGGTGAGTCCCACCCTGAATGCATGTAACTGAAAGTACCACACATGTAGACCCTGAGTGAATGAATGTGTAGAAATGTGTGTGAGGAACTTCAGACACCCATAGTGAGCCCTACATCCGTTGAACCGTAGTGCTGCCTAGAGGACCCTGCAAATGCAGTTCATCAGTGTTAGGGGCAGGGGATAGACATCCATAGCCATGGGACAGCTACGTAGAGTTTGAGTGTGCAGGAATACACCCCCAAGACCCTGAGAGCTGTGCACTGCAACCACTCATGCAATCTTCTCACACAAACATTCCCATGCAGTGTACCTCCATACTCACTCACACCAAGCACCACATGGCAACTGAACAAAATGCAAGTTGAATGCATGATTGATACTGTCTCCAATCCCACTTGTTAGCATGAAGTGCATTACACTAATGTAGGTAGCCTTGAACTCAAACCGCACCCTATGTACCCCACAGGCACACGGCAAACCCAACGGGATGAAGATGATGGGGAGGAGGCCACACCATCACAGCGCCCACGGCAGCGAGCCTCCACCAGCACCACCACCCCAAAAAGAGGCCACACGGAAGGGAGCCGACGCAGGCCACCCCCCACTTCACCACAACGCAGCCCTACCAGACCGCAGCAGCACCCACATGCCCGCAGGGAGTCCACGGCCAGCTCACCCCAAGCCACCAGACACAGCCCTGATGCAGAGGGACTGACCTGTGGATCGGAGCCCGACGTGGGAGTGACACCTCCACGTGCACATCATGCAGGAGGACTGCATTCACCCGGAAGCAGTGACACAGAAGGGATGGTCACACCACAGGGAACCCCAAGGCCAGGCACACAGCAAGCACAAAGCCCACATGTGCATGTGCGTCGTGTTCGCACACCACACCCAGACGAGGACACGCCATCATATGGCAGCCCTGAAGACTGCACTCAGAGCCTGGCAGCCCAATCCAAGCTTGCGCCGTGTCCCCATGCAGCCCCCCCCACCAACAGCGCACAAGTGGCAGGCCGGCACCTGCCACACCAGTGGTGCCCTTCATCACAGGGGCAGCAGTGATGGGCCGACTGGACATCATTTAGGCTAAACAGGCCAAAGTAGAATCAATGGCCAAGGTGCACAGCCGGCACATCAAGGCTATCAGTGCATCCATACGCCATGGATGCAAGTACATCGTGACAATGCGCGCACATGCAGAGTTGTAGAGCAATGTACCGCTGCCCTGACAGGGTTTGGACAAAGGGTGAGGGAGTTGTGCACGGCAGTGTCAGCACTTGCTGAGCAAACAAGGGAGGGTAACAACTCATCCGACAGCACATGCAGGCAACCGGGTCATTCCCTTCAACCTCAACCCCACCCACGGAGGGATCCCTTGAGCCATCTCCTAGGTGCCGGTCTATGCGCCACCTAAGGTCACACACACCAGAGGGTCCCGGACAAGGAAAGCACCCACGACCATCCTAGTCATACATGGCATCGTTATGGGTGCCCTGATAAGAAACATGCACCTACCTGCACTGTTGTGGGGAGTTCACTGGGGGCAGGGGGGATTGTGTGCTGGGTGTTCACTGGGGGGAGGGGGGATTGTGTACTGGGTGTTCACTGGGGGGAGGGGGGATTGTGTGCTGGGTGTTCACTGGGGGGAGGGGGTTTGTTGTACTGAGAATAAATCACGTTTCAAAAATCACAAAGCATGGACAGTAGTGATTGTGAAAAAGTGCTATTTAATTTTGAAGTGACATTTGTAAAATGTACCCATCACCCGTGTCAGAAAAATACATCAATCAATCCCTGTCTGGCCAACCTCCCCTCCCTCAGCCCAACCCTTTGTGCACGTGCAACACCTTCAGGCACGTCATCACCCTCACTCCCATCCTCAGGTGGCTGCACATGAGCATCAGGGGCATTGGCACATTTCTGCGACAGTACAATTTTGCCAACTTTTTCAGGTGCATACATCAATGCCCCTCCCCTGCGGTCGAGGCACCGGAAGCTTTCCTTCAGCAGTCCAAATGCCCTCTCCACGCAGATCCGTGTACGAGCATGGGCATGGTTGTATGCCCGCTCCGCTGCCGTGTGTGGATGATGCACGGGGGTCAAGAGCCACGTGTACTGGGGATATACAGAATCATCTGCAGGGGAGAGAAAGCCGGTATGGGGACAAGGTAAGTTCAGTGGGTGTACAGAGCTCAGTCATCAGTGTCAATTTGCCATGCTTTACATTAGGTCAACAACATTGTGGAGTGTGCTGTGCTACGAGCAGAATTTAATCAATGAGGTACTCTCAACTTGGTACGCCTCTGTTTCAGAATGTAACTGTACTCATTCACTTGTCACTGGGTAAGGGGGCCCTTCCATCTACTTCTGCATGAGAGAAGTGGCTGCCTCATGTGTCCTTGCCATTCCCTTTGGCTGCAGTTGCATTTGCTGGTTGTCACTATTCTGTACTGTTCTCCATGCATTTCCTTGGCCATTCCGGGGACAGGGTTTGTGGGATGTACATTGCCATTACTCAGTCTGCTTATGTGTGGTGCATTTGTGGATGTGGCGACTTATGTGTTACATGTGCATGACTGTCAGGTGGGCAGGGTGGGATGTCTGTTCTGTGTCAGTGTTGGGAGCCATAGTGCTACTCACACAGGAGGCTTTATGGTGGAAGGCCTTCCATATGTCACTGTGCTGCCACATGTCTTTTACATCCCGAATGGGTGTGTTCTGCTATGTTGGACATTTCCAAGGTTTCTCGTGCATGGTGCTTGAATGGGAATTCTGCAGTAATGGTGCTGCCTATTGAGTTCATGGATTTCATTGTGTGTGACCAGCCCCATCAGTTGTGGATTAACATGCATTATGGTATACATTTCTACTCACCCAGCAGCCATGTGTTTTGCCCTCGGTGCCTTTCCATGTACACTGGCAGGGTACTGTTGCGCAGGACCATGGAGTCGTGGGTGGATCCTAGGTAGCGGGCACAGCAGTGGCTGAAGGTGAAGTCAGGCCCAATGGTACTGTTTCCGGTTTCTGTAGGCTGCCTCATGTGCCTGGGGTGGTACGAGTGCTACATGTGTGCAGTCCAGGGCTGCTATTACATTCAGGACTTGGGCAATGACATGGAATTGACCCTTCAGCTGGTTCACCTGTGCCTGTGTGGCTGGCAATGCGATGTGCTCATTCACATGATTCAACAGTACATCCAGCACCTGTCCCAGCATGTCACTGAATGTGGACTGGGCCATTCCATGCATCATGGCAACGGTGTGTTGGTAGCTGCCAGTCCCAAGGAATTGTAGCACAGACACAAGCTTCACTAGCGGAGGTACTGCTGTGCTGATGGCTATGCGGCTGCTGATGTCAGTCTGGATTGTGTCCAGCAACTGGGTGATGGTTGCCCTGTCCAGCCGATATTCAGTCACCAACTGGCCATCAGTCAGGGCCCAGGGTGTTGGCCTGACCCTGGGGATGGCTGGCCGCCTTGCTGGTGCTGCTCTCCTCCTCCTTCTCCTCATCCCCACCACCGCACTGCGCTCCCAGGGCCCAGGCCTGGTTGGCTGGCCTCTGTAGCTCCAGGCACAGCAGGTAGACGTCCACATCAAGGCTCCCGGCTCCAAATGGCAGCATGGTGTTGGGGAGGGTGTGTTGTGCATGACTGGGTCCTTTGTAGGCCTCTGAATTGCATTGTTTCACCTGGGCCCTTATTGCTGTCTCTTCCCTGTTCCTACTGGTGTAATGGTGTTGGGGAGGGTGTGTTGTGCATGGGTGGGTCCTTTGTAGGCCACTGAATTGTATTGGTTTCACCTGGGCCCTTATTGCTGTCTCCTCCCTGCTCCTACTGGTGTGATGGTGTTGGGGAGGGAGTGTTGTGCATGGATGGCTCCTTTTTAGGCCTCTGAATTGCATTGGTTTCACCTGGGCCCTTATTGCTGTGGCCTGTGTTCTTTTACCTCCAGCTTTTTGCTGGGGGTATTTTCGGCGGATTATCCGACGCTTTTCTGGCACTCATTGCGCCTACGCCGGACTCGTGATTACAAATGTTTTAGCGCGAATGGTTACTGGCGCTTTTACAGCCGACGCTTGTACAGCCGGCTATACATGCGGCGGCTGTAATGGCGCTGGCGGTATTTAGACTCGTGATCCGACGGACCCTTAAAATCGGCGCTGATAGCGTTACTGCCAATTTTAATGGTTACCGCCCAACTCATGATAAGGCCCATAGTGTGATTAAATTGTAAATACATACATAAATATTTTAACTTTGCAAACAAGCCTGATTCCTTGTTCAGTGTGACTGGAGGATTTGCAGGAGAGGTGCGTGATATGAGTGGTACATCGTTCAGAATAAAATAACTTTTAGATAAAAGTAAATAAGGATTTCAGTTGTGTATTTCATGCTAGGCGTTGACTTAGTTGTATGCCGGATTGAAATCACTTACAGCTTGGGGGCTCGTCGCGGGATCCTGAATTAGACATACCACTTGTGACAGTCTAACACAGCGTGCTAACTGATGGGGTAGATACACCGTGTTGGGTTACCATACTGTGCTACACTGTAAAAACACCCTTCAATAGAAATACTCAAAGGAGTTTGGCCTGTTTGCAAAGGTAAAAATAACCCTGAGATAAGTCAAAAGGAAATTAATATTTCCGGAATGGTGACCCCAGTGGAAATCAATATGGCAAACAAACACCTCCTGCACACATTGTTTGTCAGGAGTGAATGGATTGAGCAGGATGAGAATGTTTGGCTGCAGGAAATCAAACAAGCCACTGCCACAGAATTAGATATATGGCAGTAGCAGAGTCCATTACACCAGCACTTGGTGAACTGTATAGGGCCGCAAGGGTAAAAGAAGAGCAATGTAAAATTGGCAAAATAGTGGTGTACCTATACCTCCACATTGGAGTAATACAGGAAAAATATCCCGAAAACCTAGACCTGGCAAAAGGGCAAGTACAATCCCTAGAGAAGACACAAACTGATCTGGACTGTAAAGAGCAAAGGCTACAAAAGAGCCAATAATCAGAGAGTGAAACCAGACAGTACCTGACAAAAGTTAAAGAAAGATCTGGATCTCCTGCAGCAAGAGAGGGTAGAGCAAGACACCAAATGACTGACTCTTTAAAACAGAGCCAACAAAAACTGGTGCAACAATTAAGTTTTAATAGAGTTTGCACAGAACAGATGGTCGTTTTACAAGGCCAGATAGACCAATTAAAAGAAGAAAATAATAAACTAATTCTTAAAGACCTTGAATCCCAAACAAAGTTTGATTATGAGCGCCAGGAAGCTGGTGCATTCAAAAAACAGAAGGACGACCTGGCTGCTCAGAGGGGTACTCTAATTCAGGAAAGGGACACCTTAGGCCAGGAAGTCAGCCATTTAAAAACCAAGGTGGAAGAAAATCACCTGGCCCTTCAGCGACTGGGTGAACTCAAAATGGACTATGGAAAACTGTTAGAGCACACCAGGAGGGTGGAAGATGCTCTGGCAAAGAATGATCAGGCCAGTAAGGACAGAACTCAGGAGGTGAGTCTCCTACAGCAAACGTTGGCCCAATACTCCCATATAAGACAGGAAGCACAGAGAGACAATGAGGCTCTCTGTGAAAAAAATGACAGTCTCCGTAGACAGATAGCCATGCAGCAACAACTAATAGAGACCAGTAAGGCCTTAATAGAAGAACAAAAGGGTCAGATTCTTGAATGTCATCAGGGAGTAGGGGCTGAGAGAGTTGAGTTCAGATGTGAGAGGGAAACCCCTGAGAATAACCTCAGGAACCCTGGCATCAGAGACTTTAATCTATCAATTCCATGGACTCTGCCACCCCCATGTCCTCTGGCTCACATGAACCAAAGGGCACGGGGATGGTAATCTTCAACCCAATGGGGAATATGGGGCTAATAGTTTAGCGCCTCCCAGAAATGGATGGGCGGGCATCTATGTATAAGTTCCCAAGTGTTAGGGCCATCTTCTCTGATCAGGGAGACTCCAGTGAGGGGAGATTCCGAGAAATGGATCCTCAGAAATATAACTCATCAAGAGATCAGGCAGTGACATTTGGTGGGGAATTCCATGATATTAGGCCTACATAGAGCATACTAAAAACCTATTCCTAGCTAGGACAGTGGGGGGTACTCACCAATCCAGGGAGCAAGGAAGGGTCAAAAGACTCTTCCGAGCACCACAGGACCCAAGGATCTAGGCCCACATATTCTGCCAGCCATTCCCAAGCTCGCAGAATCCGGGAGCGTCTAGAAGATCAGACAGGCACCTCTGGTAGCAGTGCCTCTGAGTCAGAGGATGAGTGGACCAGGGTGACAAGAACTAAAAAGGCTAACAAAGTTAAGAGGGCTTTACTCAAGGATCCCCTGAAACAAAAGCTATTAGGAGCATCGACATGCCTTATCACAAAAATGCCAAATATTCGGTTTGGAAGCACCTTGAATTATTTGAGCAGATGATGGAGACTTTCCATCTGAAGGACAGCCAAAGCTGTATTCAGTATGTAAAGTGGACGTTTTGTCCTGAGTACTCCAGCTTCTTTGCGGGGCTGGAGGATCAGAACCATTCGAGATGGTCCATCTATAGGGGGGCCATCCTGAAACATGTTTCCATCCATAGGAACCCTCAAGAGGCTCGCAGGGCAGCCTATAACTTACAATGTGGGGAAGACCAGGCCCCACAAGAATTTGTTCAGGAATTAAAGCGCGCCTTTGCGCATACCACTAGAAGGATGCGTGCTGACAGTAAGGAATTTGTGAACACCTTCATTCATGCTCTCCCTAAGTATATTATGACCCAGCTAGTGAGGGACTTTCATGAGAAAAGATCTTTAGACTGGGTCATTGAACAAGCAACGCGCATCTATGAAGTACAGAGGCCGTTGGAAAGTAGAAATCTGGGCAAAAGCCCCAAACCGGCCAGCACCCCTGCTGCTGCTAAGGTGGCTGAGGTGAAGGTTGCCCCCATTTTAGATCTGGAGATGGGGGGGCCTAAAAACCTTCCTGTGTAAAATCCGACCAACCCCAAACCCAGAAGGCCCTCGGGCCAATCCCAAACAAGGAGCCAGGGAGGTAACCCCACAAACGGGACCACTAAATCCCCTGACTACATCAGCCCACGCTACAAGGGAAATATACCTATCCTGAGCTATGTGTGGACTCCTCCAGCCCAAGGCGGGGGGGTCCAACCAGACAGCTGAGAACCCAGGAAACTTCCCTCCTCCTTCTTCCCAGGAGGGCAGTAATCCCCCAAATGCCGGACCAAATGTCTTTCCCTGGTACCTGCCAAACTTCAACCCCCAAAACAACCCTTTTTTCTTTCCCCACTTTCCTGAGCCCAGACAGCCCAATCCAAAGCTTTCCTAACAAGGGTTATTATGCGAGAAGGGATAGTTACCCTTCCCGTGATCAACCCAGGGTAGATCTGAGAACCCCGTACCAGCCAGAGCGGGTGTCCCAACTAGAGTGCCAGGTCCAGAACATGGCACAAGATCTGGGTCTAATGCTGAGGGCTCAAGATAATCCTCAGATAAGCATGGTGGCTCAGAACTCCTCTAATCCAGGGTCGGGTGCTCCAGAACAATGACGGCAGAAGAACCCCGACAACCCACCGGTTCCCAGGGAGGAGGCACAAGGGGAAGGGGGGTGGAAAGCCTTAGAGGAAGATTGCTTCCACACTTGTCAAAAGCCTCTGGAATCCCAGGAACCCGAATCCAAATCTCCTGCCCCCGAAAGTCTGCAACCCAAGGAGCAGAGGGCGGGTAGGAGAAATAAAGAGCCTAAAAAGGCCCATTTTGAGGAGGAGGTGCAAATCTTCCAGTTTGAAGGAGAGGGGTTCTCAGAGGATCTCCTTCAGGAATGGGGGAACTCCTCCCAAAGAAAAATGGGTCCCCAAGGATCCAAATCCAGACTGGGTAGATGTGGGACTGAGTTAGAACCGCCCATCATCAAACTCCAGAATGACCAGCACGAAAATCCCCTTGTTCAAACCCATTCCGGTGACTGCCTCCAAAAAGGGGAGGCAGCCCAGAATCAGAACCAGGGGAGCCCGAAACTTCCCCCAAGTGTATCTGACTCCTTTTTCTTACAGGTTCCCAAGATCCCAAACAGAATCCTGCCCAAATCACCTATCTGTCAGTATCCAAAGCAAAGAAACTAACCTACCAGTTGGCCAAAAATGTGCAATATCTTCCCCCCTTGAGGAAAAGGAGGAAAGATGTTATGCCCCGGCCAAATACAGGGGCAATGTACAATTTTGGCACTGGTGGACACTGGATCCCAAGCCACTGGTGTAACGGGGGCCCCTGCACCCCCCACGGTGCGGGGGGGCCCAACCACATGTTCTGGTCAACCTTTTTTTTTTACATTTTCTTTTTGAATTCACTCTGCATTTCTAAAGAAATGGTTTCTGTAACAGACATAATTTCTTTATTAAGGCAGTGTGAATACAAAAAGTCCAGTGGGTACCCCCAACCCATGACCTGAAGACCCTAGGCTGGAGGCCTCCATGTCATGAGGTGGGGGAATCCCTAGGACTTCAAAAATAAAATATTTATTTTTGAAGTCACTCTGCCTTCATAAAAAATGATTTCCGTTATGGTTCAGTCCTTAATGGAAATTATTTCTTTATGAAGTCAGAGTGACTTCAAAAAGAAACAATGGGCCTCATTATGAGCATGTGGTCGTGTCAATCTGGAAAAGTGAATACCCTTCATTTGGATGATAGACGTATCTTGATGGCTGAAGGCCAACCGTCTTATGCACAGAATTATAGAAATACAGACTGCTATGCTTGACCAACAAGCGGCCATTTTAAACATAGCAAGAATCGCCATTTTGCTTGTTAACCATTGCTCATTGCTTTCTGTCTAAACTGCTTTGCAGCTTGCAATTCTTGCGAATTCTGCTTACTCTGCTCAACTGTTATCATTGTTGTCTGAATATGAAAGGGCAAGGCCGTGGGACTGAGGAGTTTGTTGAAACTCCTCATGAGCAGCCCAGAAAGGAATGCCCACGCTCCCTCTCTGTAGCCTTGAGGGAGAGCTGCAGGGCATTTAATCATTTCACAGCTGCCAGCCAGTCTCGTACTGTGGTAGAATATGTTAGAATAAAGCAGCTAAAGGCTTGAATTATGCTCTTCTTACGGCCCCCCTTCACAAAACCCTTTAGAGCGTGTCGGCTCCCAGGATACGAATAGCACCTCATAGATAGCAGAGCTTGGAATGTGACTCTTCCCCCGTGTGCAGCTTGCTTCCAAGAGCACTTTCTAAATTGCACATTGTTACTAGAATAGACATCGAAAGTGTCATAATTGTCATACTCGTCGGAAATGTCCATCATCATCCCGAGTTCAAAGAAACTCAATAAAAGGGGGGTGTTAAACATGTCATAGCTGATTGTATGATATGCATTTTGTATATATGTAACTGATGTACGTAATTCGCTCTCTTGCATCCCTCGAGGTCTAGAGAATACACGTCGCGGGGCGTGAGACCATAGTTGGCCAATTGGGACTATTTTGCTTGCAATAAACCGTAGCATTGGGAATTTTAACCTTGTGTCTGGCGCATCCTTTCGTGTATCTTTATTGCCTTGTTTCCATATCTCGAGGGACCCCTAAGGGCCCCTTTCAAGATGGCGCCCGAATAGGGACCCTACCCCACTTGCCCCTTCATAGACTTTGTAACAGAGTAGAGGCAGAAGAACGGCGAGGACGGGACGATCGAGCCGGGATCAAGAGGTGTACGGGGCGCCCTGTAGAAGTGAGGAGAGATTCCTTCGCAGATCTGCACACATCTGATCCCTGATCGACATACCGGGCCAGAGGGCAAAGTAGGCGAGGGTCCCGAAACGAGGCAGAAGTCAGAGAAGCACAGACACGACGTTGAGAGGGGTTGCGTCAGGACACATGCGACTTGTTTTATCAGGTGAGTCATTCCCCGATTCAAACGAAACCCTGATTATTGGTAGAGTGTTGATTTTGCAAATTCAAACATCCATAGTAAGGTTGGTTAACCAAGGGGAAGGTTAAAAACATGCCTGGCTTATGACATGTATGCAAAATATGGTGTGGGTGCGATAATATTTTGTGAAATTTGGCATAGGCAAACTAGAAAGCAAAAGGACCATCAGTGGCCGATTAATGGTAGCTTTGATATTGCGAGGATAAATAACCTAGAAAGGGTGTTGATAAGGAAAAAAGCGCGACCCGCAGCTTTTGAGACTATCAAAGATTGGAGGAGGGAAGCAATGCTCCGACTTAGGAGTAGAGAGAAGCATGCGCGTAGGCACAAATCGAAGCTTGAGGTAGCAGAAGAAAAGGAGGAGGAGGAGTGGACGGCAAGTCTTAGACGGGAAGGGAGACGTGAGCAAATGAACATAGAAGGAATATACCCGCAGCGGGAACTACACATAGCAGACGAATTAATGGAACATTTGTTAACCCATATGGGTCGAGGCCCAAAACCAGGATCGAAACCAAACACGCCAGTAGTGACTGCGCAGGCCCAACCAGTAGCTCTCATACCCCCTCCCGCAGCCCAAGCACTTCCCCTCATGCAAGCATTAACCCACGCCCCACCCACAGCTCGAGCCCTCCCACAAGCACAGACCGCACACGCGCAATTTCCCAGCACCCAGCAAGGCCCTTCACAGATGCCAGCTGTTTCACTTGTCCCATCCGCACCTCGCGCTCCAGAGACAGATTCAGCACCATCCGCCCCTCGCGAAGTCGAAATTGAGACCGGGGAGGCGAGAGGCGGGGCTGAAGGAACAGGATTTGGACGGGTAACTCGCAGCGCGATCAGCAAAGAAAGAAAGGTTGAATTACAGCAAGAGGCAGAAATGTACATAGAAGGAAATGATGGGACAGCAGCATTGGCCTCATTATATGGGTACCGAAGAAGCAACGAGAGATAGGTAGTGTTGGAATACATGGGGGAATTTTTGGTGGGAGAATGGAAAAAGTTACTTGGGAATTTACCGCCACAACGATTGTTAGATTTGAATAAGTTAGCACGCAGTGAGCAAAGAGATGAAGATGTAAGAGAACATGTGTACAAACTCATTGAACTGAAAAATGAAATGGAAGAGAGATATGCTGAAATGTTTGCTACACCTGAATATAGTCCTGAGTGTATTAATGAAAGGTCGGAAGGTGGCGCCAAGGTTGTATATGAAAAAATCGTGGCTGACAGTTTTTCCAGGTGCTGCAAAGCATTTGCCGGCACCGGGACAAATAGGTGATAAACAAAGATTGCAGGCATGGGTGGGGGAAACAATGCGATGGATGTCGAACAAAAGAACATCAGTGGAGGAAGTAAGTGAGATGTGTAATGGGTACTCATTCGAGATGAGAAAAGAAGTGGTGCGAACGATGGTAGGGGTGTTACTGCAGCAGGTAATTGGATACAATAGAGGTAGAGGAAATGCACAAGGCAGGGGAAATGTGAATAATATGCACTGGGTGTCATTGGGATTAAATCAATGTGCGTACTGTAAAGAGGAAGGACACTGGCGAGCGCAATGCCCGCACCTACAGAATAGAGGTGGGTTTGGCCAGAGAAGGCCTCATAGAGGACATCAGGGGTCAAATGGCCCAAGCAGAAATAGCATGCAGCAGCAGCAAGGATATACCAATGGAGGTAATCAAAACCAATCCCATGGTCAAAACCAAGCTCAACAGAACCAGGGATTGAACCAAAGCAATCCGAACCAAAATCAGGGCGGGCAGGGCCAACAGAGAAATGATCAGAGTGGAGGACACCGAGGGGGAAATGGGAATATTTTAGATACACAGCCAAACACGTATTATAGCAGCAGAGGTGACGACACATGGGACGATGTGTTATTTTCGCAATAAGGCAGCCCACGGCAGGGGTCGGAACCAGTGTCTATTCCCGTGAATTAGAGAGGGCCCTATGTAGAAATAAGAGTCGGGAATAAGGAGCACTGTTTCCTTGTAGATACAGGGGTACAAAAGTGTTTGATAGACCACCACTTGGTTCCGGAGATCCCACTGTCGGAGCAAAAGAATGTTTCTGTAGGGTTCGCAGGTACACCAATAATTAACCCTGTGTCCGAGCTGTCCCAATTACAATAGGACCATTTACGGAACAGTGTCCATTTCTTCTGACAGAAAATTGTGGGGAGAACTTGCTAGGATTAAATTTGTTGAGAAAATTGGGGGCAGTTATAGATTGTACGGCAGATGGGGTGTTCCTCATGATTAGGCCTCACGATGCACCGGTGAAGGAATTTATGTCAAAAGCGTTACCAGTAGAGCTAAGTAGAGTACCAACTTGTCTGTGGGCAATGCATGATAACGATGTAGGATGCTTGAAAATAGAGGCAGCAAAAATAACTTTGAAAGAAGGTGTTACATTACCACGAATTCCCCAGTATAAAATTTCTGTTGAAGGTGAGAAGGGATTAAAGAGTATTGTTACTGATCTGGTGAGATTGGGGGTGGTTGAAGAAATTGCAGGTAGCATGTGCAACAGCCCGATTCTTCCAGTTTACAAGAAAGGAGGCAATGAAATAGCATATTGTTTCTTAATTGATCTGTGCGCATTGAACAAAGTGGTAGACCCACAATTCCCTTTGGTCCCAGATGTCACAACAATACTGACAATGATACTGGCCACTGCAGAATACTTTAGTGTAGTTGATTTTAAGAACGCGTTCTTTAGCATTCCAGTGGATAAAAGCAGTAGATATCTGTTCGCGTTCACTCTAGGAGGTCGATCATTCACATTCACACGCATTCCACAAGGATACACAGAAAGCCTGAGCTTTTACAGCAGGGCACTAAAGGAACAGCTAGATATGCTAGAACTACCAACAGGTTGCGCACTCTTGCAGTACATAGATGACTTGTTACTAGCTGCTGACACAAAAGAGATCTGCAAAGAAAGTACTATATTACTATTGACACACCTAGCGACCCATGGTCACAAGGCAAGTTTGAAGAAATTCCAGTATAATCAAAAGAAGGTGTCTTATTTGGGTTACCTACTTTCGAAAGAAGGGAGAAGATTAACACCAGATCGCATAGAAAGTATTTCTAGTATGCCTATTCCAAAAACTCAAAAAGGAGTGAGAGCTGTAATAGGCATGGCCTCTTATTGTCGGCAGTGGATCAGTAATTTTGGGTTGATTGTGAAGCCGATGATAAAATGAACTAAAAAGGATGCAGTGATGCCTTTGCAGTGGTATGAAGAATGTCAGAAAGCATTTGATCAGTTGAAAGTGGCTTTATGTTCTGCGCCAGTTTTAGGCACGCCAGATTATGCTTAAGTATTTAGACTGTTTATAAGCGTGTGTGAAGGATGTGCGTTGGCGGTTTTGACACAGGAACAAGGTGGGAGAAATAGGCTGTGCGGCTATTTTTCTTCTGCGCTGGACCCTGTACCGCGCGCACTACCACGATGTTTGCGATCTGTTGCAGCGGCTGCTGCATCAGTGAAACAAACGGAAGGAATGGTATTGGGGCACACTTTAATTCTGATGGTGCCACATGCTATAGACATTCTATTAAATAGGACCCAGATGCAACACCTCACCTCCGCGAGATTAACAAGATATGAACTCATCCTGTTTGCACCCCACATCCAAATTATGAGGTGTAGTGCATTGAATCCTGCAGAATTAATGCCATTGCCCATAGCAGAAATTGGTGACAACGAATCACCACCCCATGATTGTTTAATGGTCACTGAGGAAGAAACGAAGGGAAGAGTTGATCTGAGTGACACCCCACAAAAAGAGCCGGATGGGGAGTTGTTTTGTGACGGCTCTTGTTTCAAATTACCAGATGGCACGTCAACTGCCGCGTATGCTATCACTACTCTAGAAAGGGTTGTGGAAAGTTAAAGAATCCAATATAATTCAGCACAAGCCGCAGAAATTATAGCCTTGACTAGAGCTTGTGAACTCTCTGAGAATTTGAACATGAATATTTATACTGACAGCCAGTACGCCTTTGTCGTGGTTCATAACTTTGGCCGACTCTGGGCTGAGAGGGGCTTCTTGACATCACATGGGGCCAGGATTCAGCATGGCACTTTGATTGTGCGGTTGTTGTCTGCACTCACGTTTCCAAAGTGCCTGGCAATAGTAAAATGCGAAGCGCCTAAAAAGGTGACATGCAAAATAGGAGAAGGAAATGCATTTGCAGACAGGATTGCGAAACAAACTGCCACTGACCTACATAATAAGATGATGACAGTACAAACAGAGGAAGTACCTTGTATGATAGAGAATGGAGTTGCCACAGTCAAAGAAATGCAGGCTGAGGCCACGACTGAAGAGATTCAGGGGTGGGCTGAGGGCTCTGCTGAGTTAGATTTGGAAGGATGTTGGGTGGACAAAGAGACAAAGAACTGGATGTTGCCAAATTGTTATGTAACCGCAATGGTTACAATGGCGCATAGCCCTACCCACATTTGCATGAAGAAGATGGTACAGCATTTATACACAGTATGGAAAAATGAGCACATAAAAAAGAATGCAGAAAGGCTAGTGCAGAATTGTATTCCGTGCCTGCAACACAATGTAGGGAAGGGAACCGTGACTCCAGTAGGTAGTTTCGGCCCACCCTCTATGCCATTCGGGGTGATCCATTTTGATTTCATAGAAATGGAAAGGTGCCAGAACTACAAATATGTGTTAGTGGTGATTTGTGCATTTAGCAAGTGGGTGGAGGCATATCCTTTAAAAGACTGTACTGCCATGTCAACGGTAAAAGTAATGTTGAAGGAGTATTTTTCCCGGTTCGGGCTGCCCCGTGTCCTGTGGTCAGATAACGGCCCACACTTTGTGGGCGCAGTAGTACTACAGGTCTGCAGATTGACAAGCGATTCCACAGCTCCAGGCATCCGAGTTCCACCGGACTTGTTGAGAGACATAACGGCATCCTAAAAGCCAAGATGGCAAAAATATGTGCCAGAAGCAAGTTGAGTTGAGTAGATGCATTACCTCTAGCACTTTTATGCATGCGCACATCTGTACAAGCTAAAAATGGGCTCTCTCCCTATGAAATTATCATGAGGAGACCGGCAAATATATGGTGCGCACCGCAGCCCAAAAGATTATGTGAGGTCGAGCATCCTGTGTTAAGCACGTACTGTGGCCTTTTAATGCAGAAGTTGCGTTTGATTCATCAGCAGGTGCAGGAGGCATTACCAGTGCAATACACCGGACCGGGGCACGCGCTGGAGCCTGGAAGCTGGGTCCTGATTAAAAACTTTCAACGGAAGACGTCATTAGCACCCAGGTGGCGCGGCCCCTACCAAGTACTTTTGGCGACACAGACGCCCATTCAAGTGGACGGTCGCAAGGCATGGATCCATGCGACACATGCCAAAAGATTCCCAGGACTGCTGCCAACTTCCGATGACGAGAGAAAGGAAACGGTCTCGGAAACGAAAGAAACTGTTGCCAGTCGAATGACACAGCACCAGCCTGAGCGAGAAGTGAAACTCGAAACAAAGCCTGATCAAGAAGTGAAACAGAAACCAGAGACTGGAGAAACTGCCAAAAAGGGGGAATGGTGAACAGGGCCCCAACGCTGCCCAGCAGAAGCAACATCATTGTTGAACGACACAGAATCAGCATTGCACACGTCTACAAATACAGAGTGTGTGCCCCTTTGGCACCCATCAGATCTTGTAACCGCACCAGAGCCAAAAACAGAATCTGCATCATTGCCGCGGTGCTCCGCAACATCGATCATTGCGCCGCAGGTTGAAACTGAGCCTGATACTGGAAGTGCATCGGCACTGTTCACCGATCACACAATACCAGGAGTAAAACGTTACGATCTCAGGCCTCAAAAGGCAAAGTGATCCACTGATTCTTGGTACTTCTTGCCTTTGGTTCCACTCACGGACGGAGGAGGAACCAGGGGTGTAGAGGAGAGAGGTGTGAGAATTGTGCAATCGGACAATTCAAGACTCACGGCTCCTCGGTGCGTTTATAACAGAGTACGTGTGTCAGAAGCCAGAGTGGGACAAGCTGGATGCACATTGTACTCTGTCACTAAAGAACTTACACAGAAATCGTCTGAGCAGTAACTTTGCTCAGAACCAATGGTAAAAGCTGCAAAGGGCTGGCAGACTGAACTTATTCATTGAACTATTTGCATCCAAGCAAGTGTAACAACGAGAGATATCCACGTCGAACTTTTCCAGTAAGAAGAAGAACGATGAAGGAAAAGTCGAAACTGGTTTCAGCTTCCTACTGCACCGCTGCTGAGAAAATGATAGATATAGAGACTGTAAATTCAGGGAAAAGGCCTGGTAAAAAGAATAATGTACTAACATGGACATTGGTTCTGTATGGTAGTACCAGTAACGATAGCGATGGTATTATGGTGGATGGAGTCAAAGCACCCATTAATAACACTCTTATCAGAAATGAATGTGTCGACTACTGAGAGCCAGGTTCATGTGATCACTGGTACATTATCTCCAATGGAAGAGAGACAAAGAGAGGGGTATGTCAACAACACATTGTTGCTTATTATGAATATGACACATGCAGTTTTAAAGAAAAGAGACTGCTGGGTATGTGCACATTTACCACAGCATGGTGGGAAGGGGATAGAATGGTATGTACAACCATTGCCAAGTTCTGCATGTTTCTTCGGGAAATGGAACAGAAGCAGTACGGGTCAATTAGATAAAACAAATATGGATGAATTTGAGGAAATTGTCATGAGACCTGTGGGCTGCTCCATATTCCACAAAACACGTGTAATAATCCCAAAACCCATGCCAAAGATCGCACGAAAGATAACAAACCAATATAGGCAGGATAGATTGTCCCCGCCAGAAAAAACATCAGTAATGACGTTCCACATGAGAGAAGAAGGGAACAAAAATGCTGTGCCACCTTCCTATGCGGTTAATTACCACCCAAGAACTGTCCCTTTATGTCTAAAGAAAAAAGGGACCTATATAGTAGGTACCTCCTCTGGGTGCATGAATACAGTGGTCTTGAAATATGAAGTTGAACCAGTATATGTAGGAGACCCTGTTTATTTCATATGTGGGGAAAGAGCATATTCATGGTTACCTAGAAACTGGGGATGTATGGGGTCTACGATTCCCAGGAGTGTTCCTCTTAGAAACTACAGAAGTAGTGAGGTGATTAAAAGGTAGAACCCGAAGGAGTAGTGAAGATGGAATGATAGCAATGGATGTAGCCAAATCGTTTATACCATTCTTGGCCCAAATAGAAAATTCCTATAATATAAGAAAACTGTCTAGAATATTAAAAAAATACAATAGATTCAACAACGGATATTTTATTCAACATGACGTTAGAAGAGAAAGGAATAAGACTAATGGCACTACAAAACAGAATGGCTCTTGACATAATATTAGTTGATCGTGGGGGAGTTTGCAAACTCCTAAAAACTGCATGCTGTGTGTTCATAGATGACTACTCCCCTACCATATTCAGAGCCATCAGGAAACTACATGCCCTTAGTTCCACACTCTCTACTGAAGAAGGAGGTTGGGGGATAGGATCCTGGTTTTGGGGACTATTGCGGTCCTGGGGATGGAAGCTAATTTCGATACTAGTGGTGGTACTTGGTATATTCATAACATGTTGCTGTTGCATACAATGCCTACCAATAGTTTGCGCTAAGAGAGCTGAGGGATGTACTGAGGGATGTATGCACATGATGTCGAGAGGAAAACAAACGCATGGCCGAAATAACACTGATGAAACAAAAACAGTAAAACAATTCATGGCTATAGATATTAATGATGAAGATGATGCTTATGATAGCATGAAAGGTTCAGACATAGATACACCAGACTTATCCTCATCAGAGGGGGATACAATGAATGAATAAGACGCTTGGCATACGGCCAAAAGGAGGGTTTGTCAATCTGGAAAAGTGAATACCCTTCATTTGGATGATAGACGTATCTTGATGGCCGAAGCCTAACCGTTTTATGGACAGAATTATAGAAATACAGACTGCTATGCTTGACCAACAAGCGGCCATTTTAAACGTAGCAAGAATCGCCATTTTGCTTGTTAACCATTGCTCATTGCTTTCTGTCTAAACTGCTTTGCAGCTTGCAATTCTTGCGAATTCTGCTTACTCTGCTCAACTGTTAACATTGTTGTCTGAATATGAAAGGGCAAGGCCGCGGGACTGAGGAGTTTGTTGAAACTCCTCATGAGCAGCCCAGAAAGGAATGCCCACGCTCCCTCTCTGTAGCCTTGAGGGAGAGCTGCAGGGCATTTAATCATTTCACAGCTGCCAGCCAGTCTCGTACTGTGGGAGAATATGTTAGAATAAAACAGCTAAAGGCTTGAATTATGCTCTTCTTACGGCCCCCCTTCACAAAACCCTTTAGAGCGTGTCGGCTCCCAGGACACGAATAGCACCTCATAGATAGCAAAGCTTGGAATTTGACTCTTCCCCCGTGTGCAGCTTGCTTCCAAGAACAGAAGCACCGTGTTCTGTTCAACAACTAGAAGATGCCTCCGCACTTTCTAAATTTCACATTGTTACTAGAATAGACATCGAAAGTGTCATAATTGTCATACTCGTCGGAAATGTCCATCATCATCCTGAGTTCAAAGAAACTCAATAAAAGGGGGGTGTTAAACATGTCATAGCTGATTGTATGATATGCATTTTGTATATATGTAACTGATGTACGTAATTCGCTCTCTTGCGTCCCTCGAGTTCTAGAGAATACACGTCGCGGGGCTTCAGAACATAGTTGGCCAATTGGGACTATTTTGCTTGCAATAAACTCTAGCATTGGGAATTTTAATCTTGTGTCTGGCACATCCTTTCGTGTATGGTTATTGCCTTGTTTCCTTATCACGAGGGACCCCTAAGGACCCCTTTCAGTCGCCGTGCCTGTATGGCAGGCACGGCTACCGCCATGCTCGCTACCGGCACTGCCTCCCGCGATTGGGCAATAACCGGCCCATTAAGAGATGAATGGGCCAATAATTGCCCATTTGCGGGTGGCGGTATTGCCGGGCTCGCAATTACCATTCGGCCTAATAGGGCAGAATCGGGGTGGGGAGCATGGTTGCGCCGGCACCTTTAATAACGGTGCCAGCGCAATTACGAGTTATGCTCG
Source organism: Ambystoma mexicanum (assembly GCF_040938575.1). NCBI lineage: Eukaryota > Metazoa > Chordata > Amphibia > Caudata > Ambystomatidae > Ambystoma > Ambystoma mexicanum. Next base: position 538,284,209 of record NC_090937.1, read on the forward strand.
CTGGTGCCGCACAGCGGCTGTCGGGAACCCGCAAGCAGAACTCGTAATGGTGTGGGATGGTATGAACGCTGCCGGTGCCTTACCGCCACCGTTCATACCGTCACAGCCAGGGTCCTAATGAGGCCCAATGTATTTTTGAAGTATTATGGCTCCCCTCAACCCATGAAGTGTGCGTGTGTGAGTATATGTTGAAAGAGAGCACACAAATGTATGGGTGGCTGGGTATGCGTGTGTGTGTGTACGGTGAAAGGATGCACACTTAAATGTATAGGTGGCTGCCAGGGTGTGCCTGTATGGTGAAAGTGTCCACACTTAAATGTATAGGTGACTGTGTGAGGGTATGGTGAAAGGGTGCACACTTAAATGTATAGGTAGCTGCCTGTGTGAGTGTATGGTGAATGGGTGCAAACAAATGTATGGGTGGCTGGGTGTGTGTGTACGGTTAAAGGATGCACACTTACATGTATGGGTGGCTGCCTGGATGTGACTGTATGGTGAAAGGGTGCACACTTAAATGTATGGGTAGGTGCCTGGGTGTGTGTGCCTGTGTGGTGAAAGGTTGCACACTTAAATAATGTAAGGGTGGATGCCTGGGCGTGCCTGTATGGTGAAAGAGTGCACTCTTAAATATATGGATGGCTGGGTGTGTGTGTGTATATAAGGTAAATGGTGTGTGTACTTGTGTTCAGGGGTGCAACAAAACCTACATTTCAGGGGGGCTAACCCTTCAAATGTTGGGAGAGGCGGTGACTTCACGTGTGGTGGAGAGGAGCAAACTTATTTGTGTGGGGGCATCTAACTATGTTACGCATTTTAATGAGACTATTTTAGTGCGGCTTTGATGTTACAAGCAGTTAACTCTCTGCTTTAGGCAGGAAAGCACCCACTTATGGGCTGCTGTGAGAATGAATGGTCTCCTGTTTCCTCTCTACCCTTCCAAACTCCCCTGACATGCAAGTACTAAAACCAAATCACAATTTCAATTGCTTAAAAAAATTGGCATTTGAATGCAGGTACTAACAGTGAAATGCTGTACATTAGTAATTGATGGACTGGGCCCTTGTTAACGGCAAAACCCAGGTGCCGTTTAACATCTGTGTCCTTTTCTCTCCGTCAACTGCTCTGTAGGTCAGCCAGGTCAAGTCAACATAGCCCACAATTTCAGTGGGGGGAAGGCTGAAGCCCAGTCAGCTCAATGGTCCTGCACCACTACTTGTGTTTAATGCCTTGATTAATTATTGGTTATCTTCTTTACACATAGCCCTATTCTTCCTCATCCCAGTACTTGTGTATGATGCAGTACTTGTGCATGAGGCATTATGCCTCATACACAAGTACTGGGATAAGGTAGACGTACATGAAGGTAATGCTTGCCTTAGCTACCTGTAATATTCATTACTCCTAGTCCCACTATTCCTCATCAAAGTACTTACCAGTGAGGCAAGGAGCTTCATACATAAGCAGAGTGACATGGAGGTAATTCTGGGCTAATGAGCTGATTTTGGAGGTTGGGGTAGGAGATGGGTGGGAGAAGGGATGTGTGGGAAGGTGGGGTTGTGCAATAAATCATAATGGTCGTCCATGTCCACACTAAGCAGGCATGATATGTGGTATTAGTGGCTAGAGAGGCATTTTGGTGGAGCCAGTCTAGTCATTCCTCAGTTTGGTATGACTTTTTTTAACTGGGCATTTCTGATAAAGCAGTCCTGCTATGTGTAATTACTTGGTTAGACTGGCATTTGGGTTCTGCCAGTCTAGAAGTTTCTTACTGCGGCACTGTATATTTTTCTGGGCATCTATGATCAAATGATATGTTATGATATGATACTGTACATAAGTGTTTTTAGGCACGACAAGACAAGGGAAGGAAAAAAAACTGAGGGAGGACAAGACAAATGATCTTACTAAGCCTTGTGTCATTCAGATCATGCAAGTGTGAGAACGAGAAGTGCAAGGGGAAAGGGAGGGGGGAAGTACAAGGGAGAGGGGAGGGGAAAACAGAGCAGCAATGTTCTGAGTAAGTGCCGCCAGGGCAGCGCGGCTCTGGGTAGTGCAAGGAGAACAAGGGACTGTAGGGTTACAGTTACAGCCTCTAACTTTGTGGTCTAACTGTGTGGTAGGCCTGGAGGCACTGCAACAGTGACTGATCAAGAAAGAGCCTGGACTCAGTGAGACAGAGGGTAGCCAGGCAAACAGTTCGTACAGCAAACAGGTAGGTCAGCAGGGGAGGGAGAGAGAGAAAGCAGAGGAGAAGAAAAACATTTTGAGCTGCTTCTGGAACTTCAGGTGGTCTGGCTCACGTTTCGGAGGATAAGGGAAGCCATTTCAGAGGGAGGGACCTGCAGGGGTGAAGTATCCACCCCCCCACTCTCTGCCTGGAGAAGCATCTAACCCTTAGGTCTCGAGAAGGAAGGTATTTTGGAAGCTAGCGTTGAATGTAGTGCAGATCCCAGCCCCAGAAAGCCTTGTGGACAATGAAAAGGGTCTTGAACTTGAACCTTGCAGCCACCGAGAGCCAGTGGAGAGATTTCATGGCTGGAGAGATACAGTCCTTGGGCTTGAGGGCAAGGATAAGTCTTGCAGTCCTGTTCTGGATTTGTTGCAGAGGGCAGAGAGTAGAGGAAGGCAGATTGAGAACGTGGCTGTTCCAGTAGTCCAGCCTAGAGAGAACCAGAGCTCTGGAGACAGTGAGCTTCTGGGGTAAAGTGAGAAATGGAAGAGTCCCTTTGAGGAGGTGCAGCTTGTAGTGGGACTTCTTGGCGACGTCTGAGATGTGAGGAGAGAAAGAGAGAGTGGACTTGAAAATGACACCAGGAATGAGCGAGAGAGGAGAGTAGGCTGAGGGGAGCCTGAAGGAAAGCGGAGTGTCATCCACATAACATCCACATAACACTGTAAGTTAGAGGAGAAGGTAGAGATCAGGTGGGTCAAAGGGGCCAAGTAGAGGTTGAAAAACCAGGGTGAGAGGGTAGAGCCCTGGAGAACGCTACATGTAGAGAGAGGTGGCGGAGTGAAAGAGACCAAGTTGGACCTGGGAGCGGCGGTCCATGTGGAAGGAGGTCAGCTACTCCAGGGCCTGATCCATGATGCCCAGGTTCTCACACAGTCAATTGATCAGGATTGCATGGTTGACCATGTCGAAAGCAGAGGAAAGTTCCAGGATGATGAGGACAGAAGGAATTCTGGAATCAAGTTTAGAGATCAGATCTTCACAGGTGTTTAGGAGAGCAGTTTCCATGCCTCTTGCAGCTCTTAATGACTGATGGTCATGGAGACAACCAACATATTCAGTGTGGAGAGTAAGCTGGCAGTTGGCCAGCTTTTCCAAGAGTTTGGGGGAGGGGAAAGTTCCACTGGCAAAAGAATGATTACAGAAATCGCCCAAGGCTGGATCAAGGGTGTCAATGTGGTCCTTGATGGTTCTGGAGGAGCAGGAGAGCACCTGTTTCGATGACACTTCCATAGATGGGACTTGTCTAGAAACCTTGTCAGGTGTTAGAGAGAAAGAGGAGAAAGGAGGAGGAGAGGGAGTGATGGCCATAGGGAGCAGAGAGAGGAGGAGGGAGAGGAAGAGGAGATAGTGGACAGGAGAAGCGAGAGGCCAAAGCTGTACAGAGGGCCTGTTGAGGGAACAGGAGAGGTAGAAACCGGAAGAAGATTGGCCAGTTCCTTGCAGATTTTAAAGAGTTTGGCTGTGTTGTTAGAGGCCGCAGAGACGAAAGGCTTGAATGTGTACTCTCTTCTTGATGAGGCTTATTGCTTCAACTGGCATTTTGGTACAACCAGTCTAGGCATGTCTTAATGTGGCCTGGCATGCTGTACTGTAATGTTATTAAGTGTCTGCACTGGTCTTCATTGTGTAGCCAGTTGGACATGTTTTCATTATGGCATGGCATTTTTTAATAGCAAAGCATTAATGTTCATGTGCACTGTTGGTGACTTGCATGCATTGGATTGCTGTTACCCTACACAAGAATAGAAAACACTGTGGCTTTTTAGCCAATTTTTCTCTGAATGTATGCTGTATATTGCATTAAAACACCTATTTATTTATTTCCCCTAGTGCAGTGTGTGGCATACCCCTTCAGCACCACGTTTGTGTGTATTGCGCAAGCGTGGTAATCTAGGGCGTCTCAGAGTATGGCACTACGCGTGATTTGTTGCCAAGTTGAGGGGGGGCCCTCAGCATGGCTTGCAGGGGGGGCCCAGATCTTTTGTTACTCCACTGCCCTACCCTTCTGTCAAAAGGGGCATTTGATCAGCTGAATTCGGGAAGGGGGGAGAAATACCAAATTCCTGGACAACTTCAGAACTGAAGCAAAATGGGTGACACAAGGTGAAGCTCCCGGTCATAGTTGTGACTACAGAGAGCACACCTTGTTTACTAGGGAGTAACATCCTGAGTAGGTGGTCTCCCCTCATAGATTGTGTAAACAAGATCCTCTGGACCCAGACTAGCTGACCAATAAAATTGAAACATAGTGTCAACCATGTTATTTTAAAAGGCACATGCCACATGGTTGAACAAAAACCTGACCAAATTGAGTTCCACTTCCAGAATAACCAAATCCCTGATGTGACAGTAATTGCAGTAGGACAACAAACTGGTGATGGGGGGTCCTCTCCATTTCTGGAAATCAACCTTCCTTCCAGTCTAAGGTGGCATTCCACACTGGAAGGAAACACTTGAAATTCTATACAAATTCACAATCATAAAATCCCATTCCTATAGTCCAAAAGGATGAGAAATCAGCTCAGAGCTTGGCTGATATTCAAAAAATTAGAGAGCAGTTGTTCATCCCTATTCCGTTAAATTAGAGGAAGGAATCTGTTCTCGCCTGAGTGTGTGTGAACAACGGTAAGAGCTTCATCAGCGAGGCCATGTTCCGCAAACTCCCAAAAGATCCAGCAATTCCCACATTTAAACTGTTAGACAAATGAGAAATGGACCTGGAAACACTCAATTCCAAACATCTCCTGCCTAGCAGGTGTGTGCTCAAAATGTCCATAGGCAACAAGAGCATAATCCATAATTGTTGGGTCGTACAAGATGTCCCTGCTGCATTTTATTTAGGCAGTGACATTCACAATCGCTTTGCCATTAGTTTGGACCTAATAAACTTCAAAGCTTGGTCCTGATTAGTGGGTAATCCAATGGACTTTGATGACCCAGAGAAAGCATTTCGGTCAGCTCAACTGCTGCCATATGCAGTTGAAATTCAGATTGGAGAGGAAGTCATCATCCTAGAACGGACCTGACAATTCTCACTGGAAGTAAAAATTAAAAGAGGACAGAAACTGAAAAATCCTGATGCCTATGCCCATCGTAATGCTCACTTCCAACAGCAAATGTTGGGGGTAAACCCAACACCACTAGTCAACATAGAACACAACACCATTCCAATAGAGGTGGATAACAGCGACCTAAAGAGTATCACTCTGGGCACAGGCACCATTATTGGAATGGTGGTTGATGACTGACATTTTTCCATAGATTTAGTTAACAAACTGTTAGGACCAATCCTCAAGGACAGTTTTGACAGTGATAGCAACAATGACACAACACCAGATAGGATCTTCACACGGCATGGGGGGAATTTCCTGGTGTACTCTTCCTGCCCTTATGGTAAGGAAGATGTGACCTATGACTTCAGGAGGGATGAGGTGATCTTTCAAGTCCAGAGGACTCCCTTCCCCAGCTGAAGCTATCCATCCAAATCAGCACTTTGACCAGGGACTTCTCCACCCAGCTGGAGGAGGCTGCTGAGATAGCCAAACCGGAATTATTTCCAGGCTGCCGGCAGATGGTTGAAGAGAGAGTCAACCTAGCAGATGCCTGTGAGACTCTGGAGCAAAAGCAAAAATTGAAACAAGTTTTCTTAGATTTTCAAGATCTCTTTGCGGTGGACTCATATGACTGTGGTCACACTGACATCCACACAACAACAATTCCCACGGACCCTGACTCCAGTGTTTGTGAGGCAATATCACTTTCCTCTCGCATCAATTGAGTCCCTTACTGAAATAATTATAAACCTTGAGTCCTGTGGGATAATTCGTCCAGTCCACAGCACCTTCAATAATCCTGTTCTGGGGATTTTGAAACCAAATGGCCAGTGGAGACTCTGTGCTGACCTAAGGGAGATCAACAAACGGTCTATGCTTCCTGATGGCCTCTTCCCTACATTGACCAAGGGCTGGCCCAGATCCAGGGGTCAAAGGTATTCACTGCAATAGAACTGACAAATGGGTATTGGACTGTAACTGTCAGTAGGGAGGACCAATACAAGCTGGCCTTTACCTTCGGGAGGCAGTAGTACACTTGGACCCGGACTCCCTTCGGATACATCAACTCCAGCAATGAGTTTAATATCTTTCTACACAAGGTCATGCCCAACCTGGGTGAGAGGGGTAACCTGGCCTATGTAGACGATGTTCTAGTCAAAAGCTCAACTGTGGAGGAACACATAGTGGAGATCCGTTATGTCCTGACACAGTTGAGGGCAGCCGGAGCAAAACTCTCCTTTCAAAACGCACAGTGGTGAAGAACCCGTGTCAATTTCTTGGGGCATGAGATAACTCCTCAGGGTCTCTGTCCACAGGAAAAGAAAGTGGAAGCACTCCAGAAAATAAAAGACCCCACAACTCTGCGGGAACTAAGGAGCCTCCTTGGACTAACTAATTACAGCAGAAAGTTCATTGAGGATTACGCAGAGATCACCAGACCCCTGCTCCATCTTCTGAAGGGGGGGTCAAGTGGGAGTAGGGTCCAGAACAAGCTGAGGCAGTAAGACAACTCAAAAGAAGCCTCTCACAAGCGCCTTGCCTAGATTACCCTGTCAAAAAACAGGAGTTCTTCTTGGAGACAGGGTTCTCAAATACATGCTTGACTGCAGTATTATGTCAAAAGCATGACAAGGTCAATAAAGTAATATCCTATGCGAGTAAGACTTTATCCTCTGTGGAGGGAAAATTCAACGATTGTGAGAAGGCCCTCCTGGCAACGGTGTGGGCATTGAATAATGACTGTCCATTTATCCAGGGCGAACACATCATAGTGGAGGCTCCACACCAACCTTTGCAATATCTTCAAAGTGACAGAATCCGGGCCATAAATGTGAGTAATTCCCGAATTACTTCCTGGATTCTGTCAATGCAAGGCTTTCCTGAGGAGGTCAGATATGGCCTAAACAAGAAGAGTCCCCTCGCGCAAGGTCTGGCTGACTTGCATGATTGTGCCAGAGAAAACTGTCTCGAGGACGAAAGTCTTAAAATCAAGGACAACATGGAGGCATACCTGAATTCCCCACACAAAGTCTATGAAGAAGACCAGTGTGAAGGAATGCCCACTGTCTGTGTGGAGGGGTGTTCCTACAATGTTGACAACAACAGGGAAAAGGAACTTGTGGCCGGCGTAGGGAATGCATGGGTGAATGATGCCCAAGAACCCTCCGCTGGGTACAAAATCAGCCCCCGAAGTAGTCAAGTAGCAGAGCTGATGGTTGTGCATCAAGCCATCCTCACTGTTGTCCAACACCAACTCCACGAACTGGTCATAATCACTGATTCAAATTATTTACGGAACAGGTTCATGGAGCACCAGGTTAATTGGAACACCAGATGCATGCTATGTGCTAATAATAAACCATAGAAACATGGAAAATTAATACAAAATATTGATGATCTGGTCACAACAAATGGGATGACCATCTCCTGGAAAAAGATCAAGGGTCATTCTAAAGTAGAGGGACCAGACAAAACTGGAAATTATCTTGGTGATCAGCTGGCCAAAACTGGAGCCATCCAAGGGGATCTACTGGAGATCAAGTCCCTGTTGAGGAAAATCCAGGTCACTGCTATCACTAGGTCCCAGACAAATGCTCACAATGAACTCTCAACTGCACAATGGAGTATGGAGACCCCAGATGCTGATTTGATTACGACTTAAAAAGGAGATCCAATAATTGGTAAGTGTTATCAACACATTGTGGACCCTGAGAACTTTCCCTTGACGGATACCGATTACATTGGGAAAGAGGACCTCAGAGTGTTGATGAAATGTCCAAAAATGTTCCAAATCCAAGACGGTTTGTTGGTGAGGAGATCCAGAGCTGGCCATGACCAGTGGGTGGTCCCTACCACCTTCCGAAGCCTGATGCTAAGTCACACCCATGATGCGGCCACAGCCGGTCATCGGGGGTTTCATACAACACTAGAAATCTTGCTAGAGGTTTCATACTGGCCACACATGGGGCAGGACCTCGACCAATACTTGAAGGGGTGTCTTGTGTGTGCACAATTTGAGCCAACATCACTCACACGCCATACTCCCCTCCAAAAGAGGGGGATGAAACTGCCTTGGTCAGAATTACAAGTCGATTTTATCGGGCCCGTGATTCGCTCTTCCTAGAGGGAACAAGTACATGTTGACCGTAACATGCTTGTTCACTAAATGGGTGTAATGTCTTCCGGCCCCAAATTGCAAGGCAGAAACAGCAGCTGCCCTGATGATCAATCACATCTTCTCGCATTTTGGACTACCCCAAAGGATTGAGTCAGACCGAGGTAGCCACTTCACTAGCAAAGTGATGACAAAGATGTGGGAATTACTTGGGGTCAAAATGAAACTACACATTGCCTACTGGATAGCCTCTAGTGGTGGAGTTAGGAGATACAACAAGACTATTGTGAGCATATTAAAAAAGTTTGTGGCAGATTCTGGGCCAATCAGAAACCCAGAGGGGGAAATTCCGGCCCCCTAAAAGAATCTACCTGTGGAAACCATTATTAAATACAGGCGGGGAATATTATAAATTGTATTTCAATGTATGCATCTGCCCCACTACATGAATAGTAGTGGGGAAATTTCCATAACCATGCTCTGTTCTGTCTCATAGCACTGAAACCAACAATTCTAAGGACCAAGGAGGACCACTCGGGGACCGGGAGGAAAGACCCAAGGAGCCCAGAGTATCGCTCCATACTCCCATCCAGAACCGGCGAGGTGAGCGTGTCGATCCAGTAATGATGGGAGAAGCAGACGACTTTCTCCACCTGGACCAAAGAAAGAAAGAACATCCCAATCTCCTGACTTCCCCTTGACAGGCGGTCAAACTCAAGTCGTGAGGGCTCTGTGGGATATCTTAACCCACTTCTGCTCTGCCATGCGGCATCAGTGTGTTCTGACGGTACCAAAAACATCAAACTGGCCACAAAACCCTTGTGCAAGCCAAAACCTCTGAAAATCGCGCTTTGCAAAGCACAAAAAGATGGCTGCCCAATCTGCCAAGCATGTTGTCAGTGGTGGAACAGAGATCTCACTCCTGAAACATGTCACTGGGCTCCACAACAAGTGAAAATTGAGTACAGAAGGAAAAGCAGTGGTTTGCTAAATGAAACCCCAAAATCTTGCTTTAAGTCCTTTTTTCTTTGTTGCTGAAACTGCAGAATGTTGGTACAAAACACCCTCAAACATCCAAAATTCTTACTGGGTGCTACAATTCACTTAGTGCAAGAAACCATTGTGAACTTTCAATGTCCTGAAAAGCTGAAAGCATCACGGGATGTCCACAGCAAAAGTGCCCTGTCTGTGGATCTGTCAAAAGCTGGGTGCAGTACCCTGGGCCACCTAAATGACAGCTGTCAGGGTCTGCCAGGATTAAACTTTAAACATGTATAAACTGAAATCAAATGTTTGCAAACTTAGAGGTCTGTTACTGAGAGTAACCTATGTTGTAATTGATTAATCCCATGGTTTAAAACCTAGAATGATAATTCTAGCTGCTATTTTCAAATCACAAGTTTGTTTTAAGCTAAGGAAACATGCAACAGAATTAACATTTAAATTGAATCCTGGCTAAAGCAACCAAACTGGAATAACAGCTTTCCTCACAGAGGCAAGGCCTTCCCCTCTAGCTCCCTCCAGCAGGAAATCACATCAAAGTGATAATTATAGGGTTGGGAAGAACCTGGTGTGCAGTGCGGAAGGAAACAATGAACAGCTGCAAAGCAGGAAAGGCTAGGTATGAGGACCGTCATAAATGGACGCTGCCAAGCGCCAACAGGGAGGAGATGATTCTGGACTGAAGGGAGAGAAAAAGAGGCGGACCCAAACAGCCATCTGTGGCTGAACATTCACAAAAAAAATGTTTAAATACATAGAACTTTCCACTTAAAATTGTCAAAAACACAAAAGTAACAAAATTGTAAATCTAAATGTTGGCTGCACATTTCAAGAGGCGGCAAAATCGTGTAACATATTTTAGAAGGAAACATCAGAAAATGTGATTTTACACCAAATGTATTCTTGCTAGAAGTATGAAACTTTAAACACTTATGCCCAGGTTATGCGCGCACACTTGTAGAAATTTGCTGATAAATTGGACATTGTGTTCCGGATGAAAAGGGCAAAATTCTGTGAAAAGCAGACACAAGATCCCACAGCTACAGGCTTTGGTGGAGTAGCTGCTGTACAAAATATGTAATCTGTGTATGTGGTTGTTATAGAGGTTGCACATGTATGAATATGTTTTGTGTCAAGAGTAGATTTTGTGTTCAAGAGGCTAGGGGTGGACTCAAAGCCTCAGAAAACCCACACCATAAAGGTGACACCCTGTTTCTCTCCTCCTATCAAGGCAGAGAGCAAACTCTGAACCAATCCATGTCAAAGGGGCGAGCTTAGGATAAACCAGCACAAACACCCCCTTTATCACAGCATAAATAGAGACAGCAGAGGACAGCTGAAGACAGACAGATTCACCCACTATCCGAATGCTGGCGGAGCACCCTGATGCAGAACTTTCATCTTCCTTGCCCCAGACTCCAGAAACTTGGCAAAGCAGAACCCATTGCATAGCTGAACCACTTTCAGCTAGGCCTCAATTTCCAGAACCAGAATCCCAGAACCAGAATCTCACAACCTAAGGGGAAGCATCAAGATACAGCCGGGCTGTGCTGTACTGCTTGCCTGCTGAAAGGAATTATCATCAGAACCAAAAAGGGCAGAATCAATCCAGTCCGGTGCCGTGCTGTGTCCAGAGTGGTTTGCAGATCCAATCCAGCCCTGTGCCGTGCTGTGACCAGAGTGCCTTGCAGATCCAATCCGATGTGCCCAGCTGTCTGTCCCAGAAACAGATTTACTTCCCTGACCAGAATCTTGACAGACCAGAATCCTGACGGTTCTGTTTAAAAACATATCTAGTGAGTATCTATAGATAGAACTGTGTCACTAGCATATGTACTGCCCATAGTCAATCCCTATCTTAAACCCATCCTATCTTGTCTTCAGAACCTGCATTGTTAGGAGTACTTTTGAATTGTCTAAACTCTCTATCCTATTCCTCCTATCTTCCTTCTGTATTGGTATTGCTAAAACTATCTTTGCACTGATCTTTTCTCATCTGAAGGAGGCGAGTCCTGGGCAGGCAGTCATTCTGATCAAGTGGCTGTGTTCTTGTGGGGATTTGTTTTGTTTATAGTCATCCTCTAGTGTTAGAAATCCCATTTGGCATTTTAAAAGCACATTCCTGTTTTCCATTCTTGCACCTATCTCGAAAAAACGAAAAAACGACCTCCACTAAAACGTCAATAACTTCCTCAGTTTTCGTGCAAGAAACAAAATTTCAACTTCTGCTTGTTGCTGATCATTACAGTTCTCTCGTTATCGCAATTATCACGCAGTGAAAACTTTGCCGCAAATTCCGTTTTTGGGAAATTCTGACACGTGTAAAACAGCTTTTGATTGCTCCCGGGTTGAATTTTAGGATTTCAAATTGTTTCTTGGTATTGAATCATTGCTTGTGTTTGTGTGCAACCATCCAAAGCGGCCCCCATAAGAATTGATAGCAATTTCAGCAATTTTGACCATATTAGTGTTTTTGCCAATCCATTCTCGAGATAACTTTAAAAGCCATTCTGACAGCTTGAAAGTCAGTCAATTCTGTTTTCCCTTGTGTTTGCTGGGGGAAAGAGGGATTGTTATTTTGTTTGAATTTTGCCATTCCTGAATACCTGCTCTCTCCTCCTATCTTGTTACATTGCCTATTGAGGGGTTGAGGGGTGTGCAAGGGGAACCTTTAACCACAGTGCTATCTAATCTACGCACACACACACAAAAGTATTATTTATGTTCTGAATTATTTTGCTCATTATTACTCCTTGTGTATTAAAGAGATTATTCTGTGTTACATCACCCCATTGGTGATAATTGTGTACCCATTAAAACATAGTGTGATTAAATTGTAAATACATAAATAAATATTTTTACTTTGCAAACCAGCCTGATTCCTGGTTCAGTGTGACTGGGGGATTTGCAGGAGAGGGGTGTGATATGAGTGGTACATTGTTCAGAATAAAAGAACTTTCAGACAAAAATGAATAAGGCTTTCAGTTGTGTATTACATGCTAGGCGTTGACTTCAGTGTATGCCGGATTGAAATCCCTTACAAGGCCGAGTCCCTAGTTCCAGAAATGAAGCCTTGGTGCACAAGATGGAGTGGCGGTATGCAGAGTGGATCAAGACGCAGATATGTAGAGTCTGAAACGCGCCCTCGAGCAACTGACCTGCAGCGCGTGATTTCACGTTGCTAACCTTTCTCTCTTCTGCTCTTACAGCAATCACAGTGAGGCGTTGGATTCAAGTTTAAGTTCTGTGAGGATCCTGGTTTCGCCCTGGGTGTAGGTGGAGTCAGCTGCAGGTTCCTGAAGGTGCTTGAAGTTGGAGACAGGAGTGCAGTGAGCATCACGTTGCCGCAGCAAAGTAACGTGAAGCACGGATCAGCGTGAGGACGGGGCTTATATAGCCCTGGGCTGTTTAGCCAAGCCCCCAAGCATTCTGGCTGGGTATGCCCTGCCACACCTAGTGACAGATGTACGTGCACAGTGGGCCTGGAACATTCCCCATGGTTTAGTCTTTCTTATGAGCCTGGCGCCCCAGAGGCGCCAGGACAGCACCCATATGGCTCCATGTTGTATGCCCCAAGGGATTCAGGAGTGCCCCAAGGAGCCCCCCATACGGGGGCAGATGGGCAACTGTGCCCCTGACTGAGTGGCCATGACATCATGTTGCACATTCATACCTTCTCATGATGAAGACAATGGGACCCTGACAGAGGAATTAACGACGCTGATTAACTTACATGTCAAGATGGAAGATGAAGTAGAAGACATTGCTGATGACAGCTAGTTTGCAACGATCTTCTCAGAGGTTCCACAGTGGATGACGAATATCTTCAAGTTTCTTGGAGCATTGTTGGTGATGATCATATTTGGATTCTGTGTGATCAGAATAATAATCACACAGTGCAAGAAGACGGCAAAGAAAGCAACAGGAATGAAGATCATGATTGATGTTGAGTCTGGGTTTGGACCCAAAGAGCTGACGAGTGAATAAATCAGAGACTATGTAAAGGCCAGTATTCATGCACCTGAGGGAATAAAGTTCCTGTATCCGAGATACCACAAGAAGTATGTTGGAAGATGGATTTACTGCAACCTGAATGGGCAGTGCAGTCTTATGACCTCTGGTGTTGATGAACATGTGAAATCAGCCAGATGTTGGAAAGGAGTAGTAAAGATATGGACTCCAAAGAAGCACTTTTTCAGACGAGGATGTCTAAATGTGAAGACTGATGGGAGAGTCGTCGATAAATCATACAAGGGGGGGGTGTAGAGAAGGAGCCAAGTACCTCGACTGGAAATCCAACCCCCATTCTGCCGGTATGTTAGCAGCCAGAAATTGCGACATGAGCAAAGCCAATAATGGAACCTTTGCCGCGAAGAGTCCTTGAAACATGGTATCCATTGAGAAAACCCTATATGTATATGCAAAGAAATGACAGACTTCTGAAAGAAGTTCCATAAGAAGTGCGAAAATTAAGGTAAGATGTGATGTCACATGAAGCAGAAATAGCACACCCAGAAGAGATGCCAATGAAGAAAGTAAATAGCCCTTATAGAATCTGATGGCCAAATTAAGCACCATTTTTGGAGCGAAATGAAGATTGCACGTACGGAAAAGCACAGAGGAAAATGCAAAGCCATTTTACAAATGTACAGACGCATTAACGCAAGTAAACAAAGTAATCATGAAGCTGCCAATATAATATATATATATATATATATATATAGATATAGATATATATTACATGACCACGGTAGTGGCCATGTAGTTATGGTTAAGTTGCTGTTTCCATAGGAAGAGCACTTTTTGTGCGGCTTATAACTTCGCTCTCCCTGGATGGATCCTCACCAAACTTTGCAAAAAAAGTAGTTGGGCCACTCTGAATTCTTTTGCAAATTTTGGTGAGAATTCGTCCAGGGGGGGAAAAGTTATAGGGGGGGTCCCAAAACTTTTTTTTTTCCCCATAGACTGAATGGGAAAAAACTTTGCGCACGGCTACAGCCCGAACCGCTGGACGGATTTACACCAAATTTGTGGCAGGAGCGGCGGCCTGGTCCCAAAAGCGTGCTTTTGTAAATTTGGTGTAAATCTGTCCAGTAGTTTTTTAAAAAATGACCAAAATGTAAGGCAAAAAAATTAGTGATATCTGCGTTCGCTTCGCGGACGGACGTCCCTGTTCGCTCCGCGGACAGCACCCCGATTGGCCCATGGGCTTGCGTCATGTCCACGGACATGCAACGTGTTTGCTGATTGGACGGCGAGGGGCGTGGAGCGCGTCAGATTTTCTGTGGCGCCCGCCATCTTGTATTCGCAGTCGACCGCGTACAGCGCAGTGAAACGTGGATAAAAAATTGTATTTAGTGCCGTGTGTTGGTGTGTAAGAGTGTTTGGGGAGGGTGGGCTAGTATGAGATAGGTTCAATGTTTTGTTTTTTTATGTGCTAGACCTTTTTGTTGCGTTCGATTTGTCCGCGGAGAACACGGCTGTTCTGACATTTTGTAAATAAACTAAATGGTGGGGTGTTTAGAGGACGGAGTATGTGTCATTTTTGTTCGCAAGGAAGGTAAAGATGAGCTATGAACACTCGCGGTGTACTTAATTGTTCGTAAATATACAAACTGGGGGTGTCCTCAGGACGCTGTCCGTATTGTAAACTGTCTAGTTGAATGTGTTCTAAGAACACTCGCAGTGTCCCGAAATGGTTGCAATTACACAAAATGGGGGTGTTCTGAGAATGTTGTTTGTATTGTTCGTTGTCAGGGTGAAAGTGTTTTAAGAGCACTCCTTTTGTTCGCTAATAGTACAATTTCCTAGGGGCGTCAACTGACTTTTTGTCCACTAAAGAAACGATAAATCCGGCTGGTGTGCTCCGACATTATGTGATAATGCTATGACTGGCGCTATTGACCTGGCTGACTTGCTTTTGCGACATTAAATCATATCTCCCGCCCATAAGCCTAATATTATCAAAGCATTCATATTCCCCGCCTTTCTCCGTGATGTTACAGGGTGCGTAATCAAACACGCCCAGTCGTCTCCAGTACTACGCAACTTTACACAGAACCCGGAAGACAACACACATTATGTCACAACACAGCGCGCCACAATTCGGAATATGAAACTGTGATTTGAAAGCAAAGAGCAAGATTTAAAATGTTGTAAAGTACATTTATTTGACATCAAATGTTTAGAGAATATTCAGCAATTTGCATTTGTCTTTGTTGTCGATCCGCAAAAGTTCATGTTGAGACACGCGATGTTCCTTTGCGGTACAGAGAGTGTTAGATCAGCTTACAACTCAGTGCGCCACAATTCGGAATATGAAACTGTGGTTTAAAAGTAAACAGCAGGATTGTACATTTGGTAAAGTACATTTATTTCACATGAAATGTTTAGTGAATATTCAGCGATTTGCTATTGTCTCTGCTGTCGATCAGGAAAAGTTTATTTGGAGCCACGCGTTGTTCCTTTGCGGTAGATAGGCTGTTGGTTTATGATAAAAGCAGTAAATAGTCGCTTTGATAATCGGAAGGTTGCTCCAACAATGAGCCATTAGACCACTCTATTGGTTGGTATGTTGTTTGTAGCCGCTAGTACTGCGTAAGGGCATATTGGTCCTTGGCGATTGTCCCATAAAATGGTGAGGGTCATGAAGTTGCATATTTGGACTTGCACCTGGCAGTTGAAGACCCCATCCGCTGGAGTCTGTAAATCGTGACATAGACAAAATGGGGCCACGTACCTGTTTTAAAAAACATACATTAGTCTCACCAGCCGATCTTCATTAAAAATCATCATTTTATTTATTAGGGCGTGAAACTATTTGCTATCGAAGATAGTGCAACAGTGTATGTTAATAATAAAATGATAATATTTTCCCATTCATATAGCGCTAAGAACCGTGAGGTATGTAAGCAGTGCTTATTATTAACCACGGTGTGTGGTGCTCATTTATCGACCACGGAAGGATGAAAGGCTGAGTTTCACCTTGCCGGGATTCAAACTTGCGTTAGCAAGCTGTGCACGGATGTCAAAGCGAGCGCTGTACTCGCTGTGCCACTTGACAGGCTACAGTGAAGTGGCACAGCGAGTAGAGCGCTTGACCGCCTATAGACCGGTTAAATTATTTCTATTAACCCACCCTGTGTCGTCTGCCTTTTTCAGAGCCCTCTAAACGACAGGGGATCAATTCGGCGGTGATAGTGCGCGGTAGAAAACATTATGCCACTTTCAACGAACAAGTTCAACTTCAGCGGTCTTTAATGCTACGCTATTGTAATTATATTTGGTATAAAGTAATCTAAAGGGTTACTTACAGTACAATTGCAATTTCCATTGTGTACGAGTGGTGCAATCCCAAAATACGACTCTGCGTGTGCCAACGATTTTTCGCATAGTGATATAATATAGAAAAGTGGTTTCGTTTCAGAAATTTCATCTTTATCTTCTCTTACATTTTAGCAACACTCCTTCAAGAGAAGTCTTTCATCACAATCTCTGTCTGTCAAGGTCAAAACACAATACAACCTTATAGTCTGCTGCGTGAGCCTCTCCGGGGCCCGAGAAAAAAATGGAAGCAGCTGACCTTCACTGTGAACGTGCATAAATTCTTACTTTGCAACATTCTGTGTAAAGCCATCTGTAGAAGTTGGTTTTTGCACGCCATGTTTGTATATTGTTTGCGTGATATTAAAAAAAGTTTGTTTAAAGGACGTTATGGTTCTAAGTACATCCGAAAGAACCCTGAAAATAGCAAGTTATGGTAAGCTATGAAAAATAACTCGCGCCACCACCATGCACTGCTAAGACTAACACCCAGGACATCAAAGATGACATCGCAAATGTCATTGATGAAATCACTGATGACATCACATGTGTATATACTTTTCATGGAATTTGTGTACTAGGGATTTTTATTATAATGTTCCGAAAAAAGTGTCAAGGATATTGCAATACATATCATACCGTTATTAGTGCATTGATATAAATAGCATTGTATTATGGGATTCTATCTAGTATACTGAGCTACTAATGGAGAAAGATGGCAGTGTGTGCAGAGTACAAGATAAAAGTATAATATTTGTAATGTTAATATGTTGAATAATGAAATCATAATTGTCCTGAAATGTTCGAAAATTCACAAAATGGGGGTGTTCTGAGGACGTTATTCGTATTGTGTGATTGCTTAGCTGTATGCAATGAGGGAATGGCACAGAGAGTAAAGTGGACGCCGTCCGCGGACACCGCGGCTGTTCGTGGACAGGGCGTGGTACATCCGGGTTTTTCCAGGAAATCCAACATGGAAAGAAGACTGTACGGATCAGCCAATCAGATGTCGAGGTTGTGGATTTGTGTTGAAAGAGACTGTGTGTGGTGAAGATGGCAGAAGTGGAGAAAGTCAGGGTGTTGGTGCTCGGAGATATGTTTGTGCATGGTTTACAGCAGTACGCTGAATGCAGGCATGTTGCAAAGAACTTTGATGTGAAAGGAGTGGAGGTGGTGTGGAGCACTGTGCCTGATTGCAATGTTCAGGGAATTGTACAAGTTTGTGAGGATATGGCCACGATGAACAGTCCGCATGTGGTAGTTTTGCACTATGGTGCTTTCCATTTGGGCAACGTCAGTGCCCCTACTTTGTTGGCTGATTTGGAACGCTTGGGTCAAGCCGTAATGAAGATCCTTCCAAATGCGAAAGTAATTTTTTCTGGATTACTACCTAGGGCAATATGGGACAATAGTTCAGTTTTTTGTCCTCAGCAAAACATTGCTAGGTGTGTCATCAACCGAGGCATGTGTGCCTTCATGCTTAGAGCTGGTATGTTCTTCTTTAACAATGAGAATATTGATGCCAGTAAAGGAGATGGCATTTCTTTATCTTTTACCGGAAATGCCTTTCTATTTTGGAATGTAAGGGTTGCTTTGTAGAAGGTTATGTGAAGATTTTAGGAGTAAAGTAAGAAAAAAACAAGAAAAAAAATATACAATAACAGGTGTCTGTCAAGCATCTGTAAAAGAAAAACGGCTCTTTTCAGAGCCAACTTCAAGGAGGAAATGGGGCACACTATTTAAATTTACATTCAGCACGCTCAGATTTTCGATGTGTCCGCGGACATGGCGGTAGTCCGCGGACATGAAAATCACTACGAGGGGGTTAGTATGTTCTATGTTACATGTCAGGGATATTATGGTTAAGTTGGAATATAGGAATGTATAGAATCTGAATGTTCCACGACGCATCTTAGCAAACTTGGACCCTGTGAATGAAAGGGCTGTAAGTGTGGCGCAGCAGAATAGAAAAGCTAACGGTGAAGGGAGATTCAAATAGGCTTGCCTAGCCCGGTCTCACGAGTCGGAGGCCGCCAAGAGCCTGGTTATCTAATCAAGAAGATACAATGAACATGAGAAGTGAGTTGAGCTCCTGTTTGAGGTGTAATGAAAAAATGCTAAAAGTGTGCCAGGTGTTCTTCATTTAATAATATTAAATGCTACAAAGGAGCTCAAAACGTGGTCTCTGGTCACATGGTCAGATGAAAATAGACTATGGGGTGAGCTACACCAAGACCAGAAGATAAGGCCATGCCTTCACTCCCTTTTATTCTCAAGCACAGTGAGACTTTGTAGGGCTGAGGCCAAACTCAGTAATTGAATGGCAGACCGCAGGAGTGATGATGGATGTTGGGTTAATTGGGTGGGGAGGCATGACCAGGCCAACCCCCCCAGCTTGCGTGTTGGCAGCGAGTGGAATATTCCAGAAGGGTACAAGAGTGCCAACCAATTGTATAAGGTCACGTGGCAAACAGCCCTATAGTTTGAGAAGCCAGTAGAACATTGTATATTAGTCTAACACGGAAGATGACTTGCCCTTGGGATGTGCTTAGTTGTCCACCTGACTTTAGAGACCCAATCACGATCCCCACCAAGTATTGAACGTATACTTAGATGCTCCCTTTAAGCCTATCACATCCCCTGGTAGGTTTTCTTATTTTGCCACGTAGTATGACGTCACACATGACAAGTTTTTGTTATAAAAGTATAATAGTATAATTTTTTATGATATATTTTGAGAGACTTAAGCAAACATTTGTTGATGTCCGTTGTACTCCCTGTTTTAGATAATTGTTAATAAAACAGCCGTGATTTTGCTAAACTTCCTAAGGTGGTCTGATTATTGATGTATGAATAAGATCTACATCCCCATCCATCTCAGATTATGTAACCTCGTCTTAAAGGGCCGAGAGGTTCAAAGATTTCCAAAATGTTCTGGATCCAAGACTGTTTATTGGTACGGAGATCCCTATCTGGATGTGACCAGTGGGTGGTGCTTACCTCATTCCGAAGCCTGATGTTGAGTCACGCCCATGACGTGGCCACTGCCCTTCATAGGGGGTGTCATACGACATTAGACATCATGTACAAGGTTGCATACTGGCCACACATCGGTCAAGACCTTGACATCTACTTAATGGGGTGTCTTGTGTGTGCTCAATTTCATTCAAATTCTGTCACACACTGCTATCCCCTACAGAAAAGGGGAATGACACTGCCTTGATCCGATTTGCAAGTCGATTTCATCGGTCCACTGATTCGCTCCTCTAGAGGAAACAAATACATGCTGATGGTGACATGCTTGTTTACCAAGTGGGTAGAATGTCTTCTGACCGCGAAGAGACAGCTGCTGCACTAATGATAAACTACATCATCTCTCCTTTGGCACCCTGCAAAGGATTGAGTCAGACAGAGGAAGTCATGTTACCATCAACGTGATGACCAAGATGTGGGAGATTCTAGGGGTAAAAAGAAAACCACAATGCCTACCTGCAGCCTCAGACAGAAGGGGGGGTTGAAAGGTACAATAAGACAATTGTGGGCATTTTGAAGTAGTTTGTGGCAGACTCTGGTCCTAGTTGGGACATCCGATTAACGCCTGTACTGATTGCTATTAGGTCCACACCATCTTCTGCAACAAAAATGGCTCCATTTGAGCTCATGACTGGAAGAAAGATGATGCTATCTCAGCTAATGCTGTACCAAACTCAAGAGCAGACACTGATAAATGCATCCACTACCAAGGAATTTATTGAAAATGTAAGGAAACAACTTCAGCATGTGTTTGCGTATGCTCAGTGCAACCTCGAAAAGTCAGCGGAAGGAATGGAAACCTACTACAACCTAAAGACCACCAAGAAGGATTATGGAGTAGAGGACATGGTCTACCTGGACAATTTTCAGAGGAATCAAACCAAGGATCAGAGGTTCCTTCCCTCTTGGCATGGTGCCTTTGAATTTGTTGATTTAATCTCACCCGTTGCCTATAAGATCTGCATCCCTAAAGGAGAACATACGGAAGAGAAATGGGTCCATATTAATCAGTCAAAGAGCTGTCACCCAGACAAGCTTTTATGACCGATTGAGGAGCACAGTAAGGGTAGAGCCCAGGAACCATCTGAAGGATGAAAGGAAATAATAGAAACCGGATGGAGAAGATCACATATCTAAAGGGAGTAAATACATTGATACTCTTCAGGATTGAAAATAATAATGTTGGTATAATAATTGCCAGATACATCAAATGGATGTCAATGTGTTGTTTTGGTTGTTATGATTAGGTGATGTGATGTTGTTTGTTTTTCAAACCATCTCTCCATAATACCAGGGAAATGGGTGTTGTATAACATACTTGACCTCTCTGATACTCCGCTCTGCAAACTCAATTACTCCTTTACCTACACAGCCCAGGGGTAAGGGGTTCCCAAAAGGGAGGGCTCCAGGAGCATACCCCAAAATCCAAAGAGAGGTAAGCAGGCTAGGTCGCCCACTCCCACAGGATGGAAAAAGGAGGGACCGGCTCCAACAAATAAATAAATAAAGAGACAAAAGAAAAAAAAACACTCTCCTTTGCTCTTTCCTACAAGTGACCCAAGTCAAAGATGCAGGGGGAGGGGGAATCTGTGGTGTGCAAATTCAGTCCCAAAGTGGCAGAAATTAATAGTCCTTGTGTGGCCCCTTGAAAAGCTGGCTAATGGGTGAGACACATTGGAACCTGCAGGAGAGTTCAAAACATTGTTTTCCAACAAGAGGCCTAGTTAATGAATGAAAAGGATCCTCCCTCAACTTTGCCAAAATGCAAAGGCACGCAACTGAAGGAGAGTGTGCCTTAGAGCTGAAAACTGCTGGATGTGCCCAATGCATTCCAAAAGATATGTGTGGCTGAAAATCGTGACTGCATATTCTGGGAAAGGGCACAATTTGGCTGAGAAAGATAGATAGCACCATGTTACATTGAGGTTATGCAATACAAGATTGTGATCTGTAAATCTAAGTGAAGCAAAGTGAAATTTCATTGACACGAATAAAAACACTTAAAGTCCAACAAAGAAACTGACATTAAATGGAAAAGCTTGTTCTGATTTTTAAATTGGACATCATTTTCCCATGTTAAACAGGGGCCTATTTGTGAACGAAATGAGAGACTCATGTCTTTTCAACTATTATATTAAAGAAATACCTTACACATGGTAGAAGGCCCAGAGGCAATTTAAAATGTTACACCTAAAGTACATCATTTTGATTTAAATGCTATTTTTCTCAGGATTATGTGTGTAGTGTACTGCTGCAGCTTCCCAACTGAACTGATGGAAAAGTATCTGGATTTCTGAACTGATAGACCTTTGGCTGAGGCCCACAAGGAAAACAGGTCTTTTTCAGTTAAATCCAAAGAAATACAACCATTTTTAGATCAAAATTATCGAAGAGTCAGATAAGGCAGCCAACAGAACTTGTCTTTCAGAACTGTCATGGCCCAATAAACTGCCTCTCAGAGAATCGTAATGAAACTTCAAAGACTCTGTACAAACAGACAACATAGATAAGCAGATGCCCAAGTCATGTGAATTTTCAGAAGATTAAACTCTTATGGCTTGATCTGAATGTGAAACTGAAGGCTTCTATATTAATGTCTTGCCAATCAAATAACATGGGACAACTTTAAATTAATAATAGGAGAACTGTGCGTCATAATGGGCTCATTCCAAACTCATTTCGAATATCACCAAAAGCCTCTCAGTTCTCTGTAAATATTAAAAATATGCAATGTGTATAATTAGAGTTAAAGGGGTTTGTGACACTCCCATAAATCAGAGAAATCCAAAACGTTTTCAGCTCATGAATAAACCATGAAAAACTATGGCTCCCCCCAGGAAGGCTGTGCCACAATCAAATTAGTATCCCCAGACCTGTCACAAATCATAGAATCCAAAAATATATACTTTGTTGCAGTTATCTGGAAATTGCAGAGAGTTATCATGTTGTCCCTTTGTTGTGATGTTCTGAGAAAACAAAAATGTAACTTAAAGGTAATTTTGAAATGACACATTTCTCTTCTCTCCTCATTATCCATAATCCAGACCTCCTAATCCCCTTGCCCTATTGGCTGGCAGGTGCCGGATTGGTGGGAGGGATAGGAAAATATATGTCCAATCCAAAGCATGGGAATATTCATAATGTTGATGTGTCATGAGTACTGTATAATAGTAGTTTTCTGTTTACAAAGGAGAACCGAGGAAAACCAGGAGAAGAAGGAATACCAAAATGCAGAGAGCCAAATCCAGATAGACAAAAAGACAGAAGCACAAATGGACAGAGAGAGAAAATGAGATCTCTTGACACTTGCTAGGACTTCTGTTTGGAATACTGGGAGACCTATCTGAGAGAGGCCTGTGGCTTGTTTAGACCATGATGTGAATAGAGGCCTGAGGTGTGAGCTGCCCACCTGTTAACAAAAGTGGATCCTAATTCAGGCTGACCACCTGAGCTAAGCACAGAGAACTCCTAACTAAGTAGATATCTCCTAAAGCTATCCATTGCTTGGGGAACTACCTGCCTTAACCCTTTTCATTATATTGTGGTTGGGGGCAAACCTATGTAGACCCTTAGCATATTTAATTAAAATGAATTCCCCAATAGAAAATATCACGGGATAATTTTTGTTAAAATTTGAAATGAACAAACCTCATTCCCAGTGTGTTATAGCAACTATACCCGATAACATAATTGGGTGACCCTATTTTCCTTTAACCTCTGATTTCCTTAAAGAAGAAGGGTGTCCTTGATCCCAAAATAAGAACCCCCAAGGACCTGCATTTCTTTGAATGTAGTTTGTTCCAAAACAAATGTTCCCTTTTATTCAGAAACCAGTATCCCAAAGTCCTGCATTTCAATTGAATGTGTGTTACAAAATTAGTTTTCCCATTGAGTTTATTTACCAAACCTTACCTTTCAAAATAAAAGCCCACCACAATTCCCAATATATTCCCACTCACTGTACCTTGCCTTCGAAACCAACGGGCTTGCATATAACTGCTGCATGGTTGAGGGGTACTGAGAGAAAAGAGCATTGTGATAAATAAACCTATGACTTTGTGTTTTTAAAGTGTTCCTATGTGTTAATGTGCAGAGATGTCACATGTGCTCTGATTTGCAATTCAATCTGTGCTATTTTTGCAAATGAAAATGTATTAAGAAATGCATCTCAGTCAATAAATGCAAGTGCATTTCATATGTGAGAAGTGTGTTGTGCCACTGCATTGGTGGCTGGTGATTGTGGTGAAGCTATCAACAATCGTGTTCATCAAAATTTAAATATATTTTTATTTCTATATACCGGCCTGGTTCCTGGCTTATTGGTGACACAGGGGGTACAAGCATAGTGGTATTATAGAGGTTGGAAACCTGACCAAGTTTGAATCTGCTAAGCGCTTTGTTGTTCAACACCTTCATTGCGGGGAAGAGGGGAACTCTCCGAGTTGAGAGTGACCGTCCAATAAACTGTGACAGTAAAGTATTCCTCTTTATCTGGGTCCGTATATGCACATTCCATTGTGACTGTGAGAAAATGATATATATGTTACAATTACGCCAGGCATTTCAAACCGTCACTACTATGTCCACTTCTCACATAGAATACCTTAACCCCAGAGAACTTGCTAGAGCAAAATGGTCCAGGTATATATACCAACACACTCACTCTCTTTTGTATCTCACCAACCTGATGAAGAAATTCTTCCAGTTGAGTCCCAACCAAGCAGAAACAGTCAGAACACCGCTGTGGGATTTGCAGGTAGGCACTAATATCTAGCTAAAACTAACAGTGCCAAGCCAGCCTTTTAAGGCACGTTAACGCAAAGAGACCCCATATGATTTGCCTTTCATAGATCTAGGGAAGAACTTTCCTACTTCCTTGATTATGTCTTTGGTGAAATATCTCATTTCAGATCTTATAAACTACTGCCATTTTGTTTTTTGCTACTGTAAATGTTCAAAGATATTCAACGCCACTACAAACATCAAAAGTAGTCATACCACACATCCTCATAGTCCAAGAAGCACTGCATCAAAAATGAAGCAAGGTTGAGAGAAACCATGAAAGCCTTGCAAGATCACAAATACAATTTACCTGCAGGTGCTACAGTGCATCCACCATGAATATCAAACTATTGTAAAGAACCACTATGAAGGTATGGCCATTAATTCAGGGCAAGTTGAACATCTCATTAGCACCATTGAAACTGTCAAACTAGTTGAGCACTCTGAGCTAAGTGCTATCACTAAACCAATGCTTAAGAAACCCTCAATTTGTAAAGTTGAGGGCTTGTTGTAAATGTAAATAACTTTCTATATGTGAGGTAGTTCATGGTAAGTGTAGTTGAACATTGATTGAGCACTTAAATAATTGGATGGAGTTGAGCGAATATTGAGCTTAACTCCCCAGTTTCAGTTGAGGGTTCGGTGAGCATTTATATTATCAAGTTAATTTGGTGGGTTTTTTATTTCTGTCGAGCATTCATCAACCACTTGATATTCAAAATAAAGTTCTCAATTAACAAGTACGTCCTTAACTGTTTTTAGAAATGCACTCCCTCTATGGCAGGTACAGGGGATTGCGCTGCAAGCCTGGATCCCCATTGCAGACTCACAACACAGTGATGAGCACGGAAAACGCATGCTGTATCCATTCTTCCTTATACCAGGGGTGTATAACCGAAAGCAATGCTGTTCTTGGGAGGGCAATATTGTTGTGTTCATCTCCTTGGGGATGTGTAGTATATGAAGAGGTTGCATGTGGGAACATCCGCTGTGGCTTAAGCAGAATGCTCAAACAATTGCATAATTGTGTCCCACAAGATAACATCCTTAAAGGGGAACTTTGAATGGTTTGTATTAGTACATCAAAGCCTCAGTATAGATGTTTTAGTTGGACTATTTACCATATGTCTCGATGTCACCAGGGATACCTTACTCCAGTCATGGGCTTTGGTTTTACTTTGATTTTACTTCAGTCCATTCAATTCAAGTGAAGTGACTAAGCACTACAACTAGCAGAAGGTATTTGATAGTGAAATGAAAGTCTAGGACTGGAACATGTCTCTGGGGACATGGATCATCCAGTAAACCTGATATTGGAGGTAAGACAATGGTATGTCTTCGCACTCGTGTAAAGTCATTGGAGGGAGTGTAACTTTTCTTCTTCAGAAAATAGTGCTGTCTCTGCTGCCCTCATTTTTTTTCATTGTGTTTATTTTTTTTTCCTGGAAGAAACTGAAAACGAGTACAATTTTTGTTGATGTGTTTACACTGATGCTTAGACTTACAGGTTTCTTAGCAACAAACAATGTAAAGACGTATCACAAAAGTGCTGCATGTTTACACTTTTAAAACGCATTTTTAGAAATAAAGCTTTTAAGTTGTTTCAAGGTAAAGTTTGAGATATTATGATAGCCTGCATTTTAGTTCACATAATTTGCATGATTGCACATTATTTGAAGGTTTATATTCCATTCTAAACAAAGTACCTCAAATACAAGAATAGAAAGTGATAGGAGTCTAAATGCCAAGACAGGCTAAGCAGAGCACCTTTGCCAACTAGGGAGCAGACTACAGAAACTGGTGAAAGTGCAAAGTTTGCACGGTATTAGCACTAGGACAAAGTTGGCCTATTTTTTAAAAACACTGGGACACATTGAAAAACCATTGCACCTCGATAAGTGCAGTTTGTCATATTAAAAGGACCAGGGCTGAAATTACCCTAGTGCTAAAAAGATACATTTTTGATGCATTTTGCATCCAGGCAAAGTTTGCCGTAGAGCTAATACCATTCCGTATTAGCACTAGGGCAAACTTTACGCTGGTACAAAAAATAGAGTGAAAATGCATCTTTCTTGAACTAGGGCAACTTTAGCCCTGGTGCCTTTAATATGACCATTTGCACTTTTACACTGGGAGCTGCAATGGTTTTATAATGTGTTCCAGTGTTTTTAATAATAGGGCAAACTTTTTCCTAGTGCTAATACTGTGCAAACCTTGCACTTGCACCAGTGCAACATTTCTGTAATCTGGCCCCAGGTGTCTCTAATCTCTTTCCTGGACTGTACATAGTTTGATAGAATCATTTATCTTTTTGTTTATGCATCATAAGAATACTAATCGCAGACCCACCAAAAACGTCCATTTCAGAAATCATCGGTTTGTTTTAAAGTAGATTGAAATTGATGCACTTTGTATTTAATTACATTGGGCCTCATTACGAGAATGGAGGTAGCCATGGAGTTATTAGCTCCATGGCTGCCTCCGTTCCGGGCTCCATTACCGGTTCCTGCAATGGGGACTTACCGGGTTACTCCGACATAGGAGGACCCGGTAATTCCTTCTTGAAGGAACCCATCCCCATTTGAGCCCCCATAGGGCTCAATGGGAATGGGGAGGGAGGTAATAACGGTCAGATTACATCTGGCCTGTTATTGCCTCCCTCGTCCCCATGCGGGACCCGGAAAGCACGCCTGGATTTTACCAGCAATGTGATCCGGGTCCCGCAATGGGAAGCTCGTAATCGGCACTCCAGGAATGAAGAGGGCCGACGGGACCGGCCCCCTTCATTACGGGAGCGCCAGCTTTATAATGAGGCCCATTGTTTTATAAACTTGTAGTTAAGTCAGCAGACAGTGTTATTATTAGTCCACAAATGTCCACAAGCATTGAAATGTGATTCATTGCGGGTTAAAAAATAATTTCTTCTTTTAAAACTTGCAAATCCCCTATATGTTGGCAAGCAGGAGAAATGGATGAACAAGTCACTCTTGGCAAGATTCACTGCAACTCATGTGTGCATTTGGGCACACTGCTGTAGTATGTGTGACCATATCTATGACATACAGATACATGCCAATTGCTCCTTTGTCATGTGTGACACCTCAAGACCAGTCCTGGGTTTTCCCATTGCATTGTATGCCGATACTTAGAATGGAAAAATATAACTACAATCCCCAGCATGCAATGTAAAAAACCAGGACTAGCTCAAGGTATAAGATATTGCATGGTATAATTAAGGAGTGCATACATTGTTTATTGCTGCCCACTGGCCACACAGTGCTCTTAAGGTTTGCAATACGATGAAAGAGAATTCCATCCAGTCCTGTTATTTCTTGGGAATCTCAACACCCAAAGTAGGAGGGTCAGAGATATAGGAAGGAGAGACAGGTGGCCACATGAAGGTAGTGTAGGGTGCAGGGCATTAGGTTCAGAGGCTCAAGTAATGCTCAGATTTGATTGATTCACTCTGGAACAACACTTGAGAAAGAGTAATTGGACCTCTTTTGGCAGAGTTGCACTTTCCAAAGCTCTCAGCCACTGAGATGGGGAAGGAGCAATCCAAGGCAAAGGAATTGTCTACCCCTTACCCCCCTTCAGGGCACATTTGGGGTGACCTTTTCTGTTGATCAGGAGCTGCCAATCTGCACCAGAAAGTCCTGAAACTGGGAGAGCAGGCCCTTTATGGACTGGGTCTGATCTGGAGGTTCCAAACAGCAAGGATCCCTCTTCTGCCACATTAAAGTTGGTCAAACTGACATTGATGCCAAGGAAGCCCACCACTGCTCCTTTCTGGCACTCCTATGAAATGTCAAACTACAGTGCCTTCATCGCAGAATCAGGCCATTGCTGACACAGGAGTAACAGGATCACCGTTTTGAGCCATCGCTGCCTACCAACGCAAACTGCTGAAGTGTCACTCACTACCCCTTCTCGTGGTTACAACCTGACTCGACAGTGCTCGACCTCGAACAGATCATGGTGAGCCCCCTTATATGCTTCTCCGAAAGCAACCTTTGAACAGCAGAGAGTGTTGGGGGAGATATGTTCTATTTCGCCCCTCACCATTCCAGTATGGAATAGATTCTGTGTATGCCAAAGTGGGGAGACACTTTCTCTCTCTCTGTATGATTATTTGCACTAACTTTCAAAAGTAAATGAATGAATAAATAAGCCTGTATCAAGGCCTAGAGACTCCATTTTGTGACACACCTGACACCATATTCTCATTAGGCCCAGAAATGATCTCTAAAATACTGTCTTTCCCCTGCCTAGTGCCTTGCTTGCAAAGACAGCCCAGGACACCTCCACCTCCTGCCATCTGTGCACAAGCCCTTTTCTCAGGGAAGTCCAGCCATTTATTGTTGCAACATTTAGTATCATCCTAGGATAGATGAGCTGACTGCACTGTGTGAGACCGGAGCAGACCCAAGCTCGTATGCCCATCCATCTCCACAGACCTGCCTGCGCACTCCTGACCCCCACCCCGCCAGACCACAGTCCACCGGGTCCATGCCCCTCTGGTCTTTGATACAGATACACATCTGACCCCTCGCAGTGACCAGATGGGGACACCCACCATTGCCGTAGTCCTAGACACCAATATATCCTCCTTAGACCTAACACATGACTACCCGTATCATGAGGCATCAGGTAGATCAAACCCCACTGGGCAGGCACTCAGGTCTGGAGCACTGTGTTTTATGCACCCCTGATCACAGGAATTGGAATGTAGTGTGGGTGGTGTGTGAATGGGTGTGTTATCAGGGTGGTGGTTAGAACACTTTGTTTTGGGGTGTAAGACAGGGTTTGTTATGAGGGTGATGCTGGAGGGGTTTGTCACGGGCAGAGTAGGGATTGTATATCAATAGGTGTAATATTGTTTTGCAAATCAATGCAGGTGCAAAGATGTGCATCTCATTTTTACTCCATCCCAATTGCACTGTTTCTAGGCCAGCATATCCATTGAATGGACATATTACGGGATCTACACCAACATAATGAACAGACATTTCTGAAAGATATCTGCATACACACATATGGCTGACATCTGTGGTACAAATTCAGATTACATGTAGGAGTAACCGTAACTTGGGTGTCATGGCACATGAATGGGATGATTCCACCCATGGGCAAATTGCCCATTCCTAACCTGAGTACCTCTCCCACTTCTTCTTCAGTGTCGGGAAGATACCTAAAATAGCTACCCATTGCTAACCTGAGTACCCATGCCATAGGCAAGTTCAAAGTGGTGCAGGGTCTTAAATGTAACTATCCACCAGTTGCTACCTAGTTATACAACCAACAAGTGTGTCTCACTGTGGCTGTCTCACAGCCTCTCCCTTCTGACTGTTGGGAAGATAGCTGTTTTGAGAAGGACTAGGCTGATGTACAAGTTATGCAACTTGCAGCATGCCATCAGAACTCCCCCTCCTTCCCAGGTCAGTACATCAGGGCTCCCCCTGTCTGATGCAGGCGCCACAATATTGCCCACAGGAGCCCACATTGCCTCACAGTCAAGCATCACGTTCTAATATGTGATTTGTTGCATCATCTCTCCTGTGATGTTGGTGTGTTGTGATACGGTACCACCAGCCATGGCAGAAGGGAATATCCAGCCTCACATGAGACTCGTAGAATGACCAGCAGGTATTCACTGATGTATCTCGTCCAATGATTCATGAAACACATGCTGTTTCCCTTGCCACAGGGCATGGGGGCCTAATAGTGGGTAAAAGAATATTCAGCAAACCACACCCATAAGGACACCAACATATGCTTCCCCCAAGATACCAGCATTTTCACCCCCCTTATGATGTCCACCCACTCCCCCCAAGGATACCAGCATTCCCCTGTGTATCTGTTCATGTTCTTGTGTGTTTTCACATGCAAGTTGCGCCACATATTAAATAGCCATGCACATTGCCCGCTGTTAGTTGCCAAGTGAGCAGGAAGGGTGCTGTTGAGCAAGATCAGGCCACGATTGCAATGAGTCCAGACTACATGCACATCAGAGTATGATGGTCAAGTTCACATCACTGGTCATCTGCACGTTGAGGGTGTGTTGCATTTTGTGATTCCAGTAAACAGGCTAATGTGCTTTTGGTGGTACCAGCGCGGGAAAAGCACAGTCCAGGGCACCAATCATGTTTGGGCATTTGTGCTATGCCACAGAGTCATTTTTTTATGGCAGTGACGCCTGTCATGGTCTTGGGTGGTGCAACGTGTGATGAGGCATGGCGTTGGAGGACAAGTAATAGTTGGTTCAACACTCTTGAAAAAGTAGGTTGTGACGTGCCACGCAGCACGCCCACTAAGTATTGGAATGTGCTATTGTAAAAACGTGTACCATTGACCCTAAATTCAACAGAATGCCTATGATCATGCACTTGCTGATGTGGCTTTCCAGTTCCTCCTCATAGAGCCACAGTACTGTCAATACTAGGATCATATGTAAACTGCAAACTGTCAATATGTGGCTGCCAGTGAGTGCCCAAGGGGTGGACTTACTCGTGGGATGCGTGGCCTACTCATGCTTGATGGCATCAAGTCCTCTGCATTCAAATACAATGATTAGCACCACAATGTGGAGTAACAGGGCTCTACCTTGCTGCATAGTGATGTGTGTGTGCTATGTGCCTCCGGTTTGTTTTTTTGTATACTATAAAGGTAGATTGGAGGCAGCGGTTTGTGATCAGAGAGCACATACTCGTTATCGCTTGATTGTGGCAGCAGGTCAATGTCTATGGTGCTTTGGCATTATTTCGGCAGGTAGTGTGACTCCGAATCAGCTGATATTAACTTGATGCATCATGCGCGTGGATGTTCAGCGTTTTACGTATATGATATGGCGATTTTCACATGTGACCCTTTCAGTTGTTACTCTCCAGTATTACTGCATCCAGAGGTTAGGTGTGAATTGCGAGGGACCGTTCACCATCCGGTATTCAGAAATACTGCCATGTCAGACCTATACCAATCCAGCATGAACGTATTTTATTAATCAATGTACTAAATTTCAAGCAAGCTAAATAATGTTCTTATTAAAAAAAGAAAAAAAGAGAACAACTATCACCACCAAGTGACTGTGATCTGGAGACACTCCGTTGCTTACCCTAAGATGTGTATGCTACTTCACAATAAACTAAACAGTTAAAAACACACTTTGAAAATTACAAAACCAGTAACACAACACTCAACTGCTCCTGTACATTTTCTACAATGCTTAGCAATCACCATCAATGTTTTAGTCCCATCATTCATGTGCCACCAATGCCCTGGTAAGTAAAAATAACAACCCTTGCATGGCAGGCAACACATACCAACTCACTAATTCAGAGGAACCATTGCATTCAATCAGGATAGACCTGCAGATGGACATACACATAAGTGATTCAGCAATCACAAACATCCTGCAGGTACTCTACCTCATTCAAAACGTTCATATTTGTGTACTGTACCCTCCCAATAGTAGCTGTTGGAAGAAATCACTGCAGGCGCATGTGTCAGTAACTGTGGAGGTTGATCACCCAGTAAATTATACTTTTGTTTGCTTTAAATGTTCTCCACTGACCTAGGGCAGCTTGAACCGAGCATCCAATGTGTAGGTTTGGGGAGTTCAGGTGGGAAATCAAAAACAAAATAAGCCATCTCAATATATGTAATAAATGGACGTCTTCAGTATGTTGCCACAAGCTGAATGCTAAGCTCCAAACAGCTAAACAAGTAAGCAATATGGCCCGAGGAGGGGGGCCATTACCGGTAGGGTAATGCCTCTGGGGCCATAGTTGGAAGCCCGAGCAAAGCAAGGGCTTTAACAGAGACCCAGGGGCATTACCCGACCGGTTATGACCCCCTCCGAGGGTCATATTGCAATTAGTAGCCCGGCATGTCATACCAGGGTACTAGTTGCAATTTTCCTCGAGTCGAGAAATGGTGCTGCAACCATTTCTCGACTCGAGAAAAAAAAAGCAAAACAAAAATGGCTGCCAGGGATTTAAAAAAATGTTGCCATGACTTGTAGTCCCAGTCCCTTCTCCCTTTCCATGGTGGCAAGTCACCATAGAAACCCTGGAGCAGCAGCACTGAAGCAGAGCCTTCAGAGCCTTCTCGTCGAGCTAAGACCTGTGCAAGGGCCAATGAGCATGCTTGTAACACGCTCATTGACCCAGGCTGGGTACTAATTAAAAATAAATAACTTTAAAAAAAGATATTGATGGATATAGACAATTACATTACAACAGAAGAAAGGGTATATTGGGCACCTGGATCTTCGCAAACGCTGCAAATATGGCGTGTGATTTTGAATCTCACCATGCATTTTCTAAATTTGGGCTGCAGGTATTTCTGCTGGTTTACTGGCAAAAAGTGGGCAAATTACATACCGTTGGTGGAATTAGTACAGGTGGCA
The DNA here is from genome assembly GCF_040938575.1 of Ambystoma mexicanum. Taxonomy (NCBI): domain Eukaryota; kingdom Metazoa; phylum Chordata; class Amphibia; order Caudata; family Ambystomatidae; genus Ambystoma; species Ambystoma mexicanum. Next base: position 538,317,157 of record NC_090937.1, read on the forward strand.
TTCTACCAAAACCCCAATCGAGTCAAGATGGGACCCCAACATGGGGAATAACACCACCTCAGAATTTTCAGCATTTCCCTCCAGTTCTGATGGGAAATCCTCCAAACTCAAAATGAAGTCGACATACTCTGACCAGATTTAGCAAATATGTGGTGAGATTCAAAATCACGCGCCACCCAACAACAACCCGTGCTTTACCTATGCACAATCCTTCTTTGATTCGAAAATGACAGGACCATGTAATTCACCAAATATCTCCACCCGTCTCTTCAGTAAACCATGTCTCCTCACAATGCGTGTATTTATAAAGTGTGTACAAATTAAACGCACCTATGCACAATCCTTCTTTGATTCGAAAATGACAGGACCATGTAATTCACCAAATATCTCCACCCGTCTCTTCAGTAAACCATGTCTCCTCACAATGCGTGTATTTATAAAGTGTGTACAAATGAAACGCGTAGAAATAAACTTGATTTCTAAACATCATGTCCAGTTTAAGGTGTTACATGAATCCCAATCAATGAATCAGATGAAACTACATATATCGGTCACAGCATTAATAATATACAGTGCACCCAAAGTGTCTTTCTTATGATTAATGCGTCTACCATATTTCTTTACAGGGCGCCGCGCCTTTTGGCCAAATGAGAGTGCCAGGAGAGAAATGCCCTTGTGTACAATTTAAGGAATTGGCAGATTCTTAACACTGTGATTTGCTTCACTAGCATAAAGCTGTCGATGGATCCTAAGCACTGACTTCTTTTTTTTTGCCAAATTCTCAATGAACTTTAGCGAACAGTGGAACGAAATCGCTACATCCTGTACTTTCTCTCAGTGATAAAGTGGAAGTTCATTGAACTAAAAGACACTGCTTTATGACGCCAGCCAACATCCATTTTCAACAAAGTGTCAAAGACGTGGCTGCCCTCTTAGACAATATATCTGGGCAGAGAGTGACAGAAAAGCAACGTATTGTCTCGGAGCAAGTATATTGATGCCATTTTGAGTTCATGAGGACAGTGCGTGTCTGCCCAGTCTGGCCACAAGTCTTGGAACAACGTTTGTGCAAGTTCATCAGTTGTGTGACTATACACGTGTACACGTTTTCTTTGGGAGGCGTCGAAACCTATCAGAAGAAGAATGATCAAGTACAAAATAAATCTCAATAATAGGCCTTAGCTCGCTCTTTGTGGTAACTTGGGGGGTAGCATGGTACAACCGTGCATTTCATATGATACCGCTTTTGCGCATGTGAACACAGGTGGCAGTGCTGCTGTTTGCATATTGACAGGCAAATGTGGCATTCATGCAAATATAGTGCTCATGTATTTTCATTGGTGCAGACGTGTTTGAACATAAACAAACATCATGTATGCCTGTATACATGTACTGTTCTCCCAGCGCTCAAATAATTCAACATCGTTTTTTTTTTCAGAATTTAAAATTATAAGTCCGTTAACTGTGAATACAATAACATATACACTTTTTTACAAGACTGCATAATGCATTGGTGGTAAACAAACTTTAAAAACTGCCAGGCTATTTTTGAAGTCTATGCAAAAAGGACAAGAATACTCGTCCTTGGCACTTAAGGGGTTAAACCGAACACTCATCAGGTGAATCCCTGGCATTTTATTGTAAAAGTGAAATTCAGAACCATTTGAGCACTAGGGGAAATATCTTCTCTGGAGCCTACGAAAGGTTTGGATTAGTACAACCGTAGTGTTTCATAGTTTTCGGCATGGCAGCGACATTTCCCAATTGCAAGAGTGATACTACAGACAATTTGCACCAGTGCAAATGAAATTAATACTAGTGCAAAAATTGCCAAAATGCAATATATATAGTAGTGGTCGCGTAGTTATGGTTAAGTTGCTGTTTCCATAGGAAGAGCACTTTTTGGGCATCTTATAACTCCGCTCCCCCTGGACGAATCCTCACCAAACTCTGCAAAAAAAATATATGGCCTACTCTGAATATTTTTGCAAAGTTTGTTGAGGTTTGGTCCAGGTGGGTAAAGTTCTAGTGGGGTCCCAAAACTTATTTTTTTCCCATAGACTGAATGGGGGAAAACTTTGCGCACGGCTACAGATCAAACTGTTGGGTGGATTTTCGGCAGGATCAGCGGTTTGGTCCCAAAGGCGTACTTTTGTAAATTTGGTGAAAACCCGTCCATAGTTTTTTTTTAAACGATCAAAAAGTAGGTCTAAAAAAATTAGTGATATCTTTGTCCGTTACGCGGACACACTGCCCTGTTCGCTCCGCGGGCAGGGCACCGATTGGGTAGTCGGGCGCGTCATGTCTGCGGACATGTGACGCATTTGCTCATTGGATGGTGAAGGACGTAAAGTGCGTCAGATTGTTCCGATGCGTCTGCCATATTTGATCCATGTTTTGGTGTCTGCAGACATCGCTGCAAAAACATATAAAAAAACACAACATTGTACTTGTTAAACTTATCAAATACTGTCTGGGGAGGTGAGGGTTAATGAGGATGGGACGGGATGTGGCAGCAAGAAGCAAAAAAGTGGTGTTTTTTGTCACAAAAGGCATACGGTATATTTGGAGGTAGGGTGGGCAACTGTCCCATAATTTGCAGGATGGTCCCGCAATTGGCACCTGTGTTGCGCAGTTTGCCGAGTGGCTCTGCGGGACGCAGGTTGTCCCGACTTGCTCTGTTCGAGCACAATTTGTGATCTAACAGAGTAAGTTAGGAGTCACAATTAGTCATGCTGGGGGTTGGGGCCGAGCGGGGAGGGAGGTCATAAACATACATTTTCCGCGAATGGGAATAACAGTGGCTGGCAAGTGGCAGCTAATCTATAAATAAGAGTCCTATTGTATTGCATTGCAACCACAGCTACTGACGTGACAGGCATGCAGGCCGGTTATGTCAGTAGCTTCGGGTGCAATGCATTGATGCTGCCAAGTAAATGACGCCGTGACGTCATCACCACCTTTTGTCCCGCAAAGGGATGTGACAAAGTTGGCCACCCTATTTGGAGGTCTTCCTCAATATATTGTGTGTAAAATACCTGTGAAGGAGTAATGTGTCTGTGTTACAATGTATGTAAAATAATATTGGAATCAGATTGGTGCCCCCTAGACTTTGGCATCTGAGGCAGCCACCTGCAGTGTTTGATGGAAACAGCGGCCGCGCACATGTATGACAATACGAGTTCTCATGGGTGCGTTGAGCCGTGTTATTGCAAAGTGAGAATGTATTTAGATTCTGAGTGAAGGTCAGCAACTTTGATTTTTTGGTTGCAAGCTAACAGAGCCCCTGCATGGGACAGAAAGTAGAAGGGTCAATTGTTTTTTGACCTTGAGAGAAAGGGATTTTTTCGTGAAGAGTCAGTGAGAGGAGGTTTGTAATAAAGAACATTTGATAAGGTTATGCATTCCAAAAGTGTATACGTAACATGTGAATTCAGTTCATGAAGATTCTTTGATGCAAGCGGATTGAGCATTACGGACTGATTTTTGCAAATACAATGGAGACGGTGAATATTATGTAAGTTTGCTTTTGACAACTGTATACTGGAACGAGGTTGAAACTATTATTATCTGAAGATTAATTTTGGCAATGTAGCTCAAGTACTATTTTTCTGTGTGGTTGTCTTTTTTATGTGGTTATGGGTAGTGCAAAATGTAGTTGTATGTCCACTATAATTAGATTCACCCAGGTTCAACGCTAATATTTCTTTAAAATGTCATGGATGACTATATGGAATTGTGTATCAGTTTCTAGGTTCTTTTTGTCTTTTTTTAGATTGTTTGATGTGTGTGCTAATTGTTAGTTTAAACTCTATGCCGAATTAAGAAAATGATACATATATTGCAATAAAGTGTAATAAAGGTCGGGATTGATACATATTTTCTGTTATGTTTTCCAAATAGCTACATGCTGCCTTACTGCGATTGCCATGGATTCCAGATTCCAACTGATGGGTTCTTCATTCGTCAGGTGCACGTAGTCGTGAACGGGTGGATAACTGGGACTGTTTTGTGGGACGATCGGCCAGGGCCCATGAATCCGTACGCTGCACTAGCGATTAGGATTAACATAACATCTTTTATGGTGGTCTAGGCATAAGTTGATGCAGACGCCCTGGAATTCCCTGTGGGACCCAAGTGGTTCCTTCATCAAAAGCAAACACTTTGTGTATGGAAAAAGAAGAACATGTGTCTCACAATTAACGTTTTCGATCACAAGCGAAGAAACAAATTTGCAATTTGATTGAATATGGGAACAGTCGGATGTTCTCGGAGAGTTTATTGTGAAATAAAAGTACTTTACAAATTGTATACTGTTATGGTTTTCTTTTAAAGAGCGGTTTAATAATTTGAATTGTGACATGGTATGTTGTTAGTCGCTGTGTGTTGATTTTTGGGTTCTGCGTCACGTCACGTAGGTGGTTATGGGCGCATTTGGCTATGCTGAAGAGGAACGTCTCCGAAAAAGTTGTTCATTATCACTAGGGTTGGTTATGTGAGGGTCAGGGGCGGGGCATATGATTTAGTGACGTCCGGCCAGTTTACCTTAGGCTGATGCAGCAATGGTTAACAATAGCACAAGATGGACGCGCCCTGTTGCCAGATTTTGTACGTTTCTCAAAGAGGAGAAATGCAGTAAGCTGATCTGGAAATGTTTGCGATAAATCAACGTATGTACAAAAATACATGGTCAAAACCTCGGGACAATAATATTTCGTGAGCATTGCACTTGTGAAACGTATGCAATAATGTTTGGGGAGGTGAGGGTTAATGATCATGGTTGGAATATTTCAGACATAATTTCGAATGAATTTACAAAGTTTGTTGGACTTTTGTACACAGCTTATATGATGAATGATTTGTGTATTATTTTGACAGTTTTGAAAAAATAAAACGTGGGTGGATTTACAGCAAATTTGCGTAAGGCTCATTGGCAAGGATCTAGAAGCATGTTTTTTTTAGTGCCTGAGGGGTAGGCTGTAGTCATGGGCGGTGGCCCTAATGTCGGAGTCATAGTATAAGGTCATGATCCGGACAATGTGGCTACTAGCCATGACCAGAAGGGACTAAACATAGTATTAAAGTGGTCATGTCTACCTGGGACTGGCTTTGTCGTAAAGTTAGTCACAATTAGGATAGATTTGAAAGGGAAGAAAAATGTGCTTATGTTAGTATGGTTAGAGGAATTTCTTTGCCTTTTGGATGCTGCCATGCAAAGGGAAGATGGGCCCTGTATGGAACTGGTGTTTTCCCTTTCCATGGTGGCCATCTTAGAAAGGGATTTTATTTCTAAACCTGGACGCCGTGTCCCGATATAGGACGAGAAATCCTATTTTTTAGTAGCACGGGTTACCGCTTTCAAAACCTAGGCTGGTAATAGCGTTCATCCCCCATTTTAGGAGCTGAAATGGGGGGTAATGGTCCAGAGACCTCGTTATCCACCCTCGCTTTGCTTGGGCTGATTACTAGGGCTACTGGGCTGTTATCCACTGTTCCAGTCGCTGGAACGGCGCATGAACGCTACAATATTCACATTACTATAACAGAAAATGCAAATGGAAATGTTGGAAAATCTTATTGCGTCTATGTATTTTACTGAGAAATACAAAGTAGATGGAGTCTATGTGGGTTTGTTTTTACTTCTATTTTTAACTGTGAAAGATGGTTCCTAAAGAAACATTTATTGTGTTTTTGGATGGATTTCTTTTGGTAGGAGAGCTAAGAACGAAAGGTGGGGACGGAAATGAGGGAAGAGGCACCAAACACTAATATGGAGGGGCAGATGGAAAAGGGGGAAATGTTGTGCGTGTGTTATTTCTAAGGTAGGGGGTAGTAAGGTGGCCAAGTGTCCCAGATTTCGTGGGATTGTACCACAATTAGGAACTCCGTCCCACGGTTTGCAGAGTGGCTGTGCGGGACGTAGGTTGTCCCGACTTGCGTCGGACAACCTGCCTCCAGCACAGCCACTCTGCAAACTCAAGTGGCCATCTACTCAGCACTGCGCTGCTGCCTGCTGCTTTCTTTCTCTGGGACGCCTCTGCAGCCCTGGCTCCTTTTGAGCCTACAGGTCGAGCTGTAAGGCTCGGACACCTGCCTTAATTCAAATGCTAATGCTTTTTTCCTGGGGTCGTGATGGTCATGTTTGCAGTTAAAAAACATGACCATCACCTCCCCAGGACAAAGCATTTGTATTTAAATTAAGCCAGGAATTAAGAGCCATTAAAAAAAAAAAAAAAATTAAAAAAGAGGCAGCCCAAACGTGAATGAAGTGACGTCATCACCGCCTTGTGGCCAAGTGTCCCGCGACAGACTATCAAAGAGTTGGCCAGCCTATGGGGCAGTGTTCCTCATGGTGCTTGATTACAGCAGTGGTGGTGTCTCTTGGGGAGAAGGGATGGTGTTAGCTGATGTCATTTTAACGTGAATAGCCATTTTGCTAAAAGTATGTACTGTGTACTAGATTGTTAATGGATGAATACGAATAGGTGTTGGAGCTGTGCAAGGGAAATGTTAAAGTTGCAAGTTCCTGCATCAGTAGAAAATGTAGTTCCAAACTGTCCATGAAGCACAGATGTTATTGTGAAGAGCGTATGGCTTCTCGGACACGTCATCATGCTGTGCACAAGCATATGGTCATGTGCCATTCTCCGGAAGGTGTGCAATGAAGTCAGATGTTCGTAGACGTTATGGTTAAGTTTTGCTACTAAAAACCTATGAAATTCAGTCAAAAAGCTTTGTTAAAGGGATGTTATGGTTCAAAGTAAAACCGAAAAACCCTGAAATTCGCTAGTTATGGTAAGCTAAGCAACCATAACTCGTGCCACCACCATGCATTGCTAAGACTAAGACCCAGGACATCAAAGATGACATCACAAGTGTCATTGATGACATCACTGATGACATCACATGTTCATTTACTTTTCATGAAAGTCTGTACAAGGGATTCCTATTATAATATTGACAAAAAAGGGTCAAGGATCATTGGAATAAATATTATGAGCTATGTAGTGCATTAAGCAATGCATTGATATAAATAGCATTCTATTATGAAGTTCTTTAAAGTACAGTAAGCTACTCATGTATAATCATAAGCATTGTGTGCAGCATACATGATGGAAATGCAATATTCATAATCTTCCCATGTTGAACAGTGAAATGATAAAATGCGTTCTTATTAGAGTTTTGCGTACTGTGCAACATATAATAAGTATCTAATAAAACTCACTTACTACATCATTTCATTATTACATATAAAACCCAAAGACAGAACAATACATACAAATATGAATATATAAAGGGAAAGTGAAGTACGCAAAAAAAGCAGCAGTAGAAACAGAAAGTGTTCATAACCTAACTGATTATCTTTATGCACAGAAATGCTTGCGCTGCTTCAAACCTACTACTTCCCTATGTATAACTATCACATGATCTGACTGCACCCTAAAGAGAGTAATGCGAATACAAATATGACCATATCCCGAGAAAGTACAGTAAAAGAAACAGCAAAACGATAAGAAAGTGTTGATAACCTATACTGATTGTCTGGATACACAGAAAGTATTGCTGTCGTTCAAGTGTGTATTTTCCTTATGTATATGTTTCATATGCTGTGAGTGCACCGTAAGTGAATTATTGTAAGAACATATTAGAAGTATAAGTGTACAAATATAGTATTTTTTGAATTTTTTGTTTCTAACTATTACTGGGCAAGATATATCACTAAAGGAAAAAAGAGCGAGTCAGACATGTGATGTCATCAGTGATGCCATCAATGACATTTGTGATGTTATCTTTGATGTCCTGGGTGTCAGTCTTAGCAATGCACGGTGGTGGCGTGAGTTATGGTTGCTTAGCTTACCATAACTAGCAAATTTCAGGGGGTTTTCGGTTTTACTTTGAACCATAACGTCCCTTTAACAACGTTTTTTTTACTAAATATATATATATTTTTTTTTTGCACCATTTTTTGTCAATATTTGCCCTAGCGGTAGTTTGAAGTGCAAATATGTATTAAAATACTCTGGGCCCAATTGTAAAACTCGGAAACCAAGGATACATATGTGCAAAACTGCAGCAGCGAGATGCAGAAATGGCCTACAAAAGCGCTTACACAGCAAACAAATGCTGCACGGCCATGCATGCATCCAATACACCAGTGTACATTACATGCACATAACCCTCCCTTCAACAGAATAACTAGAGACCCCAGGCAAACAATGTGGCAGAGAAATGGGAAGAACCATGTTAAACGGCCCTAAATGGGCCTCAACTCTGCGACATAGGGAGTGGAAATAAAAGTATCTCAAAGCCATTGGATGCACCGGTAACAGAAATCAGCTGTGGCTTGCAAACGAGAATTCAGAAAGCTTCAGTGCAATCAGAAAACATTCCTACAAGCAGGTGAACATTACACCTAATCAGAGTTGGAGTAACTTTATAAAAACACTGCAGCAATATGTATTGTCAGAGGTTTTGCTAGGCGTGGCTGAGGGGGTTATAGCACTGGGTCTTTTGGTTGTAGCACCAGATAGAAGCTCCGGGGCTACAACCAAAAGGCTAGCCTGCCCTGAGTCCCACCAGTCCTGACATTAGGATAGCCCTGGATCTTTTACAGAGCCAGCAACAACCCGGCGTACTGTTGTGGCAGCACGTGTAGATATGGGAGAGCTCATGTTTGGTACCCGCGATAGCAGACACAATCATGATCATGTATACTGGCAGAAAATCTCATTGTTTGGCATGAGAAATGATGAGGTAGTATGCATATACCACTTTCCACATGGTAAATTAGTGGGGTCTGTCCAGAATTACATTCCTCCACGCATCACAAAGACCCCATCCCTGTGCATGCAATAGTACTGATAACCTTGCACTTCCTCGCTATTGGGCCTTTCCAGAAGACACGTGGCTTGCCAATGGGCCTTTCACAACACAGCCAGATACTATGCCTAAGGGAGACTATATGCTGAATCTCTTGTTGTGCAATGTAGCACATATACGTGCTGCACACTTAGGCAACTATGCAATGAACAACAAGGATTTTTCCCCTTATAGCACATTTCCTTGAGTGTTTGCTGTGATAGAATGCACTCACGTTGCCCTGCAACTACCCCACGAGATGGAACATCTGCATTGTAACTCGCATCCTTGACACTCAACTCGAAGGAAATATGCAATGCCTACTTGTTTTTACAGAAAATCTGTGCAAACTACTGTAATGAAAATGCAAGTTCTGCACAGTGAAAAGGTGCGCACGTATCAATTGCGAGAGTAGCACTGTCAAAGAGGAGGCGGCTCCTTTTGATTGTTACTCAAGTCAAGCCCGAAATAAAAGTAACTTGCATATAAAAGAAATGCTGAGCCACTGGTAAGTATAACCAAACTTAGAGGTATGCTAAATGTGGTAAATAGGCCTTATAGCACGCCTTTGCAGAAAACATGTTTTATAGCTTTTTATTAAACTGCAAAGAAGCCACAGTGGCTGGTAACACATCACAATCCCCACAATCCCAGGATGCTACAGTAAGAAGTAAAACAATAGTTGTTATTTTTACGAGATCACAGATTAGAATCCATGGGTCCTGCTGACAGACATGGAGAGCATAACCATTTTAATAATTCAAAGTGATTTTCAAAACATGATTAGAAGGAACACACAGTTTCAAATTGCCCATTAGTAAGTTTCACCTGAGAAGAAGGTTGAAGAGTTCTAAATATGCAGCAATTGTACAGCAGTATGCCCGTGGTTCAAGGCTCTGACAGTGTCATGTTAGGGGGTGCTTTTCACAGGAACTTAGATGAGATGACCGGGACAGATGAATAAAGTTTTGATGGTCATCTCAAATGTTTCAATGAATTCTCATTATGATGTGAGAAGTGGGGGATGGATTGTAACGTCACATATTTTAACTGTGGGTTGTGTGGTAAGGTTTGTGGACCCAATTAAAGAACATAATGTATATTTTTCTGTAAGGCTATAATGTGCCAGCACCAATCAGCTCAATGTGGGGAGATTTGTTCAAGTAACTAATGTTAATTAGCTTGATTATTATATAATTCTTCGATTTAGGGGTGTTTCTTTAACAGCACCTTTTCATGCGGTTCTGTTCTGCGATCTGTTTGAATATAGCTATCCCAGCTGCATCTGGACCCTGAATAAACCTGCGTTACTTCTTGCCTGCGTACACTCCTTTTTGACTACTATTGTAATTTGTTATTGGTGAGTTCCAAGGCGACCCCAAAATATTACCATGGACCAACCTACATCAGCTAAACCTTTGCAGGCAGGAAAACACATCAACATGTGGCTTATCAAAAAATGGCACATGTTGCATATTATATAAAAGTGACAGTGCTATGCTCACACTTCAATTTCCAAGCTAGTTATAGAGTGTTGTGCACTCAAAATAGGCACTGGTGAACACATTTATCACACAGTGCCAAACAATAGCATCCACAAGCCCAAAAAACATACCAATTCTGTACTACAGGTAATGCTGCATAAGCTGGTTTATGATGACACCTATTTACACCCATCCAAATGCCAACATCTAAGGCCAATAGGAGGAACACATCTGCACACACTCAAACGTGGGCCATCATAGACAATTAATTCAGCATTATGAAATCCAGGTTTCTTTGTTCATACCACAGTGGTAGGGTGTTATTGTACCAACCCCAAATGTTGTGTGTTAAAATATGGCTGTGTTTAACCTTTCCCAATGAGATTGTGCATAACAGACTGATCATATCACCTGGTGATAGTTTGTTTGCACACTAAGATCCCCTCTCTGCAAGAGCAGTAGGCCATATGGATGAGTGCACAACCTCAAAGGAACTTTTTCCTATAGTTCACATCCAATCCGGAATGGTAAGGAAGTCTTACAAGTCAATACTGCCCTTTGACTCAGGCTGTGTATCAGGGCTCAACCGTGTTCCCTGAGTAGGAGATTCAGCAATGGTTAGATTGCAGGTCGACTGGTTCGAATGCACAGCATAGCCCAAGCAGACACAGCTGAAGTATTCACTAGGAACATTGTTGGGTATATAGTCTCTTCCAAAGTGCACAGTCACAGAGATGACAGAAGGATCCAAGTAACGGGAAAGCTCTTCACCCTATCCATCCCAAGGGCATGGTTGTGGTGAAAATGTTGCATGGAAAAAGGTCTATCTCTACAGAGACATTAGTACCCTGGCCCCTGCCCCTAGAGGTGACCGAAACCATGCAAATGCCCTCTACAATTATTCCTGGTTGAGTAGGGTAGAAAAAATTACTCACCTTGTAACTGGAAAAAACAAATTTGATCTCCCAGAAACCCCGAAGTTATGAAAACAACCCTGGACCCTTGTATCTGGTTTGGCTTGTGAGATACACAGCCCTGAACATCACCTTCCTGTTCCAAGCTTCTTTATGCTTCATATAACTACTGCTTGGACTGAACAGTGTGTTGTGTTTGGTTGACCAGTTTACCAAACCGACACTGAATCACCAATTCATTAAGCTCATAGAAGCCTGGTTCAATGCTTCTGAGGACCATGGACAAGAACATGAGATATTTAAAGATGCTCTGACACCTGGTCCAACTTAAACGGTGCAAATGACATGTAATCCCAATTTCTCTACATTTTATAAAGACATCTTCATTACGTTTACATCTTGCTGCTATCTTTTCCTGAACACCCCTGTCTACAACCTCATTGTGTCCCTTTAATTGAAAGCCTGCTTTCACTTAGTTTACCTTACACTGTTGGGCCAGCAGTGATTTTATAAGTTGTGTGCATTTTTGTTAATTTGATTAAATGTCGTATTTTCATAGAACTTTAGTTGGAAATTATTTCATTTTGGTACCATCACACTATTGATGTTTGGTTTGCATCTGTGTCAGCTCACACCCCTCCTGAAGAGTCTGCCCTCACCCTTCCCATTCCAAATTAGGACAATTAGGTTTATCTCTTGGGCTGTGACTTTTTCACCGTTATGATTGACATCACTGCTGGTTTAGTTGCAGTGCTGGGCTGACTAGATGCATTTTGCCTCTACTAAGCCCTTTCCTCCTGCAGAGCAGTAGCCATTTCATCACACTAATAGTAGGGCACATTATGCAACATACCCATGTGACGAAGGACACATGGAGAACTGATACCCAGTCACTATTCTCTGAATCCTTCCATAGGTCAAAGGGTACCATCAGCTCAGGACAAAGTACAACATGTGCAGAAGGACATTCACAATCAACTTCTAAATGGCAGCAAAGGCAGGCATGATGGGCATTTACAGCTCAGTCAACAGTCCCAGCAGAGCACAGCTCCCTTTACCATCACCATAAAACACACAACTGTCTTCACAACATCTGACAGTGGATGAAGATAGCGCTCCCCAGAAACCGGAAACAGTGCCCTAGAAAATATGGAATATCAGTGGTAGCAATAATACCCCCAAGGAGTATCATTAGACTAGTTAAGGTCTTTATTCCATTATTTGTTACTGTAAATATACATATTCTGACATGTCTTCTGCTCAAATTGACTCAACTAACACCAACCGTGCTGAAGTATTGGGGTTTATCGAGGACAAAGCTTGGAGGATCCTAGGATTAATTCAAAATATTGATGATGAATCGTATCTAATGATAAACTAGAGGCACACATCAAACATCTTGAGTGGGCCATACGCAGAGTTATAAACCTTAAATTGCATGCCACTACGTTTGTTAAATGCCATAGTGCACAGCACATTCCCCGAGGGCTGAGGGTATCGTTAGATCCAACTCTGAGTAAAGAAAATCCACTTTTTGTAAAACGGTGGCAACAGATTTTAAACAAGTGTTCATTGGATTTAATGCGACTAATTATTGAACAGTTAGCAAATAGCCTGAGCACACTTGAGGAGGAAATCCACACAATTAAAACAACACTTAGTACACGTTTGACAACAGAACAAATAGCGACTATTCTGGAAGACACACAAATTACATTGCATAAATATGAAAAGGAATTGGAGGCTAAGAAAATGTACACATTTAGAACAGACACCCAGGACTACAGACTAGACATATGGCCTCATTACAAGTCCGGCAGTAACCCTCTGGCAGGGTTACTGCCGGACTTGTAAGATTTACCGGCGTCTGGCTTGCCGGTAACACCGGGGGATTACAACCCTGGTGTTCCAGGAAGTCAGACCACAGTAAATTGTAATACCCCCAAGACTCAATGCGAATGGGGAACACGGAAGCACTGGCACTGTTAATGATGGTGCTCGTGCTTCCGTTACAGTTCGCTTACTGTGGCTGCTGGGCTCGGCCGGGTCTGCCCTGTCGGGCACAGCGGCTCCAGCAGGCAAACCCGTAGTGTGCCACTCCGGAAACAACAGTGCTGGTAGCCTTACCAACACCGTTGTTTCCGGACCTGCACACATGTAATGAGTCATATAGTCTACAGTTGGCATGAAAACTACCAGCAAAGGAATCCAAGACATAATAATCATGAAGTATGTAACCCTAGGAAACAGTGGGAAGGGCCATCACATACTGCCTCCTCAGATGCATCTAGCACTGAGCTTTAGGTAGTTGTGGAGGCAAGCCTGGACATTTAGACCATCAAAGAAAGGCTGGATCAGCTGTATCTAGAAGCTCGACATCAACTAGACAAGTCCATTTTTTATGAGATGTCAGACTAGAGGAGGGAAGAACAAAAAATCCAATCTGGAAATCAGCAGTGACAAGGAAGACTTAGTGGTCAGTATATCTACTTACAGGCTATCTACATTTGAATGGATTGTAATACACAAGAGTCTGTCATTTGTACCACAGCATTGCAGCAATGTATTACACATAAAAAATGCTCAAGGTTTTCTTTGGCTCCTTAGAGCAACAGAGCGAGAGTTTGGAAGAACCAACGTTTCTCGAAATGGCACCTAAAAGTGTGTTTTAGCCCCCCCCACCCCCAAGTTCAGAACTCCACCCTTAGTTCCTTTGAGAAGCTGGTACTGGATAGTTTCAAAAAGATCTGCTTTCAACAAAGAAAACATGGTAACTTTAACGCCAGGGAAAGCCAAGTTTTAAGGGACCTATTGGTTAAACCAGACCTCATTTTCAAACTAGCAGATAAAGGAGGTGAACTGGTGTTGATGAATAAGCAAGATTGTTTGGATAAAGCATACAGACAGTTGAGATACAAAGAAACCTATCAGGAGATTCTGTCTGACCCTGCACATAATGTAAGAGCCTTGATTAAAGAAGTTTTGGACAAGGGAGAACGTAGAGAAATTATATTGGAACGGACAAAGAGTTTCCTCGAGATAAAGAATCCAGTGATGTCAGTCTTCTACTTATTACCCAAGATCCACAAAAGCCTTGCTAAGCTACCCAGGTGTTTGATTTTAGCTGCCATGGGCAGCCTTCTTGAACCACTGGTGCAATATTTGGATAGAGCTATGCAACCACATATCCAAACAGCCCTACTTACATAAATGGCACCACACATTTTCTTAATAAATTGAATGATGTTGAATTCATCATTGGTCGGGACATCATGTTTACGATGGATGTTTCATCTCTATATACCAACATAGTGAATGACGCTAGACTGGAGGCAATGGAATGACCGCTGCTACAAACAGAGCCCTGCAAGGCAGGCAATATATTTCATGTAACTCTTTTGAAACTGGTACTACAAAACAACTTCTTCAAGTTTGATGATACCTTTTATTTACTACAACTGTCAGTGTGGGCAGTAATGCCACCCAGCTATGCCAACACCTTTATGATATACTTGGAAACAGAGAATGTACCTAATTCACCGAGGTGGATTCAACATTTGGCGATATACGTGCAGTACAGGTGACATCGTTGGTATTTGGATGGGACCAGAAGAAGAACCGCTTACATTTTTGAGATGATGAACAACATGAATGCACTTATTAAATTTACTTCTGAGCAGAGTAGATCCAGCATCCATTTTTGGGATGTGGAGATATATCAAGGGAACAACAGATTAAACACTAGAATGTTTGAGAAGAAAGCAGATTGAAACCGTTTACTGCTGGCCACAAGTTTCCATCCCCAGCACACACTGGATAGTGTGCCTTTGAGTCAATTCTTAAGATACCGAACAAACATCTCTAACTCAGAGGAATACAAAGCAGGCCCTAGATTTACAACTGAAATTCAAGAAAAGGCAGTGTGATCCAGAGCTTTTTGAGAACATAGATGAGCGGGTTGCACAAACTCTGAGAGAATCCTTGATGAAACTAAAGCCACCAAAATTCAATCCGGCAATGGTATATGTGACCACTTACTCAACACAGAGTATGCAAATCAAGAAAGTAATTAAAAGACACTGGGCTATGTTGCACATGGATCCGGTTCTTGGCAGATTGTGGCCAATCCTCCTCCAATCCTACTTTTGCCTATTGCAACAGCAAGGCACTAAGCAATTCACTATTGAGAGCTGAACTATTTGCTCCAAAAACTACATTTACGGGCCCACAATCTTGTTGCAATTATGAGCATTGCAATAACCTCATTAAGGGTGATATCATAACACATCCATATTCAGGGAAAAAGATTCTGTTGAAACACCCTTGCACATGTGACTCTTCAAATGTGATGTATGCTCTAAAATTCCTGTTTGCATTTTTCGAGGTGGATACAAGAAAAACAAAAGTCTGTTGGACCGAACAGAAGTCCAACATAAGAATGAAGAAACGTACGTCTCCAGTGGCAATGCACTTTGTAGAGGCAAGACACAACGTGGTTCAGATGAGATGTACCATCGTAAAACAGGCTGACCTACCTGGTAGGGGAGGTGATCTAACGAGAATACTACTGCAAAAAGAAATTGTATGTATTGAACCTTTGGACTCCATGACACCCAGGTCAATGAACCTTGACTTGGATTTGACATGCTACTTGTAGTGTGGAGTCCAGGTCAGAGATTGGTCGGATTCAATCAATTTCTAGATAATATTAGGCAATTAAGTTCGATAACTGTGTTACCTCCTTGTACTGACACAACATGCAAGATGGGAAGAAAGGTTGTTAGTAATCAGTGATGTTAAACCTTAGCAAATGCTCTAGTTTGTCTAGAAGGTGAGCAGGATTGCCTGGGAGGGGCTGATTAACATGCTAATATGATATCTATCTGGTACGGTCGCTGTTGTCAGAATAACAAGTCCTGTTAAAACTGTTGTGTTTACTTCATTCATTCTTTTTTGGAGGAGGTTGCCTCATATTAGCTTAATGTATGTGAGAATGCATGATTTAGAGTGTTTTCTACAATATTAGTAAGGCTTATGTCTTTTAAGTACTTGATGTACTTGCTATATTGTGCTTGCTATATTCCTGAGTTGTGCAATAGACATTTAATAAAAGTAGGGTGTCTCTATGCTGCACATTATCAGTTAGTATCACTTTGTATCAAAACACATGGAACATGCACATGCCGCGTACGATGGCTTAATGCTGCACTATTCATCTTTGGATTTGGAGTGGAAGATGGGTGGGTACTGCACAATCAAACAAGGTGCTATAGAAAAAGACATTACCGAACTACACAAATTAGGGGTAGGTCTTTTCTTAACAGATACCCTCTTTGTCAGTTGTATCCAATCCCACCCCGATGGCGTATGAAGGGATATTGTAACCCTTCACCATATTGGTCCTCTCTGTGTACCAATTCTCCATGGTTTATTCTGGGTACCAGTGCCTGATTGTTAAATGTTTGCATATTTACGGGTTGGAGGCTTATGTATCAGCATATTTTGACTGATTTATGTTGAAATATGATACCTCATTGTTTATTTGGATATGGGCCTGTTTTTACTTACCATGTGTTTGTTAAGTGCTTTTTCATTAACATGAAATCTTGATTTCACCCTGGTGCACAATAGCCGCGTCACCGTGGCCCACACTGTAGGGATTCCAGCAAGTCCAAGATGGCCGCCACCTGCGAAAACACTTTCCCTGATACAAATACAATTGTATACAATGTATCCTCCTTATGATACGGACACCGGGCACCCGACCCGTTTTGCCGGTCTTTTGCCCAACGGTCCCCTTTATACCATAATTCATGATCCGGCAAGTATGATAAGTACAGCATGCTATGGGCAGTACTTATCACATATAGTTAGGAGGTATAATTTGACTGACAGATACTTTGCTCTTTGCAGATTTTTTCAGACTGTGACCACGAAAGGATTTTGTATCTATTTTTCCGTGCAACCTGACGCACAGATGTGGGTGAGTGACTTCATTCAATGGTGTATATTGGGTACATATTGTTGTGTTAACGATTTCTAGGAGCCTAACTAGTTTGTTCTACATTTGACTTTAGATTCATACCTGCGCGATGGAAGCTCCATCTGAAAGGTTAGTAACTGTTAGATGCTAAAGGCAGGTCATCAGTTAAAACACAAGAAGATCAGTGAGTGATTTTTAACATATGTTTTTGGGTTACAGATAATTATGAATGTAAGAAAATCACAGTTTAACAGCCTTGATAAAGGATTCAAAATATTTGCTTTAAATGGAACATCATTGTTTGTTTGCTGAAATCAAGCGATCTACATTTGGGGCAAGCCTTCTTTTGGCTCTTATTTGTTTTGTAAAACATAAATCAAATGTTGAATGTTTGTTTTTGCTGTAATGTTCATTGTTCAAAATTATTGATAAATGTGTGTAACATTTGAACATACAGTGATTAAATCGCTCTGTACTAAAGGGAGATGTTCCTGTTTTATGTAGTCAAGTCTTTGCTACATGCACTGCTGTAAATTGAGTCAGTTGCTTATTGGACAAGTGATTACTTTTTTCACGTACCTAGTGACATATACCATGTGAAAGTTTCCTTGGAGTTAGTCCTACTAAAATGCATTTGGGTTTACCTATTGGAAACAACGGGCTTGTTATTTTGTTTTTTTTACCTTCCTATGTTAGTTATTAAATTAGCAGTGCACCTCTTCACTCAAGTGTTTTGTAACTAGTAAGGAGACTGTGTAGAATGGAAACATTCCATCCACAACACAGATAACACACATATATTATCACAAATTCTGGAGGTGATATGTTTATGTTTATTAAGTTTATACAGCGCTTTACACCTAAGCGCTTTAACAAGGTTATTGGTATCCTTGCCAGCGAAATGCACAATGCATGATTCGATCTGAAATTGATTCATTAGACCATGTTACAGAACGACATGCATGCTGGGGAGAGGCACGATGAGAAGATGGGTTTCATTATGTGTTTGGTAGTATCCCACTAGTAAATCTGGCATGATACCAACAAATGGGATTACTGTTACTGTCACTTGGTCTGCCGGAATTAACGGCTGATCCCAAGTGCCAGTAAGAGTATGTTAATCCCCATTCCATGGAGTTCCTTTGGACTCCATGGGGGGGATTACCAGTATTACTGGCATAGGTAATACCAGTGCTGGTAATAATGGCTTATGTTTGCCATTCGGGTGCCTGACTTACCTCCAGCTCCTGACTGACAGTAAATCAGGTCCTCCACTGGCAAACCTGGAGTATGCCCAATGATGCTATTGACAACCAAACCTTAGGCCATTGTGACCTGCAAAAAGGAACAAAAGGTGGGTAACATAGGGGCATGTTCCTAAATGCAACAACAGATACAGCCTCTTTGCAGTTTTGGGAGGTGCACATAATGTGTGTCAAGGACTCGCCACACTCAAACGAGAGGTAGTCATCATGTGCCCATTTCCACAGGCAAGCTTTTCTATTGCAGATGTCACAGTGGTTACAGTTGTTCCAAACAGGTTATTGTCATGTTATCATCACTTGAATCTTGGTTGATACACTTTTGAATGATCAACACCTAACAAACAGATGTACTTGAAGTGGATTCTGAGAAACTTTAAAAAAAATGTATGCTATTGAATGAACAGAATACAACACAATTAATATGCAAGTGATTCCAGTCAACAGTTTCACAGTCATGGGGACTTTCACAGGAATAGACAACACTTCTTTCATTGTACAGCGCAAAGCACACACAGGCAGGCATAGGTTTGTTGGTATTGAAAGTACTTTAATTAGTTGACATGTGGCATGAAGACATTGTTTTGCAATGGCACCTGTGCAGTTTATCTATGGGGACATATTACATCACAGCTCCCAGTACCATTTCTGTACAACCAGTGGGGCCTGAAGTGACCCATACAGTGTTTCCTTGCTCAACCGAGATGTCAGTCAATTGTAGCTGCACCCTTCACCTTACTGTGTGTCTCCTGACTGGCTGGACCCACCACTCATAGACAAAGACATGCCAGTAGGTGTGTGTGATGCTGGAAATGCATTGGAGGGACAGGGCCTCCATGTCCTTGTCCTGTAGTCCTTTTTAATTTGTGTTCTGTATTGTTTTCTGCCCAGAAGTCCATATGGGACTCCTGGCAGTGCAGCTCTTCCTGTTTTTTGTTTTGTGTACAAACCCATGGGATTCCCTTTTGGCACCCATATGTGGGAGTGCAACCCTGTGCCCCTAGTGTATGTTTTTGGGCACCTGTGTGTGGCCCACAGAGCAGGGTATGGGCTGGTGGAAGCTCCATGCTGAATTTGACAGGTGCTCTGAGTATCCTCCATTTTGGGATACCCAGGCCCTGCCATTGGAATCAGTTGATTCCTGATAGAAAACAAGATGGCCCCTATGGCCTATTGCTTTCTATTGCTTGTTACCTTGTGTTCCCAAAGTCCTGGGAAGCCCTGACTCTGTCCCTTCCCCCTGACTGGCTGTTGGGTGAAAGTTCCATATATGGTGTTGTTGTGAAGTCCAGGCCAGACTGGCTGGAGCCTTCCTATTCACTGTATGTTGTGTGTGCACCCTGTGGGTGGGACCTGGGTGAATGGAGTATGTGACCAATATGCACTTCTTGTTGTGGATGTCTGGTTTCTGGTATGAGAGACAAAGACTGAGACAGCCCTGCCCAAAACTGGTATGAATGCAGTGTGTAGTGTTGAATGGCTGGGTACTTGTCCCAATACACATTCCTTGTTGTGAGTGTCTAAGAGGGAGGAGTATGGCCTGAATGCACTGTATGCCTGATTGGCTGACTGACTGCATGAATGGCCTTCTGTATGAATGGCTGCTGAGCCGCCGGTTGGTTTCCCGCCACCCAAAGACCACAAAGACTTCCACGACTCGACGCCCTTGTCGGGCCACAGTTCTTCAGAAACTCTTTGCGGTCCTGAACTATCCAATGCTGAGGTGCCCCGCACACCTCATCCTCGCAGGACGTCGTCAAAAAGCACCGCCTGGATCGACGCTGTGGTATCGGCACCCTCAAACTTTTCATTGACACCGTCGACACCAAGTTTACCTTCTTCAATGCCTCTCGACAATCCGTGGCTCCTGCTTTAAAGGGAGTCACTCAAGAAGGATCCATCAACGCCTCTTCGAAGATTTCTGCTCTACCAGATGCATTGGGGGGGTAGAAACACTATAGAAGGAAATAAGACTTGTAGAACAGTATATGGACTGGGCTTAATATGTTTCTTTATTTTACAGGTTGCCCAGGTGGGGGGATATCCACACAGAATTGTGTCTAGTGGTAGGGGGCCAGTATTCTGCCAATTGTTCTGACCAACTGCTTTCCTCCTATGTCTATTGTTGGTCACCTTTATTAAGTGATCTGTGTGACATTTGACCAAGAGTATAGTTGATGCACTTTAATGAGATCTGATAATAGTTGTGGTACCACTTTAGAACTGTATATATTTACCATTGTTGATTTTCTGAGCACAAAGTGAGTTATTGTGATAGTGTACATAACCTTGAATATTAATTATATAAAGACTGTGTTTTAACTAATACAGTGTGTGGACATTCCTTTGTGGGGTCTTGGGGACTACACTGTACTTAAGAACTGGCCTGCATCACCTCCTGAGAAGCTAGGCCTTGATTGCTCGTCCATTGCGACCGTACTAGAGAATCTTGGCTGGAGTCCTCTGTGCATCTCCTCTACCATATAGAGAGCAGAAGTACAGACCCCCCCTCCAGTCTTTACAGTGTTCCCCCCTTCATGGCATGTCTCCCATTTGTTTCATGTGTTCTTTATGGTTTCTTCATGTTTCGGTTAGACTTCACAATATTGTGACATCATGGCTCTGATAGAGTCAGTGTGCACCTCTGTCTCCTGGATGAATAGTACCTTTAAACCTACTTTCTCTTGCGCTATTCTGCCCTTATTCCTGTATGTTCAATGAGCTGCTCCATGAAACCCCTCATGACCATCAGACTGTCCTGTGCAATCTCCTTATAGTGAAATATCTGTGATTCTCAATTTGGCATTGTCTGTAACCACAGTTCACCATGTAAGTGCTGGCCTCTCAGACATCTGGGGACTGCCGAATGTGGGAAGTTTGGGACCTTGGTTTCTGGGATATTTGTTGTTGAGTCAACCATACCATGTTCACTGTTTTAGGCATGAGTGTGGCTATGCCTTGCACGTGCATTGATGTTCTCCACTTCTGCTGCCTTACTGGGTTGTAGAGATAAAAATGTGTGGGAGTGCCTGAAGAAGGTTTAGTTGTGATACACACATCCAGCTGATGTCATCCGTATTTTGTGCATGAGGTGGGTAAAGGGAGAGCATGACGGGTGTGAGAAAACTGAAGGTGTCTCACCCACTAGTCTGTGGGGATCTGTCATCCAGGTGGCTTGGACACGGCCATTGCTTTTGGATCCAATTGCTGGGTGTAGACCAGTGCGGGAGGATAACCTGGATGGGGGTCTTGAGGGAGTAGAAGTGGGACACCGTACAGCAAGACGGGATATCCCCTTCCCTGTCATACCTTTACCCCATCCTACCCAGTAGGATACTTAGGAACTCAGCCCACCCTTCCCGACACAAACACTTTCTTGTGAACAGCTCAACATGAGCAAAAATGGACCAAAACCAGAGACCTATACCTGACATGTCCCAATACAATGGTCAGGCAGGGTCAGGCAATTACTGATCATTACACACACCTGACTTCCATCACACTTCTCCACACGGATCAAAAGTGGAGCACAAAAGCACACTCTGAGCCAGGCAACACACACGGGGAAGCAGCAGTTCCAAGATGGCAGTTCAATACAAGGTGGAAGTTGGCAAGACTGAGGTGGATGGCAAGGAGGGAAATGCCCTTGACCTTTTCTCTGATAAACCACTTCTTTTATGAGTCTACAAAAGTAGCAAGCGTAAGACCTGGAATTGAAGTTAAAGAATCTTGTGTTGGAGGTAACCGGGGCTCTCCCACAAAGATAGTCAAGACAAAGAGAAGTGGTTGCCGCCGGAGTAGCGTCCTTGGCTCCTACAACAGAGCAGCAGACCCGGTGAGTTGGGGAGATTGATACCAGACCGGTCTGTGTGGAAATCAAGGTTGCAAGTGGCAACATTGTATGAAGAAGATAATTAAGACTGCAGATGAGTGAATTAACTTTGAAGCTAAAACACAATACTATAGACAGAGTGCTCTGGCATCACGTGGGTGCTCATTCGAAGGTCTCTGTCAGGTATCCACCTGGAAGGGTGCGAACATTAAATAAAGAGAATTGTGAAATCGAAGTGGTCCTCCAACAGGTCCAGCCAAACCCTGTGCACATTCAGAAGTCTTCGATACGTGTTGTATACATTGGTCCCAGCCTTGGTCACTTGTCTGTTTTACAGTTGATTCTCTGCCTTCCTTACACTGCTCTGATGTCTGATACTACAAAGTAGATGTGGAATAAATTGAGTGTCCATCCTCTTCTTTGGAGAGGCTTTTCTCTTTGAAGACAACGTCCTTGTGCTGCTATTGCCTGTTAGAGTGTCACTGCAAAAAAGTGGCCACTGTATAAATGTGTTGCAGTCCACTGTTTCATTGTGTAGGTTGGCCCATGTTGGTTGGTTCAGCTGTTGTGAGTGTACACATTTGCACAATCCATCACAGTGCACTTGTTCACTGGAGTGGGTGGTCTTGTCAAGAGTGGACAGTGGGAGGGGCACACACCCACCCATATACACAATTTCATCTCCCAGGCAATGACTCTGTTCAAGGGGATAGGCTTGTGAATGCCATGTCATATCTGATGTGATGAGGTGCATATCACATGCCATCAGACAAAGGGCCGTAAAGGATGTATGGATGTCGCAGTACATGGATATACTGCTCTGTGTAGACTCAGGTGCACACAACATTGATGGTGTTAAGTTTCGAAAGCAACTGCAATTTAGATGAAATGTCCATGGATGATAAACCTATGAGGTGCATCCCAAATATTCTTTCACCACATCTGTTCCTAGTGCTCTCGCTACTGAACTGTTGTAGTCAATGTGACAGCTGTGCACGTCTCTGTCTGTGGTGTGGGTGGCAGCAACTACAATATTTCCTGACATATTTGTTGACGCGGCCACAGTCTCCACCTGGTAATTTGCATCAGTTGGTCCAGATGCTTTGTCTATGGAAGTTTAGTGTTGTTAGGCAATGATGCCCATTGTGTGCCGTGTCATTCATTCATTGTGAGTTAGGTCTCCTAGGTCAATGGACAGCACACATTCAGTCCCAGTGATGTTGCAGCATTTAGTTAATCCCATGATGAGCGATGCTGCTGAATCCTGGTTGGCTTTCAGAGGGACCAAAACTCCATCTGGGACTCCAGCAATTAGGGTACTGACACCATCCAGATGGAAGATGACCTGGAGTTAGAGTTGGACCACTGTTCTGAAACTTGGTGACAAGATGAAAGGCATGTCAGTCAGTTCTGGGCATCAGCATTCTTGCTGGGCTTTGCCAAGATCATTCATTTGTTTTTTGTTGTGTTATGCGTCGGGTAGTGGCTTGACCTCCAGGTTTGGATTCACAACAGATAATACTAGATATGTGGGTGCCATTGAAGTAATTGATCGTTATGTGAAGCTGCTTAGTTACTATCTGCTCATTGGTGTTTCTTGAGGTTGGTGTAATGAGGTTCCCGGGAGGTTCAATGTGTAGGTTCAAGATGACAGGGGACTGGATGGGGCATTGTAGAGATCTGCAGGTTTCTGAATGGTGGTCCCTGCACCGCTCGGGTGTCTAACAGATTTGAGTTTTATCTTTGGCTTGCATGCTTTTAAAAAAGCACTAAAAGAAAAACAGGGTTAGACACAAGACCACCATTGGCGTGCGTTTGTCTCCATCCGCAGTAATCTTCAAAGGTAACATTTCCTTTTCCTCGCAACTTTATGCCTTCCTGTTATTAGTTTCCGATTTACACCCCTTATTGTTCTTGCTCCCAAGCATCCTATGCATTTCTCTGTCACAATAAAACATTTTGAGGCACAGTGTGCCCATGGTTTCGTTGACAGGTTTCACAAGCAGCGCGCAGACGTCATTGAAGGCAGTGAGTCTGGATTAAATCACTGTGTAAGCAAGGCATAGGCTTAATAGGAAACTAACTAGGACGACCGTATGAAGTCTGCACAACCAAGGTGTCTCTGTTGGCTTGCAGCTGCCTGCCTGTTGGGTTTATTTCAAATTGGCCTTGCCTTTGCAACTTGCGCTTGGCTGGAAATGTGTTTGTATTAATTTTAATGTTCCTTTCATTGATAGTTCCCTATAGGCATTGTGAGTCGGTGTGCTTTATATATTTCACGGAACACCTAGTTCAACTCGCTAGTTAGGGGCTTGTTCTTTAGAAAATACAAATAAAACACACAGAAAAAATAAATGAAAACATTTTGCAAAAATGTAGCAATACCTTTGCAGCTCTCATGTTCACCAGAGCTGTACATTGTTGGCGTTTCACTTAATATTTGGATTATCAAGAAGTATTGTAGTGTGGGGAAGAGGAGCAAGCACACAGTCTGAGTGTAGGGATCTGTTGCTCCCACCTGTGCTTTCAAAGCTCGGGATCGGGTTCCTTTCAGAGAAATGTGGTACTAATCATTGTTTCCATTCTTTAATATCCGTATCAATGCATGGCACAGTTGTACAAGTAAACCCAGTTACAAGGTCCCCTTTGTACCAGAGATTCACACGTTCCATAATTCTGGCAAAGAGACGTTCAAAGCTGGCCTATTTGTCAAAGGCATTACATTTGATTTGGTGAAGCCTCAATTAAAAAGGCAGCTGGGGTCAGCACCGATACTGAAATCAAATCAAAGCACTTAGGATGCCAGAAGGCTGACACAATTAGTGCTCCCGGAACGATTTATTGAAGAAATTGCACATGTAAAATAATAGCGCACTCTACACTGCTATGGAGAATTCCTACAAGAAAGTCCGAACACAAGCCGAAAAGCAACAGACGTTCCCTCTCCAGATCCTGAGGGTGCACTGCACCGTTTTCACACAGGGCCAGTTTTTTAGAAGATGACGAATTCATCACCATATTTTTCTTAAATTGTACTAATGCAAATATACATTGGATCACTTCATGTTTGCAGTGGTACAAAACGTGCACAGTTGTCAGTGTTCAATGATGCTCTAATACCTATTCAATGGTTTTTCCTCATCATTTTTTTATTTAATAAAAAATAAAAAAGCCAGGGTTTCTCTACCCTTGCCAGGTGACAGTTCTTAACAGACCATCATAAACGATCAATGAAAAATAAGAGTGTCAAAGATTGATGAGGAGGTCAAATAGGATGCCTTCCTTTTTACCCATTAATGCTGGGACTGCTTGCTGACCTTCAAGGTTGGAGTTTTGAATTGTGAGTTATATGTATTCAGTGAAAAAAAAACTTTGTTTAAAGGGATGTTATGGCAACAGGTAAAACCGAAAACCACTCAAATCGGCCAGCTAAGCAACCATAACTCGCGCCACCTCCGTGCACGTCTAAGACTAACACACTTGGGCAAAAAAAAGATAAATACCACTCTTTATATGTATAAATATGTAACTCAGAGGAGATTGAAGGTGGAAAAGATCTTAGAACATAATGATATCAGTGTGAGTGAACTAGCTGCTAATCCATCCAAGGTCAGACGGAAATTGCAAGAATTAGATTGGATAAGTACGCTGGAACAATGTGATCAAGCAAACCTGAGCTGCTTCAGAACTGTTGAAAAGAAAGGTTTAAATTCACTCCCAAGATACCTGCAGCAGTTTCCGTCCCAGCATTATTGCGACATGCTTCTTCGGGGCAGACTAAATGCTCTAGCTATGGGAGAAGTTTTGTGGGCCCAGAAAATGCCAGGCATCAAAACTGCTCAATGCAGCTTCTGTAAGGGCAAAGATACTGTGGAGACGATGTGCCACTGGGTAACGGCATGTGACTCCCTAAATAAAATCAGAAAATTCTATCTTGCTGATTACAGAGTGGATGAAATTACTCTTGAGTCCAAATGATTGGTGGGCTTGGGTACTCATGGGAGAAAAGACTAGCTTAGTGATTGCACTATTGAAAATGATCGAAAGAGTCCTGAAGATGAAGAGTGAATTAAGTGAAAAGGAATGATGATAATGATTATGTGCTTCCTGTATCTCCTTTTTATGAAATTTAGGAAGAGGGAATCTATGAAATGTGTTAGGCTAAATGTGTTAGGATGATGCGATAATGGTAAAGGTTTAGGTTGTTGTGGCCACTGTGTGGTCATTTTCTTTCTTCCTTTTTAAACCAATAAAACAACCCCCAAAAAATATACCACTCTGTATTAGCCTGGTGAAAAAATGCACTGAAAATGTATCAATGTTTGCCTGGTGCCTATACCTTATCAAAATGCACTTGGCACACTGCAATGGTTTTCTAATATGTTCCAGCGTTTTTATAAATAGGGCAAACTTTGCCCTAGTGCTAATATGTGCAACATTGTACTTGCACCGGTGCAAAGTTTCTGTAATCTGACCTCTGGTGTACTCGTGATACTCCAGAACCAGGGGTTGAACCGACAGTGAGTCTCATTAGCTGGATGAAAGCATCCCAATTTGCGTATCCTCTGTTCAACTTCATCCCAAGATTAGATCTGCCCTACACAGTGTTTACTTTTATTCTGTTTAATAATTAGTACATTCAACACCTGTTGGATTTATTGAATATTTATTCTGATTTTCATTTTTTATTCATGCGCTAATTTTTATTTATTGGTTTTTTCTCCCAAATTTCGCTTGTGGGAATAAACGCCAGAAATAAGTACCAGCAAATGTTTGCAGTGCTCATTCATTTTACAGTAATTATTGAATGCACAGGGTAGACACCTTGCAGAAATAGGATCCCATGTCACAGGTATAAAGGACTCTGAAATATCCATATGACAATTGTGCCCTGAACTCACAGTCACCAAAAACTGCTACCTATTCCAAACCCCAAATTCCTTTCTTACTGTTAGAAAGTTCTGAAATGAAGAAACATGGCCTAAACCACATTTAAACCAATATGCTACTATAATGAGAACACAGTCTGATTAATATTACTATACCCCAAAACCAAAAATGACAGCGCATGTCAAACGACTGGACAAAGTTCCAGCCGAGTGGCGTTTCATATCCGGAGGAATTATTGCAAGCCTGTCCTGAGCATCTTGGTACATGGACAGACTATCTCCATCTCGAATGTCAGTGCACTGAAACGTTCGGCCAAACAGGCTGCAATGGTAGCTGCCGCTTCCAAGTGACCATTGGCCTATGTAGAATACTGCGAGCTGCAGCTAGTATTTGTATTCTTGTTTGTTTCTGTTCTTTGTAATTACTAGGAAAATTTCAACAAAACTACCAATATATCTTTTAAAAAAGCCAATTCCAAAAGTCCTTACTGCAGTGAGAGTAGAAATCTGAGCCTCCGCTGGTTTCTTAACACCAGAGGAGGACACTTTCATCTCTTAACAACCAACACGAATGTCAGGGATGATCGGTCACATGTCGTTGACAATGGAGGCATTCTGTAGACATTTCAGACATTCTATTGGAAACTGTGCAGTAAAGATAACCATGATTGAACCCAGAGCCTCTAATATATTTTGGAGGTCTTAATGACACAACTTAATGAGTAACAAAGATACAGACTAGATAGCCTCATGACACCGAAAGAAGTGATAATAGCCATACAATCCCTGAAAGTTAACAAAGCTCCAGGCCCTGATTGCCCAACGATCATTTTAATTAAGATTGCTGTAAGGAATTATTGAAACACGTGGCTGCGCTATTCAATTCCTTTGTGGCCTCAGGTACCATCACACCGACAATGGGCAAAACAATGATAGTGTCATACCTATAAAGAGCTGGAGCCTTGTGTGTCATATCGTTCCACTGCCTTAGGAAACTTAGATGAGAAAATCTTTGCAAAAACCTTGCCGCTGAGGTTAGAATTGTTGCTTCTGCAACTCATCCATCCAGATCAAACAGACCTCATAATGCGAACACAGTCCTTTGATAACATTAGCAAAATAACACTCCTGATTGAGAAAACCAAGAGATTTCTGAAGGCAGTGCTTAAATCAGTGAGAATAGGGGACAATTTTACTTTGGTGGATCTTTGCCATATATGCCGAACCTACTGCTAGAGTAACAACAAATAGTGTTTTTTCAAGAGCTTTGCTTTTGGGCCGATGATTGAGACACTGCTGCCTCCTGTATGGAACTCATGGTGGCAACAGTAAAGACAGACACAAGTGATCACAGTTCAATGGTGTTTGAGGTAAATGCCTAATCTAAACCTAAATCTAAGATAGGAGCAAGCTTCGACCATCAAATGAAAAAAAAAACAGTCTTGGGGCGTTGGGTCAAATAAAAGAGGCTATACTAACAAAAATGTATTGCCAGTCCTTACACTAATTACAAAAAGATTGTGGAATAGGATTCATAAGAAAGAAAGAAGTGTTCACAAATAATATGTCAGGATGCAGTAGTCGGGGTCTCCCTTCTCCACATTTTAAGCATGGGATAAGGTGGAAACTCTGAGCACAGCACACTTCTTGGGCTTCGCCAGCAGGAGACAACAGTTCTGCTCTCAACCTTCAAGAACCTTGATAGCCAAGTCTATTTTCCTGCAAAAGCTCTATTGCCTTGTAGGGTCGGAAAATAACAAAACATTAAACAAATCTTCCTTTCTGTTTTACACTTCAGGTGAGGCTTCTTCGCCCCTGGGTCCCCCTCTTCCGGGCGCAGACCCGTCTCGCATATCAGCCTCCCTCCTGTCGGTTTCACTCTTGATTTTGCAAAGATATTTTTCTCCTTGCTGTTCACAAATCTTAAAGTTCCTTTCATACTGTAGTTAGGGTGATACTAGTTTACCCCTGGGCCCCCTATTCCCAGGCTCAGACCCTCCTCAATTCTCAGCCTCCGTCTGCTGGGTTCACTATGGCTTTTCCTTGGTTAACAAATCTTAATGTCTTTTTAAACAATTCTTCAGGATTTTCCCAGTTCTGCCGGGTTCACTCTTGCCAGCTTTTGCTAAACAGTTCACTATGGCCATCCCTTTGGAATCGGGTTCACCTCTGTCCACACACTGTTCATAGGGGTGTCAGGCTTCACCCCTTTTGGTGTCAGCATCCCTCTGCCCAGTTCACTTTTGCCAACTTTATCAAATATGCCCTTAACTGTCGATCAACGTCTTTCAAATGTACAGAGGAATTAGCAAGACCACTGTATGACCACTTTGAGAGTTCCTTTGCGGCATTTCAAGGCCTTCTGATAGTCGCAGTTTCAACAAACACAGGATTGACAAGAGTGTATCGAATAAGCACCCATGTGGTGCCCGATACATCTGCAGCTGGTCTCCCCATTTTAACAGTTTATTTGAGCATCCATTAAGTTGTTATTTTTTGGCTTTCACTCAACACAGTTCAGTTTTTATCACTTCTCCCCTCGACTCACCAGCTGTGATGAACCACTTGGCTTTTCAGCATATATGGAGTGAGTGCCAGTACCCCGGAAGCAGACACCTCCCTCGATACTGCTTGTCCGTGTAGGCATGCTCCGTGTACGGTTGACATCTGCTGCAACACACTTACAGGGTAATTCATAGAATTTTGCACAAAAGTGGCGCACGCGGCTGGCGCACATTGTGCGCGTGTGAATGTCTGCGCCAGCCGCGTGCGCTAAAATCGATTTCCGCGCACAGCGTATTCATGGATTTTAGCCTCCAAAACCAGCCGTGGCACAGAGTGGCGCAGCGACCCTGCAGCAGCGCCAGTTACGCCGCCAAGAACGCCCTCGCGCAAGGAAAAGCCATCAAAATTCCTAATTCAGCGCAAAGGGCTGCGCTAACCCTGGACCAGTTTGCAGGGCTGCCAAACAGCAAACGCCAAGCGGGGAACGGCCTGTGCGAGTGGGGTACGTGTATTACTGGGGTTCGCAGGAAGTTTCACACGCGATTTCAGCAGGGTACGTGTATTACGGGGTTCGCGGGAACTTTCACACGCGAAAGGGCCTGTGCGAGTTGGGTACGTGTATTACGGGGGTGTGTGGGAAGTTTCAGACGTGATTGGGCTGGGTACGTGTATTTCAGGGGTGCGTGGGAAGTTTCACATGCAAATGGCCTGGGTACGTGTATTTCAGGGGTGTGCGGGAAGTTTCACACGTGATTGGCCTGTGTACGTGTATTTCAGGGGTGCGCGGGAAGTTTCACACGCGATTGGCCTGGGTACGTGTATTTCGGGGGTGCGCGGGAAGTTCCACACGCGATTGGGCCTGGGTATGTGTATTTCAGGGGTGCGCGGGAAGTTTCACACGCGATTGGACTTGGTACGTGTATTTCAGGGGTGTGCGGGAAGTTTCACACACGAAAGGGCCTGTGCGAGTGGGGTACGTGTATTACGGGGGTGCGCGGGAAGTTTCACACGCGATTGGGCTGAGTACGTGTATTTCAGGGGTGCGCGGGAAGTTTCACATGCGATTGGCCTGTGTACGTGTATTTCAGGGGTGCGCGGTAAGTTTCACACGCGATTGGCATGTGTACGTGTATTTCAGGGGTGGGCGGGAAGTTTCACATGCGATTGACATGGGTACGTGTATTTCAGGGGTGCGCGGGAAGTTTCACACGCGATTGGGCTTGGTACATGTATTTCAGGGGTGTGCGGGAAGTTTCACACGCGAAAGGGCCTGTGCGAGTGGGGTACGTGTATTACGGGTAAGCGGGAAGTTTCACATGCGATTGGGCTGGGTACGTGTATTTCAGGGGTGCGCGGGAAGTTTCACACGCGAATGGCATGGGTACTTGTATTTCGGGGGTGCGGGAAGTTTCACACGTGATTGGGCATGGGTACGTGTATTTCAGGGGTGCATGGGAATTTTCACACGCGATTGGGCTTGGTACGTGTATTTCAGGTGCGCAGGAAGTTTCACACGCGATTGGCCTGTGTACGTGTATTTCAGGGGTGTGTGGGAAGTTTCACATGCGATTGGCCTGGGTACGTGTATTTCGGGGGTGCGTGGGAAGTTTCACATGCGATTGGGCCTGGGTATGTGTATTTCAGGGGTGCGCTGGAAGTTTCACACGCGAATGGCCTGGGTACGTGTATTTCGGGGGTGCGTGGGAAGTTTCACACGCAATTGGGCATGGGTACGTGTATTTCAGGGGTGCGCTGGAAGTTTCACACGCGAATGGCCTGGGTACGTGTATTTCGGGGGTGCGTGGGAAGTTTCACACGCAATTGGGCATGGGTATGTGTATTTCAGGGGTGCACGGGAAGTTTCACACGCGATTGGGCTTTGTACGTGTATTTCAGGTGCGCGGGAAGTTTCACACGCGATTGGCCTGGGTACGTGTATTTCGGGGGTGCGCTGGAAGTTTCACACGTGAATGGCCTGGGTACGTGTATTTCGGGGGTGCGTGGGAAGTTTCACACGCAATTGGGCATGGGTACTTGTATTTCAGGGGTGCACGGGAAGTTTCACACGCGATTGGGCTTGGTACGTGTATTTCAGGGGTGCGTGGGAAGTTTCACATGCGATTGGCCTGTGTACGTGTATTTCGGGGGTGCGTGGGAAGCTTCACACGCGATTGGGCCTGGGTATGTGTATTTCAGGGGTGCGCGGGAAGTTTCACACACGATTGGGCTTTGTACGTGTATTTCAGGTGCGCGGGAAGTTTCACACGCGATTGGCCTGGGTACATGTATTTCGGGGGTGCGCTGGAAGTTTCACACGCGATTCGGCTGTGTACGTGTATTTCAGGGGTGAGCGGGAATTTCACACGCGATTGGCCTGGGTATGTGTATTTCGGGGGTGCGTGGGAAGTTTCACACGCGATTGGGCCTGGGTACGTGTATTTCAGGGGTGCGCGGGTAGTTTCACAAGCGATTGGGCTGAGTACGTGTATTTCAGGGGTGCGCGGGAAGTTTCACATGCGATTGGCCTGGGTACATGTATTTCAGGGGTGTGCGGGAAGTTTCACACGCGATTGGCCTGGTTACGTGTATTTCAGGGGTGAGCGGGAAGTTTCACACGCGATTGGCCTGGGTACGTGTATTTCAGTGGTGCGCGGGAAGTTTAACACGCGATTGGAGGAGGGTACGTGTATTAACGGCTGCGCATGAAGTTTCACACACGATTTTGCTGTCAGAGCGGGGAACGCGTATTTCGTGGGTGCGCGGGGAGTCCTACACGTGAATTGGCAGTATGAGTCCTCCTAGGTGTCCCCTCTACCCCTCCACGGCCCCTGCAGGCAGCCCACACCACAGGGGACTACCCCGCACCCCTGGCCATGTCCCGCAGGCAGCACATCCACCATGGGCATGCCCCCCAGCCAAGCCACATGTCACGTTGCAATATGATCAACAACTCATCCCCACCCCCCAGCAGGCCCCCACACATGTCCCCCATCACCCCCACCCCCCAGCAGTCAGGGGCACCTGCCAGGAGGCCCCCACACATGTCCCCCAGCACCCCTACCCCCCAGCAGTCAGGGG
Organism: Ambystoma mexicanum; assembly: GCF_040938575.1. Lineage (NCBI taxonomy): Eukaryota > Metazoa > Chordata > Amphibia > Caudata > Ambystomatidae > Ambystoma > Ambystoma mexicanum. The sequence continues at coordinate 538,349,963 of NC_090937.1, forward strand.
CACCTGACAGCAGGCCCCCACACATGTCCCACACATGTCCCCCTGCACCCCCACGCCCCAGCAATCAGGGGCACCTGCCAGCAGGCCCCCACACATGTCCCCCTGCACCCCCACCCCCCAGCAGTCAGGGGCACCTGCCAGCAGGCCCCCACACATGTCCCCCAGCACCCCCACCCCCCAGCAGTCAGGGGCACCTGCCAGCAGGCCCCCACACATGTCCCCCTGCGCCCCCACCCCCCAGCAGTCAGGGGCACCTGCCAAGAGGCCCCCACTCATGTCCCAACCATGTCCCCCTGCATCCCCAGGGGTGACATGTGTGGGGGCCTGCTGGCAGGTGCCCCTGACTGCTGGGGGGTAGGGGTGCAGGGGGACATGTGTGGGACATGTGTGGGGGCCTGCGTGATGACGTGCGTGCTCCCACCAGGAAGCACGCACGTTATCACAAATGTCATGTGTGCGCAATGCGACACCAATCAGGACCTTCTCCATACGGCCAGGGGTCCCCTCGTCCGCAGGTAGAGGAGTGTCAGATGACATGGACATCCCCCCTACCTGCGGACAGGCCTGGGATGGGGCATCCCTGCTGGTGCATGGTGGTGCAGTCACAGGGTCAGGGACAGCGACATGCACAGGCCCCTCCGCGGTGACCTGTGCTGCCTCCTGCGCCTGGCCCTGTCCTGCACCACTTGCAACAGTGGTACCACCCCCGCCAGGCCCCATGTGCGGCTCAGTAGCGGCCTCCTCCTCCTCTGTGGAAACCACCAACATGGATGGCTCCACACCGTCTTCCGCTGTTGCAAGCCCCTGTGGGGGCTCACCCACCCATTCCGCTGCAGCCGTAGTGGCAGACGCAGCACCAGTCCCCTCACTCCCGGACGATGGTAAATTCTGGGAGGGTGACTGGGCTTTGCGTCGCCGGCCGCTGGGGGCATCCCCGCAGCTTTGCTCCACAGCGCCGTCTCCGCCCTCTTCATCACTTGCCGCTGTGTAGAGGTAGACATAGAACACAAGCATCAGGGTACTGTACAATGGTCCCCTAGACAGGAAGCAATAGCAGATGAGTGGCACTGTCAAACATCACTTCCATCATGTCCCTCTACAACATATGGGTCAGTGCAGGCAAAACACATGCAGTAACAGGCATGGCACATGCTATGAACATTAGCATACATGTCCAAGGGACTCTTCAAACATACAATGCTGGTTTGAAACTCACATGCATCATGGGTCATGCCCATCACATGCACACACTTCACCCTAGTTTCATCCATCTGGCCTCGTACACCCCAGACACAGTGGATACAAGGATGAGTAGGCTGCATCAGTGAATCTGAACATTGTCACAGACATGTGTCATGCATCCATGGCATTTCCAAGTCACAGACACGCAATTCAGACACACAGACATGGACACCATACATGTCCATGACAGCAGCACCCATCTCTCACACCCCATCCATGTCCAATAACAGAGACAGGCATGCATTAATCTGTGCATTCCCCATGCTGCTCCGCATGTTGCATTGTAACACATGCATCAACCATGTGGTTCACACATTACTGGTCTCACATCATGACCATGATGTCCCTGCACACACAGACATACGTACATGGCCTATGTCACACACACAGGCAAGTATCAGACAACCAGCACCCTGCAACATGCCCTGTCTCACACAGCAATGCTTGGCCACTTACCGCTCAACTACGGACGGGTTTGCCTCCAAATGATCTGGGCGTGGAGCGCTGGGCCTACGCGTTCCAGGACCCTCATCTGGATAGTACTCATGCTGCCCCGGCCCCCCTCCATGAGTTGCCGGGCCTTTACGAGGGTCCTGGACCTCAAGTCCTCCCAGCGCTTCTTGACATGTTGGTAGTTGCGTGTTGCCACCCCCTCCGCGTTGATGGCAACCACTGCGTCATCCCAGATCCTCTCCCGTCCTTCCTTGTTGGCGCGTCTTGTTCTGAAGAGGGCATCATAATGCCCCAGGACATGCTCCACCAGGACACCAACTTCGGTGTAAGTGAAGCTGGTGACCCTCTGCCTCTCTGGCTGGGGGTTGCCAGTGGTGCCAGATGGAGATGTGCCCGACATGGCAACCCCAGAGACAGGAGTGGGTGAGCAACTGGGTCCTGGGGCTGGGCTGTGGAGCGATGGAATCCCAGTCGGGAGTCTTCTGTTCCAGCAGGGGTGGACACAGCAACTGCACCCCTGCAGATGGCTGACGTGCAGGCACCAAATAGCAGGGCACGTGGGCAGCAGGCAGGCAGGCAGCAGCAGATGGCTGGTGGGAGCGTGCTCGGGGCTCTTGGGCGCAGGAAAATGGCCTTCAGGGCAGGAGCGTGGTCTTCCGTGTGTGTACGCGTGGCCAGCTTGGTACGGAGTGATTTGGCACGTGAAAATCTTGCACGTAAGTGTGTAATTCGAGGAAAGGCCCTTAGCGCGTAAGCGCGTCAGCACACATACGCGATATCATGGGACCAAAGGCCCTTAGCGCGTAAGCGCGTCTGTGACGTATTGTGCACGGGCGTTGCCCTTTCGTGTGTAAAACTTCCCGCGACCCCCAGGAATACACGTACTTCGCTCAACAGGGCCCTTTCGCGTGTAAAACTTCACGCTGTACCCCAGAACTACACGTACCCGCTCGCTCGCACAGAGCCAATATTTCTGGGCTTCGCGGGAAGTTTCACACGCAATTCCAGCAGGGTACGTGTATTTCTGGGGTTCGTGGGAAGTTTCACATGCGATAGGCCCTGTGCGAGTGGGGTATGTGTATTTCTGGGGTGCGCGGGAAGTTTCACACGCGATTCCAGCAGGGTACGTGTATTTCTGGGGTTCGCAGGAAGTTTCACACGCGATAGGCCCTGTGCGAGTGGGGTACATGTATTTCGGGGGCAGCCCATCCACCATGGGCATGCACCCCAGCCAAGCCACATGTCACCTTGCACTAGTGATCACCAACGCATTACCCATTTGCACCCCCACCCCCTAGCAGTGCAGGGCTCCTGCCAGCAGGCCCCCACTCATGTCCCCTTGCACCCCCACGCACCAGCAGTCAGGGGCACCTGCCAGCAGGCCCCCACTCATGTCCCACTCATGTCCCCTTGCACCCCCAACCCCCAGCAGTGCAGGGCACCTGCCAGCAGGCCCCCACTCATGTCCCCTTGCACCCCCACCCCCCAGCAGTGCAGGGCACCTGCCAGCAGGCCCCCACTCATGTCCCCCTCATATCCCCTTGCACCCCCACCCCCACCCCCCAGCAGTGCAGGGCACCTGCCAGCAGGCCCCCACTCATGTCCCCCTGCCCCCAGGTCATGACGATCCTCAATCATGGCCCTTATGGCCAGCCTCCCCAGCCCAAAGACCCAACCAAGTATTGCATCCACCCACATAGAAAAAGCAATTATATGATACAACCCCAATGGTAAGTATGTAAATGAACACATGTCCGTCACACACACACAATGGTTGCAAGTGAATGTGAAAACCCATATCATGACATGCATGGAACCAATGAGATAATACCACACATCGAAGTATTAAGAAACAAATGTATTAAAAGCAACATGAATGGAATTAAAATCAAACAAGCAACAATGGGAATAAAAAAAGAAAAGCTGCATGTCCGTAAAATAATGAAAAACAAGAAATCATAATCCAAAGGAAAGTTGTCCAAAGTCACAGTCCAACAAAGCAAATCCAAGGGAAAAACAAAACTGAAAACCATTGCTCCATGGGGAAATCCAAAAAAAAGAGGTGAATCCAATAGTAAACTATATACAGATGAACAATCCAGGGTCCATGATCCCAACTGAAGAAATGAAACCTATCAAAAATACTACCTAATGAAAAACTATATACAGAAACGTGGTGCATTGTCCAAGCGCAACCAAAATAAAGAAAAAACCAATGGAAACCTTACACTATCTAACTATTTCCAAGGGCAGCGGGCTAGTCCGACGGCTCACTTTTGGATGTCCCAGGCCAGGGCATCATCGAACTCCTGCTCAATGTCCCGGAGGCGGTCCTCTTCCATGGCCCCGAGGGTTCGCAGGGACGACAACATGTTCTCCTCCAACTCCCTGTGAATTGCCTCGAGGCACTCGGCCTGCCTCAGGGCCCTCCGCATTGAGTTCTCCGTCTTGACCATTGTTAGCCGTGCCTCTTCTGCCCGCTGCGGCTCCGCATCTATGGCATGGCCTAACCGCTGCCACACGGAAGACACTTCCCGTCCTGGGTCCTCCTGCCCTCTGGCCAATTCCTGCCCCTCCGATGACAAAGGCCCCCCAAGTCATCATGGCTCCCACCTTGTTGCTGCTGCTGCTGTGCCTCTGCCCGTGCCCTGGCTCTTGCTGCCTGCACATCCTCCTCCAGCTGGGGTGCAGTTGTTGAGGTGGCCACCCCTTCTGGAAGTCCGACTCCCGACTGTGGCAGGGATGCGTCCTCCACCAGCCTGGCCGCAGGGTCAGAGGCAGCTCCACAGGGCACCCAGGTGACACATGGATGGGAAGATGGCACGGAGTACGACTGGCGATTAGGGGGTTCAGTTGAGGAGGGGGTCGGAACAAGGCCCAGCAAACGGAAGAATCCGGCCCTGGTGACCTGTCCCAGTAGGTCGACGTGGTCAACGAGCCATTCGAGACAACATGCAGTCTCCCCATGAAAAGACTGCATTTAGCCTCGCATGGCCCATTGACGCAACGCCACACCACCCAGGACAGGCTCAACCCGGTCCTGGATAGCCACATCCGCAGGCAGAGGAAGGCCAGTTGCTGTAAGCTCATCCCCTGCCTGAAAACGGGTCTGGACGTAGGTATCCCTGCTTGTGCAGGGTGATGCAGTCACAGGATCAGGGACAGGATTACACACAGGCACCTCCGCGGCAGCCTGTGCTGCCTCCTGTCCCTGCCCCTGCACTGCACCACTAGCACCAGTGGAATCCCCACCTCCAGACCCGTCCCTTGCATGGCCTCCTCCTCCACCAAACCCCCCACCAACCTGGATGACTCTGTGCCATATTCCTCCGTCGGGCCCTGTGGGGTCTCAGCTGCCCCTTCTGCTGCCTGAGGAGTCCAACTCCGACCTCCGCCTCTTGGACCTCCCCTCAGCAGCTGCGACCTGGGATGACAACCTGGGAGGGGAGCCAGGCCTTGCGTCTCCGGCTGGCGGTGCGATCCCTGCCGCTGTGCTCCAAAGCACCCTCTCCGCCCTCTTCATCAGTCGACGCTGCAGACAGGGAGAGATAGGACACAGGCATCAGGGCACTGTACAATGGACTCATGCACACATGACAGTTGCACACGAGTGTCATTGTCAAACTTCAGACATGGCATCACAATCCCCAACACACATGTCATTTCAAATCACACACATGAGCTATTCCACAGCCATATCGCAACAGCCAGCACCATCCATACACATACAACAGCATGAGCAGGCAAAGGTGAGCCAGACATCACATGAGACACAGGGAGTGCACTAGACATGCACACACGCCACCACACTTACATGCATGTGTACACCTCCACCAAGTGTCGCAGTGATGAGATCGGCATCCATGTCACAATTGGCAATCAGTCTTCTACATATCAGTCTCACATGCATCCATGTTGCATGACACTTGCACACTTGTCAGATACACATACATGCACATGTACACAGTGCAGATATATGCAGCTGGAACCAACATCCATGTGTGACACCACAACCTTGACAACTGACATACACAGTCATTCAAACATGTGTGCTCACACATCTGCATGTGGCCTGCATGCTTACCCACAAATACACCATCCATGTGTGTCACACATGAAAGGACTCGCATGTGTCAGCCTCACGGCCCTGTACATACACATCCATACATGGCCCTACAAAACCACATGTGCAACCTGCACACTACTGGCACACCACCACACGCACAGCTTCCAATCAGTATGCATGTACACTTACCGCTCGACTCCAGACGGTTGTGCTTCTCAAGGACCTGGACGTGGAGCACTGGGCATACGCGTTCCAGGACCCTCATTTGGTCTTCCGACAGGTGGTCCCGGCGCCCCTTAGCATCCGCTGCCTTCAAGAGGCGCCAGGCCTTTTTGAGGGTCCTGGACCTGAAGTCCTCCCAGCGCTTCTTGACATGATGGAATTCACGGACTGCCACCCCCTCCGCGTTGATGGCAGTCACGATGTCTGTCCAGATCCTGGTCCGTCCTTCCTTGTTGACGAGCGACCTTCCAAAGAGGGCATCATACTGCCCCAGGACTTGCTCCACCAGGACACCAACTTCGGTGGCCCTCTGCCTCTCTGGCTGGGGGTTGCCAGTGCCGCCAGATGGTGTAGTGCTGGACATGGCAACCCGAAAGGCAGGAGTGGGTGGGCAACTGGGTCCTGGGGCTGGGCTGTGGAGCGATGGAATCCCAGTCGGGAGTCTTCGGTTCCAGCAGGGGTGGTCACAGCAACAGCACCCCTGGCTGACGTGCAGGCAGGAAATGGCAGGGCACGTGGGCAGCAGGCAATCAGGCAGCAGCAGATGGCAGGTGGGAGCGTGCTCGGGGATCTGGGGGGCAGTAATTTGGCCTTTTGGGCAGGAGCGTGGTCTTCCGTGTGTGAACACGTGGCCAGCTTGATACGGAGTGATTTGGCACATACAAATCTTGCACGTCAGTGTGTAATTCAAGGAAAGGCCCTTAGCGCGTAAGCGCGTCAGCGCACGTACGTGATTTCATTGGACCAAAGGCCCTTAGCGCGTAAGCGCGTCTGTGACGTAACGCGCGCGTGTGTTTCCCTCATAGAACGTGATGACAGAGCACACGTAGAAAAGCTGCACGTCCGAGTGTCAGCACGTGTAATTGGAGGAAAGGGCGCGTACACGCGAAAGTGACGTGTACGTGTGGGCTGGTTTAAAAGGTACGTGTAGGACGCCATTTCCTTGTATGTGCTTTTTGTGGAGAGCGAGTGGGTGGATAATGTACTTCTTGTCGGTTCACACGTGATTACTTCACAGCATTACAAGTTCGTACTCCCTGTTACCTCTGACAGCTTTCATTTTTCTACTTTTTTTGGGTCTGTTTCCTCAAACATTGTTCACTTCTCCTTTTGTCCTGTCTCCTCAGACAGCATACAATTCTTCTTTAGTCGGGGGTGTTGCCAACGTGCACACACTCATATTTTTCACGTTCTTTTTACAGGCAGATTGTGAGTTCCGCAAGTACTTAGCAACTGTGCTTGCCCGTGTGTCGCGTACCCCTTCAGAGGTCATTGTAGGCTGTGTGTATCACGCATACGCTTATTTTTGTGTTTCTGGGTGCCACAGCGTAGTGTGGGTTCATTTTTCCACGCACGTGGTCTACGAGGGGTTGCGCGCACATTTATTTTTGTTTTTGGGCTGCCTGTGCGTTGCGTGACCCGTCATCTTCCCCCAGGGGTCACAGACAGCCTTGTTAGAGCACTAGAGTACAAATTCCATCTAGTACTCTACCCCTTTGACCCCCAATTGCCCAGGACAATAGTTTACTGCTCCTCCCATACGCACAACAACATCAGTGCCATGGTTGGGAGGCGACCAAGCGGTAAGGGAGGCAAGGGTGGCCGACCTTCAAAAGGTGGACGTGGTGGGTGCGGTAGGGGACGTGGACGGGATTTGCAGGGTGCCCCTATACCCCCATGTGTGGAGGACCAATCAGGGACACCCATGACCCCCCCCCCATGGTTGAGGGAAACGTGGCTGAGACCATCCCAGCTCAGCCCTTGTTGGACCAGCCCATTGTGGCACCTGACCTGGCACAGGATGACTCCCTGGCTGACTTCCAGGTCAGCAAGTCTAAGCCACGTGTGGCGGTTCAAGTTGTCACCAAGCCACGTGGATCTGGGACAGCTATGTCATCTGCTGCCCCAAGTATGCAGGATGGTGAGGCTGCAGGGGCAGCTGCAGCTCCATCCGCCCCAGCTCTAACTCTCCCAGCCAGGACAGTGTCGGTTCTGGACCATCATACTGATGTTCCCCCCTTCCAACATCACACTTCAGACAATGCCTGCACCAAGTCCTATGGTCAATGTGCATTCGCACACTCCAACAACCCAGTCCACCGGTGATTCTGCCCCTACTGACCCGAGTGGCGTTAGCCACTCTGGCTCCGCTCCACCTTCTAAAAAGAGGAAGAAGGGTGCTCTGGCATGACAGGCTGAGACTCCAGGCACGGCTACACACTCCGGTACCTCAAGGAAGCCTTGCTTCAATGATTCGGAACTTGATGCACTTGTGAGCTATGTGTTGCAACATAGCCACGAAATGGTGGTGACTGCAGGGTCCAAGACCATACCTGGTCAACGTAAGGCACACTGGCAGACCATCGCCAACCACATAAGTGCCCTTGCATTTGTGAGGCGCTCAGCTGATGATTGCTACAAGCGGTGGAACGACCTGAAACGCTGAGCAAAGAACAATCTGGCCTCAAGTCATGGCGCTACTCTGGTGACTGGCGGTGGGTCTCCACAAGAGGACAACAAACTCACTGAACATGAGTCTGTTGCTGGGACCTTCGTCACAGAGGAACAGATCCGAGGTGTGGGAGAACTACCCGATTATGACACATTGTCCGGTGAGTGCCCATGCGTGTGTGTGTAATGCATGTGTATGTTGTTTGGGTGACGGGTTCGGATTGAGTGGCAGGTGAGGGTGTGTGTGACTGAGTAGTATGGTTCCCCCATGTGCTTCATCCAAAACATTCTGCGGCCTTGAATTTTGGTGTGACACTATCCCTTCTGCCCACAGTAGTAATTTAGCGCAACATTACGGCAGTTGCCCTTGAGGTGGCATCATGCAACAACATTGTTTGTATTTTTCGGTGTTCTTTCAGGCTGATTGTTTCAATTCTCCCACTTATGCAACACATTCCTCAGCCCTATTGTGCCATATGTGACATGCTTCTGTCATTGAAGAACCCCACATTGGCCCACATGTGTCACCTTGGTAGTTGAATGATTTGACCATTCAGGCTGAATGAGTATTGTCCTGATCACATGATGTTTTTGGGCCTGTTTGAATGTGGAACACGCTAGTTGTTTCCTGTCATATTGAAGTGCACAACCATTGATGTGTACATGGCACTGCAATCACTGTATTTTTGTACACTGGATGTGTTGCAGTGTGTGGCACATGGCGTATCTTTTCACACTATGTGGCATTTTTCATCTCTTCATGTCCATCTCACATGGATGGGTGACAGTACTCATTCACTGACATATGGATGTACTTGTGGAATGTACCATGGCTATGGTGCATGCCATCTGTTTGATGGCATGTGTCATTTATATGTATAGGACATGCCACTCACAGGCCAATGTGTGATGGCAGTGCTACCCAGCATGCAGCAAATGTGTTGCTCTTCCATCTTGGTGTCATCAGTGTCTGACTTTTGCCTCCCCTTCCAACTCTGTGACAGTGCATGCAAGGGAGGGTTATAGTCATGTGGGACATGTGTAAATCATGTACTGGTTCTGTAGCTTGTCAGGCCTATTTGTGTGCTATGGTGCTAATGCCTGTTTCCATTTTCAGTCTTTTATGTTTTTGCAGGGGATGACTCACTTGATGCTGTTGAGGTTGAGGAGTTGGTGCAGACCCAGGAGGAACCTGAGGCACAACAGGCCACCAGTGGGGGACGTGGTGTGGTGGTGGGTGAGAACCCACTCTTGCTGCAGACGATTCTGTCCAGGGGTGTCTCTGGGTGCACCTCCCCAGACCTCTATTCAGGTGTTGATTCGGATGATGAGACCTATGTGGCGCCGCAGGTAAGTGTTTCTGGAAGGGGTTCTGTTCTGTCCAACCCACCTGCACCAGGGGTAGAACCCTCTATGGGGATGTCAGTGTTGGTTAGTCAGCCTTTGGCGGTTACGGGTGCAGGGTCACACTCTACAACATCTGATCCTGTTCCTGGGCCAGCAGATCAGAGGGGGAATGCAGTCCTGCAGCCTCAAGAAGTACCGGCACAGCAAGGCGCAGATCGCCTTGCCCCAAACAGGTGTGGTGGCCGCCGAGGTGGTGGCCGTACGCCACCAGGCAATACCCATGGGAATAATCCATGTACGGTATGGCAACCCAACAGGCAGCATCAGTTGAGATGAAGGCTCAAGCAATGGAGAGGGTGGCCACTTCCATTGTCCCCCCTGAAAGGCAGATGGAGCAACTACAGCAGGCAACAGACTCCATTTGCCAATCACACAGGGAGGACATGTAGGCATCCAACAGGGACAGACGGGCGGCACTGGAGACTCTACGCCAATCGATATCAATAGAGTCCCAGGGCCGCAGGGAAGCCCTGAGGGTAGAACTCCATCACCTCAGGGAGACTCTTGTTGACCTTGAGACTTCCACTAACTTGAGGAGAGAACAGCAGCTGGAGCGGCTCACACGTTCGCTCTCAGCTGAGATGCAGGCAACTCGGGAGGAGATCCGGGCATCACGTCTGGTGCTGCATGGGGATCTCCGCACTATAATCCTCCAGAACGAGACCTTCCACACTCGCGGCCCCCACATGGCCATTTTTTATTTTTTATTTTTTTATTTTTTATTTTTTATTTTTGATTATTTTTTAACAGTGTGTTGCCTTGTGTGGCTCCTGTGGGCATCCAGCTGGGCACATGCAGGCTTGTCCTGAGTTTGGGTTCGATGCTTGGGTTTGTGAGACACACACCCCTCCTGCTTCCCGTTTCCATGGGCTTGCAAAGGGTGTGACCAAGTGACAGTGATGTACACAGTGATTTTGGGCTCCCATGAGCTGTGTGGGCAGTCTGTAGTCAATACTGTGTAGACATTCCTTGTGTATATTGTTGTTGTATTGTACACCTGTTAGGGAGAATTCTCTGTTTAGACTGAATTTCCTAACCTAGTGAGTCCCCCAGCAGCTTTTCTGGATTTCTGGAGTTTGTTTTTATCCATCCTGCCAAGAGTGATACTCTTTTCTCCCACTCTTGGACATGAATGTGGTTGATTCCTATGAATGTCAATGTGTTCTATGGGCTATGGGGTCTTTTACTCCATAGGGTCTCATGTGTTTTACTATGTGTGTTACACTGCACCCTCCGTGCCGTAACACTGGGGCATCCTAGAGGATCCCCACCATAGACTCCATAACCTGGGACTGACTGCTGTCTCCCAGGGCATGTAAAGTCACCATTGGCTTTACTAGACCTAAATTTACTAACAGAACTAATACAAACCATCCTATTGTGGACGTATTAGTAGGGGTAATTCGATTACCCCTGGGTCTGTTATTCGAGGGGGCACTGTCCCGTTCCCCCTCGTCGAGTTTTGGCTGGTGGCAGTGGAAACTACTTGTTATATTCGACCCTGAAGATAACTCTATGGGATTCTTCCCATTGTTGGAGGCTAATACTTTTTCCTGTTAGTCTCTAACATACCGCCGGTTTATTTGTCTTAAATAAATCTACCGGTCGGTATTTTCTGCCAGAACTCAGTTTTTAAAATGGCATCTGTGTTCACCTCTGTAACTCTGAACCAAAGGTTGAGCCCTTTGTTCCACTTTTGGCAGGCTTCTACACAGAAGCCCTCCAGAGTGGTGCCAGTCTGTCTGGGTACCACAGGGGGTGTGGTAGGGGGTTTAGGCACCCTGGACTGAGTTGCCTTGCCAACTCAAGTCGCACTCTGGTGTGATTGGCCCAAGTGGTGAGCCACCCCGCTCACCACTTAGCGTGTTTTGATTGACAGCTAGGCTGAATGAATGGGGGTTTGCTGCATAAAAGCAGGGCTTTTGGGACTGGATCTTCAGAGGTCGCCACAGGACCTAAGAATCCGACGAGGGTAAAGCTGAGCCGACCTGCAATGACGACACCTCCGGTGGAGCCCGGCTGAACCGACTCACCACTTCCCAACGACAGAGGAGATCTCCCTGCTGGAGAGTCTTCTCCCCCTGATTGGTGGGAACAACCAGTCCTTTTGCTTTTTCTTCGCTTCCAGGGCATAGTGGTCGAATTGCCCGTGCTGAGCACCACGGCAACTGGATAGCCACTAACCCGTACCACGACCAAAAGGTGGTGCCTTGTGACGGAGCACTCCGCGGCTGGTCTCTTCCCTGGTGGTGCAACGATCTTCAACTTTCCTTCGACGACGAGATCAGCTCATCTCTTGGAAAAGCCCCGACTTGCATCCACCACCAGGAACAACTGCCCCGGCCGGAGCTGTCTCTTCACTTACAAGGTACCGTGTCCGCCTGGGTTCCCTTGTGACGGTTAGCGTGAGGTGTCTTAAATCATTACCTTTCCATTGGGTCGCCTCCAGACCTTCTTAACTTTTTGTTCTAAACTGGTCCAACCTTTCTGTGACAATTTGCTACAAAGACTCAAAGTGCGTTTCCACTGTGATACTTGTTGGGACATATCGCCTTGCCTCTCTCCGAGTGGGCCTGGCCTCTGAACTTTGTGATCCACAGTAGACCCTGCCTTACGGGCCTTGCATTTGCTTCGTAAAAGTGTTGGTACCGAGTTGGTTTCATACCCTGCCTTTTCTCTCCCGTTCTAACGAATATTAGAGTGCCATCTAGGCTAAAGCATTCACCTATGTCTGCAAATAAGTGGTGCCGTTGAACCTAGACTTGTCGAAATATTGTTAGGGGATTGATATACTTATAGTAATTGTAATTGAAGTTTTTTGCCGGATTAGTGCCAGTGTGTTTTCATAGATGTGTCCTTAAAATAAATAATTAGATATCTTTACACCCAAGCTCTGTTCCGTGTCTACTTGTTCTACGGTGTAAATTGCCCTATCTTGTATACTCCACATACTGCCTAACTTTTCTTGAGAGAGGTCTGACTGCTCAGCCATAGCTACCAGGTAAATCTGTGTGGTACAGACTGCTACCAAGTGGGTTTACTGCCAAACACCTGTAGGCCTAAATCTTTTGCAGTGGTCCCAGAGGGAACTGCACAGGTTTCTGCTTAACACTGGTGTACAGCGGTGGGATTTGTATCGAGTATACAGTTTAGAGTGCTTTTCAACACTTTAGGATAACTAACCACAAAGCTTAGCACTAAAAAGCAACTTTCAAAAACATGTCTACTATGGAAGTTTACAGCCAAGAGTCCTTGTCAGGCGAAAGTACTGAGAGTTTGAGCGCTCTCTGTAGACAAAGGAATCTTTCTGTAAGAGGCAAGAAGGTAGAACTGATAGTGAGACTGCTGGAAAACCAAAGTCTGGGTACTGGTTCTGAGGAACCAACTTCTCCAGCGAATGTAGAAAACAGTGATGGTATTGATCTGAATCAAAGTCTTGATAATGAGGCAGAAGAGGAAAGTGAACCTAATGAAGTTAGCCACTCTGAGCCTCTGTCTGCCTTACCTACTGTACCTACGGGGCCCATACCAGGTCCCACATGTAACCCTGCTTATTTTGAACTTGAAAAAATGAAGCTCGAATTAGAGTACAAGCGTTTTTTAGCCCAATCTGAAAGAAACCAAGAGCTAGAGTTCCGACGAATGAATGCCCAAGTTGAGCAGAAGCAAGCTGAGTTAAGACTCAGAGAAATAGAATTTAATTAAGAGTTAGAGATGAAAAAGTTGTCTGTGGAAAATGCTTCTCTCTCCACTGGTTCCTCTAGAATTTCCAGTCCCAAAAGACCCCGGATGCCTAAGGAATTAGTGGGTATGTATGAACCTAGATTGGATGTGTTGGATTGGTTGAAAGTGTTTGAATATAATCATGGGCTCCAGGACATCACAGGGAATGAGGTACTTCCCTGGTTGTTCTCTAGGCTTCCCCCTGTTGCGACTGATGTGGTAATGGAGTTGGGGGAGGTGGATAAGAAGGATTACGAAAGTGTGAAACTAGCGTTGATAGCTAGATGCGGGAAGACCCCTTCCCAGTATCTTAAGAGGTTTAGAACCCTCAAAAAGCATGATGGTACCCCTTGGGCTACCTGGGTGAGTGAAGGGTTGAAAAACTTAGAAGGATGGATTAAGGGTTACAAAGTGAACACTTATGAGGGTATGAAGAATCTTTTTATGTTGGAGTCTATTTATGATGCCTGTTCTCCTGAGCTCAGACAGCACTTGGCTGATTCAAAGGAATTGGATTCCAGGACACTAGCTAAGGCTGCTGATTTATGGGTTGCCAACAGGGCTACTCATAAGGATTCTGGGGCAACTCAGAACAAGGATGAGGGAAAACAGCCTAAAAAAGGCTCAAAAGAGAATTCTAATAACTCAAATTCCAAAGAGGGCCCTAAACAAAACCATAAGGGTAAGCCACAAGGAAAACCACAGCAGAATAGTATACCTTCTGGTGCCAAACCGGAGGGAGGCCAGAACAAGCCATGATTCCAGAAAGCATTCGGTAAATGCTTTGTTTGTGGCTCGACTGACCATGTGAAAGGAGATCCCAGATGCAAGGGTAAACCTTCAGGGGTCCAGCTTGTCTCCTTAGCCTTCGCTCCAGAGGAGGAAGTCCAAATGGCAAGTGGAAACTTTCTACTACTGGCTTATGAACCCACTGGAGTCTCAGCCAGTGTTTCTTTAGTGTCTCTGGGTTTGTGGGAAAACACAGAATTTAGATGTCTATAATTCTATCCCAGATAATACTAAAGAGTATTATAAGCACAGTGTCCAGGTGAATGGTCAGGAGACTCCTGCCATTAGGGACACTGGGGCCAGCATAACTGTGGTGGATAAATCTTTTTTTCAGGCTGAGGATGTTGCTAAGGCACCCAAACGCCTCAACAAGTTAGCTGGAGAGCCTGTGCAGATGCTTCCCCAATTACCAGTTTTCATCCAGTGTAACGACATGACTGTAAAGATACCTGTCAGCATACATAGTGAGGTACCAGGACGAGTTCTGTTGGGTAACAATTTAGAAACTCTCAGGGTTGTGTCTCATACCCCCAGACCTCCTAGTAAACGGTTACAGGAGCTAACCAGACCTGCAAGGGAGAGAACCATGAGAGGTACTCCCGAGGAGATGATGAAGAAAGATATCACTCCTGCTCCACTGAAATTGTCAGCTGCTGTCTCAAAGAAATCAGAAGCGAAAGGGAAACCTAAGACTTCTATACCGAAACCAGCAGCCAGCATTTCAGTGCAGCCAACAAGGACTTCCCCGCGGTTGTCCAAAGTTACACCCGTAACTCCCCCTCCAGCTGAGGCTGAGAGAGTGGTACAACCCTGTGAGGTAGAATTAGACTCTGAGGAAGAGCTAATGGAAGGCCAGGAACTCATTGGAGATCTGGATCCTGTTGACCATCCTGAGCTGCAGTCTTTACTGGCAGAAGGTGGACCCAACTGGGCGGACTTCAGTAAGGGACAGAGGGAATGTCTAACTCTGGAAGGTCTTCGCCACCAGGCAGAAGCCCAGGCTGAAGGGCAAGAGCCTGGGAAATACAGGTTGCACTGGAAAGATGGCCTCTTCTACAGTGAACTGACCGAGTCTGCACCTGGAGACTACAAACGACTTGTAGTACCCCAAGAGAACAGACAACAGTTCTTGCAGTTAGCCCACGAGATTCCTTTGGCTGGTCACTTGAGTTTCAAGAAGACTAAGGAAAGGCTCTCTCTCTACTTTTATTGGCCAAAGATGGGGGCCGAAATAGAAAAACACTGCAGGAGCTGCCACACCTGCCAGACCTATGGTAAGGTTGGCTCCAAGAATGTGGCACCTTTAGTGCCTCTCCCAGTTGTGGGAGTCCCATTTGAGAGAGTAGGGATTGACATTGTTGGTCCCCTTGATCCTCCAACCTCCTCAGGCAAGAGGTTTATACTTGTTGTAGTAGACCATGCTACTAGGTATCCTGAGGCAATTACTATGAGGACTGTTACAGCTCCTACTGTGGCTAAGGCCCTTCTTGATATTTTTACCAGGGTTGGGTTTCCTAAGGAAGTAATCTCTGACAGGGGGTCAAACTTTATGTCCCACTACATGAAAGCCATGTGGAAAACCTGTGGAGTTACTTACAAGTTCTCAACAGCTTATCACCCACAAACCAATGGGTTGGTAGAAAGTTTCAACCGAACCATGAAGAGCATGATAGGTGCTTTTGAAGAACCCCTTAAACGAAAGTGGGACTTTCTACTGCCATGCCTTCTCTTTGCTTATAGAGAAGTCCCTCAGGAGGGAGTAGGTTATTCTCCGTTTGAGCTTCTCTATGGTCATCCCATCAGAGGTCCATTGGCCCTGATTAAGGAGGGGTTGGAGAGTGCTCCTTCCTCCAAGCCAGTCAGAGTGACTGACTACGTGATAGGTCTCTGAAGGAGAATATCGCACATGATGACGGAAGCAAGTAACAACTTGAAAGCTGGACAAGCATTGGTCAAGCACTGGCATGATCAAAAGGCTAACATGGTTCAGTTCACTCAAGACCAGCTAGTTCTCGTTATGATCCCAACAAGGCAGAGGGCCTTGCAAGACAAATGGATGGGACCCTTCAGACTTGTGGGTAAACTCGGAGAGGTCAACTATCTGGTGGACTTGGGCAATCCCAAGGAGGCTCCGACAGTCTTCCACACCATCCGACTCAAAGCGTATGTCTCGAGACCTGATGTAGGAGCGTTGCTTCTAGCATCATCAGAGGAAGAAGAAGAGAGTGAAGCTCTTCCTGATCTCCTCAGAGGCTTACCTTTAGACGAAAAAATTGAAGGAGTGGATCTCTCTTCAAATCTGACACCTGAGCAACAAGAAGAGTGCAAATCTATGTTGAATCAGTTTGCCTCTTTGTTCTCACTTTCACCAGGCTTGACCCCTTGGGGCCAGCATTACATACTCACTGGTGACTGTCTGCCAGTCAAAATCAGAGGATACAGAATGTTAGAAAATGTACGAACCCACATCAAAGGTGAGGTCAGCAAGATGCTTGATCTCAGGGTAATAGCGCCCTCTACTAGTCCATGGTCTAGCCCAGTTTTGTTAGTACCAAAGGCAGGATCTAAAGAACTTAGATTCTGCGTGGATTATAGAGCTCTTAATGCAGTCACCAAGACTGATGCCCACCCTTTGCCAAGAACAGATGAGTTGGTGGATAAACTTGGTTCAGCCATGTTCCTCAGCACATTTGACTTGACGTCAGTGTCGGGGGGAAGTTCTCCCGGGGCCGGCTGGGCCGTCCGCGGACCTCCGGGCAGGGAGGCCCCAACTCCTCCCATATATCCCAAAAAATGAGTATGAGACACACGCAAGAAGCAAGGTGGTTCTGCTGTTTATTAAACAAAACGGCAGGGATGGGTCAAGGATCGTACACGTCCGTCCTGACACTCTCTCTCCAATCGTCGGGCTCGCAGGCCCTTTTTACCTTAGTATGACGCGCTACTTGCGTCACCTGGGAAAGTTAGCAACAAACCTATCGCCACTCTGGATTGGTTCCTCGAGTGGTAGGGTTAGTATAGCATATGTATAGAGAGCGTTATTAGTGGTTGAGGGTCAGTCGGGTGGTATACTTGGGTTGTCCCTTCAATTTGATACATGAAAATTGTTACATGAAGACCCCTGAGGATTGGCTAATGTTAATGGCGTCACTGATAAGAGCCCCATGTTCTGATTGGTCCACTCGCGAGCAACCCCGTCTGGGACCATCGCTGTTCCCAGCTCGCGGTGCACCTGTCATTTGCAACAATGTATCACTATGGGTATGTGCAGAAAATGTGAGGATTTATTCATATGCTGGAAGGCAGACTACTCCCACCGCCGCAGATGTCCATTGAGTCGCTTAATTGTATCTGCCTGTGTCTTGAAACGTGGGATCCAGGCGCCTCCCTCCTCCTGGGCCTGGCACCCTGTCAGGTTCGGCTTGGTCACGTGAGGTGAGACTGTGGTTGAGGCAGAATTCTGCACATTTAATATTGCATTTTCCACTGTGTGCCTGGCTTAATTTGCAGGTGTGACCTTGGTGTCGGCTTACGGCATGCGAGTTTGCAACATTGTGCCCTTGACTGTCTGCTCTCGCCGGGCTCATTCTGCAAATTCAGCAACTGTACTTTTGCTCATTCAATGTTCATTGAAGCTCTTGCTTGCGGCCTACTTGGGCCTGGTGCATAGGTGGAAACGTTAGATGCATGGTGCTTTAGGTTATGGTATCATATTGCTTTATCCCCAGTATCATGTCTTCGTTATATTTCTCATTGCAATGCATGGGTTTAGGAGAAGCGTGAGCAAGCATTTTAGATGAGTTCATTGTGCGTCTTGCGTTTCTGCATTTTGAAGAACCTATGTGAAAAATAATAAAGATGCGCATCAGTGGGTGTGTCCATCACCTACGTCATAGCACTGAATATGTTCTTCGTGTGGATTGGTGTGGGAGTGTCCAGTGTGCATGTTTACACGGGTGTGCTGACCGTTGGCTAGGTCGTCATGGCATCTCTAACGATGTGTTCATTTAATGTCGAATGGTTCGGTCGAGTTCGTCCATGTCGCAGGTGTCGGCATGGGCAGGGCAGGCTGGTGGGCAGGCTGGTGGGCACATCCGTATGTTCCTATACCAGGGTATCTGGTCATCTGGTAGATGGGCAAACTCCTCTTGTGGCGGGTGTCTGGGCCGCAATCCTCTAGGCCAGGGGTGTGAGGGGATTGGTGGGAGCCTTTTGTTCCATTCTCCCACTTCAGTCCCCCCTCTGGTCGACTTGTCGACCACAAACATATCCTTTTCCCTATCTCCTCTCACTCTCCATATTTTAGTTACTCCTCCCAAATGTCCATAGTGGTTGACATGGTCTTCAAATGACCAATACATATATACACAGGTTCCTCCAGGTGTGCAGTATACCCATTTCCATATGTAGCTCCTTGGGTTTCTTGGGTTTTCAAGCTTCACAGATGGTGGGTCCAGGTGGTTGGTGATGATCTGTTTGTGCAGTTTTTCTCTCTCTTTTATTATTGTGCCTGTGTGCTGGCCATCATCTGCCGGCATCAAGGGGTGCATACCAACCATTTCGATCATTTCATCTGTGGTGCGTGCCTTCCGGGCCTTCCAAAATCTAATTATGATCAGTGCAGCTCCAGCCAGTATTATGCATCCAACTATAATCTTCAGTCCGTCCGACAGCCAAGATGGCATCCATGACCATAATAGCGAAAACCAGCTGTCATCCTTTTTCACACCTTTACTTTCATCCATCATTTTGGAGTGCATCTGGGCCAGTTGTGATACTGCTTCTGTCAGTGTACCATTGTCAGCATCGTTAGCAGGAATGAATGTGCAGCATGATTGTCCTATCTTTGCGCAAACTCCTCCTTCCATTGCTGTGAGGAGGTCCAGTACATATCTGTTCTTTAGTGCTACCATCCTCACTGCTCGCAGTTCCTCTTTTATTGCGTTGAATCCATTTACTGTAGAATTAATTGTCATCATTAGTTCCCATCGAGTTATCTGGAGCCATTTTGCATTTGCGTAAGCTTGTAGTCCCGAATGTATTATTGAGGAGAAGAACATTGCTGCTCTGCTGAATAGTCTGTGTTCTGGTGGTATTGAAGTGAGTGCTTTTTCCGACCTTCCCCATAGGTAATTTCCTGTCAGAGGTTCTCCTTGTCTTTTCTTTCTATTCAGAACTTTGTTGTCGCTGTTGTTTTGGTTCTCTGGCCCCTTCTGAGGTTGTACAGATCTCTTCTTCCTCTTGTTTCCTTCATCCATTTTAGGGAAGTTTGCCACGTTCACATGTTTCTGGGGCACCACTAGTGATGGTACATTAACGTGTACCATTGTGCAAACACCATTCCACAGAGGGGGCAGTGTGTGGTATGCCTTGTCTCTGCAGGCCCAGTAATGGTCCATTAATACTGCTGTTCCTGCTCCCCCCTCAGGTAACTCCATCACACTTGCACAGTTGGTGTTGTATCCCACGTCCACTTCTCCTCTATGTTGGTAGCATACTTTAGGTGCAGACAACGGCAGTATTGTTATTGGGTCTTCATCCCTCTCTATCCACGTTAGCATGGGTACGTACTTGACCCAAGTCATCCAACATCTGTCATTGTGTTCAGCAATAGTTGTAATAGTTTCTCTAGTTACCATGTTGCTGCCAACCACTCCTGTGTCCCATTTGTTGTCCAGGTACACCTTCCCTGTTATTGTTATCAGTGGTCTTTCCCAACATCCTTGTTTACCAGGAACTTCAGTGGTGTACCAATCACATGTTAGGTATTGTAGTGTTACCTTCTTTGTTTCTCCTTTTTCTGGGCCACTTGTCATGTATCTGAATGCTTCAGCATGCAAACTGGTCTTGTGGTAACTCAAATGAGTCTTGAGGAAGTTGTTTTCGTATGGATATGTGTCTCGCGTTTTCCATACCAGGTGCACCACCGTCCCTTGAAATCTCCCTCTCGTTTGGAACAGTGCCAAGTATACTATACATCGTGCTGTCTTTTCATCTATTTCCGTGGCAACGAAAGTTCGAGAAGCGCTCATGGCGTATGGGATCAATGAGCAGACGTAGCAGCTGTCTTCTGTTGTCTGCTTACCTATTTGGGTCATGTGTTGGTACCACATGTCGTTCGAGACGTGTGCTGAATCTTGTATGTAGTTGTCAATACCTTTATTAGCTGAGTATGTGCTGCGTTTAACTCTATTTCCCTTGTGTGGAATTTTGCTAGTACCACCTGACGTAACACCTGTTGCAGCCGTGGGTGGGGGTATATATATTAGGTTTGGGTACAGCCAAAATATTGATAGCATAACTTTTCTGCCATACAGAGGCAGCCAAAAACCCGGTGATCATCAAAATCCCTATCATCTTTATTACAGAGGCTAGTCTCACCGGCATTTTGCTCTTACCTTGCTGCAGTCCGGCAGCTTATTCTTGCGACGTTAAAGTTGCCCGCCTGAAAATTCTCAATATGCTTGTTATTAGTGTAAGTTGTCGTTTTCAAGCTCTCCCTATCAAGTAGTCGTTCAGTGCCCAGGCGAAGAGCGGTTCCCACGCCAATCTAAGCGATCTATCTCTTAGGGCAGGCAAGTGTTGGTGAAGATGGGGCATTGATTGTTCTATGGCCAAGAGAAATGCTGTGTAGTAGACACGTACCCTCCTTCTTTTCAGGTACTTTGGCCTTTTTATGTGATAGACAAATTGGTGTGATAGCTCTTCAGGGTAGTTATCGTCTGAGGGTAGCATCTACTCCTGGGCAATGAACTTTGTTAGTTATCTGTTTTCTTAGCAGTACAATAATACACAGTACCTGCATGTGCGAGAAAGAAAAAAGAGAACATTAAAGTGTTTACATGTCTATATGTGCAAGACAATGTCCTTCAGTTGGGTGATTACTGCAGTGGGTAGGGGGTCGATGGGCAGAGGGTTTGAAGCTCAACTGGTGGAAGTCTCTTTACTCTTTGATCGTGTGACCATGGGGTGGGCGGTATGGGAATTACCCTTTTCTATTTCAGTAGTTGTCCCTGGGGAATCAGGGGGTGGTAGGGTATGGAGACACTTAGGTCGTCAGCTGTGGTAGAAGTCTCTTCCTCCGTGGGTGACGCTGTTGCTGTTCTTCCAATGGCCCTGTCGGTGACGCTAGGGCGGGTCTGGAGTTTGCAGATCTTTACGTCGTGTAGGTGATTCCAAGCACGTTTGTCCTGTAACTTTACTGCTCTCGTAGATACCTCCTCTACCAGGTGGGGGCCAGTGAAGCGTGGGCTGTTCCACTTTCTGTTGAAATTGCGGAGTAGCACGTGGTCACCTTTAGCAATTTTGCACAGTTTTCCCTTTTACAATTCTTTATCCGCGTCTTCTTGTTGATCACTCTTAGACCCGCCCCGCGTGCGCTCGAGCTGTTGAGACACAAACACTACACTAGTAATCAAAGAAGACACATATTGGTACATTTCATCACCAAGAACAGTTGCAGTGTTTTCATAATCTGTGAATGCTCTTGATGTTGGCGTTAGAGGAAGGCGCATTTGACGTCCGGTTACCACCTCGTGAGGAGTGAGGTGGTGGTCGGAGCCTGGTCTATTCCTCAGCTCAAATAGAGCTAGCGGAAGGCAATACAACCAACTCTTCTTTGTTGTTTGCTGTATCTTTGCAATTGCCTCCTTCAGTAGGCCATTCAGGCGTTCGCAATTACCGTTGGCCTGCGGGTGATATGCACATGCAAATTTATGCTTGATGTTCAGTAAGGATGTGATGTGCTGGAACATTTCATTAGCGAAATGCGGGCCATTATCTGACCGCAGTACCTCGCACACTCGCCACCTGGGGAAAACCTCCCTCACTAGAAATTTAGCTGCTCTGAATGCATCTGGGTGCGAGCAGGGTCCTGCCTCAATCCACCTGGAGAATGGGCATACTACTACAATAATATACCTATTTCCTTGACATACGTTGATCATATCAACATAGTCAATATGGATGTGCAGGAAAGGTCCCTCTGGCCGGGGTATAGTACCTTTTATCACCTTCAGCGTGTGACCGGCCGTGAACTGTTGACATGTGAGACAATTGCTGATAAAATTTGTCACATGGGAATTTAACTCGGGGCAGAACCAATCTTCCCTGATTCGTGCTGCAATAACTTCCTTGCCTGTGTGGGCTGGGTGGTGGAGTTGGCTCAGAGCGGTGTTCAATAGTGCCAATGGCATTACCATCTTTCCAGTGTTACCCTGGCGCCATAGTGCGTCAGTTGGTAACATTGTACATCCTCTTTTTACCCATATTTCTTTTTCTGCCATTGGTGCAGCCGCTTGTAGCTCCATTATCTGTGTGGCTGGGAGATGGGTGTACCCTTCTCTTATCAACATCTCCTTAGCTATCCCCCTCCCTCTCCCTCTCTCTAACTCTGGAGGGTTCCATATCTCACCAAAATATGCAGAATACTTTGCATGTGCGTCTGCTGCTACATTTCCTTTTGAGATATGATCTTCTCCATTAGTGTGTGCGGTACATTTGACCAAAGCTAATTCTTGGGGGTCATTTATTACTTCAATTAGTTCAGCTAATAAGAGAGCATGTTGCACTGTGGTGCCGTCAGCTCTCCTAAACCCTCTTCTCCTCCATGTGGACAATCCTGAGTGGACAGTAGACGTGACATATGCGCTGTCAGAATATATAGTCACTCTTTTGTCAAAGCTTTCCTTCAATGCCAAGATCAGTGCAACCAATTCAGCTGCTTGAGCAGAGTAATGCTGTGGTAATTGTACGCATTTCACCGCCACACACACCGGTTCCTCTGTCATTTTTACCACTGCTGCCCCAGTTCTCCTTATCCCATCACTTTGGTCTATTGTTGATGACCCATCAATGAACAAGAGCTCTCCTCCATCTAGTGCGTCCTCTTCAACTTTTCTAGTACATGAGTACATTTCGGTAGTCTGTGTACAATCATGTGCATAGTCTCCTTCCTCAATTACTTCTGCTATAAACCTTGCAGGATTGACTGTGCTGCATCTAACAATTGATAATTCTGGACAAGATAAGATGATCTCATAACCGGACACCCTCTGCGTAGTTAGTGTGGACTTAGGCTTGTTCAATATTGCAAATAGTGCATGTTCCACAAATAGTATGGTTGGGTACCCCATTGTTATTGATGATGCTTTCTCTACCGCAAAGGCAGCTGCGGCGAGACCTTGTTCGCAAGGGAAATGTCCTAACATCACAGGATCCAAGTGGCCGCTGTAAAACGCTACTGGTTTGTAACCCATGCTTGTTTTTTGAGCCAACACTGCTTTCATTACTGCTGAGTCGCAATGTGAAAATATAAAGAATTGTCGTTCATAATCTGGGGTGGCCAGTACCGGAGCAGTTGATATTGCATCTTTCAGTTCATCAAAGGCCTCTTTCATTTCCACTGTCCACCCCAACTTTTTCTCCCCTTTGTTAGCTTCTTTCAGTGCCTCAAGTAGGGGTCCTATGTATGAGCTGTAATCAAATACCCAGGCTCTACAGTAGTTGCACAGTCCCAGGAACTGCTGCAGTTCCCTCACTGTTTGGGGCAGCGGCGTTTTTGAAATGGCCTGTGCTCGTTGTGGTGCAATCTTTCTTCCGTATTGGGATATGAGCTGACCAATGTAAAGTACCTGTTCCTGACAGTACTGTAACTTTTCCTTGTCTACCTTGTAACCCTTTTCAGCCAATATTGTCAGCATCTTCAATGAGTCCTCTCTGCATCTTTTTTCGCTTGTGCTGCAAATTATTATGTCATCAACATACTGCAACATTGTGCTTTCCACTTCAATGTTACCCAAGTCCATCTGTATTACTCTGTTGAAAATTGAGGGTGACTCGCAGTACCCTTGTGGCAACCTGGTGTGTTTCCATTTTGTGTTTCTGTACGTGAAGCTTGTCAGATCTTGCAAGTCTGGGTGCAGGGGTATTGAGAAAAGGGCATTTTTTAGGTCTATCACTGTAAATCGTGATGCCTCTGCTGGAATGCCACACAATATTGTGGCCGGGTTTGCTGCTATGGGGTATTCTGCTTCCACTATGTTGTTCAAGGGCCTGAGGTCCTGGATGAAGCGCCAAGACCCCCCTTTAGCGTTGCGCACTGGGTATACAGCTGTGTTACATGGTGATTCTGATGGTACCAATATGCCATTATTTATAAGGGCCGATATTGTTTCATATTTGCCCTCATCTGCCTCTTTTGATAGTGGGTACTGCTTCACTCTGGGGTGTTTTGCGCCTTTTTTCAATTTTATTCTTACTCCCCCTATACTTTTTATGCACCCCACGTCATAGGGACTAGTAGTCCATAATGATGTTGGTACCTTTGCCATATCTTCCTCAAAGAAGGGAGCTGGGGTGGACGTGGGTGCTTCAAGTGCCATTGCAATTTTCTGTGCTACTTGTTTGTACGTCACTCTTAGCCATGTTTCTACACTCATCATGAATACCATTTCACCTTCTTCCTTTTCTTCTGAGAAGAGCTCCTCGTCTGACACCTGGGTGAGCCTACATCCCTCTGCTAAGGCTATCACTGCCCTCCAAGCCCTTCCTTCTCTGTCTTGGGCATGTACTGCGATGTAATCAGCAGTTGCTATAATGCTCTCTATGTTCACTGAAATCACCTTTCCTTCTGGTTCATTGGCTGGTGTTTCTGGTCTAAACAAATAGGCTGCTGGCCTCCTCCAGATATTTCCTTCTATTCCTGGCATCCATGCAAATGCCATGTCTGTCCCGTACTGGAACAGTTCACCATCTACTGGCTCAGCTCTAATCACTGTCTGTCCGCAGTATGCTTGCATAATTTGTCGTGCAGTGAGCATGTTTATTCCTGGAGTGGAGAAAATTATGCCGTCCTCCGTAAAGGAGATCGTCATATTCAACCTGCTCATTATGTCTCTCCCCAGTATGTTTACTGGTGAGGCCCTAGAATATAAAAGCGGCACTGACATGTCATAATCCCCTATTGATAAGGGAATGTTATCAGTAAAGGGAACCAACCCCCTAGCCCCAGAGAATCCTTGGGTGTTCATGGCTTCACCTGACATCTTAAATTTACCTTCCCTTATGCAAGACCGGGTCGCCCCGGTGTCAACAAGGAATGATCATTTTTTGTCACCAATCGTTACCTCTATGCGTGGTTCCTCCGCACTATTAGGTGTTACCGACAGGATGGGACACACCAAGGCCGTCTGTGGGCTGTCCTATTGTGGGTATAATGATTGACCACTTACTGTGTAAGGGTTGTGTCCCAGGACCGTCACCCTTCCTAGTTGTGTTTGCTGTAGTTGTGTATTGGTAGAGGTTATGTTATGGTCTTGAATTTGGGCAGGTTGCTGTACTTGCTGCACTTGGGGTTGTTGTGTTATCGCTACCTGTTGTTGTGGCAGTGAATATGTCTGTGGCTGTTGTTGTGTTACTAGTTGTTGCTGCCCATTTCCCTGTTGCAATGCCTGCTGTTGCTGGGTGCCCTGCTGTTCCTGTGTAGGCCCTTGTCGTCCCTGTTCACCCCATGATGGTGTGCCTGGTCTCACTCTACATGTGCGCGACATGTGCCCTACTAATCCACAAATCCAACACACCGGTGGTTCCCTGTTCTGCCATGGAAAGCTTCCTGAGTTGTCCTGGTATACTGGTTGCCCGGTGGGGTAGAAATTTCTAAATCCTCCCCCTTGCTGTTGTGCGTTATATCCGTATCCTCTCCCCCTCATCATTCCTCCCCTTCCCCTGTTGCAATTATAATATCCAGCTCCTGGCATTGAGTATCCTCCTCCCATGTTAGTCGTGTATGGTTGGAGTGGTGGCAGCTGTTGTGTTACAATCTGTGATGATTGTATTTGGGAGGGATCTTGTGCAGCCACTACTTGTGTGGGGTTTTGAGTCACTGTTGCAGGTGTAGTTATTAGTGCACCTTCCATCGTGTATTTAGTAAGTTTTTTCTGTACCAATTTAGCCTCTTCCGTTTTTCTATCCTCTTCCTTTTGTTTCATTTTCTCTTGCCATGTCCTACAATGATGCACTATCGTCAGTTGTATTTCTGGCCATGCTTTTGCTTCCATCCCCACTACTTTCTTCAGTTGTTTCTGAACTGCTTCTGGGAGCCCTTGTACTAGTATATGATAAAATATTGCTGGTGTTTTGTCCCATTGTTCTCTAGTTTCCATACGCCACTTCTCTTGAATTTCCTGGATATAATCAACAGGATCTTCGTTCTCACGCATCTTGCGTGAGGTAATTGCTCCTATGTCTGATGTGTCTGGGTACTGTACCCTCAGCGCTTGCCATAATGCATGTCTATAGTTTGCGAATGGTGCCCCATCGTGTGATGTGTTTGTTATTGTGACCCTGGGGAAGCCTGCTCTCTTCCAGATGTCATCTGGTGCATCCCCTAATATTGATATTAGAAGGCCCTTTACATCCCCCACTGCCAGTTTCTGTCCTGCGGTGTGTTTTTCCATTTCATATATCCATTTTCCCGCACCTCCACTTAATGATGGGAGCCTGCACTTTATATTTTCCTTGTCTGCATGCTTCCAGGGGACGTATTGTGGTCTAACCCCTCCCCTCTCCAGAAGTGGCATTAAGTTGTGTCCTGGTTGGCCCCTTGGGTCCCACACAATTGAATCCGTACACCCCTCCTCTTCTTCCCTGTCTTCTACATCGTCAATGGGGTCCCTATTTCCCCTGCTTGTAACTGCTTCTCCTCCATCCCTTCCCCTTCTTTTATCATTTCCTTTATTTAATGTGGGCGTGTGTATTCGTTCTCCCTGCCTGCGTCCAGGGAGGTCTCTAAGCCTGCCTGCATAGGGTGTCAGTTCGTGGGGGAAGGGTGCCAGTTTAGGTGGGCATGTTACACGTAATGAGCGTGAGGTAGTGGAGCATGTTGGACGGGATGGTGAGGGTGTAGCTGCACGTGTCTGCCTTTCCGCCATTCCTTGCTCCTCCTCCTCATCTCCCTCCAGTTCTTCATTTCTCCTGCAGATCCATGGTGATTCTCCATTTGTCCGGGTGATGTATAATTTATCTAAGCTTTCCCTTTCACTGTTTCTTCCTTCCTTCTCCATTCCTTCCCCTTCCTCACTGCAAAAGTCCTCCATTAATGGCAACCCCCAATCTGTCTTTTTCCCCCTAATCGTTACTGTTTTTAAGTCTATTAGATCCGTTCCTCCCTTGTCTTCTTTGCCAATTGCTCCCCTTTGTGCTGATGTTGTTGCTACTTCTGTGTCTCTGCGCACATACCTCCTTACTTCACTCTCCCCTCTCCTATCTTCTCTTCCCCCTTCATTTTTCTCCGCAATTTCTCTACCAATTTCCTCTCTTTTCTTTTTCAATTCCTCCATTACTTCACAACTCATCTTTTCCATTATTCTTTCCTCTTCTTTCTTCCTTTCCCATCTCGCTCTTTCCTGCTCTAATATACCCTCTATCATCCTCCCTTCTTCGTATTTCCTTGTCGTTTCTGATAGTAATCTCCTTTTCCATATTTCCATTTCCTTTTCTTTCTCTTCTTCCTCTCTTTTCTTGTCACGCAGTGCTGCTCTGGATACCCTTTCTGCTACTGCCTTCACCCTTTCTGCTTCTCTCTTTTGTTCCTCAGTTCGTTCCCTCATTTTTTCCCACTCATTTTTGCTTTCTTTCCTTTCCCGTTCTCTCTCTCTTTCCTCTCTCTCGAGCTGCTTGATCAGTGCATTCTGTTCATCCCTTAATTCTGCTAATCGTTCCTCCAAAATTTCTTCCTTTTGTCATAACAGCTCTTCCCCCTTTCTTTTCCCCTCTTCCCCTTTCCTTTCACTCTTCCTGGTGTTATCCTCGTCCATTTTCCTTACTACCTCGTAATTTTAATAATACCTGCGCAGCTACCCACTCATCCTGTTTTATTCCTGCGATCTGCTCTTCGCCAATCCCCCCTTCCCCTGTGGGCATTTTCGTACGAGCTGGTCCCGTCGTACTAGTCTGCTCCCTTCCCGTGTGGCTACCTGTGGCTGTATATGGTGGCGGGCTGTATGCCGGGTTCGAGTACCCCTCAGCCGCCCTTAATTGAACCATCTACGGAGTGAGGAACTTCTTGAGTGGGGATCTCATAAGGTGTACTCTCGCGACCCGTATGTTAGTGCTATTAAAGTTGGCAATGGTTTTCTTATTTTATTATTTTATTCTTGTGTCGCAAGGATGTAGGTCAACACGGAGACATAGAGTCCCTCAGCTCCGTTTGTAAAGTAAGCAGTAGTTTGTTTGTGCCTACACCTCTTTGCGCCAAATTTCTGATGTAAATGAATAAAAGTACGTAGTCAAGTTTCTTCAAGTATATTTTCTTAATTTATTTGATATATGTTCTGCCCATATGGATGACACGTGTTTCGGCGTTCCATTGGCGCCTTTTTCAAATCCGGGCCTTATTGAATGTAATGCGAATCTCCCTTTCCTTATTTCCGGGAATTAGTTTTTAGTTTGCTTGAGGCATGAGCAAGAGAATTTTGTAGGTGTAGGTGGGATTTAACCCTGGAACTACCGTGATACACTTCAACTAAAAACTAATTCCCGGAAATAAGGAAAGGGAGATTCGCATTACATTCAATAAGGCCCGGATTTGAAAAAGGCGCCAATGGAACGCCGAAACACGTGTCATCCATATGGGCAGAACATATATCAAATAAATTAAGAAAATATACTTGAAGAAACTTGACTACGTACTTTTATTCATTTACATCAGAAATTTGGCGCAAAGAGGTGTAGGCACAAACAAACTACTGCTTAATTGAACCATGTCTCGTAGTTCTGTTAAAGGATATAACCCCCCTTCCTCCTTTTTCACTACCTTCACTAGGGGTATATCGTCGCTCTGTTCCTTTTTTATTTCCTTTTTGTTTATGTTGTTACTCTTCTCTCCTCCCTCTTGTCCGTTCCCCGTGTTCTGTGTGCCTTCACTCTCTTTTCCCCACTCTCTCCTTCCTCCTTAATCTTCTCCTCTTCCGCTGTTTCCCCCATAATGAACATTCCATTTGGTCCTGGTCGGGACCCTTGGAACATCCTCCATAAGTTAAACACCTCTACGTGGTGTATCAACTTCTTCCCCTTGTATGTTTTATGCAGATGGGTTAATACTGAATGTTGGGTATATGGATCGAAACTGCCATTAGGCGGCCATGGTGTCATCATTTTGTTGTCCGTCCCCTGTGTCCATTCTATGCTATACTTGATCAGTTTCTCCCTATGGGGTGACAGTGTTTTACATATGTGCTGTAGCGGGGTAGTGAGGGTGTTTCCCCACCCTCCCGATCCTGTCCCGTATGACATAGTAGCGCTTCACTTGTTATCATTCCCCTATTTGGTAGCGGTTATCTTGCTAACAGTGTACACTATACAGTCTTAGATCTTTACCTGGCCCCGTAATTTTGGGGACTTGCAATTGTCCGCTAAGGAAAAATAGTAAAATATAGCATTTGCATTTGAATATTCTTTTCTTTCTTTTCCCCCTTTACCGAACACCTTTACGGCCCTCAGCGGCCGAGGCGCACGTAGCCCCCTGCGGGTGCGTGCCCCGTGTGACGTTCTTATACAGCCGTCCCACTTTCTCTTACCCCTCCTCCCCTTTCTTCACTTGCCGTGGCCGGCGTTCTCTGTGCGCAGCCACGTCCCCCTTTTCACCTTCCCCCCGATCAACTCGTTACCGTTTATCTCCGTCTCCACTCCCTTACCATAATTCTCTTCCCCACCACTTTCCGAAAGAAAGATGCCTTGTATTCGAGATATCCTATGAAAGCCCTATTGGTGACGTCACCGATCTCTTCAAAACTACTGGTAAGTTCTTCACATGTTTTTAAAAGTTCAAAATACGCTTGCAATCTACCCCCGTTAACCCCACAGCTGTCTTCCTGTCACGCCTGGAACAAGGTAATCAACAATATAATCGGACTGCGCACGCTGCGTCGCCTCGCGTGTGATACGCCCCTCGACAGGAGGGCTTAACCAGCCAATTATCTTCCGTATTAGGCAACCAGCTAGCTACCGCCTACAGGGAAACGTCATCTATCTATCGAGTTTCCTGCTCGATCAATAGGGATCCTCATCTACTCATTGATCAATAATCACCAAATCGTAGGAAACCGCACACACACACACACCCTTACACGTGGTCGCGACCTAGGCCAATCAGTGTCTACGAGCGGCCGCACGTGATGTTTTCGTGCTCCGCCCCCTCCTCTTCCGTAACGTAGCGGACTGCTCTCGCACTTGTCCAGCTACCATTCACTTCACCGTCAACACTAATTTATCAAACCTTCGCCGCGCACCTGTGTAACACCTCCCGCCTCCCGTATGCTATTCCTCCCCCCTCCCTCACAATTTCACATTGCTTGTTGTGCGTGGCATACTCACCAAGTTCTCTTGATGCGGGGCCGCTCGACTGTGTGCACCCCACCAAGCGGCTCGCCACCTCCCCTCGTCTGGACCACGTCTGGACACTCGCCAACCGCGGGCGGGATACTTCTCAACCGGCTCCCGAAGGCCAATATCCGGATTGCGCTGTCCGGTCTTTCTCGCAGTTCCGCGATGGTCCTGTAGTCCTCAAAAGGGGGCAGCGGCAGAGGGGGCCGCGCCGCCGGGCCTCCTCGCAACGGGAGTACTCGGAAAAATAAAATAAAAGCAGACCTTAAACAGATCTCAGCAGTGCCTCCAACTTGTCGGGGGGAAGTTCTCCCAGGGTCGGCTGGGCCGTCCGCGGACCTCCGGGCAGGGAGGCCCCAACTCCTCCCGTATATCCCAAAAAATGAGTATGAGACACACGCAAGAAGCAAGGTGGTTCTGCTGTTTATTAAACAAAACGGCAGGGATGCGTCAAGGATCGTACGCGTCCGTCCTGACACTCTCTCTCCAATCGTGGGGCTCGCAGGCCCTTTTTACCTTAGTATGACGCGCTACTTGCGTCACCTGGGAAAGTTAGCAAAAAACCTATCGCCACTCTGGATTGGTTCCTCGAGTGGTAGGTTAGTATAGCATACGTATAGAGAGCGTTATTAGTGGTTGAGGGTCAGTCAGGTGGTATACTTGGGTTGTCCCTTCAATTTGATACATGAAAATTGTTACATGAAGATCCCTGAGGATTGGCTAATGTTAATGGCGTCAGTGATAAGAGCCCCATGTCTGATTGGTCCACTCGCAAGCCCCCCAGTCTGGGACCATCGCTGTTCCCAGCTCGCGGTGCACCTGTCATTTGCAACAATGTATCACTATGGGTATGTGCAGACAATGTGAGGATTTATTCATATGCTGGAAGGCAGACTACTCCCACCGCCGCAGATGTCCATTGAGTCGCTTAATTGTATCTGCCTGTGTCTTGAAACGTGGGATCCAGGCACCTCCCTCCTCCTGGGCCTGGCACCCTGTCAGGTTCGGCTTGGTCACGTGAGGTGAGACCGTGGTTGAGGCAGAATTCTGCACATTTAATATTGCATTTTTCACTGTGTGCCTGGCTTAATTTGCAGGTGTGACCTTGGTGTCAGTTTACGGCATGCGAGTTTGCAACATTGTGCCCTTGACTGTCTGCTCTCGCCGGGCTCATTCTGCAGGGTCAGCAACTGTACTTTTGCTCATTCAATGTTCATGGAAGCTCTTGCTTGCGGCCTACTTGGGCCTGGTGCATAGGTGGAAACGTTTGATGCACGGCGCTTTAGGTTATGGTATCATATTGCTTTATCCCCAGTATCATGTCTTCGTTATATTTCTAATTGCAATGCATGGGTTTAGGAGAAGCGTGAGCAAGCATTTTAGATGAGTTAATTGTGCGTCTTGCGTTTCTGCATTTTGAAGAACCTATGTGAAAAATAATAAAGATGCGCGTCAGTGGGTGTGTCCGTCACCTACGTCATAGCACTGAATATGTTCTTCGTGTGGATTGGTGTGGGAGTGTCCAGTGTGCATGTTTACACGGGTGTGCTAACCGTTGGCTAGGTCGTCATGGCATCTCTAACGATGTGTTCATTTACTGTCGAATGGTTCATTCGAGTTCGTCCATGCCGCAGGTGTCGGCATGTGCAGGGCAGGCTGGTGGGCAGGCTGGTGGGCACATCCGTATGTTCCTGTACCAGGGTATCTGGTCATCTGGTAGATGGGCAAACTCCTCTCGTGGCGGGTGTCTGGGCCGCGATCCTCTAGGCCAGGGGTGTGAGGGGATTGGTGGGAGCCTTTTGTTCCATTCTCCCACTTCATCAGGCTATTGGCAAATAGCCCTGACAGACCATGCCAAGGAGAAAACTGCATTTTCTACCCCCGTTGGCTTATACCAGTTTAAGGTGATGCCTTTCGGATTGAAAAATGCACCCGCTACATTTCAACGGATGGTAAACCAGGTTCTGAATGGGAGGGAGGACTTCTGCATGGCATACTTGGATGACATAGCAGTGTTCAGCAATTCCTGGGAAAAACATGTAACCCACCTAAGAGATGTTTTGCAGGATCTTGGACGAGCCAATCTGACCCTAAAGGCGAGTAAATGCCAAATGGACAGAGTAAGGTAGTCTATCTTGGACATGAGGTAGGAGGTGGAGAAATAAGGACTTTGCTCAGTAAGATTGAAGCTGTGCAAAATTGGACGAAACCTACTACTCAGACCCAGGTGAGAGCCTTCTTAGGTCTCACTGGGTATTACAGGATTTTCATTGAGAACTATGGGACCATAGCTTCTCCTCTGAATGTCATCTCCTCTCCAAATTTCCCTAAAAAGGTTAGGTGGAACGAGGAGTGAAATCAGGATTTTGAAAACCTGAAAAAAGCTCTTTGCCAAGTCCCAGTACTCAGAGCTCCTGATTACCACCAAACTTTCATTGTGCAGACCGATGCTTCTAATGTAGGAGTAGGTGCCGTACTCAGTCAACTGGATGGGAAAGGTAGGGAGCACCCCGTTTGCTTTATCAGTCGCAAGCTGAAGGATCCTGAAACAAGGTGGGCAACAATCGAAAGAGAATGCTTTGTTATAGTGTGGGCTCTGAAGAAGTTTAGGCCATACTTGTATGGTTCTACTTTTGTCATTCAGACTGACCACCAACCCTTGAGATGGTTAATGCAAATGAAAGGGGAAAACCCAAAACTACTGTGATGGTCAATCTGCCTGCAAGGGTTTGATTTCACCATTGAGCACAGGTCAGGGTGTCACCACCAAAATGCTCATGGTCTCTCTAGAATGTATGTCATCGACCAGAGGTATGAGATTCATCCAGGAATGGATTAAATCCTCCTGTCCCTTAGTCTGGGGGGGGGGGCGAGTGATAGGGAGAATTCTCTGTTTAGGCTGAATTTCCTAACCTAGTGAGTCCCCCAGCAGCTTTGCTGGATTTCTGGAGTTTGTTTTTATCCATCCTGCCAAGAGTGAGACTCTTTTCTCCCACTCTTGGACATGAATATGGTTGATTCCTGTGAATGGCAATGTGTTCTATGGGCTATGGGGTCTTTTACTTCATAGGGTCTCATGTGTTTTACTATGTGTGTTACACCGCACCCTCCGTGCCGTAACACTGGGGCGTCTAGAGGATCCCCACCATAGACTCCATACCCTGGGACTGACTACTGTCTCCCAGGGCATGTAAAGTCACCATTGGCTTTACTAGTCCTAAATTTACTAACAGAACTAGTACAAACCATCCTATTGTGGACGTACTAGTAGCGGTAATTTGATTACCCTTGGGTCTGTTATGCGAGGGGGCACTGTCCCATCCCCCCTCGTCGAGTTTTGGCTGGTGGCAGTGGAAACTACTTGTTATATTCGACCCCGAATATAACTCTATGGGATTCTTCCCATTGTTGGAGGCTAATACTTTTTCCTGTTAGTCTCTAACATACCTCCGGTTTATTTGTCTTAAATAAATCTACCGGTCTGTATTTTCTGCCAGAACTCGGTTTTTAAAATGGCATCTGTGTTCACCTCTGTAACTCCGAACCAAAGGTTGAGCCCTTTGTTCCACTTTTGGCGGGCTTCTACACAGAAGCCCTCCAGAGTGGTGCCATTCTGTCTGGGTACCACAGGGGGAGTCGGAGGGGGTTTAGGCACCCTGGACTGAGTTGCCTTGCCAACTCAAGTCGCACTCTGGTGTGATTGGCCCAAGTGGTGAGCCACCCCGCTCACCACTTAGCGTGTTTTGATTGACAGCTAGGCTGAATGAATGGGGGTTTGCAGCATAAAAGCAGGGCTTTTGGGACTGGATCTTCAGAAGTCGCCACAGAACCTAAGAATCCTACGAGGGTAAAGCTGAGCCGACCTGCAACGATGACACCTCCGGTGGAGCCCTGCTGAACCGACTCACCACTTCCCAACAACAGAGGAGATCTCCCTGCTGGAGAGTCTTCTCCCCCTGACGGGTGGGAATAACCAGTCCCTTTGCTTTTTCTTCGCTTCCAGGGTGTAGTGGTCGAATTGCCCGTGCTGAGCACCCCAGCAACCGGATAGCCACTAACCCGTACCGCGACCAAAAGGTGGTGCCTTGTGATGGAGCACTCTGCGGCTGGTCTCTTCCCTGGTGGTGCAACGATCTTCAACTTTCCTTCGACGACGAGATCATCTCATCTCTTGGCAAAGCCCCGACTTGCATCCACCACCAGGAACAACTGCCCCCACTGGAGCTGTCTCTTCACTTACAAGGTACTGTGCCCGCCTAGCTTCCCTTGTGACCGTTAGAGTGAGGTGTCTTAAATCCTTACCTTTCCATTGGGTCGCCTCCAGACCTTCTTAACTTTTTGTTCTAAACTGGTCCAACCTTTCTGTGACAATTTGCTACAAAGACTCGAAGTGCGCTTCCACTGTGATACTTGTTGGGACATATCGCCTTGCCTCTCTCCGAGTGGGCCTGGCCTCTGAACTTTGTGATCCACAGTAGACCCTGCCTTACGGGCCTTGCATTTGCTTCGTAAAAGTGTTGGTACCGAGGTGGTTTCATACCCTGCCTTTTCTCTCCCGTTCTAACGAATATTAGAGTGCCATCTAGGTTAAAGCATTCGCCTCTGTCTGCAAATAAGTGGTGCCGTTGAACCTAGACTTGTTGAAATATTGTTAGGGGATTGATATACTTATAGTAATTGTAATTGAAGTTGTTTGCCGTATTAGTGCCAGTGTGTTTTCATAGATGTGTCCTTAAAATAAATAATTATATATCTTTACACCCAAGCTCTGTTCCGTGTCTACTTGTTCTACGGTGTAAATTGCCCTATCTTGTATACTCCACATACTGCCTAACTTTTCTTGAGAGAGGTCTGATTGCTCAGCCACAGCTACCAGGTGAATCGTGTGGTACAGACTGCTAACAAGTGGGTTTACTGCCAAACACCTGTAGGCCTAAATCTTTTGCAGTGGTCCCAGAGGGAACTGCACAGGTTTCTGCTTAACAACACTGCATGTTGGAATTATGTATGCTTCTGCTTCCATGTCTCCCTCTGAATTTGCAGGTTCATTCCTCATGT
This sequence comes from Ambystoma mexicanum, assembly GCF_040938575.1. Taxonomy (NCBI): domain Eukaryota; kingdom Metazoa; phylum Chordata; class Amphibia; order Caudata; family Ambystomatidae; genus Ambystoma; species Ambystoma mexicanum. The sequence continues at coordinate 538,385,754 of NC_090937.1, forward strand.
CTTCACAAGGCCATCTACTTTGTAGATGGAGTTCATGTTGTATGCAGTACACAGACACGTTTTGAAGCCTGCAAGACTACAGTTAGAAGGGGGCGATGTGGTGGCATATTCAGGTTGTAAGACTACGACTACTTTAACTTAGTACTGTCATGTTTTAGCTATGTTTGAGCTTGTGTAGCTGCATTGTATTGTTGGTAAGTATTTGGTCATGTGTGTTGTTAGTTCAACATTACTGGGAGCATATTTTGTGTGGCCAGATTCCATTAGGGACACTGTACTTTGTGACACTTGTGTCAGGTTTTCGGGATTGATTTGTTTGCTCTCACATAGCATGACATGCCATGGTGTGTTGGGTGGTGGTGCTGGGGACGGGTTGGGTGACATGGCACTGTTCTCATGTTGTATTTTGCAAGGGGGTAATTCATTTAGCAGCATATGTGTCATTTGATGACACAGCATTGGTGGTGTTTCTGTAGGTAGGGATGCACACATTGTGACACGTCCAGGTGACCAATCTCAGGCTGGTATGGTTGTGACAGTTGACTATCCCTTGTGTCATCGATTGTCAGCTGGTATGTGGCAGGGCTGTGTGCACTCCACAGGGGTGTGATTCTAAGTGAAGCAATTAGCCACCAGCTTCGTTCGAGCTGCCTCACTCTGTGCCCTTTCCCCTCCCATGCGCAGCAGGCATGCATGTGGTTGCGGATGTGGGGGCATCACCATGTCCACCTGCAGAACCTGGCGTGTTGCAACGTTGTGCAGGACACATGCTGCCACTATGATCCTGCACACTACTGGGGGAGCGTATAACAGTTGCCCGCCAGAACGGTCAAGGGAGCGAAAGCGTGACTTCAGCACTCCGAATGTGCGCTCCACTATGCCCCGGGTTGCAATATGGGCTGTGTTGTATCTTACCTCGGGTGGCGTGGTGGGGTTCTGAATTGGCGTTATCATGTGGGTGCTCAGAGGGTAGGCACTGTCCCTGGGGAGGTGGTGATGGGTATCATTAGTAGGGTTGTGACATTACTCAGTATCTGGCATGCATGCATGTGCTGTGGCATTTATACTCACCAAGCAGCCATGTATCGCCATGCCGCCCAGCTTCTAGGTCCCGGTTTAGGGTTGACATTCTGTAAATGAAACTATCGTGGGTGGACCCTGGATAGTTGGCATATACTGAGGTGATGATTCCCTTGGCATCACATACTACCTGGACGTTGATGGAATGCCAGTGCTTGCGGTTTCTATAGATGTGCTCTGATGCCCTGGGGGGACGTAGAGCCACATGGGTGCAATTAATGGCACCTAGGACTTTGGAGAATTGTGCCACCCCGTGCAAATCCTGGATGGCAGACTGCCTTTCTGCAGGTGTTCTGGGCAGGTATATGTGCCTGCGGACTGATGGGCGTGCAGTCATGATGGCCAAGACCGGTGTAGGCAGCGTGATAGCGTGGCCTGTGACACCCCCCCCACTATGGCACTTGTCCGCTGAAATGATCGGTGGCCAAAAAGTGAAGTACATTGAGGACCTTCTCTAGGGGGCTGAGTGCTTGGGAGCAGAGGGTGGGTGATGTGAGGTCATCCTCCCACTCACTGACCAGGTCGAGTATTATGTGAGGTGGAAACCTGTACCTCCCATACACCTGGTCATCAGGCATGCCAAAAAGGCTGGTTCTTGGTGTGAAAATTCTGGGCCTGACTATCCTCCTCCTCCTCCTGCGGTATCCCACGACCACTGCTGCTAGGAACGATATGTTTATACTGGCGTCTGAGCTTGCTTGTTGTTTGCGCGCACTTTTATGCTGCGCGGGTCCACGTACGCCTGCTTCCTGCTGGCGTACTTGGTTCCAGATTAGCGCGTCTTTTTTGGCGCGTGCGTGTGGGCGTTCCACGCATTTGCCTCCTGTACTTCCCCGCCCACCCCAGTAATACACATACCCCGCTCGCCCAGGCCCAATCGCGTGTAAAACTTCCCGCGATCCCCCGAAATACACGCTATTTTTGACACAGCGGGTGTCCGTGTTTGTCACGTACCCCTTTGCACGTCATTGGTCCTAGAGGGCCACAGTATGGGACATTCATCAGAGCTGTATATACAGGCTTTTTGTTAGTGCACATTTTTTTAATGCGTAGGGGCGCTACCGCCTGCCTTCGTGTGGCGGACATGTGTTGATGTACATAGTTGACTTTTGGTTTGTGTCATGAGATCGCCATTTCACTGCTGGGGGGTGGGGGTGCAAGGGGACATGAGTGGGACGTGAGTGGGGGCCTGCTGGCAGGTGCCCCTGACTGCTGGGGGGTGGGGGTGCTGGGGGACATGAGTGGGGGCCTGCTGGCAGGTGCCCTGCACTGCTGGGGGGTGCGGGTGCAAGGGGACATGAGTGGGACATGAGTGGGGGCCTGCTGGCAGGTGCCCTGCACTGCTGGGGGGTGGGGGTGCAAGGTGACATGAGTGGGGGCCTGCTGGCAGGTGCCCCTCAGTGCTGGGGGGTGTGTGTACAAGGGGACACGAGTGGGGGGCTGCTGGCAGGTGCCCTGCACTGCTGGGGGGTTGGGGTACAAGGGGACATGAGTGGGACATGAGTGGGGGCCTGCTGGCAGGTGCCCCTCAGTGCTGGGGGGTGGGTGTGCAAGGGGACATGAGTGGGGACCTGCTGGCAGGTGCCCCTCAGTGCTGGGGGTGGGTGTGTAAGGGGACATGAGTGGGGGCCTGCTGGCAGGTACCCCTCAGTGCTGGGGTGTGGGGGTGCAAGGGGACATGAGTGGGGGCCTGCTGGCAGGTGCCCCTCAGTGCTGGGGGTGGAGGTGCTGGGGGACATGAGTGGGGGCCTGCTGGCAGGTGCCCTGCACTGCTGGGGTGTGGGGGTGCAAGGGGACATGAGTGGGACATGAGTGGGGGCCTGCTGGCAGGTGCCCCTCAGTGCTGGGGGTGGGTGTGCAAGGGGACATGAGTGGGGGCCTGCTGGCATGTGCCCTGCACTGCTGGGGGGTGGGGGTGCAAGGGGACATGAGTGGGACATGAGTAGGGGCCTGCTGGCAGGTGCCCCTCAGTGCTGGGGGGTGGGTGTGCAAGGGGACATGAGTGGGGGCCTGCTGGCAGGTGCCCTGCACTGCTGGGGGGTGGGGGTGGAGGGGGTCATGCGTTCGTGATCAGTAGTGCAAGCTAACATGTGGCTTGCCTGGGGGGCATGCCCATGGTGGATGGGCTGCCTGCGGGACATGACCAGGGGTGCAGGGTAGTCACCTGTGGTGTGGGCTGCCTGCAGGGGCTGTGGAGGGTGTAGAGGGAACACCTGGGAGGACCCACACTGCCAATTCACGTGTAGGACTCCCCTGCACCGCAGATATACACGTACCCCACTCGCACAGGGCCTGTCGCGTGTGAAACTTCCCGTGCACCCCCGAAATACACGTACCCCGCTCGCCCAAGGCCAATCGCGTGTGAAGCTTCCTGCGCACCCCAGATTTACTCGTACCCAGGCCAATCGCGTGTGAAACTTCACGCGAACCCCAGGAATACACGCACCCCACTCGCACAGGGCCTATCATGTGTGAGACTTCCCACGAACCCGAGATTTACACGTACCCAGGCCAATCGCGTGTGCAACTTCACGTGAACCCCAGGAATACACGCAACCCACTCGCACAGGGCCTATCACGTGTGAAACTTCCTGCAAACCTCAGATTTACACGCACACCGCTCGCCCAAGGCCAATTGAGTGTGAAACTTCCCGCACACCCCCGAAATACACGCACACGCTACTTTTGACACAGCGGGTGTTCGTGTTTGTCGCGTACCCCTTTGCACGTCATTTGTCCTAGAGGGCCACAGTATGGGACAATCATCAGAGCTTTATATACGTGCTTTTTGTTAGCGCACATTTTGGCACACATTTTTCATGCACAGGGAGGCTACCGCCTGCCTTCGTGTGGCGGACGTGTTTAGGCCTGTGCGCGTCTTCGCCCGTGCGTTGGTTTGCCCTATTCGATTCCATGAATACGTGTTGTAGGCGAGCGTGTGGGCGTTCCGCGCACTTGCCTCCTGTACTTCCCCCATGACGCCCACATTTTCACGCGTTGTTCCCCATTCCGCGTGTCACGCCCCGTGTTACGCCTACTTTTGTTATGTGCGCCGCGCTATGTGTGCGTTTGCTGTGGCCGTAGTGCACGCTGTTAGATGACCTGTGCGCCGGCGTGCGCCACGCAGCTTTTCAGCGCACATCCCAGATTTTTCTCGCGCACGGACTTCCATGAATCGATGTGCGCGGGTTTTGCTGAGATTTTCACACTTGCACTGCGATTTTCGCACTTCCACTGCGATTCGCACGGTTTTGCACGCTTGCGCAGGAATTTTCAGCGCACATTAATTCCATGAATCGGCCTGATAAGCTATTGTCTGTGGTCTTACGAGACCTCCTGTGGAGGTATTGCGGGTCTGGCTCAAAAAGAGGTAGGTTGTGTCTCTCCTTCTCAGCCTCTCACTATTTGCCGCCTTTCTCCTCCTCCTGAACTGCCATGTCTGGAGAACTATCTTGTTGTGTAATCTGCTTTGCTTGAAGTGGGCTTTCGTGCTCCACCTTTTATCCATGTGGGGAGAGAAAGGGCCATTAGGTGTGCTTAATTCTGGCCAAATGCTTGACCATGCCTGACCCTTGTATTGGGACATGTTAGGTAAACAGTTTTAACATTAGCCAATCATTAGTTACTATGCGAGCAAGCGTTTGTGTTGGAAAAAGAGGGTGGTAGGATTTTTGAGTATCCTATGGGGTAGGATGGAGAAAATGTATTTTTGGAAGTGTGAGATTGGTGGGTTTACTGAAACAAAAGAAAATGTCCAGAGTTCTTATCGTGACCTGAATAGGGGGAATTGTGGGAGTGGTAGTGTGTTGTCAAAGCAGACTTGGAGTTTGGAAAATAAAAAGGAGAAGGATGACCAGAGGGATGTGGAAAAGATTGACCAGGTATATTTGAGTAAGACACTGGGAAACAGAGATTCCGGGAGTTGTGGTGTTTGAGGACAGCAGGGTTTGGGCTCCTATTGGACTTATCAGATATGGAGGGGTCATAGCTTTTGGATAAGAGGGATTTCATGGGAGGAAGTGGGGCAGATGTAGTACAACATACAAAGGCCTCAAGGATTTTGTCCTCCTCTCCTTTTTCCTCGGTACAATACCACATCTCACATGGGGCATTCCCCTGAGCATATCCCTGGGCTACCCTACCCAGGTGGTCCTCCCAATCTCCTCCACCCCCAGGGTTGGAATCTGAGAGTGCCAGCCCTTCCCCCGTCACCTGAATAAGGTCATTTCAAGGTCTACTCGAGAGAATACCCTCAGGTGTCTCACACTTCCCACTCCTCTTCTTTTAGCATTGGCTATGAAGACCCAAATCAGGAAAATAAGGGCAGATCATGTGATTCAAGGTATCAAAATTAGTCGGATTGAATATAAAGTGACCCTATTTGCTGTCAATGCCCTGCTAACAGTTAAAAACCCTTCCACCTTGCTGGCAGTTACTCGTAAAGAACTGGAAACATACAGGAAAGCGTCAGACTTTCAGCTTATCTACTCAAAATCTGAGGTTGTAAAACTGACAACCCCCAGAGTTGAAGGTGTTCCTGCAAAACTAATTTCCCTTTATTTTGGCGAAAAAGTATGTCAAATATTTAGGAGTATAATTCACATCAAACATAGATAAATTGTATAATACTTACTATCCAGAGATATGATAAATTATATAATACTAACTATCCAGAGATATTTGCCCAGATTGGAGGGGACATATCTAGGTGGACAAATCTTACCCTTTCATAGTTTGGCAGAATGGACACAATTACAATGAACATACTACCTCACCTCATTTTTCTTATTAAAGGCTTTGCCAACACATGGTCCTGCCACGAGTTAAAGAAATTACAAGAGGATTTCACTCTTTTCATGTGGAAAGGTAAGAAGAGAAGGATTTCCAGACAAATACCCCGTGCTCCATCAAAAATGGAGAGCTGCAATGCCTAAACTTCCACCTTTATTATGAAGCAACACAACTTTGGGTTTTGAGAGAATGGTGTCAGGTTGCCTCCCCTAGGCAGTGGTGGGGCATGCATACAGGAGTATGAATTCTTCCACTATGGCAGGCTATACGGCTCCCTGTGCAAGCAAGGCCTTGCTCTCTCTACATCAACTCAGTCAAAAGAACAGCTCTATTAAAAAGGGACAAATTGGCATTATCCTTAGAACTCACTACTCTTCCATCACCACTTACCCCAATGCACAATAACCATGACTTTACTCCTGCACACTACCTTGGCGCCTTACCAGCCTTTAGGGAAAACATATGATGGTGTATTTCAGACCCTTTTCACAAATCAAGAGATAACACTGTTCCAGATATGTAAACAAGATTTTGGATTAAAAGAATAGGACCAATTCCAATATTATCAGACTAGACATTCAGATATGAATAAATCATAACGGTCAGCTGCAATGAGAGAGCTGACACAAGTTGAACAATCTAATCAAATCAGATTCCTCTAAAGGGCTGATTTCTAACATCTACTGTATCCTTCAGAACTCCTGCAAAACAAAACAAAAATGTCCATATATTAAATCATGGAAAGCCGACCTAGACAGGGTGATTAATATGAATGAATGGGACTCGATTTGCCTTAGAATGGACACTAACCCCCTTCAGGACAATCAAAATAAGTCACAGATAAACTTTCCCTTAGATGGTATTTGACCCCTATACATCTTATCAAAATGAATATAGGAAGAGTTATGCTGGAGAGGTTGTGTGGTGAACGGGTCCATCATGCATATTTGGTGGGAATCTCCAGGTGTCCAACCATTCTGAGAGAAAGTGCTGTCTTATATCTTACAAGCTCCTGATCAATCCTTCCCATTTGATCCAGGAGCGATACTTTTGGGCACTCCGATTAAGAAGACATACCACTTGTTCTCTAATAAAGGGGAAATTGTTACAAGACTGATTGCATCTAAACTGGTTGTAGCATCGAAATGGAAAAAATGAGACATTGCACACATTAGTCTATGGTGGAATAAATGCTGGAACATATTGGCAATGGAAAAACTGCCCACAAACTGAAATGAAAACCACTTCTCCTTTGCTGAGAAATGGTGCCCTTTATTATCATTTCTATCTTCGGACTTTATAATCACTACATGCCCCCAGAAACTATTTGTGCTGAAGCTGGACAGCCTTGTGGAAGACCCTATTTCTTGGAGCATGAGGAGAACTGGTCACAAGAATTAGATCTTCTGTCACTCAGTAGTGCTGAAAGCTAGCTAGAGGAAGACATAGGATTGTACTTCCTAATCGCCAAACCTCCTTGATACCCCACATGTGTCCAGTCCCAGGCTACTTCTTAACTTAGTGTAGTTGAAGCCTGGTTACATTCTTCTTCTTTTGGACGAAGGTGGGATCAGTAATTGTGCGTTTCCTGGGTTTGTTGTTTTATGTTTTTCATGTTGATATTGTTGAGTGTGAGACTCAGACAGAATTAAAGGGGGGGGCCGACGCACAAGGCACATGATTGAGAATGCACAGAGCACATGCTTAACATTGCATATCATTTCAGGATATTTCAACTGACTGAGCTGCAATGTATATAACACTAATATAAATTAACATACTAACCCAACCCCAGTAACATGTAACTGAATCCCTTAAATACATTTAGTGCAAAATGGTATATGTTTAAATAGCCTGAAGGCAAATTGAAAAATGCATGACGCTATTTAAAAATTGGAAAGTAAACATTCAGGCTGAGTTTGTATGCTAAGCTGAAGAATGTGAGCATCGTTCTACTAAAGACAGGTCATTGTTGAAGCAGGAAGAAAGAAGAGATGTATCCATTGCTACCCTGCAATGAAATCACGTGGCATTTTCAGTTGAATGATCTGTGCAAGGGGAGGTATTTCCCTTGAGTGTTAGGGAGATGTAATAAAAAGAGTTTGAGAGGGAGTAGCTGGTCAGACATCTTCAGGCACTGGGAGATGGTGGGACAGGGAGCTGGCTGGAGATAAGAGTTCACTGCTGGCATACCGTCTGATGTTGCAGCAGTCCTTATCTGAGTGACTAAATCTGGATGAGGTAGGTGAAAAAGACTGACAGGGATTTCCATGCTAAACTTAATCAGAGACATCACCAACATTCTATGTGAATATAAGTTAAATGTGGAGCTGCTGTGTTGAATGGGATCCATTAGTCAAAGCGAAATAGAACAATTGATGCCAAGTGCTGTTTATTTTTAAACATGCATGTAATCCTGAATTTATGTGGAAACGTTTTGTTTCCTTTCTATTATTTTAAAGCGTATTTGTCTTGCCATGCTCCACGTTATCAAGGACAGTTGGTAAGGCTTTAAACAAAATTAACCCTGAAAGTTTTCGCAATGTATTCCCACTGTGAAATATAATGGTTACTCTGTGTAAATTGCATATTTATCTGTCATGATAAAATAACACATTTCCAAATAACTGGTAGTTTTAGTGCATTTTTGCTGCGGTCAGTCATTTTATTTGATCTGCACAAAGAGACGGGGGCACAATAAGAAATATCTCAAAGTGAAGTAACTGTTCTGAAGTCTTCAGCCGGGAGTCTGAATGAATGTACAGTATTTCGATGTGCATGCTTTACAATTGTTGGAACTCAGCCACAAGGGCATAGCCTTGTATTCTACATAAAATACCACAAGGAGGGGGCATGAGCCATCCATCCACAGTGTATCAAGTGCAGAAATGTGTTTGCTGTTAATGACCCAATATTCTGAAATTAGTCTCACCACTATAGAAATACCCCAACAAATTATCACAATTTATTTATAAAAATACCACCCAATACCACATAATAAAACAAATACCACAAACTAATAGGTATAAGCACAACATATATCCAACATATTTGGTGTGTTGGCCATTGGGAAACTTTAAAACTGTTTCTGGGCCTGGCGTTGCATTCTAAGGCATAACCATTTTGTACACTCTTTAAGAATTAGTGATGTGAGGTGGTGCAGTACTGTGTGCTCATCTGACTCACACAATAGTTTCACCATGTCACAAATCCAGGCTGAGTTTTCTGAATTGGCTAAATATCTTGAGGCAAAGCTTTATGCCCATGCAGTGTGGTATAATTACCACAGAGGTAGAATGGGAGGCATTTGAAAACATGTTTGATGAAGGAAGCATTGTGCAGGTGTGCCTCATGAGGCTATTCCAAACATCAGAGCGCAAGGATGAGAAAAAACTGCATCATCAGACTGTGCTCAAAATTGTGGTTTCTGCTACCTAGAGCCATAAGAATGCAAGTTAATGACAGTGAATTCATTAGCAATTCACAATACAGCTTGGACAATGAATGTGACCAGGTAAAGCAGTTAAAAGCAGAATTGAAACAGAGGGAGCTAGAAACGGAATTGCAAGCTAAATGCAGCAATATGGCTACTCAATTGGCTCAGAAAGAGAAACAATTTAATGAGAGTGAGCCCACTTAAAAGCAATTGTAGTCGAAATAAGACAGGCCAAAGATGTTACTATTTTGGAAATACAGTCCCTTGGAGAAGACAACAGGGAGAAAGACAGATAATTCCATGCTATGGAACAAGAGATATTCAAATTATTGGAAGAAAATGACAAAAAGGACAAAGCACTTAATCAGTCCCAGGCACAAATCAATGAATTGCAAGCAATACTCAATAAGGTCAGGGATGAGAATTCTGATCTCTGTCATGAGGCAGAGCAGCTTCATGGACAGTGCAAGAACATAGAACAACACATACTAGTCTCAAATCCCAGGAAAGGTGACTAGGTACTACATTCAATGGAATTGAAATCAATCACAGCTCTGTCCAGTGAAACAATGTACTGACGAAAAGACGTTTGAACCTTAATGCCTCATTTTTTAAGACAAGAGTTGAAACCTGTACACAACCAAACCGATGCTATTGTCACAAAGTACATACAAGTGTACATACTCTTAGGCACACTGTGGCAACTCACTACACACACGGCACCATCTCGGACATGCCCTTTTAATGCGGGACAGTAGATCATGTTACATTACAGTATGGAGGAAACTTTACATGTCGATAGCATGGGTTGCATCCAGTATAACACCATGGATTCAAGAAGTGCAATTAATTTGCTTTTAGATGCATCTGCAATGTAGAAAACAATATTTGTGTGGGATGAAGGTTGCAGAGAGCAAGGTTTTAATGTTACAGCAAATGGTGCCTTGTCTGTTGGATGATTTTCAAAATGTAAATGAGAAGAGTTTGGTAGGCTAAAACATTAAAACATTGTATTTTCACCTGTCACCTTGTAGTGTGTTAATACATATCATAGACAAGGATTTTGCTTTTTGATATATTGGTAACTGAAATGTGGACTTTTTCTGCATATGTAACCAATACAAGAACTGTATTTCTACTTGTATATTCCAAACGTTATATGATATCTAATTTAGTCAACAAACTATTTTTACTTGATGATTTGTTATTTTAACAAGGCATATGCTGTAACAATAATATCCAAATCCAAGATTTTCAGAAAAGCTAGGGGCTAATACAAATCTGACCCAGAAATATGCTATGGCGACTCACTGGCTGATGAAGAACACTGTTAAAGATATTGATAACCTGTGTTTTGTGGGACTTCAATGAATCTGCTTTTCTTCGTTTTTGTAATGTTTAAAGTACTGTACACGGCCTAATAATTAACATTAAGGGCCCTATTCGTGCAGTGTTTTCCAATGAGATTGCACCATTCTAAAACGTGTATGTGAATCAGGCCCTAATTAATGAACGTGTCTTGTAACTTACTATGTCATATAATACAACAGTAAATTAATCTACGACAAGATATTCCCATCAATTAACATAACACATTCTTTTTTTTATTGAAGTCTTCTGCAAAACCCACCTTTTTCTAGTTTCAGAGCAATAGAGTGTTGAGTTACTTTCCGAACAGGTATGATGAAATACAACTGTGTAGAAAGTTACTTTCTTAAACTCAATTTTGTGATGATGAAGATCATCCCCAGATCAGCAGCTGCGACCCCAGGTGCATCATTACAAAGACAACAAAAAAAAAAAATTAAATACAGTTTCTTCGGTATTTGTGTACTAGAATTTAAATGTGTTTTTTTCAAATATTTGGAGCTATATCACTGTAGCATGTGATGTTCTTTGCAATCCACGAGAACATGCTTATTATAGGCATGCATTGTCAATTCAGAAATAATATATATACGACATATCAAAATATTGCTATACAATTGAAACAAGTGATCCCGGTGAACTACTCGGGTTTTACTTTTTTTACTTAAACACATTTTACCTTGAAAACATTTACTAGAAAAATACGTATGACCACACACAATAACATGGAATTTGAAAACAAAAAAAAAATGAGTGCACATGTTGAGTATTTATTCTATTAGTCAGTGTTCCCTATTTGTTTAATTTACATATGCAAACATAAACATGGCAGTTTACTTTAAGAAATCATTTAAAATGTTCCCACTTCTTCAGCTGAAAAAATGTATGTTACTGAAACAGCGATTTGAAAGGACAAAGGTTAACTACGGCAATGGTGGCACGACTTGTGTTTCCTTTCAAAGCAGATGAAACAGCTGCATCTTAAAGTGTGCAACGTGCTTACCTCTGTTATTCACCACGTGTTTCCTCAATTACCCCAAATCTTTCTCATTGTACTAATCAAGAAATAATTTTGCTGTCTACATAAAAGTCAAGTGCCATAATTATGAACGTAATTTTCTCCTTATTACCATTGAGGTTCAGATTCTCTAAACTCGGTGTCTTAAATGTACAATTTAATACACTGTGTTAGGAAAGAAACAGCCGTAATGTAAAATAATGTACGTGTTGCTGCAAGAAAAAACATGTTCTACATTTCACACTTTGCCAAATGGCTTTTCAATCTGTGTTTGTTCTCTGTTGTTGTTTTATCGGATGCTTTAGTTTGTCTAGTTTAAGCAATAGATAATGGAATGCGTGGTTGTAGGACATAAAACATGTATTCCCCGCCAAGTGCACTATCTGCAAACAAAGCAGCATGAAACAGACATGTTTCCAAGTTACTGTTTTACAACAAGCTCCGGAATATTCGTAGAAATTTAAAGAACACATTTTACTTAAGCAATAAGCACCGGCTCGGCCCAGCGCCATTTCCAGCAGATGAAATCCTGCAGAACGGGTGCTTATTGCTAAATTAGCACACTGGGTTTTAAATCTGTAAACCTAGGGTGATAATAGCAATGTATTTGGTTTGACAGAATGGCACGCCATTCAAACAAAAACCTACCTAAAATGGCCACCATGGATCTGGAAGGCGGGGCTTCCATCGCCATGCAGAGACCCACTTCCATTTACATGCCAGCCTTCAAGCGACACCGAGTGGCAGCTGCTGAGGCGTCACACACGAAAAAAGTAATGATTGCTCAGGGTTGGGAAGGGACCGGACAACTGAGGGGAAGGGAGGGGAGTGGAGGGGAAGATGGCAGGGTGGGCAAAGCAGTCATCTGGCTGCTCAAAACATGGGTTGAGATCGTGGGATTCAGCCCACCAACCTGATTGGTTGCTTCTCCCACCATGGATGCCAATTTGATGTACTTAAGCAGACCCTCAGGATGATGAACTATCTTACAATAAAATGTGTTTCTTTCAAAAGATTACTTTCAAAGTTCACTTGCTCTTACTGTACAACCACAAGAGATGATAACAACATGGGATCGATAAAACCATCTATGATATTGAGATGTGAAGATGAAAAGAAGTAGACCCCATGAAGATGCTTTCATCTCAGCTGTCTAGCAATTACTCACCAGAATCAAGGCACAGGGTGAGATGGGTTGGCAACGTTTCTTTCAGGAACATCCACATTGTTGCTTCAATATTCCAAAATTAGAGTGCGGGTAACCTAATCCACAGTGATCATGTTAGGTAATACAACTGGGCCTTGTATAATTTTGACTTCTGCATTTTAGGTGCTTCTAGGCACTGATGGTTCATAGTGAGGTGTGTATTCTTCAAAATAATGATACAGTCCCTAATGTTTTAGAGGCTCTACAAACGCCCTGCAAATAATTGCAAGCCGTGGACTGTGCTAAAATACACAATATTAGGATTTCTATCACCCATCTTTTCCTTACCTAACACTAAACAAGGATCATGGACCAGCAATACAGGATTCAGGAAAATACATATGTAGAACAGGAATTGCAACTGGCATCTACAACCATTCTCCTCCATTACCCTTATAGCTCATGCAACATCTAGTCTAACGGCTAACCTTAAAAAAACTGTTGTTCACACCAATAATCTCCTGCTGTTCTCTTCTGAAAATCTGTATAACCACATCTTTACATGTGCATTGCTTCTGTGCTGAGTTATATACACTTGGGACACTTGAAAATATTGGAGACGGAAAGCTCTCAATTAGAATGATATGGCATATAGAAGTTGTTGCACAAAAGTCACATTAAGGGAATTCTGCATTGGAAAGAAGTAGGGGTTGAGGCCGAACCTGGTCATATAAAGGTTATGAGTTTGATTATGAGTATACACATCTGTTCCTAGACTCTCTTCAGAGTACACATATATATTAATCTGCACACGGTTATGTGCTGCTGAAACTTTTCATATGGAGTTGATCTCACTCATGGGTATACACTGTACATAGGCTTATGAGCCAATGAATCGGCATCAACACTGGCATACAGGAAAACTGCAAATTGATTTTTTAAGAGAATGCTAGAATATTTGCTAAAAGAGAAAGGTGGCGTTTAGACATTTAAAATGCCATTTCAAAATATGAAGATGTTATAAGTGGGGACAAAATGAGTTAACTGATTAAAATACCAAGAATGCATTTGCTATATGGGAGTAACATTCAGAGGTCTGTTGCCTATTTCAACACGTATACATAATTAAGCATTATATATCAAACCCACAGGTCGTACCAGGAGTTATGAGCCCTGAAGATTGAGTTTAGGCCACAGCAAAGTAAAAGCATTTAATGAGCTTTACATGCCCATAACTCCTGGAACAACCAAGGGCACTATCTATAGAATTATATTGACCCATGTGTTGCGGGTGTAGGGCTTAAAAAAATTCGACAATCTGCCTTGGTTTTTTGTTGGGATATGGCTTTTTCTGATATATCTGAGCATGTAGAAAAGAGTTGAGGGGAAATTAGTGGGCGGGACCTCCTGTGCTGGGCTAGCAAACATATGGCGTCATTGTCAATGGGTTTGTGTCAGAGCCATGCCAGGCTGTCTGCCAGGTACAAGATGGCAATATGAATGGTAGTGTCTGGGGTGGAGCTATTGATCCAGTTTGCGTACACCAGGCGCAACCCAGGTTTAAAGGCAAGCAGGGGAGAGGGGAATTCAAACTGTCCAGGCCTTGTCTGTTAGGTGCAGCCCAGGCGTGCAGGAGATTGTTCGGTCTCTCAGCGTGGCACTCCTGTAATTAGAGGGAATGCAGTGCTGAGGGCCCTGTTGGCAATGCACACCAGGGGAGCATGCAGCTCCCCATCATTGGCCACTTTCTAGGCCCATTATGAGATTTCCAAGCCATAGCACCTAAATTGGCAAATGGGGAATGCCACGTCAATCCACCTGGTCTCGGGCCATTTCCAAACCATACCACTTATAATGCCACAAACAATTGTCCTGCAGCATCTAAATTACCGGCTGCCATCTACTACCATGCTACATTGTTTTTTGACAGGTCATTCATTATTCTCCCTGCAGCAACGCTGCTCTCACCCACAGTCCTCACTTCAGCCACCACCATAGGTGGTCTACTGTCTACCTGACAGTCCAGAATTCCTCCTCTTTCGTGAGATGCCTCCCATTCATGAATTACCTTACCTGCAACACCAGTCTCCTGCTGGAAGACAGTTGCTCTAAACAAAGGGAACTAATGCTCAGCCTTGAACTTCCAACTAAGCAAAACCTCAAAAGACTGTCAAGAACTGGTCAACATATCTGCGTATCCTTGCGGTGCAGTGTCCTTCATCTGGACATTTGATTTGATTGACTGTAGTGAATTTGCCGCTTTATTTGTCTGTACAAGTCTTTGGAGGTCGTTACAACCCCAGCGTTAAGGGTTAACGACGGCGTTAACCCTTAACGCCGGATTTGGCGCTAACCCGCCATGGTGCTAAGTACGCCGCCGTAATTTACGGCGGCGTAATTAGCGCCTTCCCCACTCCCATTATGCCCTATGGGGCAAAAATGGGAATGGGGAAGGGAAAATGGGAAATGGGGATTTACCGCCCCACTCACCTTGGAATGGGGCGGTAAATCCGCCATCCACCATGGTGTAAACGTAGTTTACACCATGGTGGTAAAGTTGGTGCACTTAGCACCAAGGTTGTAATGACCTCCTTTGACACAGTTGTGCACTCCAAATACAAAAATCAGAACTGTGAAAGAATCCCTGGTTGCTTAATCAAATGTCAATTTTTAAAGTGTAGATTTTCTGATCAAATTACTCATGAGACTAACATAGTAACACAGATGAGTCCAAATGTTTTATAATATTTTTAGCAGAACCCTTATCTTTCAAAAACTCTTCTAAATGTACAGCATGTTTGTGGTAACTCTCTTTCATATTGCAGTTGTGTCTTACTCTCCAGGCCTACTGGATGAAAACTACTATTCCGTAAATGGCAGTTCATGTATGTGGGTTTTCTTGCAGCTCTGAGTATAGTCTACCGTTTCTTCTCAATAAATGCAGGCCTACAAATGTTACGCACTCAACGTTAGGGTAAAATAAAATGTTAATCTCTACCATTCAGCCAGGTGAAGAATGTATCCAACAATATCTTACCCCCATAACAAAAATATGTTTTCGATATATCTTCACCACACTGTGATTTTTTATATTATGGGTATTGACTGTCGTATCGTAAATGTAGGATTTTTCAAATGTAGCCATATAACATTAGTAATCAGGCGTGAATGTGCATTCCATACTTGTGTCTTGCTTTTGGATATAAGACTGATTTGTGAATAAAAAGACATTGGGGTTCATTACGATCCCGGAGGTAGCCGTGCCGGTAAAAACAGCACGGCCGCCGCCGTGTTTTTTCTGGCAATGAGGAACCACTGGGGCATTACAGCCCCAGCAGTCCCTCAAGCCAGAAAAAGTGACTCCCCATTCCCATTCCCATTCGAGTCCTAGAGGACCCAATGGTAATGGGGAGGATGTATGCACTGGCACTGTATGCAACAGTGGTGGTGATCCGACAAAGTCTGCGAGCAGGTGCCTTGACACCCGCCAGGTCCTACCTGGCTGGTGGAAAGGCACCCAAACTCAGAGTGTGCCAGTCTGGTAACAACGCTGCCAGTATCTTACCGGCACTGTTGTTACCGGACCAGCATACTCATAATGAGGCCCCGTGTCTGTCAGTGCAAGCCAAGCAAACTCCAGAAAGAAATGTTTGCGTACCTAATGTGGTGCATCTCTATTGTTTAAAAGGCTTTCTCTTTGTGGAATACTGGTGTACGATGCTTCAACATCTAGAGTGACAAGTATATCTGAAGCGTCCACAATATCATCTTCAATGATGATAATTATGTCTTTAGACTGACAGACATGAGTTGCCATTTCTAAACTATAGAGTTTGAGGAAATAGTCTAGATTGACAAAGGTTCCAATATTAAATCAATAGTAGTCACCTTCATCAGTCTACCCAGAGGTTAATTTTAGGCACAATGTACAACGGAGACACTTTAGATTTTGTTTATAAAAAAAAAAGAAGTACTCTTAATTTATCCATCTGTAAAATACTTTCATTATTTTTATCTAGTCTGCCCATGGGATAGCTTGCCAATTTGCGATATGACATTTCATCGGAGAGCAATCTCAGACATTCCATTCATAATTATAAATTTCCTTTTGAATGATTCCTCCCCTTTTATCTGTTGGCTCTATTGTAATCTGATTGTGTACACTTAGCATGCACAAGGCATCGCTCCCTTTTTGTTAAATTATCTTGCCTATAATTGTGAGAAATTAGTGTATCAGATATTTCTTTCAATATTTTATTTCCAAAGGTTACAATCTATGCTGCTATCACATTTGGTGGAGGACAAGGTTGTAAACCTCTGACATGCTCATTAGTTGTCTCAACATAAGTATACCATCATTGTGTTGTTTTGGTATGTTTTCAATGAAGAAGTATTTTTATTTCATTGGGCCTCATTACGACCCAGGCGGACTTCGCGGTGCTAAATGCACCGCGAAGCATGGCGGAAAGCCGCCGATAGCGCCATGGGGGTTGGCGGATTTACCGCCCCATTCCGACCTCGGCGGAGCGGTAAATCCCCAATCCCCATTCTGCCCTTCCCCATTCCCATTTTCGCCCCATAGGGTATAATGGGAGTGGGGAAGGAGTTAATTACGCCACCGTAAAATACGGTGGCGTAATTAACAACGAGGTCCCGTAGCGCCATGGTTTTCTCCGGCTGGTAAAACCAGGCGGAGAAAACCTCCATGGCGCTACGGGAACTCGTAGTATGGCGGAGAGGTACGCCATGCACTACGCTGGCGTAACACCCTCTCCGCCAGGGTCCTAATGAGGCCCATTGTGTTTTATTGGTTAAGTATAACCTTTAACATAGGTAAATAGCAATACATATTCATTACATACACTAAGACTATTACACAAAAAGTCACATACATGTGTTTGTTTTCGCACACTCAAGATGTAAAATAGCATAACTTTGTTTAAAATCCACTACAGAGCCAGTTCAAAACACGTGTTAAATATAGCACTTCCAATAACATAATAGAATTATTGAACATTAAAAAATCAAGGTAATCAATTAAACGTTTCACAATTTCGCACCATATATAAAATAGTTTTTAAGATGTATACTTTGGAAGAATTGTCTAATTTCTATTTCTGTTTGGAAATGATCACCTTTAGTAGATAATGGGCCTCATTACGAGGTTGGTGCTAGTCATGGCACTATTAGCGCCATGACTAGCACCAATAACGGGACAGTGTCCGCCCTCGTTCAATGGGGACTTAACGGTCCAATCCGACCTTGGCAGGACTGGTAAATCCCCATTGTAAAAGCCATTCCCCATTCCCATTTGAGCCCCCATAGGGCTCAATGGGAAGGGGAAGGCGTCAATAAAGGGTCTGCAAATTGCGGTACCGTTATTGACCTCGGTATCCCTTAACGGGTCCCGTCCATAACGCCTGGTAAAACCAGGCGTTAAGGGAGGGACCCGCTAAGGGACCTCGGAATAGGGCACAAAGGGATTACTGGCACTGGTGTCATTACCGGTGCCCGGTATCCCTTTGCGCCCACCTCAGAATGAGGCCCAATGGCTTTACTCAGGAGACTGATTTCTGGGTCATCCAGGACATGTTTCCAGGAAATGTTTTGAAATGTTACAAATTGGTATTGCATGGTTTGTTGGACCCCTTATATGTTTTCTGATTCTGCCTCTCGAACTTCTTCTTAAAAAACTGATGTTGTTGTGTCATATTTTGATTGGAGGTGGCGGATCCTGGTTCTGAACCTACCTGTTAAAAATCATAACTCCTGAGGAGTTCAGGGTACCGGAGAACGTAGCACATTTCTTGTTTACCTGGAATTAAGGTATTATTCTTATGTTGTTGATTATGCAATTCTTGGCATGATTATGGATATATATTTTTTTTCTTCCTTATAGTTCCCCAAATCGTTTTTACTGTTTATATTATTTCTCCACATTAAGTTGTTTACATTTCTCCACATTAAGGTAATCCATTTTTAAGGAGGCTTTTTCATGTTCCATCTGGCAGTCTGCTTGAATTGTACACACTTATTCTGCTGTTTCAATAATTAATATAATACAGCTATGGCTGCCTTTTTTTTGCCAATGCTGCTGCCGTTCAATTTAAACTACAGTCTATCAATAAACACACAACTTTAAACCTTTTGTGATAATCGCTGCTTTTCAGAAATTCTAACTTGAACTTTCTGTGAAGCTCAGTCCTACCAGTTCCTACCAGTATCTGGCA
Source organism: Ambystoma mexicanum (assembly GCF_040938575.1). NCBI lineage: Eukaryota > Metazoa > Chordata > Amphibia > Caudata > Ambystomatidae > Ambystoma > Ambystoma mexicanum. Next base: position 538,404,824 of record NC_090937.1, read on the forward strand.
CTCCTTGCCCACCGCATCGCCGCTCTCTGCCCCAACTTTCAGTGCTATGCAGATGATACCCAGCTCATTTTCAGGCTAGCCTCGGCCTCCTCCTCTCCTTCCCTCATCTCTGGCTGTGTGTCTGCTATCCAGGAATGGTGTGCCGCCAATGACCTCTGCCTTAATGCCAGTAAGACTGAGATTCTACTCATCGGCACACCCACTCCCTCCTTCCCTGCAGCTCTCTGGCTGGCCTCTCTTGGCCCTCTTCCTGCTCCTACCTGCAAGGCAAAAAACCTCGAGGTCATCTTCAACTCCACACTCTCCTTCTCTCCTCACATATCTGACGTCTCTAAGAAGTCACACTACCAGCTGCACCTCCTCAGAGGTATTATTCCTTTCCTCTCCTTCCCCCAGTAGCTCACTGTCTCCCGAGCCCTGGTTCTCCCGAAGCTGGACTACTGTAACAGCCTCTATCTAAATCTGCCTGCCTCTACACTCCGCCCTCTGCAATTTATCCAGAACAGGACTGCGAGACTTGTCCTTGGCCTCAAGCCCAGGGACCGTATCTCTCCAGTACTGAAATCTCTACACTGGCTCCAAGTGGCTGCGAGGATTACGTTCAAAACCCTCTGCATTGTCCACAAGGCCTTCTGGGGCCTGGGGCCTATATACCTTCAACTCTTTCTTCCTAAATATCTTCCTTCTCAAGCTCTTCGCTCATCCGCCTCCAATTCCCTCAGGGTCAGCCGCTTCTCCAAGCAACGAGTTGGGGGTAGATCTCTCTCCGCGGCAGGGGCCTCCCTCTGGAACAGCCTTCCTGCCTCCCTGAAACTTAAGGAGAACCATCTCCGGTTCCGGAAGCACCTCAAAACCTTCCTCTTTGCTTCTGCTTCCTCTCCCCCTCTCCCCTGCTAATTCTTGACAGAAACTGCACTGAATCTGCAACTGGACCACTCTCACCGATCTCGGTCCTTGGCCCAGCCACTCTCCACTTGCACTGCCTCCCTGGCAACCCCTGCACTGCGGGACTGTCTCTGTATCCCTACAGCCCCCCTCCCAGCACTTGTCTGCACTTACCTTGCACTTGCCACCAGCTGGCCCTATTATTTATCTATTATTCTACCCTGTACTTTTCCCCCCTCCCTTTCCCCTTGCACTTTCCCTTCCCCCTACCCATGCACTTGCGCTATCTGAATGACACCTGGCCTAGTAGGATCGTTGTCTGTCTTCCCTTTGTTCCCCCCTAGCTGCCTCGTCGCGCCTTGAAATACTTGTGTATAGGCGCGTTACAAATGCCATATCATATCATACTATATTTTTCTTTTTTTTGATGAATTACAAAGTACCTCATGTTTTCAATACAAGAACACAAATTATTAAGTCTAATTGGAATAGTAAAATGGGTACATGCAAAGATATTGACACTAGTGACACAAGGTTTATGGGTGAAACGTCATCATTCAACCATCTATAAAGGCCTACGATTTTGTCCCCCCAGATATGATGCCAAATGAATTAACGCAATGTGTATGATGTAACACTAATTTATGTCTGTTTGTATGACATTTCGAGCTATTCACATGTCATTGTTTTTAAGAGAGATTTTTAAATTGTGTGCACCAATAAAAAAATTATTTTGTTTTGTAAGTGATTGATGGGTGTACCCATGCTGCAGTTTGGAATTCATCCAATCTAAATGTGATAATGGTCATATGAAGTCCCATGGACTACAGGGATATGCAGACTTGTTTACCATTTGTTAACAATGTTTTGAGTTATCCCTCGGCAGACAAGGCATGCTGAATCTTAGACAGACGCTTCCATTTTTATATAACTCAACATTTTCAGTCAAACACCTAAACGATTAATGTAATTTAAGTGATCTCAGGCTGCATTACACACATTTTGCACTGATTAGAACATTATTAGCAAAAATGCATGCATTTCCCTTGTGCAAACATGCATTTTTTAAATGTATTTTGCAGCACAACAAAGTTCTATCCTAGCTCTAGAGCAAACATTGTCCTGGTGCTAATAACAAAATGTGCAGCATTGCACAAAGTGATATTATGCCCAATCCACATCAGCTGTGCATGGTGCAAAGAATCACAAAAGACACTTGCTGCTGACAAAGCACTGTTTGTGCAATGTGGCAACCCCACTACTCCTAACCACATCAGTGCTATAAAAGCACAGGGAAAAAGGGCAAACACAAAGGAGGATAAGAGGTCGGAATTTGCAGGAAGGCGGATTATATCACGATAAGGTGAATTCCATAGAAGTGGCCTGGGAGGCAACAGGCACAGTCATATACACACCCACACATACCCTAATTCATAGAAACAATAGCACCAACACACAAAGTGAAAAGGGCACACTACTTTTCATGTATCCAGTCCAGGTGCAAAATGCAAATTCAGTATGCAAGCACATGCAAACTTTCCCCGCAATGGCGGATCCAATGCTGCTAGCATTCACACTAGAACAGTAGGAAAAGGAGGAGGAATCCAGGGGTCTTCCGTATTAGGACAACCACCTGCAGAAGGCCAGATAAGGAGATGTTTGCCAGATATCAGTTCATAACCCAAGTCATTTTGACCATAGTGAGGGAGTGGGAAACAGGTTGTATAGTTAACACCATGCACCCACAAGCCATACCCTTATGTGAATGTGCTAACTGCTCTGCACCTCTTTGCCACTGGCTCATACCAGTATACCACAGCCATGCCAGGATGCATAGCACAACCCACCTACTCCCAATCTCAAAGTCAAGAGTAGCATGTACATCCACATAGCAGTATTGCATACCACAGAGGCAATGCAAAGAGTATCACTCAGCATCTATGCCATTGAACACTTTCCAAGGATCCTCAGAGATACACAGCCAGCTCAAGAAATTGATCTCTAATGCAGCATCAGGAACAGCTGACATTCTAATAGTGTACACGTCCTCTGCGACGTCAAGGGGCACATCATGCAAGTTAATGCAAATTATCCTGGAACCACACATGACAGTTTCATCCTACACAGTCACCCCAGTATCAGGCTCTGATAGCTGGAACCTTTCGTAACATGTGGCTACTTGGCGAGTATGACGCATTCAATAAATCCCTCAACATACACAACAAAAGAAAATGAAAAAATTCTACTTCCCACAGAAACGTAAGGCATACATTGTTGCATATATTTTCCTTAGAAGGGACAGTGTGCACCCACTGTCACCATTTCTAATGAAACCAATCAAGAACAATAACAATGCTGCATGCATAGCAACAGAAGGCATAGTGGAGTGCACCTTTAGTGTGCTGACATCCTGCTTCAGTTGCGTGGATCATGCAGGAATCGTGTTGCTGTACATACCACCAGCAGAGGGTAAAATAATACTTTCCTCCTGGATCTTGCACAATATCACACCACAAAGTGGCATACATTGGGAAGTGCACGTTGATTTGTGTCCCAATCCACGTTCTGTACCCATCATTCAAATGGGGCAAAGGGCAGCAAGACAGGCTGCTCAGAACCATGTGGTACATATATTCTTCACATGAACACCACCCCATATTGTGACAAGACTCAAAACCCTCAGCCTTACGGGTCTCAATGATGAGAAAGACCAAAACGCACTATGAAGACCTGCCTAAGAGGGGGAATCAGTGATGCCAGAAAGTGAAAAAGGAGACACGGGAAATGTGGCTCCCCAAACATGCACACACATACCTAGGAAATATGTAATGATTAAACCACATGAATGCATCCATTACAAACAATATGAAGCATAAAGACTACACATAGGGTCATGAGCACAGCATCCAATGTGCCACAATATGCACAAGACCAAATTGCATTCAAACACATTATAAACATGCATATGCAAAGACACTTCACACCGAAACCATCACTTGAAGGACTCAACAATGCTCCATTCCTATCAAGGTGGCTGATTGGTGAGTAAGGACCCAATAACACAATTCTCAATGACCTATCTAGTGAAGTTCAAAAGTGAGGACCCAGTAGTTCTGACAGATGTTGCACATTCACATCATGTCGACCTTTGTGTGTGGTCTGATGCAATCATTGTATCAGAACATGTGGGCCAATTGCAGCCAGCGGGAGGTCATAGCAATGCATGTGGAGTAGAAGACAAAACACATATTAAGTCAAAGAGCAAATGTTGGGCCTAACTAAAAACAAAATGCAAATGCATGGTTAGATATTGGAACCTACATACAAATTGAGGCCGGCCAATAAAAGTGAGTAATTCAGGCCAACCCACCTAATGACAAACAGAAATTGATCTGACCTACACTCATCGAACAAACTACATACCTCTGGATTGCTAACAAATGAGTAAAATGTCCACAAGGACACACATAGGGTTATCATGTGTGCATTCCTGCGGAAGTATGTATTTGCAGCTCTTCCTGCAGCTCCTGGCAATGCCACTGTGACTAATCCTCATACAAAGGCTGTTGCCTTGCAACATCTTTCATGTCACCCTGTGGCAATGACCAAGCATCTAATCCAAAAGCTATGCAAGAAAGAGAGATTCCTTGAGAATCCCGCCAATTGCAAACATTCCCTGGTGCATGTGCTCCATGAATGTCTGCAACTACCCATGAATGTAGCCAAAGCCATCAAGACTCTAGGTGTATACCTGGAACCTAGCATGACCATGGACAGACAGGTTAATGCCGTCACTTCCTCAGCTGCCTACCACTCCAAACTAATCAATGCAATGAGGCCATTCCTGTCACAAGACAACTGCATCACCATTGCAAGGGCCATTATCGGATCTAGGCTAGACTACTGTAACGTACTCTATGCCGGTACCTCCCAAAAGAACTTGTTAAAACTTCAAGTGGCTCAGAATATTGCCTTGAGGGCCGCAACTGGTACAGATTTTATTAGCACAACTTAACCATAATATCCCTGACTTTAAATACATGTAACATAGAACATACTGAACCCCTACCTAGTGATTTCGATGTTCGCGGACTACCGCCATGTCCGCGGACATATCGAAAATCTGAGCGTGGTGAATGTAAATTTCAATAGTGTGCCCCATTTCCCCTTTGAGGTTGGCTCTGAAAAGAGCTGTTTATTTTGTTTTTTTTGCAGATGCTTGACAGACACCTGTTATTTTGTATTTTTTTTTCTAACTTTACTCCTAAAATCTTCACATAACCTTCTCCAAAGCAACAGTTACATTCCAAAACAGCATGGCGTTTCCCATAAAAGATAAGGAAATGCCATCTTCTTTAAAATAAACAGCATTACTGGAATCAATATTCTCATTATTACAGAAGAACATACCAGCTCTAACCATGAAGGCACACATGCCTCGGTTGATTACACACCTAGCATTGTTTTGCTGAGGACAAAAAACTGTTGTCCCATATTGCCATAGGTAGTAATCCGGAAAAAATTACTTTGACATTTGGAAGGATGTTCATTACTGCTTGAACCAAGTGTTCCAAATCTGCCAACAAAGTAGGGACACTCACATAGCCCAAATGGAAAGCACCATAGTGCAAAACTACCACATGGGGACTGTTCATCCTGCCCATATCTTCACAAACTATTACAATTCCCTGTACATTGCAATCAGGCACAGTGCTCCACACCACCTCCACTCCTTTAAAATCAAAATTATTTGCAACATGCCTGCATTGAGCATACTGTTGTAAACCATGCACAAACATATCTCCAAGCACCAACACCCTGACTTTCTCCACTTCTGCCATCTTCACTACACACAGTCTCTTTCAACACAAATCCACAACCTCAACATCTGATTGGCTGATCCCTACAGTCTTCTTTCCATGCTGGATTTGCTGGAAAACCCTGGATGTAGCACGCCCTGTCCATGGACAGCCGCGGTGTCCGCGGACCGCGTAACTCTTGGACAGCCCTTCTACCATTTCCACTTGTTTGTTTGTTTGTTTGTTTATTAATTTGTATAGCGCACCTGACCCAAAGGTATATGGGCGCCTAATCTTCGAGTTACAGGCAAGGTAGGGTACAATTATACAGTGATGAAGCAAAGGTATACAAGACAGGATAGCAATTCGTGCATAGACAGTAATATAGCAATTCGTGCATAGACAGTAATATGCTGGCATGGTGCAAAATACAATCAAGCAGGAGGTATGCATTCAATCGTGGTAGGTTAATTGTTGAGTAACCAGGTGATGACCTTAGTTCTGAAAGGTTGGAAGGTGGGTGTAGATTTGATATCCAGTGGAATGGTATTCCAAAGTTGTGAAGCCAGAACTGGGAAGCTGGAACCACCAGCTCTTTTGAGGGAGAATTTGGGCACAGTCAATTGTAGTGTATTAGAGGATCTAGTGGTTCTAGTGTTCTGTCTTAGTGTGAATTTGTTGGTGAGATAGGGCGGGGCAAGGCCGTTGAGTGCTTTATAGGTGAGGCAGATAGTTTTTAGATCTATTTTTTGTTGGATGGATAGCCATTTGCATGCGATTCTGGTAGCCGAAATATGTTCTCTTCTGGGAATATTCAGGGCGGCACGGAGTGCATTATTTTGTATAACTTGCAGTTTATTGATTACCGTTTTGTTGGCACCTACGTAGAGACTATTGCAGTAATCTAGTTTAGATTGTATAAGTGCTCTGGCTAAGGTGAGGCAGTTGTTAGGGGAGATCAGCGGTCTACAGGCCCTGATTAGTTTGCCTGTGTAGGCCGTGGCTGAGGCAGTCATATTAATTTGTTTGGCTAGGTTAGTGTTCGTGTCGAGGTAAAAGCCAAGGGTTTTTACACTCTTGGCGATAGTGATGGTGTTGCTGTCAATGGTAAGGCTAGTGTAGCTAGGACTAAGTTTCCGAATGGTGTTGGGTGAGCCGACAAGGAGCAGTTCAGTCTTGTCATCATTCAGGCAGAGGCCATGTGTGGCCATCCATGCCTGAATGATGGAGAAGACTTCATTGATCCAAATGGCGTCCGAATTATAGTTGCCGGTTAAGGTGAGGAGTATCTGGGTGTCGTCTGCGTAGTTGGTGTAGGTGACACCCAGATGGTCCAGCTTGTCGAATAGGGGCTTTGTAAAAATGTTATACAAAGTGGGTGATACACAGGATCCTTGTGGGACACCACAAGTAATAGGAATAGGGTCGGCCGCTGCTAGGGGTGAGAAGACCCGCATGGTCCTATTGTCCAGGAAGGATTGGATCCATGAAATTGCGGAGTGGGAGAAGTGTACTGCCGATGACAGATGGTTGCACAGGATTTTGTGATCAACCAGATCAAAGGCAGCGGATAGGTCAAGAAGAAGAAGGATGCCAGCTTTACCTTTGTCTTTGAGGTCGTCTATCTGGCACTTGAGATCGACCAGGGCCGTTTCTGTCCCGTGTTGTGGACAAAAGCCGGACTGGCAAATTCCTAGTAGATGGTTTGTCTCAAGGTAATCCTGGATTTGTAGATAGGCCACTCTATCAAGAATTTTTAGTAGGAATGGGACAGTGGTGATGGGTCTGTAATTTGTGGGTATATCTGGGTCGAGGGTAGTTTTTTTTAGTAGTGGTAGGACCCAGGATTGTTTTAGATTACTAGGGACCGAGTTATCAGAGAAAGACAGGTTTATTAATTTTGTGATGAATGGGGAGAGATCCCTTGCAACATCTTTTATAATCTGAGCGGGACAGCTGTCCCCCTTGCAGTTCGAAGGTTTCAATGACGCTATGATTTTCTGTACTTCGGGTATGGATACCTTTTTGAAGGTGAATCCTGGGCTGGAGGCTGTAGGAGGGGGAGGGGTGGGACTGGAGGTCGGAATATAGGTGAGTTGTTGTTGTTTATTGTCAATTTTAGACTGGAGCCCTGAAATTTTGTTAACAAGGGCATTCTGGATCCCTGTGCACCATTGTTTATTTTTAGTGCAAGTATCCGTGGGAGGAATGGGGTTTTCTAGTTCCTTTAGGATCTTAAAGAGCTCCTTTGAGCTGGAGCTTGCCTTCGAGATCCTGGAGTTGAGCGATTCTTTCTTTGCGCGTATAATCTCATTTTTGTAGAAAGTGGAGATATTAGTGAGATTCGTTCTGTTAATTGCTGAGGGCGCTGATTTCCATAGTGCTTCAAGTTTACTTTTTTGTTGCCGGAGGGATTTAAGTTCTGGGGTGTACCATGTATTCAGGTGCGCTTTTGGTTTCCCTTTGCGCATTTTTAGTGGGGCAATAGTGTCAACAGCTATGGCCATGGAATTCACTCTCTGTGCCATTCCCTCATTGCATACAGCTAAGCAGTCACACAATACGGAGAACGTCCTCAGAACACCCCCATTTTGTTTATTTTCGAACATTTCAGGACACCGCGAGTGTTCTTATAACACATGCAACTTGCCGGCGAACAATACGGACAACGTCCTCAGAACACCCCCATTTTCTTTATGTACGAACATTTCAGGACACCGCGACTGTTCTTCTGGCTCACTCTTTTTTCTTTTGCTGACATATCTAGGCCACATGGTTTTCTTCAGTAACAGTCAGAAACTAAAAATTGTTTTTTTTTTGTAGACGTATCCTACAAGTAGGTTCTTATAGTAATTCCCTTAGAGTCCAGTCACATCATATGAAACACATACACAGGGGAAGACACAAGCTTTAAAGACAGCAGTATTTTCATGCAAATAAATGATGATTTCTCTGTTTCAAAGCTGCTATTTACCCTATGTATATGTATATTGGTATGTGTTCTTGTCTCTTTGTGTTTTCTCTATAGTAATGCAATTATGTAATACATGGTTTTTATTAGCTACTTATTACATATTTCACAGTACACAAAAATCTATTAAGAAAACAATTATCATTTCATTGTTCAACATATTAACATTACGAATATTACACCTTCATCTTATACGCTGCACACAATGCTATGTTTCCGCATTAGTAGCTTAGTATACTAGATAGAACCCCATAATAGAATGCTATTTATATCAATGCATCGTTCAAAGCACTAATTAGGGTATGATATTTATTGCAATGATCCTTGACACTTTTTTCGCAACATTATAATAAGAATCCCTTGTACACATATTTCATGAAAAGTACATACACATGTGATGTCATCAGTGATGTCATCAATGACATTTGTGATGTCATCTTTGATGTCGTGGGTATTAGTCTTAGCAGTGCACGGTGGTGGCGCGAGTTATGGTTGCTTAGCTTACCATAACTGGCGAATTTCAGGGGTTTTTCGGTTTTACTTGGAACCATAAAGGCCCTTTAACAAAGTTTTTTTCATTGAATTTCATAGGTTTTTAGCAGCTTAACTTAACCTTAACGTCCCGTTAACAAAGCTTTTTTGTTAGCACGCAAACAATATACAAATATGGAGTGTAAAAAGCAATTTCTCAGAGATGGCTGTACACAGAATGTTGCAAACTAAGAATTTATGGTCGTTTACAGTGAAGGTCAGCTGCTTCCATTTTTTGCTCGCGTGCCGGAGAGGCCCACGACTCGCACGACTCGCACTATAAGGTTCTATTGTTTTTTTACCTTGACAGACAGTTGCAAAAACGTAAGACACTATAAGGATGAAATTTCTGAAACGAAACCACTTTTATATATTATATCACTATGAGAAAGATCGTTGGCACAGACAGAGTCATATTTTGGGACTGCACTACACTTAGACAATGGAAAATGCCAATATAATGTAAGTAACCCTTTAGATTATTTTATACCACAATATAATAACAATAGCGTGGCGTTAAAGCCCGGTTAAGTTGTACTTGTTCGTTCAATGTGGCATAGTGTTTTCTACCGCGCACTATCACCGCCAAATTGGTCCCCTGTCGCTTAGAGGGCTCTGAAGAAGGCAGAGGACAGAGGGTGGGTTAATGGGAATAAGTTGACATACTCCGTTGCACTATCCTCGCTAGCAAATAGTTTCACACCCTAGTAAATAAAATGCATATTTTTAATGAAGATCGGCTGGTGAGACTAATTTATGTTTTTTTTAAAACAGGTACGTCATTCCGTATTGTCAATACCACGATTTTCAGACCCCAGACGATGGTTTCTTTAACTGACAGGTGCAGCTCCATGTAACCAACTTCATGACCCTCACAATTTTATGGGACAATCGCCAAGGACCAATATGCCCTTACGCAATACTAGAGGCTAGAAGCAACATACCAACCATTATGGTGGTCTAATGCCTCGTTGTTGGAGCAGCCTTCCGATTATCAGTGCAACCATTTGCTTCTTTTATCATAAACCAACAGCCTGTGTACCGCAAAGGAACAGCGCGTGGCTCAAGATGAACTTTTGCTGATCGACAGCAAAGACAAATGCAAATCGCTGAATATTCTCTAAACATATGATGTGAAATAAATGTACTTTACCAAATGCACAATCTTGCTGTTTACTTTTAAACCACAGTTTCATATTCTGAATTGTGGCACACTGTGTTGTAAGCTGATATAACACCCTCTGTACCGCAAAGGAACAGCGCGTGGCCCAAGATGAACTTTTGCGGATCGACAACAAAGCCAAATGCAAATCGCTGAATATTCTCTAAACATTTGATGTCAAATAAATGTACTTTACAAACTGTACAATCTTGCTGTTTGCTTTTAAATCACAGTTTCATATTCCGAATTGTGGCGCGCTGTGTTGTGAGATGATGTGTGTTGTTTTCCGGTTTCTGTGTAAAGTCGCGTAGGACTGGAGACGACTGAGCGCGTTTGGCTACGCACTCTGTAACGTCACAGAGAGAGGCAGGGAATATGAATGCTTTGATAATGTCACGCTTAGGGGCAAGACATATGATTTAGTGTCGCAAAAGCAGGTCAGCAAGGTCGATGGGGCAAGTGATAGGATTATCACATAATGTCGGTGCACAGCAGCCTGATTTATCGTTTCTTTAGTGGACAAAATCAGCGGACATAAGGAGGGTTCTTAGAACACTTTCAACCTGACAACGAACAATATGAACAGCGTTCTCAGAACACCCCCATTTTGTTTAATTGCAAACTTTTCGGGACACCGCAAGTGTTCTTAGAACACATTCAACTTGCCAGAGTACAATACGGACAGCGTCCTCAGGACACCCCCATTTTGTTTATGTACGAACATTTAAGGACACCACAAGTGTTCTTAGCTCAATTTTAGCTTGCTTGCGAACAAAATGGACACATACTCCGTCCTCAGAACACCCCACCATTTAGATTATTTACAAAATTTCAGAACAGCCGTGTTGTCCGCAGACAAATCGAACACAACAAAAGCGTCTAGCACATAAAAAAAACAGAACATTGAACCTATCTCATACTCCCCCACCCTCCCCAAACACTCTTACACACCAACACACTCCACTAAATACAATTTTTAATCCAAGTTTCACCGCGCTGTCTGCGGTCGTCCGCGAATGCAAGATGGCGGGCGCCACAGAAAATCTGACACGCTTCACGCACCACGCCGTCCAATCAGCGAACACGTTGCATGTCCGCGGAGCGAACTGAGATATCACTAATTTGTTTGCCTTACATTTTGGTCATTTAAAAAAAAAACTACTGGACGGATTTACACCGAACTTTTTTGCAAAGTTTGTTGAGGATTCGTTCAGAGGGAGCGAAGTTATAAGCCACCCAAAAAATGCTCTACCTATTGAAACACCAACTTAACCATAACTACATGGACGCTACCGCGTCCATGTGATATATATATATATATATATATATACATATATATATATATATATATATATATATATATATATATATATATATATATATATATATATGTATATATATATATATATATATATGTATATTTTTTGTAATGTTTCTAACGTTTATGAATACTTATGGTAATGCTTATTTAATGCATATGGTCTGGTGGAATTGGAGGCAGCTGAGATATTTTTGAATGCGTAGGTGTTTCATTGGCTTGCATTAATTTACCTTGAGCAGTATGCAGTAGCAGCACATATTTTTGGGTGGAGCCCTTAGTCTCTTAGTCCAATATATCTAAAAGGAAAGCAGTTCAATATCCTGCTAATGGGAGAGCAAATCAGAGGTCTTCAAAATTCACCAAGCACATAGAGGAGGCGAATGACATGATACATTAAATTACTAACCTCTTAGAAGATTTAGAGACCCCAGAGTCCATAATAACAGCCTCACAGGCTCAGTCTAAAAGACTACCAGTCGCCGCATGATATACATGTGTAATCACTGCTAGTGTTGAATTGGCACAAATAGACCAAATTGCTTCCCAGGAACCGACCCTGTACAGTGTCCCAAACCCATAACAAGGGAAGAGACCCCGAAAATTGACAATTGAAACAATGAAAGATAAAGCCAGGGACAGCCTTATGGGCCTTAAGGCCAATCTGCTTGCTCTTTTAAATGGAAGGAATATACTGCCTGGCTATGAAACATCGAACCCCCTATTGCAAAGTGACGGGAACAGCTATATTGTTCTGGTAGAAGTGGTTAATACTGTCTCCTTATAAGATTCAGCTCTGTACGGGACTTAGAAAAGGATATTAACAGTTGGGGATTCATCAGGAAAAAGATCAGGGCACTGAAACTGTAGCATATGTACATCCACCGGAAATAACATTAGAAAACAGTTTGAGCCCATTGAATGATAAGGGCTGTGGGTGGGTTCGAGGGAACAGTGAGGCATTGTGGATACTTCCAAAGATCATAATAGTGCAGGTGCTTATGACAGTAATTCAGTCTGTGCTGGTTGCTGTGAGCTCTTTCCAGTGCTATGCCAATTTAAAGTAGACAATGAGGCGTTGGTTTTTCGAACTGTGTGAACATCGTCAGGAGAAGCCTAATTGAGGAAAGGGAATCTTGAGAGGCCTGCCTTAAAGGAGTTTTTGTGAATGGTTACCCTGCTGTTGAAGTCTTCACGCATGGGGTGAAAATGCCATGCAGTTGCGAAGGTCTCTAACAGTCGAACAGTGTGACGTACAGAGGAATTGTGTTTTGGAACATTGTGAAGTTTCAGAGTCAGGAAAAGAAAAGAGGATCCATAGGTTGGAGTCCTCCCGTCCCCTGCACTCTATTTTAAATCCATCAACAGATGGTTCATCAAAGTCAAATAATCTGGTTGTTATAAATTAATAGTATATATGTTTTATGAATAACAAAGATGATCATTCATCTAGTAAAGAACCAAAGAAATTGTAATTGTTGTCACAATTAGTTCACCATCAAAACTTAAAATGCAAAAGCCAAATTAGCTGTCAACAGAATATGATTATAAACAATGATAATCCATGTATACAATTCAAAAGTGGCTGACGCGTTTCGGGATGAGCATCCCTTCTTCTTGAGCCAAGTAGTTTAAACTGGAAAACATAAACAAATGAAAACTGTTTCAATCTTGTATTCCTCACATGAACATCATGTATCTACAAAAGTATAATCAGCTATACATAACATTGCCAATTAGTCGTATATGTGTTGATATATCATTCTGAGCACAATTCAAAAGACATTCTAACATGATAGTCAAAGTTATTCTAATATTTTAAAGGCCTCTACTGTAGCCAGTGTGCACTGGTATACTCACTACAGGTACCAAATCAATCAGTTAAGAAACCATATAGTTATGAGTGCGACTCTCCATCATGTTGTTACTATTGAGTTATAACAACCAGTTTATTTGACTTTGATGAACCATCTGTTGATGGATTTAAAATAGAGTGCAGGGGACGGGAGGGCTCCTACCTTTGGATCCTCTTTTCTTTTCCTACATACATGTTATAGTAATCCTGTGCCAGGGTCAAGTTTCCTCCCCCGCACCTGAAAATAATATTAAATTACATAGAATTTAGAAAATTGACCTGTCATACAAAACACAAGGTAGTGCGCCTACTAATCCTCTTCTTTTTAAAGTTTCAGAGTCAGGCCAGCGGGTGTCTGAGCAAGCCTTTAAAAAATAATGTTTTGTTGCGAACTGTGATTTTAAGAAATGTAACTTTGGCCGAGGGAAGCCCAGAAGAAACCAATTAAGACTAACAATGCAAAGTGTTGAACTACTAGGTGACCTAAACAAAGGAAGCTTATGGGACTTGTAAGAAGCCTGTGAACTGTGTATACCACCCACCTTGGAGAACTTTACAAATACCCCATTGAACTGAACTTGGGAAAGGGAGTGGGGTGCCACTTCCATAGCCATTCTGGCATTCTTTTAACACACTTTTTTCTTTTTGCATACACTACCCCACACATAGTTATTATAGCACATGAGGGCAAGTATAGGTTTATGACACAAACTTGTCTTTTGGTTTGACTCACTGACTTGGAATATTTGGTTTATGTTGATGGTCGAGACTACCCCCATTATAGAGTCAGGGCCAGATAGGAAGTCTCCATCCCCAGTTAAGTTTAATAAAGGTGTTTGAAACTTGTACATGTTGTGCCTGGGTCTTCACTTTTGATACCATGCCTTTCTCACAATACCCATGACCACCATCATCACACTAGCTTTATTAAGATGTGAAACCATCAAATGCACTTTTTTACAAAATATACATCTAACTTCATCATAAATATAATCCATAAAACATTTCATTACGTTAAAAGAACATAACATTTTTTTAAACAATATAAAATCCGGTATGTATTATATTTATTTCTTGTTCACTCATTAGGCATGAAAGTGAGAGGCCCCCAAAAATACAGGCAATTCACTCAATAGAGTCAATCAAGACACATCCCTGGAGGGAAAGAGACCAAGACCAAGTGCTGGTGTTAAAAAAAGGCTTTATCTAAATAGGGCAAGCAGAATTTACTCTGCTCCTGCTGAGAGTGCTCTGCAGAAAACATGTTACAAATTGCTTTTATACAACAATATTGTCATCAAACAGGGGGAAGGCCTAAGGGGCACATGATCGATTGTGATTGATCACTAGGTGGGAACATCTATAAGTGCAAAGGGGTTGGAGACGCTTGGATGGCTTGAGGACAGGTGGTGTGGCGATGACGTTTCTCAGGTCAATCGGGCAGTTGGGCTAATCGAGTTGGTATGTGGGATCGGCAACTTGTTGCGCTGTTTATATATTAAATAACCATTTGACATTTGCTCTTGTGGCCACACATTGCTATTCATTCCCTACCATAATCTGCATGTCCAGTGAGCTCAAAGACTTGTACGCTTAGACACTTAGGAATAAAGTTTTTTAAGTACAGGTTAACTTATCAGTCGGCACAGGTCAGAATATAACCATTAAATGCAGCACTTGATCGGTTGGTAGGCATCTTGACTGTATGTTGATACAATACAAGATGTTTTGGCTAAAGAGGTGAGGCCTTTCAGGTCGTTGCATGGTCTGGAATGTCCATCTGATAAACAACAAAGAGGGCTCTACATCAAAGACTGGAATTACACTTTAAAAATAGGTCACAAGAGGCACATCGCGCTAAATATCCTCACTGTTACAAAACTCATAAGGAAAGCAAAGATATGTCAAGTTTAGTGTCCATTCTACACTAAGCAGTTCATGGTTCAGGTTCTGCACATGCAGCCTTAACACATATCGTTGTAATACGAACATTCTAGTCAGAGTGATTGGTTGCAGTATTAATTTCACACAATATCATTCATATATTCACAGTTAAACAAAAGAATGAGGTAGCTTTATACTGGCGGGTGCAGTGTTATGTTGGCATAGCATGTTGTTGTGGCAATCCATTTCTATTAGAAGCATCGTACCATACGTTAATATACATCACACTGTTATAATTGAATTTTAACGTTAGGGCTTTCAACTACACATATAGTATGCTACTATGCTTATTGTTCTACTACAATCCTTACATTATGTTGCATGAGATAGAACTGGCCCATGAGCATAATTTTCTGATTGCATGAAAAAAGGCATTTTGGCTCTCGCTTTACCAAGGCGCGAACAATCAAACAGACTTGGGGGTTGCTTCGACTGTTTGATCCTGTTTTAAGGAGTGTGGCGACAGTATTCTTTATGGCTAGGGTCTGCTGGGTGGGGGGCAGGTTTATAAAGATGAATTACTTTTGTGCTGGCCCCTGGGCTGGGCCGTGTCAGGGTCAATGAAGTAAGACGGAAGGCAGAAGATACAGTGTAAAGTTTGCTGCATTCTCGCGGCTAGTTCTCTCATGAGAACCGAAAAACTGCAGAGACGGCAGAGGGGAGGAGGTGAGGGGAGTAGCTTGCTCGCTATGTGCGTCTGACTGGGAGAACTGCGGGCCTGTGTTTTTTTTTCACGGCTGTCTTGCCATTACAAAATAGAGTCGGTAACTTACAAAATGGAGTCTTGTTCAACTCTGGTTTCATGCTGTCTGGAGGGGGGTCACAGTTCCTAGGGGTGTTCCCGCTTGAGGGCTCTGGGGCCAGGGCATGGACCCACTGCAGCCACCGCTGGGCCTACCCAGGAAGTGTGGAGAAGGGAAGGGGGTTCCAAGACCCTCTCCTCCCACACATTCCCCCCTTTCATTACTTAGGTAATACATATTGTAACTGCCCCAACCTCTTATGCTCTTCTTCCTCAGCTACTGCTTCATCCCATGCTGGTGTTCCCTTTATTGGCGTCCATGCTCGGCGTACCACTCTAAGGCTCCCCCCCTCCTAGCATACTCGTCCGGGGGGCAGGTCGTATAAATACACCCTCCATCTTCCTCCAGGTCCACCTATACTTCCTTGTACCATTGTAACCCTCTGGGATCCTTTATGGTTGCGTGGTACAGATTGTCCACTCTGTATCCTGTATTGTATATAGCAGTCATTGTGTATTTGGGGTCCAAACTATCTCCTGTTTGTACTTCTGCCTCATGTTTGATTTGCGCCACTCCATTTGCACGGCCCATTGTTGCCATCATCAGCGCACCATTAGGAACTGCATTGGTGCAGCATCTGAGTCCTAATTGGCACACACAAAAAATTAGGAGTAAAAAGACGATGAGTGGTATAAGGAGCTTCTCTGTCATTCCAAGCCATGATGGTACCCAAGAAAAAAAATTGTTGAACCAGGTGCTAGACTGGGCTCCTCCTTTGTCCTTCATACGTTCCCCGAGGTCATGCACCGCTGCTATCACTTGTGAGAGTGAGCCATTCTCTGCATCTGCGGAGGGTACAAAAGGTTTCGAAAGTGCATCAAGTGCTCCTGTTGCCGCAAACCCAGTTTGTGTCCATAATAGCTGCTGTGCCGTTCTTCATGTCAGGTATTAGGAGAGTTTTGCTGCAATTTTTGTTTTCTCCCATGTTCTATTTACCCTCCCCATTGAAGCAGAGTTCATAAGAAATGTCTTTTTGTAGTTTGAAGGGTTTCTCGATGGCGGTGACCCAAGTGAGCTTCACTATATGTTCAGTCCATATGGGAGCACATGTTCTTTGTACCTATGAAAGTTTTTCTTCAGACAACCCTTGCAGTGCTTCTGCTTTGCATAGTATTTCTTCATTCTACCACTTATTGTCCAAGTGCAATATTCCTTTTATCACCAAAAAAGGCTCCTTTACACACTCCTTGCAGCCGGGAGTAACATGTCCGCTCGTTTTGCAACAGTTCAAATAAGATGGTGTGTGCTTGGAAAGTATTTTTGATTCGACATAGAGCGAGATGTAGGAGACACTGTGCCTTTGCAAATGGGATTTCTTGTGGCAGCAAAACCTTTGGGGTGCCTGAGGCATGGGGTATAAGTGAGCACACGTAGCAACTTTCATTTGTCGTTTGCTTTGCCGTGTTGCTCATGTCACCATACCATTTGTTTGTTTGGTGTGGGTGCTAAGGATCATCGACTGTGTCTAGGCTGAATTTATAATGCTCTTCCCATTTTTCTTGTAGTGTTTCCCTCCTTTTCCTCCCTCATTCCCCTGGGCCATTTTGCCAACCGCTTTTCCCTTCCACTCTGTGTATAAGTTATGGTAACTAATAGCTGTATGTTTGCTGTTACTGTTCTCTTCTTTTGTGATCATGTTCTCCAATGATGTGGTTTCTGAGGCTGGCATTGTGGTTGGATGGGGTGAATTTGTACCCACATGAGTTCTGAAGGTGTTCTGTCATTCATTGTATAAACACTAAAGTTGGATTTATTTATATATAGGGCCTCTTGAGTGGCCTGCTTACGTGTGCCATGTGTTATACTGTTGTGTTCATCCCCATTGCTCCCGTGGGCCCAAATTAATTTAACACCATCCCAAATTAAATTAGTTCCTTTTTTGATTGCTTTCATGCCCACAACCCCCTGGCTCACATCAATTGAAATATAGGCAATTGTCCAATACAAGAACAGGCCAAATAATGTCGAAAAGAATACCACTGCACACACAAACAGCACACACTCATATGAATAACTAGGGTACATATGTCTTCTTTGTCTGTTCCTATCTACACTACTATTTGTTGCTGTTGGGGCCTCTTCCATGCCCATTGTAGTTCCTAATAAACAAGATATAAGCATTTGTCAATCATGCATATTAAACTACCATTATGTACACTGTTTATTCGTAAGAAATTTCTGTTTTTTAGTTTTTCTTGTACTCACTTCTCGTTTCACAATGTGAGTAAATATTTCTGCATCCCTTCCTTCCCCCTCCCCAAACCTCATGTCTGGGGACGAGGAACCAAGGGAGGCGATTTACTGTCCACTCAGAGTCAGCAATAAAGAATACATGAATCATATGGATACATATATACATACAAAAAAGGAAAAGATAGAGAGAGAAAGAAAGAAGGGAAGAAAGAGCATGGAGATACATCTATTCTTATTTATTTACACCTTAACAGTTGGGTGCATATTATCCTGTCACACTTTTTATCATTATTCATCAATATTATGCATATTTTTAAATACTCCTGTTTACTCTTTGTTTTGTCCCTGTTCTGCGCCTACAATCTATTCTTGTACTCCTGCTGCTTCGCTTTCTATGTTTGTGCACTTTGCTCATTTCTGTTATCTTCATAATCTCCGCAGTCTGTACTCCCATGAGCCTTGCAAACATCTGTCATGTTCACCCAATACCTTAGACCCTGCACCTTTACTGCTGTTGGCATGTAGTATATTACCTTGTACGGACCATCGAACCTTGGTCAGTTCCATCTTCGCACAAAACTCCTCACGTATATCATGTATATACCATGTCACCTGTGATCAACTGGCAGTCTGGGCTATCTGTGGCTGGGGTGGTTATATCTGTGGCGTTTTCCTGTGTAAATGGTGGTGCTATTTGTTTGGCTATGGCTAGTGCTGCCCTTGTCAAGTTCCAAAGATACTCATGGAATTCTTCTCCTAGGACTGTGGCACTCTGGTGTGCATCTGATTGCGCAGCGATGAGTGGGCTGTGTGCATTCTTCTACCTGTCACAATCTCATGGGGTTACGGGTGGTGGTCCTAGCTGGGCTGATTCCTCATCTCCAAAAGTGCCAAGGGGAGACAATGTACCCACTTCTTCTTGAGTGTATGACACAATTTTGAAAATCTACTCTTGAGCAATCCGTTAATTTTATAAACCATCCCGTTCGATTGCGGATGATAAATTGTGCAGAGTTTAAGAGTTATTCCTAGCATCGCAGTGATGTGTTTGAACATGTCATTCACAAAGTGCATCCTGTTGTCGGTACATGTGACATCACAGATGCCCCAATGAGGGAACACTTCCCTGACCAAAAACCTGGCGGCGCACCATGCGTCTGGATGCGCGCAGGGGCCTGCTTCCACCCACCGGGAAAAGGGGCATACCACAACAATCAAATATCTTTCCCCATTACACCCGTTTCCCATGTCTGCATAATCTATATGCAGTTCTCTAAATGGCCCTTCAGGCTTTGGCAATGTTCCTCTGAGTGCTTGTAACGTCATCCCAGAGTTGCATGTTTGGCATGTGATACATTCTATTATTAACTTTGCCACGTGGTCCTGGGGCGAACCAATCTTCCTATATGTCTGCAATAATATGCTGCTTTGCATTGTGGGCTTGGAAGTGCAGTTGTTGGAATGCTACCTCTGGTATTTTTGCTGGCATTACTACCTTACCAGTGTTATTCTGTCTCCATAATAAGTCAGTCGATGACTAACTGCACCCCCTTTTCACCCATCTCTCCTTTTCTTCAATGGGTGCATCTTGCTGATGCTCAATTATTTGAGAAACTGGCAATGAGTTGAATCCTTCTGGCTGTACCTCCTCTATTATCTTTTGTAATATGTACTCACCTGTTGAGGGTTTTGATAAATAGGAGGCTTCCTTGGCTGCAGTGTCCTTTGCCGCGTTTCCCAATAAGATGACGTCATCACCTCGCGTGTGGGCCTGACATTTCACGACTGCTACAAGCGTTGGTTCTTTTAACGTGTCAATTAACTCCCTTAATAACGTTGCATGTTAGACTGGGGACCCATCTGCCCTCCGGAATCCTCTCGTTCCCCATCTTGCTAATCCTCCATGTACTGTTGTTGCCATGTAGGCAGAGTCGGTGTAGATGGTGACTGCACCCTTTTGCTGTTTGTAATTCTATTATGAGCGCCACTAGTTCTGCTGCTTGGGCTGAGAAGTGCAATGGTAATCTTTTCTGTACAATCACTTAAAATTCCCCATCCTCCACCCAAACTACAGCAGCTCTTACGTGTTTTTCCCCAGTTTCACAGTCTATGAAGGCAGACCCGTCTACGAAGTACATTTCTCCTTCTGACAGTGCATTTTCATGTGCTTTGGGCATGTCATCATCATCCTCTGTGTATGTGACGCAGTCATGCTGCTGCGTGTCTTCTACTGTGCATGCTTCTGTGACTTTTGCACCATACAATGTGAATGTTCGTGCTAGATATAATCAACTCATATGCTATGGCCCTTTGAGTACTTAGCATGCTTTTTGATCTTTCCAGGATGGCAAAAAGGGAATGCTCCATATATAACGTGAGAGAGCATCCCATCACAATTGTAGAAATCTTTTCGATTGCGAATGCGGCGGCTGCGAGAGCCTGTTCACAAGTGAAATGTCCTTGAATTATGGCATCTAGTGTTCCACTGTAAAATGCAAAGGGCTTGTGACCCAGGGATGTCTTTTGTGCCATTGCAGAGTGTGCTGTTGCAATGTGAGAACAAATAAAATTCCTGCTCATAATTTGGTGTTGCGAGAACTTAAGCAGTGGATATCAATTCTGAGTGTGTCAAATGCTGTGTACATTTCTTGTGTCCATTGTAATTTGGTGTTTTCTCTCTGTGCTTCCTTGGTGCTTGCAGCAGGGGTTTTGTGTATGCTGCATAATCTAGTATCCACATTCGGCAATAATTACTCATGCCAACGAACTTCTGCATCTCTTTTACTGTGTTAGGCTCTCTTACTGCTTTTATTGCTGCTGATCTGTCGGGTATTATTCTCTTACCATCTTTAGATATCAAGCAGTATTGCAGTTTTTGTCTGTCTACCCTGTACCCTTTCTGTGCCAGATATGTTAACAGAGTAATGGAATCCTCTCTGCACACTTGTTCATCTTTTCCGCAGACCAACAAATCATCCACGTACTGAATTACTGGACTCATTGGGCCTCATTCCGAGTATGGCGGTAAGGGATAGCGGCCACCGGTAACGAGACCGGTGGCGGTATTCCCTTACCGCCATACTCCGAGTTCCCTCTGCGCCCTCGCCCTTAACGCCTGCTTTGAGCAGGTGTTAAAGTCGAGGGCGCAAAGGGGCCTCCAAGCCAATAACGGTGACCGTAATGAACGGTCACTGTTATTTGCATCTTCCCCATTCCCATTGAGCCCTATGGGGGCTCATTTGGGAATGGGGAAGAGCCTTGGTGAATGGGGAATTACCGCCCCGCCAACCTTGGAATGGGGCGGTGATTCCGCCATCCAGCAAGGCGCTGCCGGTCCAGGTACAGCGTCAACCAAGGCGTTAATAGCGCCATTGGTTAGCGCCGTACTCGGAATGAGGCCCATTGTATGTATGTTCCCAAGATCTTCATGCAATATCCTATTAAAAATACTGGGACTTTCGCAGTACCCTTGGGGCAATCTGCAGTGCTCATATCTTTTCCCCCCCTAGTGTGAATGCTGTTAAGTATCAAGAATCTGGGTCGAGAGGAATTGAAAAGAAGGCATTCTTCAGATGCACTATTGTAAAATCGGTAGCTTCTGTTGGGATGCTGCATAATATTGAGGCAGGATTTGGAACAAACGTCATTGAGGGTGGTAGGTCCTGGATCATCCTCCAGGCCCCTCCCTTCGCTTTCTTGATCGGGTAAATGCACATGTTACAGGTTGAGTTGGATGACACTATTATTCCCTGTTTCATCAATGCACATATTGTGTCTTTTATACCCTCTTCAGTTTCCCTGGATATGGGGTATTGTTTCACTCGGGGTAGCATAGCTCTGGGCTTGAGTTTTATCTTTACAGGTGTCAATTCATGCAGCAACCCTAGATCATGTGGGCCTTTGGTCTACAACTGTTGCAGTACTGGGGACAGATCTTCCTCAAAGTATTCTGGTGGTGCTTTAATGACTGCTACAAGAGGTAATGGCACCTCTCTTCTTTGGATCATTACATCACAGGGGATTGCTATTTCCATCACTATTTCCCCATCATCTTCTGTGTCACTAAAAAGTTCCTCGTCTGTTAAATCCTGCAGGGACGTATTGGCGTCAATGCACAGCACTGTTCTCCACTGGCATCCCTGCATGTCCATTGCAATTATTGCTATTTTTTGGGCAAAACGTGTACTGCATGTATATCTAAGGACACTATTGAGCCTGGCACTATTTCTGGGTCTGCGATGGGACGGAAAATGAATTCAGAAGGCACCCTCCATTTTTAATTTTTCAATTCTGGCACCACTCTCACCAGTATTCTCAACCCTTGAATGCACATGTTGGGATTTACAGGTAGGCCACGTGTTTTTGGGAAGTTTGCTTGTGTGTGTGTAATGCTAGCATGGCACGGATTGCACATATGCCTGG
Source organism: Ambystoma mexicanum (assembly GCF_040938575.1). NCBI lineage: Eukaryota > Metazoa > Chordata > Amphibia > Caudata > Ambystomatidae > Ambystoma > Ambystoma mexicanum. The sequence goes on from NC_090937.1 coordinate 538,427,707, forward strand.
TGTAGAGCACACTATCCCTCTGTCAGTGAAGGATATGGTCATGTTGTGTTTGCTGAGAAGATCCCTTCCCAGCAAATTAATGGATGATTCTTTGTAATACAGCAGCGGTGCCCGCACAGTTTTTCCCCCTACCGTTATGTCTAACTCCTCAGTGTATGGAACCTTGACCACAGCCCCAGAGAATCCTTGCGTTTCTAAAGTCCGGTTGGAAAGCAGGAACCTGCCTTTTTGAGGCATTATTTTTCTGCTCCAGAATCCACCATAAAAATGAATTGTTTGTTTCCTATCGCTGCCCCTACCAGCGGTTCCTCTGCTGCGTTAAGGGTCGTCAACAGTACTGGACACGCAAGTGTTCCCTGTGGGCTGTCCTATGCTGAATGCCATGGGAGTTCATCAACATCAAAAACATTTCCTCTTACCATTGCTGTTCCTCTACACGGTGTAGGTGCTCAATTCACAGTGGTGGCATAAGTGTTATTACGCATGGAGGCAGTAACTTCATGAAACTGGGGGTGTGGCGATGTGTTTTGTGGGGGCATTTGACACTCATTCATGTGCCTAGGGTCGGGCTGGATATCCCTTCTATTCCTAGCCATTGGTAATCCGTAGGGACTCCCAGGGAGGGGGTGTCCATTCTGTTGTTCATTTGGGTATGAGTTATTGGGTCTGCTTCGCCATTCTCTCATAAAATGTCCACACCTCCCGCAATTCCAACACTGTCCTTGCCCTCCTCCTCGGGGCCCTCCATACCCAGCACCCCCTCCTCTCAGCCCCCTGAATCCTCCTCTAGTACCCCTCCAGCCTCTCGACGGCCATTGTGGTCCCTCATACTGGTTTTCCCCGAACCATGAATCCTGGTTGTTACCTGTCCAGTTTGCTGCCATTTGCGCCGGAATTCCCATTTGCCCGTCGTCCTCCTCCCGCTCTCTTTCTGCCGTGTTGGTTGCTGCTACTGCACTAAGCTTCAATAGTTTGCTTTGTACTAATTTAGCCTCATCTGCCAACCACTGCTGAGCTAGGTCCTTTTCCCTCTCTTTGCTCCTTTTACAGTGGTGCACTATTATGCTTTGAATTTCAGGCCATCCCTTGGCTTCTATCCCAGCTATTTTATCAAGGGCCTTCTGTACTTCCTTTAGGAGCCCTCATTTTATAATAAATTAAAACAGGGAAGTTCATTGGTCTCAGGCCGTGCCCATTTCTGCGCTCCACATGTCCTGCACCCGGAGAATGAAAGACATTGAATCTTCCTCATCTCCCATTGTACACTGCATAACTGATTGTAAATCTGGGGTGTCTGGAAATGTTTCTCTTAGGACATCCCACACTTGTGCTCGTACTGTGTTGAAGGAGGCCCCATCATGGCGGTCACAATCTAGTGTTATTCCGGGAAACCCCGCCTTTGCCCAGACCCTATTTGCCTGGTCGCCCACTGCAGATACCAGCAAGTGTTTAACATCCCCCACTGCCAAGGGCACTCCCACTGTGCGTTGCTAAAATGCATATATCCACTTACTGGTGCTTCCGGACAGTGGGGGCAACTGTTTGAGCAGGTTTGCCTTGTCCATTTGGGCCCATGATATGTTGGTGGGCCTTCTGGCCCCCCTGTGTATTAGTGGCAGCTGTAGATTCCCCCCCTGTTGGTACTCACCTTCTTCCCTTTCTTCCCTATTACCGCCATGAATCCTGTTCTGTTCCTTAACCTCTCTCCCCATTCTTCCATGGGGGACAATCCCTCCCCAAATGCAGTCCCACCTGTGGCAGTTCCCAACCTCCTTTCTTCTTCATCCTGCGCCTCTATGTCACACCAATATTCTTTCTGTCTGTTGACACCCCTCCCTCTTCTAACTCACATTCACTGTCAGCTGTGTTTATTTCTCTGATTTGTGTTGGAGTATCAATTATTCGGAATAGTATTTCTCCCTTTTTCCATCCATCTTCCGCTGCCCCTTCACTTGGCCGTGGCATCGCGTCTCATTCTACTCGGGAGGGTAAGTGACCCTCCCTGTTGCCCCATGACCCTGAAGCGGGACAGCTCAGTTCGAGCCATTGTTAATCGTGAATCTAGATCTTGTGTAAGCTTCTCAATATCAATTGTTGGGGTACTTAATTGTCCTGCTATTCCTTGACTCTCATGCGGGGTGGTGCTGTGGCAGAAGGCTTAGGTATGGAGGGAAATGTGGGCTGTGCTATGTACACAGAGTCACTATACCCTTCTGCTGGCACTCGTTTTGTCAATAAAGGGTATACACGTGTGATCTCTACCTTATTCTCATTTTGTGTAATTGGCCCTTCACTGCCAGATGTTGTCAGGGGAGACGTGCTACACTCACCACTTTTCTCTGGGGGCACTTCCTCGAACAGCTGCAACAGGTCCAATATTTCCTTCCTGTTTTGTAGCTGTTTACCTTTGTATTTTATGAAGAGACAGGTGGCAACCATATCTAACACTGATTTATCGAAAGACCCCCCTTGTAGCCAAACTTGGGGCAAACCTTCTCCCTTCAGTTCTGTGACCCACTGGTCATGGCACTTACTGATTTTCTCCGCGTATCCTGGCAGAGACTTACAAATATGGGCTAGGGGCATCTCTGAACCCATTGTACCTGACTGCATGTATTATTCAACCAACACTTCTTCTCTAAAGTCTTACACTTCTTTTATGACCAACTCAGTGTGTTATGCAACCTTTTTCAAAGACATGGACTTTTACACATTTTTCATCAATTCTAAATCACATGAATTTGAACACCACGTTCTTTTCCACAATGTCAGACCAATTTCATTAAAGTTCTTTAACAACAGACAATGCTTACATAAAGAGACCAACACTTAACAACATAAACTGCACTTTGCCTTCCCTAATGTCCCTTCTACCCCTGCTTAATTGTACTTCCCTTGAACAGTTCTCTCCCCTATACTGTGCTTCAATCCACCCAAGAGGGAGAGAGAAAGAAATAGGTAAGATAAATTCGGAAAGAGCGTTTCTAAATACTACTCTGGGACTTCCTTTGAGACCCCTACATTTTCTTCTTTTACCTCAGTTTTCCCATATCCACTTATCCTGTACTAGTCGAGATAGCACTTTGTGGCGCCACCTTCCACTACCCAACGGAGATAGGATCCCTTTAACCTCTTTTCACCTTGTTCTCTGTTACCGTCCTAATGGGCATATGCGATAGATAAAAGTAGAACGGAATATAGAAAAGACCCAGACCCCCAAGGTTCCCCTCTATGCTACAAGTCTCTGCATCTGTTCACCCCAAATTATGCCATTTGTCCCAAACCATTCTAATCTGACTCCCACCCTCCTTTTAATATCACCCGCACTTGATACTCACGTGTCCGTCTTGATCCGAGACCCACTGGACCCGAATGATCAGTGCACTGCTCCTGGCTCAAAGACCACACCCGGCTCCGGGAGTGGTATGATGGGTTTTGTAAAGGGGGATCCCGTACCCTTTCGCCATATTGCATGGGCACATCTAGGTGTACCATTTGCTGTTGGCAGGTAGCTTTGAGGGAGCACGCTCCGGGTCATAAACAGGGGCACGTCTCGTGCCAGAAGGACGGGAAGGACGCTATTGCGTCGGGGTCACCAATGAAAGTGAGAGGCCGTCAAAAATACAATCAATTCACTCAATAGAGTCAATCAAGACACATCCCTGTAGGGAATGAGACCAAGACCAAGTGCTGTTGTTAAGAAAAGGCTTTATCTAAATAGGGCAAGCAGAATCTACTCTGCTCACGCCGAGAGCGCTCTGCAGAAAACATGTTACAAATTGCTTTTATACACCAATATTGTCATCAAACACGGGGAAGGCCTAAGGGGCACATGATCGATTGGGATTGGTCACCAGGGGCGAACACCTAAAGGTGCCATGGGGTTGGAGGCACTTGGTTGGCTTGAGGACACGTGGTGTGGCGATGACGTTTCTCGGGTCAATCGGTCAGCTGAGCTCATCGAGTTGGCTTGTGGGATCGGCAACTTGTTATGCTGTTTATATATTAAACAACCATTTGACATTTGCCCTTGTGGCCAATTCCCATTCATTCCCTACCATAATCTGCTTGTCCAGTGCGCTCAAAGACTTGTACCCTTAGACACTTAGGAAGAACATTTTTCAAGTACAGGTTAATTTATCTTTAGGCATAGGTCAGAATATAACCATTACATGCAGCACTTGATCTGTTGGTAGGCATCCTAACTGTGTTTTGATACAATGCAAGATGTATTGGCTAAAGAGGTGAGGCCTTTGAGGTCATTGCATGGTCTGGAATGTCCATATGATAAACAACAAAGAGGGCTCTACATCTAAGACTGGAATTACACTTTAAAAATAGGTCAAAAGAGGCACATACCATTATGGGAATACATCTCATTGTGGGGGGTTAGTGGTCGGTTGTTCAAACACCATTAAATCTCTGCTAATCTACTTTGACGCCATGAAGGGTGGAGGGGAATTGAAACACCTTTGCAGTATAGTTACGCTTTGCATAAAGAGACAGGGCCTTCAGAAACAGGTTTTACCTACGGGCTCTTTACACGTGGCCTATTAATTTACATTCTGGTTACATTTGTTTAACGTATACTATACTTCTATCGAGCTAAATAACCTCACTGTTACAAAACTCATTAGGAAAGCAAACATATGTCAAGGTTAGTGTCCATTCTACACTAAGCAGTTCATGGTTCAGGTTCTGCACATGCGGTTTTAACACATATCGTTGTAATACGAACATTCTAGTCAGAGCGATTGGTTGCAGTACTAATTTCACACAATATCATTCATATATTCACAGTTATACAAAAAAATGAGATAGCTTGATGCTGGCATGTACAGTGTTATGTTGGCTATGCATGTCGTTATCAATTTCTATTAGCAGCATCGTACCTTACATTAATATACATCACACTGTTATAATTGAATTCTAATGTTAGGGCTTCAACTACACATATATTATACAGTGCGCTACCATGCTTATTGTTCTACTACAATCCTTACATTATTTTGCATGAGATAGAACTGGCCCATGAGCATGATTGCATGAAAAAAGGCATTTTGCTTCTCGCTTTACCAAGGCGCGAACAATCAAACAGGGCTTTCTTCAACTTTGTGTCTGACTGGGAGAACTGTTTGTGTCTGACTGGGAGAACTGCTGGCCTGCGTTTTAATTTCACGACTGTCTTGCCATTACAAAATGGAGTCGGTAACTTACAAAATGGAGTCTCGCTCAACTAGGGTTTCATGCTGTCTTGAGGGGGGTCACAGTTCCTATGGGTGTTCCCGCACAGGTGCTCCGGGGCCTGGGCCCTGGAACCACAGCAGCCGCCGCTGGGCCTACCCAGGGAGTGTGGAGAAGAGAGGGGGGTTCCAAGACCCTCTCCTCCCTCACAGGCGTTTATTCAGGAAACAAATACTGCCTCAAAGCACCCACAGGGCAACAGTGAGGGGACAGTGGATGAAAGGCAATGGCCCTCATTACGACCCTGGCGGATTTTTTCCGCCATCGGCGGACTTTTCCGCCATGGCGTAAAGTCCGTTTACGCCATGGCGGATGGTGGACTTACCGCCCCATTCCGAGGTCGGCGGGGCGGTAAGTCCCCATTGACCCATTTACCCTTCCCCATTCCCATTTCGGCCCCATAGGGTATAATGGGAGTGGGGAAGGAGTTAATTACGCCACCGTAAATTACGGTGGCGTAATTAACACCAAGGTCCCATAGCGCCATGGATTTTTACGCCCGCAAAAAGCGGGCGGAAAAATGACCATGGCGCTCTGGGAACTCGGGATTGGCGGTAAGGGGTCGGCGCAGCTAACGCTAGCGTAAACCCCTTACCGCCAGGGTCCTAATGAGGGCCAATGTCATTACAACAATGATAAATAATTAATATCAACAAAATAAGAAGCGACAAAGGGGAGGGGAAGACGAACCTAGTATGCATTTTGAGTGTTAAGAACGTGCAAGTGCAGAGGGGAGATAGGAATGTTATAGGTGCTGTGGTGCTCATGGAGAGCAGCAGGTGAATGTCTATGAAGAAGGTAAGTGCAACCTCCAGCAGTGGATGATGAGCCAATGCAAGTGCAGAGGATAGACAGCAGCTTGGATGAAAGATGTGCGAGGTCTCGGCATCAAGGATGCATAAGAGCCCTGCTCACCAGTCAAGCTACTGTGTGATTAACAGGGGAGAGAGGGAGGGATGGAAGAGTTAAAGGGGAAGGTCTATTCCGGAACTTAAGAATGTCAGGCTCAAGACGAAGAGGGAGGAGGAGGCTTTTCCAAAGATGGGAGCCCGCTGACGAAATTGATCGACCACCTGCTCTCTATTTAGCAAACTTTTCACACGCAGGGAGTTGGTGCCAGAGGAACACATGTGTCTAGAGGAAGAGTATTTGGTCAGAAAGAGTTGCAGATATAGTGGTCCCCTGCCCCAGTCAGCCTCAGTTAAAAAACTATATTTTATCAGTGCCCATGTTCACCTCCAGCCACTGAAAAAGGCCTGGCATATGGAGGTGCAATGTCTGCAAATAATAGAGGAGTTAGCATGTTATATTATTCAATGTCATCATTAAAATACATTTAAACAAGATTGTCAAACCTCCTGATTGAAGACTGAGTGGATATACACTTCTTCAAAGACTGCCAGTAGAAAATGTTACATTTAGGCAGAGATGAGAAAATACATCTTGCTGGGAGCATGTAGTTGTGAGGTCTTAACTCTCTGTCTCAGGTGTGATCCAATGAGGTGCATTCGCACTTGCTTTCTTCTTGATGCATGCTTTATTTGTCCTGTAATCTGAAATTAATGTTTCCAATTTATTGGCTCTTCATCTTTAAGAATTGAATGCTATTTGTTAAGAATAATTGTGAGGCTGTGATATGGATGAGATCTTTTTCTCTCATGTCTTCCCGCAGCTATTTATAATGAAGTTGAGATGTTGTATTGTATTTATTCAGATTTTAAATAGATGTTTTTAAATGCACAAAGTTTGCCCTGCGGTCACATAAAACTTAACATGTTAACATCCAAAATGTCGAAACTGTCTTTTTCCTCGGCATTGTTTCCTGATTAGATTTTTGTTGTTGTTGGTTTAGTCATGTGCAAACCGCCCATTTTATTCAATCTAAGCACGAAACAGAGAGGATAGAAAACAATTAGAATGTGAAAAGGGAAGGGTATTCAGAACAAAAACATTGTGCTTTTCAAATAACATTTTATTCATTTTTCGCAGAATGATGCAACAAGAAACAAGCCAAAATATCAGTTATGTCAAACTTGATATTATATTGCAGTTCCAAATGTGCAATATTTCCGGACGAATAGAAAACACTAAGGAAAAAAAGAAAGAATAACATTCTTTCTGATAAGGATGTTGATGTCTCCTTCAATCCGCCCTTCAGAGTTTGCTGCCCCTTTATAAATAATACACACTAGGTGGACAACGATGTATTATCACATGTATTAATTGAATTAACAGAGTAAAATGTCTTTCTTCAAAATCTTATAATTTTCATTTTAAAAAAAAACCTTTATTTTAACATAGTTTTCATTTCTAATGATCAATTATAGTATCTGTTAAAGTCATAACAGGAACATCACATCATTAAAACATAGAATACCCAAATAGCAATATCCATTATTTCCTGATAGAAGGTTATCATTCCAAGATGGGTAATATGGTAGATATTTATTGTAATCTAGCAAACAACCCCCATGAGAAAGGGAAAAAAGACAAATAGCAACAATGATGGTATCAGGCTACTTTGCATAATATGAAATAGCAATTTGGGAACATAAGATAGACTAAAGACCTTTAGATTTGACAAATAAGCTTGGCATATAAAGGTTTGAATGTTTGAGTCATTTCATGTGTAATATTAAAAAGGCAACATGAAAACTATCCCAAAATCAAGGCCTGCAGTTTCTCCCGGCATGTATCAGTATCTGATCTCTATCATCATTAAATGATTGGGCAGTGTCTTCCATCCCAACTTATCATAAAATCTCACTGAGGGAAAACCAACCTCCCCACCACTTGTCAGAGTCAATGTTAAGCATGCAAAGTAAGTTCCCCATTCATTTGGTACGGGGTTAGAACATATCAACCTGTGCTCAAGTCCAGAGTGACAGGCAACTGTTATATCCTTGTGGTCCCTGTAAATAAGAAACCGATTGAGTTGAAAAAGTGGATTGAAGCTTTGTTTCTGACATTGTGATTGCTTCTAGAAGGTGAATCTGCTAATTCAATTCACAGACCCCAAACGAGTTATATTCTAGGATGTGATGTTTACAATTATATGATATGTACTGTCTTTGACTTTTTGCCTTAAGGTTGTAATGGTAATATAAATATAACAAAATTACCAAAGTAATTATGGGCAACCCGAGGAAATGACACGAGGCATGATAACATTTGAAAAAATGAATATGGGACTGGAATGATGTAATTGCCATCACAATTAGTGATATTATGTGGCATTACTACCTTATCAATGTTCCAAAAGGAACATATAAACTGGGGATTGACTTCAAAATCTAATCTCTAATGACTGTATTTGAGCCCCTCGAAGATGAGGCACATGGACCCCAGTGAGTCCATTCAGTGCAGAATGTGTGAGATGGTAAATGGAATGTATCTGCTCTTGGGTCTTCATTATAAACCAACATCTACTTGGTCTCAGGAGGTACTTTAGAGTACCAACCTAATAACTGGACTTCTTCTCAAGGTGCAAATCCTACTGATACCATTGATTGATATGCAGGAAGTAAGCATAAGAATAGTGACATCTTTATACCAAGCACATTATACTTAGAGATTGGAAATTCAAAAAAGAAATGTAGTGTTGAGGAATGGATCAGTGCTGTCTCAAATCTCACCATTATGAGGCTAGTCACATCATTAGTATGAGACAAGGCATTATACTATGAAATAATATGAAATTCCTATTTTGAATTGTGTGACAGGCTAGAGCTTATTATGCTGTTATTGCCCCACTGCTCCCCTTGCTTCTCAGCTCTAATGATTTATGGTCAAGCATCCACCAAGTCTCACACTGCATAGCAAACCAAACTTTACTGAATATCTCTTCCATGTTTTAAGTTCAGTTTGCTTGTACCTTGTTAGCCAAGGGTTATGATATGATATAATGAGTCATTTATAATGTGCCTGTACACAAGTGTTCCTACACAAGTGTTTCTATTCAACAATGGTTGAATAGAATGTTGATTCATTCAGAAGAAAACAAGTTGATACCTTAATTAGGCTAACTAAGTCATTTATTTTGAATATTTGCAAGCTTTCATGGAATATCTCCACTTCCTCAGGCGTAGATGAAAATAAACATTTGAAAAACATCACAGCATTACAGCTTACATAGACCCTCCAGCAGATACCCCATTATCTCTGCCTAACTCTACTTGATTTGTAGTTTTGCTTAGGGCATGTGCCAGATGTTTTACTCCCCCAGACATTGTGATCTTCAAGATCGAAATGGCACACTGTGTTAAGTGGGGCAGGGGTAGTATGGGACTAGAGACCAGGAAAAGAAACAAAAAGTGTGCTCTCAGGAATGCAGAAGGGGTTGGTTAGGTGTCAGAGATTGTATGTACAGTCCAATTGAAGCTTTGTATGTCAGGCCAGCCCCTTAACAATATTGGTGGTAGCACACTAATCAAAATTCTGAAATAGGGAATATACAGCCAGTTTATGTGTTGGGCCTGTGACCCGTGCAGCCCAGTGTGGTAACTTTGTATCGAATACCATATTGGGCTTGTGTTTCATCACAATCAAGAGGAATGTGTGGGGTTTGACTTGACTAGGGACAAAGACCCTGAAACGTCTCTGGGAAGCTTTTCAGCTGGGGCAATTTGAAAGCAGATGGGGCTGGGTTGGAGGGAGTCTGCCAACAATTCCTTGCCTTAAAGAGGCTGGTACAGTGCCAGTTGAATGTCTGTGAACTGCTTTGGAAAACACGATAGAAAGTATCAGGTCTAGATGCTGTGGTCCCTGTATCTCAATGATTGGAAAAAGTCTGTTAGTTGGAATAGTGACTCATGAAACAGTGATGTCTGTTCACATCCCCTGCCAGTGTATTTATTTATTTATTAATAATGTGTTACAGTTTATATTTAAACTTTTCACATATTTATAAATTATATAAGATCAAATATAAATGCATTATTAAATATAAAACTAATGAAAGAAAACCGCATAAGAAGAAGAAGAAGAAAAAATAAAAAAGAGAAATCTATTACTTGTTACATATTATTACTAACAACAAACGAAAATTTGAGTTACCATTAAGCTCATCATAATTTAACATTTATAGTTCTTGCTATTCTTCTAATCTTTAAACACTAATAGCGATTACCCATGCTGAGGTATATGGAGCAAAGAATCATAAGTCTCTGCAGAACTCAATGCCATGGTGTTAAACAGGTTAATACAGAGATGTTCAGAGTTCTTTCAATTTCCAACCATACTCTGAAGGTGGCAATCTGCAGCTGCTTACTTTGTGTGTTTTTGAGGCTTTGCCAAAAATCAACTTCCCCTACAAACTCCATATCATGGACAAAGTTGCCGTAATTTGCTAAGTAAGTGTCCATCATATTTACACAACTAGTTAGGACATGATTAGCTGTTTCTTTACATCTCTTGTCCTTGCAGAGTCTACAGTATCTCTCTGTAGAACGTAAGCCGTTATACTTGCTTTTGTTGGTCAGCAGCGGCAGATTATCAACCCTCAATAAGAGTAGAAATCGTCTGAGTCTACTAGAAGGACTAAGGGTTAAATATGGCTGCATTTGCTTGAATGAGTATGAATTTATATTTTGGAAGCTTGTCGAGGTGTGCGTAGTTTTCTAGCCAATCCCAAAGATCAATTTTTTTGGATAGAGCTTTTTTTTGAGGATCATTGAGCTTCTCTCCACTCATGGTCCAACATATTGTCCTCAGGAGGGCTTCAGTCTCTTTTTTCAAATGGCATTTGGTGGTTTCTTTTGTAATTTCCATGCCATATTCTTTTAATAGAGGAGATTCTGGTTGTTTAGATATCTTTAAATACAGTTCTGCTCTCCTTTTCAGGACAATGGACCTTAGGGAGGAGACCCCAACTTCCAATCTTAACAATGCCATTGGGATAGATTGAGGGAGGCTTAGGATTCTTTTCCAGAACTTCCCCTCTATCACTTGCAGCCAACTTAGGTCCATTTGCAGTAGGGCTTCCAGCCCGTAAACTATCATAGGCGTTAGAACCTGTGTATAGATTTGACGGATTCCACATAGAGACATTCCACAGTTCTGTCGTGCAAATTGGCTGATCAACGACGTTACTTGAGCTGCCCGATTTTTCCTCATTTGGATGCAGGTGTTATAGCCCAGTTTAGCATCAATTTCAACCCCAAGGTATTTGTATTGCTGGGTATATTTAATTTCTGTTCCATGCAGTATTAATCTGGGTCGTGCAATCTTCTTATTTGAAAAGACCATCACCTGAGTTTTCTCCTGATTGATATTTAGGTCGTTATTTGCAGCGTATTCCCATAACTTCAAAGCGGACCTCCGTAGACCGCTGAAAGTATGATCCATAATTATCAAATCATCTGCATACGCTAACACTGCGCAATGGATAGTGCCGACTACGGGAGAGCAGTTATTTTCGCTTAAGATTGCACCTGGAAGGTCATATGTAAACAGATTGTACAGAAATGGGGCTGTCACGCATCCCTGCTTGACGCCACAGTTCTGTGGAATCCTAGCTGTCAAATCACCCTGAGCACTAAGTCTGCAGGCCACTGTGTTGTCCTCATGCAGTAATTTTAGGTAATACAGAAGTGTCTCAGGGCAGCCTAATAGCTTGAGTTTTGCCCACAGTTTTTCTCGGCGGACTGAGTCAAAGGCTGCTTTAAAGTCTACAAACAAGGCATATAATGGAGGATTGCCTTTTCTCAAGGCTTTTGAACGCAGAGTGTCTAAAATGATGATATTGTGGATTGTGGAATAGCCTCTTCGGAAGCCACTCTGAAAAGTATTAAGTATTTCAGTTTTGGTTGCCCATTCTTCCAATTTCTCCAGTAAGAGCGATGCAAAAAGCTTCCCTGTGCAGTCAAGCATTGAAAGTAGTCTAAAATTACAGGGATCCTTCCTGTCACCCCTCTTGAAGATAGGTATTAAATAGGCATGTTGCCATGATTTAGGAATTCTCCCATCCGCCAATACTTTGCCAAACAATATGCTTGCGAATTTAGCCCAGAATTCCGGCTGGCTCCTCAGCACAGCGTTTGAGAGGCCGTTAGGCCCTGGAGCCCTGGACGACTTAAGCTTTTTAATTTTACAGATTAGATGTTCACTTGTTATGTTGAAAGGGACAGATCTTGGTGTCATTTTTTCTACCTGCTTGCCCACCTCATCGTTGGGGATATTGCGGCGCATAAGGAAATCTGTCCATTTGTTTGCACTTATCGGGTTGATCAGATCCTTACTACCGCTACCCCTTGCTTGGCCAAGTAGAGACCATATGCTTCTCGTGTTTTTGGAGCATATGGTTTGAACCATAAATTGCCATCGCTTAAGTTTTTGTTCATGTTTTTTGACTTTAATCCACGTTCTATATTTATTTTTTAGAGTTCTGCATAATTCATGGTAATCTCCAAAGGATTTACTGGTATATTTGGCTTGTCGGATTTCTGCTCTTAACCTGCGTTTAGCATCTCTTATGCTTTTGTCGTATATTACCGATGTTTTAACATCTGTCGCTATTTGGTTTGTGGCAGATGTCGCGTGTGTAGAGGAAAATGTGGCGGCCCAATGTTCTATCTCATTTATGGACATGTTTTGGAGCTGTGACAGTATGTTATCATCCCCCATTTGCACCATGCTTCCAGCCGTGTTGATGTTTTTATCAGACCAGCATATTCGGGTACCCGAGTGGTTAGTTAACATATCGCCCAGGGGTTTAGTATGTATGGTAGGCAGGCCAATGGTAAACTTTAACATCAGGGTAGAATGATCGCTCCAATCGTTTGAGGTGATCTTCAAATCTCTTACTTTCAGGGCCATCTGGGGGCTCACAAATATATAGTCCAGGGTACTTTTTGCTTTCCCACTATGCCAGGTGTAGTTTCCTGGGTTATCACTAGGAGTTCTGCCATTAATCAGCTCCATTTCCCATTCATTGAAAAATGTCTGCCAAGAGGCGCCAATTGGATCTGTGATTTTGTGTTTCATATTGTTTATTGGATTCAAAAAGGGATAGGTTGTGGTACCTGCTGTGCCTGATATATGACAATTAAAGTCCCCAGCAATAATTATCAGATTGTTAGTCGGCACAGTCACCCACGCCGCTATTAATTCATGAATTGCTTCTTGGAGGGATTCAGCTTTATTTCCATAAGGTGGACTATATAGGTTAATGATGAGCATATTTTCTTTACATCCATCACTTATACTCTCCATTTCCACTGCAATCACTTTGTCGCTGGCTACTGTCTCCAGCTGTCTGGATTTAACCGTGTTTCTGATACCTATAATCAATCCTCCATAAGGTCTCCCTCTCCTTCCTTTCATCGCAAATGATTGGTAAATTGAATAACCATTAAGTATTATAGGTGCCCTTATCCAGGTCTCTTGCAGGCAAATGCAAATACTTTCGGTTAGAAGCTGAAGAGAACCTGCCGGGGCGAATAAATGCTTGAATCCTCTACAATTCCAAGATACTAGTGAGGGGATTCAATTCGAGCTCACCACCTTTGGTAGTGCTGATGCTAACCAGGTTAGCACATTCTGGACATCAGCTATCGCTACCTGATCCCTTTTCAGTTTGGGGAATCCATCGGTAGTTTCTTTTGTCAATGGGAAGACATTGCGTGGCCACTTAGGATCCTCCTTATCTGGATCGGCATCCACTTCGATGTCGACATCTCGGAGGCTTTCTTTGTAATTGCGTATCAATTGTGCGGAGGAAATAAACTTACAATGAATGGCGGAGACATTAGCATTGATGACTTGCAGAGGCTCAACATATTCAAAGTCATCTAATCTTAGTACCCGCAGTTGAGGAACTGCATGAAATCTAGTCATTAGCTCAGATCTGGAAAGCCAGCTGTTCTCACTTTGCTGGTACAGATTTTTAATGAGGCATATCCTGTTCTCTTTGGGCGATACCTCCTTGTTCTTAGAGTTGTCCACAGGATCCATTCTGCTTTGATTTCTGTCGGCTAGAATGTCGCCTTCACCACCAGTTATGTGAGACTCCTCAGGCTGCTTTGTATCAGCTGTAACAGATATAGGTGAGGTTCCACCTTCTATTTCATAGTCCCCATCATCATCAGACAGTACCCAGCTTGTTAAGTAACCTGCTTGCTTCTTCTTACGTCTGCCCCCGCCTAAGGTTGGTTTCTTTGATTTTTTATTGTTCTTCCCTAATGTATCAGTCTCTAATACAGGAGGTATCCCCTCACGATCCTTCTTTCGCGTTGCTGCTCTTTTGGCTAGTCTCCTCTGTTTACGGGATTGAAATATTTCAAATGTATTGACTGCATTAGGAGACTTTTCCAGATCTTCTATTGTCTCGGCCGCCGCTGGATTTGGAGCCGAACTCTCCCTCGATGGTCTGACAGTACTTGTATCAGCAGGGTTTTGTGTATGCAGACTTAGTGTGGTTTCCAATATGCGTCCACACATTTTTAGCAGGATCTTGAGTGCAAATTGTATAGAAGCGACCGACGATTGTAGTTCAGCCAAGTCTGTGGGATTAGAAGATGTGATGCTTCTTGCGTCCACCTCTCTGAGTTCCAGCTCGGATTCATTGTGGATTTTTAGATTTGGTGTTGTTGATAATCTCATAGAGTCAGCTCTCGAGGATTGAGTAGCTTCCTCTGTAGGATCTCTAGGAGCTGGTTGTAATGCTTTGATCACCGCTGGTGTCATCGATTTTTGCATTGAAAGGCATAGCTCCAGTAGAGAGTTGTTGTCAATATCTCCATAATTCTCTTGATCCTGTAGCTCAATATTTATCGCCTCCCCCTCGTCCATGGTGGTAGAATTGTTTTCGGGGTGCGGATTCACTGTAAAGAAATCTGTTATTGCACCTTTAATACCTGGTGCAGGCTTTGTTTGCTTTCCGTGGACCATTGCTCTCTCGTTATTCGTTGGACTACTCATTATTTTCCGCTGTCGCAGATTGTAGCGTGCTTGGAGCTTCTTGCGTGAGGGCATAGGATTAATCCACTCTAATTCGTTATCAATATGTAAGTCTGAGCAGTCTGGTATTATTCCTCTATGGGCTCGGTAAACTCAGCTGTATAACAGTAGCTTCACGGTCGCAGTAAATGCAATTGCCTTTCGGTGCTCACAGTCTCAAAAAGTTCAAACCCAAATCTCTGAGATGTCCCTAGAGCTCTCAGCTAAAGGGATAGTGACTAGTGCTTGTTATGTAGCACTATGAATCTGACAGTTAGACCGGGCCCTCGACAGTGGTTTTACCACCCCACTTAGTCACAAGTCAGATGGAGTTCAAATAATCATAGGGAGCAGATTGCGTATAGTGTATGAGACCAGATTTCGAAGGTGACCAACAGTCTCCTAGTATGGTTAATCTATAACTAGGCCCCCTTGCTTAATAAAAGAAAATAAAAGAAAATATAGGATGGACCTTCCGGCAGTGGAGCAAAGTCTTTGCAGTGGCCAAATCAAAAACGGCCCGGAGCAAAAAGAGAAAAAAAAAAAAAAAAAAAAAAAAAAAATGGTTTTCCTTTAAAAGAGAATCTTACCGAGTGCCTAGACCTCGCCTGGGCGCTTCAGTTGATAGGGAGCTTTCACCGCTCCGTGCCGCCCTCGGCTTTTCTCTGTGTTCGTGCGATTCCTTAAGCCGCACGCAGAGCCCTCATCAGCTGCTGCTCCACGCGCAGAGCCGCCGTAGTTCCGGGCCGTGCTATCGCGGTATAACGGGTCTCCACCAAAGGCTCACCTACGGTTGCCAGCTCCTGGGCAACATACAAAGGGGCCACTGATGTAAATAATCAGGTTTGGGGCTATTGGGGGGTCACAGGGAGCTTCGGCAGCGCTTCGGCAGCGCTTCGCTTCTCTTTCCTTCCTCCAATTTCCTTCAACAGCACTGAGCGCCGTGCTCACGCCGTGCTCACGGGCTCGCGCATTCGCGCTCTCGTGACTCGCCGACTCAAGCCGCACCTCCTGCGTACGAACTCCGGCGTACGAACTCTGCGCAACAGAGGCCGCCTCCGAGTCAGTGTATTGAAAATGCCTGTACATTTAAATTCATGAGTCTTTTTGGCTTTTTCAGTCCTGATATTTACCCCAGAGTACAGCAATCTTGAGATCCTCAAGGGTATGATTAGCTTCTGAAAAATTCTCATGGGGATTCATGATATATGTAGAGGTTGACTAGTTTCCCCAACATAGTACCCGTATCAAGGACATTTCATGCACATTCTTGAGTAAACAATATACTGGATGCACATGTAAACCTTCCCATACTTGTGTATTCCTGCCTCGTGTGGTGTATCTTGATTGTGTCCGAAATGTTTATATGTGGGCAGGTTAGGCATCTTTTTTTTCTGCAAGGCACATTCTCATAAACTGTACCATTTGTGTGTAGTTTTCCTCTGAACATCATCCTCTTCAGATTGGCTGATTGTCTGAAAGCAAGGTGGGCATCTCTGGAAAATGTTTTCCCATATGTTTGTTATTGTTGCAGAATGGGTTGGAGTTCCGAAGCAACATTGCAGAGGGCTACCAGCTCTGGATTGTATGTGACTACCAGTGGCATCCAGTTTTGTGTCTCTTTTGCTCTGTATTTTAAGAGGTTGCTCCAGGGATCTGTGTCACCCTGTGGATTTGGCGTTCCACAATTCTGTGGTTGTATCCACAGGATATGAAGTTTGATCTCAAAGTTTTTATGTTTTTATCCTGGTCTCTTTTATTTGAGCATATTCAATTGTATCTTAATGATTGTCTGAAAATCGAAGCATGTTTTGTATGCTCTGGGTGGAAGCTGTCACTCTTCAAGTAGCTGGCATGGTCAGTTGGTTTGCAATATACTGTGGTCTGTAACCGGCCATCTGTTATTGTTATGCTGGTGTCAAGGACATTTACTTTTTCAAGAGTTGGAGAGGAGTTTGAGGTTGAAGTCTGTGTGGAATTTATTAAATCTTCTGTGGAGGTTTAGGAGGTCCTGTTCTCCAGTAGCCCAGATCAGGAGGATGTAATTGATGTAGCGTAGGTCTCTCAAATGTCTGCAGTCACACCAAGGAAATCAGACTCTAATTGAACCATGCATACATGTGCTTACTGCTACACCATTCAAGTGCCCATGGCCATCTCCATCATTTGGAGATAAGTATCAGTACCAAACGTGAAATAGCTGTGGGTCAAAATGACTTCTATGTACTTGACAATAGTTTCAGCAAGTGGGTTTTGATCACCAAGATCATTCTTTCATGTCTCAGTGAGATCAATGTGGAGAATGTTTGTGTATAGTTACTTCACAGCCATGGTTGCGAGGAATGTGCCAGTGGGCGAGGGCCTATATCATCCAGTTTGTTAAATAGATCAGTGGTGTCCTGGTTATAGCTGGTTGTTAATCTTACCATTGGCTTCAAGATGTTACTGACCTGGCCAGAATATTATCAGTCAGAGTGATTGATTGACCCAGAGATGATTGGGCATCCATGGTGGTTTTCTTTGTGTATTCTGGGGAGCTTTTAGAAAGTACCATGTATTGGGTTATCTGGTACAATGCCCCGAATGAGATGCTGGACATAATTTGGAAGTTTCTTGATGATCTTATTAAGTTCTCTTTTGTATTGTTTCATTGGATTTTCGATAAGCTTTTTGTAATATCATGTGTCAGAAAGTTGCCCATGAGCCTGCTGCACATAGTCAGAGGTGTTCATTATTACATCTGCCCCTCCTTTGTCTGCTGGTTTGATTGTAATACTCATGTTGCAGTCCAGAGATTGTATAGCCCCCCCTTTTCTGGAGGTGTCAGGTTATAGGACTATTTAGTGTGTTTGTTCAGTATGGCTGTTGTTGCTCTATGTCTGAAGCTTTCAATGTATCGATCCAGTTTTGGGTTGCATATACTGTCTGGAGTCCAGTTGGAATTTTGTTTTCTGACTTTGTTTTTGTCCCTGTTGTTCACAATTTCATTGTTGTCCTGTCTGTCATCCAATTTGTCATGAAAATATTACTTTAATCAGAGTCGTCTGAAGAAGGCTGCAAGATCGCTGCACAGTTCTATTTTGTCAATGGATTTGGAGGGGCTGAATGTGAATCCCTGAACAGCCCTGAATGTTCTGGCTGTGTTGTCGTATGTAATCTGTGAGGTTAACAACGCAGTCCTGTTGTTGGAGGATGTTACAATCCTCTGTCTACACATTGTTAGGAACTGCTGCCGTCTTTCTCACTCTCTGTCTCAGCACATCAGGCTTCTTCCTCTTGTGGTTTCGAAGAGATTCTTGTTTGTGGATACTTGGAGTTCATTTCACACATGTGTGCGCAGTGACTCTGTCAGGGATAGTTTTGATCCATTTTTGTGTTTTTCTTCTGTGGTTGTATCAGACACTAATAAGGTTGTTTCTTAACCTTTCTGATGTTGTGTGCCATATTTGTTGTGAGAATCATGTGTTGTAATTTGAAGCCAGAGGGTTTTTGATGATCAGTCCATTTGATATCAGATTGTGCCTCTTGCATTTGCTCAAAAAGTAAAAGCTTGCTGTCCAGCTCTGTTTGTGCGTGTTTTCCTAAAAGTTTCTTAAGCTTCAGTTTGGTGCAATACATTGTGATATCTTGCATATTTTAAGTACAGTTCACGTGTAGCATGTTAGCCAAGGGTTGAATAAAATGTTGATCCACCAGAAAATGTGTCTATACCTTAATTAGACTAGCAAAGTAATTTACTTTGCGTATTTGCAAGCTTTTGTGGAATGGCTCCACCTCCTCAGCCAGAAATGAAATGACGCATTTGAAAAACCTCAAAGCATTGCAGCTTAAATAGACCGTCCTGCAGATACTCCATTATCTGTAATTGCCTGTACCTGATTGGTATTTTTGCTCAGAAAGGCATCTATCAGATGTTCAACTCCACCTCATATTGCGAACTTCAAGGTATAGATGGTACACTGTGTTATGTGGGGCAGGGGTCAGTGAAACTGGAGAGCAAGGAGAATATACAATGAAGCTGGGTACCTTATTAGTGTGCTATCAGGATTGCAGGCTGGGTTGGTTAGGTGTCAGTGATTGTATGTGTAGTATGTGCATGTTAATGCATATTTTAATCAATTGTACAGTGATTTATTTGTAACTCATGTTTTTGTTAAAAAAATAAATTAAAAAAAAACAAAACTTCAGGCTCTTCTCCATGCTTGAATTAACAAAAAAAGGCATATGGGTATCCAACACTTCACCATCCGTAATCCTTTCAAATGCAATCTTTGTCAGTAGCAATTGTGCAAGATAGGCCTCACTAAACAGAGAGTGCTTGGCCGAGCCCATGGTGGGGAAAAAGTGGAAGAGGATCATTGAAAGCACACACACACACACACACACACACACGCAGAGCTCGACAAAGCCCCAAATAGCCCTGCAAAGGCAGTCTTCATCAGTCCATCACTAGTCCTAGGGGAGGCAGCGTCTAGGATTGCTGGGTCCTGATGCTGCCAAATTTGAGCTAACCATTGGCCCTGGGAGAATGTATGCCTCCGAGCCATTGAATCGGAGATGGACTTGTGCCTTTCCATGGCATAGAAGGAGAGCAAATATGAGTGTCCATCCCCACATCACTTTGCTCCTCCGTCTTGGCAGAACATCTGTTTTTATGCCTACATGAGATTTCATGCAAGTATAAAACAAATGGGTTCCAATGGTCTGTAATAGTAATTTGCAGGCAACATTTTATTTATCACAAATCAGAGAGTAAAAGTAGAGACAATTCCAGCACATAAGCACTAGTGTTGGTGTTCCCCTTCATGTAATTTGCACTTTTTATGAAATTATCTGCAAAGCGTTCACGCATGGGCAATGATACCATTGAAGCACATGGGAACAGAACATATGCAAGATATTTGCGTGTGTAAAACGGTGCAAGTGAAAGTACAAACGGCAGCGTATTGATCACATAAGTTAATCCTGAGTATTCGCATGTACAGTTTAACACGTTGCTGACTGTTATTCTGCTGTCATCTTTGCAAATATGTGCACAGCCTTAAGCTACAAGTCAGGGCGTCACTGTTAGAGTTCATTGATTGGCCGGTCGTAAATTGAAATTTTCAGCAACAATTGATGTATAGTCATCCAGAGGCGAGACGTGCTGATCAATTGAGCAGAATGGAGAATAATGATGGGTACAATGATTTGAATTAGCAGAGGTCAGCTGCGGATATCCCCATAGTATCTAATGAGGCCAAGTTACCATCTGTGGCCACACCAAAAACACGCGAGGGCCAGCTTGATGATGAGGTAGGCCTGAGCAAATGCGCTCAGGTTATTATAGTTTATGTAGCTCTGTACGTAGGCACTGGCCAGCCACATTCCTACCTGCTCTGAATTCAACTACCTTCCACAGTTTCACTGTTGGTGGCAATGAACCTGAAACAAGCTGGTGCCGACTGCTTTTATTTTTCACAGGCCATTCTGTTGGTCGAGCGAATTAGAAATACAATCATTCTCTTCGGCTCAGTTTGCAATCCGCTTGCCATTGAGCGCTGGATGTATTATTGTACATACAAAAGCAAACCACAGAGAGTGCAGCCGGAACAACATGACTATTAGCGACTCAAGAGAAAGTGTGTGACTTGGAATTCATTACTTTCGCAATATCAGCAGCCAGGCTTTTCAGTTTTAGTTCAAAATCCCAAAAAAGGGCACACAGTGCAGGAATGCTTTTAAAATAAAACCAAATATAGTTGTTTACATCCTTTGTGAAAAGACTCTAGTTAAGAGACAATTGTGGCGAATAAGTTCAGTACAAAAAAAAAACGCTTGAAATGCTGTGAAAACAAATAGTTTGCACTGATGTTCAGGTGCCAGTCTAATGCAACCAATCCCCTGAAATTAGGCAGGTGTTGCAAGGTAAGCCATCTTAAATATGAGACCCCCCCCTGCCCCCATTGGGCAGCCCAAAAACACACTGATAACACCAACAATGACATCATCAATTACATCACTTCTGGCATCATCAATGACATCACTGTTACAGCAGATCTCACCTGAAAGCAAGAGAGATGCAACATTGAAAAATGGTGTTGCTGCTTCTAAAACTGAATGTATTGAGTGAAATGCAAAGCGCGTGTGGATTTCACATTTAAAAATATTGTCAATGTACAACCATGCGTCAGGCAGAACTGAAGGATTATTACCATGAAGAGATACTCTCGGGCCTTTAACGCTGTGTCCTTCAAGTGGTACCTTTTGCAAAGTAGACCTTCTGAGTAGCATGACTTTTACTTTGCAGCAGTCCTGAAAAGATTAGCACCATACATGAGAAGGAACAGTTTCCTAAATCGCTAATTTTTACACATCGCAAAAAAAAACTGCCAGTATAATCAAGCAAGGGATAGGTCCTAACCTTGTGAAAAGGTAGCCATTAATGGGGCCTCATTAAGATTGTGGCAGTAGCCATGCCGCCAAAATGGGGTCCAGGTCTGGGTTCCCACAATGGGGAATTACCGGGCCATTCCGAGTTCGGAGGGCCCAGTAATTCCCCATTCCCATTTCAGCCCCCATAGGGATGAAGGGGAATGGGGGAGGGAGCAAACAATGGGCCGATTATGAGCGGCCCATTGTTTGCTTCCTCTTCCCCTCGCTGGACCCGGTAAGCATGCCTGGTTGACCAGGCGTTACTTACCGAGTCCCGCGAGGGGAGCTTGTAATGAGGCGGAACAGGTTTAACGGGTCACTTTTAATGAGGCCCATGGCCAAATCCAAGGAAGTACAGTTCCATATTTTGAGGACAAAACATTTATCAGGACAAGAGTAGGTAATGTACTGCACTGCTCAAAATGGTAATATGTCTAGAGCAGTTGTCTAAAACATTTAGTTTGTCAGATGTTTTGGATTATGACTCCCATGATCCCTTACCACTAACTAAACTGGCAAGGGCTGATGGCAGTTGTAGTCCAAAACATCTGGAGAGCCAAATGTTGCAGAACCCTATTCTAGTGTATATGAAAGTGTAGGTGCTCATAAGCATGAAATACTTCCTAATTCTACTCTATCATTATGTACAATGTTGGTATGTCCCAAATGTGTTTAAGAGCATGAGAAAGTTTCACCATGACTGGTAGTCATCAGTGAATCATGTATTATGTCATCTATGATGTAATCAGTGTGTTTTAGTTTCCAGTGACGGAATTAATGATGTTATACGTAATGTCATAGATGCAGTCATATTTTGTCTCATCGGTGATCTTGTGTGCTGTGCAATGGGCGAGAATCGGTAAAGAGGCGTAGCTTCAAACACTTGCACAATCTCAAAGGATTTGCTGCATTAAACATGCACCTTCAAATTACTTTACCTAAAGCATTTCCGTTGAATTTCAAGGGTTTTCTCCATACACCTGCTGCCACCTTGCTTTTCTCCAGTAGTCCTCATGGCTGTGCAGGAGAAACCAAGATCATGGCAACAATTCTGGTAAATAGCATAGACAGAGACAGCTTTATTCTGTTGGAAGACAAGACAAAAGGGCTACATTTTATCACAGAAACCAAGATCATATAATAGTTTTTGGTTTGTAGCAATGACAGCGAAGACTGCATTATCTTGCACAAACAGTCTGCAGAGGTATATGTGCACTATGCATGTTATGACTCATAAATGCCCTTGGCACTGAAGACTAGAAAAATTGTTCAGTCACTAAAAGTAGGGCTCTGACTCCTGTGAAGCTCAATCTGGATAGTCTCATAAGACTTTCATCTACAAAGATGTTGTCATCATCTTTGTGAGGAATTTGAGCATCCACATGGTGGGTGTGCACCGGTCTTGGCTTTTTTGACATTTTTAATTAACCTCACACATTTTCCTATGATCACACCACGGCAAATGCATATACCTGTGTGCTCTGGGTGGAAACAGCCTACAGGCATAGTCTGCCCTGTCATATTTAATTGGAATGTGACAGCCAGGAGTACACAATGTCCTCTCTAGTTTGGGGGAGGGCCAAGCTTACTCCTGCCATGGCCAACCGGATTAACTAACAAAGGCTCCATGGATGTGCCCTGCTCTTTTGTTAGCCCCTGCAGCTGGTGGCAGTGATTAACATACCAATTAGAGGACACTTCAAACAGGCACACAGGAGGCCTGGCTGCAGAGTGTAACTAAGGAGACAGGAAACCCAACAACCTTTCATATGTAACTGTGTCAACCTGAAGCCAGCTCCTGCCCTCAGTATCAATGACAGTGAACTGTCATGTCTGGGGCTGGCCTTTACAGTAGGCCACCCGGTAGGTGGACATCATTCATAAGGTATGAGAATGTGGTTTGCAGGAGCCAGAAAGTCTGGTCTTGCCACAGCTTCAAGGGAGACCTGCCTCTTTAATTAGGAACCACAGAGAAATCTGTCAACCAGAGAGACTCTTTGATCAACAACAGATAGGAAGATGGGTGGGACTTACTTTCGCATGTTTTCACACCTCCCACTATGCATACAGGAGATTGTCTGTAGGGACCCCATGATTGATTCATTAAGGAAGGATCAGCCTGCACCAATCACTGATATGATATGATTGGTTATTTATAACACGCTTAATACTCAGAGGTTTCTAAGCGCGGACCCAGGGATCGAACCTCTGTTGCTCTGCGTCGTCTTGCTTCCAAGGTGAGCACGTTGCCCCTGAGCTATCCTCCCGAGACACTGTGGCTCACTTGGCTTTAAAAGAGGGATAAGCCCATCTTTTGGAAGATCATCTGAAGATTTCACCAGAAGTAGAAAGAAGAACTCACCTTGGACCCTGGCTGAAGGTACAGTCTTCCTTACATCTTTCGCTCTTGAAGTAAGGGCAGGATTACCAAAGAGGGAAGCAAGATCCCTCCCCTAAACATCTCCAAGGGAAGAGAAGGAGATCCAGAACTCAGAGGATTCTCCAGCCATTCCAGAACTGGTACCCAGCTAGTACACAGCCTACCCAACTAGGCGGTACAGCAACCTTCCAAGATATGAAGTGCCAGAAGGTATCTGTACCTACAACTGAGCACAAGGCAGCTGCCTGGAACACATTCCTCAGCTTTGGGCCATTCGCCTTAAAGGACGACACAAGCCAACTAAAGAAGCTTGGAGAAGTGCCTCAACAAGTAGTTATTGATGTCTGCATTAAAGGACATTTTTGAGTCAGTCAAATTCTTTGAGCTGCAACTTACTGGAATGCTGACCGTTGTCAAGCTGCAGTCCTTTAAAGACATCTCAACCATTGCTTCAGAAGTGCCGATCAGCATTGAAACAATGATTGCTGGCCCTGATCCACCTTGTAGGCCCACCAGCAGCCGTTTGTCCAGTTTTGTTCTCCAAACTGTCTTGCTCCCTGATACCCGCAGATGACTCCAGTCTTGAACTCTGTCACATAAGCCTGCAAAATGCCCTTAAGCTGACTCGACCTTGTCGAGTACCAAGAACACCTAAAGCACAAGGTACATTTTGGTTCTGTCCTCGTAGTCCTTCCCAGAAAGCCTGTAGAGACATTTTAAGACCCATTGCTGCCTGTGTGCCAAAGCCAAAAAACGCTGTTGGTTATTACCCATACTGACTGCCCTCCTGTCAGTATCCAGAGTGGATCCCTTTTCCTTCTTTGAAAGTGTCTGTCCTCCGCATTCCTTTACAGGGTGGGTTGTATTTCATAGTGGTGCTACAACTGTCTGTTGTGATATAAATAAAGTAGATATTTTTGATACATCCTTGACTGGGCCGTCCTTTATATCATTGGGAAACAATTGTATTTTTGCTGTGTTTCAACTAACCAATGATCCACAACCTTTTTTTTTTCAGAGATAAGCCTGCCATTCCGTCCACATTACCAAAATTGGACAAGGAGATTTAACATTTGCTTGTTATTCCATTCTGTTCGGATCCCTTCTGGCACACTAGATGTGTGGGGCTGATTCATGGTTTAGAAACTGATATTCAGCCCTGGACACAGGTGGCCCGGAAGTTAATTCATCACAGTCTTAATCATATGGCCCAATCTTTTTTGAAGGCTTGAGCGGAAAGATGAACAGAATCAGCACCTTCCATCACACATGTGGCTGTAACTTTCCATTTTCACCTTTGCAAGTTTTTGCCCTAAAATGTCAGATGACACAGTTACTTTAGTAAAAGGAATTACAACAGAAAATACATAACACACTAACAATCATCAACCAATACAAAAAAAGTCCACTTTTAACAACTGAAAAGGAAGGGACAATACAGACCTTTATATTAAGAACATTTAATAGTTCAGAGGATCAAAAGCAAATACACATATTTCATAATGTAACACATGACCAGTTGACTGTAATACTCATCTAACCCAATTAAGCACACTCTTCATCACGTGTCATTTTCTTGGTTACAACTTTCCGAAAAATTCTCAAAAACCTAGTTAGGAAAATGCAATGATTGATGTCAAAAACATGTAATACTTCTTAAAACATTGTGCGAATGTCAAACTATCTGAATAATTTTCAAAGAAAAATGCAAAATAAATACTCACGGTCCTGAATCTCTACTGCCTACTCCCACAAAAACCACACAAGCATGATCTCAAATTGGTTGCCCTCATCAATTCAATAGTCCTCCTCCCATGCCTCTCACTTTGACAGATGTTTGGGTGCTTCGATGGTATGGTGAATTCATGTGTCCAGGACTAAAAGGGACACATATGTTTACTTGTGCTTTGATCAATTTCTCTTTTCGATCGTGAGTCAAAGTTCCAAAAATGCAAGTTTGGATTTACGCAAAGTGTGTAATGAATGGTGTGATGTTTGAGAGTGTTAGGTAACTCTCCAACAGTGTTGTTTTCATGTTATTTATAGAGTGTAGTAATTGTTTACACCATAACATGACCATTTCTGAAGTTTGTAGATGCTACCATGTTCTATGTAGGTTTAAACACTAAAACAGTAGGACACTGTTTTATGATTCATAGAATACTTGTCTTTGGTATGTAGGTTATGAGGGTGTTATTCCATGCAGATGATTTACTACACCTGCCAGACATGTTTGAACATGTGTTGCACGGATATTTTAATGATTGATACATGTAAATGAGCTATTTGCAACAGAAAGACAGAGGCCCTCATTACGACCTTGGCGGAGATCCATGGTGCTATTTGCACCATGGTCCATGGCGCTAAGCTGCCAACTCCGCCATGGTGGTTGGCGGACTTACCGCCCCATTCCGACCTTGGCGGGGCGGTAAGTCCCCAATCCCCATTTACCCTTCCCCATTCCCATTTTTGCCCCATAGGGTATAATGGGAGTGGGGAAGGCGTTAATTACGCCACCGTAAATTACGGTGGCGTAATTAACAACAAGGTCCCTTAGCGCCATGGATTTTTCCGCCTGCAAAAAGCAGGCGTAAAAATCACCATGGCGCTTCGGGAACTCGTAGTCAGGCGGAAAGGGGCGCCATGGTTTACGCCGGCGTAAACCCCTTTCCGCCAGGGTCGTAATGAGGGCCAGACACCATTTATTTGTGTGATGGGCTTTCCTAGTTGTTGGTTCTGTGTAATCTAACGATCATCTTTTCCATGGTAATGACAAATGTTGTGTTTCTGATTGGAATGGCGGGTGGATTGTTCTTGAATTATGTGAAATGGTAAGTACATATAATTAAATGCCTGCTATGAGTGACCATTTTGTGAATATGTTCTTGAAAGTGTGTGTGCAATTATCAAGTAACCATTTATGTTATTTTATAAACGGCACATTAGTGGTGACTTGGACAACACGGCGCATATGTGCATGGGCGTAATTTTAGGGGGGGGCAGGGTTGTTTGTCCCCCCAACTTTCATGGCACACCATTTTCTCCCCATTCATTTGGCTGGTGCCCCTTTCCTTCAGATGTCATGTCCCCCCCCCCCCAACATTTTCAGCAAAGGTGCTCCACTGCATATGTGCCTTATGTTTTCTTCTTAATAGTTATATTTCAGTACTTTTTATTTACAAATGTTTCCATAGCAATGTTTTGTTTTTACCTTTTGAGTTTAAATTATTTGAATGTGTTTATTGTTTTCCAGATGCTGTGTTATTTTTAAAATCACACAGTTGTGTCATTGCCGAAATGGTCAAAAATGTAATGTGGATATGTTGAGAATGGGCATAATGACTTTTCAAAAGTGTTAATATGTTTATTGACGAATGTCCTGCATTGTACTTGAACACTGTCAACGTAGTTTATATGAGGGGCATTATGTTGTCATGTTGTGGTCACATTCTGCATACATGAAAATATAGGGGTTAGATGAACCAATGTCAGTAAACAGTATTCCTGTTTATTTCACTCCAGCATATTGAATTTTAACAAGGAATGTTTATCACATTTAGAAATAGATTATTTTTCCCCTGACATATTCTCTTTTTAGAAGGCATGGCTCTTACTTGTACAAATAGATGACATTACAGATATGATTACACTGATAAAGATACTCGTCTTTGTATAGCCACAATTGAAATTATGCAATGCCTATTACACTTTTCTATAGTCACAGTAGGTGATGGAATATCTTTTGATGTCTGTGTGTGAATTGAAGTAGCTTTGTGGCACTGCTCACCAATGTGGGGTAGGACGTCTTTTGTGTGTATTTCACATAGGGGCTGGAGGTACTCTGTGGTGTAAGTTGTTTCTGCTGTTGTCTAACATCTTCCTCCGGGGCTTGTACTTGAGTCAGCCATGGTAGGGGAGATGTATTGGCCAGTAAAGTCATGTCTGTTCTAAAATGTTACTCATGTGACAAGTAAGTGCGAGTGCCAATGCTGCATGTGAATGATCATACTAAATATCTTGAGGCTCTATCAATGATGTTTGAGAAATATACAGCAAACCAATGCTGATGCTGATCTTACATCCCCGTTCTGTGAGCTCAAAATAGAATAACATTCAAGTGAGCAGGTTCCCCATATGTATAATCCAGGCCAGATTTTTAAATGCTCATGATTGAGAGTTTTTAGAAAGATAATGCTGATGTGTCAGATGACAAAGCTGAAGTGTAGTCTTCAGTGATGTGTGCCTGCAATGCTCTTGTAGGGGTGTTAGTTGTGGTGCAGTTGTGATGTGGGGTAGAAAAGATGTGTTCACATATTTTTACAAAATCTGTTGTTGCAGTTCATAGTATGGTTTTGTGTGTAGTGCAGTCTGGGGGCAGTGTGTGGTTTGTAGGGTAGTGTGTGGTGCATGCATCATGGAGTTAGTTGAAGTGGTGCATATTAGGGGTTTGGGTGTGTTTGGGTGAGTTTCTCCATGGCCAGTGGGCTTTTCAAGAGAACCTGCAAAACACAAAGGACTAACATGTTTTGCATTGCAAAATTCTGTATGCACATTTGCATGTGTTTATGGGATTCATAAAGTGCAACTCTAGCTTGTACTGTAATATGTGCTAAAAGTAATGTTATGGGGGTTGCAGAGGACCTTGGATGGATAGTGGGCAGATAGTGGAGTTGTCTCCAGAATGGTAGAATTAGGGTTAAATGGAAAGATCAGTGAGTGGCAAAATGTTCGTTAGTTGCTTCACAAAGTATAGGATGAAGGGGGTAGTTGTGTCTGCATTGGTATGCTGTTCCAGATAAAGGGTGTGTAGCAGGAAGAAGCTTGTTTCCTGTTATTTCCCTCCTACAGTCATTTGTTTCAAGCCTGGAAATGTTGTGACTTCTGATTGGTGTCTGTTGGTGACTGCGTTGTCAGTGATGATGTCTGTCTTAACCATGGTGTGTGTATGAAGTTGTAGCAAGTGCAGGTCTCTTCAGAAGAGGGTGATGAGGTGAAATTGTATTTTCCCTGTGATGATGCATGCTACAGCATGCTGAAATGTTTTCAGATGGATCAAGCCAGCATGTGGGACTCCAGAGAGTAGGTGGTTGCCACTAACCAGGTGGGAATTGGACTGGTCTGAATAACTGTTCTGAAACGTTGGGAAGGAATGAAAGGTTTATTTCTGTGAAAGAGTTTATGATGGTACCATTCTTCTAGGGACTCCATGGCTACATGTGTTTCGAATAAGACGTCTTATTCAATGCTAAAGGTAAGAGAAGATGCACTTGGTGGAAGTTGTGAGAAACCTGAAGGCGTCTCCCTAGCTAGTCCCCGGGGTCGGCCATTCAGGTGGACAGGGCACGGCCATCGCTATTGGATCCAGTTCCTGGGGGTGGACAAGTGAGGGAGGATCACCTGGATGGGGGGTTCTCAGTGAGTGGGAGTGGGACACCAATGAGTGTGACACAGTATCCTCCTTCCTTCAACACCATTTCCCAATCCTACCACGTAGGACACTCAAAGCCCTGCACCCCTTTTTCCGACACAAACACTTTCACACGACACACCAGAGAACAGACTAATATCAGAGCCATTTACCTGACATGTCCCAATACACGGGTCAGGCAATGTCAGGCAATTGATCAGAATCACACACACCTGACAGCCCTTCCCCTTCCCCACAGGGATAAAAGGTGGAGCAAGAGAGCACAGTCCAAGCAAGGCAGACCGCACGATGAGACAGCTATCCAGGTCCGGCAGTTCAAGAGGAGGAGAAAGGCAGTGAATATCGAGAGGATGAAAAGGAGATACACAACCTTGCCCTTTCTGATGCAGACCTGCAAAACCTCCACAGAGGTAATCGTAAAACCGAGGACAATAGCCCAAGTGTGCTGCAACAGATGTCAGCAGTACATGGAGCATGTTGAGGAGCGGGAGCAAGGGAAACTCCTGCTACTGTGGTACCAGCCTTGACTCCAGCGAAGAAGAAAGCCAAGCAGTTCCTCACAGCCGGTGAGTCGAGGGGAGAACTGATAAGAACCGGGCTGTGGCAAATGAAAGACGCAAAGTGGCAAACTTAACTAAGTTCAAAATTACTGTATAAGTATTGAGGTGAGACCAGCTGCAGAGGAAACCGGCACCATGTGGGAGCTTACTTGAGAGACTCTGATCGATCCCTGTGTGAATGAAACTACTGAAATCAGAAGGCCATAGTAGAGCTGCCAAGTTAGGTCAGAGTGGTCATACAGGCTTTCAAGCAAATTCCCTGTACAGTCAAAAGCCTTTGATCTCTGAACCTGAGAAAGCAAGGGAAGGGAATACCGCAAACCATTATGAATGTGAAGTTGGCAAGAGTGAACACGACTGAGGAATGCTGATGAGAAGGGGCAAGTCTAAAGTCCCAAGAAACAGTGTAGGAACAACGTGAACCCGGCCGAGGGATGCTCACTGAAACTGTTTAAAAAGACATTAGAAGACAAGGAGAAGTGCACTGTCCTGCTTGTCAACTGGGGTCCGAGCCAGACCAAGGGTGAAACCAAGAGACATTGTAAAGGAAGAAGAAGTAAACTATTCCAATTGTCATTTGGTGTCGAGCCCGGCCGAGGGAGATCCAGGGGAGAATCCATCACCCGAGAAAAGCTAGAGTGAACCCGGTGAAGGGAAGCTGAAATTAGAGAAGGGGTCAGTGCCCAGAAGATGGAGGCCCCAAAGGTGAAGTGATCACCCAAGACACCAAGGAGCAAGGGTCAGCACCCAGAATAGGGCTACCAAGGGGTGAAGCATCCTCACCCAAAGTAAAAGAAGGAAACAAACTTTAATTTTGTTGAAGGAACTTTTATTTTTTTATTTGAATACATCAGGCCCTCGAAGGCAAGAGACTTTCAAGGAAACGAGACTTGCCCATCAACGGTCGTGATTGCTGTGAGTGGAACTGTCGTGCTGGAGAAGCTCCAGTGTGTGCTGTGCTCTAAGATCCCGCCTTGCCCCATGCTCAAAACATGGGGAAGGAAGACCCAGGCTAACACACCCTGACATTATTTATGAGCAATTCTTTCTTTTCTTAAGATCTATCCCACACCCTTTTCACATTATTTGTAAGGTTGGCAATAGGTTTCTTATTATAGGCCCTTTTTATTTGACACAATGAGACAAGGGGGGTCATTACGAGTTTGGAGGCAGCCATGGTGCTATTAGTACCATGGCTGCCTCCAAACCAGGGTCTGTGTCCAGTGACTCTGAATGGGGACTTACCAGGTCATTCCAACCTTGGAGGATCCGGTAAGTCCCCATTCAGAAAACCATTCCCCATTCCCATTTGAGCCCCCATAGGGCTCAATGGGAATGGGGAAGGAGATAATAACGGGCCCGCAAATTGCGGACCCGTTATTAGCTCCATGGTCCCTTTCGGGTCCTGCTAAATACGGCTGGTCAGACCAGCCGTTCCTGGTGGGACCCGCTAAGGGACCTCAGAATATGGCAGTAGGGGGTTAACGGCACCGGCATCCTTACTGGTGCCGTTAACCCCCTACCGCCATACTCGGAATGAGGCCCAAGGACTGCCTTATTTTCATTTGATAGTCAACGCTTGCTCCCATCTTAGATTTAGGTTTAGATTAGGCATTTTTTCAACCCACACACAGTTTAATAAACACCCTTAAACTGTGATTGCTTGTGTCTGTCTTTACTGTTGTCAACATGAGTTTCTTACACAGTTGAGAAGTTGATTCATTAAGATTCACCTCTGTCAGCTAAATATGGACTTGCTCATGCTCGGTAGGGTTTCATAGGAGAGTGGATAAGTCTTTGTTAGACTAAAATTCAGGTAGGTGCTTGACATCCAGGTTTGGATGACCAAAGAATTTAATTGATGAAGTGTACCTTTATGTAATTTTTTTTGCCATCTGCCAATTGCAGTATCACTAGGTCACTGTTGACGAGGAGTACCCCTGGAGGTTCCATGTAAAGGTTGACGATGACAAGGGATGGAATGGAGTCTTGTGGAACTCTGCAATTTATGGTGCAGTGCTGGGTTGTATCAGGGCTTTTATCGATGTGTTTGTTTCTGATGGAAAGTTAGGAAGTAATCCACCTCAGGACTGTTCCTTGAAGGCCTTGCTATGGCTACAATGTTAAGTAGGAATTCATACATAACAGTTTTGATTGGAAAGGGAGGCCAAGTAGGGCAAATAATCAGGGTCTCCTTCCTAGGATGTGTAAAATGTCAATGATAACATCTATGGTGGTGGTCTCTGTATAGGATTCTGGTTGGAAACCTGATTGGTAGTCATGAAGGTAATTGTGCTGGTTGATTCTTTCATGCAACTGTACTGCAATAGTCTTCCCAATCAGTTTGCATTAGAAGGATAGATGCATGATGAGATAAAAGTTGGATAGGTCACTCAGGTTGAATATGTATTTCTTCAGCACGGGGGTCGGGAGGTAAGTCCTTTCAGTGCATCTCTAAGGCACCTTGCATGAGAGATACATTGATGATGTTGACAAGTAGTGTGAGTGCTTTGCCTGTGATGACCCTTGCAGTGGAAGATTGAAGTAGGTTGTCTTTGTGTGTGGTGTTCTTGAGGACTGCTAGATTATTAGTCAGGTTTTCTAGTGTCATTGCCCATAATTTGCTCCGTGTTGATACATTACTTGGTGATTTGGGCACCTGGGATGTGTTTGGAGCTGTCTGTCAATGTGCCTTACCTTGCCTGTTTGTCTGTAAACAAGTTGAGCATGGCATTCCATTTGGCAGAGTCCTGTACTGTTACAGGGTTTGGCATTAATGCTGTTCAACAAGGCTTGGAAGATGGCTCTACTCTTTTTGGATGCATACATGAGTTTTACTTTATAGTAGTTTTATTATTCTGAACTAATGGTTTGAGTTATTCTAGTTGTGTGTGATTGTCTCTGGCATTTCCTTCTATGTTTTTTAGATGTGTATTTTATGTTTTATAATTTTACTGTTTCTTACTAGAATCACTGCACATGTTTGATGATGCCTGAGATGCAGAACCCTGCCTTGCAGTAACAACTGATGCTTGTGTTTGGTTTGCAATGTAAGCATTCAAAGTTACACTTACATTATGAACATTATGTATATATGCTGTATGTTATGTAAGGAAGGCATGGTATCAACAGTAGACACATACACAATAGATGCAAGTTTTGAAAACCTTTATTTTGTAGTTTACTGGGGTTGGTGAAATTTCTAACTGGCCCCAACTCTAAAATGGGAGTAATCTCGACCATAAAATAAACAACAAATGAGTCGAAGTCACTCTAGTCAAAATAAAAAGGCCTATACTAAGAAAACCTAACCTTGCCTTCCTTCCCAAATGAGAAATGTATAAACGGAATAGAAAAAGGAAGACTAGTGTGTCAGGGGGAAATTCTGCTGGGGTCGGCCGGGCCGTCCGCAGACCTCCAGGCAGGGAGGCCCCAACTCCTCCCGTATATCCCAAAAGAGATAGAGTATGAGACACACGCAAGAAGCAAGGTGACTCTGCTGTTTATTAGACAAAACGGCAGGGATGGGTCAAGGATCGTACGCGTCCGTCCTGACACACACACAATCGTGGGGCTCGCAGGCCCTTTTTACTACTTGCATCACCTTAGAAAGTTTAGCAAAAAACCTATTTCCACTCTGGATTGGTTACTCGAGTAGTAGGGTTAGTATAGCATACATATAGAGAACGATGTTAGTGGTTGAGGGTTAGTCAGGTGATATACTTGGGCTGTCCCTTCAATTTGATACATGAAAATTGTTACATGAAGACCTCTGAGGATGGGTCAATGTTAATGGCATCAGTGATAAGAGCCCCATGTTCTGATTGGTCCGCTCGAGAGCCCCCCAATCTGAGACTATCGCTGTTCTCAGCTCGCGGTGCACCTGTCATTTGCAACAATGTTTTACTATGGGTAGGTGTAAACAGTGTGAGGATTTATTCATATGTTGGGAGGTCGACTACTCCCACTGCTGCAGATGTCCAATGAGTCTTTTAATTGTATCTGCCTGTGTCTTGAAACGTGGGATTCAGGCGTCTCCTTCCTCCTGGGTTTGGCATCCTGTCAGGTTTGGCTTTGTCACGTGAGGTGGGACCGTGTTTGAGGCAAAATTCAGCACAATTAATATTGTTTTTCCCACTGTGTGCCTGGTTTATCTTGCAGGTGCGACCTTGGCGTTGGCTTGCGGCGTGCGAGATTGCAACATCGTGCCCTTGGCGGTGTGCTTTCGCCGGGCTCATTCTGCAGGGTCAGCAACCGAGCTCTTGCTCATTCAATGTTCATGGAAGCTTTTGCTTGCGGCCTACTTG
Source organism: Ambystoma mexicanum (assembly GCF_040938575.1). Taxonomy (NCBI): domain Eukaryota; kingdom Metazoa; phylum Chordata; class Amphibia; order Caudata; family Ambystomatidae; genus Ambystoma; species Ambystoma mexicanum. Next base: position 538,461,976 of record NC_090937.1, read on the forward strand.
GGCCTGGTGCATAGGTGGAACCGTTTGATGCAGAGCGCTTTAGGTTACGGTATCATATTGCTCTATCCTCAGTATCGTGTATATTCTTCATTATGGTACATGGTTCTTAGAAGAAGCGTGAGCAAGCCTTTTTAGATAAGTTCATTATGCGTCTTGCGTTTCTGCATTTTGAGAGCCTATGTGGAAAATAATAAAGATGCACGTCCGTGGGTATGTCTGTCGCCTACGTCATAGCACTGAGTATATTCTTCGTGTGGATTGGTGTGGGAGTGTCCGGTGTGCATGTTTGCACAGGTGTGCTAAGCGTTGGCTAGGTCGTCATGGCATCTCTAACGACGTGTAGGTTTTAGTCGAGTTGATCCATGCCGCAGGTGTCGGCATGGACAGGGCGGGCTGCTGGGCAGGTAGGTGGGCACATCCGTATGTTCTTGTATCAGGGTATTTGGTCGTCTGGTAGGTAGGAAAACTCCTCTCGTGGCGGGTGTCTAGGCCGTGATCCTCTAGGCCAAGCGCGAGAGGGGGAGGGCGGGAGCCTGTTCTTCCATTCTCCCACTTCAGTCCCCCCTCTGGTCGACTTGTCGACCACAAACATATCCTTTTCTTTATCTCCTCTTACTCTCCATATTTTAGTTATTCCTCCCAAATGTCCATAGTGGTTAACATGGTCTTCAAATGACCAATACATATATGCACAGGTTCCTCCAGGAGTGCAGTATACCCATTTCCCTATGTAGTTCCTTGGGTTTCTTGGGTTTTCGAGCTTCACAGATGGTGGGTCCAGGTGGTTGGTGATGATCTGGTTGCGCAACTTCTCTCTCTCTTTTATGATTGTGCCTGTGTGTTTGCCGTCATCTGTTGGCATCAAGAGGTGCATACCAACCATTTCGATCATCTCGTCTGTGGTGCGTGCCTTCCGGGCCTTCCAAAATCTTATTATGATCAGTGTAGCTCCAGCCAAAATAGTACATCCAACTATAATCTTCAGTCCATCTGACAGCCAAGATGGCATCCATGACCATAATATTGAAAACCAGCTCTCATCCTTTTTCACACCTTTACTTTCATCCATCATTTTTGAGTGCATCTGGGCCAATTGTAAAACTGCTTCTGTCAGTGTACCATTGTCAGCATCGTTGGCAGGGTTGAATGTGCAGCATGATTGTCCTATCTTAGCGCAAACTCCTCCTTCCATTGCTGTGAGGAGGTCCAGTACATATCTGTTCTGAAGCGCTACCATCCTCACAGCTCGCAGTTCCTCTTTTATTGCGTTGAATCCATTCACTGTAGAGTTAATTGTCATCATTAGTTCCCACCTAGTTATCTGGAGCCATTTTGCGTTTGCGTAAGCCTGTAGTTCCGGATGTATTATTGAGAAGAAGAACATTGCTGCTCTGCTGAATAGTCTGTGTTCTGGCGGAATTGAAGTGAGTGCTGTTTCCGACCTTCCCCACAGGTAATTTCCTGTCAGAGGTTCTCCTTGTCTTTTCTTCCTATTCAGGACGGTGTTGTTGCCGTTGTTCCTGTTCTCTTGCCCCTTCTGAAGCTGTGCAGATCTCTTCTTCCTCTTGTTTCCTTCATCCATTTTGGGGAAATTCGCCATATTCACATGTTTCTGGGGCACCACTAGTGATGGTACATTAACATGTACTATTGTGCATACACCATTCCACAGAGGGGGCAGTGTGTGGTATGCCTTGTCTCCACAGGCCCAGTAATGGTCCATTACTACTGCTGTTCCTGCTCCCCCCTCAGGTAACTCCATCACGCTTTCACAGTTGGTGTTGTATCCTACGTCCACTTCTCCTTTATGTTGGTAGCATACCTTAGGCGCAGTTAGCGGCAGTATTGTTATTGGGTCTTCATCCTTCTCCATCCACGTGAGCATGGGTACGTACTTGACCCAAGTCATCCAACATCTATGGTTGTGTCCATCAATAGTTGAAATATTTTCTCTTGTTACCATGTTGCTGCCAACCACTCCCATGTCCCATTTGTTGTTCATGTACACCTTCCCTGTTATTATCACCAGTGGTCTTTCCCAACATCCGTTTTTACCAGGGACTTCAGTGGCGTACCAATCACATGGTAGGTACTGCAGTGTTACTTTCTTTGTTTCTCCTTTTTCAGGACCACTTGTTATGTATTTGAATCCTTCAGCATGTAAACTGCTCTTGTGGTAACTCAAATAAGTCTTGAGGAAGTTGTTTTCATATGGATATGTATCTCGTGTTTTCCACACCAGATGCACCACTGTCCCTTGAAATCTTCCTTTCGTCTGGAACAGTGCCAGGTATATTATACATCGTGCTATTTTTTCATCTATCTCCGTGGCAACACATGTTCGAGAAGCGCTCATGGCGTATGGAATTAATGAGCAAACGTAGCAGCTGTCTTCTGTTGTCTGTTTACCTATGTGGGTCATGTGTTGGTACCATATGTTGTTTGAGATGTGTGCTGAATCTTGTATGTAGTTGTCAATACCTTTATTATCTGAGTATGTGCTGCGTTTAACTCTATTTTCCTTGTGTGGGATTTTACTAGTACCACCTGACGTAACACCTGTTGCAGCTGGGGGTGGGGGTGTATTAGGTTTGGCTACAGCAATAATATCAATAGCATAGCTGTACTGCCATACAGAGGCAGCCAAGAACCCGGTGATCATTAAAATCCCCATCAATTTTATTACCGATGCTAATTTCCCCGGCATTTTGCTCTTACCTTGCTGCAGTCCGGCAGCTTATTCTTGCGACGTTACAGTTGCCCGCCTGAAAATTCTTAATATGCTTGTTATTAGTGTTAGTTGTCATTTTTAAGCTCTCCCTATCAAGTAGTCATTCAGTGCCCAGGCGAAGAGCTGTTCCCACGCCAATCTAAGTGATCTATCTCTTAGGGCAGGCAAGTATGGTTGGAGGTGGGGCATTGAATGTTCTATGGCCAAGAGGAATGCTGTGTAGTAGACACGTACCCTCCTTCTTTTCAGGTACGTTGGCCGTTTTATTTCATATACAAATTGGTGTGACAATTCTTCCAGGTAATTATCGTCTGAGGGTACCATCTACTCCTGGGCAGTGAATTGGTTAGTTATCTACTTTCTTAGTAGTACAATAATACGCTGTACCTGCATGTGCGAGAGAAAAGAAAGAGAACATTCAGGTGTTTACATGTGTATATGTGCAAGACAATGTCCTTCAGTTCAGTTATTACTACAGTGGGTAGGGGGTCAATGGGCAGAGGGTTTGGGGCTCAACTGGCGGAAGTCTCTTTACTCTTTGATCGTGTAACCATGGGGTGTGCGGTATGGAGATCACCCCTTTCTTGTCTAGTAGTTGTCTCTGGGGAATCTGGGGGGTGGCAGGGTATGGGGACACTTAGGCCGTTAGTTGCGGTAGAAGTCTCTTCCTCCGTTGGTGACGCTGTTGTTGTTCTTTCAGTGGCCCTGTCGGTGGCGCTGGGGCGGGTCTGGAGTTTGTAGATCTTTACGTCGTGTAGGTGGTTCCAGGCACGTTTGTCCTGTAGCTTTACTGCTCTCGGTGATACCTCCTCTACCAGATGGGGGCCAGTGAAGCGTGGGCTGTTCCACTTTCTGTTGAAATTGCGAAGTAGTACGAGGTCACCTTTAGCAACTTTGCACAGTTCTGTTCTCCGTTGGACGTTCGACAATCCGTGACTCCTGCCTGAAAGGGAGGACACTCAAGAAGGGTTGTCGATTTCCCCGACGAGGAACGCTACAACGCCAGGTACTTTGGGGTTGCAGAACTATTGGCAAGTCTAGTGTGAACAATATATGGACTGGGCTTGTATCTTTATTCTAGAAGATGCCCAGGCGGGGGGATCTCCACACAGAACTGTGTCTAGGTAGCAGGACCAGTATTCTGCCTATTGCTCATCCATCTTGCTTTCCTTCCTCTCTCTACTGCTGGATTCCTCTTTATATTGATCTGTGTGTCATTCTGACCGTATGCACTTTAATAAGATCTGATAACGTTAGTGGCACCATTTTAGAAAATGTATATATTTACCATTGCTGATTGTCGGACTACAAAGTGAGTTATCGTGATATTGTATATACCTTTGAACATTAATTATATAAAGACTGTGTTGTAACCGATACAGTGTGTGGACATTCTTTTGTGGGTGCTTGGGGACTACAATGTATTTAAGAACCAGCTTGCATCACCTCCTGAGAAGCTAGGCCTTGATTGCTCGACTACGTTACCATAATAGAGAATCTTGGCAGGGGTCTCTGTGCCTCCCCTCTACCATTTAGAGAGCAGAAGTGCAGACCCCCCCTTCCGGTCTTTACAAGGTGAAGCCCACCACCAAAGCAATCTTAAGCATACACTCACTTTGTAAGTGAGAAGAGAGCATACCAAAGCATTCTCATGCACACTTTATTTTTGTAGGTTGAAAGAATGAATGTCAGATCATTCTTAGTTACAAATTAATTTTATAAGCAAAAGGAAGGAGGCCAAATAACTCTTAGGCACATTTTATTTGTGCAGGTTCAAAGGTAGCATGCCGAAGGATTCTTAGTCACCAATTCATTTTGTAGGAAGAAAGCAAACCAAATAACTCTTAAGCAAACTTTATTTGTATAGGTGGGACTAGAGCAGGCCAAACATTCTCAGTCATGCTTTGTTTTTATAGGTGGAGGAGAGAGCACACCAAACCACTCTTTGAGGCATGTAGATTTGGTGGGTGGGAAGAAAGAATCTCAAAGCATTCACTTTCTGGGCGAGGCAAGAGAACACCAAAGTATTTTTAGGAAAATGTTATTTTAGTAGGTGGGATGAAAGCAAACACAATCATTTTTAGTCATACGTTCATTTTCTAGGTAGAGGACAGAGCATGTCAAAACATTTTATAGGCAGAGGTGGAAAAAGGTGCACGTTTTTGTATAAATTGAGGTATGGGATCCACTCTAACGAGAACAAACACAGCCAAATAACCTCTTTTATGTGAAGATGCCCACTCAGGAGGGTCTGAAACCACGTTTTAGCTCAATCTACTTTTCACAGAGGAGAAATTCCCATTTGCATATCAGTCTGGTCCCACCCACTAAGGTAGTCCAGCACCAAAATTCTAGCCATTCTCCTCTGAACCGGTGTACTAACAGCAACCCTAGACAACTGTTTCAGCCTAGTCAGACCTCATCAGTGAGGTGAAGCTGACATCTCACACATGTTAACTTCACATAAAGGGAAAAATGAATTAAAATGGCTTCCTGTTAACATGGTAAACATTAACCTTTCTGTTTCCCTAGAGGTCAAAGAGGGGAGTCGTGAAGGGTTGGGGGAACTGGGGGGAGGGGGGCTGCGCTGGACGTGTGAAAAAGGTGTTAGTGTGGGAATTGTTATCAGGTTTTTTTTAGGAAGGTAGTTGAACTGTGTGCGATAGGTGAGTGGGGGCATGGCAGCAGGAGAAGAAAATCATGGTGAATAGGGAAGTGGCATAGGAAACAGGAAGGGGTCGTGGGCTTATACTGCCAGTGCAAGCCTGTGGTCCTTTCCTCTGAATAAGCTGGCACAACTTCCCCAGGTGCTCATTTCTGATATCTCCACTCATATGTACCACATATTACCTTCCTGCACTTTAAATATTTGATTTGTATTGGGGCCCAGGGAAACACCATGATTGTACTGTGATGTTACCTCCAGGTCGTGCATAGTGTACTTCTACTATGTAGATTTCTAAGATCCAACTTGTATTTCTTCTCCGTTTTGGAGATTTCTATTTTCCATGGTGGCTTGTATATCTATACCATCGACCACGATTTCATGCACTGCATTTCTTCAATGTCTGGGGCATGTTATTAAATATTTGCTTCTCTCAAATCATTTCGGTGCCATGCCAATTTCATTTAAAATATGTGTTTACAAAACACCAGGCTCTGCCCTCTGCAGTAAGATTGAACATGAGAGTGAAGGACATTATATTTTGAAACAGCTTTTGTTTTGCAAACGGCAAAGAAATACAATTGTATGCATTTGTTATATTTCAATATTATGAGCAAGAGATGAGGGAAACAAGATATCATTCCACGAGAGATTATTATAAAAAATGCCATCTGAGACAGAGTGTCTACAGCAGCATTCACTTAATAAATGCATGGAACTCACAGCCTTGAAATTATTCCTGGAACACGGTTCTCTATAATAATGTTCTGCCTTCATTTGCAAGGCTACCCATTTGCTATTGCCTTCAATGTCTAGGGCATGGAACCCATCATGAGCATTACTTCTTATTAATTGTAATGTCATTCCTTCCAATTTTGATGAAAAATGCAACTGTCTGTTTCATTTTAGTACATTTGAAATGGAATATGAAACCTCTAACAAAGGAAAGTAAACCTTGCCTCCTCCTAAAACAATGCGTCAAATGTTTTCTTTTTTTAATTAAGTATTGCATTATTTCTCCTGCTGTTATGAAGGCAACCGCATTTTATTTGACCTAAAAGAAACACCAAGCCATACTGAGTTAATGTAATTGATATTTTGGAAAATATAATGTTGTGTCCAGTGGTCGGATGTTAAGGGTGGGCTATGGTTCATGAGTGCTCATCTTAAGTCATATTCACTAGAATCACTTCCGAGGCATGCAGACGGTCCATTCTGGGGCAGGACTTGAGACCCAGGTGAAGATTAAGATGTCATATATGCATTACATACCTACAGTTTGAACTGCTTTAAATACCAACTCAGGCCACAGAAGCTTGCAACCACAAGTGAAATATTCCTGTTGACTTTGATACAGATACATTTCACTAATGTGCATTCCAACTATTGACTCTGACAGAATATTCTTTTGAGGTTCAAGTGAATCACATGCATAACACTGTTGAACCTTTCAGATTGCATCGGTAGGAACTGGCAGTGCCACAGAGCAAATTTGCATAGGCCTACAGCTTTCTATTCAAGTTGACAGAGTTGCATTTCAAAACGGTGCATTTAAAATGGTTTACTTTGACTGAGATTAATTAGAGATGTGTGCACTCTGAAGTATTGATTTTTACAGCCTTCCTTTTTCCATCACAATTGGAATTATACAGAACATTACCAATCTTGTAGAATGTGTTATACGGTTAACCTATCGACTGCAAACCCAAAAAATGTTTGGGGCATTTAAATATGCATTAATTTCTTTATATCTGAAAAGCAGAATATAAGATATGGCCTAGGCAACAAGCCTCTTGTCTAACTTGTGTAAATTGTTTTTCAAAACAAACTGGGGGTAATTCATTGAATAAATGTGCGACGAAATTTATGGGGCAAGCTGGCGCAAGCGTGGAATAGCTGGTGCACGCGTGCAAATCGCACGCGTGGGATTCATGGAAGGCCCTGCACGTGTTTTTCTTCCGGGATGTGTGCCAAATCTGTCCTTACCTTACACATCACTGTGACTTTCCAAACGTGTGCGCGACAGGAAAGGGAAAGCGCACAACTTCTCGCGCACACACTTAAAAAGGGGGTGGAACACAGGGAATGGGGAACAACGTGTGTAAATGTAGGCGTAACGTGGGAAGTACCGCTGGGAAACACACGCAACGCCCACACGCTAGTGAACAACAGGTATTCATGGAATCAAATAGGGAAAACCTGCGCATGTCAAAGCACATGCACACGCACAATTACGTCCGCCATACAAAAGCAGGTAGAAACGCCCCCGTGCAGCATAAAAGTGCGCCCAAACATCAAACAAGCATATACAGCTACAATTAATGTCCCATTCCTCGCAGCAGTGATCGTGGGACAATGCAGGAGGAGGAGTATAGCCAGGCCCCACATTTTTTGCCCAGGACCAGACTTTTTGGGATGCCTGATGACCAGGTCTATGGCAGGTATAGGTTTCCACCTCATATCATCCTAGAGCTGGTCAGGGAGTGGGAGGATGAACTCACATCACCCCCCTGTACTCCCAAGCATTGAGCCCCTTGGAGAAGGTGCTCAATGTACTGCATTTTTTGGCCACTGGGTCATTTCAGTGGACAACAGCCATAGTGGGGGGCTTGTCACAGCCCACGCAGTCACAATGCCTACACCAGGTGTTGGCAATCATCACTGTGCGCCCCTCAGTCCGTAGGCACATATACATGCCCAGAACACCCAGAAAAAGGCAGGCCGTGGTCCTGGACATCTACGGGGTGGCACAATTCCCCAAAGTGTTTGGTGCCATAGATTGCACCCATGTGGCCTTACGTCCACCTAGGGCGACTGAGCACATCTATCAAAACCGCAAGCACTGGCATTCCATCAACGTGCAGGTGGTTTGCGATGCCAAGGGAATCATCACCTCTGTCTATGCAAACTATCCAGAGTCCACCCATGATATTTTCATATTCAGAATGTCCGCCCTGAGCCGGGCCCTGGAAGCTGGGAAGCATGGCGAACATGGCTCCTAGGTGAGTACAAATGCCTGTGCACATGCATGCATGTCACACACAGACAAATACACAAGCCCAACTAATGACAACCAATATCACCTTACCAGGGGACAGTGCCTATCCTCTGTGCACCTACATGATGACGCCAATACGGAACCCCACCACACCATCCCAGGTAAGATACAACGCAGCCCATATTGCAACCAGGGCCATATTGGAGCGTACATTCGGAGACCTCAAGTCACGTTTCCGCTCCCTTGACGGCTCTGGTGGACAGCTACTATATGCACCCCGAGTAGTGTGCAGGATCATTGTGGCAGCATGTGTCCTGCACAACGTTGCAACATGGACATGGACCAGTGGACATTGTGGTGCCCCCACATCCCCAACCACACGCCCGGCTGCTGCGCATGGGAGGGGAAAGGGCATGTGGCTAGGAAGCCTGTACCCAGCTTGTGGCCACATTTTTCACCTAAACTCCAACTCCTGCGGAGTGCACACAGGCCTGGCACATACCAGATCACAATCGATGAGGAGAAAGGGACAGTTAACTGTCACAACCTTACCGCCCTGAGAATGTGTCCACGGAAGTGCCACATTGTGTGCATCCCTAGCTACTTAAACACAACCAATCCCATGTGACCAAAGGGAACACATGCAAGGTGCATATCCCCCCCTGCAAAACAGGGCATGAAAGTACTGATATGCAACCCAAATCCTCCCAACCCCCATGACCCCCGTCTGCCACACCATACCATAGTATGAAACAGCAAAACATAAAACCATATTCACAACACATGACACAATAGTCATGAAGTGCCACGTGAGAAATGTAAATAGGCACCAGACAATCACACCTGACATGGAATCTGAAGAAATGACTGACCAAAATCTCACACCCTGAAAACAGTGGCACGAATGCATGCCACCAGTGATGCAAGCAACTAAAGTCAGAATACCTGTTGGCATGCACATTGGACAATCGAAAATTGATACAAACACTGTGCACTGCGTGTGTGTCCCCTGCATGACACCGCTCACTGAACAGCACAGTGAGTTTGCATTGCATTGGGGAAACCCCTTGAGCATCATTTAAAAAAGTGCAATCAACCAAATAGTACCCTGTCATGCATGTACACGATCAATGACTTGAAACTGAACATGAGTGTCGGGACACAGCATGCCTGAGAAGGCAATCTGGGTGCACATGGTGTCAATGTAGTTGGTGTGGGGGTGTTGCCTAAGTGTTTGTGTCAGTAGAGACATGTATCAAATACATGCATGTGAAATGAAGTGATCTTCAGAGTCCTGTACACAGCACATGTGAACATTGCACTCAAGGACCCCCCTGTGTGTCAAATCACACCCATCCCCTGACACCTCAAAATAAAGCACAACATAGGATCAGTGTAACGCTCACCTGATTCCCGTAGAGGCGCCGGTCTTGACTGGGCGTATACCGTATCTTCAAAGGTGATGTGTAACACACAGCTGGCTCTTTGGGCTGGACCTATGTGCACTGTATGTCTGATTCGAAGGGTAAGATGTCTTAGGTAAGTGAACGCCGTGCTCTCCATCTGCCTCGGGGCTGTAACCAGTTTCTTCACTGGATAAGGGGAGCAGGCCTCTTGACTTCAGAGGACTGCTGTCCGTCGTTTACTGCACGAACGGTAAGTTTCGAGTAATTCTAATGTCTTTAAAGTCTTTAGTAATGATGTTTCTTATTTTGCAGGGTTCCGGCGATGGCGGATGACGGGCTGAAGTGAGTTGAAGATGGAGCCTGTGTGATGAATAGAAGTGCCTGGAAGCACGTAAGTAAGCGCTTGTTGCCTGCTTCACGATGCGCTCTAACTGTCTTTTTATTTTGCAGGTACAAGTTCGGAGCGGCTGCAGGGTGCCGGAATACCCACTGGGTTAGATGTGGAAAGGAGTAATGGCACGTGAGTATTAAAGTTCCCCAATGTCTTTAAACGCACCTTGTTTTGTCTTTCAGATGCGGGATGCAGCGCCGAAGGCCTCCGGAGCGTGCGAAGAGTTGGTAAGCTTTTGTCTTTCAGATGCCGGAATGCAGTGTGAAAACCTCCGGAGCGCACAAAGAGTAGGTAAGCCTTTGTCTTTCAGATGCCGGAATGCAGCGCGAGGCGTTGGTGACAGCCGATGGACCAGGTAAGTGAAGAGCTGTCACTGAAGACCGTAATGCTAACCTGTTCTTTCTTGCCTTTATAGGTGTTGCTGAAGACTGGATTCAGGATGGTAAGCCTTTTTCCTTAGGCCCAGGATCAGATGCAGAAGACACGATGAGCGTTCTGCTGCAGAGGATGCAGAATAACGCAAAGCAAGATTCATCCATCGGGTGTGGTTTAAATAGCCTCCTGTAGTGCTTAGGTGTCTCCTTCCACAGCCACGCCTAGGTAAGAAAAGAGTTCCTGCTTTCCAGAAGAGTTCCAGTGTTCTGAATCTAGGGAGTGGCTCCTGCCCCACCCAACAGGAAAAGTAGTTCCAAACAGAAGAGGATCAGAGGCTCAACTGGCAGGCAAGTAAGCAGCATGTCTGCTGCAGGTAAGTCCACCCAAGCATTATGAGCCCGGCGCTTCCAGCGCTGGGACTGGGCATATTTATGAGCCTGGTGCCACTGGCGCAGGACTGGGTCCAAAAGGTCCCAATTGGGACTGGTTGGCACTCGGAACCTGGGTTATGGATCTGCTTCCAAGGGAGTTGGGAAAACCCTGACCTTTTGGAAGCAGAGATCATGACAATCAGCCATTGACCAGCAGAACATATCATGTACAGAGTATCCCACATCAACAATAGCAGACAGTGACCCATCACTGATTCATTGAAAATCCTTATAGGACCTACACACAAACTTCATCAAAGCACCTCAATGAGGGAGGGAACAAGGGAGAAGAACAGTACATTACTACAAGTCCTTCAAACAGTCCACAATGTCAAAATGAACTATCAAATCAAAGTACATATTGTCTCGGGAGGATAGCTCAGGGGCAACATGCTCTCCTTGGAAGCAAGATGACATGAAGCGCCACTGGTTCGATCCCCGGTTCCGTGCTTAGAAACCTCTGGGTATTAAGTGCGTTATAATAAATCATATAATATCATATCATATCAAGGTCCTGGAACAATAAGGGAGAGTCTAGGGATGGAATTTGGGAAAACAAAACTAGCATGAACATTGCTATGCCTGACGGCAATAGTTGCAGTGCAGGAGTCACATAAGGAGGAGAGTGAGGGAAGAGGAGGGAAGAGGTGAGGAGAGTAACAAAACAAGTGACAAACTGTGGAAGGTCAACAAAGAATCAAGATAGTGCTGGGGCGGGGGAGAAGAAAAACAGAAGGGAAAGGGGGAAGAGACGACCTGTAATCAGTGTTGACGGGATCAATGATAAAAGTAAGTGGTGCAAGTAAGGAATGGGTGGCTGTTGAAATGTGTGGTGACATGGATAACTCTGCATGCAGCCTTCATGTGGCATATCAAAATCACTGTGGGGAAAGTGTCCCAATTCAACATTGTCAGCACACGGACCCCTCCCACCATCAGTGTGCGGTACACAGCCAAAGGGTGCAGGGTACCACCTACAGCAGGAAGTGCATGAACATACACAGTCAATACATAACAAATATCATAAGCAACATGATGAAATGCACAGTCAACAGAATACTCACCAAAGTGAAGTGCAGACATGCATTGGAGAAGCCATTCGGAAAACCCACTAGGGGTGTACACACAAGTAGGACTGCAGGCTGGCCACAGATATGACAGAAGCCAAATACCCCTGTGTGAGATGCTGTTACACCGAGCCATCCTTGCGAGCCCATGGAAAGGGGAAGCAGCAGTAGCATATGTGTCAGGACCCCAAGCAAAACACATACACAAGACAAGCCTGAATGGGCCCAGCTGGAACATACAGTGGATGCCTTCAAATGCCACAAAGCACCACACTGTCACATGAATGCACAATAGACAAAAGGAAATGCAATAAATAAAAAATCAGCAGAAAATAAAAATCAATTAAATAATTATTTGCTGGAAGAAAATAAAAATAATCAGTAAATAACATTTTTTTAAAAAAAGTACAATGTTGTGAAAAGAAAAGTAATTAAAAAACATAAAATACAAGAACAAAATAATTTAAAGAAAAATGTGCAAGTAAAAAATAAACATGCTTACCAAAAAAGAAAAAAAATGTAAGGAAAAAACAATTATTGGCAGGCAAAAAAAAAAATGTTGGCCAAAAAAAAAAAAAATTCCAGAAAAAAAAAATTAAAAATACAAAATGACCCAGGGGGTGACCCAGGGGGTGCGGGGGCACCCAGGAGGGGGGAGGTACAGGGTGCACCTTAACACCCACATGTATAGATGTTGAGATAAAAAAAAAATCACTGGGCTCAGCGCCTGCACAGCCAGACCTATGTGGGAGATAGGTTGTCATTGTCACCCTCTGGATGGAAATCAGAAGGTGGGCGTGGCTCAGTTGCCTCACCACGCCTATCCACACCTTGCCACTCAACAGCAGCAAGCATGCGGGTCTGGTAAAACAGGTCCTGCAGGGCAATGAGACGTGGGTCAGCATGCATTACCTCACGTGTCACACGTGCTTCCTCCTGTAAGGACCGACGTGTAGGCCGGAGTTCTGCATGCATGGCTGCACATGACAGACGGAGCGACTCCCGGCTTGCATGGTGTTTAGCTGAGATGGTTCTTTCAAGCTGCACCATCCTGTCTTCTGTCCACCTACTCTCATCCATCCAGAGAGTAGCCAGAGTAGATCGGAGGGATTGGTGTTCCACCCTCAGGGCCTCATGGCGTGCCTCTGCTTGAGCATAAAGTGCTTGACGCAGAGACATCATTTCAGCCCGGCGCGCCCTGTCAGACACCGCCATGCCCAGGCTGAGTGAGTGGCACGTGGACTGCGTAGCCCACTGCTGGAGCACCACTTGCCTTACAGAGGGGAGGATGGAGTGGAGCACACATACCTTGAGCAATCATCTCAACTGCTCCCCCTGTTGCTGTGCTATGGCAATCATGGCATGCTCCCACTCAGTTGACCCCGGTGGCACACAGACACCACACCTGCTGGGCCCAAGGAGACGTGGTCCTTGCTGGGTTGGTGCTGCCCGCGGCTGCAGAACTGCATCCCTGCATCGACCTAATGCCCCAGGAACATGGCCGACTGGTTTTGAGTGTGACCGTGCACCCTTAACCACCACGGGTGGACATTCCAACCCTGCCTGGCCCCCTAATGCAGGTGTCGCGGACAGAAGATCATCCAACACAGGATCACTTACCGGTGATGACACGTCATGATGCAGATCCGGCTCAACATAGTGATCAGAGGATACATCAGAGCCTGACTCAGAGTCAGCTCCGGACACGATGGCCTGGAGCACTTGCATATGCAAATTAACAAGGGGGGTCTTGTTATGCATATTTAAAGTAACTTTGGGTCTCACCCTAAGTTACTAGGGGAATCCAGACGTGGACCCCTTGCTCACTATTCTTAGAGAGGCACAGCTACACCCTACTGATGAGGTTCAACCAGACCGAAACACGTGTCTGGGGTTGCTGTTGGTACTCTTGTTCAGAGGAGAATTGCCTAGCATTTCGGTGCTGGACTGCCCCAGGGCAGGACAAAGACTGATATGTTTGGGATATTTCTTCTCTGTGAAAGATAGTGAGCTAAAGACTCTGGGTAAGGCTCTTGTAACCAGGACTCATGTCTGGCAGAGAGTCTCCCAGGACCCCCCTTGTTATCTGCATATTTAAAGTAACTATGGGTCTCACCCTAAATTACTAGGGGAATCCAGACGTGGACCCCTTGCTCACTATTCTTAGAGAGGCACAGCTACACCCTACTGATGAGGTTCAACCAGACCAAAACACGTGTCTGGGGTTGCTGTTGGTACTCTTGTTCAGAGGAGAATTGCCTAGCATTTCGGTGCTGGACTGCCCCAGGGCAGGACAAAGACTGATATGTATAGGATATTTCTTCTCTGTGAAAGATAGTGAGCTAAAGACTCTGGGTAAGGCTCTTGTAACCAGGACTCGTGTCTGGCAGAGAGTCTCCCAGGACCCCCCTTGTTATCTGCATATTTAAAGTAACTTTGGGTCTCACCCTAAATTACTAGGGGAATCCAGACGTGGACCCCTTGCTCACTATTCTTAGAGAGGCACAGCTACACCCTACTGATGAGGTTCAACCAGACCGAAACACGTGTCTGGGATTGCTGTTGGTACTCTTGTTCAGAGGAGAATTGCCTAGCATTTCAGTGCTGGACTGCCCCAGGGCAGGACAAAGACTGATATGTTTGGGATATTTCTTCTCTGTGAAAGTGAGGTAAAGACTCTGGGTAAGGCTCTTGTAACCAGGACTCATGTCTGGCAGAGAGTCTCCCAGGACCCGCCCTTGTTATCTGCGACCTACTATGCCGACAGCATATATTTTACCAAAGATACACATACCTGAAGGCAGGCCTATCATTAGCAGTCAGGGTGGTATTATGGAACCAATTTCAAAATACGTGAATGAATGTATCTCACCTTTGGTATATACTACACCCACATATATATGTGACCCTATGCATATTCTTGACATACTGGCTCAATTACCACCTATACCAGATGTATTATTGGTTACACTTGATGTAAAGGCACTATATACGTCTATTGATCACCAGAAAGCTATTGATACCATTAATTACATTTTTCGCCAGCAATCAGCATCATATCACCTGCACATTGAAATGGTTAAAGACTTACTTTATTGTGCTTTGCAAAACATTGTTTTTCTGTTCAACAATACATATTAAAACAACTCATCGGGATTGCAATGGGGGCAAGTTTTGCTCCGTCCGTGGCGAATATATTTATGCACCAATTTGAGCAGCAATATGTGTTTCAGAGTACTGACTTTTCACAATCAATATATCTTTGGAAAAGATGTATTGATGACGTCATTATGCTCTGGACTGGCACTGAAGATGGTTTACATCATTTTGTTATCTTTCTTAATGCTAATAACTGGGGACTACAATTCACATACCAATCTAGCGCTTGCTCTATTGATTTTCTTGATTTGAACATTTCTTTGTCTGTTAATGGCTTTACAACCAAAACATACCGTAAACCAAATTCTGTTAATGCTGTGTTACATTCGTCCAGCTCTCATAAAAATTATGTGATTAATAACATCTGGAAAGGCGAGTATATTAGAGCCAAAAGGAACTGTTCACTTGATGCTGATTTTGTGGCTGAAAAAGCCTTTATACATGGCCAATTTTTAACACGAGGATATCAGCCATCAATATTGACTAAAGTTGAGCGTGAAGTGTCTAGTATGAAGAGAGCAGATTTACTTAAACTTAAGACTAGATCAATTTCTGCTAACGAGCGCCATAATAAAATTAGACTTATCACATGGTACAATAGGAACAGTAATAGTGTCTATGCTATCCTCAAATGCCATTGGCATCTACTACATCCTGATCATGAATTGGCTAAATGGCTTGAACCTAATCCCTCAATAACTTTCAGCAGAACACCCACTCTGAAAAATATTCTTTGCCAATCCTTCATGTCCCAAGCACTCTGTGGCGAGACATGGTTAGCTCAGGGGAGGGGCAATGGCTTTCACAAGTGTGGCATTTGTAACATGTGTCAGCATACTTTTGAGTCAGAATCGGTAGATTTTGGTATAACAGGAAAACATGCAATCAACTAATTTTTTAATTGCAACACGAAATTTGTAGTATACTGTATTATCTGTATCTGTGGTCTATTTTACATAGGTAGTACTATTAGGCCCCTTAAGATCTGTATTCGAGAACACCTTGTCACACTTCATAAACAAGAATCCAAATATCCATTAGCGCTGCACTGGCAGACGTGTCATCAACTTGACAATATCAAGCATATGCACTTTACTGGTTTAGCTCAGATACGTCCATCTAAGCATGGAGGCAATATGGAACTTAGGCTCAGGCAACTAGAGGCAAGACTTATTTGCAAACAAAGATTGGTTACTCGAGGCCTAAATTCGGTTCATGAATTCCATGTATTTTTATGATTCAGTATATGTGATTCAGCATACATATATTGTTGTCTATGCATTAATAATTCTTTTACATTATTGTCAGCATATACAATATGTGAGTTTCAATTTACGTCATTTCTGTTAATATGCTAATGTTCATATTGTCATATATATATATATATTATTTACCTTTATGCTATCATCCTTGTAATTTTAATTGCCAATGGTTATGTGGATGCAGGCACACTACTCTCCTGTGATCTACGGAGAGAACATTCTGTTTCATTTGAAGTTACCCATGACATTATTTGTATACATGTTGTGGGTGGATACACAACCATGGATATTTATTTGGTGCATGATTAACAACCTTAACGGTTTAATTCAATTAATTATAATTAGAATGTATTCAAAATTTAATTTGCTGTATTTGAATTTCTTTTTCTCTTTTCTCCTTTTTGTCAATCAGGTTCCTTTTACAACATGTACAATTTATTGCGCTAATTATTCTGGTACTTGTTCAATTTGAACATTTCTTTTCAGTTATGTGTCATTAACATGGTTAATATTGCGGGTACCCTTTCATATATATATATATATATATATATATATATATATATATATATATATATATATATACAATCCTTGACTATACGGATACAGTGCGTTTTCCTCACTTAAGATGGCGGATGTTAGGTGACTGCAACGTCTCTCACGGTCTGCGGTTTAGTGTTGCTTAAATAACTATGGGTTAACGCTCTCGCTCTCTCCCTTGAATCATTTGTCTGCCGGAAGGCTGGTAAGTAAGGTGCTTGAACATTTTTTCATGGTCCCTACTTACATGCTATGTTTGTTACATTGGTTAATTGGTATTCTGCCTAATTAGGCTTTTCGTGTCTTTTTCTTTCATTATCCCATGCCACTAATTGCTGTGATGGTTTGGTCGTATTTTTTGGACTTCATCCACATTGTCTGAATCTATTTAATCTCAATCACGTTGGAATTCTTGGAATTGATGCAGCTATTCAAATTGTGCAGTTGCAAACGCATTTGTTAATCAGGTACACCCCCCCCCTTTCTTTTTCCGCAATCAATTGTTCTTCTTTTTTAACATGGTAAATGTCTACAATGTATGTACAATTTATAGCTAAACACATAGTTTTTGGTTTAGAATTCGGAAGTATATTTAGAATCCCCTTTATTTCATGTAATTGGTAAGTGTGTAACTTTAATATTATTGGTTTAATTATCGGTTTTCTATTTGGAGTGGTACTTACCTATCATATATTTTCTTCTGATCACTGAATGTGCACTCATTTGGACAAGGATCTCTGGGTAAATATGATGAGTTAAATTATCATTACTAATTACCACAGGCTACTCAGCCACTACTTTAGACCTACCCATGGTTGTCTACCCACCGCACAATACTATTTATTGCTGTTGTTTTCTGTTATTTCTTTTCCTGACTGTGGGACTACTCTGATGTTACTACGGACATGGTAATTGCCTATTTGCACAATTTTCTAAAAATGGTTGTTTATAATTAATCGTCATGCCAACATGATCCTTCAATGTTGATATGCATTATGCATTATATATTTGGCATGAATCCCCCTTTTTGTTTTTCTTAGTTTTGACGTTATTATGTGAATGTAACATGCAATTCCGCTGTAATTCTTAATTTCGCTTGATTATTAATGGTCAGCCTCAGAGGAAGAGCATTGCTTTGAAACACGTGTCAGGCTGTCCTGTATCCAATTAAAATATATTACAATTGGTTTTGATGCACTTTCTGTAACTTGGCGCAGGTCACTGTTTGACTTCTTATTATATATGGAATGCACATGGAACATGATTGTGCACACATTGCATGGGGAGCCACTGCCATCAGCACAGTCAGAGTGAGACACACTGCACCAAGGACAAAGGCTGTACATGACATGATATGACATCTCATCAAAATTGCACTCGTAAACAAGTGGCTCAGAGCGCAAACAAGCAAAGGGAGGGGAACAAGGGAGAAAAGGAATTAAAAACAACTATCATACTGGGCACAGTGACATTGAGAACATGCAAGCGCATGGAGAAGGGATAAAGGGTTGAAGACCCTGGAAGGGGGAACAGGGGAACGTGCCAATCAGAGGAGACCAAAGAAGGAAAATGAAGTCCTATGATAGAATAGCCATTCAAAAGGTGGTAGTGCAGCCAGCAAGTGGCAAGTGCAAGATAATCTGGATAGGGCAAATCTGATGAGTGCAGAAGAAGAGTGGGGGACTGTATAGGCACACGCACAGGACCCATTGTAATGGGAAACCTGGAGGCAGTGCAGCAGGGAGGCAGGGTGAGCAGGTACCTGTGCCCGAAGGACTGAGTGTGTCCAGGGGCACAGTGCCAACAGAGGAACTGTTCAGCTGCGGAGAAGAGGGGCTAATGCAGGAGCAAATAGGAAGG
Organism: Ambystoma mexicanum; assembly: GCF_040938575.1. Taxonomy (NCBI): domain Eukaryota; kingdom Metazoa; phylum Chordata; class Amphibia; order Caudata; family Ambystomatidae; genus Ambystoma; species Ambystoma mexicanum. Next base: position 538,480,858 of record NC_090937.1, read on the forward strand.
TCTTGAGGTGCTTCCGGAAGAAGAGCTGTTTCTCCTCAAGTTTCAACGTGGCCAGTTGGCTGTTCCAAAGGGAGCTCCCAGCCATACACACAGATCTGCCCCCAGCTTATTTATTCAATTAGCGACTGACCCGGAGGGAGTGTGAGGTAGAGGAGCAAAGGACTCAAGAGGGGAGGAATTGGCAGAGGGATTGTTGAAGGTATTTCGGACCCAGTCCCAAAACATCCTTGTGCACAATGCAGAGGGTCTGAAGTATCATCCTTGCATCCACTGGTAGCCAATGAAGGGATTACAGAGCTGAAAAGGTATGGGCATGAGGCCAAAGACAAGTCTTGCAGTCCTGTACTGGATAAGTGGTAGAGGGCGGATTGTGGAGGCAGGTCGTATATTGAACGAGCATGTCACAGTACTCCAACCTTGAGTAAACCAGAGCATAAGATACTGTGAGCATGTAGGTGAATGATAGGAAAGGCACAGTACCCCTGAGGAGGTGAAGAAGTTAATCTATCTCAAGATACATCAGAAATGTGTGTGTAAAAGGAATTTGTTGAGTCAAAGGTGACCCTGAGGTTGTTGGCCTTGCAGGTGGAGGTAAGAGGAAGGCCAAGTGGGGCTGCCCAGAGAGTGAGGGGAAAGGATGGAAAAGGTGTACCGATGAGGAGGATGACAGTCTTGCTGGCATTTAGACAGAGATTGTTGGCAGTACACCAATTGCAAATGGCAATGAGGCTATCAAAAATAAGGGAGGCAGAAGAGGTGGCCAAGGGCAGCCTGTAAATGATTTGGTTGTCATCAGCATAGCACTGTAAGTCATAGCAGAAAATGAAAATGTAGTAGGCGAGAGCTGCCAGGTGCTGTTTATAAAGTCAGGCCGAGAGGTCAGACCTCTGGTGAACACCACAGGTAGAGAGAGAGATTGAGGAAAGGAAGGAGCTAAGTTGTAGCTGTAGGGTCACACATGCCAAACACACATGTCATTGAATATCACGTATCAATACTCACCAGACGATGCATCATAATCCATCCTCTCTCCCACTCCATGGATTTGTTCTGCTGGGATGAACTCTGAAGCCATCTCCTCACGCTGAGTGAGTTCATCCTCCTCTGGTGGTGGCCCACCATCAGTCACCAGAGACATGGAATAATTGGAGGCACACTTTTGTTTTGCACTGCACTGCGTCGGAGGTCATTCCAATACTTGTAGCAGTCCTGAGCCGTGCGCACCTGGAATCCCATGGCTGTCACACCATCTGCAACATGCTGCCAGTGGACTCAACACTGGTGATGCACTGTATGGCACTGTGGTCCCACAAGCATATCGCGTTGGTGTTCTGACACGTAGTCCACAAGGAAGTCTAGTTCCTGCTTGCTGAAAGGCTTCTTCCTCGATGTGCCGGAGGCCAGAGCCATGTCTGGGGTCCCAGCCTCTTGCGCAGTAGCACGCTTCCTCCTTTTGACCGGTGGTACTGACCCTGAGTGGCCAATGTGGCCCTGATCATTGGGGGTAGTGGCGCTGGTGTACTGGACCAAGGCAGTGGGTGTTGGTATAAGGACAGAAAGTCTGGCTTGGGTCTGACTCACTGCCGGGGTGGTGTTGGCTACATCTGCACTTGCAGTTACCACCACCCGGCTGCTCGGGGCAGCAGAATTCATAAATGCCCCAGATACGTGTGCTCCAGTCACAGCTACACTGGACACACGTGACCCGCACCTCCGGACAAGATGGAAATCTTCCTGGGCGTCCTCGTCACGCAATGCAAAATGTGCTGCCTGACCCAGAGGCCGGATGGTGATGCCCACAGCTGCACCTGCAGCTACCACCACCGGTGGGCCTGTGACAGCAGAGATAAATTTATGTTGGGTCATATGGGCGCCAGGTTGTGATGCAACAGCTGCATCACCAGGAGCTAGAGGGGGCGGTGGCATGTCTGCACCAGCATGTGGCTGGGCATCTCACCCCAGTGGGTCACCCCTGCCTCTTCCCCCTCTGTAGCCACCCTGGCCACCCTGGACTCCCTGTCCTTCCTGGTCTCCGCGCCCACGTGCCCGACCATGCCCAGCCCTGGGACGACACCCAGCTTTACAGCCCTTAGCCTTTGGTGGCCTCCCAACCATGGCACAGATGGAAAATAGTCGATGGTAGGTGCACTCAACAATTGTCCTGGGCAATTGGCTAGAAGGGTGCTGTTTTTGCACGTTCTGATGCACCGGTGCCGAGGAAAACGCCTGTGTGTGTTATGTCACATATGCGCTTAGGCACTAAGGGCCTTCCCTTGAATTACACACTGACGTGCTGTTTTTTCACGTGAAAAATCACTCCGTATCAAGCTCGCCACGCGACAATACACGAAAGACCATGCTCCTGTCCAGAAGGTAATTTTCCTGCCTCCCAGAACACTGAGCCGACTCCCACCAATCATCTGCTGCTGCCTGCCTGCCTGCTGGCCACGTGCCCTGCTATTTGGTGCCTGCACGTCAGCCATTTGCAGGGGTCCAGTTGCTGTGACCACCCCTGCTGGAACAGAAGACTCCCGACTGCAGTTCCATCACTCCACAGCCCAGCACCAGGACCCAGTTGCCCACCCACACCTGCCTCGGTGGTTGCCATGTCAGGGGAAACACCATAAGAGACTACTGGCAACTCCCAGCCAGAGAGGCAGAGGGCTGCCAGCCTTACAGCAGGAGAGGTTGGCATCCTGGTGGAGAAAGTCCTGGTGCATTATGATACCTTCTTCGGAAGAACACGCGCCGACAAGGATGGACGGAGAAGGATCTGGATGGACATCGTGGTTGCCATCAATGCGGATGGGTTGGCAACCCGTGACCTACAACATATCCACAAGCCCTGGGAGGACTTCAGGTCCAGGACCCTCAGGAAGGCCCGGTGCCTCTTGGACGCATCAGATGCAGAGGGGTGCCGGGTCCATCTTACCAACGACCAGATGAGGGTCCTGGAATGAATACACCCAGTGCTTCACCACCAGGTCCTTGAGAGGCAGACCCGTCTGGAGTCGAGCAGTAAGTGTCCATGTGTACTGATTGGATGCAGTGCATGTTGAGGTGTGCCAGGAGTGTGCAGATTGGACATATGTCTGGAAAGGCCCATGCATGTATGTGTATGTGAAGGGACAAGAGCCTGCCGCATGTGAGTCCTGTCATGTGTGATGCACATCAATGGTGTATGTGTTCCTAAGCATGATGCACAAATGCATGTGGAGACGCTCACATGTTAGCCTTTCTGTGTATGTACTATGCCATGGTTGGGATGTGACACATGGATGCTGGTTCCACCTTCATGTACGTGCACAGTGTACATGTGTTTGACATGTGGGGAGCCAATTGGAAGATGTGACATATCGGCCGGTGATTGCACTGTGACATGGTGGTGGAGATGTACAGATGCATGTCTGTCTGGTGGCGTGTGTGCATGTGTTTGGCACTCCCTGTGTTGCTTGTGACGTCAGGCTGACCTTCGGATGTTCATGCTGTTGTATGTGCATGGATGCTGCTGCCTGCTGCACCATTCCTGTTAATGTGTGCATGTGTGTGGGTTCAAGTGATATGTGTGTTGGGGAGTTTGATGCCATCTGTGAAGTTTGACACTGCCACTCATTTACAAATGTCATGTTTGTATACAACCATTGTACAGTGCCCTGATGCCTGTGTGCCTCTCCTCCCAGGTACTCATCTCTTTGCGGAGTGAGGAGTCTGGTGCCGCATCCATGGCCGCAGCTGCCGAGGAAAGGTCCAAGAGGCGGCATTTGGAGGTGGACTCCTCGGCAGCAGTAGGGGCATTTGAGCCCCCACAGGGGCCTATGGAGGAAATGGCACGGAGTCATCCAGGTTGGTGGGGGATTCGGTTGAGGAGGAGGCCACCGAAGGCCCATGAAGATTCCACTGGAGCTAGTTGTGCAGCCCAGGGGCAGGGACAGGAGGCAGCACAGGCTGCTGCGTATGCGCAAACAACAACTGGCCTTCCTCTCCCTGTGGACATTGCAATCCGTGACTGTATTGAGCCTGTCCTAGCTGGGGTGGCTTTGTGCCAACATGGGATTCGGATGACATACAGGGTTCTTGTCTGGACAATGTACGCCATTTCGGATCCCTCTTTGGCCACGTCGACTTACTAGGACAGGTCGTCGGCACTGGGTTCATCTGTGTGCTGGAACTTCTTGCAAGCCCCTCCTCAACTGAACCCCCTATGCACCAGTCATCCTCTGTGCTATCTTCCAGCCCAAGTATCACCTGGGCCCCCTCTGGAGCTGCCCCTGAGCCAGTGGCCAGGCTGGTGGAAGACACATCATTGCCACAGTCGGGAGTCAGAGGTCCAGCAGGGGTGGACACCCCACCAACTGGACCCCAGAAAGAGGAGGATATGCAGGCATCAACAGGCAGGGCATGTGCACGGCAGCAGTAGGCTCAGGGTGGAAGCGATCATGGCTCGGGCCATCAACATCCCTGGGGCAGGCATCGGTCTTCGGGCAGGAGGACCCAGGATTGGGAGTGTCTTCCGTGTGGCAGCGGTTGGTCCAGCAGATAGATGCGGAGCGGCAGCGGGCAGAGGAGGCACGGAACACAATGGTCAGGGCGGAGAACTCCATGCGCCAGGAGTTGGAGGAGGCCATGACTGTATCCCTGCGAGACCTCGAGGCCAGGGAAAAGGCCCGCCTCCGGAACATCGACATGGAATTCGATGATGCCCTAGCCCGGAACATCAAAGAGTGAGCCGTTGGACTAGCCCGCCACCTTTGTACATAGTTCTTTAGGCTTAAGTTTCATTTGTTTTATATATTTTTTTGGAGTTCAAGGAATTTGCTCCATTTTATGTACATAGTTTTTTTTATAGGATTTTTGGTAGGTTTCCTTTTGTTTGGGGATCATGGACCCTTCGGACTTGCAGTGTAAATAGTTCCAGACTTGTACATACTTTCGTTATTTCAACATCCCATGGATCAATGCTTTTTTGTGCTTTTGTTTTTTATTTACTTTATATGGACTTTGGCGATGGACCACTTTTGAGTTTTCATGTCATGTGATATTCATTATGTATTTTGTTATGTTTTTTAATACATTTCATATATCTTCATTATTGGTGTTGTGTACTCTCATTGGTTTTGTGCATGTCTCTATGAGCATTGCCTCAGTCATGTGTTGCCACTGTGTGGTTCTGTTGTAAATTTATGCATGGCCATGCTGGTTCTTTTAAGACTCTCATGGCATGGGTAATTTGGGAGTGGGTGCCGTGGGTGGTTGCATGCTTGTACTGGGGGGCGGGGGAAATGGCGTTGGATACGGGCCATGGGTCAGTTTTGTTATGACTTGGTGCTTTGTGTGCCCTTTAAATGGGGGTGGGGGACATGAGTCGAGGCCTGCTGGCAGGTGCCCGTCAATGGGGGGTGGGTAAGGGTGGGGGTCATGGGTCGGGCCTGCTGGCAAGTCCCCATTAATGGGGGGGTGGGTGAGAGTGGGGGGGCATGAGTCGGGGCCTGCTGGCAGGTGCCCTTTAAATGGGGGGTGGGAGACATGAGTCGGGGCCTGCTGGCAGGTGCCAGTCAATGGGGGGTGGGTGGGGAACATGAGTCGGGACTGCTGGCAGGTGCCCTTTAAATGGGGGGTGGGGGACATGAGTCGGGGCCTGCTGGCAGGTGCCCGTCAATCGGGGTGGGTGGGGGTGGGGACATGAGTCAGGGCCTGCTGGCAGGTGCCCGTCAATAGGGGGGCATGAGTCGGGGCCTGCTGCAGGTGCCCTTTAAATGGGGGTGGGGGACATGAGTCAGGGCCTGCTGGCAGGTGCCTGTCAATGGGGGGGGCATGAGTCGGGGCCTGCTGGAAGGTGCCCTTTAAATGGGGGTTAGGGGTGGGGGACATGAGTCGGGGCCTGCTGGCAGGTGCCCGTCAATGGAGGGTGGGTTGGGGTAAGGGAAATGAGTCGGGGCCTGCTGGCAGTTGCCCTTTCAATGGGGAGTGGTGGGGGTGGGGGAGATGAGTCGGGGCCTGCTGGCATGTGCCCGTCAATGGGGGGGTGGGTGGGGCTGGGGGACATGAGTCGGGGCCTGCTGGCAGGTGGCCTTTAAATGGGGGTGGAAGAGGGGGACATGAGTCAGGGCCTGCTGGCAGGTGCCCGTCAATGGGGGGGTGGGTGGGGCTGGGGGACATGAGTCGGGGCCTGCTGGCAGGCGCCCGTCAATGGGGGGGCATGAGTCGGGGCCTGCTGGCAGGTGCCCTTTAAATGGGGGGTGGGGGTAGGAGACATGATTCGGGGCCTGCTGGCAGGTGCCTGTCAATTGGTGGGGACATGAGTCGATGCCTGCTGGCAGGTGGCCGTCAATGGAGGGGCATGAGTCAGGGCCTGCTGGTAGATGCCCTTTAAATGGGGGTTGGGGGTGGGGGACATGAGTCGGGGCCTGCTGGCAGGTGCCTGTCAATGGGGGGTGTGTGGGGGACATGAGTGGGGGCCTGCTGGCAGATGCCCGTCAATGGGGGGAGGGGAGGACATGAGGAGGGGCCTGCTGGCAGGTGCCCTTTCAATGGATGGGCATGAGTCGGGGCCTGCTGGCATGTGCCCTTTAAATGGGGGGTGGGTGGGGTGCGGGACATGAGTGGGGGCCTGCTGGCAGGTGCCCGTCAATGGGGGGGCATGAGTCGGGGCCTGCTGGCAGGTGCCCGTCAATGGGGGGCATGAGTCGGGGCCTGCAGGCAGGTGCCCTTTCAATGGGGTGGAGGGGCATGAGTCGGGCCCTGCTGGCAGGTACCCATCAATGGGGGGCATGAGTCAGGGCCTGCTGGCAGGTGCCCTTTAAATTGGGGGTGGGGGACATGAGTCGAGACCTGCTGGCAGGTGCCCTTTAAAGTGAGGGTGGGTGGGGGGGCATGAGTCAGGCCTCCCAAGTGCATGGTGACATGTGGCCTGCCCGTGGGGCATGCTCAGGGGTGATGGGCTACCTGCGGGGCATACCCAGTGGTTATGGGCTGCCTGTGGGGCATGCCCAGGGATGAAGGGCTGCCTGCGGTGCATACCCTGGGGTTATGGGCTGCCTGCGGGCCATGGGGAGGGCCACACCCGTGAGGGCAGACACTGCCCAATCGTGCGTAAAACTCCTTGCGTGTGGAAAACTCCCCACGCACATATGAGTAACGCGCTTGCGGGGAGTTTTCCATGAGATTTCGCTGGCACGATCGGGGTACGTGCATTCCAAGAGGTGCGTGGGGAGTTTTCCACACAATTTTGCTGGTGCGAGCGGGGTATGCATATTCCGAGGGGTGCGCAGGGTGTTTTCCATGCAATTTCGCTGGCGCGCGAGGGCTGTGTGGCATTTTTAGCACGTTTCCATGGTTGGGGTGCTCTATGCTGGTCCACTGGCCTTTGCGCCATGTACTGGATTTGTGCAATGTTTTTGGCGCACGGGGCGGGGTTGGGGGTGTAACTGGCGCTGCTGCAGGGTCACTGCACCACGGCTGATTATGGATGTTAGTATCCAAAATGGGTTTTGACGCACGCGGCTGGCGCAGAGTGACGCATGCTCCCTCTGTGCGCCAGCCGCGTGCGCCACTTCTGCGCTAAATTCTATGAATTACCCCCACTATCTCTTTGCTTCACAGTAATGTGTGCATGATTGCATTATTAGCATTATTATTAAAATATATCAGCATTGTTTGCTGCATATCAACACACAATTATTGGTGTTTGTTATACAAAATAATTATAATGAAACTATATATTGGCACACTTAAAATGATCACAGCAAATGGACTGCATATCATCACTGGGGTCTTTTGCACATATCCACACCCAAAGATGTTTTGTGACAATTAAACAAACCAAGAAAGTCTAAACACTAATTGGGACTGTCTGATAGCAAAAGATGATTTGTAATGAACAACATTGTTTCCTTGCACTATTTAACAAAAGGATAAGCTTGTTCACACAGTCATGTCCACATATATGCATGCAACCAATAACGACAAAATTGGCTTCAGTTCAAATGTAAACAAGTAAGTTAGATCGTTTTACTGTTTCTAATTTTGACATGGATGACATAATTATCTATTAGAATTGGATTGGCTAAAAAAAAAAAAATCCTTCATAAACAATCAGTTTCAGACAGTTGGAGAAAGTTCCTGTAATTTTACCAAATTCTATGACTCTGTGGACCAGAAATGAGCAGGGCCTGGATGGCATTGCTGACCTCTTGGATTTTGACCTGCCTGGGTAGCGGAGAAATAGCAAACATTGATTGCTAGACCAAGACTTTAGTTCTTGTCTTTGAACCTAAACATTGAACAGGCATTGATCAATGCCTCTACCATTTATGAATATGTAGTAAAATTGGATAAAGCATTTCCACCACGAATTTGAGTATGCCCATAGGAACCTGGAAACATGTGCAGTAAGTACAAAGACCTACAATGACCTGTGGTCATGCACATAGGATTATGAGCCATATAATCATGTTTATCTTTATAATCTGCAGAGAAACCAGTCTAAAGAGTGCAAGTTTCTCCCATCTTGGTGCTGGACTTTCACGATCACACATAAAACCTCTCCCGTTGCCTGTAAAATAAATAATCCAAAAGGAGAACAGAGAGGGGAATAAACCAGCAGAAGACTTGTCATCCCTGGAATTCCCTCTATCAGATTGAGAAATCAATACCTCCACCCAATGACTAACAAGAGACCTATGTAGAAGATGAGAAATAAATAATTCAAGGATGAATGTGTGAGTAATGTTCATACATATTTAAATATATTTATTTAATGTGATGTTAAGATGAGAAAAGGACATTGGAACCATGAGAAATGTATACAATTATGTGATACTAAACCAGCCTTTCTACTTTTCTTTCTAGTGACTTAATAAAAAATCCTTCTCCACCAGGCCAAAAACAGGAATAGGGAAGTGTGACGGAGTACAGGATGTCAATCTCACACCCAAAAAAGGAAAGAGGGTAGGGATCTTTGTATTCTTACCAAAAAATGGAGAAACTGCGGCATCAACGAAAAAAGATCGATTAAGATTCCAGCACGAAGAAATGTTGGGAAGTCGTTCCTCTATTGGGAGCTGATGTAGACACCATGCCAAAATAACAATTTCACAATTGCAAGATGAAATTGCTACCAAACCGATGTGCTTCCTTCTGGTGGCATTGGTCCCTAGGGTGGAGGGATTTGTAATAGTAAATGGATCGCAAGACAGTTTCATTAGCGCAATAGGATGCTGAAAAACATCTGAACAGTGATGCTTTCTTTTTAAGTGTAAGGCAGATGGCTCAGTGCTGGGAGAAACACAGACCAATGGAGATTATTTCAAGTTTAAGTGAGTGTTGCACCAGAAGAATACAGCATTTTCGTTATGTTTTCTGCCTCTTGCTCGCTACCACAAGAAGGGCTTACCTGCAAGTTGCGGGTAATCTCCTGGGCACTTGAGAGATATCACTTGATGGGTGGGAATAGTACTACAAACAAAACTATTCCAAGAACTATATTGGGCCTTTCAGTACGTCTCACCCAAAGACTGGGTTCTTACAAAGGTAAAGCAAAATTAGGAGATACAGAAAGCACCAGCTTGAAATGGAACTACATTTCTGAAAGTGTGAAGAGACCTGATAGTATGAGAAATGGTATTGAACTAAGTGGACATCTCAGCTTGTTTTTCAAGAAATATAAATTGGTAAAAGTCAAATAACACATTGGTCCTCATTATGAGTCTGGCGGTAGCCATGCTGGTAAATATCAGCACGGCTGCCCCCGGAGTCATGAATTAACTGGCACCCGGCAATGGGCAATTACCAGGGCATTCCAGCCCCGACGAACCTGGTAATTGCCCATTGCCGGGTGCTGATAATTATTACTCACCATTCCCATTTGATTCCCATTGGACTCAATGGGATATTCATGAATGGTGCCGGTCCAGCCGTCAAGGTCTGATCGTGGGTGCCAGTACGCCCACCAGGTCAGACCTAGCAGGCTGAAAGGCACCTGCAAGCAGAACTCGTAGTTTGCCGTTCCGGTAACAATGGTACCGGCAAGCTTACCTGTACCATTGTTACCGGACCAGCACCTTATAATGAGGCCCATTGTGTGATTTTATAGGATGTTGCATGTTCTGTAAAAAAGCACCTTTTTAAAGAACATGTAATAAATGACCTATGTGCAGAATCTGTCAAATTGCATAAATTACCAATTTTGGATGAATTCCAAGTTACATATGCCTTGTTATGTAAATGGCAATGAATGGTATATTGTAGTATGTTGAATAGCATTGGTATTCAACTCAGCCTGACATCATGCTGACTTTAATAAATCCCTAGTTTCAACTAGGAGCAAGATAGCTCCCACAGTCAGACGTATTCCAGAGGATATTCTTATATAATAAACTAAAATAACATACATATAAGATTTGCAGTCTTGTGAGAGATTCCCATCTAAAATAGCCAAATGGCTGGAGCTTATGCCATTTCATTGCCAGCCTCAAAGGCAAATGTGTGCATTGGTTGGAAACCTATTGGCCCAGATCTCATTAAAAAAAAAAAAAAAAACAAACATCTTTTTGTTGGGACTAATTCAAGTGGAACAATGGGAGCCACATACCCCGATTAATGATGGATGAATGGCTTCATCGAGAGACCACTGATGATCTATCACATGAGTCATTACACTGAGTACAAGTTCCAAAGTAGAATGAATATGGAAAGTTCAGCCATATATATTTCCCAGAGGAGCATGAAACCAATTGTGTGTTGGACATTAAATAATCATCTTTGATCTGACTTGTATATGATTTTTAATGCTTAATATGATCATTCAAAATTATGACTGTATATGCCAGGTAGTATGGTGTGTGCCTAAATGTGTGCCTGCAAATGAAGATTCCAATCATCTTGGTTTCTTTGATTTCATATTGCTGTCATGAATTATGATAGAAAGATGAATTTGTTGTCAAATGCATTAGGGTTTTTTTTGCACCCACGCTTTTCTGATAACAGATATAGAACTAATAATCATCCAATTAAACTACGTTTTTGTTTTCTATATTTATTTATTGCATTTATAATACGCCAACACCCGGGGGTGTCACGACATAGTTACAGATATCTTGCATGTATAAACACAGTAAGAACATATCAATATAGCAAATACACTTACACATAGGAGACAACAGCGTTAGTACTTCCTAGCAGTTTCCATAAGGGTATCATACAACAAAACATGTATATGTGGGAAGATATTGAATGTGCGCGTCATAACCATTTACATTATATTCCAATGAAAATTAGGAATGGGACAAATTAGTGATGGGTTGTGCAGCCCTCGTCCTGTCTGTGCCTAACTCATGTTTAAAATTGGTTGAATAGCCAGGTTTTAGGGATTTTTTAAAACAGTGGTAAGAAGGCTCATCTCTGAGATGTGCTGGGAGCGTGTTCCAGGTTTTTGGGGCCCCCCGCTCTAGAACCTTTACAGCGAGGTACAAAAAGCTGTGAGTTCATATTAGATCTTAAAGTTCTCAAGCTCTTTTTAGGGGTGACAACATTATTAATATATATGGGGGCTTTCTTGGCGAGGCATTTGTGAGTGAGACAGAGAATGTTGGACGAGAAGAGTGCATTCACATGTTAAGTCATAGTTAAGTTTATGTCTAAGTAAACACCTGGGGTTGCAACCTGTTTGAGAACTGGTATGATAGTGCCATCAATGGTGATTGAGGAATATTTGGGGTGGAAGATCTTGATTTTGGCTGAGGAGCCCACAATGAGTATCTCCGTTTTCTCGTCATTGAGGCACAAACTGTTAATTGCCATCCAATATTGGATAATTGCATAGATTTTGTTGATCATAATTATGTCCTGATCATAATTGCCCATAATGGCTTAGAGGATTTGGGTGTCATCTGCAAAATGTGTGTAGATGACACCCAGGCTATCCAGTGCAGCAAACAGTAGTTTTGTATAAGCATTGTAGAAGGTGGGCGATAGGCAGGATCATTTCGGTACACCTAGGGGTACTGGCATTGGATCTGCTGCCTCCTTACCAATGTTGACTCAGGAAGCGCGGTCAGCCAGAAAGTATTTGACCCATAGAGTGGCAAGTTGCAAAAACTGGAAGTCATTAGTTAGTGTGGGACAGAGCTTGTCATGGCCGACAAGATCGAGTGCAGTGGATAGATCTAAAAGTAATAGAATGCAGAGTTTGCCCGCGTCTCTTATGGAGTCCATCTGTATTTTCAGGTCCAGCAGTGCTGTTTTGGTACTGTGGCTGGACCGGAAGCCAAATTGTCTAGCTCCAAGGAGATGGATTTGTAACAAATGGGCTTGAATTTGAGAGTCGGCTATTTTATCGAAATTATTTTTAACGAGAAGGGGACGTAGTTATGGGGCAGTAGTTTGTGGGACCTGTCGGGTCCAGTGATGTTTGTTTTAGGAGCGGGGTCACCCAGGCTTCCTTGATGCTGGTAGGAACGGCATTTCTGCTGAAAGAGGCGTTTACAAATTTAGTGATAATAGGGGTGAGTGTAGGGGCACACAATTTTACTAGGTGAGCTGGGAAGCAATCTCCTTTTCAGTTAGAAGGCTTTAATTTAGAGATGGTGTCTAGCACTCGGTCTTGGCTTATGAGGAGAAGCGGAAATGGGTGTTTGCGTTATCACTAGTACTGTTTATTATTGGTGGGGAATTGATTTTGGTAGCTAGTATTTTTCTTTTGGTGGAGATGTTTTCTTGTAAAATTGATATGTAAGTGGCTAAAGCATTCTGAATGGTGGTACATTCAAGGGCGAAAAGGAAGGGGTGGGACTTTTCAAATCTCTAAGAACTGTGAAAAGCTCTTTGGAATTTGAATCAGCATTGTTAATGCAGGTATTCAGGGCATTGGCTTTGTGTGCTATGATGGTTGCTTTATAAGTTTGGTTAGCTTTGAGAAATCTTTTGGCGGAGGTCACAGTTTTCTTTTTTTTTTTGTGGATGTGTTCCAGTGATCTTTTGTTGTGCCTAAGAAGCACAAGTGCTTCATTGAACCAAACATTGGTACGTTTATCTGGTCGTCCTGTTTTCGATTTAAGAGGGGCTATTGAAACAATGGTGATTTTTAGACAATTGTGATAGAGTTCAGTAATCCCGCTGGGGGAGTCGCTTGTGGTGGTATTAGCAGTGTTAGCAGTGGAGGCCTCCTTCAAAATAGGGATGAGGCTATCGTTTGTAAGGTTCTGGATGTTTCTAGTCTCAATTATGTCCATTATGGTGGGTGTAAGGTGGCTTTTCTCATTGCTAATTAGGGTAAAACTAATGAAGTGGGGGTCTGACCATTCTACTGGTGCAATGGAGTCAATTGTGATGGGTCTATTGAGTGTGAGTATCAAGTCTAATACTATGCCTTTGTCATGCGTGGGAGCGTTGACTAGTTGGGTGAAGTTCATAGCTGTCATCGCTGCATGGAAGGCATTCGCTTTATGATCCTGTTTATCATTAAAAACAAGATGAATGTTGCTGAGGACTATAAACCTAGTGTTCGGTTTTAGGTATGGGGTAAGGAGATGTGGTGTGTCCGTTTCAGGGTGGCTATTGTTGCTGGTTGCTCTGTCAATGACCAAGATATTGATTGTGGTTTTGGGGTTGGTGGTGATTTTTATGAGGAGAAGCTCATACCCCTCTAAAGGGTCCAGAGGGCAAGGTCTCAGATTTAGGGTGGTTTTTGCTATTATTGCTACTCCCCCTCTTTGAGCATTCAGTCTGTCCATCCTGAGGTTGTTGTCTTCTTGTGGTATAGCTAGTGCTAGTGACGGGCCTGAGGCTTGATCCAATTAAACTACGGTTTTGAATTCTATATTTATTTATTGCATTTATAATACGCCCAGACCCAGAGGTGTCACGGCATAGTTACAGATATCTTGCATGTATAAACACAATATGAACATATCAATATAGCAAATACACTTACACATAGGAGACAACAGCGTTAGTAGTTCCTAGCAGTTTCCATAAGGGAATCATACAACAATACATGTATATGTGGGAACATATTGAATTTGCACTTCATAACCATTTACATTATATTCCAATCAATATTAGGAATGGGGCAAATTAGTGATGGGTTGTGCAGCCCTTGTCCTGTCTGTGCCTAACTCATGTTTAAAATTGGTTGAATAGCCAGGTTTTAGGGATTTTTTAAAACAGTCGTAAGAAGGCTCATCTCTGAGATGTGCTGCGAGCGTGTTCCACGTTTTTGGAGCCCCCCCCCCGCTCTAAAACCTTTACAGCAAGGTACAAAAAGCTGTGAGTTCATATTAGATCTTAAAGTTCTCAAGCTCTTTTTAGGGGTGACAACATTATTAAGATATATGAGGGCTTTCTTGGCGAGGCATTTGTGAGTGAGACAGAGAATTTTGTACATAATGCTGGCTTTTATGGGTAACCAATGGGCTTCCCTCCTGGTGGTCGAGATATGGTCAGATTTGTTTTGTCCTAGAGCTGCTCTCAAACCTTTATTTTGCAGAAGCTGTAGTTTGGCAAGGTTGGCATTAGAAGTGCCTAATAGTAGTGCATTGCAATAGTCTAGCTCCAATAAAATAAAAGCTTGGGCAAGCGTGATACAGTATTGTGGTGTAAGGAATTGTCTACTTAATGCAATCAATTTGGAAGCTTAAGAGGTGGACGAGGAGAGTGCATTCAAATGTTAAGTAATAGTTAAGTTTATCTTTCAGTAATCACCTAAGGTTGCAACCTGTAAGAGAACTGATAGTGCCATCAATGGTGATTGAGGAATATTTGGGGTGGAGAGTCTTGATTTTGGCTGAGGAGCCCACAATGAGTGTTTAAGTTTTCCCGTCATTGAGGCACAATCTGTTAATTGCCATCCAATTTTGGATAATTGCATAGATTCTGTTGATCATAATTGTGTCCTGATCATAATTGCCCATAATGGCATTGAGTATTTGCGTGTCATCTGCAAAATTTGTGTAGATGACACCCGTGTCATCCCGTGCAGCAAAGAGTAGTTTTGTATAAGCATTGTAGAAGGTGGGCGATAGGCAGGATCCTTCCGGTACACCTAGGGGTACTGGGATAGGATCTGCTGCCTCCTTACCAATGGTGACTCGGGAAGCGCGGTCAGCCAGAAAGTATTTGACCCATAGAGTGGCAAGTTGGGAAAACTGGAAGTCATTAGTTAGTGTGGGACAGAGCTTGTCATGGCCAACAAGATCGAGTGCAGTGGATAGATCTAAAAGCAATAGAATTCAAAGTTTGTCCGCATCTCTTATGGAGTCTATCTGTATTTTCAGGTCCAGCAGTGCCGTTTTGGTACTGTGGCTGGGCCGGAAGCCAAATTGTCTAGCTCCAAGGAGATGGTTTTGTTCCAAATGAGCTTGAATTGCAGAGTAGGCTATTTTATCGATTATGTTTAACAAGAAGGGGACCGTAGTTATGGGGCAGTAGTTTGTGGGACCTGTCGGGTCCATTGATATTTCTTTTACAAGTGGGGTTACCCAGGCTTCCTTGATGCTGGTAGGAACGGTATTTCTGCAGAAAGAGGCGTTTACAAATTTAATGATAATAGGGGTGATCATAGGGGCACACAATTTTACTAGGTGAGTTGTGAAGCAATCTCAGTTAGAAGGCTTTAATTTAGAGATGGTGTCTAGCACTTGGTCTTGGTTTATGAGGAGAAGCGGAAATGGGTTTTTGCGTTATCACTAGTACTGTTTATTATTGGTGGGGAATTGCTTTTGGTAGCTAGTATTTTTCTTTTGGTGGAGATTTTTTCATGTAACATAGATATTTAAGCGGCTAAAGCATTCTGAATGGTGGTACATTCACTGGCGAAAAGGAAGGGGTGTGACTTTCCAAATCTCTAAGAACTGTGAAAAGCTCCTTGGAATTTGAGTCAGCATTGTTAATGCGGGTATTCAGGGCATTGGCTTTGTGTGCTATGATGGTTGCTTTATAAGTTTGGTTAGCTTTGAGAAATCTTTTGGCGGACGTCACAGTTTTTTGTTTTTTTTGTGGATGTGTTCCAGTGATCTTTTGGTGTGCCTAAGAAGCACAAGTGCTTCATTGAACCAAACATTGGTACGTTTATCTGGTCGTCGTGTTTTGGTTTTTTAAGAGGGGCTATTGAAACAATGGTGCTGTTTAGACAATTGTGAAAGAGTTCAGTAATCCCGCTGGGGGAGTCGCTTGTGGTGGTATTAGCAGTGGAGGCTTCCTTCAAAATAGGGGTGAGGCTATCATTTGTAAGGTTCTGGATGTCTCTAGTCCCAATTATGTCCATTATGGTGGGTGTCAGGTGGCTTTTCTCATTGCTAATTAGGGTAAAACTAATGAGGTGGGGGTCTGACCATTCTACTGGTGCAATGGAGTCATTTGTGATGGGTCTATGAGTGTGAGTATCAAGTCTAATACTATGCCTTTGTCATGCGTGTGGGCATTGACTAGTTGGGTGAAGTTCATATCTGTCATCGCTGCATGGAAGGAATTCGCTTTATGATCTTGTTTATCATTAAAAACAAGATGAATGTTGCTGAGGCCTATAAACCTAGTGTTCGGTTTTAGGTATGGGGTAAGGAGAAGTGGTATGTCCGTTTCAGGGTGGCTATTGTTGTTGGTTGCTCTGTCAATGACCAAGATATTAACAGTGGTTTTGGGGTTGGTGGTGATTTTTATGAGGAGAAGCTCATACCCCTCTAAAGGGTCCAGAGGGCAAGGTCTCAGGTGTAGGCCGGTTTTTGCTATTATTTCTGCGCCTCCTCTTTGAGCATTCAGTCTGTCCATCCTGAGGATGTTGTCTTCTTGTGGTATAGCTAGTGCTAGTGACGGGCCTGAGGCTTGATGCGGCCAAGTTTCGGTAAAAATTATTTGGTCTAATTGTTGGTCGACAATGAAATCATTGATTTCAATGGCGTGAGCTCCGAGAAACCATACATTTATTAGTGCACCTTTGATGCTTTGAGGAATTTGTGGGCTATCCTGAGAGGGAGCTGAGGACTTGGGCTGTGTAGTCTTACAGTGAGAACATTGTTCATTCACAGAATTCTGTTGTGATAGAGCTTTGTTGAGTGGAGGAGTAGGCATAGACAAGTTAGTTTTTATTAATGCGCTGGATGTGCAGGGCTTTTGAATATGTGTGTATTGGAATGTCCTTGTCCTGGGATACGTGGGATGGAGATGGGCTGTGTGAGCTCGTAATCTGCTTAGTCTGGTGGAGCCTGAAATTGGGTACATAGAGATGGAGGGTGGTGGTGTGACTATGGTGCTGGGTCTAATACTATTGTTCATGTTGTTAGTGGGGAACATGTAAGAAGCAGAGGTGGGTTGAATCTTGGTTGGGGTGGATGTAGTCATTACTGATTTTGTTTTGCTTGGTGCCTAGTGTACACCACCTGTCCCTAGTGGATACATGTTAAATCTGGATATTATCTGCAGATGAAGGCCCTTTAAATTTTGGATCCTAATCCAACATTACCTGAGGCATTCCTCATTTCATAAAAAGGACACGAAGGAACCTACTAACTTGGAGATTTTCAATATGAAAGGGTATGCTGGTTCCTTTCCTCAAATACACATTTCAAATGTTAGTATGAGATTTCCCTGAAAAGAAATGTTCTGTGCTCTCGATAACTCTGTTGCTGATAAATTGAGATGGTGTTATCAATATACATTAATATTTAACTGTGAAACAAGCAGTGCAATCTCACACCATGCAAACTTCGGTGAGATGTCTGTTCAATCAAACTTAAAATACCTTTCTGAGTTTTGTGCAAATATGTAGCTAGCACTTCTGTGGATTCCGCGTGCCACACTTTAAAACATTATAATCTCAATAAATTACAGTTGACTTGGTTTCAGATAAATAGTTCACATTGTGCTCAGATATAATGACGTGCATCCCAGAGCCTAATGAAGATATGTTTGATAATGTGTATTGTATGAGTAATTTCTGTCTTCATTATAATAGTAAAAATGAAAATCTCATGCAAACCCCTCATTCTGAAATCGCACAGTGAGATTCATGTGTGATTTTATTTGACATATTTATTTATTTATATAGCACACCAAACCCGCAGGTATCTAGGTGTTTATGCTTAAAAAATTGGTTACAGTGCTTATGGTTGCAGGACAGCATGTTCAGGAAGTAATTACATCATCGAGAGCAGTACACAAGGTAATTACATCACCTTGATAAGATAGGGTTATTGATATGTATTCATATATCTTCTGAAATTTTTGACCCTGCTCAGTCAGGCATTAGGCCTGGCCGAGGTACAGAAATTGTCCTGGTGTGGGTTCAGGGTGATATGGCTATGCTGGTGTATGCAGGTGGGGTTGGTGCCTTGATTTTACTCGATCTATCTACGGCTTTTGATACCATGGACCACCATACCCTGCTGACCCGCCTAGCACAGGTTGGAATCTCTGGTGAAGTATTGGCCTGGTTTACCTCCTTTTTGGGAGACAGAACCCAAACACTCTCACTCTCTCCCTTCTTCTCTTGCACCTGCTCCCTTGGTTGTTGGGTTCCTCAAGGCTCCGCCTTGTCTCCTGTTCTTTTTAATTTCTATATTTGGCCATTGGTGTATCTCATCCACTTCTTCGGTATCAGATGCTACTCATATGCCAATGACACTCAGATTCTGATTTGTTTAGATCTTGAGCAGGCTGAGATGTAACTGTGCTTGCACCAGTGCCTGTCAGCCGTGCCAGATTGGGTGAACAACAATTGGCTGAAGTTAAATGGAGAACAGACAGAGATGTTGGTGGTGGGTTCTGCCCCTGATCCTACATTTTGGGTGTCATCTTTTTGGCCATCTTCTCCTGGCCCACTCCCTGTCCCGGTTGATTCAGTGAAGAATCTACAAGTGGTCATCACTTCTACTCTTTCTATGGATGTACAGGTATCACCTGTGTGGAAAGCTGGCCAATTTTATCTGAAGATACTGCAAAAGGTGTTTCCCTTCTTACCCCTGTACCTTAGGCCGCTGATGGTGGCAGCTTTGTTCTTGAGTCGCTTGGACTACTGTAATGCACTTTACCTGGCCCAGCCTAAGGGCATAGTCCAGCGGCTACAGTGCATGCAAAATCTTGCCACGCAAGTAGCAACGGGATCACCGTTTGGGCACATATCTCACCAGTTCTGTGCTCCCTACATCGGTTGCCTGTGGCCAGCACATTAAGTTCAAGGCAATCTCTCTTGTCCATTCTGCTTTGCATAATCTAGGAGCTGAATATTTGTGAGCTAAATGTACCCGCTATCTCCCTAATTGGACACTACGATTGTCTTTGACTGGTCTGTTGTGTGTGCAGACTTTCCGCTGCTCGCATTGGAGGCCGGGCCTTTTCTGTAGCTGTGGCCCAACTGTGGAATGAACTGCCGCTTCCATTAAAAAAATCTGTCTAACCATCTTGCGTTCAGAAAGGCCCTGAAGACTTAATTGTTTTAGATGGGATTGCTAGACTGTTCTTCGTCCCTTTAAGCACCTTGATACCTTCGGGTGCTCGTGTGCTTTACAAGTTTTCTTAACATAACATAACAATACAAAATGAAAACTATTTTTTCAGGTTGTAATGGGTTAGCTGAAATGGTGTGTTTTAAATTGGTGACAATGCTTCCCTAACCTAAAACTTGTAGGAGTTTGATGCTAATTAGTATGAACGTATATTAAGTAACAAACACATATTGGCACACCTCTGCACCATATTGATGTGGGGAGAGTGTTGTGGTGCAGGGGGCATGCAACAGTTGCTTTATAACAGCACCTGTTGGTAATATTGAGGAAAGCAACATTCCTAAGTATTATGTGCAAGAGAAATTGTGCCATTTAAAGAAGTTAACATACTAGAGATAACATAATGTTTTGAAGAATCGTGTTATTGGTATGTCCCATCTGCTGCCCTGATTGCTATGCGGTACATATAACCAAATGGACGGTAAGCAGCAAAGTTATGATTAGCACGTTTTTGCTATTTATACTTTAATGTGTATACATAATTGATTATGGAAATTAGTTTTTGTGTGGAAGAAATGCAGAGATAAATGCAGGCAGGACAATGGGCCTCATTACGACCCAGGCGGTAAGGGGGTACCAGCCGTTAAGGAAGGAACCCGCAAAGGGAATTTCGAGGTAATTACGGTACTGCAATTTGCGGTACCATAATTACCGCCTTCCCCATTCCCATTGAGCCCTATGGGGGGAAAAATAGGAATGGGGAAGGGCCAATGGTGAAAGGGGAATTACCGCCCCACCAACATTTCCATCCACCATGGTGCAATCGGTAAAATACCGGCGTCAACCATGGCCCTAATAGCGCCATGGTTAACGCCTGGGTTGTAGGCAAGATGCCTGTGATTGTGAAACATTGTGGTGCCTTCATCTGTGAAAAGCTGCAGACGACCTTTGCCTAAAATCCCTTATTTTTCTTTGTTTAAATAAATCCACGTTCTTATAAATGTGCCTGTTTGTGGACCCCAGACTTGTGGGTTGTGGGTTAGAACTGTGTACATTCGGGGTATGAAATCAAGGTGCCCACCTTATGTAGTGTTCCTATAGTGCCCATAACTATATGTAACAATTGCTGCAAGCTAGTTATAAAACAAACGATCATTTGCTTGGAAAACAATTTGCAGACAGGTCAAGGTTAGATGATAAGAAACAACATCTCTTAATCTGCTATTTTCACAAATAAATGAGTACATGCATGTTCTAAATGCATCAAGCTTTTTGGTTATCAGTGATCACATGAGCCCCATGATGTATTCTGAAAAAATTCAGTGAGGCTCTTTATATTTCCAATTGTGCTTGGGAAGAGAATGCTGGCAAAGTCCATTTTACTGAATGGACATTTGTGAAATGCATCTCTGTCAAACTTTACCGGAATGTTTCATTTGTGGCTATTGGCTTTGCAGATTTTAGAGCTATACATTGTATAGGCATATAATACAATGTGTGACACATGGGATACAAAATGGGATGACACATTAACATTTTACATGCATAAGCTTGTACATGCATGAACAACTACAACCACTACTACCAAACAGTGCCCATACAACCATGAAACATATATGTGCATATAACCATGAGCCATGTTCACATGGTTTACAGACCGTGTTAATTACCAGAAATGTCACCATAATATGTTCTTTAACCTTGTCACACACGACACAAATCATGGCATGTAAAAATGCTATGCCACATGCACGGACACATGCCAGGACCCCATCTATCCACGCATAGGCCAGCAGGCAAGGCAGGTCTTAACTTGGTCCAATAACAGCAGAACAGCATGATAGTTCATGAAACATATGAACATGTAATTTACTTGTAATGGACTGCGGACAGTACAATATTGTTTTAAAATTAAATCGAGTATTCGTTATGAGAATAATTATTATTGACCAAATGGACTTCTAACTGGGTGCTTGTCTTTATCAGCTGTGCAAACCCACGAGGGCTTGAGTAATTTTGAAATAACTTGTGAGGATCATTAGTACCTGCTGTTTATGTTTAACGTCTTCGTTTGTTTTTCCAACCTCATGTCCCGAAATAACAAATTGCTTTCTAAATGTGTAATTGCTAGAGGTTTGATAACGGTTACCTATTCAGGACATCCATCATTTCTCAGAGATTTGAAATACTGAGATTTTTTCTGTAC
The DNA here is from genome assembly GCF_040938575.1 of Ambystoma mexicanum. Lineage (NCBI taxonomy): Eukaryota > Metazoa > Chordata > Amphibia > Caudata > Ambystomatidae > Ambystoma > Ambystoma mexicanum. The sequence continues at coordinate 538,502,494 of NC_090937.1, forward strand.
ATAGTGGAGAACATACAATTGCCTGAAACAAAGGTCTTCTGTCTATGATGAGGTGTCCGACCCTACAGTTTGTCTGCTACTTAGGAGGCCATGGGGTGTCTGATAAGGGTTCCCTGGATATGAGGCCTTGGACCGATCTTGTTCATGAGTATGGTGTGCTTAATAGGATGACCAAGAGATGCCAACCCAGGAACACATTCTGGTTTATATGTGTAATCAGTGATGTGGAAAACCGAGATGAGATCTGGGACTCGAAGGTTCCTAGACAAGCAGCTGTAATTCTGATATATATATATATATATATATATATATATATATATATATATATATATATATATATATATATATATATATATATCCTGATTCCTTTACTTTTATGCCCTTGAATTTTAGACGTTGGATTTTTTTGTCTCATTGTCTGTCTAGTTGTACGGCTGCAGTGCACACCCACATTAATACACAAGTATTTAAATACAAAAGTGTATATGTGTTGGGTTCTATGTCAATTCATCGACGGGTGTACTTTCAATGTTTTTTTCAGAGTATTTTTTACCGAAAAAACTCATCAAAATGTATTTTTTAAATGTGTTTTTTTGGTTTCCTCCCCATCCCCTATTGTTTTGTTTTACCTATTTCCGACCGCCCCCACCCCTTATATATACTTTTCCAAACCCCCCACACTCCTATATATTTCAATTAGTTTTTTCGGTAAAATGTACTCGGAAAAAAAAAGCATTGAAATGACACCCGTCGATGAAAGAACGCTATACCATTCGTTGAACTTCCCATGTTTTCTCTGCATACGCCCACCCCAGTTTCTGAAATACGACAGAAGTATTGCATCATATTTCCTGTTTCCAAAGCAATGCCTATGGATATTATCTGGGAACAATGTACACGGTTTAGCACTATGCTTTCTTTGAAGTCCCTTTAGATTTTCAGTCCACAAAATGCTACACGAAAAAGGAAAGGGCAACATATAGGCTACGCTTCTCGTTCTCCATACTGATTTTAACGTATTAAAGTAATTATCCTTAAAGAACATAATAGTGTTATTTTAAATTTTAATGGATAGACACAGAGAGATATGTAAACTAATATTTTGAACAGCCAGCTGTATGGCAGGACCGTCAAGGGATCACATAAGGAAGCGTAATTAGTACTATTTATTTCTGCATCGCATTCTCTCATGCTCATTCACATTGTATTTGCATATGTAAATTCATGCCCCATTTCAGAAACTGTAAAATGACAATGTATTAAATTTGCACATCTTTATTATTAAATCATTGGTTTTAATTATGCTGATAATTTAAGTGTGTGAGCCTCATTAAAGAAAGGCGAGTGTGAAAACTGTAGTTGCAAATTAGTAATTGCCGGGAGTTGCAGAATACCACCCTTTAAAGAACGGGAAAATACAGGCAGTTGGCAAAATCCACTCTGCTTGGTTGCCCCTAATAGTAAAACAAGGATGCTGGACATCTACACACCGTCGGCAAAACTCATTTTGAAATTTAATATAGAGAACCTCAATATGAGGTTATTCTTTTCCCTGTCCCAGAAATTTAAATATTTTAAGCACTATAGACATATTTATAAACAGTGATACATATTAATTTCTCTCTAGTTCTTGTTTGTCCGCTGGAAATTCAGGAAGGCATGACTTCTGCTTGATGCATTTTAAAATCCAGAATTGGTTACATCTGTCAGTATTTACAACCAAAGTGTACTTCACTGGTTATAATTGTGCTTAAATTGCCACCCAGCAATTTACTGAGGAGGAATTTCTTCTGTAACGATGGCCATTGTACACGAGAACTACTTTGGAATTAGAGCACTTGTTGATCATGAGAAATAATGCTAAATATTTGAAATCGCCGGGTCCAGCAACCTTTTTTCTCTGGATGTGTGCATGGTCCTCATTGAACATACCAAGAAAGCACTGCACAGAACAATTGTCCAATTGTTGTAACTCCTGTTCATTGGTGTAACAGTAATTAAAGAAATACAAATTTACAGCCCAGAATGAATTGGTCTTTAGAAGTTCAGGAAGCAGCCTCAGGGGGGTGTTGCCTGCTCCCCTGAAGATTGTTGGCAAAACAGAGATCTGCCATATACTCTTTCCCATCTGAGGATAATTACAGAGTTCTCCTACACACCGCAACTATTCAGTGCTTTTATAAATACAGTTTTCACAAATCAATTCAAACTCCTCCATTTTGTCAGTTGTCAAATGATGTTTTTTACAGCAATGGGCCTATGCATGCAGATACTTTGTTGGCATCTTCTGCTCTATCACATAAGCATTAAAGGTAAAAGAAAGGGGAGGGCAGCTGAGATTAAGGAGGAATAAGACAAGTGGAAGATGAAGAAGCTGAGACGGGAGAAGAATAATGTGCAGGCATTTTAATGAAAAATAAAACATATAGTCAACAATATTGCCCATCACTGTATGGAATGGGGAAATATGATGTGCATCATAGGACAATGACGGGTATGATATTTGTGAGAAGACCTTCTCTGCCGCAGTAATTCATTGTGAAATGATAACCTGCGTATGCATTAATACAAGGTGATTTTTTTTAAAATATTCTGCTGAACACACATTTTATGGTTAATGTTAATGTTAATTATTTCTTATAAGGCACAATTCGCCTGTAGGCCTCAGTGAGCTACAAGTAAGAGAGCTCAGTAGAGAGAAGCAAAGGGTAGACCAGGGAGACGCAAGGGTTGATAGGCACTAGTCATAAGAATTAAAAATACATGTTTTAAGAGATTTCTTAAAGTAAGAAAGCTCAGGGCAGGTGTCCAGAAAAACAGGGAGAGAGTTCCAAAAACATGGCGCGACACAGTCAAGGCTAGTGCCGCCAAAGTGGGCAAGCTTGTAACGAGGCTGCATAAGATTATTGGAGTTTTTGGATCGTAGAACGCGAGATGACTGAGAAAGCTTAATCCTTTCTTTCAAGTAGAACGGGCCATTGTCTGTGAGGCACTAATAGGTGAGGGAAAGTATCTTATGTGCAATGCAGTGCTTAACAGGAAGCCAGGGTAGGGAGTTGCAGGCTTCAGTGACATAGCTCCTTCTGGAGATACCACTTACTGCACAAACAGCATTATTCTGAACCACCTGTAAGGAAACTAGATTGGGCCGAGACGTACCAGCCAAGAGGCAGTTGCTATAATGAAGTCTGGAGTTGACCAGGGCAAAAGTAAGTGCCGCAATGTTAATAGTGGATAAGAAATGTTTAACTTGTCTGATAAGGCGTGTTGTATAGGCGCAGGAGGCCTTCGGCTGGCTAACATGTTTGTTCATGTTGAGATTGGCATCTAAATAAATGCCAAAGGTCTTGACCCAGGGGCTGGTCTGAATTGTAGTTCCGGAGATGTTAGGGCTTGCTAAGCCCCCAATACAGTATATGGGCATTGCGCTCCACCTTTTTGCATTTTCAATTTGCTCTTTAATTGTGAGAATCACCTTTTCCGAAAAGCAATCTATTTCTTCACTGACGTGGATGCACACACGTGTTTTTGAAATTGAAAATGCCTTTGTTTACTGCAAGATTGTCCTGCTAGAATGCCCATCCCCATTCTTTGCAGTGCCCCTTGTTGGTGTGCCTGGCCTGTTTCTGCTCCCATTGGCTGGCCTCATTCTCTTTAGCCAATCCTAGGAACCAGGAGGCGGGAGCCGGCCCATCTGATCCAAGGCTCGCATCGAAGTCCCTGTCTGCTCCCTGGCCGATCTGGGGGTCTTCCCCTCTACAACCCACATGATCAAATGGTTATTGATTTGACCCTTCTCTCTCTCAGATCCCCCGAAAACGTTGTGACACTTTGCTTCCTTGTCGGCTGGTTCCTACACCTCTTGAAGGACTTTCCCTCCCTCATTCCCTACCTGGACTTCTGTTCTCATTACCCCTAGCTGTGCTAGTGGATGTATTCTGTTTCCATCTGTCCTGCTAGTTCCTCATTTCGAATTTAACTGTGCCCAGTGACTGCATTTTGTTTCCATCTCTCCTGATAGTTCCTCATTTCGAATTTCGCTGTGCCCAGTGACTGCATTTTGTTTTCATCTGTCCCGCTAGTTCCTCATTTCGAATTTAACTGTGCCCAGTGGATGCTTTTTGTTTTCATCTGTCCTGCTAGTTCCTGAATTCGAATTTAACTTTGCCCAGTAACTGCATTTTGTTTTCATCTGTCCTGCTAGTTCCTCATTTCAAATTTACCTGTGCCCAGTGACTGCATGTGCTTTCATCTGTTCTGCTCCTACTGTCTTGTTCTGTCTCTTCTGCTTGTACCCCCCTGTGTTCTCTCCTAGTTCCTCCCTCCCTGCGCTCTTCCCGCATTCCCCACCGCTCCTCTCTCCTCTTCCTCCTCTTCGACATCACCTGTGGTGCTCTCTATTTCTCCTAACTTCTCCAACTGTTTCACTATCAAATATCGTACCCTCCTCACTAAGTCTGGAAGAAAGAAGTTTCAAAGGGATATCCTAGTCTCCAACCTAGGCATCCCTATCGCTGATACCTACACTAGTGCTTCCTCCAGACAGGCCCTTACTGATATCCTCTTTGTCATTCCTTTGCCAAACCTATGGACTCTTCATATGGTCTCTGTGCTCTCTTCCTCTCCCATTAATGGTGGCACCCAGTGGGAGGGCCTCCTTTCACTCCTCTAATGTCATCATCAATGTATACCTCAATTGCACCATCTTGGTCCAAGGCCCTCAGGCCAACCTCCTCCTCTTTGATAGATGCTTCCCAGGCCTTATCAATTTCCTTTCCTCTTCCGCTATCCCTTCTCTCCTTTCTTTGGCTTCCTTGCCACCACCCACTGCCACTACACTGACGGCCTCTTTGTCCACCTCGGCTACCTTGCCCTCTCCTCATACCTCCTCTGCACTCCCCCAGGATCCTTCTACACATCCCCAGGAAGTACCTCTGATTTGTACCCCTCCCCAGAAGGCTTTCAAGGGCGACAACCTTCGCCACCGCGCCACTCTTAACTCTTGCTCAACTGTCAAACACTCCTCTGACATCAGCCGTTTCCTGGAAGAACTTGACCGTAATGTCCTTGGTCTCACTGAGCCAGCTCTGTCACAAGCTTTGACACTCTCCTCCCCGATGGCTACAAGATCCCCTCTACGACCAGATGCAACCACTCCAGTGGGGGTGTACTCTTGATCTTCCCGGAGTGGATTCCTGCCTCTATCATTCCTATGCAGGATTACTCCTACTTAGAATGTCTGATCTGTATGGTATGGTATTGTTTATTTATATAGCACCTATACACAGGCAAGTGTTTCAAAGGGCTCAAGGACAGTGGGAACATAGGGAAAAAAACAACAGCCACTCAGAGCCCATGACACTCTGAGACGATAATAGTCTGCACAGGAAGAGTAAGTGCATAAAATACATTTAACAGTATGGGACATAGCAACTAAGCATGACAGCGATTCTGCAATTTTAACAGTACAATTAGGGGTGAAGACAGGGGAGACACAGACAGATAATCTTCAGGCATGTTGCGGATGGATTGAGCAAATGCACAGAGGGTCACAGGGAGGGGAGGGTCGAGTGCACCCAGTCTGTTGGGACTGGGGTAAGTTCAGAGAGAGCCATTCTCTTGGGTTAATTTCTCAGTGCATTGAGTGTGGGTGGGGTGAAGGACTCTGAGGCAAGTGTGAGAGAGGACTGGCGGGGGTGCCGGGGACTAGTGAGACTCTGAGGTACACCAGGCAGCCAGTCAGCATGCTATTGTAAGGAATAGGAGGGAGAGAGGGAAATGACAGAGAACTAGGCTAGCAGGGTAGAGGGAGAGAGAAGGAAGTAAGGTGAGGAAGGTCTTGAGGAGTTTCTGGAATTTCAGGAGATCTGGCTCAAGACGTAGGGGGGCAGGGAGGCTTTTCCAGAGGGAGGCACCCGCTGAGGATAAGGATCTCTGACCAAATCTCTGCATGGAGAACCGGCTCACTCGCAGAAGATTGGAGGTAGATTAGCCGAGGGTTCTAGAGGGACAGTATTTAGGTAGGCAGCTTTAAAGGTAAGTGGATCCTTTGCCCTAGAAAACCTTGTGGACAATGCAAAGGGTCTTCAATTTGATCCTTGAAGCCACAGGGAGCCAGTGGTGGGGTTTCAGCGCCGGAGGGATGCAGTCCCTGTGCTTGAGGCCAAGAATAAGTCTTGCAGCTCTGTTCTGGATGAGTTGCAAAGGGCGCAGGGCAGAAGAGGGGAGGTTGAAGTAGAGCCTATTGCAGTAGTCCAGCCTGGAGAGAATCAGGGCTCTAGAGGCAGTGAGCCACTGCGGAAAGTGAGAAAGGGTAGAGTAACCCCGAGGAGGTGATAGTTAGACATTTTAGAAAGTTCTGAAATGTGAAAGGAGAAGGAGAGAGTGGAATCAAAGATGACCCCAAGGTTCCTTGCTTCACAGGGGGTGCAGGTTCAGGGCAAAGGGAGGCAGGCCAGAGTGAAAGTGGGAAAGCTGGAGCAGGGGTCGCAATGCAAACAATCTCTATCTTAGTGGCATTGAGGCAGAGGTTGTTTGCAGCACACCATGACTGCATAGCGGGCAGGCAGTCAGATATGAGTGAGGAGGCAGCTGAAGGCAGCCTGAAAGATAGTTGCGTATCATCCGCATAGCACTGGAAGTTAGAGGTGAAGGTGGCAATCACCTGTGCCAGGGCAGCCACATAGACGTTGAAGAACCAGGGGGATAGGTTAGATCCCTGGGGAATGCCACAGGTTGAGAGAGTGATAGTTGAGTGAATGGCTCTGAGTTTCACCTGGGATGGGAGGTCAGAGAGGAAGGAAGTTAGCCATGCCAAAGCCTTACCATTGATTCCCATGGTCTAACAGAGACATCCGATCACGATGTTGTGGTTAACCATGTCGAAGGTTGCGGAACGGTCAAGGAGAAGGAGGATAGATGGTGTGTTAGTGTAATGAACTGCAAGCAGGTCTTCACAGGTGTTCAGAAGAGCAGTTTACATGACTCTGGATGCTCTAAAGCCAGATTGATGGTCATGGAAGCAACCAATAGATTCAGTGTGTAGGGTCAGCTGTGAGATAACCAGTTTGTCCAGGGGTTTGCCCAGGAAGGGAGTGATAGAGATAGGGCAGTAGTTTGCCAGAATGGAGGTGTCGGCAGATGGTTTTTTGAGCAGAGGGTGCACAAGGGAGTGCTTCAGTGAAGTTGGGAAAGCTCCAGTGGAGAAGGAGAGATTGCAGAGATCAGCCAAGGCTGGGGCAAGGGAGTCGATATTGTCTTTAATGGTTTTTAAGCAGCACAGGTCCACCTGTTTAGATGAAGCCTTCACAGATCGAACCTGTCTGGTAACCTCATCCGGTGTGCTGGGTGGGAGAGAAGAGAGGGTAAGTGGAGGGGGAGGCAAGCAAGGCTCCGGTGTTGCTGTATGCTGTGGTGTGGAAGAGATGAAGGAAAGGATGTCTTAGGTTTTTGTGGTGAAGTGTGAAGAAAGGTCCTGGGTGGGTGTGATAGAAAATGATGCAGCTGCAGGATTGGTCAGCTCCTTGCAGACTTTGAAAAGTTTGTCTGTGTTGTTTGATGCTGGGGAGAAGTGGGCTTGAATTAAGACTCTTTTCTTGGTGCGGATGCAGAGTCGATAATGCGTTTGAAGAAGGCGGCAGGCCAGTTTGTCAGATGGTTCAACTGATGCACTGGCCTTCCACTGGCCTGTAGGCTTTCTCTCCCTCCTCGCCACTCTCTCACAGTGGCCACTATCTACCAGCCAACTAGTCCGATCTCCCCCTTCCTCTCCGAGTGGGCAGACCTCTTTCTCCCTCCTGGCCTCAACCACTCGACTCCTCCTTGGAGACATCAACATCCACCTGGATGCTTCCTGCCCGGCCACAGCACTCTTACACAACCTTTATGACTGTCTCTCCCTCTCCTTTCTTCCCTCTGGCCTGACTCACTCTGCAGGTTACACTCTCGATGTTCTGATCTCCTCTGACCTCCACCTCTCTAACCATCTTACCACTCCTTTCTCCTGGAGCGACCACTTTCTCCTCTTCTCTCATCTCTCTCTCTCTACCCCTCAGGCCAAGCCTACCCCCACACTGCCACCCATCTCCTCGGTCATTCAACCCATGAAGCGTGTGTCAGTTGAGGCTTTCACCACCTCTTTCTCTCCCCCTCCTGCACCCCTGGCTGACTCACACCCTGACACAGCCCTTTCCATGCTCCACTCTGCTATCGCTGATACTCTCAATGCGCTTGCCCCTGTCATGAGTATCCGCATGAATCCTAAAGCCAAGTGTAACTCCTGGAATGACTTAGATCTCATCAGCCTGAAACACCAGTGTAGGGTAGCTGAAAGGAAATGGTTGGCATTGTACACATCCTTTGACAAACTGCATGCCACCTGCTCCAAAGTCAATACCGACTCTCTGTCCTCACTAACAAGTGAGCTCACATACAAGCCTGCATTTCAGTGGCATCTAACAACTCCTCTGAACACTTTAAAACCTGCAAGGAGCTGGCCAATCCTGATGCAGTCTCTACCTATCCTGTTCCTTCCCAGGCCTTCTGCACGGCCCTGGCCTCTCACTTCATCTCAAAAACCCAGGACCTCCTGTCCACCTTCTCAGCTTTCCCCTCTTCTCCCACCAGTCTCCCTTCTTCCTGCAGCCCTCCTGCGGCCACCCCCGTTCCTTCTCTGCCTTTTCTAGACGAGTCCGATCTATGAAAACCTCATCAAAATAGTTTCTTCCCTGTTCCTCCAAAACCATCAAGGACCACATTGACACCCTCATACCAGCCTTGGCTGACTTCTGCAACCACTCGTTCACCTCCAGAACCTTCCCCTCCCTCCTGAAGCACTCTCTTGTGCACCTTCTTCTCAAAAAAGCCTCCGGCGATCCCTTCCTTCTGGCTATCTCTAGCCCAATCTCAATCACTCCCTTCCTGAGCAAACTCCTGGAAAAGCTGTCCATCTCCCAGATCAATCTTCACACTGAATCTGTGGGCTTTCTCCATGACCATCAGTCTGTCTGCACAGCAGCCAGAAGCACAGCAGCTGCTCTCCTGAACATCTGTGAAGACCCGATCTCTAAACTTGATTCTAATCTCCCCTCTGTCTTCATCCTACTTGATCCTCAACCATGCCATCCTGCTCAGCGGGCTCCATGATAACCTGGGTATCACTTATCAGGCTCTGGCATGGATGACTTCTTTCCTCTTTAACTGACTCTCCCAGGTCCAACTTGGGTACTTCCTCTCATCTAGCTCTCTCTCCACTTGCAGTGTTCCTCCAGAGAGGAAGCTTTCTTTCTGGTTGTTCAAACAATACCTGGCACCTCTTATCCACCGTATTGCTGTGCTCTTCTCCAACTTCCAGTGCTATGCGGATGACACCCAGCTAACCTTCAGGCTCCCCTCTGCCACCTCTTCTCCTTCTTTCATCCAGGATTGTCTGTCTGCAATCCAAGAGTGGTGCGCCACCAATGATCTCTGTTTGAATGCCAGCAAGATGGAAATCCTCCTCATCAGCACATTGCACCCCCTCTTTCCCTTCAATCCCTTGGCCATCTTCCTGCTCCCACCTGTGAGGCTAAGAATCACAAGGCTATCTTCGACTCCACAATCTCCTTATCTCCTTACATCAGTGACATCTCTAAGAAGTCCAACTACCAACTGCACCTCCTCAGAAGTATTCTTCACTTCCTCTCCTTCCCCCAGAAACTCACTGTCTCTGGAGCTCTGGTTCTCTCTAGGATTGACTACTGAAACATCCTCTTTTTAAATCTGCCCTCCTCTACTATGCGTCCTCTGCAACTCATCCAAAACCGGACTGTGAGAATTGTCCCTGGCCTCAAGCCCAGGGATCATATCTCTCCAACACGGAAATCCCTCCATTGACTCCCAGCAGCTGCAAGGATCAAGTTGAAGACCCTTTGCATTGTCCACCAGGCCTTCTGGGGCCTGGAACCAAAATATATCCAGCTTTCTCTTCTGAAGTATTTTCCTATTCGAGCTCTTCACTCCTCCACCTCCAACTCCTTGAGGGTCAGTCGGCAGAACCATCTCAGGTTCCGGAAGCAGCTCAAGACTTTCCTCTTTGCTTCTACTTTCTCTCTTCCTCTTCCCTGCTGATCTCCTATCTGATACTGGACTGGTTTCCTGGATACCCTATGACCCATGGGACCAGGTCCCTGCCCTCCTAGTTGCACACATGCTCTGCCTCCTGCCAACCCTGCACTGGAGCTGTGTCTGTAACCCTACAGACCCCCTGCCTTCACTATCCAACACTTGCTGTCTGCACTTAACCCTTTGCACTTAACAATTGCCACCTGCTGGCACACTTCTTGTGTTTTTCAATTGTCTATCCTATGTCCTGCACTTGCTCCTCCTTCCCTTCCCCTAGCACAGCTCCACTTTCCTCTCCCCTGAACTTGTGTGATCTCAATGTCACTGGGCCTAGTAAGAGTGTTGTCTTGTCCCCCACGTTGTTCCCCTCTCCTGCCTCATTGGGCCTTGAAACCTTTTTGTATAGGCGCGCTATAAATAAAATATATATCATATCATTAAAAGCTGAATATCTGGAATCCAGTTTGGCAAGACATTAAGGAGTACCAACAAGCATAATCTCAGTTTTATTGCCATTGAGGGCAAGCGATTTTTTTTATCATCCAGTCCTCAATGGTAGCACAGGTAGAAGTATTTTTAAGGCAATCCAACTCATAAAAATCCAGTCAGTTTGATCACCACCTGAGTGTCTTTGGCGTAGTTGGTATAACTCATGCAGATGCTGTCAAGAAGGTTGAAGAGATGACACATGTATAAGTTAAAGCGAGTGGCACCCTGAGGGACACCACTTCACAGAAATTGGATAGGAGATTTGTAGCCCCCTGGTCACCTTTTTTGTCCAACAGTTGGCCCCCACTAGGTCAAGAAAGAGGATATATATTGAGCATACCTTTGTCAGCAACTAAACATTAAAAAATCAGATTAGGAGAAGTTGCTGGAACTCATATATTAATTTATGTATGTGATTATGCATATTGGTTATTATGTTATCCACATGGGTTCATGCCACCCTAAACGTCATTGACAACAGTGTACACTAACTTGAAGAAATAATAGTTTATGTAAAACTTTGATATATGTATATACATCACTGTATGTGTCAAATGAATTGCTAGACCAATAGAAGCCCCAACCAAAGAAATTGGTTTTAAGTTATAAAAGACTTACATGAATTAATGTGAGTTAGTACAAAAGAATATAGGTGGCAGGACGCCCCCACTGTTTCATAATTTGCTTCAGCCCTAGGTCCTAAGTCCTTCCACTATTTGGGGTTTCCTTCTAGTTACCCCTTCAGGCAACACAAGCAGATCTGGGACCTAGAAATGAGGAGAGCCAACATAAGGCATTATTTGGACAGTTTGCGATAGTTCCTAGTGTCTCCAACAGCAAAGAGTGATCGAAGAGACCAAAAGCTGTGGAGAGATCTAGGAGCATTAAAAGGGCAATCTGTCCTGAGTCAGCAAAATGGCACAGGTTAGCTTTTAAGTCAACCAGAGGAGTTTTCAGAGCCATGTGATGTGCAAAAACCAGACTGTAATGAGCCCAGTGGATGATTATTTTCAATGTGTTGCTGTAGTTGACTGTATGCGACTGTGTCTAAAATATTTTACAAAAAGTTAACATTACTAATAGGGTGATAGTTGTCTGCAGACACATGATCAAGAGCAGTCTTTTTTAGAATCGGGGAGATCCAGATATCCTTCAGAGGAGCAGGCACAGTAGAACTGGTAAAAGATGAATTAACCAGTCGAGTAACCAGAGGGTTAGGCAACTGAAAATGTCCTTAATCTTAGCAGGAAGACAAATGTCATCAGGGCAGGGGGGTGGCTTAAAGTGTTGGACAATATTGAATAATGTAGCATAGTCATGTTTTTATTGTTTATTTAGAGCTTATTTTACATACGTGAGGTTCTGAGATAAAACGATCTGCAACTCTTCTGGGAATAACTGAATTTCTGATGCCCTATGCTGTGGCAACTTTATGCGTCTGAAATACCAGTGTATGCATATTCTCATGGCACATATTATATTGATTTACTGTCTAGGACTGCAATTTCCCATGTCACGTGAGTCCTTGGAAATAGGGGAGGCTAAAAGCTGAAATAAGGAAGACCTTAAGGACGTATAGCTATCAGTCTCCAAAATCTGAAGTATATTTGACAGAAATGCTCAGTTTGGGGCTTCCAAAAGGTCGGCAAACATGGAAGGCGAAGCATTTTAAAGCAAGAGTGTGTAACCATGGTCTGCAACATAATGCCAATAGAGCCCATGTCTTAGTAGTATGTACATTCTACCAGAACCAATGGGAGGATCTATGTGAAAATCCCTCGAACAGCAAGCAGGATAGGGACAGCAGTCCAACCAGCACTCCTTGCATTAAACCAACTATGCAGGGCAAACTGTATCATGCAGTCAAGGTTTATACAGTAAGAAGCACATCTGTATAAAAAGCTGGAAAAGCCTGAGTGGTTGATCCTGGAACTGGTTTTACTGAAGAAAACTGAGGTTATTTGTAATATTTGTTTCATTATGATGTGTAATTCTGCTATTAGTAAGCTATTATTAAGCGAGGGAGGAATAACAATTAAACTTGGTTTAAAGAAAGATAATATCCTGTGGTACTAAATAAATGGCTTACTTTAAAAGTGGTGTTATGTTCATTGTAAAAAAAAAAGACCCTTCACGATTTTATTTTCAGCAAGAAAGCAATGAGAGTCAAATCAATGGAATCAAAGATGGGAGTTGACTAGAACATGTCTTGGCTTTGGCTAGGGTGATAATAATCTCTACCAAGATTTCCAAAATGCTGAAGCCCAGAAAACATGGTTTCATCCAAATTTCAATAGAATTGTGGTTGTCTTTCAGTTTTTCATTGTTCTGAGCCTTATCTATACAGACTGTGAAAAAATATGTGTATCGTTCGCATTACGGTGATACCTTCATGTTTCAAGTAAGGTCAAGTAGGGGGTTAACATAAGTGTCAAATAATAATGATGAGAGAGAAATCCAGATGAGAAAGAAGGGGTTTGTCAACGTGTGCAAGTTTATATAGGTATCCTGACTTCTGCACCACCCACCGGCTAATCACTGTTAATTTAATGGTGAACTTTTTGACACTCGTTTTCTTAGCCTTGTCACTGTTTACCTTTTAGAATGCCTTACAGCATTTCTCTCTTTCGCATTTGTTCCGCTGATGCAAATGGATTGAGATCACCTGACCTCTGTACCTGCCAAGGTCATGTAACCAAGGTCTTGCCTCCTTCAGCAGACAATTGTTCCTCCCCACCTACTTCTGTCGAACTGGATATTAAATTATGCCTCCTATTATAACGATTTGTATGTATATTGGCCTACGCCAAGTTGCTTAAAACTGTACGCAAATAACTCTCTATGGCAAGGTCTTGACCTTAGAAATTGATGTAAGCCGCCATCTTGAATCAAGCCTCCATTTAAGGTTAGAACCGCCATTTTGGGGTTTTTGTACAAAGTCACCCTGTAATCTAAAATGGCCGTCTCGTGTGCCCTTGTTCTTGCCTTAAGCTCTCCAACCTCTGTAGGAGAGTTAATGTCCAACCTGCCTTCAGGCTACATGTTAGGGTCATGTAGACCCTGTCCTTTGTTGACCTCGGGAGCAGGGGATTACTTGAATTAGCAATGTTAAACTACAAGTATACAAGAACAGTAATGCTATACAAATATAATATGTGAAACATTTGTTTGGTCTTATTAAAACAGCATGTAAAGAGTGTAAATGTTAAATTATAGAATAATGGAGTGTGTTAGTAAATATATTCAAAAGTAAACCGCATGCACAAGATATGTAAATTAGGAAAGTGAACCTGGCGTGACCCTAGTCCAGTGTATAATTAACCTGTAAGAGGGCTGGACATCATTTTACAAATTGTATAAATGCGTCGATGTCCAGCTAGGAAATTCTGTTCACTGCTCACATTGAACCCTACTGGTGGTCTCTGTGATGTATTGACGGCCAAATAGCTATTTGTGTACTTTGTTGAATACTGTTCAGTTTTGTAATAAAGATTCTGGGAATCTTTACAAGCCTGTGTCGGTGTATTTTCCTTTGCTTGGTGTAACAGCCGTAACATTGTATTTTTTCTGATTCCACACTTCAACAACACTCCCTTGGTGACCTTGCCATGGGTGTCCACAGCTCAGGACAGATCCGGAGGCAAGGACATTTCCTTTTTGTGCCTTTGATTGCCATTTGTCCTTTGAATAATAGTGAAAAATAATTATCTATCTTTTGCAACCAAATAAGATTCCTATGTCCATAAGTGCACATAAGAGCCCACTCTCTCAAACATGCTAAGCCTAATATAAGTTCTCAAAATCACCACTCCCCACCACGTTTCTTAATGCTTATCACAACCCACGTGGCTGTTCTAGATACAGTCAACATTGCTGATCGTATCACCATACACAATCTCAGCACTATCTTCATCCTTGAAACCTGGCTCTGCTCACCTCCTTCCATGTTTATGACTTCCTCATCCCCCAGATATAGCATCCAACAGTCTGCCAAAATAGGTAAGACAGTAGAAGGCCTGGCAGTCATGCACAAAACTTAAAGATTCAGCATGGGGCAAAGCCAGATGGCAGTAAAACCATGAAGCTCCTTACATGTTAATTCCCGCGGTCACACAAGAAGTCCACCACTTTTAACCCCATCTACTGACTACATCACAAGTGTGATCCGGTCATGGATAAAATGACTGACCTTTTCTCATTAGCCTTTGCGTTCCAACTTACTGGACATCTTGTTGGGGACTTTAACCTATCATGAACCCTAGTGAATAAGAGAACCTGAGATGCTCTCTTTATCCTGGCATTATCCCTGCATATAACTCAACATGTGCAAACTCATTCCCACATCAGGGGACGCATATGTGACCTCATTATCTCCTATGCAGCCCCCCTCATAACTTAAATTCATCCCATTCTGCTCAACTGGACAAACCACATTGCCATCTCAACCATCTTAACACATACCATCCCTACCCACAAGTGACAAGAAAACAAGGAAACTCATCCTCTCAACCAAATACCTATGGTTCACATCTTGCTGAGCATTCCGACATGCAGGTTGCCCTTCTCAAGGCAGTCTATCGTGCTGTGCCGAGCCTCCAGTCATTTTCTGAGGAATGTAACCAAATCACCTCCACTTTTGGTGAATTACACTGGATGCCTAGACCCACCAGGATTGTCGACATCATTACCTTTATCAAATACAAGGTGACCATCACCCAAAAGAGAGCCTACCTTGCTGGCAAAACTACCACCTGAG
This sequence comes from Ambystoma mexicanum, assembly GCF_040938575.1. Taxonomy (NCBI): domain Eukaryota; kingdom Metazoa; phylum Chordata; class Amphibia; order Caudata; family Ambystomatidae; genus Ambystoma; species Ambystoma mexicanum. The sequence goes on from NC_090937.1 coordinate 538,517,840, forward strand.
GTAGCATATGATACTCCAGGAGCCAGAACTTTGTAATGCTTGATATAAAATTGGAACAAAATTAAATTTCCAGGAAACATCCCTTCCTCTGCTATGCAGTAACATACTCAAATAACATCCCATTTGTGATCAGGATGTTCCTGTAGTTCAGAAATCAACTCATAACCCTGCTCTTTAGGAAATGCATAGATGTGACTGAGGACCCATTGTCCACAATTGACCACTACCTCAGGACGGTCTTGTAAATGTGTCCATCTTGTTCTATCTAATGCATGTACAGTGCTTCTTTCATCCTGAGCTATGTTTTTACTATATAAAACCCACAAACAAAACTGATGTGGAGAGGCCATGTATGCTGATGCATGTCTGTCTGTCTTGGAGGAAGGATGTGAACCATCTCAGGATGGTATTCACCATTATGGCCACTTAAGTAAAACCTTTGAAGGTGTTGAAGATCTCTAGCAGATTGACAGATTGAGGATGACAAGCAAGGTGTTTTGTTGACCATCCATGCTCCAAAGTAACTCATATCAGCCATCTGACAAAACTGTTTCTCGTCCTACCTTTAGGGCTGTGTTTGGACTGGTTGTCCCAAAGGCATTTTTTGACAAACTGGAGTTGAACTACCAGTTTTAATATTTTACTTAAGGAATGAACATCAGCAATAGGTCCATAATTAAGCGGCAAATCAGGGTTTAAGTTGGTTTTCTTAAGTAGTGGTGTGACGATAGATGTTTTAGAGAAGCACAAATATTGGCTTATGTTAGGTAATTATTAACAAATCAGGTTAGAAATTTCTAAACACTCATTCACAATAAGCGTAGGTCAACCATGGGAGGGCAAGAGCTAATGTGCATTTGGTAACTATTAATCTGAGTGCTTGTATTTTGTATTGTATTTGTATTTTTATAATGCCTCTGCCAATGCAATGTACACGATTAAAATGGTGCATACAATGTCAGCATGGAGGAAGCAGGTCAAAACAATTAGGAGGATAGAAGATAGTCTTTCAGGTAGGTACGAAACAAAAAAGAAGGAAGGGAGAGAGAGAAGGGCCAGAGGGATTTCCAATGGAGTGGAGTTAAGAGACCAAAGGAACGTAAATGGGACTGAGCAAAGCGGGGATGAGGGACAGTAAGAAGAAAGAAAGAGTGTGAACGAAGAGACTGAGTAGGAGAATACAAAGATAAAAGTGAAGAGATGTGGGGGGGGTTTCTAGAGATATTTAAAGACTAAGCAGAGAAAGTTAAACTTGAGCCAAGAGTGGAATGGAAGCTAGCACAGATAAGAAAGAGCAGGAGAGAAAAAGTCACAAGGGAATAAAGAAAATAAGAGATGGATCGAGTAGTTGAATATTGATTTAAGTGGACATAAACGGAAGGCATGGTGACCAAAGCTTAACGATGAGTAATAGAAAAATCAGGAAAAGATGAGGGAGGAAATCAGAAATTTAGTAGCATGAAAGCAAAGAAAAGAGCTCACTTTGCGGATGTTGATATAGTGAGCTCAATAAGATTTTAAGAGATGCGGGAAGCGAAAGAAAGAGAAGCATCCAAGTAAATGCCTACATTTACTTGGATGGGGGAAGTGGAGGAGTTTACCAGGTAGTGGGCAACCATTCAGGATTAAATGGTCAATTAGCAAGATGACATAATGAATCTCAGATGAGAAAGAGGAGAAAGATAGAAAAGGTTGGTGTCATCTGCATAGAGATAGAGGGAAAGACCAATAGATAATAGCAGCAAGAGGGGAAGTGTATAGTGAAAAAAGGAGGGGACACATGACAGAGCCTTGAGGGAGCTTGTGAGAGAAATCTATAGATGGAGATACAACGCCAGCCCAAGAAACAGAGTAGGTACAATTGAAAATATAGGATTTAAACCAATTGAGTACAGAGCCGGAGAAACCCAGTGAAGAAGGAGAAGAGAGAAGAAGTGAGTATTCAAAAGTATCAAAGGCTGATCAAAGATCGAGGAGAATTAGAAGAGAGAAGTGTTTAGTATAGCATGAAGAGAGAAGGGAATTACAGTGCAAGAGTAAAGCAGTCTCAGTGGAGTAATGGAGGCGAACGCCAGATTGAAAATTGAGAAGCAGGGAGTTCAGAGAAATAAAGGGTGAAAGTTCAGAACAGACAGCATGTTCAAGGAGTTTGGAAAGATAAGGGAAAGGGGAGAAAAATTACAAGGTAGAGAAGGGTGCAGAAAGTTTTTTTTTAAGAATATTGGCATGTTTGAATAGAGAAGGAAAAAGAGAGGTCGAGAGAGTTACCAAACAGAAAAGTAAGAAAGGGAAGACGATACGGGTAGACTTTTAGAATAAGAGTGGATGGAACAGGATTGAGTGGGGAAGAGGTAGGGTGTGCCTTGGTGAACAAAGCAGCAGTATCAGAATCAGAGAGGGGGTAAGTAAGACAGGGAGACAGAGGGTGGGGGCAAAGAAAGGGAAGAGTGAGAAGCTAGAGAGGACAGAGTAGTGTTTCAGAGAACAGTGACCTTGGAAGAGAAATACAGAGCCAGATCATTGGCATAAAGGGAATAGGAAAGAGCAGGGACAGGAGAGGGGAAGCGAGAAGGAGAGATAGCTTTTGGAAAAGACAGCAAGAATGAGAAAAATAGGAACGAAGAAGCTCACAGTAATAGGATTTTTTTAGATGAGAGAAGAGCAGTGTCAAACACAGAGTGATTGTCTAAGGCCGCACACGACCTGTGCCAGCAATGCAGGAAACAGAGAGTAGAGAAATTCTAAGCAGGGGGCTTTGTGAGTACTTGATAATTTGATGTCTCTGATAGAAAAGTTGCTACTGAGAATTATATAATAATTAGCGTAGTTAATTTAGTTTACTAGAGTTGAATAATATTGTCAAATATGTTTTGTTGAATTGGGAGATTATTCTGTGGAAGCTAAACATTGCGTTTTGGGGGGAATTATATCAAACCTTTGACTGTTATCGATTAATTAACAGACATGACTAGGGTCTTTCATGTGTATACCAATTTAATTTGCTACTTAGTATCCAAATATTTGTGTTATTGGGAGTGTATTACAATTGGAGAGGACTTTTCTGAGTTAATATCATTGTTTTTAAGGGGGAGATGTACTAATCTTGAGAGAAGTTCATTATATGAATACTGTTGTTCATTAAGGATGTTTGACAGTGGCAAGTGTTGAACGATTTAAAGTAAATAGTGTTCAGACTAGTTTCCCTTGATCATTTTAGTTAGCCGATTCTCAAATATGCACGTTTCAGGGTGTTTGGTTGATTTTGAGGTAAATGCATTTTAAACGTTATGTCATATCTCCAGTCCAGGGTGCGAATTCACGTTCATGACGGCCTTTGGACTGTGTTGTGCTTCTTGCCTTATTTTGAAACACTGTGGCTTCTAATTGTCAAAAGATTTCATGTATAAGTGGGTCTGATCTATTTTATGTCCATAAACTAAACTCTCCTAGGAATTTGCAGTGGGGATTACATATGCAACTTTCAAGATATGCATAAAAATACTTTGCAAATCTATTTTTTAAGCTAATTGTGTTATGCATAAAGACACATGAACGCCTTGAGAGTCTTAGGTATTTGTGAATGCACGTTTTCAAAAGATTTTAACCTTGCGGTCATTTCATGACTGTTTAATCTTGAATCAAATGGTGCTTCGGCTGCATCTCCATCTATGTTTGTTGCTCAGTGATTGCTGAGTGAGGTATACACAGGTGGTATGAGCAACTGCTTTTCCGGTGGTGTACTTGTTGAACCTTATTTCAATTAAAAATAGGATCTCTTATATTTTTGGGGAGGGTAACATTTGCTAACGTTTGCTTAGTCTATGGCATGATCCTATGCAGATCGTGCGTTAATAAGGTCACATAGAAGTGTCCTAGTGAGTGAAAATGGCAGCTTGTTTTAAGTGATTATTGTACATAAATTACGAGGGATGGTGCAGTGATAACGCGGGGAAAAGGGAGTGAGTTGCTGATCACCATTAATAAAATCATTTACAACAGTTCTGGATGGAAGAAGGTTCTAAGTAGATTGTTTTTCTCAAACTCTCAGATATAATATTTAAAGGAACATGCACTTCCTGCTAGTGGTGGGCTATGGTGAAGACAAAAGTGTCTAGTGTCTGGCAACATTTGTCACAAACTGCTTTCGCGAAAGCCACACGATCCATTTTGCAGCACAAATAAGCGTATTCAGAATTTTGAGTGATGCAGTTGTGTAGCAGGGGTGAGGCAAACATTCTAATAACATTGAAGAAACATGTGCCTTGAGGTCAGAATGGCTCTGGTTATGTGCAGAATTATATCTTGTTCAATAAATCACACTGAGCACCTAAAACGAAAAGCAGTTTCTTTTACACTGTCAAAAAGGTTGACTATATATTTAGAGCAGGTGTTTTAGAGTGCATAGCTTTTAAACTGTAAGAATCATAAATGTGTTCTGGCACCTTTCATAATGTGTAAGAGCATCGTACCCATGTGCAGCAGCAGTTTCACGCTTACGAAGACTCTTTGGTCTCACTATCACACCTAGGTGAATTAATCCACGTCACTATGATAAGAAACGTGCAGGGAAGTATGACTAGTAAAGCGTATGTGAATCGCTCTTAGACCAATGAAGAAGCAAACACCTGAATGTCAGAATACCTCTAAATCAGGGGTGTTCAACTTCCGGCTTAGAGGACCGCAATACTGATGGGTTTTCAAGGTATCCCTCATTAATATTCCAGAGAAAAAAAGACCATACATTAAAATCATTGGATGGAAATGCATCTCTTGAATATTAATTTGTGTTATTTTGAAAATCTGATATGTTTGAGGCCTGGAATTGGGCAAACCGGTTCTAAATCATGTACAGAATGAAGTTATGTTTGCTAAACTACAAGTGACACAGAGTACAATAATAAAAACTAAGCATGATTCAGCTATGGCCCAACCAAGATCCAATGGGTGCTTACCCTTCTTTAAAGATTCTAAATAGTCATGCCTAAGGCCTCAGTCCATAGAGAAAGCAACACTGCAAAAACGATCCAGGAGAGATCTAAAGAGGCACAGCAAAGACAATCCACAAGCGGGTTTGCATATGCTTAATTGCATATGGTTAAAAATACCACTATTCACATTCTAATGAATTTCTTGCTGTGCTGCCCTTCCTTTCTTTAGCACCATGGCCATGACAGGTGTTTTGCCAGTCAACAGCAGAAGGGCTGGGGAGTTATTCTTCATGCTAATAGATACCCCATGAGCTGGTTGCAAAGTCTGCAAGGCAGATTGATCACCCAGTATCCTGCTGCAATAATGCTGATACAATCTCATGGGCATAGCATCATTATAGAGTCAAAGGTAAATGTACCCTAATCAACATATTTAAGAACTCCTGAATTTAGACGATGCTAAGGGATTCATACTTACATAGTTGCACTCTTGTAATTTCCACAGGCATTTCCTTTTCTCCAACAAACCAGGCAGGCCGATTTACACCATGAACAAACACTCAGGTTCTCCTTAAGTTAAATGAATGTGGGTTTCAATGGAGGCTAACTCCCCCTTTTTAAAAACATCAATTAATAGATAAATTATAAAATAATTAAATGTGGGCCTACCTTAGTGAGCAACAACAACACGTTTATTGCACATATCAGTAAGCCATTAGGGCACACAGCATCTTCTTCCATCACTTGAGTCCAAACATAGCCATAAAATAGCTATGATAACTTTCATATAGCATATGAAAGATATGAGGCAAAAGCTTGTGCAGTGTTTGTTCTGGAAGTGGAACTCCCCATTTCCCCTCCTCTGTATATGTCCAAAGAAAATTGGGTACAAGCACTGGGATGACGTCCTTCATTCTCTAGCTATATTATCAATGGTAAAACAATAGAAAGTGATTCAAAAGATTACGTTGACATATAATCACACCAACAGTCACCCAAATAATATCAGTACCCAGAGGAGAAAAAGAAACCTAAATGGCAAAAATGGTGTCTGGCCTGTAGGGATATATTCATGCATGAAACATTTGTGCAAACAACAGCACATGTGTACAGATTTAAAGAGAAGCAAAAGTGGGGGATTCATTATTTAGTATGTAGATGCAGCTTTTTTGAAATGTGTGCAAGGGACAGCTCTTCAGCAACAATCCAGTAAGCATTATTTTTGGAAAAGCATTATTTTTAAAAGTATTTAGCAAAACATTTTTATAGCAGCATGCCAGCCAAATGGGGTTCAGTTTCAAAAGCATGCAGCACTGTGTGCTGTCATTTTAAAGTGCTGAAATGTGCATAGGTACAACTTGGGTTTTTCTATCTGTGTCGAACTGCATTAGAAATACATAATCAACTAATCCTATACTAATTTGCCCCAGTAACCCATTAACTGCTCCTCTAACATTATAATGCAGTTTATTATACCCAGTGAGATTCATTCCATTTAGTATTCTTCCATGGAGAGGAGAAATATGTGCACAGCAGGAAATAGATGGGAAACAGTTTCTTATTAACTGAAGTTTCCATTGTTCTAATGGGGAAAGAGCTGTTACACGACGTTCTTGTAATATGATTGGTAGGAATCAAGATGTGGCAGTGCAGATGTCAGAGAAGGCTGATCTGAGTTTGACAGACAGCCAGAGTTTTTTTTTAAATCAGCTGAGCTGGCGGGGGGGGGGAGTAGTCAGTCCTTCTGGAGATTTGAATGCTGTTGGTGCCTTACTGGACGGTGCTCCGGGAATGCAGCTTTGAAGACAGCTGGCAAGCCATGCAGAAAGGGGTCGGGTTGCTGGCATCAAAGTAGAAGGCATTCCGAAGGCTGCGTCCATGAGCTGTGATGTTTATGATGGTTGTGTAATACATAGCGTACCAAAATAAGACTGGGATTTTGTGTTTCATTTCATGCGTATGTTGGTCACTGTTTCAAGGGAAAGGGGCAATCATGAGGGTTTGATGCTTACACCAGAGCGGGAAAGCATTTGTCATTTTACCATCAAAGGTAAAGTTAGTAAATAAGGAAGAATACATATATGTGTAAGATAGGAGGCGGTGTGTGTGGATGCGCTTTCTCTGCATGTTGAAGAAAAGGTGGTGCCCCAAGGTACGTAGGTTACTGATGTAAATAAGTCAGTAACATGAGGTACACGCAATCAGTAACATGAGGTACATGCAATAAGTGCATTCTGAATAAACTCACTGGGTTCCCTAAAGGTGTGCTAGATCCACGGAGTACATGCAATCAGCCAAAGGTGGGTCACAATTGTAATGAGGGAAAGGTTGTTCTATGATGGGGCGGTAGTATAAAAGACATGCTCAACACTATACCACAAAAATAAGATAATTCTAAAATACCACCAAAATGAGATCTCATTAAAAAAGACTGCCAACATAAGCTAATACTATATATCACCAAAATAGGGTAACACTGAACTGCTCCTAATGGTAAGCCCAGGTTACTGCAAAATTACAGCAGAATTACCACAGTAAGAAGATACTGCCAAATCCAGATTTTACCCCAAACGACAAAACCTCCTACAAGCATGATTTGTGCCTAGACAACTTTAAGGTTCACCTGGTACAGACAGGTGTGTTTGGTTTGAAACACAATGCAATCTAGCATCATACTGGAGAAAGAGAAATGCAGGGAGATTCATCCGTGAGTTTAAATGGAGGTCTCTGGTTGGTGTCCACTTTCAAAAGGTGATTTTTACAACCAGCACCCCAGGCATGACGACAGCCATTATATTCCAGCTATATAGGTTGCCTCTGGGAGAGCTTACTCTGATCAATTTCTAGAGCATGCATGAGAATTCCCAGCAAATGTCCTATTGGACCACCTGATTGCTTACTGACCCAGTTTACACTGACAGTTCTCCATCCACAGCCTCCACCCAACTCAACCTATTGTTGAATCAAATACCATGGTAGTCGTTCTGAGTAACCACATGTAACTATTTTACATGTATTACAATCCATGCCATAGGTCCTATTTTACTACCCAGAATCTTAAACTGCATTTTTTCATTCATGGTGGACTTGTTCATGTAATAGTCATATTACGCACAGGAGTTTCTGATTTGAAAATCGATACACCATGGACTTCACCTTATGTTATATCATGCGATGTTATTCAATATTTGTATAATGCCAGTGTTATGGCTTTGAAGTGCTGTGGGATGGAAGACCTTTCAGAAGACCGTAGTCTGTGAAAACATGGAATTAAAAGAGCATTACTTTGCATGCAAATAGTAATTACAATTAGTTGACTATTCAAATATTAGCAGTGATGACTAGTTTAAAATATTTAAAAATTCATGCAGATCATTATGATTATAATTGGTTATTTATAATGCGCTTAATACCCAGAGGTTTCTAAGCGCAGACCCGGGGATAGAACCTGTGTTGCTCTGCGGTGTCTTGCTTACAAGATGAACATGTTGCTCCTGAGCTATCCTCTCGAGTCATTGGGCCTCATTACGAGTTTGGAGGTAGCCATGCCCTTAATAAGGGCATATCTGTCTCCAAACTCGGGCCCGTGTCCGTGGTCCCTGAATGGGGAAATACCGGGTCATTCCGACTTTGAAGGGCCCGGTATTTCCCCATTCAGGGATCCCGGACCATCCCAATTCCCATTTGAGCCCCTATAGGGCTTGTAGGAGATTTTGTCTTATTGGGGTAAATTCGGGATTTGGTGGTATTTTCTTACCGTAAAAATATTGATGGTAAATTGGCAGTAAACTAGACTTACATTTAGTGTGGGTCTGGTATCACGCTATTTTAGTGACCATATCTTCTTAGCTTGTATTGGTGGTAATTTTAGTGGTATCTTGCTTTGCGTTATTTTCAGAATTATCTTATTCCTGTGGTATAGTGGTGAGCATGCTTTTTTTATGCTATAACCCTATTATAAAACAAAACTTTCCTTTCTATTAGAATACCTTCTAGTTGTCTGTAGAGAGCCCCAGATTTAGACACTTCAGAGACCCAATGAGTTTATTCAATGTGTCACCTATAGTTTGTGGCTGGCATTACGGGCTTATGTACATCCAGTAAACTATATGTCAGATTAGGCACTACTTCCCATCAGCATGCAAGGAAGGAAACACTCAACAGACTGCACACAACTTTCTACTTTGTATGAGTCTATTACTGATGTTCTCTTCTTTGTTATTTTAGGTACAGTGATACATTGGTAAATACAATGCTGCACTGGTATAAACCTCCCCTCTGTACTTCACTCACATAAATGATTCATAGATGCATGAATGACACTAAAGTCTCAATTGTTTTTATATACATTTTGTATTAGATGCCCTTTACAAGTCACCAAATCTTATCATGTGCTATTTACAGCATCATCTGCAAAATAAAATAAAACAGAACCAGCAGGTATTTTGCAAACATGAATTAATGTGCCCACACTTTGAATATAGAGAGATAAATAAACATACAATGATTTCTAAGTTCTCTGCACTGCAAACATCTTAGCCACACACATATGGCATACAATCTATTCCTCACTTGGCACAAGTCCATTACCAAGGCCAGTAATCTGAGATTCCCGCACAACCTCGCTGTCTTTTGCAGTCCCAGTGTCAGCGCGAAACTCCTCTGTAAATTGGTGTTGGGAGCACCAACTGATTAAATTCAGCCAGCGCTCGACCCCCCTTGAGACAGCCCCGTCCGTCTATCTCCTGAACCCAGCATGAACTGCCAACTCTCCTCCTTTCTCTTTCTTAGGAAAACTTTGACTCAGCCCTTTATTGATGTGGCTTGTCTGCCTACAATTTCTACCAATCATAATAAAAAGAATGTGCTCTGTGCCAGCCTTCATTTTTAGAACAATGAAAGCTTTATGTCCAGAGTATCTGTTTTGTTTTGCTTCCTGCATCTTGCATATTTTCTGTTCTCCACAAGCTGAAGAAAACGCTAGTGTTCACTTCCTCATAGAAAAAGGAAATTTTAGACAGTTCACCCAAAACATGGATTAACCTCATTGTGCATATAAGACTGCATTATCATGTTAGAAATTAACATTTTAGTAAATTAGTGATGTTAATCAGTTATGTATTTTAATATAGTCTTCACACATGAAGCATCCAATCTATATTGTGCACCTCATTATTTTAACCTGGCAGCACACTAAGTTTTTCTATGTGTGCTCTGTATATCTGCAGTTTCAAACTGGGCTTGGCTGTGTACTTCGTATGCTAGCAATAACGCTATATATTATATACTGGCAAAAAAAACAAAATGCTATATTACATACTGACAAAATGCTATTATATGCTGACAAAAATGCTATACATGTCCTTACAGGCTCAATGTGAATGGGGAGCATGCTAACAATGGGCCCGTTAATCACCAGGATTTGAAGGTGATATGTAGTGTCTGTGGGATCCAGGGAAGTTCAATGAGGGCCGGATGATGAATTTAAGTAGTACTTTGATGAGTCATGCTGCAGCATGTAATACACATCTCAAGGGTGGCAAGGTGGCCACTGGAAGGCTTTCCAGAAGGACATTGTCAACATTCAGGTTGAGAGTACCAAGCATTTGACAACGAATCTGAAGTTGTTTACTGGGATGAAGGTCTTAATTTGTCACAGGAGAGAACATTGATACTAAACTGTCGGTGTCTTCCTTGCTATGTGTTCCTAGAAGGAGAGGTGTCTGTCAATGTAAAACTCATGGGCCTTGGCAGAGGTGGTCAACTGGGGTGTAAAACCCTCAAGGGTCATAAGAAAGAGCCATGTCTGTATGTCAGGGTGATCGCTGTTGTTGTTCAGCATTAGGAATTCAATCTTGGAGTGATTGAGCTTCAGGTAATCACTAGACATTCGAGAATGTTTCATTGTGATTTAGGCCTTGAGCTTGTGGATGTGTTTGAATGAGGATGTCTTGAGCTCAAGCTGCATGCCACCTGCTTTTGATGAAGACTCTGACACAACAAGGACATAATAAATTACATTGGACTTATCCCCCACTCAAAACATAGGACTTGCTGCTGTATCAACTGACATGCGGGCATTCTAAGATCATAAAAATTGGATACACATAAAACTCAATAAATATGACCCCTATATTATTCATATGTCCGATAGTCCTCGGGTAAGCTTAGCTCTGTATTACCCCCATGATGAATCCGCCTCCATTTAATCATACTCTGTCCCAAACCTTTGCGAGTAAGAATCATTACAATCACCCAAATGAGTTTGCACCTAACCATCCTAATAACAATATTGTATTTGTTAAAATAAATATCACCTGCAAACAAGTCTCACCTTTACCAAAAAGGAGGTCATCCTTAAAGCTACATGTTCTGCAGCTACTATTTAATCCAATCACTGCTGTCACTGATCAGGCAACCCGACAGGAGAGCTTAAAACCGTGAGAACCTGACTCTCCTGCCCAAGAGAGGTCAGCAGCCCTTGTGACTCGCTGCTTTTGCATTAATCGTCTTGCATCATAGCGTTTTGCTCTTGCCAGCTGCTATTGGAGCCACCACTGCTACTATAAATGCAGGATGGCACACAGATCGACAATGCGACACAGAGCAGTTCAGGAGAGGATTCACAAAGGTGTTCCCTTTTAAAGTCCGGACTCGAGTTGTGAAAGACAGAAAAAAACAGAAAGCAAAAGTAGAAGGGGAAGTTACTTCAAAATGATTCCATAATGTCCTTGTGCATATTTGTGAATGACAGGCATGAAGCTGCTTACGCGTCATACCGCTCCACACTGCACCATGTAGTGACCTGGTTTCCCTGTTTACCTTTGCAGTAGTGAATGGAATGTTGGGTGAGTGACATGGAATGTAGCCTGTGAGAATGTTGATATATGGTTGAGTGGTCTGAGTGAGTCAGTTGGAGATATGTAGCCTACCTGAGGGGATGCCGGTGCATGTTATCTTAGGCTCTGATGAACTTGAACTAATAAACCAATATAATGTACTGGGACTTCAATAAAGAAGTAACTGGAACATCATCTGATGTCAGAGTCATCACTGGGAACCCAGAGCTTTACAATGGTGATGAGGAGGCTGGCTGTGCCTGGGTGACAGCACTAACGATGGCACATGCACCGCCTCCCAACTAAAGAAGATTCTCCCAAGTAGGGTAGCAGCGCTTATTGTCAGTAGGTGCAGAGGGGCCCAGCGTAGTAGCCAGGGTGCAGGATGTAGAAGGCAGTGCCAGGGCCTGGGGCCAGTGGGCCTGCTACCTGGAGAGCAGGCAAAGGAAGAGATGAACAAGAGACTGCTAATATTTAAATGAACTTGGGGGGCTAAGAGCCCATGGACAGAACAGTAAAGAGGTTTGGAGCTCATAGCGGTGCGTACAAGGGGGGTTTAGAGTGATATGCTTTGCTGCAGAGGGGCTTAGAGCCCACTTTTTCAGGCTCGGAGCCCAGAAACACTCTGTTGAAGGGATCTGGAATCTGGTTCTAGCGTTTTGGAGTGGCCAAATGACTTTGTCTTAGGCACTAAATGTGTCTTAACTCTCTGTTAGTGTGCAGTGGGAGTGTACAGTGAATCTGGCAAAATGGCACTTCAGAACTTTGGTGGGCAAATACAGTCTTACCGTGAGGCAGAAGCGAAACTGGATGCCAAGTTGCGCTGGTGAGCTGAGCAGTGGAGAGTCCCTGAAGAAAGCTCTGTTGGTTATGGGTCTGCGGGGAAGCTGTGGGATATTGGGATTGCAGCGGGCTCGATGGCAGAAGAGGCTAGGTGTTTTGGAGCCTTATGGTGAGTGTAGCGCCTGGTGGAGCCATGGAGCGTGGCGCAGTGAGGGACATGCTGTAGCTGCAGCGACTGTTGTTACTGGGAGCTCTGTCTCTCTCGGCAGTTGAAGATGACTGATCACGTCATTTCGGATGCATAGGGTATTGGCGATGGTCCCGGTATCAGAAGTCTTCGTTCGGAGGCCGTTGTTGTGGAGAGTCTAAAAAGTTGGAATGCTAAAGTAAAAGACCCTACGATGTGGTCCGACGTATTAACTGTAGCTATTTCCTTTCGGGGGTGGGCCGTGAAGAAGATTTGAGGAGAGTAGTATTGGTGCGACTACATTCAAAAGAGAAAAGAAAAATAAATACTGTGGTGATGTGGAGTGGGCGCTGGGACACAAGTGGTAAGAGAGAAGTGCCCTGGTGCGTGAATTGTTCCCTGAGGGGCTTTCGGAGTGCTTCTCAAAGGAAGTGGAGCGGAGCGCTTTTGGTTGTTGACCAGAGCACATTTGCTCGTTGGGCCGAGTAAGCACAGCAAATGAAAAATGGGGCTGTGCCACTCAGGTACCATTGCTGTGTTGTGGAACAGTGTTCAACGGGAGATGGATTACATTAGAAGACCTCCACTCATTGTGCGTTGGTTGTATGCACTTTGACTGCAGATGTTTGCATAATAGTAGCAGTTTGAGTTTGTTGACACATGTATTAGCAATGAGTTAGTGACATTATAGAAATGTGTGTTCATATGTACGTTTAGCAAATGTAGTGATCATTTTTCATGTGAGCCCTGTTATTGATGAGACATCTTATGAGTTGTTACTGGAATGGGTATGCTGAATGGGTATGGATGTCGTGGCCTTTGTAGGTTTAGCACATGATGTTAGGCACAATATTGGTTAGTTTGTTAGTAAAGGTTATGTTTAACAAACTGGTTTCCACAAACGGACTCTTGGGGATTTTGATGGGAGATGTGCAGTTTTAGTCCAGGTTAATGTAATGCAAATTTGTAGATTTAATGATTTTCCTTCCCACAGATGGACTCATAAAGGTTATAGATATAGTGGTTGGCCAATACTACGCTAAATGAGTCAGAAATGCAATTCAATTGTGCTACAGTAATGTTTCCTTTGCAGGAGGTACTTTTGTTTTAGTTCGAGACTAGGAAGTTTACTTTGAGTTTGGTAGAAATTTTAAGTATTTTTACTGTAGTGGCATGTCATTGCAAAGTGTGGATGTGGTCTGCAATGGTTGTTGCCTGTGACTAGAGTCCTTTAGTAATGTGGCGATTGTCGTTGCTAGTCTGCAAAAAGCATTTAGTGATGTGGTGTGTCTTATGATGATGCTTGCTTCCTCACAGCAGTTGGGTTAGCTAGAGCGGTTTCATGGAACACAGGTAACAGATGGGGTGGCCTCACAGCACCTTAGGTGTAATGTTGGGTGTCGTTCACTCGGGTGTTGGGAACGCCCAGCCTGGTTCCTAGGAATGTGTGGGTGCACAGCTTGGTGTTGTGTGTTTGGTGTGGCTGTGAGGGGAGTAGTGGGTTTGTAGTTGGTTAGGCGGTGCACGTGTGCAGAGGTGGAGAGAAGTTGAGGTGCCTGAGGTTGTGAGGATTTGTAGTGGTGCAATTTTTAGTGTTTGATGTCCTTTATCCACTGTGTAGAAAAGGGGAAGGGCGCTGTTGAAATGTGTTTTGGTACCATTATTGCTGGTGATGATTTCAGGGTGTGCAGATGTGGTGGTTGGAGTTTGGTAGTTATGCACGCACAGGAGATGGTGTGCGTGTAGTGTGTGTGTGTTGTGAGTGTGTATTATTGTTGTTGTGTCATTTGGTTGTTCTGTAAAGAGGGAATATATGTAGTGACCTGGTTTCCCTGTTTACATTTGCAGTAGTGAATGGAATGTTGGGTGAGTGACATGGAATGTAGCCTGTGAGAATGTTGATATATGGTTGAGTGGTCTGAGTGAGTCAGTTGGAGATATGTAGCCTACCTGAGGGGATGCCGGAGTATGTTATCTTAGGCTCTGATGAACTTGAACTAATAAACCAATATAATGTACTGGACCTTCAATAAAGAAGTAACTGGAACATTTTCTGATGTCAGAGTCATCACTGGGAACCCAGAGCTTTACACACCACTCTTCATCTCTGCTTTCTAAGGACGGAACTTGCTACCAATGATTTGGTTTTCCAATTAACGCTGTAAAACTTGCCATTTGATCAGAATGTAATACCAACTATTAGCACTTGAATATCATTATTGACCTCCTCTGAGCCAATCAGAATATTTACAGTGCAGTAAATAACTACTGGTATTGGCTGCATCCTGAACATTCTGCCTTCAGAAGCAGCCAGGGAAACAACAATGCAATTTCCAGTCAAGGTTTTTTCAACAAAGCCACGTCCACTCTAGGAGTGCCTCCTTTTGCTGCAACATGCTATTTAGCACAAAAAAAGGAAAGCTAAAACATTGGAGAATTATTTAATTTTCTTATAGTGAACCAGTTCATCGTTACATGATACCTAAAACATGTTCCTGTTAAACCTGTTACAGTTCAACCAAGTTGAGATTAAACAGCTTAAGTTAGGGAGACCACCATGATATTTAATTAATACAAACAAAAACACATTTCATTTATTAGTACCCGGCGAGGGCGCAATCAGAATGAAAGAGCCATTCTGATTGGCCCTCGCCAAGTCGTTACCAGGCCGGGAATCCCTCCGTCAGGATTCCACGGCCTTTGTCCCCGGTGGGGGGCGTGTCAGCCCCTCAGCCAATGAGGAGGCTCGAAGCGGGGCCATCACCGCTCAGAGCCTCCCCAAGGCTGAGAGGCTACCTTCGCCCCCCGCTGGGGACAGAGGTAAGGCTTTTTTTTTGTGTTCCTTCCCTCCCTCCTCCCACCTCCCTACCGTCCCCACCCCACTTACCTTCTATGCCTTGGTCCCCGGTGGGGGACGATGAAAGCCTCCAGCCGTGTGAAGTGTCGGAGCGGGCCATCCCCGCTCCGAGCCTCAATACGGCTGGAGACTTCCATCGTCCCCCGCTGGGGATCCAGGTACGTTTTTTTTTTCTTTTCTTTTTTTTTTCTCTTTCCCAACCCCATTTACCTTCATTTTTTTTCGGGAGCGGATGCGCTGGAAACACTTCTTTTTCCAGCACGTCCGCTCCCGATGGCCGCCATGGAAAGGGAAAACGGTCTCTGTTTTCCCTTTCCATGGCGGCCATTTTCTTTGCCGTCTTTTTTTCGGGAAAAAAAGAAAGCTTTTAGTGCCCCGGTCATGCCGTTTTTGCGGGCCGGGCTACTAATAGCTATATGCCCCTCGCGGCGGGGGCATTACCGACTCTGGTAATGCCCTGGGGCCTTCGTTAAGGCCCTCACTTCACTCGGAGCATATAACTATGGGCCCCGGGGCATTATCTGAGTCGGTAATGCCCCCGCCGCTCGGGGCATATTGCTTAAATAACTAAAATGTGTCTATTTACTTTACCCAATCTTAAAGTAACACGTTGTTCTCCTGCTCCAAAACATGTATTGCTACTAACACCCTGTGCTAATTACCTTATAGACCTCCTGAAGGGACACTATTGTCTGTAATAAAGACCGTTCCCCATGTTTATCCCAAGATAATGACCCCTTCCTCAGTCTACAAAGTTATATTATCACAGCGCAGGAAAGGAGGCAGAACCCTGCATGAAGCTGTGTATTACACAAAATGAACAATAAAGAAACCTAAGACTTCACAATACTTCCTCTCAGAAAAATGCTGTGTCTTAAAGGTTGTATTTCACTGTTGGGGACTCAAGTCTCTATGACACAGACGTATGATCTAAAACAGCGCTCTGGCTGCTGTGTGTATGTATCATTCGTGTTCTATTCATCATGCTTACCTCAAGGACATCAAGGAGTGACATGCTATGTTTGTGAATTATGCTTTAGGTTACAATGTTGAACAATTTTCAGGGTAACACCTTGTGCAGTTTGATAAGTACACAAAGGAAGGTGTGATTCTATTGAAAAAAATGTGGGCTACCATATATTTCAATGTGTCTAAAAGGCTCCCTGGACATGTGATGATGAGAACAGTCCCAACCCTTCCCAGGGACAGGTGTACTCTGGACATGCGCCTTGCTTTTTTGAACCTTGCAATGAATGACTGTGCTTGGAGGCACAATTAGGGTCCTTCGATAGAGCAAAGCGTTGCAAGTCAGGATGCAAACATTATTATTATCATTTTTCACATTCGGCCAGCAGCTGAATGTTCGAAATATTATGACTGATGGAAAGAGGTTTATAGCATACGGTAGATGTAAATCATGATAATATGAATGCATTAGCCGCGTATGCAGAGCAGCTGCACGTTTCATTTGTGTCTCCTAGATTTATGCGTTCTTTTAAGCATGTGATTCCGCCTAAGGTTTGTATATGTAGGTGCTTACATTTGATTGAAGCACACAAATGGAAGCACTGGTGTAATCCCTGCAAATCCCATGTCCCTCAAATCAAGCACACAATATGCACACACACAGCTCCATCAAGAACACGATGTGCACTCATGACCAAATGGTCATGAACACCCAGGGAGGTTAATTGAATAAGTTGGCTTTATTTGCCTATGATGGTTGCAGTTTAGGATCTACGAGGAGAAGTGCCACGGGAGAGAGCTCAATGTACACCATGTGTTGGTTCAACACACTGATTGCAGGTTCAAGATTATGTTCTGAAGCAGCAGGCTGACAAGAGCTGCAGATCTAGGAAATTGCTCATGCACCTCATGACTTAGATGCAAATACCAAACAGATTAATGTGGAATTGCCATAGGCGACAATCATATTTACAAGTTATACGATTTCTGACAATTGTTGTGTGCTGGTGTGTGTGCATAGCCATAAACATGCAGATATATTAATACAGGAACCCACACATATGGAATGTTGGGTGAACAATCGTTATGATGTAACTAACCATTTGTCACCATAATGAAGCTACCCTGCAATCTGGAAAAAAGATACAGTTTGTGATGAAGCAAAAAATCTATCATAACCACTATGTATCCATGTGTTTTCTTGTGTGTTCACCAAACATTACACATAATTCAATTTAAAAGATATGAGCATCAGTTTCAATTTTCCTTACATCTATAGAACACTTTCAATTGATCAAATAAATAATAATGCACTAAACCATACGCTTCCACATTTTGTCAAAAGGATGCACAATACAGGTGTATTCCTCACTCATGGTTCCTAGCGCTGGCCCTCCGAGTACAGCCGTCACCGTCGGATGTCGTGTTTCCTGCCAGTGTTAAGATTAAAGTTTATATGTAGACCATTTATTCTGCAAGGGCTCCTCTGCCTTCCATGCAGTCGGTTTTAATTTTCAAATCGTATCTGTTCTCCAGCCAGCACAGTCTCAATGTTACACGGCTGCCCCTCCGTTCTAGAGTGAACTCAATTCTGGTTGTCTAATCCAGACATCTCTACTGAGTCTTGCTGGGGGTTCTCCCTATACCCCACTCAGCATGGTATGTCGTGATCTGTTTTATCAGGCCCAGGGGGTTACAATTTGGAAGGCATTTTGGGCCGCAGCGCGCCGGGTTCTGGCGTCATCTAAGAAGGGTTGCTTGTGGCGTGGCAGGCAGGGTCCGCCTCCTCGCCAGGCCGTCGGATTTTCTGTTGGTGCAAAGTTCACTCCTTACACGTCTGATCAGTGCGATTGTTGGGCACAAGTATCCTTGGACCCTCCGACAACTATTCTTCTTTTCCGCTCCAAGTTTTACGGCACACAACAGGATACATTGTATAACTAGGACAGTGTCGGGCCGGAGCTACACCTTGACCGCCAACTCTTCACGCTGCTCAACAGCATCCCCATCCGTAGCATTTTCTATTTATATAATGTGTCTGTTAAACTTTTTTAGACTAGCTTTCCTACCCATAGGCACACTCGTTTGGCTGCACTTCTACACTGCCCAGAGCCGAAGTCAGACTATAGATCCTGGTGTACCCTTTATCGCATACTCTTACCAGCAACATTAGTGTGAGCCCGAAAGCCTTAATAGACAAGTATCTGGGGGAGTTCTGTGATACTGACTCCAGTTTTACTTGCTAATTCTAGTCATTCATGATTGATAGGCAGTGTGTCCTAGATTATCAATGTAATGTTGGCACAAGTGAGGACATCCAACAGTGCATCACATCACTTGCACCAAATTGAAGATGTGCCCTACACACAAAAGACACCTTAAAGTGTGGCATCATAGAATCACACATTAAGATGCCTATTTGTAAACCATGTGCATATTTGCATTGATAATGGGGCATTCATTGCACAGCCCAAATACAAAAAAAATTGAATTCTCATTGAAACGCACAAGAAAACAGCACTTTTCTTTGCACCGATATGAAACAGATGCAGGGGCGTTCACAAATCATGACAGAGACATTGCTCACCTTGTGATGCTTTTCTTCTAAGCATTACTACAGAATCTGAACATATTCACAGTTACGGGTGATGATTGGGTGATTGCGGGTGCTAGACATAGAGTATATATTGCAGCTTCAAGTTAGGTGTGAGTGTGTGATATGTGTACTGCCTTGTGATTCTGGGTGCCACCCAATTACTGGTAAGTTTGGGGAATTTCTATTACATTCAGTTGTGCATCTGGGCACTATATTATAAGGCACCTAGAGCAGCTTCACAGATGGGGTGATTGCAGGAGATTTATGTTGTGCTGCAGCACTGCTGGGTTCTATATCATGAGACATAAACAGTGCGTGCACAGCTAGACATGATGGGCCACACATTTGAATGGCATTGTGATTCTAGGGGTATACCATAAGATACGTGCAGCAGCTGCACAGTTAGTGGGGGGATTCTGGGGTAGTTGTACTGCCCTGTTATTCTGGATGATCTAGGATAGGACACATACTGCAGCTGCACAGTTAGGGTTGAGTGTGGGGCATATTTGTATGACGTTGTGCTTCTGGATGTGATGACAAAAGGCACTTGCAGCAGCCTCGTAGTTAATGGTGAGCATGGTATATTCGTCCTGCCCTATCCTTCTGGGTGCTTTACTATGCAACGGTTACAGTAGCTGCCGATTAAGGGGTCTATTTCTACTGCCTTGTGATTCTGTGTTATATAGCTAAGGATATGATGTGTAAGCTATTAAGAGACAGCACACTGCACTCAGGTGAGGCATCATATATAAGAACCACTGACAGCCACCTCTCCCCGGCTCTGTCCTGAAATGTTTGCCTCTGGAATCCTCCCCCACTCCCCAATCTTGAACACCCAAGCAACGAACCCAACACACCCCCCTCCTCCCAAAGTTAACAAGGAAATTGATAAACCAAAGGAGGGGAAGAAAACAATACGCACACAGCCCCAGGGAAACCCCTCCACTCCCAAAAGGAACCCCTGCCCAAAATCATGCAAACAAAAATCCCACGAGACTCTTACGGGCATTTATTACTGGAGTCAAAACCTGGCAACGCCATCCTCACCAATCATTCATCTGTACACATAATCGTATAGCCACTTGGGATGCCTCTTGCAGCTGCCCGTTCCTCCTGCAGCATCGGCCCCTCATCCCTTACCAACGTCCTCCATGTCCTCCGCCATTTCATCAGGAGCATGGTCAGACTCAGCTTCAGATGCATTACACTTAGCCAATCATCCATTCGACTACTTGGCCGATCCATGATAACCACTGCTACGCTCTTATTTCCCAAGAATGCTCACTTTGACCGTTAGCCCTGATGCAGGGACTCTATCCACACCCAATCACCTACAGCCCAATGACGCTCCTTAACCCTGTACCTCTCCTCAATCTGCTCCTTATACCTGGACTCCGATTTCTCCATGGCACATGCAATCCCCATCCTTGTCGCTAGTATTAAGAAGCAGCACACACCAATCAGGTGAGCTCTCTTTATTTGGAGATCTGTTTGCGAGCATTGTACATAGCACCCACCAACAGCCACCTCTTCTCCAATGTCCGCCTCTGGAATCCTTATGAGCAAGAAATCCTATCTAGCTAAGTGGTGAAACCTTTCCCACCTTTCTTTGTCCAGATCTTGATTTCTTATATTATGCAACATGCAGAAGCCTACTGGAAATCATCTGATCCGTTTGCTTGTATGTGTGAATCAGGAAGAATGATTCTACTCAAGTTGCACATGAATGCCAGCCAGGCTTGGTGATGTCCCAATGGTCCTCATGTTGAGTACAGGTCCAGGCCTCACTTGGTCTGCGTAAATGATTTTCAATGCAGATTTGCAGTCTTTGCAGGGGACAATTTCAGTTATGTGGCACAAGCTGAGTCAGTTCCTTCATCCTAACATGCTGTCCCCTCCTAGCTCTCTTCAGGAGCAAGTCGATATTCCAGGATGTGCCTTGTGATAAGCCTGTAGCAGTGGTTCCCAGGTCCAGTCTTCTGGACTATAGCATTCCCATTCTAGTTGATAATAAAGGTCTGGCCTTGTCTCCAAGACTGCACAATTCTGAGACCACACAATCTTCGTGCATTTCTCTTTATATGTGTGGTATCTTGTTTTTTTTTATTTCTCTGCATAAACTATTGGCAGGGGTCATAGGTTGTAGGATGGAAACATGAAAGATGAGATGTGTTTGGAGGTGTGGTTGAATCCGTAATCTCATAACCATGGGAGCAATGATTTAATGATCGAATATTGTCCAATATATCAATGTTTGAACTTTCCTGTGGAGCCAGGGATCTTGATGTGTATTGAAGATACCCACACCTTCTGTCCTATTTTCACTGATGCACATTTGCATATTGCAATTTTTTCTGATTTTGATTGAAATGGGGATGCTTAAAATTCCTTTTGGAGTAAGATGTAAGAATTATGGCATGTTGTGCGGTAGAACCATAGAGCAGTGATTTGCCAGTGGAAGTAACACACAAGTTGTTGTAAGTGAATTCTGTGAGAGGTAAGAGCTTCTTTTTGGCTATATAAGAATTGAAAGTATTGCTCAAATGTTTTGATGCACTCTCGCTTTCTGCCTATTGCTTTGGGGGTAGTAAACAGAGGGTAGATGTACTTTAATTGCCTAAATGGTACCAAAGAGTCTCACAGAAACTGAACATGAATTGGGGGTCACAACCCAAGATTGTGAAATTGGTAGACAGTGATGTCTGTATATGGTTCTAAGAAATGCCTGTGCAAGCTCAGCGGATGTGAGCAGTCCTAAGAGAGGTTCTAAATGAACCATCCTAGCATAAGAACCTGCAACCATCCAATAGTATCATATCCATTTCATTGTTTAAGTTCTTTGATAACATCCATATTTATAGAATGCCAGGGTCAATGGGTATAGGGAATACATATAGCCCTATGCATTCTTGTTGAAGACTTTTAACTCTAATGCATGTTTTACATTGGTTCACGTTATGTCTTACAACCTGAGAAATGGTTTTCAACCAAGCATATTTCAGGATATGGCTTCCCGTTGGCCATACTGTCCGAATATGGGACTGTGGGCCTCATTTTGAGTCAGCCGGTCCGGAAAGAACGGTGGTGGTAAATCATCCACCACTGTTCTTTCCAGACTGGCTGATTAAGAGTCCTAAAGGTGGGAGGTGTCGCTCCCGCCAGGTCTTACCTGGCGGGTTTAACACCGTCTGCCTGCAGGCCGACATGGAAACACCAGCACCATTCCAGCTTGGTGCCTGTGTTCCACTTCCCCATTCCCATGGAGTCCAATGGGACTCCATCGGAATGGTGATTAACAGAATTCTGCCTCCGGAATTACCGAGTCACCAGGGTTGTAATGCCCTGGTGATTCCGGCAATCACAGAGGTGGAATGGTAATATGAGTCCGGCGGTAACCTGCCGGAATTTCCGGCACGGTTACCGCCGGACTCGTAATGAGGCCGTAAGTTGCCACTATTCAAGAAGCTTTACTTTTTACTTTTACCTTTACAAATGCATATAGCGCTTAAGCCCACAGGCATCAAAGCAAGTACATAGACACAATAAAGAACAAAGACATCATGGGGAAAAATAAACAGAGAAGAGCATTGTCGGGAGAGGATGGAAGCATCTCAATCAAAGAGCAGAGTTTTCAGCCTTTTATGAAACACAGAGAAACTCTTCTGCATGCAGAGATTAGCTGGAAGCAAACTTTGTGCCCTAGCGGTGTGCGCAGCGAATGAGCAACCACCCCCTCTAGTTCGTTTAGCTCTGGGACAAATCCGCCTGAAGGTTCCGGCTGACCCAGTGGAACAAGATGCTTGTTAATGATTTACACACTCTTTCAGATAGCAAGGGGCTAGATGAAAGACCCACTTGTGTACTAATGTGTTCAGTTTAAAGGTGATTCTGGCTGAGATTGGGAACCAGTGAAGATCTCTCCTGTAGCTCGAAACATGTTCTCTTTCAAGGACATTCCTTACAATGTGAACAGCATCATTTTGTAAGACCTGAAGCTTATGCAAATTCTTTTTGCTGGCACCACAGAGAAGTGCATTACAGTAATCCAATCTAGGCATGATTACTGTTCTCGCAAGTGTTTCACAATTTTTGGGGGAAACATAAAGGGCCTGATTCACAGAGGATTTTTCAATAGGACTGCACCATTATAAAAGGATCATGTGAATCAGGCCCATGGTCTCACTAGCCTCAGTAACCGCAGGTGATTTTGAGACTTCTTAATAACGCTATCCACCTGAGTGTCAGCTACCAGGATTGCTTTGAAGAAAACAAGAAGTGTTTAAAACTCTTCTTGCACCCTAATGTCATGCTCCTCAGTGCTAAAGCTCAAGAAGTGAGTGTCTAGCTTTGCACGAGCCTGGGGGGAGCCAAAGATCAGAAACTCTGTATTTTAGCTATTTAAACATAGCCAGTTAGTGGGCACCCAATTCTTTACCAATGTGTATACCTTCTGGATGTTGTCTACATCTAACAAATAGTCACCTGTCAGTTCTGTAAGGAGCTGAGTGTTGTCTGTTGTCATGGGTTTTGACCCATGTTGAATCAATAGACTGGGTAGATGTGGGGATGAGCTGTCGCCGCCCATTATTCTATCCCAGAACAAACTAAATCAATAGACTGGGTGGATGTGGGGATGAGCTATCGCCGCCCACATTCACGCCAGAATAGGAGAACTGCGCAGTTGGCACGAGACCACTCCAAAGATACAACCTTCTTATGGGGGGGTTCCACATCACCACTCTACTGTGAGGATGCCATCAAAACAATGTTAAGCAAGGGTCCTATACTATCAAGCAAAATACCACTCTATTGAAATGCAGTAGTTCAAGACAACTCAAAAAAATGCATGCAGTACCCGCTTTGGACTCAAGGCGGCGCTAGCGGTCTAAACTCTGACAGGAGAACTGCTACTTCAGAAGCTAATCAGCCTTCTGTGATAATTGGGACTTCAAAGCTTGTTAGGTAATAGAAATCTAACCACCTGCTGTTCCCAGAGACAATCTGATTTGATTTACAGGCCAAAAGGCTGGGAAACCTTCTCACCTCAGAAAGCCCAGGATATCACATGGTCATGCTAACCAAATGCAAAGTGTCCCCCTGGTCTGTTGACCTCAGCTTGCTGGAGCCCACACAAAAGACCTTTTCCCTTGAATAGGATATGGTGATTTTGACTGTTTCCTGTCAACAAAGATCTGCCAGCCAGGAGAGACATGTGATCACTGTCATCCCCAAACTTTGGGGGCGGACTCAAACACTGCAGTACTTTGAATTGAAAGCAAATATATATTTTACAGAAATACTGATAACTCTTGGTAACCAGATGACAGAAATGTGAAATTTGGGGATCCTTAGAATGAAAACTTTTCCCACAATTCAAGCCCAAATTCCAATTTGTGTGATGTTCTGGGGCAAAACCCCACTATCTATTGATACTACAGACTCTGTGTTTAAGCTAGAGACATGGGAATTTACTGTAGTATGTATGGACAGGCCGTGTATATGTGTATAATTTTGAATGAAAAACCAATGTTGCATAACCCACTAAAATCGAAAATAAGTTGCCATTTCTTTACCCAAGCTCCTAGAAATGCCAGAGTCGGAACAGTGCATACCTCATGTGATATATGATGTGTGTAGGTGATGTAAAAACAACTGTGTATTGGGAGAATATGTATTTGGATCAAATATAGATTTGTGTGCAATTTGACAGGGGAATGTCCTTTCTGCAGGCCATAAAATGACATCACTCTGACACACTATACTTCCCCCAATCAAGGGAGAAAGGAAAGCTTGGCCAATGATAAATTGAGAGAGGGGCTGGCTTAGTGATGCTGCGCACACACCCACTTTCTAAACACATAAAAGCAGACGGTGCAGGACAAGTGGAGATCCCTTTTTCACTTTCCGCGGGACGCTCTGCCGTGAGACTTCAGACTTCAATCCATCAATCTTCAGAGACCAAGACTTTACTTCAGAATTTGTAAAGAACAGGCCTAACCAACAAGCTGAGTTCTCTTCAGCAGGCCTCAAAATCATTTGCAGACTATTCACAGCCGGGCTGAGCTGTTGATTCTGGCCTGAAACCCTGCGCCAGAAAGATCCAGAAGCAGTGCTGTACCCAGAGAAAGCGGAGACACCCAGAAAGCAGACCAGAGATCCAGAGAACCACAGGCCGCTGTATCCGGGGAGCTCACCCAGACGCTGTGAGCAGAACCGGTGCCTGACAGACCCAGCAGAGCGGAGCTGACCCAGGCGCTGCGCGCATAGACTGTCCGTGGCGAGGGAACCGCAGCCAATCCTGACCCGATCCGTGGCGAGGTCAGGTCCTTTCAACCTAGCAGTGAGTACTTAGATCAGATTGTGACAGAAATAAGCTCTTAGTTAAAATAATTTAATCCAACTATTTTAATCTGATTAGAACTGTCTCCTAGAAAATTGTGTCACCTGTCATTTTCAAAGCTGTCACCTGTCAATTTGAGTTACTTTAAATCCGAAAAACGACCTTTACAAAATTGTTCATATCTCTGGAACCGTTTGTTCTAGGAACTTGGTTTAACTTTCCTCTGAAAGCTTAGAATCTCAGCTTTCAAACGAACCTAGAACCGACTTGCTACTTATACTTTTGCCGTAATCGCGATTCACGCACTTGCGAATTTTGCCGCGATTTGCGATTTGGCCTGATTTCTTTACCTGTAAAAAGATAGCAGCTTTTTGTTTTCCTGTGCTAAAAATTCATTTGTCTCTTAATAACCATCCCTGAATCATTGTTAAAGTGAGCCTGAGCTCATCCAAAGTATCTCTCACTCACCCTGAACCTCCTAAAGGGAATTAAAAGCATTTTCAGCATATTTCTCACTTCATTGCCACCACATTCAAAGCACTTGGGCCTGTGTTTTAAAACTCATACCGGTTTTCTCTAAGCTTGCTGGGGTGGGAATTTAATTTTGTATTGTATTTGATTGCATTCCTGAGAACTGTGTGTGTTACTTCCATCTCCTTGCATTGCATATGGGGGGGGGGGGTGAATTGCCACCAGGGGAAAAGTGAACATATGATATCTTGTGAAACCATATTAGTTAGTTTCTGTACTGCATTTTCATTCAACATTGCATCCATTTGAAACCATAAAAGTATTTTTGCTGCCTTATCCATCCTACACCAACTCCTCATTGATTATAAAGAAGTGTGCTAGTGTCAGATTACCCATTGTTGATTAACATTATATTTATAAGGGCGATATTGATTATTAAGTTATTATAAAAGCGTGGTATCTATATTTTGTTTTATTTCTCAAATAAACCTTTTAAACTTGCAAAACAGAACTACTTCTTGGCTCAGTGGTGTCAGGGGGATTCTAAGAGAGGGGTGTTATATAGGGGTAGTCATCCAGAACTCATGAACTGGACATAAAGATATATCAATAAGGGTTTCCATTCAGTATCCCAGACTATGCATTGACTTAGCTGTAGTGTTGAATTGAATCCTCTTACACTGTGTAATTCGCAAACACACTCCCAGAGTCTCCCAGTAATTCACATGGACGGTTGTGAACATGCGGCGAGTTGGCCGCGGAACGCATGAACGTCTCTGCAAACTGATTGTTGCACTTGGGAGGACCTGTGTAGTTTGGTCATTTTTCGATTTTAAAAGGATTTCCATGTTTTGTACTACACGATTTTCCCTGTAAGAAAAATAAAGGAAGGTTACTCTGGTCAACAAGGTGTGGATCCGGCAGTTGATATTTTTTCGAATAGGGATTGATTGACCTGAAAATAACTATGGAGAGTGCAGCTTGAATGGCAGCATTTTGAACATATATATATATATATATATATATATCAGTGAAAAAAACTTTGTTAAAGGGACGTTATGGTCAGGTTGCGCTACTAAAAACCTATGAAATTCAGTGAAAAAACTTTGTTAAAGGGACGTTATGGTTCCAAGTAAAACCGAAAAACCCTTGAAATTCGCCAGTTATGGTAAGCTAAGCAACCATAACATGACCCACCACCGTGCACTGCTAAGACTAACACCCAGGACATCAAAGATGACATCACAAATGTCATTGATGACAACACACCCACCAAACTTTCCTGACCAATCCCTTTCAGTGCTTATTCTCATTTGCATGACTTCTGAACCCAAAAATCCCCGGATGTAACTCCCGATGTCCTGGAAATACCGCCATGTCCGCGGACATATCGTAACATGAAGAGGCCTTCTAACATTTCCACTACACTCTCTCTGCCATTCCCTCATTGGATGTACCTCAAAAATCACATGACCATGCACCAATCACATTCAAGACCTCTACATCTAACTGCATCATCATAGATCAGCACTGCAAATGTACTCTGAATCTCTCTGAGTACAAGTGTCATATCATTGGCAAGCAGCATCTACCACAAATACTGTACAAGTCTTCAAGATTTCTATTTGCAGCTCCATGCATATCCATATGCATGAACACAAACCTCAGGTATGCATATTTTCTGTATAGTACATGACATATCTCTCAACCATTTTTGTTTTACAGGCTGGTGAAATCACCCAATTTTGTTTTTAGCGGGTGAGATGCCCATTGGAATGAATGGGCATGCAGGAGGCTTGGCGGGTGAGTCTGCCCTTTACAAGGCGTGTTACACCCGCCAAAAGCGTGTGAGTTGAGAGCTATGGTAGATGAACACATTTTCAAACAGACTTTTACCTTGTAAAATCTGTTAAATGAATTTACTGTACTTTTTTCAATTTCCTAAAATCAACTACCACTTATACACCTTTATACTTTTTACTTTCTTTAAACACACACACTCAAATCATGTTAAACTAACATTTTTTAAATGAAATATATAGACAACATATATTCAAACAATATGGCATGCAAACACAATCTATGTTTAAACCTTTAAAAAATACTTATACAATTTCATATTTTTTGTTTTTATTTATTTATTTACTTAATTACTTTAAATTAGACATGACATTGAGGCGCTATTACCTAGAACAGTTTACTTACAGAAATAGTGGTATTCACTAATATATTATAAAATTCACAAGACATAGTAAAGATATTTTATTTTTGCTACAGTTAGTCATTCAATACAATTTGTTCATTAAGAACATATCATATGCACTGAACTGATGCAATGTATTTTATGTAAATAAATTAGTTTAATGGTTTTACAGAAGGCACTGAGGATTTCAATTAAAAAATCAATATCTAAATTAAAAACAGTGCTATATACAAACAAAGTTACTAATTAGAAGCTTTCACAGTTGCAGTGAAGACCAGTTTCCTGAAAAGAAGCAGCCGAATTCGAAGAAGAAAGAAAAACTAAGAAGTTACCTGTTAATTTAAAAAAAAAAGTAAGTAAAATATCACCATATTATTTATATTATTAATCAAATATACTATAACATTAATACCAGCTATTTTGGTTTCTTAAAATAGAGATTTTGTACCATTTTGTCCAAAAATGTCCATGTTGTAAACAGCGATTTACAGCCAGAATGGCCCACAAATTTCTATTTTTGGACACACAAATTAACTGAACCACTACAATTTTCATATTATAGAACAAACAACTGTTTTAATTGTATACAGTACATTTACAATTTGTACTTTTCCACACCACTAGCTTACTTTTTTTTTGTCATCTGAACCCCAGTTTAGTGACACATAAATTCAAGAATACCTACCCCTACTAGTTTAAGTTCCCAATGCACAATCACACACCATTACATACATCTTTATCATCTTACTCAAACACTCATGCACACAGCACACATACATTCCAGAACACCCCAACCCATATCTTCTTTATTTTTTTCAACAGACCCTAAAGAATGCCTACCAAAAGACAACTCCGTAGAAAGCAACGCAAAATTAGAGCAAATGAAAATAAAGGTGTCCAACATAAGCATCCATCTCTAGCATAATTTGTAAAAAACGTTGAAACAAAACAGCTAATACAATCATTTAATGAAACACAAAAAGTTTCAAGTACAACTTCGCAACCTCTATCAAAATGTAAAACAAACCAAAAAACAAGTAACAGAAAATCACCTATCAGTACAGATAAAACTACTTCTTCAAATTTTAATATAATGCAAAGTAATCATACCAAGAAAAGTATTTTAGCCAAAATATACCATCACAAAGTCCTTCAAAATCTTATAAAAACAGGAGAGAAATCAGGTTCAAAGCTTAAAACCTATCGTAGGAAATTAATCTTAGAAGCATTGATGGACAGTGCAATTCTTCTCAAAAGAAATGTATTTATTTTACTGTTAAACAAAATGAAACCACTAACAAAACTAATAACTAAATTACAAAAAAGACTTCTCAATAAGCGAAATGTCAACAGAAAGAACTTCTTAAGTATCTGCGGAGGTGAATGGAATCACACTACGAGCACAGAACCATATTTTAATGAAGAAGCGTACAAACAAAAGCAAACACATACAATTGCCATAAATAGCAGTGGTCGAGGTTATGAAAAAGTGAATAATACCATAATGGAACAAGAAGTACTCCTTACAAAAATATGCCCTGAAAACTTAGAATTACCCCTCCATTCAACTGAATCAGAACGTCTAGTGTACAAAATGCCATGCACGTCAATGTGTAACATTCCCAAACAATGTTTCAAATCTTTACACCAATTCCTCAATAAATATGTAAAAAGCAAAGACAAAATCAAAATTAAATTACTGCAAAATATAGATACCTGTCCAGTGCGCAAGTACACAGGACTACAAGGACATTCACTGGCCTGCATTACAGGACCTACTTGTAAAACCACTTTCCATGATATCAAAAGGATATCAACACATCATTCAACTATAAGAAATCTAGTCTATAAACTGTACTATGCTAAAAGTCCTGCTTTAGCACTAGCAAAGTTAAATAACATCCTTCTACATGGTACAGCAAAAGACCTACTTGAAGAATTTCACTATATCCAGAAAAAATATTTTGGAAGTGAAAGCCATTTACAGAATGAAATAGCTTTAAACCAATTAAGCAACAATTCTACACATGGCAACCTTTTGCTAAACACATACAAAAAAGAAATACTAAAATTTAAAAGTACATCAGCTGAAGTACCAAACCATGTATGTGTATGTTGCCGTAGAATTTTTTATAAAAGTAACACAAAAACTGTGGACCTATCATACAAAATAGAAGACAATGAAGATTCTAAATGGTTTGAATTAGCTCTCTACCTTCTAGCAGAAAACAAATATGAAATAACTGAGCCCTTAATACTTTGCAGTTATTGCACCACAAAACTTGACAACAACCAAACTCCTTCACGTTCTATCACAAATAATTTGGAATTATACCCAGTACCAAAACCTCTACAACAACTTAATTTATATGAGAGCATCATAATTCAAACAGTACACCAATTT
This sequence comes from Ambystoma mexicanum, assembly GCF_040938575.1. Taxonomy (NCBI): domain Eukaryota; kingdom Metazoa; phylum Chordata; class Amphibia; order Caudata; family Ambystomatidae; genus Ambystoma; species Ambystoma mexicanum. The sequence goes on from NC_090937.1 coordinate 538,548,414, forward strand.
CAAGCAATAATATGCCTTCAACCAAAAACACAAAATTACCTCCCTCTGAATTGGTAAAAGGCATTCGTGGAAAAGTAGTTTATTTACCATTAAATCTAAAAGAAAATGTGCATACTCTAGGAGTGCAACGTCCAATGCATCATTCTTTAATTATATTAGTAAATGGAGTACCTACAAAAGACAAAAAAATATGGCAACAGCTGGTAGATTTATATAAAGTTAGACAAGCCTTCCAATATCTTAAAAGAGAATAATGAATATTACAAAGAAATTAATATTGAAGAAAACTTGAAAGATACAACTGAAATAATTCAAGAAACACAAGAAGCTGGTCAATTTGAGCTACTAGATCCTGCTACAATATCAAATATTTTAGACCAGTATACAATTCATCCTTTGCACTGTAATGACACCATACAAGATGTACTGGAAACTTACCAAATGCGTCAAACAAAAGGATCGCCAATCAGTATATGGGAAAAAAGTATAGAAGCACATGCTTTTCCTCTACTCTTTCCAACTGGCAAAGGAGGAAGATATGATGATAGACCTATTCAAATATCAGCTTCAGAATACCGCTCATTACGGATGTATTCTGAAGATCCCAGATTTAGACAAAATGTGGAATACATATTCCACCTACTCTTTGAAAGTGAACTAGCAACTTTATGTTACGGAGTGGCACACATATTAAAATCAGGATCACACTTTCAAAATATGACAGCTACACAATTATTAGAGAAAGTGCAACAAAAGTATGAGATTTTACAATCAAATATTACAAATCTATTAGCAAATATGCGTGGTACTAAAGAGTACTGGTTTCGACGTCATGGAGATGTACGTTGTATGATCAGAAACCTTGGCCCACCCACTTGGTTTGTTACATTAAGTTGTGCAGAATATGCATGGGAAGATTTACATGATTTCCTACGCATATCAAATAAAAACAAAACAAACATAGATATTCTAACACCTGGAATACTTTGTTCTTTGGATCCTGTTAATGTTTCGAGATATTTTCACCATCGCTTCATTGCTATGCTACATTTTATTTGTAATAAAACTGTTCCTCCCCTTGGAGAAGTGCAACACTTCTTTTGGAGAAAAGAATACCAAGCCAGAGGAGCACCACATATCCACATGATTTTATGGATTAAAGATGCTCCTAAATTTGGTCAAGACAGTGATGCCACTGTTTTACAGTTTATTGAAAAATATGTCACGTGTCAAATTCCATCAGAAGCCACAAATAGTGATCTTTGTGCACAAATTTTACAATTTCAAAGACACAAATGTGGAAAATATTGTCGTCGCAAATACAAAAACAAAGGCAAATACTGCACCAAATGCCGATTTGGTTTCCCTAGACCAGTTACAAATACAGGTCAAGTAAACAACCTCATGTCTTCAGTTAGACATACTGTTAAAGGAAAGTCACCTAAAAATACATATTACATAAAAAGAAAAGAAGAAGAAAAATATATCAATGATTATAATGCAATCATTGCCCACTTATGGAATGCAAACATAGATGTGCAGTACATTGCAGACAATTCTACTGCAGTTGCACGATATGTCACAGCATACTTAACTAAAGCATAAAAGACAGAGCTCCAAGACCTCTGGAATGACCTGTCATCAGATAAAACAGTATCTCAGAAATTATACAGCATGGGCATAAAAATGCTCACCCATAGAGAATGTGGATCTTATGAAGCAGCTGATCATTTAACTGGTACTTCATTGTATGGTAAATCTGAAAATATAGTATGGCTAAGTCTTGTTCCAGCTAAATCTAGAAAAAGAGTTCTAAAATCATATGAAGATATAGAAACAATAGCCAAACATGATCCCAACAGCCAAGACATTTTAAAAAACAATTTATTGGACACATACTACCCAAACAGAAGTAATACTTTGGAAAACATGTGTCTATACCAAAAAGCCCAAAACTACACATACCAAAATAATATGAAACCCGATGAAAAAAAGGTATATATAGAGTGACAGACTCTGAAAGCAGCTTAGTTAAACTCACTAAACCAAATTTAATTAATCATATCAAATTGTCATTGAAGACTCCTCAACATAAAGAAGTATATTACATGTCCCTGCTACAACTCTTCAAACCATGGAGAAAAGAAGAACAATTACTAGATAACTATGACTCATATGAGGATGCTTTCAAAGCAAATGAAAGCACTATAACTGATGTAAACTCTACACAGTACAAAACAATGTTGCACAATGAACAGCAACATGAAGAAGAACTCCAAGCTCAACTAGATAAGGATACTCCTGACAGTAGTCAACCTTCTGTAACAGGAAGCCAAGAACCACTGGGAGAACCACTAATAACAAATGAGGCAGAATTAGCTATGATAGAAGTAGAAAACACCATGTGTCAGTATGAAGATAAGGAAGACTTAACTATACTACAATCAAAACTAAACAATGAGCAAAGTAGCATTTTTCAAGAAGTAACAAAACAAATTGCACATGGTGTAAAACATGAAAATAAAGAATTTTCCTGCCATAATTATAAACCTATACTACTGTACGTCAGTGGTGAAGCTGGTTCTGGCAAAACATTCCTAATCAAAATCATTAGTAAGTTCCTTCAACAATTGACAAACAACAAACTGGTCTCCAACTTGATGTTAGCTTTGATTCACCTCAGATTACAAGAAGTACTCAAAAGAGACTATGAAGAGCTCTTTGCAGGAAAACACATTATTGTTTTTGGAAATCTGCTTCAATTAACACCAGTAAAAGGTGAACCTATTTTTAAAACATTAGGGCACAAACTCTGCCGTGAAACTGTTGGCAGCATTGTCCACCTTTGACAATATTTCCAATACAGAGAATTAACAGAAAACATGCGCCAATCTGCAGATCTCACTTATGCCAACATTTTAAAAAGTTTGAGAGTTGGTATACTTTCTAAAGAAGCAGAAGCAACATTGAAAACCCGGCACATTAATGCACTTTATGGCGTTAATGCATGTGCTACAGATGTTATGGAACAATTAGCCCACAAAAATGTCAATTGTATGGCCTTAATGCCAACTCTTGCAAGCTGTTTCAAATTCAATGAAATCATGCTAAGTAAAGAAATGCAACCAATAATGGAAATTAGCGCCACAGACAAACTAGATGTACATGGTATGACACTACCCATGTGTGACCAAGCCACAACAAGACTAAATAATTTAGAAAAATCAATCTCAAACACAGCAGGCTTAGAAACTATGTTAAAATTATCCTTAAATTGCAGAGTAATGCTTAAACGTAACCTTGACGTGGACCAAGGACGAGTTAATGGAGCACTGGGTACAGTTGTTGGCTTTCAAACATACCCATGTGACAACAAAATTCAGTTTGTCAATATACTCTTTGACAAACTTTCAGAAGTAAAACGGATAGGACGCTCAACACCTAGATTCCTTCTCTTCAAAGATATGTATGTACGCAGAGAACAATTTTCTCTAACTCTTGCATACGCAGTCACAATTCATAAATCACAAGGTCTTACCCTAGACAAAGCAATGATAGATATTGGTAACACAGTCTTTAAAGAAGGCATGAGCTGCGTAGCACTATCACGCTTATGTACACTTGACGGTCTATTTCTAATCAACTTTGATGCAAGTAAAGTAAACGCTGATATTCCTTGCATTTTAGAATATAATAGACTTCGCTCACTATACACTCCCCATCTAAACACATATTCTGTTCCACAAAAACTAAAACATTGTAAAAGAAAACTAAATCAAACTGAAATGCAACAAGACGTCACTGGAAATCCTCCAAAGAGAGTAAAAGAAACTAATACTCCATCAAGTACCACAAACAAAAAAGAATCAATTAGAGAAAGTAAAGCAGGTACTTCTTTAAAGAAGGAAGACAAACTCCAAAAAAAGCAGTTAGATACAGAACTACCTGGACCATTTAAATTCTCAAATATAGTTGGTGTAAGTTGCTATGCAAATGTAGCAATGAATATTCTATTTCAATTACCACCAATTGTTGACAACATTTACTCACACAGTACAAACCCATTGTGGTTGCAAATGTTAGTACTTCACAGAAATGCAGCAAACAATCCTGACAACACAAGTGTTTTTGAAATAAGACGACAATTGGACTACTGTGCTGGAATGGTGAAATTCACTATAAAGATCCACAAGAATTTCTAATGTACTTACTACAAGTACTGGAAAACAAAAACATACCTATAAATGAAATCTTTCAGATTTCATACATGTGGAAACATACATGCACTCTCTGCAACAATGTGACACAAGAAGAAATCCCCAATGAATGCTTCATATATATATCAATACCAAATTGTGAATCCATTCCATTTCAGCAACTTGTACAAAATGCAAACCATGGTAGATTATGCTCTACCTGCAATTCAGATAATCGCTCCACGTTAGTAATACAAACACATAGTAAATACGTAATACTAATGCTTCTACGTTACAATGCAGATGGTACCAAAAACAACTGCAAGCTGACTGGATTCACACATGGTCAAATATCACTTGGTAAGAAAACCTTCACAACAATAGGTATAATCTACCACGCAGGTGCCACAACCAATTCAGGGCACTACACTGCATACATAAAAAAGAAATGTGGATGGTTTGAATGTAATGATAGTACCATTACTCTAAAGCAGAGATTACCAGCAAATCTTACAAACGCCTATTTGATGTTCTTAAAACCAAAATTTGATAAATAAACTGTATTTAAACCTTTAAGTAAATTTGTGTTACAAAAATATAAACTGTTAGAATACTCCAAAACCTATCTAACTGCTCAAAGATTCTACAACAACTAATCAGATAAATGAATACCACTAAATTAAACCAAAAAATACACAGTTAGAATACGCCAATTGGTATCTAACTGTCCCAAAATTATAAATGTGTGTTAAAGTAATATAAACTGTTAGAATACTCCAAAAGCTATCTAACACGCAAAGATTCTACAACAACTAATCAGATAAATGAATACCACTAAATTAGGCCAAAAAATACACAGTTAGAATACGCCAATTGGTATCTAACTGTCCCAAAATTTACCAATATCCAAATAGGTAAATGAAAACCACTACAATATATTAAAAAAAATAGACAGTTAGAATACGCCAATTGGTATCTAACTGCTCCAAACTTTTATAATATCAAAACAAATGAAGAATCTGTTACTGTTCCAAAAGAAATACAACAAAGCAAAGTATAAAGCATTAGCCAGAAAAAACAAGTGAACACTGAAAACAAACAAACAAATAAACTGTAGCATAACAGAAAAAGGTTTTTTTTTAAATCCAACATGGATTATTTTTTTCTCCCACAGACCCAATGATTTTAGCAACAAATACAGAAACTAAGCAAATTGCACAGTACTCTGATTTGTACTCTACTAAATATGAGGGACGAAAAAAAATAAAAATATGTTACTTATACAATGTAATAAGTCATTACAAAATACTAATACTAACATGCTATTTTCTTTTATCACAGAAATGAAGAAAAAAAACATGGACTCCCATTACTAGACCAAACAGTAAGTATACAATAATAAGGACAACCATAGCAGCACATCACATCCATAGTATCTAATACCTTTGTTCCTTATACATTTGTTTTTCACCCAAAGTTATAAACAAATATGAATGTGATGTGCTGCGGTGGTTGTTGCCAGGGCATAGAGTCTTGGTGCATGGCCAAATGTCCATGCACCCAAGACTCTATGCCCTGGCAACAACCACCGCAGCATATCACATCCATTGAGTCAAACATTTCAACTATGATCTATGGGAAACTTTTAATGTCCGCAAACAATGTGAGTGTTCTTAGAACACTTTGAGCTTGCCAGCGAACAATACGGACACCATTTTCAGGACACCCCTACGAACATTTCAGAACAACGCGATAGTTCTTAGAACACTTTCAACTTAACAACGAACAATACGGACAGCGTCCTAAGGACACCCCCTACGAACATTCCAGGACACCGGGAGTGTTCTCAAAAACGTCTTCAGAACACCCCCATCTTGTTTATTTGCGAACAATTCAGGACACCGCAAGTGTTCTTAGGACACATTCAACTTGACAGAGAACAATACCAACAGCATCCTCAGGACACCCCCTACGAACATTCCAGGACACCGGGAGTGTTCTCAAAAACGTCTTCAGAACACCCCCATCTTGTTTATTTGCGAACATTTCAGGACACTGCGAGTGTTCTTAGGACACATTCAACTTGACAAAGAACAATACGGACAGAGTCCTCAGGACACCCCCTACGAACACTCCCCGGACACCGGGAGTGTTCTTAGAAGGGTTTTCAGAACAACACCATCTTGTTTATTTGCAAACATTTCAGGACACCGCAAGTGTTCTTAGGACACATTCAACTTGACAAAGAACAATACGGACAGAGTCCTCAGGACACCCCCTACGAACACTCCCCGGACACCGGGAGTGTTCTTAGAAGCGTCTTCAGAACAACACCATCTTGTTTATTTGCAAACATTTCAGGACACCGCAAGTGTTGTTAGGACACATTCAACTTGACAAAGAACAATACGGACAGCGTCCTCAGGACACCCCCTACGAACACTCCCCGGACACCGGGAGTGTTCTTAGAAGCGTCTTCAGAACACCCCCATTTTATTTATTTGCAAACATTTTAGGACACCGCGAGTGTTCTTAGGACAGACTCAACTTGACAGAGAACAATACGGACAGCCTCCTCAGGACACCCCCTACGAACACTCCCCGGACACCGCGAGTGTTCTTAGAAGCGTCTTCATAACACCCCCATTTTGTTTATTTGCAAACATTTCAGGACACCGCGTGTGTTCTTAGAACACATTCAACTTGACAGAGAACAATACGGACAGCGTCCTCAGGACACCACCTACGAACACTCCCCGGACACCGCGAGTGTCCTTAGAACAGTTTCACTTTGCTTGCGAACAAAACAGACACATTTTGACTCCTTAGAACACCCCCTAGTCAGTTTATTTAGAAAATTTCAGAACACCCGTGATGTCCGCAATCAAATCAAACACAAAAAGAACGTCTAACACATAAAAAACACAATTTTCATCCTATCTCACACACTCCCACCCTCCCCAAACACTCCTACACTCCAACAAACTCTACAAAATACATATTTTGAACAAAGTTTCACCGCACTGTCCGGGACGTTCGCGAATCCAATATGGCGGGCGCTACCGAAAAATCTGACGCGCTTCACGCTCCACGCCGTCCAATCAGCGAACACTTTGCATGTCCGCGAACATCACGCAAGAAGATTGGCCAATCAGGACACTTTCCGCAGAGCGAACAGGGAAGTGTATCCGCAAACCGAACACAGAAATCACTAATTTTTTTTTACCTACTTTTTGGTCATTTTAAAAAAAAACTACTGGACGAATTGTCACCAAATTTGCAAAAGCACGCTTTCGGGACCAAGCCGCTGCTCCTGGTCCAAATTTGGTGGAAATCCGTCCAGCGGTTTGGGCTGTAGACGCGAGCAAATTTTTGTTCCCATTCACTCTATGGAGAGTGACTATAATGTATACAAATATGAGCATATAGAGGGAAGGTAGAGTAATAAAAATAAAACTATGACAAAGTGCTGATACCATAATGATTATCTTCATGCACAGAAAGGATTCCTCTCTTTCAAGCCTGTATCTTCCGCTACGTACATGTTTCATATATGATGTGACAGGAACCCAAGTCTACAAATATAGTACCTTTTCAATTTTTTCTTCCTGACTGTTACTGTAGAAAACTATGTGGCTTCGATATGTCACTAAAGGATAAAAAGGGAGAGCCAGCCATGTGATGTCATCAGTTATGTCATCAATGACATTTGTGATGTCATCTTTGATGTCCTGGGTGTTAGTGTTAGCAGTGCACGGTGGCGCGAGTTATGGTTGCTTATGTTACCATAACTGGCGAATTTCAAGGGTTTTTCGGTTTTACTTGGAACCATAACGTCCCTTTAACAAAGTTTTTTCACTGAATTTCATAGGTTTTTAGTAACACAACTTAAGCATAATATCCCTGACATGTAACATAGAACATACTAACCCCCTCGTAGTGATTTTCATGTCCGCGGACTACCGCCATGTCCGCGGACACATCGAAAATCTGAGCATGGTGAATGTAAATTTAAATAGTGTGCCCCATTTCCCCTTTGAAGTTGGCTCTAAAAAGAGCCGTTTTTTTTTTTTTACAGATGCTTCACAGACACCTGTTATTTTATATTTTTTTTCTTGTTTTTTTTCTTACTTTACTCCTAAAATCTTCACATAACCTTCTCCAAAGCAACCCTTACATTTCAAAATAAAAAGGCATTTGCGGTAAAAGATAAAGAAATGCCATCTTCTTTAAAATTAACAGCATTACTGGCATCAATATTCTCATTGTTACAGAAGAACATACCAGCTCTAAGCATGAAGGCACACATGCCTCGGTTGATGACACACCTAGCAATGTTTTGCTGAGGACAAAAAACTGAACTATTGTCCCATATTGCCCTAGGTAGTAATCCAGAAAAAATTACTTTCGCATTTGGAAGGATCTTCACTATGGCTTGAACCAAGCGTTCCAAATCAGCCAACAAAGTAGGGGCACTGACGTTGCCCAAATGGAAAGCACCATAGTGCAAAACTACCACATGCGGACTGTTCATCGTGGCCATATCTGCACAAACTTGTACAATTCCCTGTACATTGCAATCAGGCACAGTGCTCCACACCACCTCCACTGCTTTGACATCAAAGTTCTTTGCAACATGCCTGCATTCAGCGTACTGCTGTAAACCATGCACAAACATATCTCCCTGACTTTCTCCACTTCTGCCATCTTCACCACACACAGTCTCTTTCAACACAAATCCACAACCTCGACATCTGATTGGCTGATCCGTACAGTCTTCTTTCCATGTTGGATTTCCTGGAAAAACCCGGATTTACCACGTCCTGTCCACGAACAGCCGCGGTGTCCGCGGACGGCGTTCACTTTACTCTCTGTACCATTCCCTCATTGCATACAGCTAAGCAATCACACAATACGAATAACGTCCTCAGAACACCCCCATTTTGTGAATTTTCCAACATTTCAGGACAATTATCATTTCATTATTCTACATATTAACATTACAAATATTATATTTTTATCTTGTACTCTTCACACAATGCTATCTATCTCCATTAGCAGCTCAGTATACTACATAGAATCCCATAATACAATGCTATTTATTGATATAAATGCATCGTTCAAAGCACTAATAACGGTATGATATTTATTGCAATATCCTTGACACTTTTTTCAGAACATTATAATGAAATTCCCTAGTACACAAATTCCATGAAAAGTACATACACATGTGATGTCATCAGTGATTTCATCAATGACATTTGCGATGTCATCTTTGATGTCCTGGGTGTTAGTCTTAGCAGTGCATGGTGTTGGCGCGAGTTATTTTTCATAGCTTACCATAACTTGCTATTTTCAGGGGTCTTTCGGCTGTACTTAGAACCATAACGTCCTTTAAACAAACTTTTTATAATATCACGCAAACAATATACAAACATGGCGTGCAAAAACTTCTACAGATGGCTTTACACAGAATGTTGCAAAGTAAGAATTTATGCTCGTTCACAGTGAAGGTCAGCTGCTTCATTTTTTTCTCGGGCCCCGGAGAGGCTCACAAAGCAGACTATAAGGTTGTATTGTGTTTTGACCTTGACAGACAGAGATTGTGATGAAAGACTTCTCTTGAAGGAGTGTTGCTAAAACGTAACAGAAGATAAAGATGACATTTCTGAAACGAAACCACTTTTACATATTATATCACTATGCGAAAGATCGTTGGCACACGCGGAGTCGTATTTTCGGACTGCACCACTCGTAGACAATGGAAATTGCAATTGTACTGTAAGTAACCCTTTACATTACTTTATACCAAATATAATTACAATAGCTTAGCATTAAAGACCGCTGAAGTTGAACTTGTTCGTTGAAAGTGGCATAATGTTTTCTACTGCGTACTATCACTGCCGAATCGATCCCCTGTCGTTTAGAGGGCTCTGAAAAAGGCAGACGACACAGAGTGGGTTAATAGAAATAATTTAACCGGTCTATAGGCGGTCAAGCGCTCTACTCGCTGTGCCACTTTACTGTAGCCTGTCAAGTGGCACAGCGAGTACAGCGCTCACTTTGACATCCATGCACAGCTTGCTAACGCAAGTTCGAACAAAAATGACACATACTCCGTCCTCTAAACACCCCACCATTTAGTTTATTTACAAAATGTCAGAACAGCCGTGTTCTCCGCGGACAAATCGAACGCAACAAAAACGTCTAGCACATAAAAAAACAAAACATTGAACCTATCTCATACTCCCCCACCCTCCCCAAACACTCTTACACACCAACACACGGCACTAAATACAATTTTTTATTCACGTTTCACTGCGCTGTACGCGGTCGACTGCGAATACAAGATGGCGGGCGCCACAGAAAATCTGACGCGCTCCACGCCCCTCGCCGTCCAATCAGCGAACACGTTGCATGTCCGCGGACATGATGCAAGCCCATGGGCCAATCGGAGTGCTGTCCGCGGAGCGAAAAGGGAAGTCCGTCCGCGAAGCGAACGCAGATATCACTCATTTTTTTGCCTTACATTTTAATCATTTTTAAAAAAACTACTGGACAGATTTACACCAAATTTACAAAAGCACGCTCCTGCCGCAAATTTAGTGTAAATCCGTCCAGCGGTTCGGGCTGTAGCTGTGCGCAAAGTTTTTTCCCATTCAGTCTATGGGAAAAAAAAAAGTTTTGGGGCCCCCCCTATAACTTTGCCCCCCCCGGACGAATCCTCACCAAACTTTGCAAAAAAATTCAGAGTGACCCAACTATTTTTTTTTGCAAAGTTTGGTGAGGATCCGTCCAGGGAGAGCAAAGTTATAAGCCGCCCAAAAAGTGCTTTTCCTATGGAAACAGCTACTTAACCATAACTACATGGCCACTACCGTGGCCATGTAATATATATACATATTGAACAGGGAGAGAGACACGTAAGGGCCCTGTTGTACACTGCATATGATGGACTGCAGAAATGATGCTTTGTCCATGACCACACAGGACATGCGGTCACCTAGAAAAGATCTGAACCATGTGGTGGCCTAACTGAAGTATGCAGCAATGGTTTGTAAGACTTATAGGAGTCTATTGTGGTCCACCAGTTCAAAAGCTGATAGGTCTAGAAACACTAGAATGCCGGAATTGCCTCTATCCACCATATCCAGCATTTGTGACGGTAGGTCAACCAATGCACTTTCAGTGCCATGATTGGCACGATATCCAGATTGCCTGGAATGTAGAATATTAGATGCTGCTAGATATTTTTGAAATTGACCAGTGGTCACTCTGTCTATGATTTTCAGCAAAAAAGAAATGTTGGTGATTGGTCTAAGGTTCCCAATGTTAGACAAATCTGCACCTATGTTCTCTATCAATGGTGTAACTACCACTTTTTTTTATAGTATCTGGTACTATGCTGTGGAGGAAGGAGACATTAACACCATGGGTAAAGAAAGGTAGAAAGATATATTTTCTAAAACAAACTTGGCGGAGATAATATCATTGGGGCATGAAGAAGGGCACTTCTTATTTAGTACCTGCTAATGTAGGGTAAACCAAGATTTAGGTAAGGAGTCACTTTTAATCTCAATCGATTTCAAAGGTGCTGCTTGCCCCAGAAATAAACTCAGACAGTCATTATACAGTGTGACCAGTCTGATGGGGAAGTCTGAATTCAGGGTGTCCGCCATAATACTGTTGAGACACCAATGAAGGTTGCCCAGATCTATTTTCTTCAAAGTTCGAGTAACAACACTCTTACTGACTTCAATTCTGGGGGCAGGATTGCCAGGCAGGTGTATCTTAAAACTAATGAAGACATGGTCTGACCATACACAGGGAGTGATATCCCAAAAATCCAGATGTACGTTTCTAGACACAACCCGGTCTAGGGTGTTGCCCAGAACACAGGTGTGGACATTATTATGGATTGTCATGCCATTGTATTTAAGCTGATGTTCCAGAGTTAGAGCGTCAAAGTCCTCCAAGTTATTCCATCATCTATTTAAAACACCTAAAACCAAATTATACCAATTTTGCGTGTCAAGAGAAGTTAGGATATACATAATTGTTTCAGTGAAATCAGGTGTATCCTTTGGAGGTCGATACATTAAGATAAAGTCAGTGCATGTGTTAGCTGAGGGATTCATTTTAGAATGTGACACATCACAATCCTCACAGTCAATTGGGGAGGTAAAATAACAATTCTTCATCAGCAATAAAAGCAACACCTCAGTAGGACGATTTTTGCCATACAATCTGTAAAATTGTTTAAATGAAACTAAAAGCAGCACTTAAGAAGCGCGCAGCAGAATGTCAAGAAAAAAGAAAAACAACATAAGCTGTTGTGGTTGTGAGATCTATAGCATCTGCAGTTGTTGTCCATGGTAAGTAAAGGAGACTATTGATGTTGAAATGATTTCCTCAGCCCTTTATGAGGTTTTTTATGGACGCTAGGAATTGAGCGGCAGGCATGGACAAAGCTGATCTAACTCTCTCAGTGCAAAATTAATGGACGATCCAGTTCTATGGACAATTCTCCAATTGAATGTTTAGAGAAAAATCCACTTTATTTTAGAAACCAGGTTTATAAGGGCCCACAAAGTCAAAGCGACTGAAGAAGTGCACCCATCTTGATTATCTCTGGTGTCACTAAGTAACAAAGACATCTTCGTTCCCAGCAGCTCCTTATAAACAATGCTGTGATTTTATTCAACGACTGTGTGTTTCCTAGAATGAAAAGCAACCAGATGTAATTCATGTGTAGTAGGACGCCACTTCGAGAGTATGGCTCTTATAGCTTGATAGGAGGAATCCATTTCAAGCACAAAAGTTGGATCTGCTGTCAGTAACTAAAGCAAAAGGAAGGAACATTAAATGGCTTGTATTAAAGTGAGGAAGGATTAATTCATCTTGCAATTGAACACAGATGGAACATCGTTCATGAGAAGACTTGTCTGTGGAGTATTATGTGGTGCACCATCTTTAGGTATTGAAAAGTCTAAGGAAACTCAGCAATTATTTTATTCCTTTGGCATTAGCCAATCCAATATATCTTAGTCCATCTCTGTGTCAATGCCTACTCCTGTGGGTGATAATAAATGTCCCAAGAAAGTGATGGTGTACTTAAGTAACAAACACTTTAATCGCTATCATTCAAAACGATGGTGTTGTAGTCTTGTCATTACTTCTCGTATATGCAATATAATGTTTCAATGTTTCGATAGGAGCAAGAATAGACGAAGACATTTTCTAAATGGATCAGCATGTGCTTAGTTGTCTCTGAAAACCTAATTGAAAAAAGTGTTGGAAAGCTACGTGTTACACAGGCCGAAGGACAGAACAGGAAATTCATATTACTCCCTATGGTACAAAAGGTGATTTGCTATGCGTCATACAGAAAAAGGTTGATATGGTTATATGCCCCTGGGAAATAAAGTTTAGTGCAGATTAGTGCTGATTTTAGCTCCCCCTGCCTCATTGATGAGTACTGGGATGAGGGGTAGTTGGTATCCGGTTCATCTGGCACTAGTCTGCATATGGCAGGATTTTTAAACAATCTTTCTTATGTATGAAACATATTGGTGCTCTCGTAAGTCACTGTAAGTGAAGAGAAATGCCTAATGAAACCTGTGGAACGTTATCGTAATGTATCCTTGCAAAAGCAGTGTTAGTGCATCGGCTTTAATGCATGGGTATGGCTGCTCCTGGAATGAGTTCTAGTTGACATTTATAATGGCTCTAGCTGGTGAGATATTTGTTTCTTTGGAATAAAATGAGCATTGATAATCCTGACACTCAGGAGTCAGGCCATCATGTTCCTAGAAGTGTTTCTGAGTTCTTTGTTTTTTTCTTGATAGAGGAGGGGCTTCAGGTGGCAAGATTCTGTGCTTTGCTTGACCAGAAAAGACATGCTCAAAATGACTTAGAAATATGGGGCATTACCTTAACACGGTCAAGCGTAATTAATTCATGATGATATACCCCTGCAATCACGTGGGACAACCCTGTGTGATGGGCAATGGGGCTGATGATAAGTCAGAACCATGAACATTTGTTTCACACAGTACTTCTTATATAAGGGATTCTCATGTGTAGGTGAAAAGTGGGTACCCGTGAACTTCCTGTTGCTTCACATTCTATTCAGAACTTTTGTATGAACCTGGTCATTGTCTCTAACTGATATGGTACATTTGATAGAACTAGGATGAGCATCTGGAGGAAGAAGGAAATGTTGACTTTTTTTAACAGGCCTGGCATTTCTTCTCTCTTCACAGAGGGCTTTGTGAGGTCCCTGCCTTTTTAGTAAGCTATGACTGACTGCCCAGATAACCAACAATAAAACCGAGATAACATTTATGTTGTCTTTATTTTCCTCACTGCTGAAAGGTCCCCTTGTTCCTGCCAGCTGATAGGGTACCAATTTTTCGCTTGCCCCTACTGGCTCTATTGTGTGCCGGATAACCATTTGTTAAAGCTTAAATGACCCGTTTTCCCTTGAAATATACCATGCTTGATTTTGTCTTTATGAACGCCCTGAAGGGCTGTGGTTTAGATGTCTTCTTCTAGGGCTACTTCTTCACCAGCTATGTAAACGGAAACATGTATGTGGTTAGTGCATTATCACTATATAATAATACTGTACCTGCAAATACTTATGCTTACTCTATATGTATATACTTATTGGATGACTTTATCTGTAAATATGTATTGATTGTAAATACGCTTAATCTGGCTACTTGTAAATCCTATGTCTATCATTGTTACCTGTGGCAACACCTATAAATTGTATTACATACTTTCCAGTGCCCAGATACCCACGGGTTAGGTGCGCTCTTCAAATGTTAAATAAATACATTTGGTCCTTGTTTTCCTTATTTAAGGTCAATTACTTCATAATACAGTGACCATTTGCAGGTTTTACCATCGAAACATTTTGAAAAATATTCTAGGCAACGTTGTAATCTTCTAAGATTGGGTCCTAATTTGCAAAACAGGGGATGCCAAGGTTAGTGCGGGCCCTTGTAGATTAATGAAGAGGAAAGTGGTCTTTGCTTTACCAGAGGCCTACTATTGAGGACTGTTTATAACATATAAAATCCTTATGACATGACCCTTTGAAAGTCTTCAGGACTCGCCTGATTTTTCCCGGGAAGGGTGGGTGGGAGAAGTAATTGAGCAAACATTCCTGTCTCCTTTCCCGTCAGATTTCTCCAATCCTGACCCATGGGAAATTTGAAATGGGAAATGTCTTGTTTTTTACATTTTTTTATCATTGTATACGGTGTTCTCCTATCCCTCCCAAAAAAACGTGCTCCTGAGTTATCATTCATAACTGTCTGGATGGAATATACCGCTGTCACAAGAGTAATGAGCTGGTTGGCTAAGGCTAGGTTATCACTGTTATAAATAGTCATTTATATTTGAATTAATTGGATCACCATTGCCATATCCTAATCGCCTGCTCCACTGCACCATGGAATGAGGTTTTCCTCCCCTCTCAGGGTTCTCAGACTTGTGGCTTCTCCCTGGTTCCATATTGAGCACTGTGAGATCATTAACCCTGAGAGTCTGTCCTACTGCACAACTGGATTGCCTCTTGCTATCTAGTCCGCTTGCTCTCGTCTGTCTTCCCCACTCCCTCCCTTCTCCCCTCCTCTCCGACCTATTCTATGGTGCTCTCTATCTCTCCTATCTTCTCTAACTGCTTCTCCATTGACTATCCTGCTCTCCTCACTAAATCTGGTATGAAAAAGTTTACAAAGGAAATCCTGGTCTCCAACCCAGGCCTCCTTATCGCTGACACCTACACCAGTGCCTCCTCCAAGGAAACTCTCACCAACATCCTCTTTGTCGTGCCTTCACCTGACCTATGGACCCTTCATATGGTCTCTGTGCTCGCTCCTTTCTCCACTTCTCCCATTAATGTTGGCACCCGTTGGGATGGCCTCTTGGCCTCCTTCCACACCTCTAAGGCCATCATTAATGTCTACTCTAATGGGACCGTCTTGGTCTAAGGCCCTCAGGCCAACCTTCACCTCTTTGATAGACGCTTTCAGCACCTCATCAACTTCCTTTATTCTCCTGCTGTCCCCCCTCCTCTGTCCTCGGCTACCTTGTATTCCCCCTCCCTCTCTTCCCCCTCTCGTGCTTCTTCTACACCTCCGCAGGGCGTACCTCTGATCTGAACCCCTCCCCAGAAGTCCTTCAAGGATGGCAACCTTCTCCACATTGCCACTCTTAATTCTCGCTCTGCTGTCAAACATTCCTCTGATATCTGCCACCTTCTCGAGGAACTGGACCTCAATGTCCTCGGTCTCACTGAGACATGGTTCATGCACAGCTCTGTCACCAGCTTTGACATACGTCGTATACCTGACGGCTACAAGATCGTCCCTGTGCCCAGACCCAACCGTGCTGGTGGGGGTGTTGCCCTTATCTTCCCAGAGTGGATTCCTGCCTCTGTCACTCCTACGCAGACCTACTCCTCTTTTAAATGCCTTGTCTGCCGACTCTCTCTCTCTCCTAGCCATTCCCTTACTGTGGCTACTATCTATCGGCCACCTGGTCAGATTTCCTCCTTCCTCTCCGAGTGGGTGGACCTCTCCTCCTCACTCTTGGCCTCAACCACTGAACTCCTCTTTCTTGGAGACTTCAACATCCACCTGGATGCCTCCTGTCCCCCCTCCGGACACTTGTGCGACCTCTGTGACTCTCTCTCACTCTCTATTCTCCCGTCTGGCCTGACTCATTGTGCAGGGCACACTCTCGATGCTCTGATCTCCTCTGACCTTCCCCTCTATGTCCCTCTCTCCACCCCTCTCTCCTGGAGTGATCACTTTCTCCTATCCTCCCACCTCACCGTCCCTATCCCTCAGGCCAATCCGCCTTCATCACTGCCACCCTCCTTCTCAGTCATCTGACGCATGAAGTGCGTGTCATTTGAGGCTTTTGCCGCCACGTTCTCACCCCCCCCCCTTCGGCTGACTCTCACCCTGACACAGCCCTTTCCACTCACCACTCTGCTATATCTGTTACTCTTGATATCCTTGCCCTTGTCATGAGAATCCGCCTGAAGCCCAAAGCCAAATGAAACTCCTGGTATGACTCACATCTCGTCACCCTAAAACGCATGTGCAGGGTGGCCGAGAGGAAATGGCGTGCATCATGTTCATCCTCTGACAAACTGGCCTGCCCCCTGCTCCAAAGGCAATACCGGCTCTCCGTTCTCACCAAGAAGAGAGCCCATATCCAAGTCTGCATCTCTGCAGCATCTAACAACTCATCTGAACTCTTTAAAATCTGCAAGGAACTGGCCAATCCTGCCACAGTCTCTACCTCTCCTGTCCCCTCCCAGGCCCTCTGCACGGCACTAGCTTCTCACTTAATTTCAAAAACTCAGGACATCCTGTCCTCACTCTCTTCCTATGACCTCCCTCCCTCTATTCCCTGCTCTTCCTCTGGCCCTTCCACCCACCCCTCCTTCCCCCTTCTCTGCCTTTCCCCTTTTCTCTGGTGACAAGGTTTCCAGAGAAGTCCGATCTATGAAAGTCTTGTCGAAACAGGTTCCCCCCTGTTCCTCCAAAACTATCAAGGACCACATCGACTCCCTGGCTCCTGCTCTGGCTGACTTCTGCAACCACTCCTTCACCCTGGAGTCTTCCCATCCCCCTTAAGCACTCCCTTGTGCATCCTCTTCTTAAGAAACCCTCTTCCGACCCCTCCTGCCCGGCTAACTCTCTCCCAATCTCCATCACTCCCTTCCTGGGCAAGCTCCTGAAGAAACTGGCCATCTCCCAGCTTAATCTAAATGCTGAATCTGTGGGTTGTCTTCATGAGCATCAGTCTGGCTTCAGAGCTGCCAGAAGCACAGAAACTGCTCTCCTGAATATCCATGAAGACCTGCTCTCCAACCTTGACTCTAACACTCTGTGTGTTCTCATCTTGCTTGATCTCTCTTCTGCCTTTGATACTGTCAACCATGCCAACCTGCTCAACCGTCTCCGTGATAACCTGGGTGTCACTGGTCAGGCTCTGGCGTGGCTGACTTCTTTCCTCTCCAATCGACCCTCCCAGGTCCAACTTGGGTCCTTTCTCTCTGACATCTTTTTCTCTACCTGTGGTGTCCCCCAGGGGTCTAACCTCTCTCCCTGGCTGTTCAACCAATATGTGGCACTCCTTGCCCACCGCATCGCCGCTCTCTACCCCAACTTTCAGTGCTATGCGGATGATACCGAGCTAATTTTCAGGCTACCCTTGGCCTCCTCCTCTCCTTCCCTCATCTATGACTGTCTGTGTGCTATCCAGGACTGGTGTGCTGCCAATGACCTGTGCCTTAATGCCATTAAGACTGAGATTCTACTCATCGGCACACCCACTCCCTCCTTCACTACAGCTCTCTGGCCGGCCTCTCTTGGCCCTCTTCCTGCTCATACCTGCAAGTCAAAAAACCTCAGGGTCATCTTAGATTCCACACTCTCCTTCTCGCCTCACATTTTTGACATCTCTAAGAAGTCACACTACCAGCTGCACCTCCTCTCCTTCCCCCAGAAGCTCACTGTCTCCAGGTAACAGCCTCTATCTAAATCTGCCTGCCTCCACTTTCAGCCCTCTGCAACTCAACCAGAACAGGACTGCAAGACTTGTCCTTGGCCTCAAGCCCAGGGACCGTATCTCTCCAGGACTGAAATCTCTGCACTGGCTCCCAGTGGCTGCGAGGATTAAGTTCAAAACCCTCTGCATTGTCCACAAGACCTTCTGGGGCCAAAATACCTTCCACTCTCTCTTCCTAAATATCTTTCTTCTCGAGCTCTTCGCTCATCCGCCTCCAGCTCCTTCAGGGTCAGCCGCTTCTCCAAGCAATGAGTTGGGGGCCGTTCTCTCACCGCGGCATGGGCCTCCCTCTGGAACAGCCTTCTTGCCACCCTGAAACTTGAGGAGAACCATCTCTGGTTCCGGAAGCACCTCAAAACCGTCTTCTTTGCTTCTGTTTTCTCTCCCCCTCTCCCCTGCTAAATTCCTGACTGAAACTGCACTGAATCTGCACTGGACCACTCTCACTGATCTCGGTCCCTGGTCCAGCCACTTGCCCCCTGCACTGCCTCCCTGGCAACCCATGCACTGCGAGACTGTCTCTGAACCTCTACAGCCCCCTTCCCAGCACTTGTCTGCACTTACCTTGCACTTGCCACCAGCTGGCCCTTTATTATTTATCTTGTTATTCTACTACCCCTGTACTGCACTTTGCCCTCTCCCTTTCCCCTTGCATTTTCACTTCCCCTCTTCCCATGCACTTGCACGATCTGAATGACACCTGGCCTAGTAAGATCGTTGTCTTTCTTCCCTTTGTCCCCCCTCCCTGCCTCGTCGCACCTTGAAACACTTGTGTTTAGGCGTGTTACAAATGCCATATATCATATATCATATCATATCATAAGAAATGTGACACATTGAGGGCATTGTTCCCTTCTCCACAAAGGGGAGTCACACCCAAGGCTAGGAAGGTGAGACCGCTCCACAACACTCTCCCTAGGGGTTGATGCTAGTGGTATCTCACCAGGAGAGACTCCCCCTTTGGAGACAAGGACAACTGTTCCAAGGAGGAACTCCCGTATGGCTTCCAAGTGTTGTCTTATCTGGAGTTATACAACATACCAAACTGTTATCAATCTCATGAAGATAAAGTGAAGTTATATAATGAATGACAAGAAATGGAAGATATCCTTTTAAATTTAAGTCTCCAATGGACTGCAAAGAGGAGGCTGAACAGGGATGCAAGACCAGCAGGTGAGAGAGAGGAGGCCAAGATCTGAGAGAGAGCAAAGACCTGAAAGACACAGGAAAACTCCCTATGCCTAATGAAGCAGAAGAAGGTGGGACTCTGGAAAAACGCAGAGCCAACGTGTGAAAGAGCCACTCCAGTGCAGAACCAGAAAAGCTGAGCAGCTGGTTTGCAAGTGCAAAATAAAGAAAAGCAAGGCAGAGGAGAAAGATCACTGGTGACGTGACCACTGAATCAGAGTGGTGGGCAGTCTGCCCATACAACAGCGCCAAGACCATCCGGAGGAGTAAAAAGCTCCCAGTTTGAGTCAAGATAACTGTGACATCCCAAAGACAAGAATGGCTCATCCAGGAAGGAGACACTGTGGAAATCAAGCTGCAGCGCGGCAAAGAGAAGGAAAGAGAATCCAAGGGCATGCAGGTGGTGGCAAAATGTCCCCGGAAGTCAGAGATAAAACAGGGAAGGGGAATACCGGCAAGCCAAGTGAAACTCAAAAGTTGAGTGAAATGTGTTCCAGTGCAAATGGGAAAACTATTGGAAAAAATCCAGCGGCAGAGTTTGAATGAGATAAAGAGATAAACAAAACCCATAGAGTGGAAATAAATAAAATTGAAAGCTTATCACTTTGGGGAAAAAGGGAAGGCCCACCCATATCTCGAAGATAAGAAAGAGAGAACATAAAAGAGAGACATCTGGGGAGAACACACCTGTGAAGCTAGGAAGCACAAACTCATACATGAATCTGCACCCTGGGAAGGGGGAATTGTAATTGGAACTTGACCTACCATAAAAGAGAGGCAAAGAGTGTAACAGAGATTCAGGAACCATACAATAAGGAGAGGCGGTACACTGCCAGAGAGGCACTTGAACAACAGAGGCATGTCAACCTTGCTTCCATGTAAGGGGGCCCTGCTTGGCACACTCTACATTTATCCATGGCTGTTTCAGGACACAGGCAAGGACCTGATTTTGATTCTGGGTATTATTGTGAGGTATGAATGTGCACGCTCCCCGAGAGATGCAAGGAATCCTGGTTGCCATGCAACATAACGCGCTGTTCTGCCCGAGGCCAGATCAAGCGCACATCTAAACGGTGTGTGCTTAGTAGAATGCCCAAGACATCAATGTAATGTGGGATTTGATTAATTCTATTTTCGATGTAAATTGGACAACAATCAGACACTCACTGTATAGTGGAGTTCTGGAATAGACAGGAGTGGTAACAGCCTCAATCATTATCACCGGCTATCATGTCAACATATAGACTGAACCTTCAAGTGGGGAACCACCAAATAAACAGGTGGACTGGAAGGAAGGTTTTTTATGGTTTATTTATTGGGTATTTTGGGCGAACTTTGCAGCAGGCAGGAAGGATTCTCTGATGTACCACTGTCTGGGACATGAAGGGCAAATAATATACAAGATGCTCCTTGATCTCTCCGCTGAAGAAAGAGGGGCCCTGAGTGCATTTGATGTTAGTTTAATGAAGTTAGATAAACACTTAATTGTCAAAGAAAACATGATACACACCAGGTACCATTTTACCATGAGGGAGCAAATGCAAAATGAGATGATAGGGGAGTTTGTGACCACTTTACAAAAAATTTTAAGTGTCAGCATTGGAGAGAATAACTTCTGAGGGATCGATTGATGATCAGGGCATCAATCACAAAGTGAGGGAGGTGCTGTGGAGAGAGCAATACAAAGTGCTGGAAAGGACGATAGAAGTAGCTAAAATAATAGATCGTATCAAAACCTGCATTAAGTGAAGCTGGGAAACTCCATATGTACAACCTCAACGTAGTTAAGATCAAAGTGATTAGCAAGAAACTTGGAAAGGAACCTAACAGGCAGGCATTTATGAAAAGGTTGGAGCCTAAAGTTAAGCAGGACTCAAGATACAGTGGGCCATAATAGTGGGGCAGAAAAGTAGTGAAGTTGTGAGGCTATGTATAGATCTTTGGGTGCAAAACAAGAATGTGATATCAGACAGCTTCCCTTTACCAAAAATCAATGAGTTGATTGCACAAGCGCCAGAGACAAGAATGTTTTTGGTGATTGAACTTAAATTGGCATAACTTCAAATGTGTTTGCATGATAGTTCAGTTTACCACGTTAGTTACACCATTTGGCATATATTCATTAAAAAGTATGCCAATAAGATTGATTTTCATATCGTGTATTTCAGAGGGTAATGGACAAACTGATTAGGGAAAGGAAAAGTGTAAAGTGTTGCCAGGATGACATATTGATATGGGAAAGAATCAAGGCGAGCATGATAGGTGTCTAAAGGGAGTTCTGAGGAGATTATCTGAGGCGGTGCTAAGCATTTCTTTGGAGAAGTATCAATTTTGGAAGAAAACTGTTGTTTAATTGGGACACGAGTTGTCCGAACGAGGTGTGAGCCTAAAGAATGTCAGTATGTCAGATGAAGCCACTAAGGAATAGGGCTGAGGTTGGACCTTTTCTTTGATGTATTGAGTATGATGGGAATGTTGTCAGACATTTAGCTGACAAGATGAAAAATATGAAGAGTCCCACTAAAATATATTTAATTTTCAACTGAAGTGTTATCTGTGAGAACAAATTCCAGTGTGCCAAACAGTATTTGATAGAGGCACCACTGCTGATGTGATTCCGAGATGAGATGCAGGTATATTTGTTTACTGATGCTAGATAACATGGAATAGGGTGTGTGTTAATGTAACTGGATAATTCAGGCATGCAAACAGTGGCCTTTGGTTTTGAAGAGGGAGGTCTTGGTGTTTGTGTGGGGAGTTGAATGATTTCAGAATTATGTGTGGGGTAGACCGTTTACAATAGCTACACACCATCCATATCAATATTTAGCAGAAAGGGGCTTGATAGGATATCAACGAAAATAGTGTGCTGAATAACTGGCATGCAAGGATTACATTTTGAAATGGATTACATTAAAGGAAATCAAAAAGTGGTTGCTGATGAATTGTTGAGGAATCTTTGTGAATATGGTGAAGATGATAAAGGGGGGTGTATAACTAGGCAGAGTGATGTTTTTGTGAAGTCTGGACTGCTTAAGGAACATACATGGTTGGAAAGTTGAAAGGCTGATGAGAAGGATGTTATCCCTTTCATTCACTTTACGTCACTGATTAAAATGAGTTCCAATGTGCTTAACTCTGAATGATGTAAACCAGGGTCAGGCATGCTGATCTGACCTGCAATCTTAAAATTCCACACTTCAAATGTCCTAATTTGATCAACTTCAGAAGGGTGAAATGCGGTGTTAAAATCAGAACAGCTGGATGTACCAATTATAGAGGGTCATCTGGTAACACTGCTTAACTATGCAGATGACACTGTTTTGATAGCACAAACCCTACATCCTTACAGAGGCTAATACACATGCATATTGAATGTACACATTTAAAGTACCTTAGTGTTAATACTTCTAAAACTAAAATGCTGGAAGTTGGAGCTAATAGACATAGACCCATTGAGTCCAAGCGGTACAGTTTTAGAACATGTTGGTTTCACAAATCTAGTCATTTAAACTGAATAATAAACATGTCTAATCCAATTCCCTGAAGAATCTGTGGACCTATTGAAGATTGAGGATAGTGAGCTGTTAAAAAAAGCAATAGAACCCATTATGTTATATCAACTTGTGACATTGTTGAGCAGTATTTGGCCATCGTTTTCATACTGGCACACAGTGACTCATTTTAGGTTCTGCTTAGTTATCATGGGCAAAATGTTGGCCATCTGGAATGGGCAGCATGGTTCTACAGGCTTGTTCCATTTACATCCTGTTATGGAGTAATCATTGCACTATTTCGTATTGTTCTGCCCTAAATACAATGATATTTAGAATATATGTTTGCTTCCATTTTTTAAAATGGAGCAGTTTCAGAATGAGCTGATCTGTTTTACTTTAATCTACTATTACTTATTGATCTAACAGTTCCTTGGGCTTTGCAGAGTTATGCATCTCTCAGATTAAGTTGTAGGAAGTAAGCTACTTAAATATCCTGTTTAATCATGTTTTCTCTAGCAATTATATGTCCTTGGCATAACCGCAGGATCTATATTGATTATATACATGTATGGTTTGAATGTAATTAGGATGTTTCTTATTTGTAATAGTGTGATTGCTTTGATCACTCTTACAACCTATGTGTTAATTTTGAATTATTAACACACATTTTGTATACTGTATTATATATGACCAGGTATGTGATTGTTCATCTTTTTCATTTGCATTTTGAAATTGATGTTAATCGCTTGATCCAAAATTAAGCATGTTGATGATCAAAGCTGTTTTTGTTTTACTGGGATTCAACACTGAAATCTGTAGTTTACCGAGATGTACCAGCAATAGGTGCATTATTCTACTGAGATATCTTACTTCAGAGTGTAATGTGCTTTCCTACTTGGATAACATTCACAGATTCAAAGGATACGATTTCCTCTTGCTAACACCCTCACAAACCCACCCAGCCCTACATGACCCATTAATTATTCCCTGAGTTAACAATAAGAGAATAAATATGTGTAAGACATACAAACATGGGCGTAATTTTAGGAGGGGACGGGGGTGTTTGTCCCCCCCAACTTTCATGGCACACTATTTTGTCCCCATTCATATGAATGGGGCACCTTTTCTTCAGAGGTCATGCCCCCCCCAACATTTCAGCAAAGTTTCTCCACTGCATACAAAACTAAAAACATCCAGGGTGGCATACAATCATATACATTCTGTTGAAGTACAGTAGAATTAATGGGAAAAACTCTTTTCATTTTGTATCCCAATCACCAATTTTATAGTTATTTCTACACTGTAAAGTTAAGCAATCAATGCCAATCTCAGAACAGAAATCAATTGAGACTACAACTTCCTCAAAATAGATACATGGGCAAACTCCAATGTGCACCTGATGTCTAGTGGTCACTCATGCATTTTCTAGAGTCAATTCTGCCCCTTATACTCTTACTGAATGTTCAAGTCTGAATCATCTCTGGCCGAAACAAAGGGCATACAGTCATTTAGAGCTGTTGTCAAAGCTCTAGAACAATGTAGAGTCTCTATGTAAGATCAACTTTACTTGCAGTAACTATGTGAGTTTCATTTGACTTTTGGAGGGAGTTCCAGGGTAAATCTGCAATTTTGGAAAGTAGAGTGTACAAGAAAAAGAAAAAAAAAGAGATATTGCCAACATAGAAGGTCTAGAGGAGATTTCAGGGACTCTTGATACCTTTTTTTCATATGCTGGAACTAGGGGACATTTTCTTTGTTAACTATGCAAATGGCACTCAATGTGTTATCTCCATCTCAGGGTCTCATAAGGAGGATGAAATGAACAGCAATAGAGTGTATCAAGCCATTCAACGGTGGATGGTCTTGAATGGTATGGCACTGAACAGCTCGAAAACAGAGCTCCTGATTGTCGGTTCTGACAACAGGTTGGCAAAGCTAAGCCCATTGTACAACAGTTTTATTATAGATAACTGTACAATTGAGGTTAAGACCAAAGTGAAGACTTTATGCATTTTCTTAGACAAGAACTTGAACATGAAGGCTTAGGTTAATAGCCTGGTCTCTTCCTCTTCCTATTTTCTCAAGTTGTTACGTTATCTTCGCCCACTTATCTCGGCGAAGAATGCAGAGACCTTAGCCAGAGCCATTGTTGGCTCTAAATTAGATTACTGTTGCAGCCTTACAGCTGCCATCTTGCAAGCAGACCTCCACTGGCTCCAGGTTATTCAGAATGGGTGGGTGAGAGCGGTGAAAGGACTTGGTCGCAGGGACCAGGTTCAGATGCTAAACAATGTCTGCACTCGTTGCCTGTGCAGGCAACAGTGTGTTTTAGGATAATACTTATCACCCATAAATCCCTCAAAGGCCAAATGCCACTCTATCTAATGGAAGCCAATGATAAACAGCAAAAAACCAGATCTTTAAGATCAAATAACACTAATGTCCTAAAGACCCCCGCTGTAATTCAGCTAAAGTGCGTAATGGAGCTTTCAATATAGCAGCCCTGTCAGCTTGGCATGTGCTTCCTCCACACATTAGAAGTGTCGAATCCACAGAAGTTTTAAGGAAAAACTTAAGACCGTACTATTCTGTTAGACATGCTTGTTATGGTCCTCCCCCAGTTTCCTTCTGACATTCATACTAGCCCCATGAATAGTACTGTATCTGTCCTGTCTGTTTCTTGTTTGTGCCCTTAAGCCCGAGGGTACCGGGAGCGTGGTACAAAAAAAAGAAGACAAAAAATAATTCAGTCTTACCTCATGTTACATTTAGGGAAATGTAAGCATCCCTACTCATAACTCCTCAAACCTATCCCCAACAAGTAGATCTGTGATAGAAAGAGAGATGAACAATAACATTTACAGTCATACTGAAGCAGTAACAGCAGGTCAATAAAGAGAATTATCAGTATGGTGATTACAAACTATTAACCACATAGAGATTTAACCTGGTTGAACAGGTAGAAAAATCCTTACTCCAAGAACTTCTATGAGCTATGATTTGGGGAAAGTCTCTGTCTTGTGTGGCATAACAGACGCTGCCAGTAGCGGAGCAGATGTATACAATTGTTCCTGAGATAGCATTTTTCAGACTGCTTGGATCTGTTGGGTCATCATATAAGGGTACCCTTTCTCTGTAAATGATAATGATACTTGGAGGAATTAAGAGGGAATATAAATTATCCAACAAACTCAAGGTGTGATGCATTTCAATAATATTTTTCTAGGTTCTGCCATGGCATTTGCAAAGTTCTGATTCATGAAAAGGTTGTGGCTTACACACGTTAACCCTTTTACTGCTGCATACCCTTGGCTTCAGCACTATGTGCAATCAGACGTAAATGCATCAAGTATATGTAAGTCATATTCTGAGCTCAGAGAATGCAGCTGCAAGAAAGTGGCAGTCACATTCTCCTCTGTAAAGGGGTTTAGGGGCACTTGAGCTTCAGCGGCACACACAGTTACCACCACCATGGCCTTTGAAGAAGAGAGAAAATGATCTTTCTAGATTTTGTGATTCTTTCTTCCTTGTGCTACGCCAGTGATAGTATTGTATGCCCATACCATTGGAGAATGTCTGATTCAATAGCAGATTATAATTATAATTGTTCTTTTATAACACGCTTAATACCAGAAATTGGTTTCTAAGTGCAGGATCGAGATTCAAACCTGTGTTGCGCTGTTTTGTCTTGATTCCAAGACAAACATGTTGCCCCTGAGCTATCCTCCTCACCAGAAGGATATCTGAGGGGCAACACATTTGTCTTGGAAGCTAGACAACACGGCACAACACAGGTTTGGATCCTGATCGCACGCTTATAAACCACTCACTGGTATTAAGTGCATTATAAGTGGACAATAAAATAAATAAAATAAGATCTAGAATTGTTCTCACAAATGTATCTATATCTTTTCCTCTCATTTTTTCTCTACTAGAACATCATAAAAGTGAAGTTTTTTCCCCCTACTCCTATTGTCAAAGTTATCCATGATCTTCATGTAGAGGAGACCTCAGTCTCCATGCTTCCACTCTTGTGGGAGGAATCTGTACATCTGCTGACTCAGGATTCCAATACTGCCATGAACCCCTCCAAACTTCCCAGGGATAGCTTGATTTGCATAATATCAATCTGTACTGGTCTGTGCCATATAAACCTAGGGGAAATTATGTGTGTGTCCATGTTCTTTTTTCTTTGTTGTATGAGAATGTTTTGGTGCACAGTAGGCAATATTAGGTATGATTTGCTCTTTGATCCCAATGTGAGGAATACCAAGTTATCTTTATTGACAGGCTTCATAATGTCCATTACGTCAAGTCTAAATATCAATACAAAATGTATTTGCACAAAATACCAAAATCCTCCATGTGAGTAGTGTACCAACATGAAACATCTAGCATAGTGCATATATGGCTATGAAATAGAATGACTTTGCCACTATCTGACTTCCCTACAGCCTGCACTGAATTCAGGTGAGTGCAATATCTCCTCTATAAAATAGGAGAGATGATCCTTCCTTTAGAGATTGGAAATCACCAACAAGAATACACACTTTAACATATCTGCTGGACAACGTTACACCATTTCACATTTCAGAATGATAGTGCTCATGTCCTGCATTGGGGAAATGTATTTTTGTGGTGTGCTTATTTTTTTTATTATTCCCCCACTTATGAGATTGGAACACAAACGTGGAAACAATTTTCTTAAAGATAAATCACACATGACACAGGTGTGAAGGCTGCTATGGCAATCAGATGGTGCATCAATTTCTTAGAACAACAACCAGATGCATGTTCATGCATAGCATATAAGTATGCAATGATTGCATAGAGGACAGAATTGTGGTACAGTAACATTTTAAAGAGTGTGCATTACCTCCACAGTCACCTCATGTTCATTTTCTACCACATGTGAATGCCAATTCATCCTTGCACCTGCAACTATATTGGCCTGAATTTATGTTGAGAGATGTGTTTTCATCTGACTATTCCCGCCTACATAAGATTAGGCTGAAAGAGTAATATGGTACCACAGGCTTGCCAGTTAGACACACAGATGGGATAACAGAGGTGCAAACGCATTACTAGTTCAGGAACACAGAAAACCCATCAGCCACCCACTTGCCATATCCAGGCATCACGTTCTTTCAGCGTGTCTCATTCCATTGAGATAAAAGAGTATTAGCACTGGGACTATACAGCTGCCTGATGAGAACATCTCTAAGCAAACAGTTGATATCTCTCATCAGCCTGTAATGGAGCTTCGGAAAATAAATGTGTTTACTGGACAACTCAGCAAATAGTTAGGCGTGTACCACAGTTATTTATACAGTGATGCTTCTAAAACTGCAAGTCTCTTTTTCGTTTACAGTTCACTGTATTCAATCATCATAATCACATCAAGAGATTAATAGAGATAGAGGAGAACACAGCAACCATCTTGGCCTTGACCCTATCATTAAACTACATGCCAAATCTGCATCTACACCTCAAGATCAATGTTTACACTTGCTTCTGAAGCTCCTGGGTGAGGTCTTTGATGACTTACATCTACAGCACACATGCATCACAGTTTACATGAAGCTACTGCTGAGGTGCTTGGAAGGGCACATATGTAAAGCATAGAGTCAAAACGGGCACACAAAATGTGCACTGCATATTGCGGTGAGTCAGAAGAAGGACACATACATGGTGTACATTATTTATTAAAGTAAAACGATAAAGCCTAACTTTCCCTAGCTCAATGGGTGGTCGCTGCCTATGTTATTAACTAAGGTGCTCGTCAGTCAGTCATGAATTTTCAATAAAGGAATAAGTCTGCTGTCAAAAAGTACTCTTTTCTGACGCCTTCCCTTGTTTTATCGTCTTGTCATTCTCTTATTAGTTCTCCTTTCTTGTCTGTGATAATATCTGCATTCAAACTTGTAGCCCAGGAACTGAGGTTCTCTAAGGTACGTTTCTTGAAACGTCTAACTTGTATAAGAACCTTAGACCCAGTCCATCTTTTGATAAAGTACTTAATGCACGTCTAGAAGTAGACACAGAAATGGTCTGACGAAGGGCAGAGTATAACTGCCAAGTCAGATAAATTGAGATTATGGGTAGAAACCCAATCCAGGCTATGTCCCTTTATATGAGTTGGCTCTCGGATAAAATGGGAAAAGTCCAACAATTCCAGTGAAGTCTCCAGGCCCATCTGACCCGCCCTGTGACATTACACCAAGTTTGATCAAATGATTAAATACGGCCTCTTTGCTCTAAGTTGAGGTTGAAATCTGCCATACTACCAGGAGGCTGAGATTTGAAAATGTAGCATGCTCAGATGATGTTGGTGCTTCAGAAGAATGATGAGCACCTGGTGAAAGAGCCACAGAACATCCCCAAAAATATATCTAAGGAAGGGGTGATTGGGGCCACTGCACTGTTGTCTACCTATAAGAAGGAGGAATTCTGGTTTGGGCTTTCATTGCAAAGGTGATCATGTGTCAGAAGTAATTCCCACCGTCAACATTGCTGCCCATAAAGTCATTGGTGTAGCACTATTTCAGCTATCCAGAGGGTAGGGATACCAAGGCATGAAGGTAAAGTAGCATACATCCCTACCAGAACACAGTTAAGTGTGATAACCCACAAAAGACTTCTTGGGCAGATCTTTGATGTTCATAAAATATAGGCTGTGGCACCATAATGTGGATAATGAGCACATATCAAGGCCACAGATACTAGTACTGTAGCATGTAGCAACATTGGTGACATCAACAACAAGACAGTACAGGATAACACACCAGTTTGTCACTGGTCATGCTCTAGCAACTAACACTTATCCCGGTGCACTCCAGACCTGCCCAGATTCTAATCAACCTCAACAACTGGCAAAGCACAACCTGCCCCAATGACACTGTTGAAGAGGAAGCCAAATTTACCACTACTAGTGGTGGAGCCTTGTCTTGCTAGTAGCAGAGGTAAGTATAGTGTGTGTCCATTGAAAAGGACAGGCGAGGTAGAGTAATGAGTAATGCATGCATATTACACCTACATTACATTTCATCTGTCAGAGTGATGCAGGTTCTGTGGTTGGGTAGATGTCATAGGAAAGCACATGCTCTTGCACAAACCTTCCCACTTGTGGGTGAGCGAGTAAGAAAGCAGTAAAAGGAAAGACTTGGACTATTGGGAGAGTACAGAAAAAACAGGAGTGTTTTCAGCAGAAGGAATAGCCACATTAAGCGAGACGGAACATCCACATTGTGATCAAAGTACTAGGATTAAGAGAGTAGCTAGTCTGGTAAGTAGAGCCTCATAATTTGAGCTAGAATTACCAGCTTGTGAGTTTGGCACTAGTGCTTAGGAAGTGGCTTTTACGGTTGGTAGAGCCAAATAAATGGAGGCAGACTTTGAGTTTGGTACAAGGGCATAGAGAGTAGCTTCACAAATTAGTAGAGAAACATACATTGAGACAGCACTTCCAGTGTGTGAACTCAGTGTGGGGGCTTTGATTGTGGCTCTATTGGTTTGCATAGCCAGATAAATTGGGCAGAATTCCAGAATCTGTCACATAATGAAGAATTATATGGTGTTCCATTGGGCATTAAAGGCAAATAGATTGAGTCAGAAACTTAAGTGAATACACTCTTGGTATTAAGCTGACTGAGGATAAAATCAAGGTAACACTTTTGAATTTTGTTACTGCCTTATCATGAGTTAGAGAGTGGCTCTGATGTTTGTAGTAGAGATTGAGGTTGAAGGAAACACAAAACAGTGACTTGTGTGATGCACTCAATGCACTCAAGTGCCTCATACTAGATGTTGCTTGATCAAACCGCTTTGCGTATTAGCAATTGCTCAATGTCACCATGTGCCATCAGCTGTGCAGCACAAATCTTCATCTGCTAAATAAACTGTTATGTGGACTTCAAAGAGAAAGGTCTAGCATGTCATGGAACAAACTCCCAAACCTCTGGAGCTTATGGGCCTACCCCAGTCACGGGCACCCTTAGGGACTTCTCCGCCCCAAAAGTGTGTCCTAGGATTTCCTGGACTCAGTCCTGGCACCGTTGGCGCCACGCTCATAACATGTGCTAATTGCATTGGACTACATTCACAGCCTAATAGGGCTGAGCCTGTCTGTATACCCTGGGTGTGGCTGAGGGACTACTTTACTTGAGATTGCAGGGTGTGGCTGAGGGAATATTTAACCTGGAACTACTTACTAGGCTATTTAAGCTGTTGGAATCGAAATAATATTATACCTCCTATTGCATTATTTGAATGTGTGTTGGCCTACGCCAAGTTGTCTAAAAAACATCGTGTAAATAGATTCCGCGGCAAGGTCTTGACCTTAATGTACTGTGTAAATCGGCATCTTGGATTTAGCCGCCATTTTAGGTTCTCTTGTAATGTGGAAGTCACCCTGAACATCAAAATGGAGGCCGAATGACATTCCGAGTGGGATTCTGGCCGTTGTGACCTCTGCACACATGAATAAGTAATATGCCTGCAGGCCACTTGTTGGGGTCGTGAACTGAGACCTTGTCCTATACCTGACCTATGTGTAAATGAACAACTGTATCAGCGGAACTGATCAAAATGCATACATTATGGGATTGACCTGGCAAGGAACCCTAGACCTGGTCCTACGAATGGGTAACCTGCGAGGGGGTTGGCCAGAGCTGGATGAAGAGTATAAAAACACGAGTATCCCAATGTACGGTCTCTCACACTAACGCAGTGAACTCTCGTTGAAGTTCGTTCTGTTACTCTGAGAGCCGAATAGCTATCCGTTTGTCAATTGACTTTTTGGTAACTGTTGTAGCTTTTAAATAAAGCACTTTGTATGTTCTTTGTAACCTGTGTTGGTGTGTTTCCTTTGGGCTTCCCGGCCTCATATCAATTTCTCTGTTTTCACAGTTGGCGCCCGAATAGGGACCCTCAAGATTGATGCCGGATCATTGAAGGTTGACGCAGACTATCGAACCGGGATCGGACGGTGTGATTCTGCGGGCCCGACCGATCGAGACGCGATACCTCGGCAGCGCTGCACGATCCGATCCTTGGACGATAGTCGTGTGGTCTGACATGGCATCTTGACGAGGGTCCAATTTTTGAGGCGGGCAGATTTGCCGAAACCACCAAACACAAGGTAAAATTTGTTAGGTAAGTTCTTTGATAAACCATAAGGTCCTCGCTAGGTTTGGTCAGGTGTAGTCGTGACCCGGCTCTTAATTTAACCCTGACAATTTGAATTTGGCGTATTGTATCTGCAGACACAATTATTGACCAGGTAACACCAATTTTTTGTGAAATGCCTGGGAAATTGTCTAGCTGCTTTAGGGCTCTGTTCGGCAGCGATCGACAATCCTTGGAATTTAGCCGCCCGGCACCACAGGAGGGGTCGCCGGCATGTACTATGTACTGTAAGTATGGCATTGGAAGTATAGTATTTAATGATATTTGGCACAGAGAGACCAGACATGCCTCCGAATTTCAGTGGCCAATCAATGGTAGTTTTGAGATCCCCCGAATTGAATACTTAGAATCGATCTTGTTAAAGAAGAAGGCTAGACCAGCAGCCTTTGATGTTTTACAGAATTGGAAAAAAGAAGCATTACAGCAGCTTAAAAGTAGGGATAAACATGCACGTTGTCATAAAACAAACGCCGAAAAGGCATTATTATATGATAAAGAAAAGCGTTCAGAATCAGTTAAAAATATGAATAGAGCTTTTTCACTCGGGATCCAGAAAATTTACCCCTCTAAAGATTTCCATGTTTCTGAGGAATTTATCGAGAAGTTATTAAATGAACGCAGGCCTGATGCCTCAGCGCCACCTCCGTATGCTCCTATTTTGGGCGCTCTGCCCATTCCTGCTGTCGCTCCTGTTGTTATTCCTGTTCCCCCTGTACAACCTATTGTTCCTAGTCCTCTGGTTGTTGTTCCTCCACCTATCGCACCACCCCTTCCTTCTACACCGATAGTTGCACCTTTATTAAATTTACCTACACCTCTGCTCCCGAGTGGCCCCGTATTGACTGAAGTTGATCCAGGTGCAGGATCAAAGATCGTCACCCGTAATACTGTTTCTGCAGATAAGAAACAGGAATTGTTTGCATGGGCTAAGCATTGCATGGAGAAAGGTGATCAAGTTAATGTGTTTTCCACATTATCTAATTTGAATAGTTTTCCTGAGAAAAATGTTTTTATCGAAGGTTTGGGGACTCATTTGTGTGTGATGTGGGGTAGATTACAAAATTCATATCTTCCACAAGGAGTGAGAGATCTGAATGCTTTGGCACTTTCGAGGGACACACAGAGCATAAAGTATATGGGCATGTTGAAAAATTGTTCGAGTTTAGGAAAGACTTTGAAAAGTCACGAGATGAGGACGACGAAGACGATAGAATATATGTACAGAAACGGTTCCTTCCGTGCCGTAGATCGGCACCTGAGGAAGGACGAATTTGTACTAAAGATGCGGTTCGATGGATCTCGGATTCATCGATTCCGCCAGATGAAGTATATGACACGTATAGTCAGTATACAGTCCAAATGCAAAGAAAGGTAATTCAGGTGATGGTACAGCACCTGCAAGAAGACTGTGTAAGAAAGAGGGTTAGTTGCCCCATAGAATTATTGGGGATTTGTAAAAGGGCTTTTTCGCCCGATACTTCTACAGCTGCCTTAGCGCTCGACCTGGCCCTGTTGCTTAGTAAGCGGCCGGAGGTACCTATATCTCAGTTGCCTATGAGAGAGGTTCCTCCTACCTTTGTCCCAAAAGTTGAGATCCCCGCCAACGCTGGGACTGGTGCCCCCGCTGTGGATATCCCTGCACATTATGTATCGCAATTCGTTCACGTCCCGTTTAAACGACAGGAAGTGAACACAATTAGACAATCAGTTCCCGATATCAGGAAAAACCCGACAGGGTTTTACAAAGAAATAGAGTCCATCTTGCAGTCCTCTGTGTTCACCTTGAGTGATATTGACTTGTTATTCCCTGTACTCCAACCCGTAGATTTATGGAAACAGGTTCGGACAATAGACGATGTGCCAGGGTTGGGAGATACGTGGGCTAATATGATTAGAATTGATGGGGAAAGACCAGCTGGTGAGAAACCACCACAGGTAATACTTACTTTGCCTGATAGAATTGTCACAAAACTAAAAACTATAATTCCAGAGAAAAGAATTATTTGGGACAAGCTTACGGCCTGTGTCCAAGGAAAAACTGAAGGCGCCATCGAATTGTTTAATAGATTCGAGCAGGTATTTTCTGACTTCAGTGGACAGGATTTAGGTACAGAGTCGGGGAAAAGGTTGTTCGTGGACAAATTTGTACGTGGATTGTTACCTGACATCCAGTCACAGATTATGTCCTCTGAGAGCGC
The DNA here is from genome assembly GCF_040938575.1 of Ambystoma mexicanum. Classification (NCBI taxonomy): domain Eukaryota; kingdom Metazoa; phylum Chordata; class Amphibia; order Caudata; family Ambystomatidae; genus Ambystoma; species Ambystoma mexicanum. The sequence continues at coordinate 538,583,280 of NC_090937.1, forward strand.
TTGGCAGGCAAAATCTCAATCTGAGGTTTTGCACATGGCTCAGTATTATGAGAACCGTGTTAATAATGAGAAGGAAAAAATTGAAAAGAGGAAAGGAGATTTGAAAACCAAAGTATTATTACAGCAAATTGTTAGAAACCCCAGAGGAGGCACGACACAGACTAGAGGTCAGTATGTCCCAAAAGGAAATGCACCTTTGGGTCCTGTGAATATTAATCAATGTGCTTATTGCCGCCAGGAAGGTCACAGGCGAGCACAGTGCCCCGTCCTTCGCCAAAGGTCAAACAGTGCGTTTGGGAGTATGGGAGACGACCTAGGGGCCGCCCGGGAGCAGGGGGCCCTGATAGAGGTTGGCTTTTACAAGATCCTAAGCAACCTTTTTCACGGGAAAATCAGACCTCGAGTATGGACTCGAGGAACATATTTGATCACCCTTCTGCTGCCTACCTTTCTGAAGAGCTTCCTTTCGACAATACTCTATTTCATTAGGATTGCCCGAAGCATGGTTTGGAACCTTCACCTATTCCCGTTAATCAGAAAGGCCCCTACGTTGAATTATTAGTAGGGAATAGGAAACACCAGTTTTTGATTGACACTGGAGCGCAGAAGTGCTCCATTGATCATTGTCGGGTTCCAAACATTCCACTGTCAGGGCAAACAAATGTTTCCGTAGGGTTTTCTGGTATACCAACTGTCTGCCCGGTTTGTGCACCGGTATGTGTTTCTTTGGGTCCCTTTACGGACCATTGCCCTTTTCTTCTCACTTCAAACTGTGGAGAGAATTTGCTGGGGTTGAATTTGTTAAAGAAATTGAACGCAGTAATTCATTGTTCTTCCGATGGAGTACGGCTGACGGTTTCACCACAGCAACTTCCTAATTCTCAGTTCTTGATTCGACCTTTACCTCCTGAGTTTAGCATTGTCCCGGAATGTTTGTGGGCGGTGGACGACAATGATGTCGGGGTGTTACAGATTGAGCCCGTTAAAATAGTTCTGAAACATGGAGTGAAACTGCCACGCATTCCGCAGTATAAAATATCAGTCGAGGGCGAACGTGCTTTGAAATGCATTGTCTCCGATTTTGTGCATCGTGGGGTGATCGAGGAGATTACAGGTAGTTTGTGTAACAGTCCAATCTTGCCTGTGTATAAGAAAGGCGACAATGCAATTCCATACCGGTTCATAATTGATCTTCGTGCTATTAACAGAGTGGTCACCCCACAATTTCCAATTGTGCCCGATGTGACGACGATATTAACAATGATCCCTGCTACGGCTATGCACTTTAGCTTTGTGGATTTAAAAAACGCTTTCTTTAGCATTCCTATACATAAAGAAAGTAGATATTTGTTTGCGTTCACCTTGGGGGGACGCTCATTTACATTTACAAGGGCACCTCAGGGGTATACTGAAAGTCCCAGCATTTATAGTAGAGCTTTGAAAGAGCAGCTCGACACCCTTGATTTGCCACCTACTTGCACGCTGCTTCAATATGTTGACGATTTGCTTTTGGCTGCAGACTCTGAGAGTGCTTGTAAAGAAGGCACTGTACTGTTGCTTGTTCATCTAGCTAAAAATGGTCACAAAGCTTTGCTTAAAAAATGTCAATATTGTTGTCAGGAGGTCGCCTATTTAGGCTACCTCCTGTCAAAGGAGGGGAGAAGATTGACAACTGAAAGAATAAAACACATTTCTGGCATGTCTGTTCCAAATACACAGAAGGAAGTCAGAGCCTTAATAGGTATGGCTTCTTACTGTAGGTTGTGGATCCCGAACTTCTCGCTAGTGATAAAACCGATGTTGGCTCTGACGAAGAAGGGCATTTCTCTGCCACTGCCATGGGAATCGGAACATCAACGATCATTTGAGCTTCTCAAAACCGCGCTATGTTCTGCACCAGTTCTGGATACTCCAAATTATGACAAGGCCTTTGTGTTGTTTGTGCATGAATGTGATGGATGTGCTTTGGCTGTGTTAACACAGGAACACGGAGGGAAGAATAGGCCGTGCGGCTACTACTCCTCTGCCCTTGATCCTGTCGCATGCGCTTTGCCAAGATGTTTGCGCGCTGTCGCTGCTGCTGCCGCGTCTGTAAAACAGAGTGAGGGAATGGTCCTAGGCCATGATTTGATTTTGATGGTACCTCACTCTGTTGATATTCTATTGAACAAAACCCAAACGCAACACCTCACCTCTGCTCGGTTAACAAGGTATGAACTAATTCTGTTCGCCCCCCACATCCAAATTAAGAGGTGTTCTGTTCTTAATCCGGCTGAACTCTTGCCTTTTCCGCAAAACACTGTTTGCGGTGACGAAGAATTACATGACTGCCTGTATACCACTGAACAAGAAACGAAGGGCAGGATAGATCTTATAGATACTCCTTTGGAGAATGCAGAAGGGGAGCTGTTTTGCGATGGCTCATGCTTCAAACTTTCGGATGGTACATTTACAGCTGCTTATGCAGTTACTACATTTAGCAAAGTTGTCGAAACTAAGAGAATTTCGCATAACTCCGCGCAGGCCGCAGAGATTATAGTGTTGACCCGAGCTTGTGAACTTTCCCAAGGGCGTAGAGTAAATATATATACTGATAGCCAGTACGCATTTGGGGTGGCTCACAACTTTGGGAGGCTCTGGTCGGAAAGAGGGTTCCTGACCTCACATGGGACCAAGATCCAGCATGGCCCCTTGATAGTGCAATTACTCTCGGCACTCTCACTCCCTAAACAGTTAGCGATCATGAAATGTGCAGCACATTGCAAGGTCATAGATGATGTGGGCAAAGGGAACGCTTTTGCGGACTTGATAGCCAGACAAACGGCCACAGACCTTAGCACGGACATGTATGCCTCGAGGAAAATGAGAGATGCTTACATAATGGATGAAGGTATTGGGTCTGTGCGAGATATTCAAACTGATGCCACAATAGAAGAATCTAAAAGGTGAGCTGAAGGAATGGGGAAACTGGATGATGAAGGGTGTTGGGTGGATACATCCGAAGGGAAATGGTTGCTCCCTGATTCATATGTATTGGCAATGGTTATGATGGCACACGGTCCTACGCATGTGTGTGCCCAGCAAATCACGAGAATGTTAGAACAGGTTTGGGTAAATGACAAGATTCTGGAGACTGCGAAGAGGCACGTCCAGAACTGTATGATCTGCTTACAGCAAAATGTGGGTAAGGGGACAGTGACTCCAAGGGGAAGCTTTGGGCCCCTTCTGTTCTCTTCGAGGTCATTCACTTTGATTTTATTGAGATGGAATGATGTAATAATCTAAAATATGTTCTTGTAGTTATTTGTGCCTTCAGTAAATGGGTTGAGGCTTTCCCCGTTAAAGATGCTACTGCCATGACCACTGCAAAGATTAAGGTAAAAGAATTCTTTCCTCAATTTGGGTTCCCGAGGATATTGTGGTCGGATAATGGTCCCCACTTTATTACAGCAGTAATTTTGCAGATATGCACAGCCCTATGTATTGAGAAACGCTTTCACTCAGCTAGACATCCTCAAAGCGCTGGGTTGGTGGAAAGACACAACGGTATTTTAAAGAATAAGCTTGCAAAAACATGTGCTGATACCAAACTAAAATGGCCAGATGCCTTACCTATCGTGTTATTAGCTATGCGTACCACACCTCAGACTAAGACTGGGCTTTCTCCATTTGAGGTAGTGATGGGGAGACCTGCTAACATTTGGGGTCTCCCAAAACCTAAAGCCCTGAGAGAGGTGGAAAATGTATTGCTTGTGGACTACTGTAACCAGTTAACTAAAAACCTGTATTTCATTTATCACCAGGTACACTCGGCTTTACCTGTACGATTCACGGGCCCAGGACACGATATACAGCCTGGAAGTTTGGTCCTAGTGAAGGCCTACGAGAGGTCTTCCTGTCTCGCGCCTCGCTGGCGGGGACCCCACCAGGTGTTATTGGTCACCAGGACAGCAGTGCGGGTGGCTGGAAAGAAGAACTGGATTCACGCGACGCACGTCAAGAAACCTCCTCACCCGACGCCACACGTTACAGAAGAAGCAGAACCCCTCGCTGATGCTACAGTCTCTGATCTTGGAGTAGCAAACAGCGCTGTGAGTGCATCGGAGAATTTCTCTGAGCCCGAGGAGCTTGGGGAACAGTCCATTTCGTCTCCGCACTCTCTTGAAAAATCACTTCCGGAAAGCACTGTTTCAAGCTCTGCGACTTCCGTCGCCTCCGACACGTTGCTTCCCTCAGGAAGTGACGACACTTTACTTCCAGACCAGACAATTTTGGGTACCACCAGGTACAACCTTTGATGAAGGAGATAGAACTACGGCACGGGTTTTTCGTGCATCTGAAAAAAGGAAGTGATTGGAAGTTCTCTTTTTATGAGAAAGTTCTGTTGAACAAAAGGGATTCTGCTGGCTAGGGTTGGGAAGGACTAAGAAATTGCGCGACCCTAGTGTCGCCAGCAACGAACATTGGGGACATCGATTGAGGAACTACGATGCCTGCCACCTCCGCTGCTGCCCCCCGCACTGGACTTGTGAATAAGGGGGTGACCAAATTGGACGATGAACAATGTGCCTGGGCCCCGAAAACGTACTGTTGTGTTTTGATAATGATAATTGTTATTTTTGCAACTGCTGCTGTAGGACTTTGGTATTTTGAAGAAATCTACCCTCTGAAACCTTTACTACCGACCAAGATTGTACCAACTGCATCTCAGGGAACTTTGATGGAACTAATCTGAATGATTTCGAGAAACGTGAATTGACTCCCCTGGGATGCTCGCTTTTCGCAAATAGAAGTAAACCTAACGTCACTTCTATTAGGCCATCTGATAAACTCTCTCTTCCTTTTCAAACTCTGATTTCCTTTAAAATGGCTCCGATAGGCAATAAGGATGCTGTACCTCCTTCTTATTCTATAGATCATAGTCCTGACTCGGTTCCCTTCTGTGTACAAAGAAATGGCACTAGGCCAATGGGAGATTTTGAAAGTTGTAAAAACATTGTAAATTTGACTGGAGAAAACAGGCCTCTGTATGTAGGGGGGCCTGTTTATTTTGTTTGTGGTAGTTTAGCGTTTCCCTGGTTACCCAAGGATTGGCAGGGAACCTGTTATTTAGGAACATTGTTACCCGGGGTATTTGTAGCTAGTCCATTGGAGGTTTCTAAGGCTCGCCCACGGCGAGACGAGAACGGAGATACCCCTGGGCAAGTATTGGGAGATATAGCGAAATCAGTTGTGCCCTTTTGGGGACAAATAACAAACTCAGAGAACATTAGGAGATTAGCAAGGGTACTGGAGAGAACGATCAACCGGACCACGGACATACTCTACAATATGACCTTAGAGCAAAAAGCAATAAGATTGGTAGTACTTCAAAATCGGATGGCATTAGATGTCATTTTGGCAGAACGAGGTGGAGTATGCACATTAGTGGGGTCCGCTTGTTGTGTTTTCGTACCAGACTCCTCGCCAACAATTTTTAAAGCAATACAGAACTTGCATACTCTCAGTTCTGAAGTACATATCTCTGTAGGAGACTGGAACCTCAGCACTTGGTTCTGGGATTCTTTACGATCTTGGGGTTGGAAGGTGCTTTCCGTTATGCTGGTTATTTTAGGGATCCTGCTATTCCTTTGTTGCTGTTTTCAATGCCTCCCGAGTATATGTGGAATGCTAGGGGGATGTTGTGCCGAAGTAGTGAGCGCAATAGGGCATAAAATATATGCCCCGGATACAGCATCTAAAGAATTCATGTTACAAGAGGTTTTGATGAACGACCTAATGGCTATAGACATTACAGACAATGATTCGGAATCTATGGATGATAGCACATGGAGTTATTTTCAAAAGTATTAGGAATGATGTTAGCACTTGGCATAGGCCAAAAGGAGGGTCTGTTGGAATCAAAATAATATTATACCTCCTATTGCATTATTTGAATGTGTATTGGCCTACGCCAAGTTGTCTAAAAAACATTGTAAATAGATTACGCGGCAAGGTCTTGACCTTAATGTACTGTGTAAATCGCCATCTTGGATTTAGCCGCCTTTTTAGGTTCTCTTGTAATGTGGAAATCATCCTGAACATCAAAATGGAGGCCGAATGACATTCCGAGTGGGATTCTGGCCGTTGTGACCTCCGCACACATGAATAAGTAATATGCCTGCAGGCCACTTGTTGGGGTCGCGAACTGAGACCTTGTCCTATACCTGACCTATGTGTAAATGAACAACTGTATCAGCGGAACTGATCAAAATGCATACATTATGGGATTGACCTGGCAAGGAACTCTAGACCTGGTCCTACAAATGGTTAACCTGCGAGGGGGTTGGCCAGAGCTGGATGAAGAGTATAAAAACACGAGTATCCCAATGTACGGTCTCTCACACTAACGCAGTGAACTCTCGTTGAAGTTCGTTCTGTTACTCTGAGAGCCGAATAGCTATCCGTTTGTCAATTGACTTTTTGGTAACTGTTGTAGGTTTTAAATAAAGCACTTTGTATGTTCTTTGTAACCTGTGTTGGTGTGTTTCCTTTGGGCTTCCCGGCCTCATATCAATGTCTCTGTTTTCACAGTGCCACACCCTACAGGAAGAAAACGCTTCACGTTATTCTGTACTCCTGCAGCATAATGCTCACAGTGTCTTCTCAGTACTCGAACTTCTACAGCCACGCCCGTCCTGTGATCCTGATCCAGGAGCACATGAGAGAAGGAAAAGAAGAGAACAGGAGTTAGTACAGAAACAAAGGCCTTACCTGCAGTATTCCATCCAATCGGCCGCACCTTCAACTGCTCTCCGGGCCGCGGCACCTGTAGAGAAGAAGGCATCTGCATGGACACCCAATACTCACCCGGGGTCTGCATTCTTCAGGAATTTTGTTGAAGCAGTTCTTCCAATCACTGTCCTGGAGCCGCGCCTGCAGAAAAGGAAAAGAAACAGCAGGTTAGTCACGCAAAGAAAAGAAACCGCTATACAGACATTCAGCACCACTCACCCGCGCTAATACTCACCTGCAGGAAATATGCGCAGCATTTTAGGAAGAGCCTAATCTTCATCCGAAAACCGCTCAAGACTGCGCCTGAAAGAAAAGAGAAACACAGGTTAAAACTTGGGCAATAAGGACATTAAGCACCTATACCAAGCATCCATTGGCATACAGACTTACCTGCTTAATCCAGCTATTCAAAAACTCTGCAACAGACCCGCCGGATCAGTGAAGTAACTTGATCCTGGGAAAGACTGCATATCGCGTCCCTGCTAGAGATTGCAGGACGGAGAACCTACCATTAAGAACTCCAAGGTGAGACAGAAGAGGAGAAGGGGCATCAGAAGGTTAAGGGAGGTGGAACCAATCCGGCTCCACACAGCTAATATCTTGTTTCGAAATTGAAGGCAAACGCCTCCTGGGGTGATATCGAGGGAGAAGACGCAGGCAGGCATCATTACTCAAGCTGTGAAATGCCAGTGCAGATATCATTCGTGCGGCTATGTGCAACGCCCCGTGGAGACCAGGTGAGCGTGATATAGCATTTATTTCTGCCATAATAAGATGTTTGTTAATTTTTATGAAAGTAGGTTTTCTGAAATGTGTGTGATTCAGGTATGTCCAGGGGTTGATACAACAGCTTTAGCAGTACTAAATACACATGTACTGTGTGGTAGCTTAGAGTTTCCACAGCTAATTGAACAAGTAGAGATGACAAAATCACTGTCCGCCAAGCCATCATTTTAGTGGACTGCAATTCCTACCCTGCTGGTAATTGTAGAGAGCACAGTCATTGCCATCTGAAATGCAGTTTTCCTGGTGAATTCACATGATGCTAAATTACACACCGCTGGACAGACTGGGGAGAGTATGTCCAACAGGCTCTCACATTTTTCCAAGGAAGCTCATGGTGGTGTCCCTCAACTAGTGTAAAATGGTGTGGAGAATTAATGTGCACTGTTTAAAAACCTTCCATGCTGTAGGGGAGTTTTACATTGGTTATTGAGTTCTGATCTTTGCCTCTCTCTTTAGGCACCATCTGGGTTTTTACATGCCTATTCATGTTCTCCTAACTCATAAATACTGCATCCTCCAGCTATCGACCTCTCCCCTGCATTTTCCTGATCACATAGATACAGTTTGAAAGTTGCTACTTTAGATTTATGGGTCAAGGAAAGATTCAGGAAGTGCTCTGTATTCCCGTTCACCCTGACAATGAGTGGATCAAGTTGGATGGTTGAGAAACATTTGTGATGTCATCTTTGATGTCCTGGGTGTTAGTCTTAGCAGTGCACGGTGGTGGCGCGAGTTATGGTTGCTTAGCTTACCATAACTGGCGAATTTCAAGGGTTTTTCGGTTTTACTTGGAACCATAACGTCCCTTTAACAAAGTTTTTTCACTGAATTTTATAGGTTTTTAGTAGCGCAACTTAACCATAACGTCCCTTTAACAAAGTTTTTTTCACTGAATTTCATAGGTTTTTAGTAGAGCAACTTAACCATAACGTCCCTTTAACAAAGTTTTTTCACTGAATTTCATAGTTTTTTAGTAGCACAACTTAACAATAATGACTTTGACTTTATATACATGTCATATGGAACTGACTAGATCTCTTCTTATGAACTTGATGTCCGCGAACTTATTTAATGTTCGCGGACATGTTCGGAGAGCAGTACCACTACCTAAAAACTGTCGGGGGGGGGTGGTGGGGCATGTTTGATTGTTATATCATAATATAGGAACATTTAACAAATTCAAAAAGCAGCACACAAACACATTATATATAGTAATACATAAGAAATGTAACCCATATATGTAACACACTAACCATTCATTTAAATACAATATGTTCTGAAATGGAATATACCACAAGAGGATAAATTGGCTTCCAACATAATTACCTCACAGACACAACAGAACTGAGAACAAGACCAGACCCACTGAATACATAGGACTTATCTTACCAGAAATAGTAAGTGTACTTCATTTTACTCATATATTTATAAACTTTCTGTATTAGATTAAAAAATATATTATCTTTTTTTTTTTTTCTCACAGAAATGTCTAGTACTCTGGAATGGCTAGAGGACAATTTCCCACATGAAGAAATGTCACAAGATAGTGAAACTAATGGTAAACACTTTATAATATAAACCATTTATTCATTATTTTTTTATATACATTTAACATATATAATTTTTTTTTGTACAGAGCATACCAAAATAGAAACAACTTCAGAAAACCCTGTTATGGATGACAGTCTTCACAATATAGAAGAAAAAATTGATGTATTGTTGGCTAATTTTAATAATTTAAAAACTTTTGTAGAAAATCATTTCAAAACAAAAACCTAGTACCATTGACCCACATGTACTTGTCCCTCCTCACCATATCCCAGTCAATTATCCCCAAACCCTCTCCATAATCCAAAACGTTTTGATGAGACTTCCATCCCTTCTTCACCTAATACCAATCATGTTAAAACCCCAAATTCTCCTGTTTTTGTTTATGTTTCTGCCTCACCTTCTCTGTCATAAATTATTAATATATGTTAAATAAAGTTACATTTTTATATTGTATTGTGAATAGTTTCCGTTTTTTTTTTAAAAAAACAATAAAAGTGTCCGCGGACAGTGCGAGTGTTCTGAAATATTCGTACATAAACGAAAATGGAGGTGTCCTGAAGAACACCACACCTGTTCGTACTGTTCGCTAGCAAGTTGAAACTGTTCTAAGAACACACGTGGTGTCCTGAAATGTTCGTAAAGAAACAAAAATTAAAGTGTTCTAAAGAACACTATATCTGTCCGTAATGTTCGCTATCAACTTAAAACTGTCCTAAGAACACAATTGGTGTCCTGAAATGTTCGTAAATAAACGAAAATGATGTGTCCTGAACAACAGTACAACTGTTCGTAGTGTTCGCTAGCAACATGAAACTGTACTAAGAACACACGCGGTGTCCTGAATTGTTCGTAAACAAACAAAAATTAAAGTGTCCTAAAGAACACTATACCTGTCCGGTACTGTTCGCTAGCAAGTTCAAACTGTTCTAAGAACGCTATTGGTGTCCTGAAATGTTCGTACGTAAACGAAAATGGAGGTGTCCTGAAGAACACTATACCTGTTCGTAGTGTTCGCTACCCAATTGAAACTGTTCTAAGAACACAATTGGTGTCCTGAAATGTTCGTACATAAACAAAATTACAAGTGTCCTGAAGAACACTATATCTGTCCTTACTGTTCGCTACCAAGTTTAAACTGTTCTAAGAACACACGCGGTGTCCTGAAATATTCGTTTCACGTGTGACGCACTTTTAATTACTTCAGAACCCGAACAGTGTCCGTAGGACATCAATGCGCATGCACTAACCAATCTCTGTGCACTTGGTGTCCTGCAGACAGACGCTTCCTTCGCGGACTAGTTCGCGAACGGATCATATGACCGCGCCCACGCTCATCGTGTGTCCTGAAATGCAGACACTGTTCGTGTCCCCGAACAATTTAAAAGTACATTTTCAGTTAATCCATAATATTTTTCAATAAAATCTCACCATGGCACAAGTCCCACATAGCAATCTGGAGTTTCTATATACCTTTTGAAACTTTCCGATCCTTTTTTTGTGTTTGATCTGTCCGTGGACAGTGCGCATGTCCGCGAACCGCGCACAAGCACCCCTATAAAAGACCACGCCCAAGAGCTTATTCCCATTGTGTTTCTGGCTATTCCTCAGAACACAGTGATTTTTGCTGCCACCTGCAGACTACACCATCATCGAGATGGCATCCTTGGCTGCTGAACTGCCACTTGGTGCTGCACCTGCTTCAGCACCACCCCCGCCCCCTCCACCACCACCACCTCCCCAAGGGCCTGAAGAGGGGAGCAGGAGTGAGGATGCGGAGGAGGAAGAAGAGGATGATGAGAATGAGGTAGCAGAAAACCCTACTACCCGCACTAGGCGTGAGTCTTGGGTGTGGCGGTTATTTACCATTCATGGTAATGTTCCTAAGGCTCGTGCGAACCGTGTTACCTGCAATGAGTGCAAAATGATACTCAGTCGCGGGAAGCACGGTAAGTACAGCTTTGGGACCACTACTATGAAGCGACACCTGCGGTCATTACACTCTGGGGCTATTCGCAGGGTTGTACCTTGCGAAGAACGTAGCAGGTTGATTTCCTGTACTTCATCCTCTGTTTCTGATCCTGTCACCACAAGGACCACCTCTGTGGGACAGCGTCTTCCTCAAGCTGCCTCACAGGCCATACAGAATGCTGATGACCCTTACCTTTGGAGGGTCACAGTTGTATGTATGTACTGTGACACAGTACTCTGCAGGGGGGAGCGACTTCGGAGTGCTTTTGAGACTATCGTCTCAGAGCACGAGAAGACCTGCTCACTACCCAAATAAAACCCACTCTACATCTTCCTCTCTCAGCTCGCCCTTTCTTATCCCTGTGGTTGGTGTCCCCCCCTTTACCCTCCTTTACCCTCCTCTCCTAGTGTGTTGTGTCTGAAAAACCAAAAAAAATACAAAATTACAAAAATCAAAAAAAATAAGGCTCTTTTCAGAGCCGCCTTTCCCAGTTAAAAAATAGAAGTGAAAATAAATGAAGCAGGGCTCTTTGTATTTTTTAGAACTCCACGGACAGTTCGCGAACATTAAAAAAATTGGGTTGCTATTCCATCACAAACATTGTAATTTTCTCTGGAAAGAAGTGGTGGCTCTGAAAAGAGCCTTTGGGTGGTGTTTGTAAGTCATAAATTGTAAATGCTTAACATCTACTTCAAAATCGTTGTTGTAATTCCAAAAAAGGTCGCAATGCATTTTGTACATTTCTCAGAAAAATCTGATTGCCAGCATAAGTAAGATGGACTGCATCTCTGCGAAAAATGTATGTACTACAAAACATAATATTTTCATTGTGAAAAGAAGACATACCAAAATCTCTTAGAAAGGCACAAACCTCCTTATTAACATTGTGCCTTGCTTTTTCCATTTGTGGACCAAATGAAGAAGAACGAAGCCACATTTGTCTCTACGCAATCCGTGAAAATATCACTTGAGAATTAGGAAACATGTCCATAACCTTCCTAAATCCTTCTTTCATAGCAAATTGCAAAAAAAAACTCCAGTCAGATGTCCTAAACTGTTCCCTCCACAATGAATTACAATTATGTCTGGATGTTGCTCTGTCTCCATAGTAGCACAGAGAGGTAGCAAGTCCAACCACTTAATTCCACGTACTCCATGCCAGTGTACTTCCACATGTGGAAATCCAAGATCTACAGCTACTCCACGGCTTTCTGCATGCACCTTCAACCAATGTATCCACAAATCTCCTAAAATCCAAACAATCTGTTTTCTGAAACACACAGCCATAGCTATCTTTTGTTCTCTCAGCAAAAAGAGTATCTGAGAAAATCTCTCCTGGCACAACACACCCACCAAACTTTCCTGACCAATCCCTTTCAGTGCTTATTCTCATTTGCATGACTTCTGAACCCAAAAATCCCCGGATGTAACTCCCGATGTCCGCGAACTACCGCCATGTCCGTGGACATATCGTAACATGAACAGCCCTTCTACCATTTCCACTACACTCTCTCTGCCACTCCCTCATTGGATGTACCTCAAAAATCACATGACCATGCACCAATCACATTCAAGACCTCTACATCTAACTGCATCATCATAGATCAGCACTGCAAATGTACTCTGAATCTCTCTGAGTACAAGTGTCATATCATTGGCAAGCAGCATCTACCAGAAATACTGTACAAGTCTTCAAGATTTCTACTTGCAGCTGCATGCATATCCATATGCATGAACACAAACTTCAGGTATGCATATTTTCTGTATAGTAGATGAACACATTTTCAAACAGACTTTTACCTTGTAAAATCTGTAAAATACATTTATTGTACTTTTTTCAATTTTCTAAAATCAACTATCACTTATAAACCTTTATACTATTTACTTTCTTTATACACACACACTCAAATCATGTTAAACTAACATTTTTTAAATGAAATATATAGACTACATATATTCTAATGGCATGCAAACACAATCTATGTTTAAACATTTATAAAAATACTTATACAATTTCATATTTTTTGTTTTTATTTATTTATTTACTTAATTACTTTAAATTAGACATGACATTGAGGCGCTATTACCTAGAACAGTTTACTTACAGAAATAGTGGTATTCACTAATATATTATACATTTCACAAGACAAAGTAAAGATATTTTTTTTTGCTACAGTTAGTCATTCAATACAATTTGTTCATTAAGAACATATCATATGTACTGAACTGATGCAATGTATCTTATGTAAATAAATTAGTCTAATGGTTTTACAGAAGGCACTGAGGATTTCAATTAAAAAAATCAATATCTAAATTAAAAACAGTGCTATATACAAACAAAGTTACTAATTTGAAGCTTTTACAATTGCAGTGAGACCAGTTTCCTGAAAAGAAGCAGCCGAATTCTAAGAAGAAAGAAAAACTAAGAAGTTACCTGTTAATTTAAAAAAAAAGTAAGTAAAATATCACCATAATATTTGTATTATTAATCAAATATACTATAACGTTAATACGAGCTATTTCGGTTTCTAAAAATAGAGATTTTGTACCATTTTGTCCAAAAATTTCCATGTCTTAAACAGCGATTTACAGCCAGAATGGCCCACAAATTTCTATTTTTGGACATACAAATTACCCAACTGAACCACTACAATTTTCATATTATAGAACAAGCAAATGTTTTAATTGTATACATTAGCTTTACTATTTGTACTTTTCCACACCACTAGCTTACTTTTTTTTGTCATCTGAACCCCAGTTTAGTAACACATAAATTCAAGAATAGCTATCCCTACTAGTTTTAGTTCCCAATGCACAATCACACACCATTACATACATCTTTATCATCTTACTCAAACACTCATGCACACAGCACACATACATTCCAGAACACCCCAACCCATATCTTCTTTATTTTTTTCAACAGACCCTAAAGAATGCCTACCAAAAGTCAAGTCCGTAGAAAGCAACGCAAAAGTAGAGCAAATGAAAATAAAGGTGTCCAACATAAGCATCCATCTCTAGCAGAATTTGTAAAAAAAAGTTGAAACAAAACAGCTAATACAATCATTTAGTGAAAAACAAGAAGTTTCAAGTACAACAACTTCGCTTCCTCTATCAAAATGTAAAACAAACCAAAAAACAATTAACAGAAAATCAGCTATCAGTACAGATAAAACTATTTCTTCAAATTTTAATATAGTGCAAAGTAAGCATACCAAGAAAAGTATTTTAGGCAAAATATACCATCAAAAAGTCCTTCAAAATCTTATAAAAATAGGAGAGAAATCAGGTTCAAAGCTTAAAACCTATCGTAGGAAATTAATCTTAGAAGCATTGATGGACAGTGCAATTCTTCTCAAAAGAAATATATTTATTTTACTGTTAAACAAAATTAAATCACTAACAAAACTAATAACTAAATTACAAAAAAGACTTCTCAATAAGCGAAATATCAACAGAAAGAACTTCTTAAGAATCAGCAGAGGTGAATGGAATCACACTGCAAGCACAGAACCATATTTTAATGAAGAAGCGTACAAACAAAAGCAAACAAATACAATTGCAATACATAGCAGTGGTCGAGGTTATGAAAAAGTGAATAATACCATAACGGACCAAGAAGTACTTCTTTCAAAAATATGCCCTGAAAACTTAGAATTACCCCTCCATTCAACTGAATCAGAATGTCTAGTGTACAAATGGCCATGCACGTCAATGTGTAACATTCCCAAACAATGTTTCAAATCTTTACGCCAATTCCTCAATAAATATGTAAAAAGCAAAGACAAAATCAAAATTAAATTACTGCAAAATATAGATACCTATCCAGTGTGCAAGTACACAGGACTACAAGGACATTCATTGGCCTGCATTACAGGACCTACTTGTAAAACCACTTTCCATGATATCAAAAGGATATCAACACATCATTCAACTATAAGAAATCGAGTCTATAAACTGTACTTTGCTAAAAGTCCTGCTTTAGCACTAGCAAAGTTAAATAACATCCTTCTACATGGTACAGCAAAAGACCTACTTGAAGAAATTCACTATATCCAGAAAAAATATTTTGGAAGTGAAAGCCATTTACAGAATGAAATAGCTTTAAACCAATTAAGCAACAATTCTACACATGGCAACCTTTTGCTAAACACATACAAAAAAGAAATACTAAAATTTAAAAGTACATCAGCTGAAGTACCAAACCATGTATGTGTATGTTGCCGTAGAATTTTTTGTAAAAGTAACACAAAAACTGTGGACCTATCATACAAAATAGAAGACAATGAAGATTCTAAATGTTTTGAATTAGCTCTCTACCTTGTAGCAGAAAACAAATATGAAATAACTGAGCCCTTAATACTTTGCAGTTATTGCACTACAAAACTTGACAACAACCAAACTCCTTCACGTTCTATCACAAATAATTTGGAATTATTCCTAGTACCAAAACCTCTACAACAACTTAATTTATATGAGAGCATCATAATTCAAACAGTACACCCATTTCAAGCAATAATACGCCTTCAACCAAAAACAGCAAAATTACCTCCCTCTGAATTGGTAAAAGGCATTCGTGGAAAAGTAGTTTATTTACCATTAAATCTAAAAGAAAATGTGCATACTCTAGGAGTGCAACGTCCAATGCAGCAATTTTTAATTATATTAGTAAATGGAGTATCTACAAAAGACAAAAAAATATGGCAACAGCTGGTAGATTTATATAAAGTTAGACAAGCCTTCCAATATCTTAAAGAGAATAATGAATATTACAAAGAAATTAATATTGAAGAAAACTTGAAAGATACAAATGAAATAATTCAAGAAACACAAGAAGCTGGTCAATTTGAGCTACTAGATCCTGCTGCAATATCAAATACTTTAGACCATTATACAATTCATCCTTTGCACTGTAATGACACCGTACAAGATGTTCTGGAAACTTACCAAATGCGTCAAACAAAAGGATCGCCAATCAGTATATGGGAAAAAAGTATAGAAGCACGTGCTTTTCCTCTACTCTTTCCTACTGGCAAAGGAGGAAGGTATGATGATAGACCTATTCAAATATCAGCTTCAGAATGCCGCTCATTAGGGATGTATTCTGAAGATCCCAGATTTAGACAAAATGTGGAATACATAATCCACCTACTCTTTGAAAGTGAACTAGCAACTTTATGTTACGGAGTTGCACACATATTAAAATCAGGATCACACTTTCAAAATATGACAGCTACACAATTATTAGAGAAAGTGCAACAAAAGGATGAGGTTTTACAATCAAATATTACAAATCTATTAGCAAATATGCGTGGTACTAAAGAGTACTGGTTTAGACGTCATGGAGATGTACGTTGTATGATCAGAAACCTTGGCCCACCCACTTGGTTTGTTACATTAAGTTGTGCAGAATATGCATGGGAAGATTTACATGATTTCCTACGCATATGAAATAAAAACAAAACAAACATAGATATTCTAACACCTGGAGAACTTTGTTCTTTGGATCTCGTTAATGTTTCAAGATATTTTCACCATCGCTTCATTGCTATGCTACATTGAATTTGTAATAAAACTGTTCCTCCCCTTGGAGAAGTGCAACACTTCTTTTGGAGAAAAGAAAACAAAGCCAGAGGAGCACCACATATCCACATGCTTTTATGGATTAAATATGCTCCTAAATTTGGTCAAGACAGTGATGCCACAGTTTTACAGTTTATTGAAAAATATGTCACTTGTGAAATTCCATCAGAAGCCACAAATAGTGATCTTCATGCACAAATTTTACAATTTCAAAGACACAAATGTGGAAAATATTGTCGTCGCAAATACAAAAACAAAGGCAAATACTACACCAAATGCCGATTTGGTTTCCCTAGACCAGTTACAAATACAGGTCAAGTAAACAACCTCATGTCTTCAGTTAGACATAGTGTTAAAGGTAAGTCACCTAAAAATACATATTACATAAAAAGAAAAGAAGAAGAAAAATATATCAATGATTATAATGCAATCATTGCCCACTTATGGAATGCAAACATAGATGTGCAGTACATTACAGACAATTCTACTGCAGTTGCACGATATGTCACAGCATACTTAACTAAAGCAGAAAAGACAGAGCTCCAAGACCTCTGGAATGACCTCTCATCAGATAAAACAGTATCTCAGAAATTATACAGCTTGGGCATAAAAATGCTCACCCATAGAGAATGTGGATCTTATGAAGCAGCTGATCGTTTAACTGGTACTTCATTGTATGGTAAATCTGAAAATATAGTATGGCTAAGTCTTGGTCCAGCTAAATCTAGAAAAAGAGTTCTAAAATCATATGAAGATATAGAAACAATAGCCAAACATGATCCCAACAGCCAAGACATTTTAAAAAACAATTTATTGGACACATACTACCCAAACAGAAGTAATACTTTGGAAAACATGTGTCTATACCAAATAGCCCAAAACTACACATACAAAAATAATATGAAACCTGATGAAAAAAAGGTAAATATAGAGTGACAGACTGTGAAGGCAGCTTAGTTAAACTCACTAAACCAAATTTAATTAATATATCAAATTGTCATTGAAGACTCCTCAACATAAAGAAGTATATTACATGTCCCTGCTACAACTCTTCAAACCATGGAGAAAAGAAGAACAATTACTAGATAACTATGACTCATATGAGGATGCTTTCAAAGCAAATGAAAGCACTATAACTGATGTAAACTTTACACAGTACAAAACAATGTTGCACAATGAACAGCAACATGAAGAAGAACTCCAAGCCCAACTAGATAAGGATACTCCCGACAGTAGTCAACCTTCTGTAACAGGAAGCCAAGAACCACTGGGAGAACCACTAATAACAAATGAGGCAGAATTATCTATGATAGAAGTAGAAAACACCATGTGTCAGTATGAAGATAAGGAAGACTTAACTATACTACAATCAAAACTAAACAATGAGCAAAGTAGCATTTTTCAAGAAGTAACAAAAAAATTGCACATGGTGTAAAACATGAAAATAAAGAATGTTCCTGCCATAATTATAAACCTATACTACTGTATGTCAGTGGCGAAGCTGGTTCAGGCAAAACATTCCTAATCAAAATCAATAGTAAGTTCCTTCAACAATTGACAAACAACAAACTGTCAGCTGTTGTCACTGCCCCCACAGGTTTAGCTGCCTACAACATAGGTGGTGTTACATTACATTGATTACTACTATTACCAGTAGAACACCAGAACAAATTAGACTATTACAAACTTTCTGCAGAAGCTGCAATGGAATTACGCAGAGTATTGAAACAAATGAAAATGCTACTAATAGATGAAGTGAGCATGGTCTCCAAGCTGATGTTAGCTTTGATTCACCTCAGATTACAAGAAGTACTCAAAACAGACTATGAAGAGCTCTTTGCAGGAAAACACATTATTGTTTTTGGAGATCTGCTTCAATTAACACCAGTAAAAGGTGAACCTATTTTTAAAACATTAGGGCACAAACTCTGCCGTAAAACTGTTGGCAGCTTTGGAAATGTCAACCTTTGGCAACATTTCCAATACAGAGAATTAACAGAAAACATGCGCCAATCTGCAGATCTAACTTATGCCAACATTTTAAAAAGTTTGAGAGTTGGTATACTTTCTAAAGAAGCAGAAGCAACATTGAAAACCCGGCACATTAATGCACTTTATGGCGATAATGCATGTGCTACAGATGTTATGGAACAATTAGCCCACAAAAATATCAATTGTATGGCCTTAATGCCAACTCTTGCAAGCTGTCTCAAATTCAATTAAATAATGTTAAGTAAAGAAATGCAACCAATAATGGAAATTAGCGCCACAGACAAACTAGATGTACATGGTATGACACTACCCATGTGTGACCAAGCCACAACAAGACTAAATAATTTAGAAAAATCAATCTCAAACACAGCAGGCTTAGAAAAGATGTTAAAATTATCCTTAAATGCTTAAACGTAACCTTGACGTGGACCAAGGACTAGTTAATGGAGCACTGGGTACAGTTGATGGCTTTCAAACATACCCACGTGACAACAAAATTCAGTTTGTCAATATACTCTTTGACAAACTTTCAGAAGTAAAACGGGTAGGACGCTCAACAGCTAGATTCCTTCTCTTCAAAGATATGTATGTACGCAGAGAACAATTTTCTCTAACTCTTGCATACGCAGTCACGATTCATAAATCACAAGGTCTTACACTAGACAAAGCAATGAAGATTTTGGTAACACAGTCTTTAAAGAAGGCATGAGCTACGTAGCACTATCACGCTTGCCTACACTTGAAAGTCTATTTCTAATTAACTTTGATGCAAGTAAAGTAAACGCTGATGTTCCTTGCATTTTAGAATATAATAGACTTCACTCACTATACACTCCCCATCTAAACACATATTCTGTTCCACAAAAACTAAAACGTTGTAAAAGAAAACTAAATCAAACAGAAATGCAACAGGACGTCACTGCAAATCCTCCAAAGAGAGTAAAAGAAACTAATACTTCATCAAGTACCACAAACAAAAAAGAATCAATTAGAGAAAGTAAACCAGGTACTTCTTTAAAGAAGGAAGACAAACCCCCAAAGCAGTTAGATACAGAACTACCTGGACCATTTAAATTCTCAAACATAGTTGGTGTAAGTTGCTATGCAAATGTAGCAATTAATATTCTATTTCAATTACCACCAATTGTTGACAACATTTACTTACACAGTGCAGACCCTTTGTGTTTGCAAATGTTAGTACTTCACAGAAATGCAGCAAACAATCCTGACTACACATATCTTGTTTTTGGAATAAGACGACAATGGGACTACTGTGCTCGAATGGTGAAATTCACTATAAACTCACAGGAAGATTCACAAGAATTTCTAATGTACTTACTATTAGTACTGGAAAACAAAAACATACCTATAAATGAAATCTTCCAGATTTCATTCATGTGGAAACATACATGCACTCTGTGCAACAATGTGACACAAGAAGAAATTCCCAATGAACGCTTCATATATATATCAATACCAAATTGTGAATCCATTCCATTTCAGCAACTTGTACAAAATGCAAACCATGGTAGATTATGTTCTACCTGCAATTCAGATAATCGCTCCACGCTAGTAATACAAACACATAGTAAATACGTAATACTAATGCTTCTACGTTACAATGCAGATGGTACCAAAAACAACTGCAAGCTGACTGGATTCACACATAGTCAAATATCACTTGGTAAGAAAACCTTCACAACAATAGGTATAATCTACCACGCAGGAGCCACAACCAATTCAGGGCACTACACGGCATATATAAAAAAGAAATGTGGATGGTTTGAATGTAATGATAGTACCATTACTCTAAAGCAGAGATTACCAGCAAATCTTACAAACGCTTATTTGATGTTCCTAAAACCAAAATTTGATAAATAAACTGTATTTAAACCTTTAAGTACATTTGTGTTAAAAAAATATAAACTGTTAGAATACTCCAAAAGCTATCTAACAGCTCAAATATTCTACAACAACTAATCAGATAAATGAATACCACTAAATTAGGCCAAAAAATACACAGTTAAAATACGCCAATTGGTATCTAACTGTCCCAAAATTTAACAATATCCAAATAGATAAATCAAAACCACTAAAATATATTTAAAAAATAGACAGTTAGAATAGGCAATTGGTATCTAACTGCTCCAAAATGTTATAATATCAAAACAAATGAAGACTCTGTTACTGCTCCATAAAAAATACAACTAAGCAAAGTATAAAGCATTAGCCAGAAACAACAAGTGAACACTGAAAACAAACAAACAAATAAACTGTAGCATAACAGAAAAAGTTTTTTTTTTTTTATCCAACATGGATTTTTCTTTCTCCCACAGACCCAATGATTTTAGCAACAAATACAGAAACTGAGCAAATTGCACAGTACTGTGATTTGTACTCTACTAAATATGAGGGTCGAAAAAAAATAAAAGTATATTGCTTATACAATGTAATAAGTCATTACAAAATATTAATACTAACATGCTATTTTCTTTTATCACAGAAATGAAGAAGAAAAACATGGACTCCCATTACTAGACCAAACAGTAAGTATACAATAATAAGGACAACCAAAGCAGCATATCACATCCATAGTATCTAATACCTTTGTTCCTTATACATTTGTTTTTCACCCAAAGTTATAAGCAAATATGAATGTGATATGCTGCGGTGGTTGTTGCTAGGGCCAAATGGCCATGCACCCAAGACTCTATGCCCTGGCAACAACCACCGCAGCATATCACATCCATAGAGTCAAACATTTCAACTATGATCTATGGGAAACTTTTAATGTCCGCGAACAATGTGAGTGTTCTTAGAACACTTTGAACTTGCCAGCGAACAATACGGACACCGTTTTTAGGACACCCCCTACGAACATTTCAGAACAACGCAATAGTTCTTAGAACACTTTCAACTTAACAATGAACAATACGGACAGCGTCCTCAGGACACCCCCTACGAACACTCCCCGGACACCGCGAGTGTTCTTAGAAGCGTCTTCAGAACACCACCATCTTGTTTATTTGCGAACATTTCAGGACACCGCGAGTGTTCTTAGGACACATTCAACTTGACAGAGAACAATACGGACAGCGTCCTCAGGACACCCCCTACGAACATTCCAGGACACTGGGAGTTTTCTTAGAAGCTTCTTCAGAACAGCACCATCTTGTTTATTTGCAAACATTTCAGGACACCGTGAGTGTTCTTAGGACACATTCAACTTGACAGAGAACAATACGGACAGCGTCCTCAGGACACCCCCTACGAACACTCCCCGGACACTGCGAGTGTTCTTAGAAGCATCTTCAGAACACCACCATCTTGTTTATTTGCGAACATTTCAGGACACTGCGAGTGTTCTTAGGACACATTCAACTTGGCAGAGAACAATATGGACAGTGTCCTCAGGACACCCCCTACGAACACTCCCCGGACACCGCGAGTGTTCTTAGAAGTGTCTTCAGAACACCCCCATTTTGTTTATTTGCGAACATTTCAGGACACTGCAAGTGTTCTTAGGACACATTCAACTTGACAGAGAACAATACGGACAGCGTCCTCAGGACACCCCCTACGAACACTCCCCGGACACCGCAAGTGTTCTTAGAAGCGTCTTCAGAAAACCCCCATTTTGTTTATTTGCGAACATTTCAGGACACGGCAAGTGTTCTTAGAACACATTCAACTTGACAGAGAACAATACGGACAGCGTCCTCAGGACACCCCCTACGAACACTCCCCGGACACCGCAAGTGTTCTTAGAAGCGTCTTCAGAACACCCACATTTTGTTTATTTGCGAACATTTCAGGACACCGCGAGTGTTCTTAGGACACATTCAACTTGACAGAGAACAATACGGACAGCATCCTCAGGACACCCCCT
Source organism: Ambystoma mexicanum (assembly GCF_040938575.1). Classification (NCBI taxonomy): domain Eukaryota; kingdom Metazoa; phylum Chordata; class Amphibia; order Caudata; family Ambystomatidae; genus Ambystoma; species Ambystoma mexicanum. The sequence continues at coordinate 538,605,827 of NC_090937.1, forward strand.
ACGAACACTCCCCGGACACCGCGAGTGTTCTTAGAAGCGTCTTCAGAACACCCCCATTTTGTTTATTTGCGAACATTTCAGGACACCGCATGTGTTCTTAGAACACATTCAACTTGACAGAGAACAATACGGACAGCGTCCTCAGGACACCCCCTACGAACATTTCAGGACACCGGGAGTGTTCTCAAAAACGTCTTCAGAACACCCCCATTTTGTTTATTTGCGAACATTTCAGGACATTGCGGGTGTTCTTAGAACACATTCAACTTGACAGAGAACAATACGGACAGCGTCCTCAGGACACCCCCTACGAACACTCCCCGGACACCGCAAGTGTTCTTAGAACAGTTTCACTTTGCTTGCGAACAAAACGGACACATATTGAGTCCTTACAACACCCCCCAGTCAGTTTATTTAGAACATTTCAGAACACCTGTGATGTCCGCAAAGAAATCGAACACAAAAAGAACGTCTAACACATAAAAAACACAACTTTCATCCTATCTCATACACTCCCACCCTCCCCAAACACTCCTACAAACCAACACACTCTACAAAATGCACATTTTGAACAAAGTTTCACTGCGCTGTCCGCGGACGTCCGCGAATCCAAGATGGCGGGCGCTACCGAAAAATCTGACGCGCTTCAGGCTCCACGCTGTCCAATCAGCGAACACGTGCATGTCCGCGAACATCACGCAAGAAGGGAAGTGTGTCCACGAACCGAACACAGATATCACTAATTTTCTTTTACCTACTTTTTGGTAATTTTCAAAAAAACTACTGGACGGATTTCACCAAATTTGCAAAAGCACGCTTTCGGGACCAAGCCGCTGCTCCTGGTGGAAATCCGTCCAGCGGTTTGGGCTGTAGGCGTGAGCTAAATTTTTTTCCCATTCAGTCTATAACTTTGCCCCCCTGGACGAATCCTCACCAAACTTTGCAAAACAATTCAGAGTGACCCAAAGTTTGGTGAGGATCCGTCCAGGCAGAGCGAAGTTATAAGCCACCCAAAAAGTGCTCTTCCTATGGAAACAGCAACTTAACCATAACTACATGTCCACTACCATGGCCATGTAATATATATATATATATATATTGTGTTTTTTTGTGTTTTATCTGCGATGAAATTTACCACTATGTAATTGAGGCTGCTAAAATCACACATAACCCTTTGTATCTGGTGGAGATGATTTTGAAGTTTGTCACAACAAGATGGTCGATGTACAAAGCAGGGCATGTGCATGTTTACACCTGTCCTCAGGGCAACTACAACATAAGACTGATTGTCAGCTGCCGTTGGGTGCTGTTAAAAACTATGGAAGGAAAACTCTCTGGTGGCCTGGTCTGCACTCTGTGACAAAACCACCATTGGTAGATAGAGGTATTTTGGCACTGATGCTTAGCTCTAGGATATATGAGAATGGTGATTCATTTTGTGTCTGATTTTGAATGTAGATTTTAATACTGTTGTGAATGACATAGCTTGCTTTTGGGATACAATTCATGGATTATGGAGTGAGGATATGAGTTGCATACTTTTGGGGGATCTAAATAGTGAGTGTCTGATGTGAGGAAGAGATAGTTTATCAGATGGCCTAATAGAAGCAACATTAGGGGAGTCAATTCACATTTCTCAAAATCATTTAAATTAGTTCCATCAAAGTTCCCTGGGATGCTATCATTCCAACGGCCAAAGAATAGTGCTCTAAGAGAGGCATAGCAAGCAGTCGTTAAAGGTAAAGGGTGAATATACAATCCTAGCCCCTTCTTCCCATGTTGCGGTAAATGGGTGCAAATCCAGCAATTACTCTTATTAAAAATGGCATGCGTTGCATTCATTACTATCATTAAAGTGTTATTATGATACTTTCGTCTATGCTGGGAGTCTCTAGGTGAAAGAGTGTGAAGGTGTACAGAGGGAGTCAAAGCAGTAGGTACAATCTCAATTGGCAACAGAGGTTTTAGAGGGTAAATTTCTTCGAAGTACCAAAGTCCCACAGCAGTAATTACACAAATTCCAATTATTATTAACACAACACAGCAATGCGTTTTCGGGGCCCAGGCACATTGTTCGTTGTCTGAGTTGGTCACCCCCTTATTTACAAGTCCAATGCGGGGAGCAGCGGTGGAGGTGGCAGGCATCGTAGTTTCTCAATCGACGACCCCAATGTTCGTTGCTGGCGACACTACGGTCGCGCGACTTCTTAGTCCTTCCCAAGCCTAGCCAGCAGAATCCCTTTTTTTCCCTTTTGTTCGAAAGGAACTTTCTTTTACAAGAGAAAACTTTCAATCACTTCTTCTTTCCAAATGCACGGAAAGACCCGTGCCGTAGTTCTATTTTCTTTGTCGAAGGTCGTACCTGGTGGTGCCCAAAACTGTTTGATCCGGAAACAAGTCGTCGTCACTTCCTGAGGGAAGCAACGTATTGGAGGCGACGGAAGTTGCAGAACTTGAAACAGTGTTTTCCGGAAATTACTTTTTCAAAGAGTGCGGAGACAAAATGGACTGTTCCCCAAGTTCCGCGGGCTCAGAGGAATTCTCTGACACACTCACAGCGCTGTTTGCTACTCCAGGACCAGAGATTGTAGCATTAGCGAGCGGTTATGCGTCTTCTGTAACGTGTGGCGTCGGGTGAGGAAGTTTCTTGACATGCGTCGCGTGGATCCAATGTTTTTTTCCCAGCCACCCGCACTGCTGTCTGAGTGACCAAAACACCTGGTAGGGTCCCCTCCAGCAAGGAGAGAGACAGGAAGACCTTTCATAGGCCTTCACTAGGACCCAACTTCCAGGCTGAATATCGTGTCCTGGGCCCGTAAACCGTACAGGTAAAGCTGATTGGTCCTGATGATAAATGAAATACAGGTTTTTAGTCAACTGGTTGCAGTAGTCTACAAGCAATACATTTTCTACCTCCCTCAATGCTTTAGGCTTTGGAAGACCCCAAATGTTAGCAGGTCCCCCCATCACTACCTCAAATGGAGAAAACCCAGTCTTAGTTTGAGGTGTGGTACGCATGGCTAATAATACAATAGGTAAGGCATCTGGCCATTTCAATTTGGTGTCGGCACATGTTTTTGCAAGCTTATTCTTTAGGATACCGTTATGTCTCTCTACCAACCCAGCACTTTGAGGATGTCTAGCTGAGTGAAATTGTTTTTCAATGTGTAACGCTGTGCATATCTGCAAAATTACTGCTGCAACAAAATGGGGACCATTGTCCGACCAAATTACCCTTGGAAGCCCAAATCGTGGAAAGAATTCTTTTACCATAGTCTTTGTAGTGGTAATGGCAGTAGCATCTTTAACGGGGAAAGCCTCGACCCATTTACTAAAAGCGCAAATAATCACAAGAACATATTTTAGATTGCTACACCGTTCCATCTCAATAAAATCAAAGTAGATGAACTCGAAGGGAACAGAAGGGGGCCCAAAGCTTCCCCTTGGAGTTACTGTCCCCTTCCCCACATTGTGCTGTAAGCAAATCATACAATTCTGAACATGTCGCTGGGCAGTCTTCAAAATTTTATCATTCACCCAGACTTGTTCTAACATTTTCGTGATCTGCTGAGCACACACATGCGTAGGACCATGTGCCATTGTAACCATTGCCAGCACATATGAATCAGGGAGCAACCATTTTCCTTCAGATGTATCCACCCAACACCCATCATCATCTAGTTTCCCTACTCCTTCGGCCCACCTTTTAGACTCTTCTATTGTGGCATCAGTTTGAATATCTCGCACAGACCCAATACCCTCATCCATTACATAGGCATCTTTTGTTTCCCTTAGAGCATACATGTCTGCGCTAAGGTCTATGGCCGTTTGCCTGGCTATCGGGTCAGCAAAAGCGTTCCCTTTTCCCACATCATCTATGACCTTACGATGTGCTGCACATTTCATGATTGCTAACTGCCTAGGGAGTGAGAGTGCCGAGAGCAATTGCAGGAGACCATGCTGGATCTTGGTCCCATGTGAGGTTAGGAACCCTCTTTCCGACCAGAGCCTCCCAAAGTTGTGAGCCACCCCAAAGGCGTACTGGCTATCAGTATATATGTTTACTATACGCCCTTCGGAGAGTTCACAAGCTCGGGTCAACGCTATAATCTCAGCGGCCTGCGCAGAGTTATGCAAAATTCTCTTAGTTTCAACAACCGCACTCAACGTAGTGACTGCGTAAGCAGCTGTAGATGTACCATCTGGAAGTTTGAAGCAGGAGCCATCACAAAACAGCTCCCTTTCTGCATTATCCAAAGGAGTATCTATAAGATCTATCCTGCCCTTTGTTTCCTGTTCAGTGGTATACAGGCAGTCATGTAATTCTTCGTCACCGCAAACAGTATTTTGCGGGAAAGGTAGAAGTTCAGCTGGATTAAGAACACAACACCTCTTAATTTGAATGTGAGGGGCAAACAGGATTAATTCATACCTTGCCAGCTGTGCAGAGGTGAGGTGTTGTGTTTGGGTTTTATTCAATAGGACATCTACAGAGTGAGGTACCATCAAAATTAAATCATGGCCTAGGACCATTCCCTCACTCTGTTTTACAGACGCGGCAGCAGCAGCGACAGCTCGCAAACATCTTGGCAAAGCGCATGCGACAGGATCAAGGGCGGAGGAGTAGTAGCCGCACGGCCTATTCTTCTCTCCGTGTTCCTGTGTTAACACAGCCAAAGCACATCCATCACATTCATGCACAAACAACACAAAGGCCTTGTCATAATTTGGAGTACCCAGAACCGGTGCAGAGCATAACGCGGTTTTGGGAAGCTCAAATGATCGTTAATGTTCCGATTTCCATGGCAGCGGCAAAGAAATGCCCTTCTTCGTCAAAGCCAACATCGGTTTTATCACTAGTGAAAAGTTTGGGATCCACAACCTACAGTAAGAAGCCATACCTATTAAGGCTCTGACTTCCTTCTGTGTATTTGGAACAGACATGGCAGAAATGTGTTTTATTCTTTCAGGTGTCAATCTTCTCCCCTCCTTTGACAGGAGGTAGCCTAAATAGGCGACCTCCTGACAACAATATTGAAATTTTTTGAGCGAAGCTTTATGACCGTTTTTAGCTAGATGAACAAGCAACAGTACAGTGCCTTCTTTACAAGCACTTTCAGAACCTGCAGCCAAAAACAAATCATCGACATACTTAAGCAGTGTACAAGTAGGTGGCAATTCAAGGGTGTCGAGCTGCTCTTTCAAAGCTCTACTATAAATTCTTGGACTTTCAGTATACCCTTGAGGTTCCCGAGTAAATGTAAATGAACGTCCTCCCAAGGTGAACGCGAACAAATATCTACTCTCCTTGTGTATAGGAATGCTAAAGAAAGCATTCTTTAAATCCACAACACTAAAGTGCGTAGCCGTAGCAAGGATCATTGTTAGTATCGTTGTTACATCAGGCACAATTGGAAATTGTGGGGCGACAACTTTGTTAATAGCACAAAGATCAATTATGAACCGGTATGGGATTGCATTGTCACCTTTCTTATATACAGGCAAAATTGGGCTGTTACATAAACTACCTGCAATCTCCTCAATCACCCCACGATGCACAAAATCGGAGACAATGCACTTCAAAGCACGCTCGCCCTCAACTGATATTTTATACTGCGGAATGCGTGGTAATTTAACTCCACGTTTCAAAACTATTTTAACAGGCTCGATCTGTAGTACCCCGACATCATTGTCGTCAACTGCCCATAAACATTCCGGAACAACGCTAAACTCAGGAGGCAATGGTCGAATCAGAAACTGAGAATTGGGAAGTTGCTGTGGTGAAACCGTCAGTCGTACTCCATCAGAGGCACAATGAATTACTGCATTCAATTTCTTCAACAGATTTAACCCCAGCAAATTCTCTCCACAGTTCGAAGTCAGAAGGAAGGGACAATGGTCCGTAAAGGGACCCAAAGAAACAGACACCGGCGAAGAAACCGGACAAACAATTGGTATACCAGAAAACCCTACAGAAACATTTGTTTGCCCTGACAGTGGAATGTTTGGAACCCGAGAATGATCAATGGAGCACTTCTGTGCTCCAGTGTCTATCAAAAACTGATGCTTCCTATTCCCCACTAACAGTTCAACGTAGGGACCTTTCTGATTAACGGGAATAGGTGAAGGTTCCAAACCCTGCTTCGGGCAGTGCTAACGAAATAAAATGTTGTCGGAAGGAAGCTCTTCAGAAAGGTAGGCAGCAGAAGGGTGATCAAATATGTTTCTTGCGTCCACACACGAAGTCTGATTTTCCCGTGAAAAAGGTTGCTGAGGATCTTGTGAAAACTGACCTCTATCAGGGCCCCCTGCTCCAGGGCGACTTCTAGGTCGTCTACCCATACTCCCAAACGCATTGTTTGACCTTTGTCAAAGGACGGGGCACTGTGCTCGCCAATGACCTTCCTGGCGGCAATAGGCACATTGATTCATATTCACAGAACCCAAAGGAGCGTTTCCTTTTGGGACATACTGACCTCTGGTCTGTGTGGTACCTCCTCTGGGATTTCTAACAATTTGTTGGAACAATACTTTAGTCTTCAGATCTCCTTTCCTCTTCTCTATTTTCTCCTTTTCATTATTAACACGGTTCTCATAATACTGAGCCATGTGCAAAACTTCAGATTGAGATTTAGCCTGCCAAGCGCTCTCAGAGGACATAATCTGTGACTGGATGTCGGGCAACAATCCACGTACAAATTTGTCCACAAACAACCTTTTCCCAGACTCTGTGCCCAAGTCCTGTCCACTGAAGTCAGAGAATACCTGTTCGAATCTATTAAAGAATTCGGTGGCACCTTCAGTTTTTCCTTGAACACAGGCCGTAAGCTTGTCCCAAATAATTCTTTTCTCTGGAATTATAGTTTTTAATTTTGCGACAATTCTATCTGGCAAAGTAAGTATTACCTGAGGTGGTTTCTCACCAGCTGGTCTTTCCCCATCAAACCTAGTCATATAAACCCACGTATCTCCCAACCCTGGCACATCGTCTATTGTCTGAACCTGCTTCCATAAATCTACGGGTAGGAGTACAGGGAGTCAATATCACTTATATATATAACAATAGACAAGCAATTTTAAACTATATTAACTAATTACACTAACTACGAAAAAAAAAACCTACTTTACCTAATTAAACTAACTATCAAACAGAAAATTAACTAAACTAAAAGAAAAATCAAAAATGGCTACATACGACCCAGGGGGGGCATCCAGGAGGGGGAGGTACAGGGTGCTGCTCAACACCCACATGCGATGATGCTGAGCCAAAAAAAAAACCTCCATGGGCTCAACGCCTGCACAGCCCGACCTATGTGGGAGATAGATGGGCGTCTGAGTCTGGCTCATCTTGGAAAGGAGGACGGGGCACAGTAGCCTGGCCACGCCTAGCCACAGTTTACCCCTCGTCGGCAGCAAGTCTGCCGGACGGGTGAGCCTGGTTCTGTGTGGCGATGACACGTAGTTCTGCATGCAGAACCTCCCGTGATACACGTGCTTCCTCTTGCAAGGTTGCACGTGTAACACAGAGTTCCTCCAGCAAAGGCCTAGGCTGGACAACCGCTGCGCCTCCCGGCAAGCCTGTAGCTCAGCCGAGATGGTACGCTCAAGCTGTGCAAACCTCTCCTCTGACCGCTCCCTGTGGGACATCAGAAGGACACCCAGAGTGGATGTGAGGGAGCATACTCCTCCCTCAGGGCTTCCATGCGTGCCTCTGCGTGAGCAGCAATTGCTTGGCGCAGAGATGACATTTCAGTCTGGCGTGCCCTGTCTGAGGCTGCCATGCCCAGCCTGAGAGAGCGGGCCATGGACTGTGCCGCCTGCTGCTGGAGAAGCACCTGCCTAGCAGGGGGGAGCACGGATCGGGCCACACGCTCCATGCTCTCAGCGATGTTCTCCATTGCTGCCCCCTGCCATTCTGAATTGGCAGTCATGTCTTGCTCTCACTCAGTATACAGCGTTTGCGTGCGGTGACCACGTTGCTGGGCTTGACCCCTGCGGGACCCAAGGACCGGTTGTCCTCGTCGTGTTGGCACCGCCCGCGGCTGCACGACTAGATGCCCCCGTCGAGGTGATGTCCCAGGCACATGAGTGACTGGTGTGGAGGGTGACCCTGTGTCCCGATCCACCACGGGCAGAGGTTCCAAGACTGTCTGACCCCTCAGTGCAGGTGTCGCGGACAGAGGAGTGTCCACATCAGAATCACTCACCCCTGACACATGGACCTGATGCTCATCCAACTCGACATGGATGTCAGAGTCGTCATCAGGGCTGGACTCATACGCAGCCAGAGACAAGATGGCCTGTAGCACTTGGGGGTTTTCGTGGCCTGCCACCCCACGACCCCCACTTGTGCCGGGTTGATGTAGTGATACCAACCCTGTGCCTGGCATGACAACACCATCCTCCGGCTCCATTGCGTCATCATCTGAAAAATAGAGAGAAAAGAGGTCACTACACATGTCAGAAGCACACAACACACACACACACACCGACAACATCAGGCAGACATGTGACACACAAAATAGAACCTGGCATGCATGCTGGGTCAACTTGGAATTGCTTCTGTGATCAGACCTGTTGAAAGGTGGCAGTTTGCATTGAAGTAGGTCTATGCAGTGCAGCAAATATGTATGTTACTTACTACCTACATGTACAAGTACTTCATGGTGTGTGTCAGAAAATGTGAAGGCAGTGCAAGGTCAACTTCAGGCATCACGTGCAATGTGCATTCAATGGGTAGCATATCTACAAGCAAAGCACCCCTCCACCTAAGTGCAAAAGCATCGATGCCTAGCATGTTATCAAAAGGCTGACCATAGACCTGTGCATTGACAGGCAGTGTTGACTAGCATCAACAGCTTCATGTGAGTCAAGTGACAACACTGCATATGATGATGGGACAGTAAGCAGGACACATGATGAATCCTCTGGAGGCCACCCACGTGTGAAGAGGACACTACACCAGTTGGACAGAGTCATTGGCCATTAAACAGGCTGAGGCCTGTGACCCACCCAGATTGTCAGACCCTAAACATGTGTGCAACACAGTACTGAGCCACAGTAGACATGGGAAGGCTGATGAAATGCAATGTACGTCACCCAGGACTTGTATTACAGTGATCATCCAGTCAAGGACACATGGGGGCATGCGTGCAATGCACATGGAGCATGAATGGGCACTCATGTCCCTGCGGGTCATCTGACCTCTGCACAGTACAAGTGAGATACCCTGCATCAAGAACTAAGGCTGTACCACACAGCATATGTCTGGCAGATTGGTTGCGGGAAGTTAGCATGTACACAGGATGCATTAACAGGGAAGTACCCAACAGCAATATTGAAGCAGACCAGTGCAAAGGTGGAATTGGGGTGCAGAGCGGGGGGTGGAGGGGCAAGGGAGCATGCCTACATGGAGTACCCGCATACAGGCAGAGGACACATGCACATCAGTCATGCTATGACATCGTGCCTGGGCTGAGAGGAAGGTCACCCCACGCTACATGCAGAAGGGCCAGTGAGCTGGGACATGGACTGGAGAGGCATACTGGTAACCAGCATGTGAGTAGGGTGCAATAGTGTTGATGTTGACAGTCCCCGTCTTTTCCACATGTCCACCATCCAGCAGAGCAGACTTGCATCACGGAATCATTGCATTACTTGCACATCCGAACAATGTACACCTCACATGTAGTGGCAATCATGCACAACACATCCCACAAGTAAAACACACACGTCCTCAACAAACACGCATCAACACTCACTGGACTGGGCATCAAAGTCCGGCATCTCTCCCACTCCTTCGACCGATTCAGATGGTATGAACTCCGCAACAAGTGACTCATGCGGAGTGAGGACTTCCTCCTATGGTGCAGGCCCACCGCCAGTCACCAGAGTCAAGTTGTAATTTGAGGCACGCTTAGCCTTAGTGCTGCGTTTGATGTCATTCCAGTGCTTTTTGCACTCTTGCGCCGTGCGCACCTCATGGCTGAATGCACTGACATTTTCCGCAACATGCTTCCAGTGGGTATCACGTTGGGCAGCCGTAGTCTGACTATTGGCACCCACTAGCATGTCACGGCTGTGGCCCCTCACGTAGCCCACGAGGAAGTCCAGTTCCTGGTTGCAGAAAGGCTTCTTCCTCAACGTGCAGGAGGTCATGGCTGTGTGTGAGGTCCCAGCCTGTGCTGCAGGTGCAACCTTCCTCCTCTCCACCTGCCACTCCAACGGAGTGGCAGGTGGAGGGACGACCAAAGGCCTGGCTTCTGTCAGTGGCAGCTGGGTGCCCTCTAATGGACCCTGTGCAGCAACATCCGCTGTGGCAGGGTCATTGACCGCAACTGTCCTGGTTGGCAGACTCACAACTGGGGTGTTGTTGGGTGCATCTGCCCCTGCACTTGCCAACACCAGGCGGTTTGGGGCAGCAGATGACATAACTGCCCCAGGGACATGTGTCTTGGTCAGGGCAGCCCTGCGTGCCCCTACGGTTTCCCTCCTGGCCTGTTGGAAATCTTCCAAGGGCTCCTCCAGTGCCAACGCAGGCTGCGCTGGCAGACCCTTAACCTGGGTGGCGGTGTCCACAGCTGCACCTGCAGCTACCACTACCCTTGGGCCCGTGGCAGTCAATGGAACGGACTGCCGGGTCACACGGGCGCCAGTGCCAGATGCAGAAGCTGCATCTCCCGAAACCACAGGGAGTGGTGGCATGACTGCGGCGACACATGGCATGACATTGTGCTCAAGTGGCGCACTCCTGCCTCTTTCCCCTCTGCGGCTGCCCTGGACACCCTGGAGTCACCCTACTCCCGGGTCACCCGGCCACATCCCTGACCACGCCCGCCACAAGGAGTATGCCCAGCTGAGGCACCCCTCACCTTTGGTGTCCTCCCAATCATGGCACTGATGTAGTAGTGCCGGCACATATGGAGTAGTGCCAATGGGAGGTGTACACCACAATTGACCTGGGCAATTGGGGTGAAGGGGGTGGGAAGCAAGATGTTAACAGCCCCCCTGCACCTGCAAGGCTATATGTGACCCCGGTGATGTAGTGACGGGTGACGCAACGCTCAGGCACCCCAAAACTGCTGGAAAACCGTACACGCAACCCTGCAGCCTACGTGCGTGGAATCAACCTCCCGCAGTACGCGGTGGCACCCAGTAACACAAAAATCGCGTACGCCTGGGACACGCAGGCTACTATGACATCAAAATGGTGCAATACACAGGGGCACCCGCAGTGGTGATGGGTGTCCTGACCCACGTTTGGACTATTAAGCTGCAACATTTGGTGCTGTGGGCTTAGAAAATCCAAGATGGCGGAAAAGCCCACAGTTGTGCTAGAATCCGAGAAAACCACGCAGTTTGTGCGCACACCAAAATGGTTGCCTAACCTGCCATCCACCAGTGCAAGCATGATAGGCCAGGAGTGCCATGAGTGAAATGTGTGCCAAAGGAAAAACAGCAGTGCCGGTTGGCTAAAAAAGTGCTTTAAAATCACCTTTGTTTCCCTGAATGCAAGCTCAAAATGCCTATTTTAAACATCACAAGATATTCAAAAATCTCAAAGAACACCAGCAGACATTTGGCAGAATGTATTCTTGCGTGCATACTAAATCTGGAAAGAGAAAGAGCCCAAAACCATGTTCATAACAAAACTGGCTGAGCTGTGGATGTGAGCAGCTTAACTGAAATTGGATTTAAAACCACTAAAATTGAAATGTTTAAATTAAATGAGTGACCTACTTTTGAGTGTCACATAGTTTGCAACTGTTAAATGTCACAGTTTTGAACTTAGAATCGGCATTCTAGCTGCATGTGTGAAAATTGTAAGTTTGATTTGAATGAAGAAAAACTGGGAACAAAAGTGACATTTGGCTGAAGCCTGGCTTAATGAAACTGGATTCTGCCTGACAACTACCCCCGACAGGAGAGGGAATTCAGCAGCTGTGTTCCCAGGCCGGGCTGCATCCTGCTGCCCCTGCCAAAAGGAGATGACACCTCTCTGATTGAATTAGGGGAGTGGCACCTGGGGACTACAGGAAACTAAACAAAGCACTGTCCCTGGCTCAGGCAAATGTTATATTGGGGGGGTCGTAAAATGGCTTCCTCTTGGGAGAAACTGGGAGGGGCAGTGCCTGTGAGAGCAAGCTGAGCTTGGGGGAAGTGGATAAACCAGAAATTCCACCATGTGCTTTGGAAAACCACACCCCTTTGGGGCCAGAGCATGATTTTAAAAAGATGGATAATTCATAGTGCGGACTTGTAAAAATTATATAAACAACATCATCATTCTTGTGATTTTTCTGTGCACATTTTAAGAGGTGTTAGGACCCTGTGGTATGTTCTTGGGGATAGTAGCGGAAAAAAAGGTTGTTACTCCAAATGTATGCATGTTAAAAATCTGACACTTTATCATCTGAAACCCATATCCCTGGTGCACATTTGTGTAAAATCTGGAAAGGTTTAGAGGTCGTTATCTGGATGAAAAGGGGAGAATTCTGTCATAAGTGGACACAACATCGTACAAAGACAGGGATCGGATGGTTTGGTGCTACAGAAAATATGTTAACTGGACCTATAATATTAGTAAAATCGTACATAGATAAATATGTATTTGGATCAGAAATAGATTTGTGTGCAATTTGACAAGGGGAGGATCCTCTGACCATAAACCTACCTCATCACTCTGACTCACAACCCAGTTCCCCCAATCAAGGAAGAGAGGAGGAACTGGCCAATGATAAGTTGAGAGGGTTGGGCATGCAGAATGAGCCGACCCACACACTTTCTAAACACATAAAACGAGCCACTGTAACCCAGGTAGGGACATTCACTTTCCACTTTCTTGCGGGACGCTTTGCCGGGAGACTCCAGACTTCCAGAACTCCAGGGATCCAGAACTTTACTTCAGAACTTGTAGCAGAGAGGCTAACCCACAAGCTGAGTTCTCTTCAGCAGGCCTCAAAAATCATTTGTAAACTATTCAACCGCCGGGCTGTGCGGTTTGCTGCTTGCTAAGAATCCACTTGATCCAGACCCGCTGAACCAGAGACCGCTGTATCCGGAACCGCAAGCAGAACCGATAACAGAACCAGAGACCCAGAGACCAGATTGCTGTGAAGAACTGCTAGCAGAAGTCCAGCCAATCATGACCCGATCGGTGACGAAGTCGCATTCCTGTCCAAAATCTAGTGTGAGTACCCAGCTAGCACTGTCTTAGTCTCAATCTCTTAGTTTAAAATAATCTAATCCAAACTATTTTAGCCTATTAGAACGGCCTGCTAAAATCGTGTCATTCTGTCATTTTTAAAACTGAAAACTGTCATCTGTCATTCTGAGCTTTAAAATTTCAAATCCGAAAAACTACCTTTACTAAATCGGCCGTATCTCCGGAACCGTTTGTGCTAGGAGTTTTAACTGTCATCTTAAAGCTAAGATTCTAGGCTTTCCAACGAATCTAGAACCGACTTCCTACTCCTTATAGTGCCTCCGTAATTGCGCTCGACGCACGCGACTAAATTTGCCACGATTTCACATTTTGCTTAATTTCAGCCACGTGGAAAAATAATTGACTTTGCTTCCATCCCTGTTTTGAACCTAATAACCATCCCTGAATCATCGATAGGGCTGGCCTGAACTGATTCAAAGTATCTATCACCTACCCTGAACCTCCTATAGGGAATTAAAAGCATTTTTCGCATATTTTTGACTTCTTTGCATACCACATCAAAGTATATTGCCTGTGTTTCAAACTCCTACCTGTTTTCATCTACGTTTGCTATGGGGGAAACTGAATTATATTTGATTGCATTCCTGAGAACTGTGTGCTTTCCTTCCATCTCTTTACCGTGCTTAGAGGTAGGGGTGAATTGTCAAAGAAAAGTGATTACATTGTCTATTGTTGAAGTCATACCAAGTTTATTTTCTGTACTGCATTTTCATTCATCATTACATTGTCCTTGAAGCCATAGAAGCATTCTCAGCTACTTTATCCTCTCTATATCACTTCTAAGCCATCAAAAAGAGTGTACCACTGTAACATTATCCATTGTTGATCACTATCATCTTCACAAGTGTGCTATCAAACATTAATTTATTATAAAAGTGTGATATATATTACATGGCCACGGTAGTGGCCATGTAGTTTTGGTTAAGTTGCTGTTTCCATAGGAAGAGCACTTTTTGGGCGGTTTATAACTTCGCTCTCCCTGGACGGATCCTCACCAAACTTTGCAAAAAAAGTAGTTGGGTCACTCTGAATTGTTTTTCAAAGCTTGGTGAGGATTCGTCCAGGGGGGGAAAAGTTATAGAGGGGGTCCCAAAACTTTTTTTTCCCACTGAATGGGAAAAAACTTTGCGCACGGCTACAGCCCGAACCGCTGGACGGATTTACACCAAATTTGTGGCAGGAGCAGCGGCCTGGTCCCAAAAGTGTGCTTTTGTAAATTTGGTGTAAATCTGTCCTGTAGTTTTTTTTAAAAATGACCAAAATGTAAGGCAAAAAAATTAGTGATATCTGCGTTCGCATCGCGGACGGACTTCCCTGTTCGCTACGCGGACAGCACCCCGATTGGCCCATGGGCTTGCGTCATGTCCGTGGACATGTGACGTGTTCGCTGATTGGACGGCGAGGGGCGTGGAGCGCGTCAGATTTTCTGTGGCGCCCGCCATCTTGTATTCGCAGTCGACCGCATACAGCGCAGTGAAACGTGGATAAAAAATTGTATTTAGTGCCGTGTGTTGGTGTGTAAGAGTGTTTGGGGAGGGTTGGGGAGTATGCTTTGTTTTTTTATGTGCTAGACCTTTTTGTTGCGTTCGATTTGTCCGCGGAGAACACGGCTGTTCTGACATTTTGTAAATAAACTAAATGGTGGGGTGTTTAGAGGACGGAGTATGTGTCATTTTTGTTCGCAAGGAAGGTAAAAATGAGCTATGAACACTCGCGGTGTACTTAATTGTTCGTAAATACACAAACTGGGGGTGTCCTCAGGACGCTGTCCGTATTGTAATCTGTCTAGTTGAATGTGTTCTAAGAACACTCGCAGTGTCCCGAAATGGTTGCAATTACACAAAATGGGGGTGTTCTGAGAACGTTGTTTGTATTGTTCGTTGTCAGGGTGAAAGTGTTTTAAGACCACTCCTTTTGTTTGCTAATAGTACAATTTCCTAGAGGCATCAACCGACTTTTTGTCCACTAAAGAAACGATAAATCCGGCTGGTGTGCGTCGACATTATGTGATAATCCTATGACTGGCGCTATTGACCTGGCTGACTTGCTTTTGCGACACTAAATCATATCTCGCGCCCCTAAGCCTGATATTATCAAAGCATTCATATTCCCCGCCTTTCTCCCTGACGTTACAGGGTGCGTAATGAAACGCGCCCAGTCGTCTCCAGTACTACGCGACTTTACACAGAACCCGGAAGACAACACACATTATGTCACAACACAGCGCGCCACAATTCAGAATATGAAACTGTGATTTAAAAGCAAAGAGCAAGATTGTAAATGTTGTAAAGTACATTTATTTGACATCAAATGTTTAGAGAATATTCAGCAATTTGCATTTGTCTTTGTTGTCGATCCGCAAAAGTTCATGTTGAGACACGCAATGTTCCTTTGCGGTACAGAGAGTCTTAGATCAGGTTACAACTCAGTGCGCCACAATTCGGAATATGAAACTGTGGTTTAAAAGTAAACAGCAGGATTGTACATTTGGTAAAGTACATTTATTTCACATGAAATGTTTAGTGAATATTCAGCGATTTGCTATTGTCTCTGCTGTCGATCAGCAAAAGTTTATTTGGAGCCACGCGTTGTTCCTTTGCGGTAGATAGGCTGTTGGTTTATGATAAAAGCAGTAAATGGTCTCTCTGATAATCGGAAGGTTGCTCCAACAACGAGCCATTAGACCACCGTATTGGTTGGTATGTTGTTTGTAGCCGCTAGTACTGCGTAAGGGCATATTGGTCCTTGGCGATTGTCCCATAAAATGGTGAGGGTCATGAAGTTGCATATTTGGACTTGCACCTGGCAGTTGAAGACCCCATCTGCTGGAGTCTGTAAATCGTGACATAGACAAAATGGGGCCACGTACCTGTTTTAAAAAACATAAATTAGTCTCACCAGCCGATCGTCATTAAAAATCATCATTTTATTTATTAGGGCGTGAAACTATTTGCTATCGAATATAGTGCAACAGAGTATGTTAATAATAAAATAATAATATTTTCCCATTCATATAGCGCTAAGAACTGTGAGGTATGTAAGCGGTGCTTATTATTAACCACAATGTGTGGTGCTCATTTATCAACCACGGAAGGATGAAAGGCTGAGTTTCGCCTTGCCGGAATTCGAACTTGCGTTAGCAAGCTGTGCACAGATGTCAAAGCGAGCGCTGTACTCGCTGTGGCACTTGACAGACTACAGTGAAGTGGCACAGCGAGTAGAGCGCTTGACCGCCTATAGACCGGTTAAATTATTTATATTAACCCACTCTGTGTCGTCTGCCTTTTTCAGAGCCCTCTAAACGAAAGGGGATCAATTTGGCGGTGATAGTGCGCGGTAGAAAACATTATGCCACTTTCAACGAACAAGTTCAACTTCAGCGGTCTTTAATGCTACGCTATTGTAATTATATTTGGTATAAAGTAATCTAAAGGGTTACTTACAGTACAATTGCAATTTCCATTGTCTACGAGTGGTGCAGTCCCAAAATACGACTCCGCGTGTGCCAACGATCTTTCGCATAGTGATATAATATGTAAAAGTGGTTTTGTTTCAGAAATTTCATCTTTATCTTCTCTTATGTTTTAACAACACTCCTTCAAGAGAAGTCTTTCATCACAATCTCTGTCTGTCAAGGTCAAAACACAATACAACCGTATAGTCTGCTTCGTGAGCCTCTCCGGGGCCCGAGAAAAAAATGGAAGCAGCTGACCTTCACTGTGAACGAGCATAAATTCTTACTTTGCAACATTCTGTGTAAAGCCATCTGTAAAAGTTGGTTTTTGCAGCACGCCATGTTTGTATATTGTTTGCGTGATATTAAAAACAGTTTGTTTAAAGGACGTTATGGTTCTAAGTACAGCCGAAAGACCCCTGAAAATAGCAAGTTATGGTAAGCTATGAAAAATAACTCGCACCAACACCATGCACTGCTAAGACTAACAGCCAGGACATCAAAGATGACATTGCAAATGTCATTGATGAAATCACTGATGACATCACATGTGTATGTACTTTTCATGGAATTTGTGTACTAGGGATTTTTATTATAATGTTCCGAAAAAAGTGTCAAGGATATTGCAATAAATATCATACCATTATTAGTGCTTTGAACGATGCAATTATATCAATAAATAGCATTGTATTATGGGATTCTATGTAGTATACTGAGATACTAATGGAGAAAGATAGCATTGTGTGCAGAGTACAAGATAAAAGTATAGTATTTGTAATGTTAATATGTAGAATAATGAAATGATAATTGTCCTGAAATGTTCGAAAATTCACAAAATGGGGGTGTTCTGAGGACGTTATTCGTATTGTGTGATTGCTTAGCTGTATGCAATGAGGGAATGGTACAGAGAGTAAAGTGGACGCCATCCGCGGACACCGCGGCTGTTCGTAGATAGGGCGTGGTAAATCTGGGTTTTTCCAGGAAATCCAACATGGAAAGAAGACTGTACGGATCAGCCAATCAGATGTCGAGGTTGTGGATTTGTGTTGAAAGAGACTGTGTGTGGTGAAGATGGCAGAAGTGGAGAAAGTCAGGGTGTTGGTGCTCGGAGATATGTTTGTGCATGGTTTACAGCAGTACGCTGATGCAGGCATGTTGCAAAGAACTTTGATGTGAAAGGAGTGGAGGTGGTGTGGAGCACTGTGCCTGATTGCAATGTACAGGGAATTGTACACGTTTGTGCGGATATGGCCACGATGAACAGTCCGCATGTGGTAGTTTTGCACTATGGTGCTTTCCATTTGGGCAACGTCAGTGCCCCTACTTTGTTGGCTGATTTGGAACGCTTGGTTCAAGCCGTAGTGAAGATCCTTCCAAATGCGAAAGTAATTTTTTCTGGATTACTACCTAGGGCAATATGGGACAATAGTTCCGTTTTTTGTCCTCAGCAAAACATTGCTAGGTGTGTCATCAACCGAGGCATGTGTGCCTTCATGCTTAGAGCTGGTATGTTCTTCTGTAACAATGAGAATATTGATGCCAGTAATGCTGTTAATTTTAAAGAAGATGGCATTTGTTTATCTTTTACCGGAAATGCCTTTCTATTTTGGAATGTAAGGGTTGCTTTGGAGAAGGTTATGTGAAGATTTTAGGAGCAAAGTAAGAAAGAAAAAACAAGAAAAAAAATATAAAATAACAGGTGTCTGTCAAGCATCTGGAAAAAAAAAAACGGCTCTTTTCAGAGCCAACTTCAAAGGGGAAATGGGGCACACTATTTAAATTTACATTCACCACGCTCAGATTTTCGATGTGTCCGCGGACATGGCGGTAGTCCGCGGACATGAAAATCACTACGAGGGGGTTAGTATGTTCTATGTTACATGTCAGGGATATTATGGTTAAGTTGTGCTACTAAAAACCTATGAAATTCAGTGAAAAAACTTTGTTAAAGGGACGTTATGGTTCCAAGTAAAACTGAAAAACCCTTGAAATTCGCCAGTTATGGTAACATAAGCAACCATAACTCGCGCCACCGTGCACTGCTAACACTAACACCCAGAACATCAAAGATGACATCACAAATGTCATTGATGACATAACTGATGACATCACATGGCTGGCTCTCCCTTTTTATCCTTTACTGACATATCAAAGCCACATAGTTTTCTACAGTAACAGTCAGGAAGTGAAAATTGAAAAGGTACTATATTTGTAGACTTGGGGTCCTGTCACATCATAAGAAACATGTACATAGCGGAAGATACAGGCTTGAAAGAGAGCAATCCTTTCTGTGCATGAAGATAATCATTATGGTTATCAGCACTTTGTCATAGTTTTATTTTTATTACTCTACCTTCCCTCTATATGCTCATATTTGTATACATTATATTCACTCTCCATAGAGTGAATGGGAAAAAAATTTTGCTCGCATCTACAGCCCAAACCGCTGGACGGATTTCCACCAAATTTGGACCAGGAGCAGTGGCTTGGTCCCGAAAGCGTGCTTTTGCAAATTTGGTGAAAATTCGTCCAGTAGTTTTTTTTTAAAGTGACCAAAAAGTAGGTAAAAAAAATTAGGGATATCTGTGTTCGGTTTGCGGATACACTTCCCTGTTCGCTCCGCGGAAAGTGTCCTGATTGGCCAATCGTCTTGCGTGATGTTCGCGGACATGCAATGTGTTCGCTGATTGAACGGCGTGGAGCGTGAAGCGCGTCCGATTTTTCGGTAGCGCCCGCCATATTGGATTCGCGGACGTCCCCGGACAGCGCGGTGAAACTTTGTTCAAAATGTGTATTTTGTAGAGTGTGTCGGTGTGTAGGAGTGTTTGGGGAGGGTGTGAGTGTGTGAGATAGAATGAAACTTGTGTTTTTTATGTGCTAGACCTACTTTTTGTGTGCGATTTGTTTGTGGACATCACGGGTGTTCTGAAATTTTCTAAATAAACTGACTAGGGGGTGTTCTAAGAAGTCAATATGTGTCCGTTTTGTTCGCAAGCAAGGTGAAACTGTTCCAAGAACACTTGCGGTGTCCGGGGAGTGTTCGTAGGTGGTGTCCTGAGGACGCTGTCCGTATTGTTCTCTGTCAAGTTGAATGTGTTCTAAGAACACGCGCGGTGTCCTGAAATGTTCGCAAATAAACAAAATGGGGGTGTTCTGAAGACGCTTCTAAGAACACTCGCGGTGTCCGGGGAGTGTTCGTAGGGGGTGTCCTGAGGACGCTGTCCGTATTGTTCTCTGTCAAGTTGAGTCTGTCCTAAGAACACTCGCGGTGTCCTGAAATGTTTGCAAATAAACAAAATGGGGGTGTTCTGAAGACACTTCTAAGAACACTCGCGGTGTCCGGGGAGTGTTCGTAGGGGGTGTCCTGAGGACGCTGTCCGTATTGTTCTTTGTCAAGTTGAATGTGTCCTAAGAACACTTGCGGTGTCCTGAAATGTTCGCAAATAAACAAGATGGTGGTGTTCTGAAGACGCTTCTAAGAACACTCCCGGTGTCCGGGGAGTGTTCGTCGGGGGTGTCCTGAGGACGCTGTCCGTATTGTTCTTTGTCAAGTTGAATGTGTCCTAAGAACACTCGCGGTGTCCTGAAATGTTCGCAAATAAACAAGATGGGGGTGTTCTGAAGATGTTTTTGAGAACACTCCCGGTGTCCTGGAATGTTCGTAGGACGTGTCCTGAGGATGCTGTCCGTATTGTTCTCTGTCAAGTTGAATGTGTCCTAAGAACACTTGCGGTGTCCTGAAATTTTCGCAAATAAACAAGATGGGGGTGTTCTGAAGACGTTTTTGAGAACACTCCCGGTGTCCTGGAATGTCCGTAGGGGGTGTCCTTAGGACGCTGTCTGTATTGTTCGTTGTTAAGTTGAAAGTGTTCTAAGAACTATCGCGTTGTTCTGAAATGTTCGTAGGGGGTGTCCTGAAAATGGTGTCCGTATTGTTCGCTGGCAAGTTCAAAGTGTTCTAAGAACGCTCACATTGTTCGCGGACATTAAAAGTTTCCCCTAGATCATAGTTGAAATGTTTGACTCTATGGATGCGATATGCTGCGGTGGTTGTTAACAGGGCATAGAGTCTTGGGTGCATGGCCATTTGGCCATGCACCCAAGACTCTATGCCCTGGCAACAACCACCGCAGCATATCACATTCATATTTGTTTATAACTTTGGGTGAAAAACAAATGTATAAGGAGCAAAGGTATTAGATACTATAGATGTGATGTGCTGCTATGGTTGTCCTTATTATTGTATACTTACTGTTTGGTCTAGTAATGGGAGTCCATGTTTTTCTTCTTCATTTCTGTGATAAAAGAAAATAGCATGTTAGTATTAGTATTTTGTAATGACTTATTACATTGTATAAGCAATATACTTTTATTTTTTTCGACCCTCATATTTAGTAGAGTACAAATCAGAGTACTGTGCAATTTGCTCAGTTTATGTATTTGTTGCTAAAATCATTGGGTCTGTGGGAGAAAAAAAAATCCATGTTGGATTTAAAATAAACCCTTTTTCTGTTATGCTACAGTTTATTTGTTTGTTTGTTTTCAGTGTTCACTTGTGGTTTCTGGCTAATGCTTTATACTTTGCTTTGTTGTATTTTTTTTGGAACAGTAACAGATTCTTCATTTGTTTTGATATTATAAAATTTTGGAGCAGTTAGATACCAATTGGCGTATTCTAACTGTCTATTTTTTTAATATATTTTAGTGGTTTTCATTTACCTATTTGGATATTGTTAAATTTTGGGACAGTTTGATACCAATTGGCGTATTCTAACTGTGTATTTTTTGGCCTAATTTAGTGGTATTCATTTATCTGATTAGTTGTTGTAGAATCTTTGAGCTGTTAGATAGCTTTTGGAGTATTCTAACAGTTTATATTATTTTAACACACATTTATAATTTTGGGACAGTTAGATACCAATTGGCGTATTCTAACTGTGTATTTTTGGTCTAATTTAGTGGTATTCATTTATCTGATTAGTTGTTGTAGAATCTTTGAGCAGTTAGATAGCTTTTGGAGTATTCTAACAGTTTATATTTTTGTAAAACAAATTTACTTAAAGGTTTAAATACAGTTTATTTTTCAAATTTTGGTTTTAAGAACATCAAATAAGCGTTTGTAAGATTTGCTGGTAATCTCTGCTTTAGAGTAATTGTACTATCATTACATTCAAACCATCCACATTTCTTTTTTATGTATGCAGTGTAGTGCCCTGAATTGGTTGTGGCTCCTGCGTGGTAGATTATACCTATTGTTGTGAAGGTTTTCTTACCAAGTGATATTTGACCATGTGTGAATCCAGTCAGCTTGCAGTTGTTTTTGGTACCATCTGCATTGTAACGTAGAAGCATTAGTATTACGTATTTACTATGTGTTTGTATTACTAACGTGGAGCGATTATCTGAATTGCAGGTAGAGCATAATCTACCATGGTTTGCATTTTGTACAAGTTGCTGAAATGGAATGGATTCACAATTAGGTATTGATGTATATATGAAGCGTTCATTGGAGATTTTTTCTTGTGTCACATTGTTGCAGAGAGTGCATGTATGTTTCCACATGTATGAAATCTGAAAGATTTCATTTATAGGTATGTTTTTGTTTTCCAGTACTTGTAGTAAGTACATTAGAAATTCTTGTGGATCATCCTGTGAGGTTATAGTGAATTTCACCATTCCAGCACAGTAGTCCAATTGTCGTCTTATTCCAAAAACACTATATGTGTTGTCAGGATTGTTTGCTGCATTTCTGTGAAGTACTAACATTTGCAAACACAATGGGTCTGTACTGTGTGAGTAAATGTTGTCAACAATTGGTGCTAATTGAAATAGAATATTCATTGCTACATTTGCATAGCATCTTACACCAACTATATTTGAGAATGTAAATGGTCCAGGTAGTTCTGTATCTAACTGCTTTTTTTGGAGTTTGTCTTCCTTCTTTAAAGAAGTACCTAGTTTACTTTCTCTAATTGATTCTTTTTTTGTTTGTGGTACTTGATGAAGTATTAGTTTCTTTTACTCTCTTTGGAGGATTTGCAGTGACGTCCTGTTGCATTTCAGTTTGATTTAGTTTTCTTTTACAACGTTTTAGTTTTTGTGGAACAGAATATGTGTTTAGATGGGGAGTGTATAGTGAGCGAAGTCTATTATATTCTAAAATGCAAGGAATATCAGCGTTTACTTTACTTGCATTAAAGTTGATTAGAAATAGACCGTCAAGTGTACGTAAGCGTGATAGTGCTACGTAGCTCATGCCTTCTTTAAAGACTGTGTTACCAATATCTATCATTGCTTTGTCTAGGGTAAGACCTTGTGATTTATGAATTGTGACTGCGTATGCAAGAGTTAGAGAAAATTGTTCTCTGCATACATACATATCTTTGAAGAGAAGGAATCTAGCTGTTGAGCGTCCTATCCGTTTTACTTCTGAAAGTTTGTCAAAGAGTATATTGACAAACTGAATTTTGTTGTCACGTGGGTATGTTTGAAAGCCAACAACTGTACCCAGTGCTCCATTAACTAGTCCTTGGTCCACGTCAAGGTTACATTTAAGCATTACTCTGCAATTTAAGGATAATTTTAACATCTTTTCTAAGCCTGTTGTGTTTGAGATTGATTTGTCTAAATTATTTAGTCTTTTTGTGGCTTGGTCACACATGGGTAGTGTCATACCATGCACATCTAGTTTGTCTGTGGCGCTAATTTCCATTATTGGTTGCATTTCTTTACTTAGCATGATTTCATTGAATTTGAAACAGCTTGCAAGAGTTGGCATTAAGGCCATACAATTGACATTTTTGTGGGCTAATTGTTCCATAACATCTGTAGCACATGCATTATCGCCATAAAGTGCATCAATGTGCCGGGTTTTCAATGTTGCTTCTGCTTCTTTAGAAAGTATACCAACTCTCAAACTTTTTAAAATGTTGGCATAAGTTAGATCTGCAGAGTGGCGCATGTTTTCTGTTAATTCTCTGTATTGGAAATGTTGCCAAAAGTTGACATTTCCAATGCTGCCAACAGTTTTACGGCAGAGTTTGTGCCCTAATGTTTTAAAAATAAGTTCACCTTTTACTGGTGTTAATTGAAGCAGATCTCCAAAAACAATAATGTGTTTTCCTGCAAAGAGCTCTTTATAGCATATTTCGAGTACTTCTTGTAATCTGCGGTGAATCAAAGCTAACATCAGGGTGGAGACCATGCTCACTTCATCAATTAGTAGCATTTTCATTTGTTTCAATACTCTGCGTAATTCCATTGCAGTTTCTGCAGAAAGTTTGTAATAGTCTAATTTGTTCTGGTGTTCTACTGGTAATAGTAGTAATCAGTGTAATGTAACACCACCTATGTTGTAGGCAGCTAAACCTGTGGGGGCAGTGACAACAGCTGACAGTTTGTTGTTTGTCAATTGTTGAAGGAACTTACTAATGATTTTGATTAGGAATGTTTTGCCAGAACCAGCTTCACCACTGACGTACAGTAGTATAGGTTTATAATTACGGCAGGAACATTCTTTATTTTCATGTTTTACACCATGCACAATTTGTTTTGTTACTTCTTGAAAAATGCTACTTTGCTCATTGTTTAGTTTTGATTGTAGTATAGTTAAGTCTTCCTTATCTTCATACTGACACATGGTGTTTTCTACTTCTATCATATCTAATTGTGCCTCATTTGTTATTAGTGGTCCTCCCAGTGGTTCTTGGCTTCCTGTTACAGAAGGTTGACTACTGTCAGGAGTATCCTTATCTAGTTGAGCTTGGAGTTCTTCTTCATGTTGCTGTTCATTGTGCAACATTGTTTTGTACTGTGTAAAGTTTACATCAGTTATAGTGCTTTCATTTGTTTTGAAAGCATCCTCATATGAGTCATAGTTATCTAGTAATTGTTCTTCTTTTCTCCATGGTTTGAAGAGTTGTAGCAGGGACATGTAATATACTTCTTTATGTTGAGGAGTCTTCAATGACAATTTGATATGATTAATTAAATTAGGTTTAGTGAGTTTAACTAAGCTGCCTTCACAGTCTGTCACTCTATATTTACCTTTTTTTTCATCGGGTTTCATATTATTTTTGTATGTGTAGTTTTGGGCTATTTGGTATAGACACATGTTTTCCAAAGTATTACTTCTGTTTGGGTAGTATGTGTCCAATAGATTGTTTTTTAAAATGTCTTGGCTGTTGGGATCATGTTTGGCTATTGTTTCTATATCTTCATATGATTTTAGAACTCTTTTTCAAGATTTAGCTGGACCAAGACTTAGCCATACTATATTTTCAGATTTACCATACAATGAAGTACCAGTTAAACGATCAGCTGCTTCATAAGATCCACATTCTCTATGGGTGAGCATTTTTATGCCCAAGCTGTATAATTTCTGAGATACTGTTTTATCTGATAACTGGTCATTCCAGAGGTCTTGGAGCTCTGTCTTTTCTGCTTTAGTTAAGTATGCTGTGACATATCGTGCAACTGCAGTAGAATTGTCTGCAATGTACTGCACATCTATGTTTGCATTCCATAAGTGGGCAATGATTGCATTATAATCATTGATATATTTTTCTTCTTCTTTTCTTTTTATGTAATATGTATTTTTAGGTGACTTTCCTTTAACAGTATGTCTAACTGAAGACATGAGGTTGTTTACTTGACCTGTATTTGTAACTGGTCTAGGGAAACGAAATCGGCATTTGGTGTAGTATTTGCCTTTGTTTTTGTATTTGCGACAACAATATTTTCCACATTTGTGTCTTTGAAATTGTAAAATTTGTGCACAAAGATCACTATTTGTGGCTTCTGATGGAATTTGACAAGTGACATATTTTTCAATAAACTGTAAAACAGTGGCATCACTGTCTTGACCAACTTTAGGAGCATCTTTAATCCATAAAAGCATGTGGATATGTGGTGCTCCTCTGGCTTGGTATTCTTTTCTCCAAAAGAAGTGTTGCACTTCTCCAAGGGGAGGAACAGTTTTATAACAAATAATATGTAGCATAGCAATGAAGCGATGGTGAAAATATCTTGAAACATTAACGAGATCCAAAGAACAAAGTTCTCCAGGTGTTAGAATATCTATGTTTGTTTTGTTTTTATTTCATATGCGTAGGAAATCATGTAAATCTTCCCATGCATATTCTGCACAACTTAATGTAACAAACCAAGTGGGTGGGCCAAGGTTTCTGATCATACAACGTACATCTCCATGACGTCGAAACCAGTACTCTTTAGTACCACACATATTTGCTAATAGATTTGAAATATTTGATTGTAAAACCTCATCCTTTTGTTGCACTTTCTCTAATATTTGTGTAGCTGTCATATTTTGAAAGTGTGATCCTGATTTTAATATGTGTGTAACTCCGTATCATAAAGTTGCTAGTTCACTTTCAAAGAGTAGGTGGAATATGTATTCCACCTTTTGTCTAAATCTGGGATCTTCAGAATACATCCATAATGAGCGGTATTCTGAAGCTGATATTTGAATAGGTCTATCATCA
The DNA here is from genome assembly GCF_040938575.1 of Ambystoma mexicanum. NCBI lineage: Eukaryota > Metazoa > Chordata > Amphibia > Caudata > Ambystomatidae > Ambystoma > Ambystoma mexicanum. The sequence continues at coordinate 538,632,009 of NC_090937.1, forward strand.
TACCTTCCTCCTTTGCCAGTTGGAAAGAGTAGAGGAAAAGCACGTGCTTCTATACTTTTTTCCCATATACTGATTGGCGATCCTTTTGTTTGACGCATTTGGTAAGTTTCCAGTACATCTTGTACGGTGTCATTACAGTGCAAAGGATGAATTGTATACTGGTCTAAAGTATTTGATATTGTAGCAGGATCTAGTAGCTCAAATTGACCAGCTTCTTGTGTTTCTTGAATTATTTCAGTTGTATCTTTCAAGTTTTCTTCAATATTAATTTCTTTGTAATATTCATTATTCTCTTTAAGATATTGGAAGGCTTGTCTAACTTTATATAAATCTACCAGCTGTTGCCATATTTTTTTGTCTTTTGTAGGTACTCCATTTACTAATATAATTAAAGATTGCTGCATTGGACGTTGCACTCCTAGAGTATGCACATTTTCTTTTAGATTTAATGGTAAATAAACTACTTTTCCACGAATGCCTTTTACCAATTCAGAGGGAGGTAATTTTGCTGTTTTTGGTTGAAGGCGTATTATTGCTTGAAATGGGTGTACTGTTTGAATTATGATGCTCTCATATAAATTAAGTTGTTGTAGAGGTTTTGGTACTGGGTATAATTCCAAATTATTTGTGATAGAACGTGAAGGAGTTTGGTTGTTGTCAAGTTTTGTAGTGCAATAACTGCAAAGTATTAAGGGCTCAGTTATTTCATATTTGTTTTCTGCTAGAAGGTAGAGAGCTAATTCAAACCATTTAGAATCTTCATTGTCTTCTATTTTGTATGATAGGTCCACAGTTTTTGTGTTACTTTTATAAAAAAAATCTACGGCAACATACACATACATGGTTTGGTACTTCAGCTGATGTACTTTTAAATTTTAGTATTTCTTTTTTGTATGTGTTTAGCAAAAGGTTGCCATGTGTAGAATTGTTGCTTAATTGGTTTAAAGCTATTTCATTCTGTAAATGGCTTTCACTTCCAAAATATTTTTTCTGGATATAGTGAATTTCTTCAAGTAGGTCTTTTGCTGTACCATGTAGAAGGATGTTATTTAACTTTGCTAGTGCTAAAGCAGGACTTTTAGCATAGTACAGTTTATAGACTAGATTTCTTATAGTTGAATGATGTGTTGATATCCTTTTGATATCATGGAAAGTGGTTTTACAAGTCGGTCCTGTAATGCAGGCCAATGCATGTCATTGTAGTCCTGTGTACTGTGTACTTGCGCACTGGACAGGAATCTATATTTTGCAGTAATTTAATTTTGGTTTGGTCTTTGCTTTTTACATATTTATTGAGGAATTGGTGTAAAGATTTGAAACATTGTTTGGGAATGTTACACATTGACGTGCATGGCCATTTGTACACTAGACGTTCTGATTCAGTTGAATGGAGGGGTAATTCTAAGTTTTCAGGGCATATTTTTGTAAGGAATACTTCTTGTTCCATTATGGTATTATTCACTTTTTCATAACCTGGACCACTGCTATTTATGGCAATTGTATTTGTTTGCTTTTGTTTGTACGCTTCTTCATTAAAATATGGTTCTGTGCTCGTAGTGTGATTCCATTCACCTCCGCAGATACTTAAGAAGTTATTTCTGTTGACATTTTGCTTATTGAGAAGTCTTTTTTGTAATTTAGTTATTAGTCTTGTTAGTGGTTTCATTTTGTTTAACAGTAAAATAAATAAATTTCTTTTGAGAAGAATTGCACTGTCCATCAATGCTTCTAAGATTAATTTCCTACGATTGGTTTTAAGCTTTGAACCTGATTTCTCTCCTGTTTTTATAAGATTTTGAAGGACTTTGTGACGGTATATTTTGGCTAAAATACTTTTCTTGGTATGCTTACTTTGCACTATATTAACATTTGAAGAAGTAGTTTTATCTGTACTGATAGCTGATTTTCTGTTAATTGTTTTTTGGTTTGTTTTACATTTTGATAGAGGAAGCGAAGTTGGACACCTTTATTTTCATTTGCTCTAATTTTGCGTTGCTTTCTACGGAGTTGTCTTTTGGTAGGCATTCTTTAGGGTCTGTTGAAAAAAATAAAGAAGATATGGGTTGGGGTGTCCTGGAATGTATGTGTGCTGTGTGCATGAGTGTTTGAGTAAGATGATAAAGATGTATGTAATGGTGTGTGATTGTGCATTGGGAAGTAAAACTAGTAGGGGTAGGTATTCTTGAATTTATGTGTCACTAAACTGGGGTTCAGATGACAAAAAAAAAGTAAGCTAGTGGTGTGGAAAAGTACAAATAGTAAATCTAATGTATACAATTAAATTTTTTGGACAAAATGGTACAAAATCTCTATTTTAAGAAACCAAAATAGCTGGTATTAATGTTATAGTATATTTGATTAATAATATAAATAATATGGTGATATTTTACTTACTTTTTTTTTTAAATTAACAGGTAACTTCTTAGTTTTTCTTTCTTCTTCGAATTCGGCTGCTTCTTTTCAGGAACTGGTCTTCACAGCAACTGTGAAAGCTTCAAATTAGTAACTTTGTTTGTATATAGCACTGTTTTTAATTTAGATATTGATTTTTTTAATTGAAATCCTCAGTGCCTTCTGTGTAACCATTAAACTAATTTATTTACACAAGATACATTGCATCAGTTCAGTGCATATGATATGTTCTTAATGAACAAATTGTATTGAATGACTAACTGTAGCAAAAATAAAATATCTTTACTATGTCTTGTGAAATTTATAATATATTAGTGAATACCACTATTTCTGTAAGTAAACTGTTCTAGCTAATAGCGCCTCAATGTCATGTCTAATTTAAAGTAATTAAGTAAATAAATAAATAAAAACAAAAAATATGAAATTGTATAAGTATTTTTATAAAGGTTTAAACATAGATTGTGTTTGCATGCAATTTTGTTTGAATATATGTAATCTATATATTTCATTTAAAAAATGTTATTTTAACATGATTTGAGTGTGTGTGTTTAAAAAAAGTAAAAAGTATAAAGGTGTATAAGTGGTAGTTGATTTTACGAAATTGAAAAAAGTACAGTAAATTCATTTAACAGATTTTACAAGGTAAAAGTCTTTTTGAAAATGTGTTCATCTACCATAGCTCTCAACTCACACGCTTTTGGCGGGTGTCACACGCCTTGTAAAGGACAGACTCACCCGCCAAGCCTCCTGCACGCCCATTCATTCCAATGGGCGTCTCACCCGCTAAAAACAAAATCGGGTGATTTCACCCGCCTGTAAAACAAAAATGGTTGAGAGCTATGTCACGTACTATACAGAAAATATGCATACCTGAAGTTTGTGTTCATGCATATGGATATGTATGGAGCTGCAAGTAGAAATCTTGAAGACTTGTACAGTATTTCTGGTAGATGCTGCTTGCCAATGATATGACACTTGTACTCAGAGAGATTCAGAGTACATTTGCAGTGCTGATCTATGATGATGCAGTTAGATGTAGAGGTCTTGAATGTGATTGGTGCATGGTCATGTGATTTTTGAGGTACATCCAATGAGGGAATGGCAGAGAGAGTGTAGTGGAAATGGTAGAAGGGCTGTTCATGTTACGATATGTCCGCGGACATGGCGGTAGTTCCAGGACATCGGGAGTTACATCCGGGGATTTTTGGGTTCAGAAGTCATGCAAATGAGAATAAGCACTGAAAGGGATTGGTCAGGAAAGTTTGGTGGGTGTGTTGTGCCAGGAGAGATTTTCTGAGATACTCTTTTTGCTGAGAGAACAAAAGATAGCTTTGGCTGTGTGTTTCAGAAAACAGATTGTTTGGATTTTAGGAGATTCGTGGATACATTGGTTGAAGGTGCATGAAGAAAGCTGTGGAGTAGCTGTAGATCTTGGATTCCCACATGTGGAAGTACACTGGCATGGAGTGCGTGGAATGAAGTGGTTGGATTTGCTACCCCTCTGTGCTACTTTAGAGACAGAGCAACATCCAGACATAATTGTAATTCATTGTGGAGGGAACAGTTTAGGGCATGTGACTGGAATTTTTTTGCAATTTGCTATGAAAGAAGGACTGAGGAAGGTTATGGACATGTTTCCTATTTTTTTCTGAGAAATGTACAAAATGCATTGCGACCTTTTTTGGAATTACAACAACGATTTTGAAGTAGATGTTAAGCATTTACAATTTTTGACTTACAAACACCACCCAAAGGCTCTTTTCAGAGCCACCACTTCTTTCCAGAGAAAATTACAATGTTTGTGATGGAGATTTAACCCAATTTTTTTAATGTTCGCGAACTGTTCGCGGACTTCTAAAAAATACAAAGAGCCCTGCTTCATTTATTTTCACTTCCATTTTTTAACTGGGAAAGGCGGCTCTGAAAAGAGCCTTATTTTTTTTGATTTTTGTAATTTTGTATTTTTTTTGGTTTTTCAGACACAACCCACTAGGAGAGGAGGGTAAAGGAGGGTAAAGGGGGGGACACCAACCACAGGGATAAGAAAGGGCGAGCTGAGAGAGGAAGATGTAGAGTGGGTTTTATTTGGGTAGTGAGCAGGTCTTCTCGTGCTCTGAGACGATAGTCTCAAAAGCACTCCGAAGTCGCTCCCCCCTGCAGAGTACTGTGTCACAGTACATACATACAACTGTGACCCTCGAAAGGTAAGGGTCATCAGCATTCTGTATGGCCTGTGAGGCAGCTTGAGAAAGACGCTGTCCCACAGAGGTGGTCCTTGCGGTGACAGGATCAGAAACAGAGGATGAAGTAGAGGAAATCAACCTGCTACGTTCTTTGCAAGGTACAACCCTGCGAATAGCCCCAGAGTGAAATGACCTCAGGTGTCGCTTCATAGTAGTGGTCCCAAAGCTGTTGTTACCGTGCTTCCCGCGACTGAGTATCATTTTGCACTCATTGCAGGTAACATGGTTCGCACGAGCCTTAGGACCATTCCCATGAATGGTAAATAACCGCCACACCCAAGACTCACGCCTAGTGCGGGTAGTAGGGATTTCCTCTACCTCATTCTCATCATCCTCTTCTTCCTCCTCTGCATCATCAGTCCTGTTCCCCTCTTCAGGCCCTTGGGGAGGTGGTGGTTTTGGAGGGAGTGGTGGTGGTGCTGAAGCAGGTGTAGCACCAAGTGGCAGTTCAGCAGCCAAGGATGCCATGTCGATGATTGTGTAGTCTGCAGGTGGCAGCAAAAATCACTGTGTTCTGAAGAATAGCCAGAAACACAATGGGAATAAGCTCTTGGGCGTGGTCTTTTATAGGGGTGCTTGTGCGCGGTCCGCGGACATGCGCACTGTGCGCGGACAGATCGAACACAAAAAAAGGATCGGAAAGTTTCAAAAGGTATATAGAAACTCAAGATTGCTATGTGGGACTTGTGGCATGGTGAGATTTTATTGAAAAATATTATGGATTAACTGAAAATGTACTTTTAAATTGTTCGGGGACACGAACAGTGTCCGCATTTCAGGACACACGATGAGCGTGGGCGCGGTCATATGATCTGTTTGCGAACTAGTCTGCGAAGGAAGCGCCTGTCCGCAGGACACCAAGTGCACGGAGATTGGTTAGCGCATGCGCATTGATGTCCTACGGACACTGTTGGGGTTCTGAAGTAATTAAAAGTGCGTCACACGTGAAACAAATATTTCAGGACACCGCGTGTGTTCTTAGAACAGTTTAAACTTGGTAGCGAACGGTAAGGACAGATATAGTGTTCTCCAGGACACGTTTAATTTAGTTTATGTACGAACATTTCAGGACACCAATTGTGTTCTTAGAACACTTTCAATTGAGTAGCGAACACTACGAACAGTTGTACTGTTGTTCAGGACACATTATTTTCGTTTATTTACGAACATTTCAGGACACCAATTGTGTTCTTAGGACAGTTTTAAGTTGATAGCGAACATTACGGACAGATATAGTGTTCTTTAGAATACTTTAATTTTTGTTTCTTTACGAACATTTCAGGACACCACGTGTGTTCTTAGAACAGTTTCAACTTGCTAGCGAACAGTACGAACAGGTGTGGTCTTCTTCAGGACACCTCCATTTTCGTTTATGTACGAACATCTCAGAACACTCGCACTGTCCGCGGACACTTTTATTGTTTTTTTTAAAAAAAACGGAAACTGTTCACAATACAATATACAAATTAAACTTTATTTAACATATATTAATAATTTATGACAGAGAAGGTGAGGCAGAAACAGAAACAAAAACAGGAGAATTTGGGGTTTCAACATGATTGGTATTAGGTGAGGAAGGGATGGAAATCTCATCAAAAAGTTTTGGATTATGGAGAGGGTTTGGGGATAATTGACTGGGATATGATGAGGAGGGACAAGTACATGTGGGGCAATGGTATGACGTTTTTGTTTTAAAATGATCTTCAACAAAAGTTTTCAAATTATTATAATTGGTCAACAGTAAATCCATTTTTTCTTTTATGTTTTCAAGCGTGTTTTCCATAACAGCTTCTTCAGAGGTAGTTTCTATTTTGTTATGCTCTGTATAAAAAAAATATATATATGTTAAATATATACAAAATAATAATATTTAAATGGTTTATATTATAAAGTGTTTACCATTAGTTTCACTATCTTGTGACATTTCTTCATGTGGGAAATTGTCCTCTAGCCATTCCAGAGTACTAGAAATTTCTGTGAGAAAAAAAAGAAAAGATAATATATTTTTTAATCTAATACAGAAAGTTTATAAATATATGAGTAAAATGAAGTACACTTACTATTTCTGGTAAGATAAGTCCTATGTATTCAGTGGGTCTGGTCTTGTTCTCAGTTCTGTTGTGTCTGTGAGGTAATTATGTTGGAAGCCAATTTATGTTCTTGTGGTATATTCCATTTCAGAACATATTGTATTTAATGAATGGTTAGTGTGTTACATATATGGGTTACATTTCTTATGTATTACTATATATAATGTGTTTGTGTGCTGCTTTTTGAATTTGTTAAATGTTCTTATATTATGATATAACAATCAAACATACCACCCCACCCCCCCCCCCCCACAGTTTTTAGGTAGTGGTACTGTTCTCCGACATGTCCGCGAACATTAAATAAGTTCGCGGACATCAAGTTCATAAGAAGAGATCTAGTCAGTTCCATATGACATGTATATAAAGTCAAAGTCATTATTGTTAAGTTTTGCTACTAAAAACCTATGAAATTCCATGAAAAAACGTTGTTAAAGGGACGTTATGGTTAAGTTACGCTACTAAAAACCTATGAAATTCAGTGAAAAAAACTTTGTTAAAGGGACGTTATGGTTAAGTTGCGCTACTAAAAACCTATGAAATTCAGTGAAAAAAACTTTGTTAAAGGGACATTATGGTTAAGTTATGCTACTAAAAACCTATGAAATTCAGTGAAAAAACTTTGTTAAAGGGACGTTATGGTTCCAAGTAAAACCGAAAAACCCTTGAAATTCGCCAGTTATGGTAAGCTTAGCAACCATAACTCGCGCCACCACCGTGCACTGCTAAGGCTAACACCCAGGACATCAAAGATGACATCACAAATGTCATTGATGACATCACTGATGACATCACATGTCTGGCTCACTATTTTTTATTTTGCTAACATATCTAGGCCACATGGTTTTCTTCAGTAACAGTCAGAAACTAAGAATTTTATTTTATTTGTAGACATATCCTTCTAGTAGGTTCTTACAGTAATTCCCTTAGAGTACAGTCACATCATATGAAACATATACATATGGGAAAACACAAGCTTGAAAGACAGCAATCCTTTTTGTGCATAAAGATAATCACTAGACTTATGAGCACTTTCTGATAGTTCTGTTGTTTTTTTTATATCTGTACTTTCCCTGTATATGGTCATATTTGTATACATTGTACTCACACTACTTTCCTTAGGGTCCAATCACATCAAGTGATACATATACATAGGGTAAATAGCAGCTTTGAAACAGAGCAATCATTTATTTGCATGAAACTAATCAGTTAAGTTATTAATTGTTTCTGCTACTACTTGTGCTTTTTTGCTAACTTCACTTTCCCTGTATATGTCTTTGTGTTTTGTCTATAGTAATGCAATTATGTAATACATGGGTTTTATTAGCTACTTATTACATATTTCACAGTACACAAAAATCTATTAAGAAAACAATTATCATTTCATTATTCAAAATATTAACATTACGAATATCATACGTTCATCTTGTACGCTGCACACAATGTTATGTTTCTGTATGAGTAGCTTAGTATACTAGATAGAACCCCATAATAGGATGCTATTTATATCAATGCATCGTTCAATGCACTTATTAGGGTATATTTCTTGCAATGATTCTTGACACTTTTTTCGCAACATAATAAGAATCCCTTCTACACATATTCCATGAGAAGTACATACACATGTGATGTCATCAGTGATGTCATCAATGACATTTGTGATGTCATCTTTGATGTCCTGGGTGTTAGTCTTAGCAGTGCACGGTGGTGGCGTGAGTTATGGTTGCTTAGCTTACCCTAACTGGCGAATTTCAAGGTTTTTTCGGTTTTACTTGGAACCATAACGTCCCTTTAACAAAGTTTTTTCACTGAATTTCATAGGTTTTTAGTAGCGCAACTTAACCATAACGTCCCTTTAACAAAGTTTTTTTCACTGAATTTCATAGGTTTTTAGTAGCGCAACTTAACCATAACGTCCCTTTAACAAAGTTTTTTTCACTGAATATATATATATATATATATATATATATATATATATATATATATATATATATATATATATATATATATATATATATATATATATAGTTTAATTTTCAAATAAACCTTTTAATTTTCAAGACAAACCTACTTCTTAGCTCATTGGGGTCAGGGCGATTCTGAGAGAGGGGTGTTATATAAGGGTTGTCATCCCGAGTAAACGAACTGGACATTAAAATATGTCAATAAAGGTTTCCCTCAGCATCCCAGACTAGGCATTGACTTAGCTGTAGTGTTGAATTGAATCCGCTTACAAAGTGGGGCTCGTAGCCGGAGATTCTGGATTAGATTTACCACTTGTGCAGCTTAATACAGTGTGCCAACTGACCGGATACACATATCCGGTTAGATCACCACGTTGTTTTACACTGTGAAAGCACTCCTCAAAGGAACGCTCTAAGGAAACGGTCTGTTTTGCAAAATAAAATATAACCTTCTGTAAGTCAGGAAGGAACTCAAATTCCAGAATGACAACACTGGTAGACATCAAAATAGCCAGAGAGCACTTCTTACATAAGCTATTTGTGAGAGGTGAATGGACTGAGCATGGCCAGGATGCGTGGTTGCAGGCAATCACACAACAGGTCACTGCAACTGGGTTAGATAACTGGAGAGATCAGGGTCCCTTACATGTGGCCCTGAGCGAACTATACATGGCTCCTAAAGCTAAAGATGAACACGACAAGATGGTTAGGATAGTGGCATATTTGTATCTATATATGGGAGCCATGCAGGACAAATGTGCTGAAGGCCAAGATCTGGCAATTAGGCAACTGTTGGCATTAGAGAAGGCCCAATCTGACCTGGTCTCTTCTGAGCAGAGGCTGCAGAGGAGCCAGGAGTCAGAAATGATAGTAGGCAGTATATAATTAAAATAAAAGAGGACATGGATATACTGCAACAGGAAAAGACAGACCAGGATACCAGAATTCTGGCTTTGCAGAAGGAGCACCAAGACAGTTTGGACTCCTTACTGCAGAGCCAGAAAAAGCTGGAGCAACAGATCAATTTCAACAGGGCATGCACAAATCAGGTAGCCACCCTGCAAATCCAACTAGACAGAGAGAAAGAGGAAAGCAATAAATTGATTTTGAAAGACCTGGATACCCAGGCAGAGTTTGATGAAGAACGCCAGAAAGCTGGTGCCTTTCAAAGGCAGAGGGATGACCAGGCGTCACAAATGCAGACTCTTGGTCAGGAAAGGGATACCTTAGGCCAGGAAGTCTGCCATTTAAAAAGAAAAATTGAAGAAAATCACTTGGCCCTCCAGGGGCTGGGTGACCTCCAAAAAGAGCATCAGGGCTTGCTAGATAACACCAAGAGGGTGGAGGAGGCTCTGGCAAGAAAGGAGCAGGCCAGTAGAGATGGGACTTAGGAGGTAAACCTCCTGCAGCAGAGACTGGCCCAGTACTCCAGGACCAATCAGGAGGCACAGAGAGAAAATGAGGCTCTCTGTCAGCACAATGATAGGCTCCAGCAACAGGTAGCCATGCAGGAGAGACTGATAGAGTCTAGTAAGGCCTTAACTGAGGAACTGGAAGTGCAGGCTCTTGCATTGCAACAGGGAGCAGGGGCTGACAGAGATAAAGTTTGCTGGGAAAGGGAAACACCTGAGCATAACCTCAGAAGCCCTAGTACCAGAGGCCTTCATCTCTCTCAGTCCCTGGACTCTGCCACCCCCATGTCCCCTCCTGCAGCAGAGACTGGCCCAGTACTCCAGGACCAATCAGGAGGCACAGAGAGAAAATGAGGCTCTCTGTCAGCACATTGATAGGCTCCAGCAACAAATAGCCATGCAGGAGAGACTGATAGAGTCTAGTAAGGCCTTAACTGAGGAACTGAAAGTGCAGGCTCTTGCATTGCAACAGGGAGCAGGGGCTGACAGAGATGAAGTTTGCTGCGAAAGGGAAACACCTGAGCATAACCTCAGAAGCCCTAGTACCAGAGGCCTTCATCTCTCTCAGTCCCTGGACTCTGCCACCCCCATGTCCCCTGGCGCGCATAAGCACAGGGCCACAGGAATGGCAGATTACTATCCAGCGAAAAGTATGGGGCTCATAGGCCAGTACCACCAAGGAATGGATGGGCGGGCACCCGGGTATGGGCACCTAAGTACAGTGCAATTTAGTGGGGAACCCCAGGAAATTAGGCCCCCTAAGGGCATCCTAAAAACCTCTGCCCAGTTAGGTCACTGGGGGGTACCCATCAAATCCTGGTAGCAAGGAGGGATCTGAAGACTCCTCTGAGAGTCACAGGACCTAGGAGACCAGGTCCCCACATTCTGCCAGCTATTCCCAGGCTCGCAGAATCCAGGAAAACCTGGAAGATCAGACGGGCACCTCTGGGAGCAGTGCATCTGAATCAGAGGATGAATGGACCAGGGTTACCCGAACCAAAAAGGCCAATAAGGTGAAAAGGGCCTTGCTTAAGGACCCCTTAAAACAGATTAAGGCAATCAGGAGTGTCATCACGCCTTATCATAAGAACGCCAAGTATTCTGTTTGGGAACACTTGGAGCTCTATGAGCAAATGATGGGGACTTTCCATTTGAAGGACAGCAGTAGCTGCATCCAGTACGTCAAATGGACATTCTCCCCTGAATACTCCAGTTTCTTTGCGGGGCTGGAGGACCAAAACCATTCAAGATGGTCCACATATAGGGCGGCTGTCTTGAAACATTTTTCTGTACATAGAAATTCCCAAGAGGCTTGCAAGGCAGCCTTGCAAGGCAGCCTACAATTTGCAATGTGGGGAGGATCAGGCCCCACAAGAATTTGTGCAATAATGGAAGCGTTCCTTTGCGCAGGCCACCAGAAGGGTGCGCACGGACAGTAGAGAATTCATCAACACATTTTTCGATGCTCTTCCCAAGTACATAATGACCCAGCTCGTGAGAGATTTTCACGAGCAAAGATCTTTAGACTGGGTCATTGAGCAAGCCACCCGGATCTATGAGATGCAGAAGCACATAGAAAATAAAAGTAATGCGCAGAAAAACCCCAAAACCAACAGCACCCCTGCTGCTTCCAAGGTGGCAGAGGTAAAGGTTGCCCCCGTTTTAGATTTGGAGATGGGGGGCCTAAAAACCTGCCTGCACCAAATAATTCACAGCCCAGAAGGCCCTCGGGCCAGTCACAGACAAGGAGTCGAGGAGGTAGTCCCACAAATGGGGTCCCTCGCTCCCCTGATTATGTAAGTCCCCGCTACAAGGGAAACCGACCCATCCTGGGTTATGTGTGGACTCCTCCAGCCCAAGGGGGGGGATCCAGTCAAGCACCTAACCCAAAGAACTTCCCTCCAAACTTCTCACAGGAGGGCAGAAATTCACCAAACCCTGGGCCGAACTTTTTCCCCATGTATCCACAAGGTTTCCAGCCCCAAACTCATCCATCCTTCTTTCCCCAATTCCCTGAGCCCAGACAACCTAATCCGGGAGAGGGGAGGTCAAGGGTGGAGGGGTACCCAAATCTTTCCAACCCAGGGTATTACCAGAGAAGGGATAGCTACCCTTCCCGGGAGCAGCCCAGGGGAAAAAACCAGACCCCGTATCAGCATGAGCGGGTTTCCCAGTTAGAGCGCCAGGTCCAAAACATGGCAGGGGATCTGGGTCACATGCTGAGGGTGCAACAGAACCCTCAGATGAGCATGCCACCACAGAATTCCCCAAACTCTGGGCCTGGTGCTCCAGAACAATGACGGGGGCAGCACCCCGATAACCCACCGGTTCCCAGGGAGGAGGCACAAGGTGAAGCGGGGTGTAAAGCCTTGGAGGAAGCTTCCTTCCCAACTTGTAAACAGCCCCTGGAAAATCAGGAACCGGAAACAAAATCTCCTACCCCTGAAAGTCTGCCACCCAAGGAGCAGAGAGGAGGTAGGAGAAACAAAGGACCCAAACAGACCCACTTTGTGGAGGAGGTACAGGTCTTCCAATTTGAGGGAGAGGGATCCTTGGAAGATCCTGAGAATAGGATCTTCTCGTTCAGAGGTGGGGGAACTCCTCCCAAGGAAAAATGAGTCCCAAGAGATTCCAATCCAGACTGGGTAGATGTGGGGATTGAGCTGTCACCGCCATCATTCTATCCCAGAACCAACAATACCAAAATCCCATGGGTCAAACCTATCCTGATGACTGCCTCCAAAAAGGGGGGGGCAGCCCAGAACCCAAAACCATTTCCAGTTGCCAACTTTTTCTTTCAGATTCCCCAGGCTCTCCACCGAATTCTGCCCAAATCTCTTCTCTCGCCATGTCAAAAACCAGAAAGTTAGCCCACCAGTTGTTCAAAAATGTGCATTATCTGTGCCCCCTTGAGGAGAAGGAGGGAAGATACTATGCCCCGGTACAATTACAGGGGCAGGGTACAATTTTGGCGCTGGTGGACACTGGATCCCAAGCTACCCTTCTGTCCAAAAGGGCCTTTGATGAACTAAATGCAGGAAGGGGGGAGAATTACCGTATTCCTCTCACCTCTCTTCCTGGACAACTGCAGAACTTTGACGGGAAGGAAATTCCTGTTGAGGGGACTGCAGATTTGGACATCAAAATTGGGCGACACAAGGTGAAACACCCGGTTATAGTAGTGACTCCAGAGGGCACCCCGTGTTTACTAGGGAATGACCTCCTGAGAAGGTTGTCACCCCAAATAGATTGTGTAAACAAGGTCCTCTGGACCCAGACTAGCCGACCAATAAAATTAAAACAGATTGTCAACCATGTTAGTTTAAACGGCACCTGCCACATGGTTGAACAAAAATCTGACCAAGTAGAATTTCACTTCCAGAACAACCAAATTCCAGAAGGGACAGTAATAGCAGTAGGACAACAGACTGGTGATGGGGGGTCCTCTCTATTTCTGAAAATCAACCTTCCTTCCAGTTTAAGGTGGTATTCTACACTGGAAGGAAATACTCTGAAATTCTTTACCAATCCACAATCAGAAACTCCCACTCCTATAGTCCAGAAAGATGTGAAATCAGCTCAGAGCCTGGCTGATATTCAGCAAATTGGAGATCAGTTGTTCATCCCTGTTCAGTTAAATGATGGGAAGGACTCTGTTCTCGCCCGAGTGTGTGTGAACGACAGTAAGAGCTTCATCAGCGAAGCCATGTTCCGGCAACTCCCAAAAGATCCAGCCATTCACACATTCAAAATGATAGACAAATGGGAAATGGATCTGGAAACACCCAATTCGAAACATCTCCTGCCAAGCAGGTGTATGCTCAAAATCTCCATTGGCAGCAAGAGCATAGTCCATAATTGTTGGGTCGTGCGAGACGTCACTGCCGCCTTTTACTTAGGCAGTGACATTCTCAATTGCTTTGCCATTAGTTTGGACCTAATAAACTTCAAAGCTTGGTCCCGATTAGCGGATAATCCCATGGGCTTTGATGATCCAGAAAAAGCATTTAGGTCAGCTCAATTGCTACCTTATGCAGTTGAAATTCAGATTAAAGAGGAAGTCACCATCCCAGAAAGGACCCGACAATTCTCTCTGGAAGTGAAAGTTAAAAGAGGACAAAAATTGAAAAACCCTGATGCTTATATTCATCTAAATGCTTCTCTCCAACAACAAGGCTTAGGGGTAAACCCAAAACCATTAGTCAACATAGAATATGACACCATTCCAATAGAGGTGGATAACAGCGACTTACAGAGTATTACTCTAGCCGCAGGCACCATCATTGGAATGGTGGTTGATGACCGACATTTCTCCATTGATTTAGGAAATTAACTGTTAGGACCCATCCCCAAGGAATGTTTTGACAGTGACAGTGATGACAATACAACACCAGACAGGATTTTCACCCGGCATGGGGGGAACTTCCTGGTATACACTTCTTGCACTTATGGTAAGGAAGATGTGACTTGTGACTTCAGGAGGGATGAGGTGATTTTCCAGGTCCATGAGGGCTGCCTTTCCCACCTGAAGCCTCCAGTCCAAATCAGCACTCTGACCAGGGACTTCTCCACCCAGCTGGAGGAGGCCGCTGAGATAGCAAAACCAGAAGTCTTTCCAGGCTTCACACAGATGGTGGAAGAGAGAGTCAACCTGGCTGATGCCTGCGTGACTCTGGAACAGAAGCAAAAGTTGAAACAAGTATTCTTGATTTTCCAAGATCTCTTTGCGGTAGACTCATATGACTGTGGTCGCACCGACATCCACACAACAAATATTCCCACGGACCCTGGCATGACTCCAGTGTTTGTGAAGCAATATTGCTTGCCTCTCGCATCCATGGAGTCCCTTACTGAAATAATTAAGAACCTTGAGTCCCGGGGAATAATCCGTCGAGTCCACAGCACTTTCAATAATCCGGTGCTGGGAATATTGAAGCCAAATGGCCAGTGGAGACTCTGCGCCGACCTTAGGGAGCTCAATAAACGGGTCCATACTTCCCGATGGCCTCGCCCTACATTGACCAAGGGCTGGCCCAGATCCAGGGGTCACAGGTATTCACTGCAATAGACCTGACCAATGGATACTGGACCGTGCCTGTCAGTAGGCAGGACCAATACAAACTGGCTTTTACCTTTGGGGGCCAGCAGTACACATGGACCCGGACTCCCTTCGGATAACTCAACTCCGGCAATGAATTCAACATTTTCCTACATAAGGCCATGCCCGACCTGGGTGCGAGGGGTAACATGGCTTATGTAGATGATGTCCTCATGAAAAGTTCATCTGTGGAGGAACACATAGCGGAGATCCGTTATGTTCTGACGCAGTTGAGGGCCGCCGGAGCAAAACGTTCCTTTCAGAAAGCACAGTGGTGTAGAACCTGTGTTAATTTCTTGGGGCATGAGATTACTCCTCAGGGTCTCTGTCCCCAGGAAAAGAAAGTAGAAGCACTTCAGAAACTGAAGGATCCCACAACTCTGCGGGAATTAAGGAGCCTCCTTGGACTGACTAATTACAGCATAAAGTTCATTGAGGGCTACGCAGAGATCACCAGACATTGATTCATCTCTTGAAGGGGGCGGTCAAGTGGGAATGGGGTCCAGAACAATCCGAGGCAGTAAGACAACTCAAGAGAAGCCTCTCACAAGCGCCTTGCCTAGCTTACCCTGTCAGAAACAAGGAGTTCTTCCTGGAGACAGGGTTCTCTAATACGTGCTTGACGGCAGTATTATATCAAAGCATGAAAAGGTCAATAAAGTAATCTCCTATGCGAGCAAAACTTTATCCTCTGTGGAGGAAAAATTCAACGATTGTGAGAACACACTCTTGGCAACGGTGTGGGCATTAAAGAATTACCGCCCGTTTATCCAGGGGGAACACATCTTAGTGGAGACTCCACACCAGCCTCTGCAATACCTCCAAAGTGACAGAATCTGGGCTGGAAATGTGAGTAATTCCCAAATTATTTCCTGAATTCTGTCAATGCAAGGCTTTCCTGTGGAGGTCAGATATGGCCAAAACAAGAAGAGTCCCCTCGCGCAAGGTCTGGCTGACTTGCATGATTGTGCCAGAGAAAACTGTCTCGAGGACGAAAGTCTAAAAATCAAGGACAACATGGAGACATACCTTAATTCCACCCACAAAGTCTTTGAAGAAGACAAGTGTGAGGGAATGCCCACTGTCTATGTGGATGGATGCTCTTACCATGTTGACAACAACGGGGAAAAAGAATTGGTGGCCGGCGTAGGGAATGCATGGGTGAAGGAGTTTCCAGAACCCTCCGCTGGATACAAAATTGGTCCCCGAAGTAGTCAGGTGGCAGAATTGATGGCTGTGCATCAAGCCATCCTCACTGCTGTCCAACATCAACTCCACAAACTGGTCATAATCACAGATTCGGATTATGTACGGAACGGGTTCATGGAGCACCTGGTTAATTGGAAAACCAGAGGCATGTTATGTGCTAATAACAAACCCCTGAAACATGGGAAGTTAATCCAACATATTGATGATCTGGTCACATCGAAGGGGATGACCATCTACTGGAAGAAGATCAAGGGTCATTCCAAAGTAGAGGGACCAGACAAAACTGGAAATGACTTAGCTGATCAGCTGGCCAAAACCGGGGCCATCCAAGGGGATCTAATAGAGATTGAGTCCCTGTTGGGGGAAACCCAGGTCACTGCTATCACTAGGTCCCAGCCAAATGCTCACAATGACCTTTCAACTGCACAATGGAGTAAGGAGACCCCCGATGCTGATTTAATTATGGCTCAAAAGGGGGATCCAATAATTGGTAAGTTTTACCAACACATTGAGGACCCTGAGAACTTTCCCCTGACGGATACCGATTACATTGGGAAAGAGGACATAAGAGTGTTGATGAAATGTCCAAAAAGGTTCCGAATCCAAGACGGTTTGTTGGTAAGGAAATCCCAAGCTGGCCATGATCAGTGGGTGGTTCCTACCTCATTCCGAAGCCCGATGTTAAGTCACGCCCATGATGCGGCCACCGCCGGTCATAGGGGGTTTCACACAACACTTGAGATCTTAAGAGAGGTTGCATACTGGCCACACATGGGGCAGGACCTTGACCAATACTTGAAGGGGTGTCTGGTGTAAGCACAATTTCAGCCAACATCCCTCACACACCGGGCACCTCTCCAAAAGAGGGCGATGACACTGCCATGGTCCGATTTGCAAATCGACTTCGTAGGCCCTGTAATTCGCTCGTCTAGAGTAAACAAGTACATGTTGACCGTTACATTCTTGTTTTGCAAGTGGGTGGAATGTCTCCCGGCCCCAAATTGCAAGGCAGAAACAGCAGCTGCCCTGATGATTAACCACATCTTTTCCCGTTTTGGTCTACCTCAAAGGATTGAGTCAGACAGAGGTAGCCATTTCACCAGCGAGGTAATGACAAAGATGTGGGAGATACTGGGGGTTAAAAGGAAGCTACACATTGCTTACAGGCCAGCTTCTTCTGTTGCAGTAGAGAGATATAACCAAACCATTGTGAGCATCTTAAGAAAGTTTGTGGCAGATTCTGGGCCCAAGTTGGGAAATCCGATTACCTCTGGTCCTAATGGCCATCAGATCTACCCCTTCATCTGCAACTAAAAGGTCACCATTTGAGTTGATGACCGATGCAAGATGGTGCTTCCCCAGCATTTGGTCTACAGGACCCAAGAGCAGACACTGATAAATGCCTCCACAACTCATGAGTATGTGGAGAATTTAAGGAAACACCTTCAGCATGCTTTTGCCTATGCTCAGCGGAATCTAGAAAGATCAGCTGATAGCATGAAAACCCACTACAACCTGAAGACCACCAGGAAGGAATATACTGTGGGAGACCGGGTCTATCTATACAATTTCCAAAGAAACCAGGCCAAACAGCGAACATTTTTGCCTATGTGGAAGGGACCGTTTGAAATTATAGACAAAATCTCCCCTGTAGCCTGTAAAATCTGCATCCTCAAAGGTAGTCTGGCGGAAGGGGAAGACAAGTGGGTCCATATTAATCAGCTAAAGTGTTGCCATCCAAGGCACACTCTGCAACAACTGGAGGAATCCTCTGGAATCCCAGAGGGGGCCGCTCCAGAGTAATTCAGTTCCAACCCTAAAACATCCCACATATAGTCGCTAAAATATGATGATTCTGGAAAGAAAATATTTCCTGTTATATGTTGTTTTTTAAAACAAGACTGAAAAATGTAACCGGATGTATAAAATGTATGTGTTCGCCACACCATTGATAGTGGTGGAGAAATGTCTACGAATAGGTATTGCCGCTTTTGCTTTATCATCCTAGGAGAGATGAAACCACGGAGACTGACCAAGGAGAACGACCCAGAGACCGGGAGCAAAGATCCGAGGGGCCCGGGGTACCGCCCAATATTCCCATCAGGACAGGCGAGGAAAACCGATCGATCCAACCGGATGGAGGAAACGATGCTGAACTGTGCCATCTGCGGAATTGGAAGAAGATAATGCGGACATCCCAGCGCGTGGATCAAAACATCCTTTGCACCCGACTCCATCTGGACTCGAAATCAAAGTGCAGTCGGGCTGGGGGGTTTGTTGGGTGTCCTGACCCATGTTTGGACTATTAAGCTGCAACATTTGGTGCTGTGGGCTTAGAAAATCCAAGATGGTGGAAAAGCCCACAGTCGCGCCAGAATCCAGGAAAACCGTCCAGTTTGTGGGCACACCAAAATGGTTGCCTAACCTGCCACCCACCAGTGCAAGCATGATGGGCCAGGAGTGCCATGAGTGAAATGTGTGCCAAAGGAAAAACAGCAGTGCCGGTTGGCTAAAAAAGTGCTTTAAAATCACCTTTGTTTCCCTGAATGCAAGCTCAAAATGCCTATTTTAAACATCACAAGATATTCAAAAATCTCAATGAACACCAGCAGACATTTGGCAGAATGTATTCTTGCGTGCATACTAAATCTGGAAAGAGAAAGAGCCCAAAACCATGTTCATAACAAAACTGGCTGATCTGTGGATGTCAGCAGCTTAACTGAAATTGGATTTAAAACCACTAAAATCGAAATGTTTAAATGAAATGAGTGACCTACTTTTGAGTGTCACATAGTTTGCAACTGTTAAATGTCATAGTTTTGAACTTAGAATCGGAATTCTAGCTGCATGTGTGAAAATTGTAAGTTTGATTTGAATGAAGAAAAACTGGGAACAAAAGTGACATTTAGCTGAAGCCTGGCTTAATGAAACTGGATTCTGCCTGACAACTACCCCCGACAGGAGAGGGAATTCAGCAGCTGTGTTCCCAGGCCTTGATGCATCCTGCTGCCCCTGCCAAAAGGAGATGACACCTCTCTGATTGAATTAGGGGAGTGGCACCTGGGGACTACAGGAAACTAAACAAAGCACTGTCCCTGGCTCAGGCAAATGTTATATTGGGGGAGTCGTAAAATGGCTTCCTCTTGGGAGAAACTGGGAGGGGCAGTGCCTGTGAGAGCAAGCTGAGCTTGGGGGAAGTGGATAAACCAGAAATTCCACCATGTGCTTTGGAAATACACACCCCTTTGGGGCCAGAGCATGATTTTAAAAAGATGGATAATTCATAGTGCGGACTTGTAAAAATTATATAAACATCATTCTTGTGATTTTTCTGTGCACATTTTAAGAGGTGTTAGGACCCTCTGGTATGTTCTTGGGGATAGAGTGGAAAAAAAGTTTGTTACTCCAAATGTATGCATGTTAAAAATCTGACACTTTATCATCTGAAACCCATATCCCTGGTGCACATTTGTGTAAAATCTGGAAAGGTTTAGAGGTTGTTCTCTGTCTGAAAAGGGGAGAATTCTGTCATAAGTGGACACAACATCGTACAAAGACAGGGATCGGATGGTTTGGTGCTACAGAAAATATGTTAACTGGACCTATAATATTAGACAAATTTTACATAGATAAATATGTATTTGGATCAGAAATAGATTTGTGTGCAATTTCACAAGGGGAGGATCCTCTGACCATAAACCTACCTCATCACTCTGACTCACAACCCAGTTCCCCCAATCAAGGAAGAGAGGAGGAACTGGCCAATGATAAGTTGAGAGGGTTGGGCATGCAGAATGAGCTGACCCACCCACTTTCTAAACACATAAAAAGAGCCACTGGAACCCAGGTAGGGACATTCACTTTCCACTTTCTTGCGGGACGCTTTGCCGGGAGACTCCAGACTTCAAATCCAGAACTCCAGGGATCCAGAACTTTACTTCAGAACTTGTAGCAGAGAGGCTAACCCACAAGCTGAGTTCTCTTCAGCAGGCCTCAAAAATCATTTGCAAACTATTCAACCGCCGGGCTGTGCGGTTTGCTGCTTGCTAAGAATCCACTTGATCCAGACCCGCAGAACCAGAGACCGCTGTATCCGGAACCGCTAGCAGAACCGATAACAGAGCCAGAGACCCAGAGACCAGATTGCTGTGAAGAACCGCTAGCAGAAGTCCAGCCAATCCTGACCCGATCGGTGACGAAGTCGCATTCCTGTCCAAAATCTAGTGTGAGTACCCAGCTAGCACTGTTCCAAAACCAATCTCTTAGTTTAAAATAATCTAATCCAAACTATTTCAGCCTATTAGAACTGCCTCCTAAAATCGTGTCATTCTGTCATTTTTAAAACTGAAAACTGTCATCTGTCATTCTGAGCTTTAAAATTTCAAATCCGAAAAACTACCTTTACTAAATCGGCCGTATCTCCGAAACCGTTTGTGCTAGGAGTTTTAACTATCATCTTAAAGCTAAGATTCTAGGCTTTCCAACGAACCTAGAACCGACTTCCTACTCCTTATAGTGCCTCCGTAATTGCGCTCGACGCACGCGACTAAATTTGCAGCGATTTGACATTTTGCTTAATTTCAGCCACGTGGAAAAACAATTGTCTTTGCTTCCATCCCTGAAATCTGTTTTCAACCTAATAACCATCCTTGAATCATCGATAGGGCTGGCCTGAACTGATTCAAAGTATCTATCACCTACCCTGAACCTCCTATAGGGAATTAAAAGCATTTTTCGCATATTTTTCACTTCTTTGCATACCACATCAAAGTATATTGCCTGTGTTTCAAACTCCTACCTGTTTTCATCTAAGTTTGCTAGGGGGGAACTGAATTATATTTGATTCCATTCCTGAGAACTGTGTGCTTTCCTTCCATCTCTTTACCTTGCATAGAGGGGGGGGTGAATTGTCAAAGAAAAGTGATTACATTGTCTTTTGTTGAAGTCATATCAAGTTTATTTTCTGTACTGCATTTTCATTCATCATTGCATTGTCCTTGAAGCCATGAAAGCATTCTCAGCTACTTTATCCTCTCTATATCACT
The DNA here is from genome assembly GCF_040938575.1 of Ambystoma mexicanum. Classification (NCBI taxonomy): domain Eukaryota; kingdom Metazoa; phylum Chordata; class Amphibia; order Caudata; family Ambystomatidae; genus Ambystoma; species Ambystoma mexicanum. The sequence goes on from NC_090937.1 coordinate 538,653,479, forward strand.
TCTAAGCCATCAAAAAGAGTGTACCACTGTAACATTATCCTTTGTTGATCACTATCATCTTCACAAGTGTGCTATCAAACATTAATTTATTATAAAAGTGTGATATATATATATATATATATATATATATATATATATATGGTTTAATTTTCAAATAAACCTTTTAATTTGCAAAACAAACCTACTTCTTGGCTCAGTGGGGTCAGGGGGATTCTGAGAGAGGGGTGTTATATAAGGGTTATCATCCAGAGTAAACAAACTGGACATAAAAATATATCAATAAGGGTTTCCCTCAGCATCCCAGACTAGGCATTGACTTAGCTGTAGTGTTGAATTGAATCCGCTTACAGTGGGAAAAATAGCGTGCGCGACTCACCTTCTGACTAGCGCGATGCAGAAAAACACGCGTAGCCAATACCCCCGCCAAAAGAAGAGATACGTCCTTGATAGCTGTGAAGTTGTGATGGCGCGTGAAACAACATAAAGCAGAAACACACGTCGGTCTCCACGAAAGGCACGTACAGCGAATTGCTGGCCCCGCTCACCTTTAACCCATGCTGAGGGAAACGCCCACGCGTGTCACGTCACTTACGCGCTTAGGCCCTTTCCTCGGATTACACGCATTCACACAGGGATGTGCATTTTTTTCGCGCGCGCGCTAATCCACTATGCCCACGTCACGGGGGAAATGCCCATGCACTCCCCCGTGCCTCACGTTACAGAAGCGCTTACACGCGAAGGGCCTTTGGTCCAATGAAATCGCTGATGTGCTCATGCGCTAAGGGTCTTCCCTCGAATTACACGCTGACGTGCAAGATTTTCATGTGCCAAATCACTCTGTATCAAGCTGGCCACGGGAAAACACACGGAAGACCACACTCCTGCCCTGAAGGCCATTTTCCTGCCCCCCAGAGCCCCGAGCACGCTCCCACCTCCCATCTGCTGCTGCCTGCCTGCCTGCCTGCTGCCCACGTGCCCTGCTATTTGCTGCCTGCACATCAGCCAGGGGTGCAGTTGCTGTGACCACCCCTGCTGGAACTGAAGACTCCCGACTGGGATACCATCGCTCCACAGCCCAGCCCCTGGACCCAGTTGCCCACACACACCTGCCGTGTGGTGGTGTGCCAGTAGTGTGCAGGTTGCACATGTGGTTTTGTAGGGCCATGTATGGATGTGTATGTATAGGGCCGTGAGGCTAACACATGTGAGTCCTCTCATGTGTGAGACACATGGATGGTGTATGTGTGGGTAAGCATGCAGGTCAAATGCATATGTGTGAGCACACATGTTTGAATGACTGTGTATGTAAGTTGGCATGGTAGTGGTGTCACACATGGATGTTGGTTCCAGCTGCATGTATCTGCACTGTGTACATGTGCATGTGTGTGTATTTGACAAGGGTGCAACAGTGATGCAACATGGATGCATGTGACACTGATATGTAGAAGGCTGATTGCCAGATGTGACATGGATGCCGATCTCATCACTGTGACAGTTGGTGGAGGTGTAAACATGCATGTAAGTGTGGTGGCGTGTGTGCATGTCTAGTGCACTCCCTGTGTTTTATGTGATGTCTGGCTCATATTTGGCTGCTCATGCTGTTGTATGTGTATGGATGGTGCTGGCCGTTGGGATATGGCTGTGGAATAGCTCATGTGTGTGATTTCAAATGACATGTGTGTTGGGGATTGTGATGCCATGTCTGAAGTTTGACACTGCCACTCATGTGGAACTGTCATGTGTGTATCAGTCCATTGTACAGTGCCCTGATGCCTGTCTCCTATCTGTCCCTGTCTGCAGCATCAACTGATGAAGAGGGCGGAGAGGGTGCTGTGGAGCCCAGCGGCAGGGATCGTACCGCCAGCCGGAGACGCAAGGCCCGGCTCCCCTCCCAGGTTGTGATCTCGTCGGGGAGTGAGGATTCCGGTGCCGTGTCCCAGTCCGCAGCTGCCGAGGGTAGGTCCAAGAGGTGGAAGTCGGAGTTGGACTCCTCGGCAGCAGAAGGGGCAGCTGAGACCCCACAAGGCCCGACGGAGGAAGATGGCATGGAGTCATCCAGGTTGGTGGGGGGTTTGGTTGAGGAGGAGGCCATGCAAGGGACAGAGATGGGGTCTGGAGGTGGGGATTCCACTGGTGCTAGTGGTGCAGTGCAGGGGTAGGGACAGGAGGCAGCACAGGCCGCCGTGGAGATGCCTGTGTGAAATCCTGTCACTGCATCATCCCGCACCAGCAGGGATGCCTATGTCCAGACCCGTTCTCAGGGAGGGGATCAGCTTACACCAACTGGCCTTCCTCGCCCTGTGGATGTGGCTATCCGGCACGGGTTGAGCCTGTCCTGAGTGGGGTGGCGTTGCGTCAACGTGCCATGCGAGCTGACCTGCAGTCTTTTCATGAGGAGACTGCACGTCTTCTCGCATGGCTCTTTGACCGCGTTGACCCACTGGGACAGCTCACCAGGGCTGGATTCCTCTGTTTTCTGGACCTTGTTCCGACCCCCTCCTCAACTGAACCCCCTATGCACCAGTCGTCCTCCGTGCCATCTTCCCACCCATGTGTCACCTGGGTGCCCTGTGGAGCTGCCTCTGACCCTGCGGCCAGGCTGGTGGAGGACACATCCCTGCCACAGTCGGGTGTCGGACGTCCAGCAGGGGTCGCCACATCAACAACTGTACCCCAGGTGGAGGAGGATGTGCAGGCAGCAGGAGCCAGGGCACAGGCAGAGGCACAGCAGCAGCAGCAACAAGGTGGGAGCCATGATGGCTGGGGGCCTTCAACATCGGAGGGGCAGGCATCGGCCAGAGGGCAGGAGGACCCAGGACGGGAAGTGTCTTCCGTGTGGCAGCGGTTGGGTCATGCTATAGATGCGGAGCAGCAGCGGGCGAAAGAGGCACGGCTCACGATGGTCAGGGCGGAGAACTTCATGCATAGGGCCTTGAGGCGGGCCGAGTGCCTCGAGGCCATTCACAGGGACCTGGAGGTCCAGATGTCATCGTCCCTGCGAACACTCGGGGCCATGGAAGAGGAACACCTCCAGGACATTGAGCAGGAGTTTGATGATGCCCTGGCCCGGGAAATCAGAAAGTGAGCCATAGGACTAGCCCGCTGCCATTGTAAATAGTTATATAATGTTAGGTTTCCTTTTGTTTTTCTTTTCATTTGGGGTGCTTGGACAATGCCCCACCTTTTTGTATATAGTTGTTCATATATAGGGTTTTTGTAGGTTTCCTTTCAATGGTTGGTCTCATGAAACCTGGATTTGTACTTTGTATATAGTTCCACAATGGATTTCACTTCATTTGCCTTTTTTTTTTAACCATGGATCAATGGATTTTTCTTATTTTTCACTTTGGATTTGATTTGACGAACAGACTCTTTGGACCCATTTGCTTTTGGATTGATTTTTATTCTGGTTTTACACATCTTCTTTTTCATATTTTGGACATGCAGCTTTTTATTTATTATTTACATTATTGTGTGATTTCATTTCATTCCCTAGCTTTTGTGTCTTATACATTTTTATTTGATACTTCATTGTGTGGTATGCTTTCCTTGCTTCCTGCATGTCACGGTGCATGTTTTCTCATTCACTTGCACCCATTGTGTGTGTGTGATGGACATGTATTGATGTGCATACTTGCCATTTGGGATGGTTCATGTGATGGGTATTTCAATGTGGGGTGTATGTAATACTTTGTTGTGTGTTTCGACAAGGGTGGAGTGGGGTGGGATTTGGGTGGCCATTAGGCCCATGATTGTGGATCGTGATGACATGTTGTGGGGGACAAGAGTGGGGGCCTGCTGGCAGGTACCCCGCACTGCTGGGGGTGCAAGGGGACATGAGTGGGGGCCTGCTGGCAGGTGCCCGGCACTGCTGGGGGGTGGGGGTGCAAGGGGACATGAGTGGGGGCCTGCTGGCAGGTGCCCTGCACTGCTGGGGGGTGGGGTTGCAAGGTGATATGAGTGGGGGCCTGCTGGCATGTGCCCCACACTGCTGGGGGGTGGGGGTGCAAGGGGAAATGAGTGGGGGCCTTCTGGCAGGTGCCCTGCGCTGCTGGGGGGTTTGGGTGCAAGGGGACATGAGTGGGGGCCTGCTGGCAGGTGCCCTACACTGCTGAGGGGTGGGGGTGCAGGGGGACATGAGTGGGGGCCTGCTGGGGGTGCAAGGGGACATGAGTGGGGGCCTGATGGCAGGTACCCTGCACTGCTGGGGGGTGGGGGTCCAAGGGGACATGAGTGGGGGCCTGCTGGCAGGTGCCCTACACTGCTGGGGGTATGGGTGCAGGGGGACATGAGTGGGGGCCTGCTGGCAGGTGCCCTGCACTGCTGGGGGGCGGGTGTGCAAGGGGACATGAGTGGGACATGAGTGGGGCCTGCTGGCAGGTGCCCCACATTGCTGGGGGGTGGTGGTGCAAGGGGACATGAGTGGGGGCCTGCTGGCAGGTGCCCCGCACTGCTGGGGGGTGGGGGTGCAGGGGGACATGAGTGGGACATGAGTGGGGGCCTGCTGGCAGGTGCCCTGCACTGCTGGGGGGTGGGGGTGCAAGGGGACATGAGTGGGGGCCTGCTGGCAGGTGCCCCGCACTGCTGGTGGGTGGGGGTGCAGGGGACATGAGTTGGTGATCAATGGTGCAAGCGGACAGGTGGCTTGGCTGGGGTGCATGCCCATGGTGGATGGGCTGCCTGCGGGACATGACCAGGGGTGCGGGGTAGTCCCCTGTGGTGTGGTATGCCTGCAGGGGCTGCGGAGGGTGTAGAGGGAACACCTGGGAAGACCCACACTGCCAATTCAAGTGTAGGACTCCCCGCGCACCCCCGAAATTCACGTACCCCGCTCTGATAGCAAAATAGCGTGTGAAACTTCACGCGAACCCCAGTAATACACATACCCCACTCGCACAGGGCCTATCGCGTGTGAGACTTCACGCAAACCCTGTAATACACATACCCCACTCGCACAGGGCCTATCGCGTGTGAGACTTACCGGGTTCATGTGAAGTTTCACCCGCGATTTCAGCACGGTACATGTATTACGGGGTTTGTGTGAAGTTTCACACGCGAAAGGGCCCTGTTTGATCGGAATACGTGTATTCCTGGGTGCGGGGCAAGTTTTACAGGCGAAAGGGCAATGCCCAAGCACAATACGTCACAGACGCACTTACGCGCTAAGGGCCTTTGGTCCAATGATATCGCGTACGTGTGCTGACACACTTACGCGCTAAGGGCCTTTCCTCGAATTACACGCTGACGTGCAAGGTTTTCACGTGCCAAATCACTCCGTACCAAGCTGGCCACGCGACAACACACGGAAGACCACGCTCCTGCCCTGAAGGCCATTTTCCTGCACCCAAGAGCCCCGAGCACGCTCCCATCAGCCATCTGCTGCTGCCTGCCTGCCTGCTGCCCACGTGCCCTGCTATTTGGTGCCTGCATGTCAGCCATCTGCAGGGGTCCAGTTGCTGTGTCCACCCCTGCTGGAACAGAAGACTCCCGACTGGGATTCCATTGCTCCACAGCCCAGCCCTAGGACCCAGTTGCCCACCCACTCCTGCCTCTGGGGTTGCCATATCAGGCACATCTCCATCTGGCGCCACTGGCAACCCCCAGCCAGAGAGGCAGAGGGCCACCAGCTTCACTGCCACCTACGTTGGTGTCCTGGTGGAGCATGTCCTGGGGCATTATGTTGCCCTCTTCGGAACAAGACACGCCAACAAGGAAGGAAGGGAGAGGATCTTGGATGATGCAGTGGTTGCCATCAACGCGGAGGGGGTGGCAACCCACAACTACCAACATGTTAAGAAGCGCCGGGAGGACTTCAGGTCCAGGACCCTCAACAAGGCCCGGCGCCTCGCGGAGGGGGGCCGGGTCAGCCTGAGCAACATCCAGATGAGGGTCCTGGAATGCATAGGCCCAGCGCTCCACGCCGAGATCCTTCGGAGGCAGACCCGTCTGGATTTGAGCGGTAAGTGGCCAAGCATTGCTGTGTGAGACAGGGCATGTTGCAGTGTGCTGGTAGTCTGATACTTGCCTGTATGTGTGACATAGGCCATGTATGGATGTGTGTGTGCAGGGACATCATGGTCTTTCATGTGGGACCAGTTATGTGTGAACCACATGGTAGGACATGGAGGGGGGGTGAGGAATGGGTGCTGATGTCATGTACATGTATGGTGCACGTGTGTGTGTGTGTGTGTGTGTGTGCGCGCCAGAGAAGTGTGTGTTTGACTTTGAAACACCATGGATGCATGTGACTTTGAAGGCAACATCTTGGTTTACAGGGGCCCTTGTACATGGGTGTTGATGTTGATTGCAGGCGCCGGGAGTGGTTCTGCATGTGTGTTGCATGCATTGACCCATGTGTTGTGGAAGGACAGGATGGAAGTGACATTTGACAGTGCCACTCATGTGTTATTGCTTCCTGTCTAGGGTATTTTGTGCTGTACCCTGATACTTGTGTTCTATGTCTCCCTCTACGCAGCATCAAGTGAAGAAGAGGGCGGAGATGGCGCTGTGGAGCCAAGCAGCGGGGATGCCTCCACCAGGCGGCGACGCAAGGCCCAGCCACCCTCCCAGGAATGACCATCATCCGGGAGCGAGGGGGCTGGTGCCGCGTCTGCCACAACTGCTGTGGTGGAAGGGCCGGGTGAGCACCCACAGGGGCTTCCAATGGCGGAAGACGGTGTGGAGACATCCAGGTTGGTGGTCTCCACAGAGGAGGAGGAGCCTGCTACTGAGTCACACATGGGGCCTGGTGGGGGTAGTACTACTGGTGCAAGTGGTGCAGTCCAGGGTCAGGAGGCAGCACAGGTCTCCGTGGAGGGGACTGTGCATGTCGCTGTCCTTGACCCTGTGACTGCACCATCATGCACTAGCAGGGAGGCCCTGTCCCAGGCCTGTACGCAGGTAGGGGAGAGTGCCATATCACCTGCCTCTCCACTACCTGCGGGCGAGGGGTCCCGCGACTGTATGGGATCCATCCTGGTGGGTGTCGTGTTGCGCACACGTGACATTCGTGATGATGAGCATTGTTCCTGGGTGGAGAACGCACACCATCACGAAGAGCAGCGTCGTGACGTAGCACTGCTGGGAGGGGCCCTGGTTGGTGAGTTCCTACATGTGACGCGCACTCTGGCGGACCTCTCCTCCTCTATGGAGGCTATGCGCCGGTCGTTCTCCACATCGTCTTCCGGCCCAGATTCCACCAGGGCCCCCTGTGGACCTGGCCTGACCAACACAGCCAGCTTGGGGGAGATCCCATCCCTGCCACAGTCTGGAGTTGGCGGTCCAGCAGGGGTGGACACCACAACTGGAGACCAGCAGATGGAGGATGTGCAGGCACCATCGGACAGGGCACATGGACAGCAGCAGCAGCAGCAGGAGCAGGCTGTAGGTGGGAGCAATGATGGCTCGGGGCCATCAACATCGGAGTTGCAGGCATCGGCCATAGGGCAGGAGGACCCAGGAATGGGAGTGTCTTCCGTGTGGCTGCGGTTGGGCCAGCAGATAGGAAGAGGCGCGGCTCACGATGGTCAGGGTGGAGAACTCCATTTGTCGGACATTGAGGCGGGCAGAGTGCCTCGAGGCAACTCACAGGGAGTTGGAACAGGCTATGAGTGCCTCCCTGCGAGACCTCGGGGCCAGGGCAGAGGCCCGCCTCCAGGACATCGACATGGAGTTCGATGATGCCCTGGCCCGGGACACCACAGAGTGAGCCGCTGGACTTGCCCGCCACCATTATATATAGTTAGATAGTGTTAGGTTTCCTTTTGTTTTTTCTTTATTTTGGTTGCGCTTGGACAATGCACCACGTTTCTGTATATAGTTTTTTATTAGGTAGTATTTTTGATAGGTTTCATTTCTTCAGTTGGGCTCATGGACCCTGGATTGTTCATCTGTATATAGTTCACATTGGATTCTTCTCTTTTTTTTTATTTCACCATGGAGCAATGGTTTTCACTTTTCTTTTTTCCCTTGGATTTGCTTTGTTGGACTGTGACTTTGGACACCATTTCCTTTGGATTTCTTTGGATTATGATTTCTTGTTTTTCAGTTTTTAAGGGACATGCAGCTTTTCTTTTTTATTACCATTGTTGTTTGTTTGATTTTCATTGCATTCATGTTGTGTTTAATACATTTTTTTCTTCATACTTCGATGTGTGGTATTATCTCATTGGTTTCATGCATGTCATGATATGGGTTTTCACATTCATTTGCAACCATTGTGTGTGTGTGACGGACATGTGTTCCTTTACATACTTGCCATTGGGGTTGTATCATGTAATTGCCTTTTCTTTGTGGGTGGATGAAATACTTGGTTGGGTCTTTCGGCTGGGGAGGCTGGCCATAAGGGGCATGATTGAGGATCGTCATGACCTGGGGGCAGGGGGACATGAGTGGGACATGAGTGGGGGGCTGCTGGCAGGTGCCACGCACTGCTGGGGGTTGGGGGTGCAAGGGGCCATGAGTGGGGGCCTGCTGGCAGGTGCCCTGCACTGCTGGGGGGTGGGGGTGCAAGGGGACATGAGTGGGGGCCTGCTGGCAGGTGCCCTGCACTGCTGGGGGGTGGGGGTGCAGGGAGACATGAGTGGGACATGAGTGGGGGCCTGCTGGCAGGTGCCCTGCACTGCTGGGGGGTGGGGGTGCAAGGGGACATGAGTGGGACATGAGTGGGGTCCTGCTGGCAGGTGCCCTGCACTGCTGGGAGGTGGGGGTGCAAGGGGACATGAGTTGGTGATCAGTAGTGCAAGGAGACATGTGGCTTTGCTGGGGGGCATGCCCATGTTGGGTGGGCTGCCTGCTGGACATGACCAGGGGTGCAGGATAGTCCCCAGTGGTGTGGGCTGCCCGCAGGAGCCGTGAAGGGTGTACAGGGAACACCAGAGAGGACCCACACTGCCAAATCACGTGTAGGACTACCCAGCACCCCCGAAATACACGTACCCTGCTGAAATCGTGTGTGAAACTTCCTCCAAACACCGTAATACACGTACCATGCTCCAATCGCATGTGAAACTTCACGAACCCCAGCTATACACGTACCCTGATGAGATCACGGGTGAAACTTCCCACGAACCCCAGTTATACACGTACCCCACTCGCACAGGGCCTATCGCGTGTGAAACTTCCCGCGCACCCCTGAAATACACGTACCCTGCTGAAATCACGTGTAACACTTCACGCGCACCCCTGAAATACACGTACCCAGGCCAATCGCATGTTAAACTTCCCGCGCACCCCTGAAATACACATACCCTGCTGAAATCACAGTGTCAAACTTCCCGCGCACCCCTGAAATACACGTACCCTGCTGAAATCGCGTGTTACACTTCCCGCGCACCCCTGAAATACACGTACCCTGCTGAAATCGCGTGTGAAACTTCCCGCGCACCCTGAAATACACGTACCCTGCTGAAATCGCATGTGAAACTTCCAGCGCACCCCTGTAATACACATACCCTGCTGAAATCGTGTCTGAAACTTCCCGCGCACCCCTGAAATACACGTACCCCACTCGCACAGGGCCAATCGCGTGTGAAACTTCCCGCGAACCCCAGTAATACACGTACCCCGCTTGCCGTGCTGGTACAGGGTTAGCGCAGCCCTTGGCGCTGAATTGGGGATTTTGATGGCTTTTACCTGCGCGAGGGGCGTTCTTAGGGGCGTAACTGGCACTGCTGCAGGGTCGCTGCGCCACTGTGCGCCACGGCTGGTTTTGGTAACTGAAATCCATGAATACGCTGTGCGCGGAAATGGATTTTAGCGCACGTGGCTGGCACAGAGATTCGCACGCGCACACTGTGAGCCAGCCACATGCTCCACTTGTGCGCTAAGTTCTATGAATTACCCCCATTGTATTGCACTTTATTAGCTAATTTGCACATTTCCATTGCACTAAGAAATTAATTGGTGATAACACTACACTATTGGTTTTAGTTTTGTATAGGAAGGGTGTTGTTTTATGAATATTTTCTGTATGGTTTTACTTCAAATCATTTTACGATGAATTTTAGAATGTGTTATAAGCAAATACAGTAGATTTGTGCCTTTTAGAGTGGTGTGTTTTGAATATTTGTAATTTCACAATATATGTGTGTTTCTTGACAAAATAAAATGTATTATGGTTTTAAAAAAAAATACTGACTCAGGACCTATTTGGTACATGGCCCCAGTAAGGCATATGATGGACTAAAGAAGAAAAGAGATAAAGACTGTGAGTTTCTTTAGGTTTTGATTGTCCATAGGCAGACAGAGGGCTGAACCTAACGGTCTATAAACTAACCTGAACCAGTCTCTTCATTGTTTGATGTGTTGCCGATGTTTTGGGCCCTTTCTATCCACCTACTGTAGGAACAATGGAAAGATGTTTCCCCTATTAAATACCTCAGAGCTTTGACAGTTTCTTCTGCATACAAAATGTACATGTACTCTCATTTATCTGGCCCTCTCATATGCCTACTATGTCCACTTGTGATTTTCAGCCTTCTTCTCTGCCATCAAAAATGCACGTGAGTTCTTATCCAAATGCTTTTTCATTCTTCTTTCCCTGCTAAATTCAGATGGTATTGGACTTCACCTTTCCTTTTTGAATGTACAGGGATTGTCAGTGCTTTGGGCTCCTCTGCCTTCTATTCCACCTCAACTATCCATTTGGGAGTTCCATTGATTAGCACTATGCTCTGACTTCTAAATGCATGTGCATTCTCAGTAGTTTGTTTTCCCATTTTGGCTTCTAAATGCACTTGAGGGTCTCTGTGCTTAGGCCATCTCCTCTGTATTCTAAACGCATGTACAGTTTTCAGTGTGTTGTCCTTTTTCTTCTACCTTCTGCAAAATGCATTTGAGTTTTCAGTGCTTTGGTTTTCATCTCCAACTACAAAATGAAAGTGTGTGTGTGAAACTGCTTTGACCTTCTCCTCTGCCAACAAAATGTGCATGGGGGTACCAATGCACGAGAGTTCTTCTCAGCCTCCTAAATGAACAAGTAGTTCCTTCAGTGCTATGGACTTTTCCTCTGCTGAATAAATCCACATGTGGATCTGAGACGTCTTCTCCTCTCAAGGCCACAGCCCACCAGGAAGCCTTGGATGACAGTCTGTCCTCTTGACTCTGCGCCCATTTCTTGTGTTTATTTTTTTTTAAATGGTCCTTCTTTGGAATATTTCTTCTCTCCTGCCCAGCCGATTCCTGGCCATGGGGGCTCTTTTTCCTTTTTTCTCCACATTCCATCCATCCCAAATAAGCAAATGCAAGCACTACATAAAACGTACACCACTACATTAAATACTATATTTTTTCTCTGTTCCCTTGTCCTTATTTCTATGTTCGCCTCAAGGGACAAACATGCATCCTGACACAACCATACACAGTAAGGCCCAATTTGGGCGCAGGGCAACAGAGAGTAGACCCAAATTCTTCTTGGTGGCAAAACGTACCTAGCTGAAGATCGGTTACGTGATCGATCCTGTAGTCTATTAGATTTGCAGACACCCTTGCCCATTTTTCTGAACTATTAGTGCATGACCCACCTTAGCATTCACATTGTAGGGAACACAGAGCAATGGCAATGCATCAATCAAATCAGAGTATGCCCCCTTGGGGCCTAGTGGTAGCATTTAAAGGTCTATATCCCAGTTTTCTCTTTTCACAGATCATTAGTGTGCAGACAAGTCTAGACCAGTTCACTGCATTTAGATGATCTCCAGTCACCACAATCATTTCCATAATCTATCTGGGTGAGACTGTGTCATGTCAAGGCCCACTGTAGACTTTTTAAACTCTGACTGTATCATTCCTATGCAAGACAATTTGGCAAATGTTAGTGCTGGCATTTTCAACAAGCCAGCACCCCCTGTTGGTAACATGTATTTTGCATTGTGTCATGCAGAAAGAAACATGAAACAGGAAGAGATTTTGCTGCAGACTCTATAACAGTTCCATGTGAGAGGGTGGGCCAAGATGGGAGCTAAGGGCATAGAAGTGGTGGAGTTAACATTCTTAAAAATGAACTCATGTGAGATGAAAATACCTGTATAAAGTTGAGTTCAAATGGATGACCACTACGGTAATCAAATTGTGCAGTGACAGCTGGTGGCAAACCGTCATTTGGCAGAGTGTATTTTAGACTCAGTAAACAAAGTCAAATTCTGAGCTGAAGCTCTGGGCCAGTGTCCATTTCTTTCACAGGCCCAAAATGGTTGATGATGAGGTAATGAATATGTGCAAAGAAGGGAACATGCACCGTCTTGCCTGTTTGTAAGGATGCAAGAACATTTGATCAATTTGTAACTGCAATAAAGCCCACAGGACCACTAGAAAACCTTAGTAACTGTACCACCACCTCCTCTCGGTTATCAGCCCTCTCTGGCTTCTACAGTGCTGTGAGAGCCATGGAGTCATGATCTGATCAGTGGTCAATATGTTGATGGTAAAGTGTATTTCTTCCCCATGATTGTTTTAGTACCGGCCCCACTGTAGTCATTTCCTTTCATACAATTCCTGTACTGCTTTTCAAGAGTAATATATGTCAGCTGGTACCTGCACAGCTTTTTCCCATAAACTGCCAACTTTGCAAACCATTGTACAGCAAAGTATGCAAGTGGGCATATTTGTGTCTGCAGTGTTGTTCTAAAACCCCCAGCTCAGTATCACTACTTTCCAACAGAAACTCATGTTCTGAACTGGTCTCTAATGGGTCAGGTTTTATGTCTTGATAATATTCCATTTCATCATCATCATCATTATTGTCTGACTTATCAGTGCAGTGCACTGAGCTGGTGAAGATAGAGACGTGGTACTTGTATTCTCGACTGACTGTTCAACTGCACTGTGTTTTGTACTTCCATGATCTTCAGCATCTAAGATCTGCACCACTCTCTCCTCTGCTCCTGGCATAATGAATGGAACTTCAAGTGCACCCTCCTCTAATGGTCTCATCAGGTGCTTGCCATTTGTTGTATGAATGTATGGGTTTGGTGCAGAAAGTACTCTTGGAGACAGTCTCAATATACGGCTGCATTTTGGTGATTAAGAATGGTACAGGGTAAGCAGCATGCAAAGTACAGATGTAGATACAAAGTAGAACGATTACAGACACCTGTCATCCATCAGTGAACACTCACTCCCTATGGAATCACACATTAATTGTTGTTCCTAGAACCTTCCAATAGGTAATGTAGACAAGGTTCTGTGAGTGCTCCCGCTGGCCCCAGGTAGATGCATGATGCAGGATTCAACAAATACCCAAGTGTTTTCCTGTGCAGGTGCAAACACTGCAGAGCTACCTTTCGCATGGAGCATTTAACATGAATGTAATGATACCCTTAACTGACCAATGGAATTCTGATCCCCCTGGTACACACAGTAAGTGCTACTGCAAAATATACACCATTATCAGCAGATCTCTCACTGGCCCTGCTTATTTGGTTGATAGCACGTTGTTTGGAATGTGTTATTCAGTAATTGACAGGTTTATCGCCCAAGGACCATAGTATATGGTGCTCCCTCCTTCCAAAATAAGGTAAGTGTAAGTCTCCCACAAGCTGACTTCTGGGTTTTCCAAGTGTTCCTGCTCCTCTTTCCGGGTATCGTCTGAGTGATGTCTTGTGTCTCTCTCTTCCATTCACTTCAACAGACAGACAGAATCTGTGTGTTACCTCCCAACAAAATCAACAGGGAATCATGACTCTCCCTCAAGCTGCCCTCAGGATTACCATGCTGCCTTTGCCCCTCCTTCAAGGTCTCACCTGATTGCAAATATATCTCTTGTGCACTGTCTTCAAGAAATTAGCACTGGCAGGCGTGTCACCTTATTTCCCGAATCTCCGGTACTAGCTTCCTGTTGGAGATTTTGTCTTTGGGGCTAATTCCTTATTTGGTGGTATTTTAGTATCATGGTATGTTGGTGGAATTTTGGTGGTAAATTGACCTTACCGTTGGCAGTAGTTCATTATTACCCTATGTTGGTAATAGTTCATAACTATCTTATTCTTGTGGTAATTTAGTGTTAGCATACTTTGGTGGCAATTTTTAGTGGTATCCTATTTTTGCGGTATAGTTATCATTTTAGTGGTGAGCATACCTTCCGTCATACAGCCCTATGATACGAAAAACCTTCCCTCTTTATAATTATGACCCACCTTTGGCTGAGAATAGATAACCTTTAGACCTGGTACACTTTTAAGGAACCCTATAAGATTATACAGAATGTGACTTATTGCATGTAGCTCAAGTTACGGATTTATTTACATCAGTAACCAATGTGCCTTGGAGAGCACCGCTTTCTCTTCAGCATGCAGAGAAAGCCTATTCACACACACACAATCTTTTATCTTGCATTTGTATATTCTTCCTTGTTCCCTTACTTTACCTTTGGCGGTAACAAACGTGGTAAATGTTTTACCACTGTGGTGTAAACATCAAACCCTCCCAACCACTCCTTCCCCTTGAAACAGTAATCATTAAAGGCATACAATGAAACCAGAAAATGCACCAGATTTGCTTTTGTTATGATATTTGTTTTTATTGTACACAATCAAGTGAAACTTGTTACATCTCATATTATTACAGTTACATATATTCTTACCAACAGCAATCACAACTTTGACCCTCTAAAAGATAAAAAGAGAGATGAAAACAAGCACATGGCAACATGGAAGGGTCTGCAAACAAAAATAAAGCATTTCGATTTTGCGGGAGGGAGCAATAGATAATTACTGATGCAGGTGACATACCAGTTAGTGGCCATCTGTTGAAGTGAATCAATGAGGCTCACATTATAAGATGACACCTGGGTGGAACAACAGCGGGATCAGAGATTTCCTGAGATGAGACATTGGGGATTTACACTCATCTGATTTTGGTTTGAGAGAGATGTGCATGTTTGGGCAATCAAATTACACACAAGTCTGTATCTTACTTATAAACTGATTGGATGAGAGAGACACATACTTTGGTTGACACCAGAGAGCACTCTCAAGAGGAGCAGGGACTTCCTCAGGGCAGATTGTGGGAGAGTCTAACTCACCTGAGTTTAGTGGGATGGAGAATCAGAGATTCTGTTGAGAAGGTTTATATACCAGTCCGGAAATGTCTCCTAAATTGAGTGGGTGATATATACATGTGTCATCAAGTGACACCTGGCAAGGTAAGCCAGTAATTCTTGAGGGCAGCTTGTGGACTGTAGGGATATTCATGGAAATAATAACACATGTGTGCAGGTAGCTGTGTTTCCAAGGGAAGCAAAATGGGTTTTCCATTGGCAGTTTTTTTCTTTTTTTTAAAGCAGCCAATACAGAATGCGTTTGAAGTGCATTGTGTTCATTGGCAGTGTTTTAAAAATGACAGTATGTCTTTAGTAGCAGCCAGTAAAATGTGGTACTCATTTATTATGCACTCAGCAAGATGTTTTCAGTAACAAACTAGTAAAATGAGTGTTCACTTTAAGAAACACTAAATGAAACATGCAGTCATTTTAAAGTGGTACAGATTAGCAGGGTACTGGGGCTAACATGAAGGTAGGAAAGAGATGGGAAGTTACATGAAGCAAATAAAATGTCACATTAGGTTTCACATTAAAAAAAAGAATTCAGAAAAAGACAGGGTTTCCATGTGCATATTTACAAATTAAGTATTTCTATCTGTGACAAACTGCATTGTGAAAATAACCTATATGACAGAATATACTAACCAAAAGCCCAGTAACCAAATAATTGTCCCAAATTAACATTGTAATGCAGATGGTAAACACAGATGAAAATTCATTCGGTCTTAGTGCTCTTCTATGGAGAAGAGGAAATACGCACAGCAGGAAACTAGATGGGTAACCGTTTCTTGTATAACTGAAGCTTCCATTGTTCTGGCAGGAAATGAGCTGTTACATGAAGGCTCTTGTAATGTGATTGGTAGAAATCTGGGGGTGTTAGGACCACGTGCTGAGAGGTCGAGCAGACTTCGATGGACAGGCAGAGAAGATATAGACAGATGAGCTAAGGGGGTTGACAGTCAGGCTGAGATTTGATTCCTATCTGCACACTGTGGGATGGTGTGCTCAGGGGGCTGCAGCTTGAAGACAGCTTGAAGACAGGGCAGAGGGAGTGTCGTCCTGGCCTCAGAGTGACTGGAATTCCAAAGGCTGTGTCCGTGGGCTGTGTGAGGTCGCACAGATAAGCCCCAGCAACAAGAGACGCAGGCGGAACATAGAAGCACACTTCAACCATAATTGTAAGTTAGGTTAATTGTGGAGTACGTGGGATGGGTGACATGTGATCGATTAGCTTAGGGTGCTAGGTTATAAATCAGGTGAGCATGGTCCTCCCATAATCTGCACTACCCCTCCCAATACTCCTCTCTGGTGTCTTGTATGTCAACCACTGACTGGTCTATAATTTTCTTCCCCAAACTACTGATTCACTGTCAAACCAAAATCCAGTGAGTGTTGCACGATGGATTCTCTGCTCCTCCTACTCTTTCTCCTAGCTGTTGCCCAGTGGCACCTGTCCCTCTTGTCCTCTCATTTCAAGAGATGGACACCTACTGGCATGTCACCCATCTCCCTAACTCTCTGATGCTTCTGCCCACAAATCAGGTGAGCACTCTGACGAGATGCTTTCGGGGATTACCAGCTCATCCGGCTCCTCCTCCCTGTTGTTAGCTGATGGCATATGTCTATTTTGTCCACTCACTTCATTAGACGGACACTGACTGGCATTTCACCAGAATCTCTGATGCTCCCTTATACCATAATTATGTGAGCATGACTCTCTCCGATCCTGCCGTGGGGATTCCCGACTCCTCATGATGCTCTCCCGAGATGTGCAATGATGACACATGTTTCTCTCATACACTCATTTCAAGAGGCAGTTACTGGCCTCATTATGAGTCCGGCAGTAGCCATGCCAGTAAAAACGGCACAGCTGCCACCGGAGTCATTTTTTTTCCAGTGCCCGGCAATGGGGACTTACCGGGGCATTACAGCCCCCGTGCTCCCTGTAATTACCCATTGCCGAGAACCTGAAAAAATGATGCCCAATTCCCATTGGACTCAATGGGAATGGGGAGGACGGATGCATCCGTCAAGGTCTGTGAGCGGGTGCCCTTATGCCCACCAGGTCAGACCTGGCGGGTTGAAAGGCACCCGCTTGCAGGACTTGGAGTATGCCGGTCCGGTAACAACAGTGTCGGTAGCTTACCGGCACCGTTGTTACCGGACCGGCATACTTATAATGAGGCCCACTGTCTTGTGTGTCACATGCATTCCCGAATTGCTGTTGCTCCCTCAAACCAAACTCAGGCACATGTGACTCTCTCACAAACTGCCCTCATCTGAATCAAGAGTGACTTGCATGTGTCTCTCGCATTTATCCATGCTACTCTCCTCTCGGCATTCCCTCCACCTAAATACTCTCCGGATGACCCATGTGTTTTTTAACCACTCCGAACCCCTCAATTCATTAGACAGTATGGTGTAAGAAAAGAAAACCATTAAACAAACTCTGACTGATTTCCAGCACCTTGCTCCTTCCCCAACCTTTCTTCCTACTCAACTACCCTACGTCCATTCCAGTGTATTTACCCTTCCTCAAATGTCCTATGTTTGGCTCCTGCAATGACCACCTGCCTCTATGTAAGCTGCCATATTCTGAAAGGAAGCTTAAGCCATATGTCCCACCTTTATACAATTTGGTTGTACTATGGAGAGTGTGTTTTAAAGGTTTGTCTGAAGTGCAACATGGTTGAATAACCTGCAATTGGTTTATCTGACATTCTAGTGTATGTTCTCTCAGCCATTTAAGTAGATACAGTATCTGAACAGTTTTACAATTTAGATGAAAGAAGTGTTATGTTATCTTATGCTATGTTATATGGCATGTTATAGCACCTACTGCCATTGGTAGGGTCTCAAAGCACTGTGGGGACAAATCCCTTTGGAAGACCGTAGTTGGATATGTGAGATGTGAGGCAGGATTTCTGAAATGCGTTTGTGCATTTTTAGCCATCGCATTTGCAGGTAGGGAGTGACTAGGTAACATCCCATACATACCAGATGAGTGGATAGGTGTTTTGACAAATTGTCAGGGTAGTAGAAGTGTCAAGGAGACTGTGTATTTGGCCAGCTGGACCAAATGTGTTGTGGGACTCAACTGTATTCTTTTGGAGGTGGTGGTGTTGGGTGGGTGAGCAGTGTTTATTGCAGATGCATGGTGGAGGTGGGTGGGTAATCCCCCATGCAGGATACATGTGTGTTCCATTGTGGAGGAGTACTTGATGCCCAAAGAAAAGAGGCTGCCATCTAGCTAACTGTGGTCTTATGGAGTTTATCATAAGGCATGTCTGAGCTGCATTCCATGAGGGGCTATGTTCCACCTTGTCGACTCCTCAGGCACCCACACATTTCTGTCATTGGTGGGTAATTGCTCACCCAGGAGATGGACAAAGTCTGTGTAGATGCTGAATTGAGGATCGAGGTATTGAGAGCCTTCCTGAAGATGAGTTGATCTTTTAAGCATCGGGTGGTAAATGGGATTGATTTCTTGATTTTGTCACTGGAATGATGAGGGAAGTGCTGTACCTGATCTGAGGCCTGTAGCATGTACGTTTATGCTGCAGATATTCTGGTCCTATGTTATTAAGTGCCCAATGGGTTATGCACATTGATTTGAAGGTGGATTGTTGCCCGATCGGAAGCCAGTGAAGGACACAGTGGGCCTAAGGCTAGGAGGAGCCTCGCAGCAGTGTTTTGTACCCTTTGGAGTTTTCTTAGTTATGATGCGGGGGCCATGGGTAAAGGGTGGTAGCATAGTCTAAGCATGAAAGGATGATAGCAACAATTGCAGAGACTGTGTTTGGGACTGTCAGGTAGGGAAAGATGCGGGAGAGAATGTACAAGTGTACGTAGCATATTTTTGTCACAGAGTTGATGTGATGTGACATGGTTAATTCCATAATGCAACTGTGGTTTTTAACTGTGTTGGAGGTGGTGGGGGTGGGCCTAGAAAGAGCAGCTACGGGGTGGGTTGGGAGAAGAGGGAAGCCACCCCACAGAGCATGATCTTGTTGTTTCCTGGGTTGAGTGATTGGTAGTTATCCAGTATTTGATTTCCGAGAGACGTGAAGCAAGATCGGGAGAGGTGGAAGATGGGTCCTTTGGGATTTTCAAGATGATTGGGGTGTCATCTTCGTAGATGTAGCAAGAAAGGCTATGAGATTAAATGAGTGAGGGGAGGTGGCTAAGGTAGAGGCTAATGAGCAGAGAGAAGATAGAGGCAGCCTGCAGCACTCCGTGGACAACTGGGCAGGGAGTTGTGTAGAAAAGAGGCACATATATTAGTTGGGATCTGTTTGAGAGAAAGAAGAATATCCACTTCAGAGCTGAATGCCAGATATCAACAGAGTGGAGTCTGTCCAATAAATTGGGGTGGTCAATAGTGTAGAATGGCACAGATAGGTCGAGTAAAATTAGGGCAGTGCAGACTTCCGAGTCAGGGTGCCTTAAAATCATCCCAGATAGAGAATAAGCATGATTCAGTTCATCATAAGGGTCCGCATCCGGATTTGGTGTGATCAGGGACCTGGTTGGGTTCTGTGAAATAGCAGAGTTGTGAGTAAGGTGTTTGGTCAATTAGTTTAGCTATAAACATGTTGCTTGACATTGGCCTGTAATTGGTTGAGACAAGGATGTTGAATGAGAGCTTTTCGAGCAGCGGCTTTATGTACAAGGTTTTGAATTCTGCTGGGAAGGTACGGAAATGAGAGATGTGTTGACGATTGATCTTGCAATGTTGCCGGCACAGGTGAACATTTAGGATTCATTTTTGTAGATTAGGGGACAGAGGTCTCCAGGTGATCCTGAGACACAGCTGCTAGTTGTTAGCTTTATAAAATCAGGGTAGGAAAGTGGGGAGAAGGATTAGAAGACTGTGATGATAGAAGGTGGTTCTGATGTCCCGGTCAAGCCCACAGGGGAAGGAGGGGTGAGCCATAAAATGTTATTTATGATGGAGATGTTTCTTTCCAGGGCTTTGTTGTGGAAGTGATCTGAGAGGGAGTCACAGGGGGTTTGGGTGGGGCTGGATGCGATACATGCTATGGCATTGAATTCAGAGATAAGCTTGTGGAGTTCTCTTAAGGGGTTTGAAGTGATGGTGATTCTATTCCAGTAATAGGATTTTGTGGCCTTTGCGTATTTCTGCCTGGTAAGCTTTGAGCTGTCAGGTGTATGCTATTCTGTTTGGCGGCAATGGGTCTGCATGTCATCTGCGTTCTAGGATGTGGTTCTGGGATTTATGAGTTTTGAGGGCTGTGGTGCACCATCTACAGGAGAGTCTTTGGGGTTCATTGTAAGTTTGCTGGTATCCAGCTGGTAATTCCAGCAGGATACCAGCAAACCGACCCTACTGCTTCCGCTGTCTGATATCCCGGTAATACTGGAATATTCCAAGTGACAGAAACACCAGTAAATCCACATTTCATGGAGTCCCATAGGATTCCACAGAGGGGATTGCCGAAATTACTGGCACTGGTATTACCAGTGCTAGTAATTGCTGCATATTTTTTGAGTGGATGCCTGATTTAACGGCAGCTCAGGGCTGGAGGTAAATCAGTGCCCCCAGCAGCAAACTTGTGTTTTGCTGGTCTAGTAAAATTGCTGGTTCCGGAATTGCCAGCAATTTTAGCATCAACTTTGTATTGTGGACTAATCCGAAGGATGGATAGGTTTGCTACCAGGTCTAACATGTGTTTGAAAATCTCGGTGGAGGCCGGGGTATTCCGGTGTAGGGAGAAGAGATGGTGGCCTTATGCATTGTTTGTGTTGTATGTGCAGGGTGCTTGTGCAAGTTGGGAGTCCTCTTGAGAAAAGGCAGATGCAGAGATTACTAGGATTGGAGTGTATGTGGGTGTTGAGGAGTGGAGTCCCTTGTGTGAGGGTGAGGTCGGATGGAGTGTTAGGGAGAATTCTCTGTTTAGGCTGAATTTCCTAACTTAGTGAGTCCCCCAGCAGCTTTGCTGGATTTCTGGAGTTTGTTTTTTTCCATCCTGCCAAGAGTGAGACTCTTTTCTCCCACTCTTGGACATGTATGTGTGTAATTCCTTTGAAATGTCAATGTGTTCGATGGGCTATGGGGTCTTTTACTCCATAGGGTCTCATATGTTTTTCTATGTGTGTTACACCGCACCCTACGTGCCGTACACGGGGGCGTCCTAGCGGATCCCCCACCATAGACTCCATACCCGGGGACTGACTACTGTCTCCCCGGGCATGTAAAGTCACCATTGGCTTTACTAGACCTAAATTTACTAACAGAACTAGTACAAACCATCTTATTGTGGAAGTACTAGTAGGGGTAATTCAATTACTCCTGGATCTGTTACTCGCGGGGCACTGTCCCATCCCCCCTCGTCGAGTTTTGGCTGGTGGCAGTGGAAACTACTTGTTATGTTCGTCCCCGAACATAACCTATGGGATTCGTCCCATTGTTGGAGATTGATACTTTTTCTCATTAATCTCTAACGTACCACCGATCTACTTATCTTAAATAGGTTTATCGGGTGGTATTTTCTGCCAGCACTCGGTTTGTAAAATGGCGTCTGTGTTCGTCTCTGTGACTCCTAAACCAAAGGTCGAGCCCTTTGTTCCACTTTTGGCGGGCTCTGTACAGAGACCCTCCAAAGTGGTGCCATTCTGTCTGGGTTACCACAGGGGTGTGGGAGGGGGTTTAGGCACCCTGGACCGAGTTGCCTTGCCAACTCCGGTCGCACTCTGGAGTGTTTGGCCCAGGTGGTGAGCCTTCCCGCTCACCACTTAGCATGTGTTGATTGACAGCTAGGCTGAATGAATGGGGGTTTTCTGCATAAAAGCAGGGCTTTTGGGACTGGATCTTCAGAAGTCACCACAGGACCTAAGAATCCGACGAGGGTAACGCTGAGCCGACCTGCACGACGATACCTCCGGTGGAGCCCTGCAGAACTGACTCACCACTTCCCGACGACAGAGGAGATCTCCCTGCTGGAGAGTCTCTTCCCCTGACTGGTGGGAACAACCAGTCCCCTTTGCTTTTTATTCGCCTCAGGACGCAGTGGTCGAATTGCCCGTGCAGATCACCTCGGCACCCGGATAGCCACTACCCCTGAACCGCGACCAAAAGGTGGTGCCTTGTGACGGAGCACTCCGCGGCTGGTCTCTTCCCTGGTGGTGCACCGGACTTCATTTTCTTCGACGACGAGATCATCTCTACTCTTGGCAAAGACCCGACGTGCATCCACCACCAGGAACAACTGCCCCCGCCGGAGCTGCTCTCCACAACAAGGTACCGTGTCCGCCTGGCTTCCCTTTCGATCGGTTCGAGTGAGGTGTCTTAATCCTCTCCGTTCCGTTGGGTCGCCTCCAAGTTTTTCTCATTCTTTGTTCTGAACTGGTTCAAGCTACCAATAACAATTTGCGATACAGACTTGAATGCATCTCCACTAGAGACTTTTTGGGACATTGCGCCTTGCCTCTCTCCGAGTGGGCCTGGCACCTGAACTTTACGATCTATTGTGATTCTTGCCTTCCTGCCTTGCATTTTATCCGCTATGATCGAACTTTGTTGATTTCATAACCTGCCTATCTTTTTCTCTCCCTTCCTAACTAATATTCAAGTGTCATCTGGTTTGAGGTATACACCTCTGTCTGAAAATAAGTGGTACCAGTAGAACCTAGAGTTGTCGATATTGCTAGGGGGATTGATCATCTACTTCGTAGAGTAATTGTGTCTGATTTGTTTGCCGTGATTTGCCTTAGTGCTTTTCATAGACATTTTGTTATAAATAAATACCTTAATATCTTTACACTAAGCCTCGTTGCGTGTTTGCTTGTCTTGCTGTGAAGAATTGCCCTATTTTGCATACTCCACATACTGCTCAACTTTTCTTGAGAGAAGTCTGACTGCTCAGCCACAGCTACCACGTGAATCTGTGTGGTGCAGACTGCTACCAAGTAGGTTCACCGCCAACGCCTGTAGTCCAAAATCTTTTGGAGTGGTCCCAGAGGGAACTGCACAGGTTTCTGCCTAACACTGGTGTACAGCGTGGGATTTGTATCGAGTATACAGTTTAGAGTGCTTTTCGACACTGTAGGATAACTAACCACAAAAATTTGCACAAAAAGCAACTTTCAAAAAACATGTCTACGATGGAAACTTACAGTCAAGAGTCTTTGTCAAGTGAAAATACTGAGAGTCTGCGATCTCTCTGTAGGCAAGAGAATCTTCCTGTAAGAGGCAAGAAGTTAGAACTAATCGAGAGATTGCTGGCGAACCAAAGTCTGGGTACTGGTTCAGAGGAACCAATCTCTCCAGCAACTGTAGATAACAGTAATGGTATTGATCTGAATCGCAATTCTGATGATAGCGATGAAAAGGCTGACGAGGACGGAGAGGCTAACGAAACTGTCCCCCCTGCTCCTCTACCTGCCTTACCAGCTGTGCCTATGGGGCCCATACCAGGTCCCACAAGTAACCCTGCTTATTTTGAACTTGAAAAAATGAAGCTCGAACTAGAATATAAACGGTTCTTGGCTCAATCTGAACGAAACCAAGAGCTCGAGTTCAGACGGATGAATGCCCAGGCTGAGCAGAAGCAAGCTGAGTTAAGACTCAGAGAAATAGAACTTAATCACGAGTTAGAGATGAAAAAGTTGTCTATGGAAAATGCTTCTCTCTCCTCTGGTTCCTCCAGGAGCTCCAGTCCCAAAAGACCCCGGATGACGAAGGAATTAGTGGGTATGTATGAACCGAGATTGGATGTGTTGGATTGGTTGAAACTGTTTGAATACAATCATGGGCTCCAGGACATCACAGGGAATGCTTTGCTCCCCTGGTTGTTCTCTAGGCTCCCTCCTGTTGCGACTGATGTGGTAATGGAGTTGGGGGTGGCGGATAAGACGGATTACGAAAGTGTGAAACTAGCTTTAATAGCTAGATTTGGGAAGACCCCTTCCCAGTATCTTAAGAGGTTTAGAACCCTCAAAAAGCATGATGGTACCCCTTGGGCTACCTGGGTGAGTGAAGGGTTGAAAAACTTAAAGGGATGGATTAAGGGTTACAAAGTGAACACTTATGAGGGTATGATAAATCTTTTTATGTTGGAGTCTATTTATGATGCCTGTTCTCCTGAGCTCAGACAGCACTTGGCTGATTCGAAGGAGTTGGATTCCAGGGAGCTAGCTAAGACTGCTGACTTGTGGGTTGCCAACAGGGCTACTCATAAGGATTCTGGGGCAACTCAGAAAAAGGATGAGGGAAAACAGCCTAAAAAAGACTCAAAAGAGAATTCGAATAACTCCCATTCCAAAGAGGGCCCCAAACAAAACCAGAAGGGTAAGCCACCGGGAAAACCACAGCAGAATGGTGTGCCTTCTGGTGCCAAACCGGGAGGAAGTCAGAATATGCCATCATTCCAGAAAGCATTCGGTAAATGCTTTGTTTGTGGCTCGACTGACCACGTGAAAGGAGATCCCAGATGTAAGGGTAAACCTTCAGGGGTCCAGCTTGTCTCCTTAGCCTTTGCTCCAGAGGAGGAAGTCCAAATGGCAAGTGGAAACTTTCTACTGCTAACTGAGAACCCATTGGAGTCTCAGCCAGCGTTTCTTTAGTATCTCTGGGGTTGTGGGAACAACAGAATTTAGATGTCTATAATTCTATCCCCTATAATACTAAAGAGTATTATAAGGACAGTGTCCAGGTGAATGGTCAGGAGACTCCTGCCATTAGGGACACTGGGGCCAGCATAACTGTGGTGGATAAATCGTTTTTTCAGGCCAAGGATGTTGCTAAGGCACCCAAACGCCTCACCAAGTTAGCTGGAGGGCCTGTGCAGATGCTTCCCCAATTACCAGTTCTCATCCAGTGTAACGACATGACTGTGATTATACCTGTCAGCATACAGAGTGAGGTACCAGGACGCGTAGTTTTGGGTAACGATTTGAAAACTCTCGGAGTTGTATCGCATACTCCCAGACCTCCTAGTAAACGGTTACAGGAGCTAACCAGACCCGCAAGAGAGAGGACCATGCGCGGAACTCTCCAGGAGATGATGAAGAAAGATATCACTCCTGCTCCACTGGAATTGTCGGCCGCTGTCTCTAAGAAATCAGAAGCGAAAGGGAAACCTAATACTTCTATCCCGAAACCAGCAGCCAGCATTCCAGTGCAGCCAACACGGACTTCCCCGCGGTTGTCCAAAGTTCCACCCATAACTCCAACTCCAGCCGAGGCTGAGAGGGAGGTACAACCCTGTGTGGTAGAATTAGACTCTGAGGAAGAGCTAATGGAAGGCCAGGAACTCATTGGAGATCTGGATCCTGTTGACCATCCCGAGCTGCAGTCTTTACTGGCAGAAGGTGGACCCAACAGGGCAGACTTCAGTAAGGGACAGAGAGAATGTCCAACTCTGGAAGGTCTTCGCCACCAGACAGAAGCTCAGGCTGAAGGGCAAGAGCCTGGGAAATACAGGTTGCACTGGGAAGTTGGCCTCTTCTACAGTGAACCGACTGAGTCTGCACCTGGAGACTACAAATGACTTGTAGTACCCCAAGAGAACAGACCACAGTTCTTGCAGTTAGCCCACGAGATTCCTTTGGCTGGTCACTTGAGTTTCAAGAAGACTAAGGAAAGGCTCTCGCTCTACTTCTGTTGGCCAAAGATGGGGGCCGAAGTAGAAAAACACTGCAGGAGCTGCCACACCTGCCAGATCTCTGGTAAGGTTGGATCCAGGAATGTGGCACCGTTAGTGCCTCTCCCAGTTGTGGGAGTCCCATTTGAGAGAGCAGGGATTGACATTGTTGGTCCCCTTGATCCTCCAACCTCCTCAGGCAACAGGTTTATACTTGTTGTAGTAGACCATGCTACTAGGTATCCTTTGGCAATTCCTATGAGGACTGTTACAGCTCCGGCTGTGGCTAAGGCCCTCCTTGGTATTTTTACTAGGGTCGGGTTTCCTAAGGAAGTAATCTCTGACAGGGGGTCAAACTTTATGTCCCACCACATGAAAGCCATGTGGAAAACCTGCGGAGTTACTTACAAGTTCTCAACAGCTTACCACCCACAAACCAATGGGTTGGTAGAACGGTTCAACCGAACCATCAAGAGCATGATAGGTGCTTTAGAGGAACCCCTTAAACGTAAGTGGGACCTTCTACTGCCATGCCTTCTCTTTGCTTATAGAGAAGTCCCTCAGGAGGGAGTAGGTTACTCTCCCTTCGAACTACTCTATGGTCATCCCGTCAGAGGTCCATTGGCCCTGATCAAGGAGGGGTTGGAGAGTGCTCCTTCCCCCAAGCCAGTCAGAGTGACTGACTACGTGATAGGTCTCCGGGGGAGAATGTCGCACATGATGACAGAAGCAAGCGATAACTTGAAAGCTGGACAAGCATTGGTCAAGCACTGGCACAATCAAAAGGCTAACATGGTTGAGTTCGCTCAAGACCAGCTCGTTCTCGTTATGATCCCAACAAGGCAGAGGGCCTTGCAAGATAAGTGGATGGGACCCTTCCGAGTAGTGGGTAAACTCGGGGAGGTTAACTATCTGGTGGACTTGGGCAATCCCAAGGAGGCTCCGACAGTCTTTCACACCAACCGACTTAAAGCGTATGTCTCGCGACCTGATGTAGGAGCGTTGCTTCTAGCGTCATCCGAGGAAGAAGAAGAGAGTGAAGCTCTTCCGGATCTCCTCAGAGGCTTACCTTTAGATGAAAAAATTGAAGGAGTGAATCTCTCCTCCAATCTGACACCCGAGCAACAAGAGGAGTGCAAATCTATGTTGAATCAGTTTGCCTCCCTGTTCTCGCTTTCACCAGGCTTGACCCCTTGGGGCCAGCACGACATACTCACTGTTGACTGTCTGCCAGTCAAAAGCAGAGGACACTGCACATCAGAAAATGTACAAACCCACATCAAAGGTGAGGTCAGCAAGATGCTCGATCTCGGGGTAATAGAGCCCTCTACTAGTCCATGGTCTAGACCAGTTGTGTTAGTACCAAAGGCCGGATCTAAAGAGCTTAGATTCTGCGTGGACTATAGAGCTCTTAATGCAGTCACCAAGACTGATGCCCACCCTTTGCCAAGAACAGATTAGTTGGTGGATAAACTTGCGCCGCCAAGTTCCTCAGCACATTTGACTTGACGTCAGGCTATTGGCAAATAGCCCTGACAGACCATGCCAAGGAGAAAAGTGCATTTTCTACCCCCGTTGGCTTATACCAGTTTAAGGTAATGCCTTTCGGACTGAAGAATGCACCTGCTATTTTCAACGGATGGTAAACCAGGTTCTAAATGGGATGGAGGACTTATGCATGGCATACTTTGATGACATCACAGTCTTCAGCAAATCCTGGGAAGAACATGTAACCCACCTGAGAGATGTTTTGCTTTCTCTTGGACGAGCCAATCTGACCATAAAGGCAAGCAAATGCCAAATTGGACAGAGTAAGGTAGTCTATCTTGGGCATGAGGTAGGCGGTGGAGAGATTAGGCCTTTGCTCAGTAAAATTGAAGCTGTGCAAAATTGGACAACACCGACTATTCAAACCCAGGTGAGAGCCTTACTAGGCCTCACTGGGTATTACAGGAATTTCATAGAGAACTATGGGACCATAGCTTCTCCACTGAATGTCGTCTCCTCGCCCAAATTTCTGAGAGAGGTTAAATGGAACAAGGAGTGCAATCATGCTTTTGAAAACCTGAAAAAGGCTCTTTGCCAAGCCCCAGTACTCAGAGCTCCTGATTACCGCCAACACTCCATTGTGCAGACAGATGCTTCAAATGTAGGAGTAGGTGCTGTACTCAGTCAACTGGATGGGAAGGGTAGGGAGCACCCCGTTTGCTTTTTCAGCCGCAAGCTGAAGGATCCTGAAACAAGGTGGGCAACAATCGAAAGAGAGTGCTTTCCTATCGTGTGGGCTCTGAAGAAGTTTAGGCCGTACTTGTATGGTTCTACTTTCGTCATTCAGACTGACCACCAACCCTTGAGATGGTTAATGCAAATGAAAGGGGAAAACCCAAAACTACTGAGATGGTCGATCTGCCTGCAAGGGTTTGATTTCACCATTGAGCACAGGTCAGGATGTCGCCACCAAAATGCTGATGGTCTCTCTAGGATGTATGTCATCGACTAGAGGTATGAGATTCATCCCATCCAGGAGTGGATTAAATCCTCCTGTCCCTTAGTCTGGGGGGGGCGAGTGTTAGGGAGAATTCTCTGTTTAGGCTGAATTTCCTAACCTAGTGAGTCCCCCAGCAGCTTTGCTGGATTTCTGGAGTTTGTTTTTTTCCATCCTGCCAAGAGTGAGACTCTTTTCTCCCACTCTTGGACATGTATGTGTGTAATTCCTTTGAAATGTCAATGTGTTCGATGGGCTATAGGGTCTTTTACTCCATAGGGTCTCATATGTTTTTCTATGTGTGTTACACCGCACCCTACGTGCCGTAACACGGAGGCGTCCTAGCGGATCCCGCACCATAGACTCCATACCCGGGGACTGACTACTGTCTCCCCGGGCATGTAAAGTCACCATTGGCTTTACTAGACCTAAATTTACTAACAGAACTAGTACAAACCATCTTATTGTGGACGTACTAGTAGGGGTAATTCGATTACTCCTGGATCTGTTACTCGAGGGGGCACTGTCCCGTCCTCCCTCGTCGGGTTTTGGCTGGTGGCAGTGGAAACTACTTGTTATGTTCGTCCCCGAACATAACCCTATGGGATTCGTCCCATTGTTGGAGAGTGATACCTTTTCTCATTAATCTCTAACGTACCACTGATCTACTTATCTTAAATTTAGGTTTATCGGGTGGTATTTTCTGCCAGAACTCGGTTTGTAAAATGGCGTCTGTGTTCGTCTCTGTGACTCCTATACCAAAGGTCGAGCCCTTTGTTCCACTTTTGGCGGGCTCTGTACAGAGACCCTCCAAAGTGGTGCCATTCTGTCTGGGTTACCACAGGGGTGTGGGAGGGGGTTTAGGCACCCTGGACGAGTTACCTTACAAACTCCGGTCGCACTCTGGAGTGATTGGCCCAGGTGGTGAGCCTTCCCGCTCACCAATTAGCATGTGTTGATTGACAGCTAGGCTGAATGAATGGGGGTTTTCTGCATAAAAGCAGGGCTTTTGGGACTGGATCTTCAGAAGTCGCCACAGGACCTAAGAATCCGACGAGGGTAATGCTGAGCCGACCTGCACGACGACACCTCCGGTGGAGCCCTGCGGAACTGACTCACCACTTCCCGACGACAGAGGAGATCTCCCTGCCGGAGAGTATCTTCCCCTGACTGGTGGGAACAACCAGTCCCCTTTGCTTTTTATTCACCTCAGGACGCAGTGGTCGAATTGCCCGTGCAGATCACCTCGGCAACCGGATAGCCACTACCCCTGAACCGCGACCAAAAGGTGGTGCCTTGTGACGGAGCACTCCGCGGCTGGTCTCTTCCCTGGTGGTGCACCGGACTTCATTTTCTTTGACGACGAGATCATCTCTACTCTTGGCAAAGACCCGACGTGCATCCACCACCAGGAACAACTGCCCCCGCCGGAGCTGCTCTCCACAACAAGGTACCGTGTCCGCCTGGCTTCCCTTTCGATCGGTTCGAGTGAGGTGTCTTAATCCTCTATGTTCCGTTGGGTCGCCTCCAAGCTTTTCTTATTCTTTGTTCTGAACTGGTTCAATCTACCGATAACAATTTGCGATACAGACTTGAATGCATCTCCACTAGAGACTTTTTGGGACATTGCACCTTGCCTCTCTCCGAGTGGGCCTGGCCCCTGAACTTTACGATCTATTGTGATTCTTGCCTTCCTGCCTTGCATTTTATCCGCTAGGATCGAACTGTGTTGATTTCATACCCTGCCTATCTTTTTCTCTCCCTTCCTAACTAATATTCGAGTGTCATCTGGGTTGAGGTATACACCTCTGTCTGAAAATAAGTGGTACCAGTAGAACCTAGAGTTGTCGATATTGCTAGGGGGATTGATCATCTACTTCGTAGAGTAATTGTGTTTGATTTGTTTGCCGTGATTTGCCTTAGTGTTTTTCATAGACGTTTTGTTATAAATAAATACCTTAATATCTTTACACTAAGCCTCGTTGCGTGTTTGCTTGTCTTGCTGTGAAGAATTGCCCTATTTTGTATACTCCACATACTGCTCAACTTTTCTTGAGAGAAGTCTGACTGCTCAGCCACAGCTACCACGTGAATCTGTGTGGTGCAGACTGCTACCAAGTAGGTTCACTGCCAACGCCTGTAGTCCTAAATCTTTTGCAGTGGTCCCAGAGGGAACTGCACAGGTTTCCGCCTAACATGGAGGAGGTGGATTCTGTGATGAATAAGGGTTTGAGAGGGTTTGCGGGGTTCCAATAAGGTTTCCCAGTCTTGTTTTCAGTTGAAAGTTATGGTCTGATGACAGTCTTCTAAGGGTGCTAGGAAAACTTGGTGAGGGTATAAACTAAACTAAAACAGCCATACAGTCTGATCTCAAGCCTTCTTCCAAGAGAACTGTGAAGAAGAAAATAGAAAGAGTGATACAAAATACATTTTTTTTTTAACGGTTCATCTCCTATTTATTGTTATCTGGGGGGGCTTGACTCTAACTATGGGGAAGCATTACAGATATCAAAAACATGTGAGTCACAAGCCACCCTCCCTCTTTTGTGAGTATTTAAAATGCAGATACACTCCATTTAATGCAACAGACCTCGCTTCCTTGTCTTTGATAACAACATCTTTCATTTCTAATATATAGGCTTAATTCAAAGACAAACACACACTAATAATTGACACACATCAATAGTGTCGCAACCATAATCCACATAATATTATACAAAAGTGCTGCCGCTTGGTGTGCAAAATTGCTCATAAAAGTACAACAGTGCGATAAAGTATTAGTAATCAAGTGTCATTTGTGCAATAAAGATATTTCTTATTACAACATAATTATTATTTTCAATTCCCTATTTGTTCATGTGGCCGGTTCATCCAGTCAGACCCGGAAAGTTCAAACCTGGAAGCAAGAAGCTACATCACGGAAACAATCTTCCAGTCAGGAGGATGCTGACACAGGTTGCAGGAGTTCATTGCAGGGCGATGCGGAGCAGACCTGACTGGAAGCTGGGAACTGATGACGGTAGCGTGACCTCAAGGAGGTGGACTGAGTGGTCCGTTAACTGCACCGGCACGCCCGGCCGGTGACCCTGCAGAGCCAAAGCATGGCTGCAGGGAGCAAAATGAGAAGCAAAGAGAATACTTAGCTGGAATGCAGCAAACAGTGGCGTGGCCCAAACAGAGAAGAGGTCATATGAATCACAGGAGATCCGGTAGGGGGAGGGGAAAGGTGCTGAATGGAAGTATGGTATCAAGAGTGATCTCGCTTGTCTCAGTACTTGTGCTGAAAGTATCGATTGTAAAGAAGGCATCAGGAATGATCTCAGTAATGATGCCAAAAGTACTGAATGTGAAAAAGGCATTGGGAGTCATTATTTTCACTTCAGTCTTTGTGCCAGAAGTACCAAATGTAAAGAATGCAACAGGAGTGATCTCCTGCGTCTCATTAATTGTATCAAAAGTACTGAAAGTAAAGAAGACATCAGGAGTAACTTACCTTGTTTCAGTAGTTGTGTCAAGTGTTTCAAATGGAAATGAAGCCACGGGAGAAATCTCTGTTGCCTCCAGACTTGTGATAACAGTACAAAGTGTGTCGATGAAATCACAAGTGATCTTCTTCATCTCAGTTGTTGTGTCAAAAAGACTGAAAGAGAAAAACATATGGGGAGTAGTCTCCTTCAACAAATGTGTGGGAGGAAAGGTTATAGGACCCCATCCCCCTACATTTCTCACCTACATGGGGCTTATGACTCGCCGGCAGCCGTCTATGCACCTGGGCCTAGGATGTGGGATGGCTGTGGGTCGACGCATGAGACGGCACGGCTCACCCTGTAGCATGATACAGACTCCATTTTGTGATACACCTAGACTCCATTTTGAGTACAACAATCTAGGCCTCAGAGGCACAAGTGGCCTGCAAGGCTACGGCTCTCCCCCACCCAACCACGAACAGCGAGCCAGTGGAACCTTCACCCTCCTACCCATGGCAGCTCAGCTGAAGGCCTGTTCTCACGAGAGACTAGGTGCGAACAAGTAACAGTACAAACAGTGTATCGTTCACCTTCCGCAGTACATCATTGACCTGACGATGACCGGACCTTAAGCTGGGGTCTGAGAAAAACAAAGCTGCCTCTGTAAAACATGTCCTGTCTCCTCGCAGACCCTTGCATCTATAATATATGTTCTGAATAACCCCCAACCCTGTTCCCCGTTTGAAGTGCCAGACATGACTGTTAAGCCTGTGTGCCACCCAGCTTTACCCGTGCTGCTAAGCCATTTGTAAGGACGATGAATTAACTTCAAGTCCATAAGGCTGATTGTTCATATTAAAATGGTACGACCTTTGCCCATCCCAGGACACCCACATGTAAAGTTAACAAATATATGTATATTCGAACTTCCATTACTGACAAAGGGTTATTGTTGCTGCACAATATTTAAAAAGCGATGTGTAAGAATCCTATGCACAATATGATTTCCCATAAAACACACAAGTTCACAAGTAGATAATTAAGTGTTGCAATATGTACGAGTCTCTTAAAGTAATGAGCACCGCCTTTATTAATGAGATGTCGTCTGGAGTAATTGTTTAACCTTTAAGCATGAACACAAGTCTGATTATAAGTAGAATGTTGCAGACTCTTGCCAATGCTAATGTGTATGCCAACCTGGTTCTACCTCACGTTTTAATGCTAGCTTTTCCCATGTGTCCTCGCACCCAGATGTACAACTTTAGCCCAGTGAATGATGTGATGCTAGCAAAACCTTTATTTGATTCTGTAAATATTGTACCCATGAGATACGAAAAGGTGTAATACATGTAGTATTCATAAGCTCGCATGATCCTCGATATATATATATATATATATTACACAGCCACAGTAGTGGCTGTGTAGTTATGGTTAAGTTGCTATTCCCATCGGAAGAGCACTTTTTGGGCAGTTTATAACTCCGCTCCCCCTGGGTGAATCCACACCAAACATTGCATAAAAAGTATATGGCGCACTCTGCATTTATTTTGCAAAGTTTGGTGAGGTTTGGTACAGGGGGGGTAAAGTTATAGGGGGGTCCCAAAACTTATTTTTTTCCCATAGAGTGAATGGGGAAAAAACTTTGCTCATGCCTACAGCCCAAACCACTGGACGGATTTTCACCAGATTTGCGGCAGGAGCAGCGGCCTGGTCCCAAGTGTGCTTTTGTAAATTTGGTGAAAATCCGTCCAGTAGTTTTTTTTTAATAACGACCAAAAAGTAGGTCACAAAAAATTAATGATATCTATGTCCGCTCCGCGGACACATTTTCCTGTTCGATCCGCGGACATTGTCCTGATTGGCTAATCGACTCGCATCATATCCGCAGACATTTGATGTGTTCGCTGATTGGATGGTGATGAGCGTGAAGTGCGTCATATTTTTGGAAGCGCCCGCCATCTTGGATCGGCAGACATCCGTGGACAGCGCGGTGACAGATGGTGGAGAAATACAACTTTGCCAAATGGGTTGGTGTGTAAGAGCATTTGGGGAGGGTAGGGGAGAAAGAGATGTGTCAAATGCTGTATTAAGTGGCAGGCCCCCCTGTTGTGTTTGTCATGTCCGCGGACAGCTGCGCTATCCGGGATGTCCGTAATTGGGCAAACGGTGTGTCCTAAGGACACTATTCCTGTCCGTACTGTCCGCAGGCAAGTTGAAACTGTTCTAAGAACGGGTCTGGTGTCCGAGATGTCCGCACATGCCAAAATGGGGGTGTCCTAAGCTTAGTATTCCTGTTCGCAGTATCCACCTGCAAGTTGAAACTGTTCTAAGAACATGTGGGTGTCCGGGTTGTCCGTAATTGGGCAAATAGGGGTTTCTAAGGACAGTGTTCCTGTCCGTACTGTTCGCAGGCAAGTTGAAACTGTTCTAAGAACGGGCCTGATGTCCAGGATGTCCACACTTACCGAAAATGGGGGTGTCTTAAGAACACTGTTCCTGTCCGTACTGTATGCTAGCAAAATAAAACTGTTCTTAGAACACTTTAGGTGTCCGCGGACATAAAAAATCCCCATGCTGCATGGTTAAAAAGTTTGAATCTATGGGTGTGATCTATGGGTGTGATATGCTGCAGTGGTTGTGGCCAGGGCCTAGAGTCTTGGGTGCATAGATCTAATGGTAAATACACTACTTTGCCCCAAATGCCTTTCACCAATTCAGAGGGAGGTAATTTTGCTGTTTTTGGTTGAAGGCGTATTATTGCTTGAAATGGGTGCACTGTTTAAATTATGATGCTCTCATATAAATTGAGTTGTTGCAGGGGTTTTGGTAGTGGGAATAATTCCAAATGATTTGTGATAGCACGTGAAGTAGTTAGATTGTTGTCAAGTTTTGTAGTGCAGTAACTGCAAAGTATTAAAGGGTCAGTTATTTCGTATTTGTTTTCTGCTATAAGGTAGAGAGCTAATTCAAACCATTTGGAATCTTCAATGTCTTCTATTTTGTATTTTACGTCTATAGTTTTTGTGTTACTTTTATAAAAAGATCTGCGGCAACACACACACACATGGCTTGGTACTTCATCAGATGTACTTTTGAATTTTAGTATTTCTTTTTTGTATGTGTGTAGTAGAAGGTTGCCATGTGCAGAATTGTTGATAGTATGTTGTAAAGCTATAGCATTTTATGAGTGGTTTTCACTTCCAAAATATTTTCTCTGGATATGGTTGATTTCTTCGAGTAGTTCTTTGGCTGTACCATGCATAAGATTGTTATTTAAATTGACTAGTGCTAAAGAAGTACTTTTAGCATAGTACAGTTTATAGACTAGATTTCTTATAGTTGAATGATGTGTTGATATCATTTTGATATGATGGAAGGTGCTTTTGCAAATAGGTCCTGAAATGCAGGCCAATGCATGTCCTTGCAGTCCTGTGTTTTTGCGTACTGGACAGGTATCTATATTTTGCAGCAGTTTTATTTTGATTTTGTCTTTGCCTTTCACATATTGATTGAGGAACTGGCATAAAGATTTGAAAGATTTTTTGCAATGTTACACATTGACGTGCATGGCCATTTGCATACTGGATGTTCTGGTTCATTCGAATGGAGAATTGATACTGAATTTTCTGGGGATATTTTAGTGAACAGTATTTCTTGTTGCATTATGGTATTATTAAGTCTTTCATAACCTTGTCCATTGCTATTTATGACAATTGTGTTTGTTTGATTTTGTTTGTATGCTTCTTCATTAAAATATGGTTCTTTGCTTGTGGTGTGACTTCACTTACCTCCACAGATATTTAAGAAGTTATTTTTGTTGACATTCTGTTTATTGAGAAGTCTTTTTTGTAATTTAGTACTTAGTTTTGTTAGTGGTTTCATTCTGTGTAACACTAAAATAAATAACGTCCTTTTGAGAAGGATTGCACTGTCTATCAAAGCTTCTAAGATTAATTTTCTACTGTAGTTTTTAAAGGTTGTTCATGATTTGTCTACTGTTTTTATACGATTCTGAAGGACTCTGTGGCAGAACATTTTTGCTAATATACTTTTTTTTGGTATGGTTACTTCCTACTAAATCAAGATTTATAGGAGCAGTTTTAGCAGTAATGGTAGCTGCATTCTTGTTAATCATTTCCTGTTTTCTTTTACGTTTTGATAGAGGAGGCAAAGTTTCTGTACTGGAAGATTGTTTTGTTTTGCTAAATGACTGTATTAGCTATTTTGTTTGAACTTTTTGTAGAAACTCTGCTAGAGATGGATGCTTATTTTGGACTTTTTTTTCATTTGCTCTATTTCTGCGTTGCTTTCTACGGACTTGCTTTCTGGTAGACATTCTGTGAGGTCTGTTGAAACAAAAAAGAAGGTATGGGTTGGGCTGTTGTGCAATGTATGTGTGCTGTATGCATGAGTGTCTGAGTATGATGGTAAAGATATATCTGGTGGTGTTTGATTGTGCATTGGGCAGCTACAATTAGGTGGGAAGGATCGTCTTCTATTTGTGTGTTACTATATTGCGGTTCAGATGACAGTAGAACGTGAGCTAGTGGTGAGGATAAGCACTAATAGTAAATCACATGGTATAAAATTAAAACAATTCTTTGTTTTGTAATACTAATATTCTAGGGGCTGAGTTATGTTATTTGTGCTCCGAAAAAATGGGGATTTGTGTGTCATTCTGCGTGCTAATCCCTTTTTAATAAATGGTGATTTGTGGGCAGAATGGTACACAAATCTTAATTTCTTTGGTGCACAAATTACATGAATCACCCACACAGTGTGTTTGAGTAACACTAAGAATATTTGTATTTGTATTTATTTAGTTTATATAGTGCTTTACACCAAAGTGCTGCACATTTTAACAACAGCATACATATAACAATTAACATTATAACAGTAACAGTGGAAGTAATTTAAAATTGAGAATCAGACCAATAAAACAGTAAGTAGAGCAATTAAACTGAAGGGGAGAAGGAGAGTAGTGCAGTAGAAGTGAGAGAGAGGGAGGGGTGGGGAAGAGAAGGAATAGGGAAACGGATGGGGTGAAGGGTGAGAATGGGGAGGAGGGAGGAGGGAAGGGAGATGATTAAGGAGATAAGGCAAGGGGGAGGGGGCAAGAAGGGGGGAGGAGTTTCATGGTGGGGAATGGAGAAGGAGAGATGTGCGGAAAGTGCAGAATGAGGAAAAGGTAGAAATAGAGCGGGGTGAGAGAGGTAAGGTGTTCTAGTGCAGGGGGGCTAGGAGATGGAAGGAGCAGAAATGGGATGTGGCACAATGGGAAGGAGGAACAGTGAGAAGAAAGTGGTCAGCAGAGCGAAAGAAGTGGGAGGGAGTGTAGTAAGAGAGGAGAGGTAAGGGGCAGCAAGATCGTGGAGAGATTTAAAGACTAGGCAGAGAAACTAAGGTAGTATTGTACTTACTCTTTTTTTTTGAATGAGCAGGTTTCTTTGTAGTTGGTGTTTGTAGTTCAGATGTTGCTGTTTTCCAGCAGAGTGGACTTCACTGCAATCGTAAAAGAAAGAAGTTAATAATTGTGTGTGTTTATAGCAGTGATGTTAATTGAGAGGTTCATTTTCATGTCTCTGTAGTAGTATTCTTGTTTGATTTCTGAACATAGTGTATGCATGCAGTTTCATTTGACGATGTGCAGCCTTTATATTTTATTTATATTATGTTAGTTCAACATGCTTTGCAAATGTGTAGAATATTAAGTGTATGAAATTCACTTGGTTTTTTAAAGCTTTGTTAAAGAATGTTAGGAGAAAGAAGAAATAATGATATATTTATTTTGCAATTTTATAAGGTTAATGGCAGCAACTGTATAGAAAAGCATGGAATATATGTATTTGTGAAGGTGTGGGTAATAAAGTAGAAGGATGTGATTTACAGGTAGTGGTGTTATTACAGCTGTGAGCATTTCAATGGTAGTGTCTATGTGTGTGAGTGTATGAAGATGCATGAAATTTTACTAGCTGTGTGTAATTTTATGATACACTACTGAGTGTTTTTCCACAATTTTATTGTTATTTCTTCTATCTTCTAATATTATAATTTTTTAGATAGGTGTGTCTGTAAACGAAAAATTAGATAACAGACGGGTGTGGAAGTGACAGTTGATTATAGCAGATGGAAAAAATTACAATAAGTTAATTTTATAGGTTATACAGGTTAAATGGCAGTTACTCTGTTTATATGCATTTATAAGGGTAGTACATGTATTGTGCAGATAATATGCATACCTGTAGTTTGTATTCATGCATGTGGATATGCATGCAGCTGCAAGTAGAAATATTGGAGACTTGTAGAGTACTTTTTGTAGTAGGTGCTTTCCAATGATATGAGACTTGTACTCAGAGTGATCAACAGTACAGTTGAAGTGCTGAACTCTGATGATGATGGAGTTAGATGTAGAGGTCTTGGATGTGATTGGTGGATGGTTGTGTGACTGCTTAGCTGTATCCAATGAGGGAATGGTGGAGAGAGTGAAGTGGAAAGGGTAGAAGAGCTGTCCAAGAGTTACACTGTCCGCTGACACTGCGGATCTCCGCGGACAGGGCGTGCCACATCCTCGGTTTTCCAGAAAATCCAACATGGAAAGGGGACTGTAGAGATCAGCCAATCAGATGTTGAGGTTTTGGATTTGTGTTGAAAGAGAGTG
This sequence comes from Ambystoma mexicanum, assembly GCF_040938575.1. Lineage (NCBI taxonomy): Eukaryota > Metazoa > Chordata > Amphibia > Caudata > Ambystomatidae > Ambystoma > Ambystoma mexicanum. The sequence goes on from NC_090937.1 coordinate 538,691,730, forward strand.
AGTGTAGTGAAGATGGACGAGGTGGAGAAACTCAGGGTGTTGGTGCTTGGAGATATGTTTGTGCATAGTTTACAGCAGTATGCTCAATGCATGCATGTGGCAAACAATTTTGATGTTAAATGAGTGGAGGTGGTGTGGAGCACTGTGCCTGATTGCAATCTACAGGGAATTGTACAAGTTTGTGAAGATATGGGCAGGATGAACAGTCCCCATGTGGTAGTTTTCCATTTGGGCTATGTCAGTGCCCCTACTTTGTTGGCAGATTTGGAACACTTGGCTCAAGCAGTAATGAACATCCTTCCAAATTGCAAAGTGATTTTTTCTGGATTAGTATCTAGGGCAATTTGGGACAATAGTTCTGTTGTTTGTCCTCAGCAAAACATTGCTAGGTGTGCAATCAACGAGGCGTGTGTGCTTTCATGCTTAGAGCTGGTATGTTCTTCTGTAATAATGAGAACATTGATTCCAGTAATGCTGTTAATTTTGAAAAAAGATGGTATTTCCTTATCTTTTTTGGGAAATGCCATTCTGTTTTGGAATGTAAGGGTTGTTTTGGAGAAGGTTATGTGAATATTTTAGGAGTAAAGTAAGGAAAAAAAAACAAAAAATACAAAATAACATGGGTATGTCAATCATCTGCAAAAACCAAAAAAAAACCGGCTCTTTTCAGAGCCAACCTCAAAGGGGAAATGGGGCACACTATTTAAATTTACATTCACCATGCTCAGGTTTTCGATATGTCCGCAGACATTGTATATTACATATGGGGATTTTAGGGTGGAGAGGCATGCAAATGAGAATGAGCAGAGCAAGTGATTGGTCAGTAAAGTTTAGTGTGTGTGTTGTGTAAGGAGAGAGTTTGTCAGAAAGTCTTTTTACTGAGAGAAGAACAGTTAGCTATGGCTCTGCGTTTCAGAAAACAGATTATCTGGATTTTGGGAGACTCATGGATACATTGGTTGGAGGTGCATGCAGAACGCTGTGGAGTAGCTGCAGATCTTGGATTCCCTTATGTGGAAGTGCACTGGCATGGAGTGCGTGGAATAAAGTGGCTGGACTTGGTACCTCTCTGTGCTACTTTGGAGACAGAGCTTCATCCAGACATAATTATAATTCATCGTGGAGTGAACAGTTTAGGACATGTGTCAGGAATTTCTTTGCAATTTGCGATGAAAGAAGGACTTGGGAAGGTCATTGACATGTTTCCAAATTCCCAAGTAATTTTTTCTCGTATTGCGCAGAGACAAATGTGGCTGCGTTCTTCTTCCTTTGGTCCACAAATGGAGAAAGCAAGGCGGAATATTAATAAGGCTGTTTGTGCCTTTCTAAGAGATGTTGGCATGTCCTCTTTCCACAATGAAAATATTATGTTTCACAGTACATACATTTTTCGCAGAGATGGAGTTCATCTTACTTATGCAGGTAATCAGATTTTTCTGAGAAATGTACAAAATGCATTGCAACCTTTTGTGGAATTCCAGCTATTCATTTTGTAGTAGGTGTTGACTATTTCAAGTTTTTGAATCACAAAAAAACACCACCAAAAGGCTCTTTTCAGAGCCACCACTTCCTCCCAGAGAAAAGTGCAATGGTTTTGATAGGGCAGCACACCAAAATCTGCGATGTCCGCGAACTGTCAGCGGACTTCTAAAAATACACAGGGCTCTGCTCCATTTATTGGTCACTTCTATTATTAGACTGTGAAAGGCGGCTTGAAAAGAACCTTTTTTTTGGATTTTTGTTGTTTTATATTTTTTTGGTTTTTTATAAACGACACACTAGGAGAGGAGGGAAAATGAGGGTGGGGTGGACACCAACCACGGAGATAAGAAAGGGCGGGTGGAAAGAGGAAGATGTAGGGTGGGCCCTACTTAGGTAGGTAGCAGGTCTTCTTGTGCTCCAAGACCGCAGTCTCAAAAGCACTTCAAAGTCTCTCCCTCCTGCAGAGTACTGTGTCGCAGTACATACATAAAACTGTGACCCTCAAAAGGTAAGGGTCATCAGCACTGTGAATGGCCTGTGAGGCAGCTGGAGGGATGCACTCTCCCACAGGAGTGTCTCTTGTGGTGAGAGGAGCAGAAACAGAGGATGTAGTAGAGGAACTCAATGTACTATCTTGATCACAAGGCCCCACCGTGGAACGACCTTAGGTGTCGCTTCATAGATGTCGTACCAAAGCTGTACAAACCAGGCTTCCCGCGACTCCGAACCATTTTGCACTGGTTGCAGGTGACCTTGTTTGCACGCGCCTTGGGTATGTCACCATGAATGCTAAATAACCGCCACACCCAAGACACACGGCGAGTGCTGGTAGTAGGGACTTCCACTACCTCATCCTCGTCATCCTCTTCATCCTCCTCCTCTACATCCTCATGCATGTTCCCCTCTTCAGGCCTTTGGGGAGGTGGTGGTGGTGGAGGGGGTGGGGGGTGCTGAGATAGATGTAGCACCAGCTGGAGCAGCAAGTATTGATGCCATCAGGTCTGATGGAAAGCAGCAGCAAGAGCAGCAAAATCTGGAAGATTACCAGCAAAGTAGACAATGCTCTGTCAGATAGCCAGAAGCACAATGAGGATGACCTCTGTGGTGTGGCTTTTTATATGGGTGCTTGTGTGCGCTTCACGGACACCCGCGCTGTCCGCGGAATGATCGAACACCCAAAAAAGGCTCAATAAGTCCCAAAAAGTATGTAGAAAGTCAGGGTCATTGTCTGGGACATGTGCTATGGTGATTTTCTACTATAAAATACTGTGGATTGCATGAAAAGGTACTTTTGAAATGTTCGGGGACCCGGACAGTGTCCGCAATTCAGGACACACGCTCAGCGTGGGTGCAGTCACATGATGACGTCGCAAACATGTCTGCGAATGGAACGGGTGTCCGCAGGACACCAAATGTACGGGAACGGTTGTGCACATGCGCATGGGTGTTCTACAGACAGTGTTTGGTTCCTGAAACTAATTAAAAGTGCGACACAAGTGAGACCAACAGTTACGGACAGGCGCAATGTTCGTAGCACTTATGGGTCTGGTGCGCATGTGCGCCGATGTTCTACAGGCAGAATGGACAGGTATAGTGTCCTTAGGACACCCCCATTTTGGTTAATTATGGACAACCCGGACACCAAGCTTGTTCTTAGAACAGTTTCAACTTGACTGCGGACACTACGGACAGGCATAGTGTCCTTAGGAGACCCCATTTTGTTTAATTACGGACATTCCAGACACCATGCGTGTACTTAGAACAGTTTCAACTTGACTACGGACAGTACGGACGGGTATAGTGTCCTTAGGACACCTCCATTTCGGTTAATTACGGACAACCTGGACACCGCGCATGTTCTTAGAACAGTTTCAACTTGACTGCGGACATAACGGACAGGTATAGTGTCCTTAGGACACCCCCATTTTGTTTAATTACGGACATTACAGACACCAAGCGTGTTCTTAGAACAGTTTCAACTTGACTGCGGACAATACGGACGGGTATAGTGTCCATAGGACACCTCCATTTTGGTTAATTATGGACAATCCGGACACCACGCATGTTCTTAGAACAGTTTCAACTTGACTGCGGACATTACGGACAGGCATAGTGTCCTTAGGACACCGCCATTTTGGTTATTTACGGACATCCCAGACACCGGTGCTGCCCGCGGACATCTTAACTGCCTTTTAAATAAAAATAAGACACAAAGGACTGAATTAAAAGACATGTAATATTTTATTTATTATATACAGATATAACATTTATGAAAGAGAGGGGTAGCAAAAGTGACACAAACACAGGGGAATTAGGGGTTTGGAGAGGATGGATGGGAGGCGATGAAGGGATGGAAGTCTCATCGTAACGTTTTTATTGGTGGGGAAGGTTTGGGGATAGTTGGCTGGAACATGGAGAGGGGGAACAGGTACATGTGGGACAATGATATTTATTTTTTTCTTTTATGTGGTCCTCCACAAAATGTTTCAAAAGATTGAAATTTTCCATTAGCATGTCAATTTTTTATTCCATGCGGTGCAGAGTATGTTCTAAACTGTCTTTAGGCGTATTATTCTCAATGTTTGTATGGTCTGTGAAAAAATAAAAAAATGTTAAGTACACATAAAGTTATGATTATTAATTTGGTTGTATAGAGAAGTGTCTACCATTAGTATCATTATCTTCAGTCATTTCCTCATGTGGAAAATGTTCCTCAAGCTATTCAAAAGTACTGGCCATTTCTGTGTAAAAATACATTACATGGCCGCGGTAGCGGCCATGTAGTTATGGTTTAGTTGGTGTTTCCATAGGAAGAGCACTTTTTGGGCGGCTTATAACTTCGCTCCCCCTGGACGAATCCTCACCAAACTTTGCAAAACAAGTATATGGCCCACTCTGAATATTTTTGCACAGTTTGGTGAGGATTTGTCCACAGGGGGAAAAGTTATAGGGGGGGTCCCAAAACTTTTTTTTTCCCATAGGCTGAATGGGAAATAACTTTGCGCACGGCTACAGCCCGAACCGCTGGACGGATTTCCGGCAGGAGCGGCGGCATGGTCCCGAAAGCGTGCTTTTGCAAATTTGGTGTAAATCCGTTCAGTAGTTTTTTAAAAAATGACCAAAATGTAAGGCAAACAAATTAGTGATATCTGTGTTCGCTTCGCAGACGGACTTCCCTGTTCGCTTCGTGGACAGCACCCCGATTGGCCCAGTGGCTTGCGTCATGTCCGCAGACATGCAACATGTTCGCTGATTGGGCGGCATGGTTCGTGATGCACGTCAGATTTTCTGTCGCACCCGCCATCTTGCATTTGCGGACGTCCGCGGACAGCGCAGTGAAAGTTTGTTCAAAATGTGTATTTAGTAGAGTGTGTTGGTGTGTAGAAGTATTTGGGGAGGATGGGGGAGTATGAGATAGGTTCAAAGTTGTATTTTATTTATGTGCTAGACGCTTTTGTTGTGTTCGATTTGTCTGCGGACAGCACGGCTGTTCTGGAATGTTCGTAAATAAACAGAATGGATTCAGTGTCAACTTGAAAGTGTTCTAAGAACACTCGTGGGGTCTTGGAATGTTTGCAGGGGGTGTCCTGGAGACGTTGTCTGTATTGTTCATTGGCAAGGTGAAAATGTTTAAGAACAATCGCGGTGTCCAGAAATGTTCATACATAAAGAAAATGGGGGTGTCCTGAGGACGCTGTTTGTATTGTCCTCTGGCAGGTTGAATGTGTCCTAGGACCTTCCCCCTGTCCGCGGACATAACAATGGTTGCAATGTTTGCATCTATGGGTATGATATGCTGCGGTGGTTGTGGCCAGGGTATAGAATGTTGGGTGCATGGCCATTTGGCCATGCACCCAAGAGTGTATGCCCTGGCCACAACCACCGCAGCATATCACACCCATAGTGGCTTTTAACTTTGGGTCAAAAACTAATTTATAAGGAACAATGTTATAAGCTTGTATGGGTGTGATATGCTGCGATGGTTGTATTTATCTTGTTATACGTACTATTTGGTTTAGTAACGGGAGTCCATGTTTTTCTTGTTCATTTCTGTAATAAAAGAAAATAGCATGTTAGTATTAGTATTTTATAATGACTTATTACATTGTACAATCAACATTTTCTTCTTTTTATTGACCCTCATATTTAGTAGATTACAAACCAGAGTACTGTGCAATGTGCAAAGTTTCTGTGTTTGTTGCTAAAATCATTGGGTCTGTGGAAGAAAAAAAATCCATGTTGGATTAAAAAAAAACCCTTTTTCTGTTATGCTACAGTTTATTTATTTGTTTGTTTTCCGCGTTTACTTGTTCTTTCTGCCTAATGCTTTATGCATTGGATTGTTCCGGTTTTTGTGAGCAGTAAGATATTAGGTATTTGTTTGGATATTGTAAAATTTTGGCCCAGTTAGATACCAGTAGGCGTATTCTAACTGTTTATGTTTTGATATAAATTTGTGGTATTGATTTATCTGTTTGCATATTTGTAAATTTTGGGACAGTTAGATACCAATTGGCTTATTATAACTGTCTATTTTTTGCTCTATTTGAGTGGTATTAATTTATCTGATTAGTTTTTGTAGAATCTTTGGGCAGTTAGATAGGTTTTGAAATATTGTGACAGTTTATATTTTTTTACTACAAGTGTACTTAAGGTTTAAGTACAGTTCAGTTATCAAATTTTGGTTTTAAGAACATTATTACGCGTTTGTAAGATTAGCTGGTAATCTCTGCTTTAGAGTAACGGTACTATCATTACATTCAAAGCATTCACTTTTTTTTTATATATGCAGTCTAGTGCCCTGAGTTGGTTGTGGCTCCTGCGTGGTAGATTATACCTATTGTTGTGAAGGTTTTCCTACCAAGTCAAATTTGACCATGTGTGAATCCAGTCAGCTTGCAGTTGTTTTTCGTACCATCTGCATTGTAATGTAGAAGCATTAGTATTACGTGTTTACTATGTGTTTGTATTAGTAACGTGGAGCGATTATCCAAATTGCAGGTAGAACATAATCTACCGTGGTTTGCATTTTGTACAAGTTGCTGAAATGGAACGGATTCACAATTAGGTATTGATATATAGACAAAGCGCTCATTGGGGATTTGTTCTTGTGTCACATTGTTGCAGAGAGTGCATGTATGTTTCCACATGTATGAAATCTGGAAGATTTCATTGATAGGTATGTTTTTGTTTTCCAGTACTAATAGTAAGTACATTAGAAATTCTTGTGGATCTTCCTGTGAGTTTATAGTGAATTTCACCATTCCAGCACAGTAGTCCAATTGTCCTCTTATTCCCAAAAAACTATACGTGTTGTCAGGATTGTTTGCTGCATTTCTGTGAAGTACTAACATTTCCAAACACAATGGGTCTGTACTGTGTAAGTAAATGTTGTCAAAAATTGGTGGTAATTGAAATAGAATATTCATTGCTACATTTGCGTAGCAACTTACACCAACTATATTTGAGAATTGAAATGGTCCAGGTAGTTCTGTATCTAACTGCTTTTTTTGGAGTTTGTCTTCCTTCTTTAAAGAAGTACCTGGTTTACTTTCGCTAATTGATTCTTTTTTGCTTGTGGTACTTGATGAAGTTTTAGTTTCTTTTAGTCTGTTTGGAGGATGTGCAGTGACATCCTGTTGCATTTCTGTTTGATTTAGTTTTCTTTTAGAACATTTTCCTTTTTGTGGAACAGGATATGTTTGTAGATTGGGGGATGTATAGTGAACAAAGTCTATTGTATTCTAAAATGCAAGGAATATCAGCGTTTACTTTACTTGCATCAAAGTTTATTAGAAATAGACTGTCAATTGTACGTAGGCGTGACAGTGCTACGTAGCTCATGCCTTCTTTAAAGACTGTGTTACCAATGTCTATCATTGCTTTGTCTAGAGTAAGACCTTGTGATTTATGAATGGTGACTGCGTATGCAAGAGTTAGAGAAAATTGTTCTCTGCGTACATACATGTCTTTGAAGAGAAGGAATCGAGCTGTTGAGCGTCCTATTCTTTTTACTTCTGAAAGTTTGTCAAAGAGAATATTGACAAACTGAATTTTGTTGTCACGTGGGTATGTTTGAAAGCCAACAACTGTACCCAGTGCTCCATTAACTAGTCCTTGGTCCACGTCAAGGTTACGTTTAAGCATTACTGTGCAATTTAAGGATAATTTTAATATCTTTTCCAAGCCTGCTGTGTTTGAGATAGATTTTTCTAAACTATTTATTCTTGCTGTGGCTTGGTCACACATGGGTAGTGTCATTCCATGTACATCTAGTTTGTCTGTGGCGCTAATTTCCATAATTGGTTGCATTTCTTTGCTTAACATTATTTAATTGAATTTGAAACAGCTTGCAAGAGTTGGCATTAAGGCCATACAATTGACATTTTTGTGGGCTAATTGTTCCATAACATCTGTAGCACATGCATTATCACCATAAAGTGCATGAATGTGCTGGGTTTTCAATATTGCTTCTGCTTCTCTAGAAAGTATACCAACTCTGATACTTTTTAAGATGTTGGCATAAGTGAGATCTGCAGATTGGCGCATGTTTTCTGTTAATTCTCTGTATTGGAAATGTTGCCAAAGGTTGACATTTCCAAATCTGCCAACAGTTTTACAGCAGAGTTTGTGTCCTAATGTTTTAAAAATAGGCTCACCTTTTACAGGTGTCAATTGAAGAAGATCTCCGAAAACAATGATGTGTTTTCCTGCAAAGAGCTCTTCATAGTTTGTTGTGAGTACTTCTTGTAATCTGAGGTGAATCAAAGCCAACATTAGGTTGGACACCATGCTCACTTCATCTATTAGTAGCATCTTCATTTGTTTCAATACTCTGCGTACTTCCATTGCAGCTTCTGCAGAAAGTTTGTAATAATCTAACTTGTTTTGGTGTTCTACTGGCAATCGGTGTAAAGTGACACCACCTATGTTGTAGGTAGCTAAACCTGTGGGGGCAGTGACAACAGCTGATAGTTTGTTGTTTGTCAATTGTTGAAGGAACTTACTGATGATTTTGATTAGGAATGTTTTTCCAAAACCAGCTTTACCACTGACATACAATAGTATAGGTTTGTAATTTTGGCAGGTGCATTCTTTGTTTTCATGTTGCACACCATGTGCAATTTCTTTTGTTATTTCTTGAAAAATGCTACATTGCTCTTTGTTTAGTTTTGATTGTAGTGTAGTTAAGTCTTCTTTATCTTCATAGTGACACATGGTGTTTTCTACTTCTATCTTAGCTAATTCTGCCTCATTTGTTATTAGTGGTTCTCGCAGTGGTTCTTGGCTTCATGTGACAGAAGGTTGACTACTGTCACGAGTGTCCTTATCTAGTTGGGCCTGGAGTTCCACTTCGTGTTGCTGTTCATTGTGCAACATTGTTTTGTACTGTGCAAAGTTTACATCAGTTATACTGTTTTCATTGGCTTTGAAAGCGTCTTCATATGAGTCATAGGTATCTAGCATTTCTTCTTCTTTTCTCCATGGTTTGAAGAGTTGTAGCAGGGACATGTAATATATTTCTTTATGTTGAGGAGTCTTTAATGACAATTTGATATGATTAATTACATTTGGTTTGGTGAGTTTTACTAAGCTGCCATCACATTTTGTCACTTTGTATTTACGGTTTTGCTCATCAGGTTTTATATTATTTTTGTATGTGTAGTTTTGGGCTATGTGGTATAGACACATGGTTTCCAAAGTGGTACTCCTGTTTGGGTAGTATGTGTCAAATAAATTGTTTTTTAAAATGTCTTGGCTGTTGGGATCATGTTTGGCTATTGTTTCTATATCTTCGTATGATTTTAGAACTCTTTTTCTAGATTTAGCTGGACCAAGACTTAGCCATACTATATTTGCAGATTTACCATACAATGCAGTACCTGTTAATCGATCAGCTGCTTCATAGGATCCACATTCTCTATGGGACAGCATTTTTATGCCCAAGCTGTATAATTTCTGAGACACTGTTTTATCTGATGACAGGTCATTCCAGAGGTCTTGGAGCTCTGTCTTTTCTGATTTGGTTAAGTATGCTGTGACATATTGTGCAACTGCAGTAGAATTGTCTGCAATGTACTGCACATCTATGTTTGCATTCCACAAGTGGGCAATGATTGCATTGTAATCATTGATATATTTTTCTTCTTTTCTTTTTATGCAATATGTATTTTTAGGTGACTTACCTTTAACACTATGTCTAACTGAAGACATGAGGTTGTTCACTTGACCTGTATTTGTAACTGGTCTAGGGAAACCAAATCGGCATTGGGTGTAGTATTTCCCTTTGTTTTTGTATTTGCAACGACAATATTTGCCACATTTGTGTCTTTGGAAGTGTAAGATTTTTGCATGAAGATCACTATTTTTGGATTCTGACGGAATTTCACAATTGACATATTTTTCAATAAACTGTAAAACAGTGGCATCACTGTATTGACCAAATTTAGGAGCATCTTTAATCCATAAAAGCATGTGGACATGTGGCGCTCCTCTGGCTTGGTATTCTTTTCTCCAAAAGAAGTGTTGCACTTCTCCAAGGGGAGGAACAGTTTTATTACAAATAAAATGTAGCATAGCAATGAAGCGATGGTGAAAATATCTAGAAAACATTAACAGGATCCGGAGAACAAAGTTCTCCAGGTTTTAGTATATCTATGTTTGTTTTGTTTTCGTTTGATATGTGTAGGAAAGCATGTAAATCGTCCCATGCATATTCTGCGCAAATTAATGTAACAAACCAAGTGGGTGGGCCAAGGTTTCTGATCATACAACGTAAATCTCCATGGCGTCGAAACCAGTACTCTTTAGTACCTCGCATATTTGCTAATAGATTTGTAAGATTTGTCTGTAAAACCTCATCTTTTTGTTGAACTTTTTGTAATAATTGTGTGGCTGTCATATTTTGAAAGTGTGATCCTGATTTTAATATGTGTGCAACTCCGTGACATAAAGTTGCTAGTTCCCTTTCAAAGAGTAGGTGGAATATGTATTCCACATTTTGTCGAAATCTGGGATCTTCAGAATACATTCGTAATGAGCGATATTCTGATGCTGATATTTGAACAGGTCTATCATCGTATTTTCCGCCTTTGCCAGTAGGAAAGAGTAGAGGAAAAGCACGTGCTTCTATACCTTTTTCTCATATGCTGATTGGTGATCCTTTTGTTTGACGCATTTGGTACATTTCCAGTGCATCTTCTATGGTGTCATTAGAGTGCAATGGGTGAATTGTATAACGGTCTAAAGTGTTTGCTATTGTAGCAGGATCTAGGAGCTCAAATTGACCAGTTTCTTGTGTCTCTTGAGTTATTTCAGTTGTATCTTTCAAGTTTTCTTCAATATTAATTTCTTTGTAATAATCATTATTCTCTTTGAGATATTGCAGGGCTTCTGTAACTTTATATAAATCTACAAGTTGTTGCCAAATTTGTTTGTCTTTTGTAGGTACTCCGTTTACCAAGATAATGAAAGATTGTTGAATTGGATGTTGCACTCCTAGAGTGTGCACATTTTCTTTTAGATCTAATGGTAAATACACTACTTTTCCGAGGGAGGTAATTTTGCAGTTTTTGGTTGAAGGCGTATTATTGCTTGAAATGGATGAACTGTTTGAATTATGATGCTCTCATATAAATTACGTTGTTGAAGGAGTTTTGGTAGTGGATGTAATTCCAAGTTATTTGAGATAGCACGTGAAGGAGTTTGGTTGTTGTCAAGTTTGGTAGTGCAGTAACTGCAAAGTATTATGGGGTCAGTTATTTCCTATTTGTTTTCTGCTATAAGGTAGAGAGCTAATTCAAACCATTTAGAATCTTCATTGTCTTCTATTTTGTATGAAAGGTCTATAGTTTTTGTGTTACTTTTATAACATGTTCTGCGGCAACATACACAAACATGGTTTGGTACTTCAGCTGAAGTGCTTTGAAATGTTAGTATTTCTTTTTTGTATGTGTGTAGTGAAAGGTTGCCATGTGCAGATTTGTTACGAAGTTGGTTGACAGCTATTTCATCTTGTAAGTGGGTTTCATTTCCAAAATATTTTTTCTGTATATACTCGATTTCTTCTAGTAGGTCTTTTGGTGTACCATGTAGAAGAATGTTATTTAAATTGGCTAGTGCTAAAGCAGGATTTTTTGCATAATACAGTTTATAAACTAGATTTCTTATACTTGCATGATGTGTTGATATCCTTTTGATATCATGGAAGGTTGTTTTGCAAGTAGCTCCTGATATGCAGGCCAACGAATGTCCTTGCAGTCCTGTGTGCTTGCGTACTGGACAAGCATCCATATTTTGCAGTATTTTACGTTTCTTTTGAGAAGAATTGCACTGTCTATCAACGCTTCTAAGATTACTTTCCTACGATAGGTTTGAAGTGTTGAACCTGGTTTCACTCCTGTTTTTATCAGATTTTGAAGAACTTTGTGACAGAACATTTTGGCTAATATACTTTTCTTGGTATGCTTACTTTGTAGTATATCAAGATTTATAGAAAACGTTTTATTTGTAGTGATAGTGATTTTTTGTTAATAGTTTTTTGGGTCGTTTTACTTTGTGATAGAGGAGGCAAAGTTTTTGCACTAGAAACTTCTTCTGTTTCACAACATGACTGTATTAGCTGTTGTGTTTCAACGTTTTTTACAAATTCTGCTATAGGTGGGTGTTTATGTTGGAGACTTTTCTTTTCATTTGCTCTACTTCTGCGGCCCTTTCTACGGAGTTGCTTTTTGGTGGGCATTCTGTAGTGTCTGTTGAAAAAAATACAGAAGGTATGGGTTGGGGTTTTCTGCAATGCATGTGTGTTGTGTGCATGATTGTTTGAGTAAGAGGATAAAGATGTATGTAATGGTGTGTGATTGTGAATTGGGAAGTTGAACTACCAGAGATGGGTATTCTTCAATTAATGTGTTACTAAACTGGGGTTCAGATGACGGAAAAAAGTAAGCCGGTGGTGTGGAGAAGAATAAATAATACAGGTAAAGCTATACAATTAAAACAGTTGTTTGTTCTACAACATCTACATTCTAGCGGCTGAGTTGGGTAATTTGTGTGCCTAAAAATAAGAATTTGAGGGCCATTCTGACAGGAGATCACTGTTTAAGACGGGGGGATTTTTGGTCAGAATGGTGCAGAATCTCTATTTTTAGGCACAGAAATACCATGAATGCACCGTACAGTGCGTTGAGTTATACATCAAATATTATGGTAACAATCTACTTACTTTTTTTTCAAAAATGAGTAGTTTGCTTCTTAGTTGTTCTTTGTAAATCAAAATCGGCTGCTTCTATTCAGGAGAATGGGCTTCACTGCAATTGTAAAATAAAAAATAAGTAATTTGGTTGCTACATAGCACTGTTTTCATTTTAGACATAGATTTTATTAAATTGAAATGCTCAGCGCCTTCCTGAAAACCATTAAAACTATATTATGACTGAGAGTAGGAAAGAAAATATCTTTACTATGGTTTGTGGAATTCATAATCTACCAACGTATACCACTATTCTTTTAACTAAGCTTGTCCACGTAATAGTGAGTCATTGTCATCATAGCTCTCAACCATGTGTATCGCAAAGGCGGGTGAAATCATCTGATTTTGTTTTTGGCGGGCGAGACGCCCATTGGAATGAATGGGCGTGCAGGAGGCTTGGCGGGTGAGTCAGTCCTTTACAAGGCGGGTGACACCCGCCAAAAGCGTGTGAGTTGAGAGCTATGTGTCATAGCCTGCTTTTGCACGTAACAGTGAGTGAATATCATAGTCTGCTTGTCCTATATAAATTTATGTAAGTACTTATATAAACGAAAAAAAATAAAACCAATTATGTGTTTGTACAAATATTATTGTTTGAGATTTGATCATAGAGTGTGTATGTTATTTTTTGTGATTATATGTCGTGTATATAGTATTTGCACGTGTGTGTGTGTATGAAGAAATTAAACGATATAAAGGTTTGTAAGTGACAGGTCATTTTAGGACAATGAAACAATGATCGTCCATTCATTTTTCAGATTATAGAAGGTAAAAGTCGGTTAGAAAATGTGTTCATGTACTGTGTAGAAAATATGCATACCTGTACTTTCTGTTCATGTATTTGGATATGGACCAAGCTGCAAGTAGAAATATTGGGGATTTGTATAGTATTTCTCGTAGATCGTGGTTGTCAAAGGTATGAGACTTGTACTCCGAGAGATACACCGTACATTTGTAGTGCTGCTCTATGATGATGCAGTTACATGTAGAGTTATTGGATTTGATTGGTGAATGGTCATGTGATTGCTTAGCTACATCCAATGAGGGAATGGCACAGAGAGTGAAATCGAAATGGTAGAAGGGCTGTACATGTTACGATACGTTCGCGGACATGGCGGTAGTTCTAGGACACCGCGTATTACATCCGGGGAATTTGGGGAGGGGGGGTATGGAAATGAGATTGGATGAAGCAAGGGATTGGTCAGTAAAGTTTAGTGAGTGTGTTGTGCTAGGAGAGGTTTTCTCAGATATTGTTTTTGCAGAGAGAAGAACAGATAGCTATGGCTGAGTGTTTCAAAACACAGATTGTATGGATTTTGGGAGATTCGTGGATTCATTGGTTGAAGGTGCATGAGGAAAGCTGTGAAGTATCTATAGATCTTGGATTCCCACATGTGGAAGTGCACTGGCATGAAAGTGGTTGGACTTGCTACCCTCTTTGCAACTTTGAAGATAGAGCAACATCCAGGCATAATTGTAATTCATTGTGGAGGGAACAGTTTAGGACATGTGTCTGGAATTTCTTTGAGATTTGCAATGAAAGAAGGACTTCAGAAGATCATGGACATGTTTCCAAGCTCCAAAGTAATTTTTTCACGGATTGCGCAGAGACAAATGTGGCTTCGTTCTTTCTCATGTGGTCCACAAATGGAGAAAGCAAGGCATAATGTTAATAAGGCTGTTTGTGCCTTCCTAAGAGATTTTGGCATGTCCTCTTTTCACAATGAAAATATTATGTTTCGTTGTACATACATTTTTCGCAGAGATGGAGTCCATCTTACTTATGCTGGCAATCAGATTTTTCTGAGAAATGTACAAAATGCATTGCAACCTTTTTTAGAAATACAGCATCCATTTTGAAGTAGGTGTTAAGTATTTATAATTTTTGACATACAAACACCTCCCAAAGGCTCCTTTCAGAGCCACCACTTCCTCCCAGAGAAAAATGCAATGGTTACAATAGGGTAGCAATGCAATTGTTTTTCTGTTCGCGGACCGTCCGCGGACTTTCATGAAATGGAAATGGCTATGCTTTATGTTTCTTCACTTCTATTTTTTAACTGTGAAAGGCGGCTCTGAAAAGAGCCTTATTTTTTTTATTTTTGTTATTTTGTATTTTTTTTGTTCTTTTTTATACATGACACAATAGGAGAGGAGGAAGGGAAGGTAAAGGGAGGTGGACCCTAACCACAGGGATAAGAAAGGGCGAGCTGAGAGAGGAAGATGTAGAGTGGGTTTTATTTGGGTAGTGAGCAGGTCTTCTGGTGCTCTGAGACGATCGTCTCAAAAGCACTCCAAAGTCGT
Organism: Ambystoma mexicanum; assembly: GCF_040938575.1. NCBI lineage: Eukaryota > Metazoa > Chordata > Amphibia > Caudata > Ambystomatidae > Ambystoma > Ambystoma mexicanum. Next base: position 538,706,767 of record NC_090937.1, read on the forward strand.
TCCCCCCTGCAGAGTACTGTGTCACAGTACACACATACAACTGTGACCCTCGAAAGGTAAGGGTCATCAGAATTCTGTATGGCCTGTGAGGCAGCTTGAGGAAGACACTGTCCCACAGAGGTGTTACTTGTGGTGACAGGCTCAGGAACGGAGGATGAACTAGAGGCAATCAACCTACTACGCTTCTCGCAAGGTACAACCTTGCGAATGGCCCCTGTGTGGAATGAGCGCAGGTGTCGCTTCATGGTAGTGGTCCCAAAGCTATACGAATCATGCTTCCTGCGACTGAGTACCATTTTGCACTCATTACAGGTGACACGGTTCGCATGAGACTTAGGACTGTTTCCATGAACGGTAAACAACCGCCACACCCAAGATTCACGCCGAGGGCGGGTAGTAGGGATTTCCTCTACTTCATTCTCGTCATCCTCTTCTTCCTCCTCTGTATCCTCACTCCTGTTCCCCTCTTCAGGCCCTTGGAGAAATGGTGGTGGTGGAGAGGGTGGGGGTGGTGCTGAGGCAGATGTAGCACCATGTGGTAACAGTCGAGCCATGGATGTCATAGGCTTGGATATGGAAATCTCAAAATCTGCAAAGTATGCAGCAAAATGCAGTGTGCTCTGTGGAATAGTCAGAAACACAATGAGAATGCGCTCTAGGGCGTGGTCTTATATCGGGGTGCTTGTGCGTGGGTCGCGGATATGCGCGCCATCCGCAAGACAGATCGAACATCAAAAAAGGTTCAAAAAGTCACAAAAACTATGTGGAAAGTTAGGATTAGTATGTGGGATTTGTGGTATGGTGATTTTTTAATGAGAAATATTGTGGATTACTTGGAAATGTACTTTTAAACTGGTCGGGGACACGAACAGTGTCCGCATTTAGAGCACGAGATGAGCGTGGGCGCGGTCACATGATTGTTTTGTGAGCATGTTCGCTAAGGTAGTGGTCGTCCGCAGGACACCCAATGTACGGACATTGTTTTGCGCATGCGTGTTGATGTTCTGCGGACAGTGTTCGGGTCCTGAACTAATTAAAAGAGCGTCACATGTAAAACGAACAGTTACGGACAGCCGTTTGTTCTTAGCACAGTTTAATTTATTTGCTAACAATTCGGACAGACATAGCATTTCAAGCACACCTCCATTTTTGTTTATTTACGAACAATTCAGGACGCCACGAGTGTTCTTAGAACATTTTCAACTTGCATGAGAACATTACGGACAGATGTAGTGTCCTCAAGACAGTCACATTTTCGTTTCTTTACGAACATTTCTGAACAACCGCGGTGTCCCTGGACACCAAAATTGGTTTTATCACAAGGAACTGAAAGTAATTACAACACAATATAAGAAAAGTAATTTTATTTCATATATATATATATACAATTATGACTGGGAAGTTGGGGCAGAAACGGAAACAAAAACAGGAGAATTAGGGATTTCTAGATAACTGGGATCAGGTGAAGAAGGGAAGGAAAGCTCATCGAAACGCTTTGGTCCATAGACAGGGTTTGGGGTTACCTGTGTGGGATAGGGTGAGGGGGGACAAGTGCAGGTTGGACAATGGTGTGCTGTTGGGGGTTTCACATAATTTTCCACAAAGTTTTTCAAATCCATAAAATTTTGCATAAGGTCGTCCATTTTTTGATTAATCTGCTGTAGGGTGATATCCTCTGATTGTTGTTGTGAGAAGCATGGAATTTTTGTATGGTCTGTAATAAAAAAAAATGTATATGTTAAATGTATACAGAATAATATTTATTAATTGGTTTATATAGTAAAGTGTTTACCATTAGGTGGACTATTTTCTAACATTTCCTCTTGTGGGAAATGCTCCTCTAGCCAGTCGAGAGTAGTACACATTTTTGTGAGAAAACAAAAAAGTAATATGTTCTAATATAGAAAGTTTATAAATATATGAGTAAAAAGAAGTGCACTTACTATGTCTGGTGAGATATGTAATCAGTAGTGTATACGTCTGGTCTTGCTTTTGGTTGTGGAGCGTCTGTGAGGTAATTATGGTGGAAGCCACTTTATCTTCTTTTGGTATATTCCATTTTAAAACATATTGTATTTACATGAATGGTTAGTGTGTTACATATATGGGTAACATTTTTTAAGTATTACTACATATACTTTGTATGTGTGCTGCTTTGTGAATTTGTTAAATGTTCTTATATTATGATATAACAATCAAACATACCCCCCCACAACCCCCCCACAGTTTTTAGGTAGTGGTACTGTTCTCCGAACATGTCAGCGAACATTAAATAAGTTCGCGGACATCAAGTTCATAAGAAGAGATCTAGTCAGTTCCATATGACATGTATATAAAGTAATTATTGTTAAGTTTTGCTACTAAAAACCTATGAAATTCCGAGAAAAAACTTTGTTAAAGGGACGTTATGGTTAAGTTGCGCTACTAAAATTGGGTTACTACTCCATCACAAACATTGTAATTTTCTCTGGAAAGAAGTGGTGGCTCTGAAAAGAGCCTTTGGGTGGTGTTTGTAAGTCAAAAATTGTAAATGCTTAACATCTACTTCAAAATCGTTGTTGTAATTCCAAAAAAGGTCGCAATGCATTTTGTACATTTCTCAGAAAAATCTGATTGCCAGCATAAGTAAGATGGACTCCATCTCTGCGAAAAATGTATGTACTACAAAACATAATATTTTCATTGTGAAAAGCAGACATGCCAAAATCTCTTAGAAAACCACAAACAGCCTTATTAACATTGCGCCTTGCTTTTTCCATTTGTGGACCAAATGAAGAAGAACGAAGCCACATTTGTCTCTGGGCAATCCGTGAACATATCACTTGCGAATTAGGAAACATGTCCATAACCTTCCTCAGTCCTTCTTTCATAGCAAATTGCAAAAAAATTCCAGTCATATGCCCTAAACTGTTCCCTCCACAATGAATTACAATTATGTCTGGATGTTGCTCTGTCTCCAAAGTAGCACAGTGAGGTAGCAAATCCAACCACTTCATTCCACGTACTCCATGCCAGTGTACTTCCACATGTGGGAATCCAAGATCTACAGCTACTCCACAACTTTCTGCATGCACCTTCAACCAATGTATCCACAAATCTCCTAAAATCCAAACAATCTGTTTTCTGAAACACACAGCCATAGCTATCTTTTGTTCTCTCAGCAAAAAGAGTATCTCAGAAAATCACAACACACCCACCAAACTTTCCTGACCAATCCCTTTCAGTGCTTATTCTCATTTGCATGACTTCTGAACCCAAAAATCCCCGGATGTAACTCCGATGTCCTGGAACTACCGCCATGTCCGCGGACATATCGTAACATGAACAGCCCTTCTACCATTTCCACTACACTCTCTCTGCCATTCCCTCATTGGATGTACCTCAAAAATCACATGACCATGCACCAATCACATTCAAGACCTCTACATCTAACTGCATCATCATAGATCAGCACTGCAAATGTACTCTGAATCTCTCTGACATATCATTGGCAAGCAGCCTCTACCACAAATACTGTACAAGTCTTCAAGATTTCTACTTGCAGCTCCATGCATATCCATATGCATGAACACAAACTTCAGGTATGCATATTTTCTGTATAGTACATGACATAGCTCTCAACCATTTTGTTTTACAGGCGGGTGAAATCACCCGATTTTGTTTTTAGCGGGTGAGACGCCCATTGGAATGAATGGGCATGCAGGAGGCTTGGCGGGTGAGCCTGCCCTTTACAAGGCGTGTGACACCCGCCAAAAGCGTGTGAGTTGAGAGCTATGGTAGATGAACACATTTTCAAACAGACTTTTACCTTGTAAAATCTGTTAAATGAATTTACTGTACTTTTTTCAATTTCCTAAAATCAACTACCACTTATACACCTTTATACTTTTTACTTTCTTTAAACACACACACTCAAATCATGTTAAACTAACATTTTTTAAATGAAATATATAGACAACATATATTCAAACAATATTGTATGCAAACACAATCTATGTTTAAACCTTTATAAAAATACTTATACAATTTCATATGTTTTGTTTTTATTTATTTATTTACTTAATTACTTTAAATTAGACATGACATTGAGGCACTATTACCTAGAACAGTTTACTTACAGAAATAGTGGTATTCACTAATATATTACAAATTTCACAAGGCATAGTAAAGATATTTTATTTTTGCTACAGTTAGTCATTCAATACAATTTGTTCATTAAGAACATATCATATGCACTGTACTGATGCAATGTATCTTATGTAAATAAATTAGTTTAATGGTTATACAGAAGGCACTGAGGATTTCAATTAAAAAAATCAATATCTAAATTAAAAACAGTGCTATATACAAACAAAGTTACTAATTTGAAGCTTTCACAGTTTCAGTGAAGACCAGTTTCCTGAAAAGAAGCAGCTGAATTCGAAGAAGAAAGAAAAACTAAGAGGTTACCTGTTAATTTGAAAAAAAAGTAAGTAAAATATCACCATATTATTTATATTATTAATCAAATATACTATAACATTAATACCAGCTATTTTGGTTTCTTAAAATAGAGATTTTGTACCATTTTGTCCAAAAATGTCCATGTCGTAAACAGCGATTTACAGCCAGAATGGCCCACAAATTTCTATTTTTGGACACACAAATTAGCCAACTGAACCACTACAATTTTCAAATTATAGAACAAACAACTGTTTTAATTGTATACATTACATTTACTATTTGTACTTTTCCACACCACTAGCTTACTTTTTTTTTGTCATCTGAACCCCAGTTTAGTGACACATAAATTCAAGAATACCTATCCTACTAGTTTTAGTTCCCAATGCACAATCACACACCATTACATACATCTTTATCATCTTACTCAAACACTCATGCACACAGCACACATACATTCCAGAACACCCCAACCCATATCTTCTTTATTTTTTTCAACAGACCCTAAAGAATGTCTACCAAAAGACAACTCCGTAGAAAGCAACGCAAAATTAGAGCAAATGAAAATAAAGGTGTCCAACATAAGCATCCATCTCTAGCAGAATGTGTAAAAAAAGTTGAAACAAAACAGCTAATACAATCATTTAGTGAAACACAAGAAGTTTCAAGTACAACAACTTCGCTTCTCTCTATCAAAATGTAAAACAAACCAAAAAACAATTAACAGAAAATCAGCTATCAGTACAGCTAAAACTACTTCTTCAAATTTTAATATAGTGCAAAGTAAGCATACCAAGAAAAGTATTTTAGCCAAAATATACCGTCACAAAGTCCTTCAAAATCTTATAAAAACAGGAGAGAAATCAGGTTCAAAGCTTAAAACCTATCGTAGGAAATTAATCTTAGAAGCATTGATGGACAGTGCAATTCTTCTCAAAACAAATTTATTTATTTTACTGTTAAACAAAATGAAACCACTAAAAAAACTAATAACTAAATTACAAAAAAGACTTCTCAATAAGCGAAATGTCAACAGAAAGAACTACTTAAGTATCTGCGGAGGTGAATGGAATCACACTACGAGCACAGAACCATATTTTAATGAAGAAGCGTACAAACAAAAGCAAACAAATACAATTGCCATAAATAGCAGTGGTCAAGGTTATAAAAAAGTGAATAATGCCATAATGGAACAAGAAGTACTCCTTACAAAAATATGCCCTGAAAACTTAGAATTACCCCACTATTCAACTGAATCAGAACGTCTAGTGTACAAATGGCCATGCACGTCAATGTGTAACATTCCCAAACAATGTTTCAAATCTTTACGCCAATTCCTCAATAAATATGTAAAAAGCAAAGACAAAATCAAAATTAAATTACTGCAAAATATAGATACCTGTCCAGTGCGCAAGTACACAGGACTACAAGGACATTCATTGGCCTGCATTACAGGACCTACTTGTAAAACCACTTTCCATGATATCAAAAGGATATCAACACATCATTCAACTATAAGAAAGCTAGTCTATAAACTGTACTATGCTAAAAGTCCTGCTTTAGCACTAGCAAAGTTAAATAACATCCTTCTACATGGTACAGCAAAAGACCTACTTGAAGAAATTCACTATATCCAGAACAAATATTTTGGAAGTGAAAGCCATTTACAGAATGAAATAGCTTTAAACCAATTAAGCAACAATTCTACACATGGCAACCTTTTGCTAAACACATACAAAAAAGAAATACTAACATTTAAAAGTACATCAGCTGAAGTACCAAACCATGTATGTGTATGTTTCCGTAGAATTTTTTATAAAAGTAACACAAAAACTGTGGACCTATCATACAAAATAGAAGACAATGAAGATTCTAAATGGTTTGAATTAGCTCTCTACCTTCTAGCAGAAAACAAATATGAAATAACTGAGCCCTTAATACTTTGCAGTTATTGCACTACAAAACTTGACAACAACCAAACTCCTTCACGTTCTATCACAAATAATTTGGAATTATACCCAGTACCAAAACCTCTACAACAACTTAATTTATATGAGAGCAACATAATTCAAACAGTACACCCATTTCAAGCAATAATATGCCTTCAACCAAAAACAGCAAAATTACCGCCCTCTGAATTGGTAAAAGGCATTCGTGGAAAAGTAGTTTATTTACCATTAAATCTAAAAGAAAATGTGCATACTCTAGGAGTGCAACGTCCAATGCAGCAATCTTTAATTATATTAGTAAATGGAGTACCTACAAAAGACAAAAAAATATGGCAACAGCTGGTAGATTTATATAAAGTAAGACAAGCCTTCCAATATCTTAAAGAGAATAATGAATATTACAAAGAAATTAATATTGAAGAAAACTTGAAAGATACAACTGAAATAATTCAAGAAACACAAGAAGCTGGTCAATTTGAGCTACTAGATCCTGCTACAATATCAAATACTTTAGACCAGTATACAATTCATCCTTTGCACTGTAATGACACCGTACAAGATGTACTGGAAACTTACCAAATGCGTCAAACAAAAGGATCGCCAATCAGTATATGTGAAAAAAGTATAGAAGCACGTGCTTTTCCTCTACTCTTTCCAACTGGCAAAGGAGGAAGGTATGATGATAGACCTATTCAAATATCAGCTTCAGAATACCGCTCATTACGGATGTATTCTGAAGATCCCAGATTTAGACAAAATGTGGAATACATATTCCACCTACTCTTTGAAAGTGAACTAGCAACTTTATGTTACGGAGTTGCACACATATTAAAATCAGGATCACACTTTCAAAATATGACAGCTACACAATTATTAGAGAAAGTGCAAAAAAGGATGAGGTTTTACAATCAAATATTACAAATCTATTAGGAAATATGCGTGGTACTAAAGATTACTGTTTTCGACGTCATGGAGATGTACGTTGTATGATCAGAAACCTTGGCCCACCCACTTGGTTTGTTACATTAAGTTGTGCAGAATATGCATGGGAAGATTTACATGATTTCCTACGCATATCAAATAAAAACAAAACAAACATAGATATTCTAACACCTGGAGAACTTTGTTCTTTGGATCCTGTTAATGTTTCAAGATATTTTCACCATCGCTCCATTGCTATGCTACATTTTATTTGTAATAAAACTGTTCCTCCCCTTGGAGAAGTGCAACACTTCTTTTGGAGAAAAGAATACCAAGCCAGAGGAGCACCACATATCCACATGATTTTATGGATTAAAGATGCTCCTAAATTTGGTCAAGACAGTGATGCCACTGTTTTACAGTTTATTGAAAAATATGTCACTTGTCAAATTCCATCAGAAGCCACAAATAGTGATCTTTGTGCACAAATTTTACAATTTCAAAGACACAAATGTGGAAAATGTTGTTGTCGCAAATACAAAAACAAAGGCAAATACTACACCAAATGCCGATTTGGTTTCCCTAGACCAGTTACAAATTCAGGTCAAGTAAACAACCTCATGTCTTCAGTTAGACATACTGTTAAAGGAAAGTCACCTAAAATACATATTACATAAAAAGAAAAGAAGAAGAAAAATATATCAATGATTATAATGCAATCATTGCCCACTTATGGAATGCAAACATAGATGTGCAGTACATTGCAAACAATTCTACTGCAGTTGCACGATATGTCACAGCATACTGAACTAAAGCAGAAAAGACAGAGCTCCAAGACCTCTGGAATGACCTGTCATCAGATAAAACAGTATCTCAGAAATTATACAGCTTGGGCATAAAAATGCTCACCCATAGAGAATGTGGATCTTATGAAGCAGCTGATCGTTTAACTGGTACTTCATTGTATGGTAAATCTGAAAATATAGTATGGCTAAGTCTTGGTCCAGCTAAATCTAGAAAAAGAGTTCTAAAATCATATGAAGATATAGAAACAATAGCCAAACATGATCCCAACAGCCAAGACATTTTAAAAAACAATTTATTGTACACATACTACCCAAACAGAAGTAATACTTTGGAAAACATGTGTCTATACCAAATAGCCCAAAACTACACATACAAAAATAATATGAAACCCGATGAAAAAAAAGGTAAATATAGAGTGACAGACTGTGAAGGCAGCTTAGTTAAACTCACTAAACCAAATTTAATTAATCATATCAAATTGTCATTGAAGACTCCTCAACATAAAGCAGTATATTACATGTCCCTGCTACAACTCTTCAAACCATGGAGAAAAGAAGAACAATTACTAGATAACTATGACTCATATGAGGATGCTTTCAAAGCAAATGAAAGCACTATAACTGATGTAAACTTTACACAGTACAAAACAATGTTGCACAATGAACAGCAACATGAAGAAGAACTCCAAGCTCAACTAGATAAGGATACTCCTGACAGTAGTCAACCTTCTGTAACAGGAAGCCAAGAACCACTGGGAGAACCACTAATAACAAATGAGGCAGAATTAGCTATGATAGAAGTAGAAAACACCATGTGTCAGTATGAAGATAAGGAAGACTTAACTATACTACAATCAAAACTAAACAATGAGCAAAGCAGCATTTTTCAAGAAGTAACACAACAAATTGTACATGGTGTAAAACATGAAAATAAAGAATGTTTCTGCCATAATTATAAACCTATATTACTGTACGTCAGTGGTGAAGCTGGTTCTGGCAAAACATTCCCAATCAAAATCATTAGTAAGTTCCTTCAACAATTGACAAACAACAAACTGTCAGCTGGTGTCACTGCCCCCACAGGTTTAGCTGCCTACAACATAGGTGGTGTTACATTACACCGATTACTACAATTACCAGTAGAACACCAGAACAAATTAGACTATTGCAAACTTTCTGCAGAAGCTGCAATGGAATTACGCAGAGTATTGAAACAAATGAAAATGCTACTAATAGATGAAGTGAGCATGGTCTCCAACCTGATGTTAGCTTTAATTCACCTCAGATTACAAGAAGTACTCAAAACAGACTATGAAGAGCTCTTTGCAGGAAAACACATTATTGTTTTTGGAGATCTGCTTCAATTAACACCAGTAAAAGGTGAACCTATTTTTAAAACATTAGGGCACAAACTCTGCCGTAAAACTGTTGGCAGCATTGGAAATGTCAACCTTTGGCAACATTTCTAATACAGAGAATTAACAGAAAACACGCGCCAATCTGCAGATCTAACTTATGCCAACATTTTAAAAAGTTTGAGAGTTGGTATACTTTCTAAAGAAGCAGAAGCAACATTGAAAACCGGGCACATTAATGCACTTTATGGCGATAATGCATGTGCTACAGATGTTATGGAACAATTAGCCCACAAAAATGTCAATTGTATGGCCTTAATGCCAACTCTTGCAAGCTGTTTCAAATTCAATGAAATCATTCTAAGTAAAGAAATGCAACCAATAATGGAAATTAGCGCCACAGACAAACTAGATGTACATGGTATGACACTACCCATGTGTGACCAAGCCACAACAAGACTAAATAATTTAGAAAAATCAATCTCAAACACAGCAGGCTTAGAAAAGATGTTAAAATTATCCTTAAATTGCAGAGTAATGCTTAAACGTAACCTTGACGTGGACCAAGGACTAGTTAATGGAGCACTGGGTACAGTTGTTGGCTTTCAAACATACCCACGTGACAACAAAATTCAGTTTGTCAATATACTCTTTGACAAACTTTCAGAAGTAAAACGAATAGGACGCTCAACAGCTAGATTCCTTCTCTTCAAAGATATGTATGTACGCAGAGAACAATTTTCTCTAACTCTTGCATACGCAGTCACAATTCATAAATCACAAGGTCTTACCCTAGACAAAGCAATGATAGATATTGGTAACACAGTCTTTAAAGAAGGCATGAGCTACGTAGCACTATCACGCTTACGTACACTTGACGGTCTATTTCTAATCAACTTTGATGCAAGTAAAGTAAACGCTGATATTCCTTGCATTTTAGAATATAATAGACTTCGCTCACTATACACTCCCCATCTAAACACATATTCTGTTCCACAAATACTAAAACATTGTAAAACAAAATTAAATCAAACTGAAATGCAACAGGACGTCACTGCAAATCCTCCAAAGAGAGTAAAAGAAACTAATACTTCATCAAGTACCACAAACAAAAAAGAATCAATTAGAGAAAGTAAACCAGGTACTTCTTTAAAGAAGGAAGACAAACCCCAAAAAAAGCAGTTAGATACAGAACTACCTGGACCATTTAAATCTCAAATATAGTTGGTGTAAGTTGCTATGCAAATGTAGCAATGAATATTCTATTTCAATTACCACCAATTGTTGACAACATTTACTCACACAGTACAGACCCATTGTGTTTGCAAATGTTAGTACTTCACAGAAATGCAGAAAACAATCCTGACAACACCTATAGTGTTTTTGGAATAAGACGACAATTGGACTACTGTGCTGGAATGGTGAAATTCACTATAAACTCACAGGAAGATCACATACATGTGGAAACATACATGCACTCTCTGCAACAATGTGACACAAGAAGAAATCCCCAATGAACGCTTCATATATATATCAATACCAAATTGTGAATCCATTCCATTTCAGCAACTTGTACAAAATGCAAACCATGGTAGATTATGCTCTACCTGCAATTCAGATAATCGCTCCACGTTAGTAATACAAACACATAGTAAATATGTAATACTAATGCTTCTGCGTTACAATGCAGATGGTACCAAAAACAACTGCAAGCTGACTGGATTCACACATGGTCAAATATCACTTGGTAAGAAAAACTTCACAACAATAGGTATAATCTACCACGCAGGAGCCACAACCAATTCAGGGCACTACACTGCATACATAAAAAAGAAATGTGGATGGTTTGAATGTAATGATAGTACCATTACTCTAAAGCAGAGCTTACCAGCAAATCTTACAAACGCTTATTTGATGTTCTTAAAACCAAAATTTTAAAAATAAACTGTATTTAAACCTTTAAGTAAATTTGTGTTACAAAAATATAAACTGTTAGAATACTCCAAAAGCTATCTAACTGCTCAAAGATTCTATAACAACTAATCAGATAAATGAATACCACTAAATTAGACCAAAAAATACACAGTTAGAATACGCCAATTGGTATCTAACTGTCCCAAAATTATAAATGTGTGTTAAAATAATATAAACTGTTAGAATACTCCAAAAGCTATCTAACAGCTCAATTGGTATCTAACTGTCCCAAAATTTAACAATATCCAAATAGGTAAATGAAAACCACTAAAATATATTAATAAATAGACAGTTAGAATACGCCAATTGGTATCTAACTGCTCCAAAATTTTATAATATCAAAACAAATGAAGAATCTGTTACTGTTCCAAAAAAAATACAACAAAGCAAAGTATAAAGCATTAGCCAGAAACAACAAGTGAACACTGAAAACAAACAAACAAATAAACTGTAGCATAACAGAAAAAGGTTTTTTTTTAAATCCAACATGGATTTTTTTTTCTCCCACAGACCCAATGATTTTAGCAACAAATACAGAAACTGAGCAAATTGCACAGTACTCTGATTTTAACTCTACTAAATATGAGGGTCGAAAAAAAATAAAAGTATATTGCTTATACAATGTAATAAGTCATTACAAAATACGAATATTAACATGCTATTTTCTTTTTTCACAGAAATGAAGAAGAAAAACATGGACTCCCATTACTAGACCAGACAGTAAGTATACAATAATAAGGACAACCATAGGAGCACATCACATCTATAGTATCTAATACCTTTGTTCCTTATACATTTGTTTTTCACCCAAAGTTATAAACAAATATGAATGTGATATGCTGCGGTGGTTGTTGCCAGGGCATAGAGTCTTGGGCGCATGGCCAAATGGCCATGCGCCCAAGACTCTATGCCCTGGCAACAACCACCGCAGCATATCACATCCATAGAGTCAAACATTTCAACTATGATCTAGGGGAAACTTTTAATGTCCGCGAACACTTTGAACTTGCCAGCGAACAATACGGACAGCGTCCTAAGGACACCCCCTACGAACATTCCAGGACACCGGGAGTGTTCTCAAAAACGTCTTCAGAACACCCCCATCTTGTTTATTTGCGAACATTTCAGGACATCGCAAGTGTTCTTAGGACACATTCAACTTGACAGAGAACAATACGGACAGCGTCCTCAGGACACCACCTACGAACATTCCAGGACACCGGGAGTGTTCTCAAAAACGTCTTCAGAACACCCCCATCTTGTTTATTTGCGAACATTTCAGGACACCGCGAGTGTTCTTAGGACACATTCAACTTGACAAAGAACAATACGGACAGCGTCCTCAGGACACCCCCTACGAACATTCCAGGACACCGGGAGTGTTCTCAAAAACGTCTTCAGAACACCCCCATCTTGTTTATTTGCGAACATTTCAGGACACCACGAGTGTTCTTAGGACACATTCAACTTGACAAAGAACAATACGGACAGCGTCCTCAGGACACCCCCTACGAACATTCCCCGGACACTGCGAGTGTTCTTAGAAGCGTCTTCAGAACACCCCCATTTTGTTTATTTGCGAACATTTCAGGACACCGCAAGTGTTCTTAGGACAGACTCAACTTGACAGAGAACAATATGGACAGCGTCCTCAGGGTACCCCCTACGAACACTCCCCGGACACCGGGAGTGTTCTTAGAAGCGTCTTCAGAACACCACCATCTTGTTTATTTGCGAACATTTCAGGACACCGCGAGTGTCCTTAGGACACATTCAACTTGACAAAGAACAATACGGACAGCGTCCTCAGGACACCCCCTACGAACACTCCCCGGACACTGCGAGTGTTCTTAGAAGCGTCTTCAGAACACCCCCATTTTGTTTATTTGCGAACATTTCAGGACACCGCAAGTGTTCTTAGGACAGACTCAACTTGACAGAGAACAATACGGACAGTGTCCTCAGGACACCCCCTACGAACACTCCCCGGACACCGCGAGTGTTCTTAGAAGCGTCTTCAGAACACCCCCATTTTGTTTATTTGCGAACATTTCAGGACACCGCGCGTGTTCTTAGAACACATTCAACTTGACAGAGAACAATACGGACAGCGTCCTCAGGACACCACCTACGAACACTCCCCGGACACCGCGAGTGTTCTTGGAACAGTTTCACTTTGCTTGCGAACAAAACGGACACATATTGACTCCTTAGAACACCCCCTAGTCAGTTTATTTAGAAAATTTCAGAACACCCGTGATGTCCGCAAACAAATCGAACACAAAAAGAACGTCTAACACATAAAAAACACAACTTTCATCCTATCTCACACTCTCCCACCCTCCCCAAACACTCCTACACACCAACACACTCTACAAAATACACATTTTGAACAAAGTTTCACCGCGCTGTCCGGGGACATCCGCGAATCCAATATGGCGGGCGCTACCGAAAAATCTGACGCGCTTCACGCTCCACGCCGTCCAATCAGCGAACAATTTGCATGTCCGCGAACATCACGCAAGACGATTGGCCAATCAGGACACTTCCGCGGAGCGAACAGGGAAGTGTATCCGCAAACCGAACACAGATATCACTAATTTTTTTTTACCTAATTTTTGGTCATTTTAAAAAAAAACTACTGAATGAATTTTCACCAAATTTGCAAAAGCACGCTTTCGGGACCAAGCCGCTGCTCCTGGTCCAAATTTGCTGTAGACCCGAGCAAAATTTTTTTCCCATTCACTCTATGGAGACTGAGTATAATGTATACAAATATGAGCATATAGAGGGAAGGTAGATTAATAAAAATAAAACTATGACAAAGTGCTGATAACCATAATGATTATCTTCATGCACAGAAAGGATTGCTCTCTTTCAAGCCTGTATCTTCCGCTATGTACATGTTTCATATGATGTGACAGGACCCCAAGTCTACAAATATAGTACCTTTTCAATTTTTAATTCCTGACTGTTACTGTAGAAAACTATGTGGCTTCGATATGTCAGTAAAGGATAAAAAGGGAGAGCCAGCCATGTGATGTCATCAGTTATGTCATCAATGACATTTGTGATGTCATCTTTGATGTCCTGGGTGTTAGTGTTAGCAGTACACGGTGGCGCGAGTTATGGTTGCTTATGTTACCATAACTGGCGAATTTCAAGGGTTTTTCGGTTTTACTTGGAACCATAACGTCCCTTTAACAAAGTTTTTTCACTGAATTTCATAGGTTTTTAGTAGCACAATTTAACCATAATATCCCTGACATGTAACATAGAACATACTAACCCCCTCGTAGTGAATTTCATGTCCGCGGACTACCGCCATGTCCGCGGACACATCGAAAATCTGAGCGTGGTGAATGTAAATTTAAATAGTGTGCCCCATTTCCCCTTTGAAGTTGGCTCTGAAAAGAGCCGGTTTTTTTTACAGATGCTTGACAGACACCTGTTCTTTTATATTTTTTTTCTTGTTTTTTTTTCTTACTTTACTCCTAAAATCTTCACATAACCTTCTCCAAAGCAACCCTTACATTCAAGAATAGATAAACAAATGCCATCTTCTTTAAAATTAAGAGCATTACTGGCATCAATATTCTCATTGTTACAGAAGTGCATACCAGCTCTAAGCATGAAGGCACACATGCCTCGGTTGATGACACACCTAGCAATGTTTTGCTGAGGACAAAGAATTGAACTATTGTCCCATATTGCTCTAGGTAGTAATCCAGAAAAAATTACTTTCGCATTTGGAAGGATCTTCACTACGGCTTGAACCAAGCGTTCCAAATCAGCCAACAAAGTAGGGGCACTGATGTTGCCCAAATGGAAAGCACCATAGTGCAAAACTACCACATGCGGACTGTTCATCGTGGCGATATCAGCACAAACTTGTACAATTCCCTGTACATTGCAATCAGGCACAGTGCTCCACACCACCTCCACTCCTTTCACATCAAAGTTCTTTGCAACATGCCTGCATTCAGCGTACTGCTGTAAACCATACACAAACATATCTCCGAGCACCAACACCCTGACTTTCTCCACTTCTGCCATCTTCACCACACACAGTCTCTTTCAACACAAATCCACAACCTCGACATCTGATTGGCTGATCCGTACAGTCTTCTTTCCATGTTGGATTTCCCGGAAAAACCCGGATTTACCACGCCCTGTCCACGAACAGCCGCGGTGTCCGCGGACGGCGTCCACTTTACTCTCTGTACCATTCCCTCATTGCATACAGCTAAGCAATCACACAATACGAATAACGTCCTCAGAACAGCCCCATTTTGTGAATTTTCGAACATTTCAGGACAATTATCATTTCATTATTCTACATATTAACATTACAAATATTAAACTTTTATCTTGTACTCTGCACACAATGCTATCTTTCTCCATTAGTAGCTCAGTATACTACATAGAATCCCATAATACAATGCTATTTATTGATATAAATGCATCGTTCAAAGCACTAATAACGGTATGATATTTATTGCAATATCCTTGACACTTTTTTCGGAACATTATAATAAAAATCCCTAGTACACAAATTCCATGAAAAGTACATACACATGTGATGTCATCAGTGATTTCATCAATGACATTTGCGATGTCATCTTTGATGTCCTGGGTGTTAGTCTTAGCAGTGCATGGTGTTGGCGCGAGTTATTTTTCATAGCTTACCATAACTTGCTATTTTCAGGGGTCTTTCGGCTGTACTTAGAACCATAACGTCCTTTACACAAACTTTTTTTAATATCACACAAACAATATACAAACATGGCGTGCAAAAACCAACTTCTACAGATGGCTTTACACAGAATGTTGCAAAGTAAGAATTTATGCTCGTTCACAGTGAAGGTCAGTTGCTTCCATTTTTTTCTCGGGCCCCGGAGAGGCTCACGAAGCAGACTATAAGGTTGTATTGTGTTTTGACCTTGACAGACAGAGATTGTGATGAAAGACTTCTCTTGAAGGAGTGTTGCTAAAACGTAAGAGAAGATGAAGATGAAATTTCTGAAACAAAACCACTTTTACATATTATATCACTATGCGAAAGATCGTTGGCACACGCGGAGTCGTATTTTGGGACTGCACCACTCGTAGACAATGGAAATTGCAATTGTACTGTAAGTAACCCTTTAGATTACTTTATACCAAATATAATTACAATAGCGTAGCATTAAAGACCGCTGAAGTTGAACTTGTTCGTTGAAAGTGGCATAATGTTTTCTACCGCGCACTATCACCGTCGAATTGATCCCCTGTCGTTTAGAGGGCTCTGAAAAAGGCACACGACACAGAGTGGGATAATATAAATAATTTAACCGGTCTATAGGCGGTCAAGCGCTCTACTCGAGTGCCACTTCACTGTAGCCTGTCAAGTGGCACAGCAAGTACAGCGCTCGCTTTGACATCAGTGCACAGCTTGCTAACGCACGTTTGAATCCGGCAAGGCGAAACTCAGCCTTTCATCCTTCCGTGGTCGATAAATGAGCACCACACGGTGTGGTTAATAATAAGCACCGCTTACATACCTCACAGTTCTTAGCGCTATATGAATGGGAAAATATTATTATTTTATTATTAACATACTCTGTTGCACTATCTTAGATAGCAAATAGTTTCACGCCCTAATAAATAAAATGATGATTTTTAATGAAGATCGGCTGGTGAGACTAATTTATGTTTTTTAAAACAGGTACGTGGCCCCATTTTGTCTATGTCACAATTTACAGACTCCAGCGGATGGGGTCTTCAACTGCCAGGTGCAAGTCCAAATATGCAACTTCATGACCCTCACCATTTTATGGGACAATCTCCAAGGACCAATATGCCCTTACGCAGTACTAGCGGCTACAAACAACATACCAACCAATACGGTGGTCTAATGGCTCGTTGTTGGAGCAACCTTCCGATTATCAGAGAGACCATTTACTGCTTTTAACAAAAACCAACAGCCTATCTACCGCAAAGGAACAACGCGTGGCTCCAAATAAACTTTTGCTGATTGACAGCAGAGACAATAGCAAATCGCTGAATATTCACTAAACATTTCATGTGAAATAAATGTACTTTACCAAATGTACAATCCTGCTGTTTACTTTTAAACCACAGTTTCATATTCCGAATTGTGGCGCACTGAGTTGTAACCTGATCTAACACTCTCTGTACCGCAAAGTGTCTCAACATGAACTTTTGCGGATCGACAACAAAGACAAATGTAAATTTCTGAATATTCTCTAAACATTTGATGTCAAATAAATGTACTTTACAACATTTACAATCTTGCTCTTTGCTTTTAAATCACAGTTTCATATTCTGAATTGTGGCGCGCTGTGTTGTGACATAATGTGTGTTGTCTTCCGGGTTCTGTGTAAAGTCGCGTAGTACTGGAGACGACTGGGCGCGTTTCATTACGCACCATGTAACGTCACGGAGAAAGGCGGGGAATATGAATGCTTTGATAATATCAGGCTTAGGGGCGCGAGATATGATTTAGTGTCGCAAAAGCAAGTCAGCCAGGTCAATAGCGCCAGTCATAGGATTATCACATAATGTCGACGCACACCAGCCGGATTTATCGTTTCTTTAGGGGACAAAAAGTCGGTTGACGCCCCTAGGAAATTGTACTATTAGCGAACAAAAGGAGTGCTCTTAAAACACTTTCACCCTGACAACGAACAATACAAACAACGTTCTCAGAACACCCCCATTGTGTGTAATTGCAACCATTTCGGGACACTGCGAGTGTTCTTAGAACACATTCAACTAGACAGATTACAATACGGACAGCGTCCTGAGGACACCCCCAGTTTGTGTATTTACGAACAATTAAGTACACCGCGAGTGTTCATAGCTCATTTTTACCTTCCTTGCAAACAAAAATGACACATACTCCGTTAGACACCCCACCATTTAGTTTATTTACAAAATGTCAGAACAGCCGTGTTCTCTGCGGACAAATCGAACGCAACAAAAAGGTCTAGCACATAAAAAAACAAAGAATTGAACCTATCTCATACTCCCCAACCCTCCCCAAACACTCTTACACACCAACACACGGCACTAAATATAATTTTTTGTCCACGTTTCACTGCGCTGTATGCGGTCGACTGCGAATACAAGATGGCGGTCGCCACAGAAAATCTGACGCGCTCCACGCCCCTCGCCGTCCAATCAGCAAACACGTCGCATGTCCGTGGACATGACGCAAGCCCATGGGCCAATCGGGGTGCTGTCCGCGGAGCGAACAGGGAAGTCCGTCCGCGAAGCGAACGCAAATATCACTAATTTTTTTGCCTTACATTTTGGTCATTTTTAAAAAAACTACTGGACAGATTTACACCAAATTTACAAAAGCACGCTTTTGGGACCAGGCCGCCGCTCCTGCCGCAAATTTGGTGTAAATCTGTCCAGCGGTTCGGGCTGTGGCCGTGCACAAAGTTTTTTCCTATTCAGTCTATGGGAAAAAAAAAAGTTTTGGGACCCCCCCTATAACTTTTCCCCCCCTGGACGAATCCTCACCAAACTTTGCAAAAAAATTCAGAGTGACCCAACTACTTTTTTTGCACAGTTTGGTGAGGATCCGTCCAGGGAGAGCGAAGTTATAAGCCGCCCAAAAAGTGCTCTTCCTATGGAAACAGCAACTTAACCATAACTGCATGGCCACTACCATGGCCATGTAATATATATATATATATATATATATATATATACACATACATATATATACATGCAATTATACTTGGCATAACTCTGCTTTTCATTTATAATGATGTGCATGCAACCCTGTAACGTAGATGTGCACAAAGTTACAAGACCATCTCTCCTTTCCCCTGCAGAGCAGCATACTCAGCCCCCACCTTCCACCCTCCAAGGCCCAGCTGGTGATTGAAGGTCCTCAGTTTATTGATGTTAGAATAACACAAGTACACCTCCTTGCTTTCCCACTGAACCCGCACAAGGTATTTGAACCCACACATGCCCCCTGACACCCGATGCCACCATAAAACCACTGTGTACCTCCATGTTCTGGGTGAAAGTATTATGGGCTGCAAGGCCCCATATCCCGCCGCCTTTTGATGTACCAGCTATGTGCCCCCCTGACCCAACGGTATTCTAATTCACCCAACCTTAACTGGTCATGGTGGCAGTTTAGTCTCTCTTGTACTAATATACTATAATGCGGTCTCCTACTAAATCTAACACAGCAGAAGGATAAAGTTATCCTGACATGTGCCCCCTGATAAGGCACTTGGACTCATAACACTGCCTTTTAGAATAATGTCTTTATAATGGTGACTTGGGAACACTTAGAGTTATGTGCTTGTTTTTGTGTGATGTTAGATTAACAACCCATATTCTTTACCGGACAGCATAAACTATAATGATTGTCGAGTGGGTATGTGTGGCCACAAGGGCAAATGTTAGTACAGCCAAGATGTATCAACTCGGACAGCTCCTTACCTGACACTCCACCCTGATGAGCCCAGCTGACCCAGAAGCATCATTACGATACCATGCAGAGTCCGACCAATCAGGAGCGCCGACCCTACAGATTCCATACTGGTCATTCTCTTTTGCCCAATCATATTGATTCATGTAATCCCTAGCTCCCGCATCACAGATGACATGGATTTGTAACAAAATGTGAAAGTTTGTAATTGTCTAGAAGAGCGCTCTCTGAGTTTGCAGAGTTCTCTGTTTGCCCTATATTGATTTAGATAAAACTTTTAATAACTTCACCCGCACTTGGTCTCATTCCCTGCTGGGGTAAGTTCATTATTGACTCTCATTGTGGAGTTTTAAATGCCTTTTTGGGGGACGCTCACTTTCACCTCTATACTCAAGAGGGACATTAAGACTAGACAGTGCCACAAGAACAGTCTCCTTTGTCAGGGTATTAAAAGGAACCAAAGATACTATGGGAAAAGTTCCTCTTGTCTTCACCGACAAGAGGAGGGGAAAGAAAGACAAGAAATAACTGTGCATTGAAAACAAAGGGAGTGTTTGAATTGTAAGCAAGCCCTGTGAGAAGCCTTAGGAAAATGCAATGGTTGATAAAAAACTGTTGTAGGAAGTTATCCAAAGATAGCCAACAGCTGAACCAACTGACCCAGGAGAAGGGTGCAATTCCCTTGGTTTTCTACATAATTGTTGAATCAGAAACAAAGGCCAAAGATTTGCAAATACCCTGGAGGCTGACCAAGAAACGATAGCAGCTGCTGAACTGCTGAACCAGGAGAAACTGACTATTATCAAATAACAAGGACTAATAGAAACACGCCCATAGAGCTGATACCATTGATCCAGGAGAAGGGAATCATTCCACTGGAGCTTTTTAAGTTTGTGAATTTTGTTTGTGGTAGGGCTAGAGTAGGGTAGTTTGGACAGAGGATGGACATATTGAGTTTGACAACCACCCTGACAATGAGCACCCAAGTTATTATTTACTTAGGTAGGGATAACCATATAGGGAGAGATAGGCCTTTTAATTATTCCTCAAATAAAATAAAGATTATTGTGAACATGCCACCCGTTTGTCTGACTCCTTACTTCAGCATACCACAAAAGGCCTACTGTAATTTATCACACTGGGCCATCTTAGTGATGTTCGAAAATCCAACCACATTAACAGACCTCACAGATAAATCCACCCCCACCTTTGACACGCTGAAGTCAGTTTGAATTCAAATAAACTGACTTCTACTTTTTACAAACCCTTAATATGACTCACAATCACAACCATAGATAAAGTGTTTGAGGGAAAGGTACTTACATTAAGTGAACAGTGAGTAAAAAGTTGAAAGGTTATATAATAGGCAGGAGAGGGGGGAAGGAGTTACAAGATTAAAGCGGGCAGACATCTATTAAAAATGTGAAAGGAGAAAATCATTAATAAATTGGAGAAGGCTCATTTTCAGAAAGATTGTGAATATGTTTAAGTCGAAAATGTGACATAGAAATACCTGACCATCTTATATTTTTCCATTCATGTCCACACTGATAAATCACAATTAGGTGTCAGGGGGAGAGCAAGACCTGCATATCTTAAGTAAAAGACTCACACTGACTAACTGTCTGTAGTCTTTGTCATAGTCTAGGAAAGAAGGAGGAAAAATAAGAGAACTGAAATCTCGGCATAACACCCGCAGGTCCCTTGGTTGACCCCAATGTGGGCTTGGAGGTTGGCCACTTTGCGCAGGTCCCAAAAAGAAGATCTGCAACTACCTACAAGTAAGGAAACACACGCTCCCACACAATTTTGAAATATCCATACGTCAGTAAAACTTGGTGGCTATTTTGAAACAAGAGCTATATAAGCTTCACCCACCTATTGCAAATGCTCCACTTTAGATATAGTAACACGTTCACCAGCCCTTTAGCCCTGCAGAACCTATCAAAGGATTAATTTCCTGGGAGACATCTCCAGAATTACCGGTCACGCCTCATCAGCCTCGCTCACACTGAAGGACTTAATGAGCCGTAAGACCTCTTTAGACTTATCAGTGGGTCCTCCTCAGTTTCATTTAAATCGAAGGATTTGCTTACCTGTCAGACCTCTCCAGACATACCAAAGTGTTGTCTTCAGCTTCTCCTATCATCAGCATCTCGCTGCTAGTTCACTGCATCCTTACCTGTTCCACGGCAACCATCAGAGGTGTTGACTAAATAAACACAAAGGGACACTCACTGCAAGACCTCAGGTATTTGGATTCTCCCTAATGGGATTATCTTTGCTAATGGTGCCACATGTAAGAGGAGAGTATGATAAACTGGCTTCTGCCCAGCAGGATTGCAAAGATGAAGAAAAGATCAAACGCCTGCTTGCGTCTACAAACCAAGAGCCAACATAATCATAAAGCTGAAATAGGCACAGTCAAGTGATATACCCCCTTGACCTGTTGTAGTTACCAGGCCAGAAGAAGGCTATACTCTTAAGTGGGGTGTGAATGTGGTTCAGTAGCAACCCAAACAGTGAAGTGTAACAGTCCAAAATAAAGGAATGCCCAATCAAGGTTCTATAAAAATATATACACTTTGATTAAAACAGCATGTACAATATTAACTAACTAGAAACACCATACACAAAACACACCCCTGAGGAAAGAACACAGAATAAGAACATATAGTGGTGAAAGGCAAGCAAAAGAACCAATGTTCTTGAAAAAGGATATGGATGTCTTTGAAGGGATCTAACCAGTCTCTAGGGCCCATAAATGGACCAAGGGGCAGTTAGCAGTTAATGGTACCTTATTTGCAGCTCATGGTGGTTCGGCAGCCCTGAAAAAGACTTCATGGGGCTGTGTGATGATCTGGAGAGATCACAATCAGCAACGGACATGCCTGCTGGTTTGAATATGTTGAACAGTTCTTGAAACAAACTCCAAGGCTCTCTTGGCTAGCAGGGTGATGTGGGTCCCAATCCAAGGGCCCAGGGGCAAGATGAGTCCTTTATTCATGCTCACAAACATGGGGGAGGATGGAACACAACTCCAGTGGACCTCCAACACAGCGAGGTGCTGGTACCACTGCGTCTGGCAGAGAGGTGGGCTTGCTCTAACAGCAAGTCACTTTTTTCATTGCTGTGCGTCCCACTTCAGGGACAAGATGAGTCCTTGTTCACGGGCTCCCAAACACAGGGGAAGCGGGCACAGACTCCAGTGGTCTTTCCACACAGTGAGATCCTCTGAATCTCTTTGGCTGTCAGAGAGGCAGGTCCTGTTCCAGCAGCAGATCACCCCCAATCGACCCTTGGGATGATTAGTGGACAGGGCTGTTCTCTGCCTTGGAACACCTGTCTTCATCTCACAACTGGAGGACTTTATAAATGACTGTTATCTCGGCAGGGTCCAGTTAAATCTTCTCAAGTGATGATCCAAAGATGCTTCAAGATGATTCTCATGATGATTCAAAGAAGTGGCGGGAGATCCCTTCTTTTGCAGATAAAAAAAGTCCCCAGGTGATTGGACTAAAGGTACCCTGTGTTACGGGTCCAATACCTGCTCTTGCAATGTGTGAAAGGTGCCCTTATGATGTCACACCCAAAGTGCTTTGCACCAGAGGAAATTGAGGCAACAGGAATCAGAGGCAGAGAGAATGAAGATGGCAGAGCCCTCCCAAAACAGTAAGAATCCCTGTCTTGTTATACTATCTCTGCCCCCTCCCCTTCTCAATAGGATCATGTACCTTTTAAAAATGCAGCACCATAGTGTGAGGCCTGGAATCAGCGTGCCTCTCGTTTTTACGCCCGGGCCAGCATCCTGTGTAATGACTGTTCCAGTGAGAAGGGTGTTACCTCCTCTTACAAAGGAACAAAGAGAGGCACCCCACCAGTAGAGCACATAAACCTTTCATAGCTGAACTGTGCCCAAAGGGCTGACACATGTGTGATATCAATTTAATATGGCTGGGATAACTCTGAGAGATGCTGGCCCCCATACTCTAGCCTAGGTATGGCTTATATTTACAGTTTTATGTGCCACCAGGACAACATCTTCAGAGTTGTGTAGCTTTTGGAACAGGCATGCATATTTTAAATGTACGCCTGCGCTGCAGAGATTTTGGTATCACTGCAGCTGTCAAGAGGGGAACTGGGGCCTCCGAACCAGCTCTGTGCCACTGGTAGAGCAGGTGCTGTGAATACTCATACTGATGCTGCTTGGCACAAGCATGCTATGTTTTATGACATGGAGCTGATGAAAGAGGAATCTGATTAGTAGATTTCTCTCAGAGATGGAATGAACCACATCATTTTATTATAAAATAAAAAAAAGCCAGGGGTTTCACACCCTTGGCAGGTGGCAATTCATCACAGAGAGAAAAAAAATATTTAGTCATCTTCTGACTTTCTCGATGGTCACTCACATATTAGAACATTTAATCAGAAGTTGGACCTAATAGTTTGACTAATTAGCAACATGCAGCGAAAGGCAATTAACTAATCCTCCTACATAGGCCAGCAAATGCCCAGCACAAGCAGCCCTATTTTACATGGGCAGTGAATAAACTAGGCATAGGAACTTTAGCTCAACTCCAAGCATATCCCAAGGTACAGTTTTAGAGGCAGAGAGGAAATGATTTTGAAAATTAGGAAGGCGGTTTTAGAGAATTATAGTATGTGCTTGTTATTACAGGGCTAGCAGGTTCGAATTCAACATTACAATATTAATACTAGGAAAAGCAGGTTGCTGAATCAAAAACCCACCCTTTCCTCATTTATTTAGTATCAAGGTAATCAATGCTAGTGTTTAATTGACGGCAGTATCAGGCGCTGTTAGGTCACAAACCTTGTCGCCATACCTAGAGCGTGTGACTTCCACACTGTATTTAGGTTATCATCCAAAATGGCGCCCTTGTTCACGGACAACAGAGAACAAGCAGCCGAACATGGTCTTGTTTTATTACACAGGAAGGTATGTCACTTCACTAGAATCGCTGTGGACACAAGATAATGCATATGAAATCTGAGCATCACAGAGAGGTTTGCAGGGTAATTCATAGAAAATCGCACAAAAGTGGCGCACGCGACTGGCGCACAGCATGCCCGTGTGAATGTCTGCGCCAGCCGCGTGCGCTAAAATCGATTTCCGCGCGCAGCGTATTCATGGATTTTCGCATCCAAAACCAGCCATGGCTCAGCGAGGCGCAGCGACCCTGCAGCAGCGCCAGTTACGCCCCCAAGAACGCCCTCGCGCAAGGAAAAGCCTTCAAAATCCCCAAATAATCGCAAAGGGCTGCGCTAACCCTAGACCAGTACACAGGGCTGGCAAACAGCAAACCCCAAGCGGGGAACGTGTATAATAGGGGTTCGTGGGAAGTATCACACGCAATTCCAGCAGGGTACGTGTATTTAAGGGGAGCGAGGGAAGTTCCACACGCGATTGGCCCCGTGCGAGCAGGGTACGTGTATTCCAGGGGTGCGCGGGAAGTTTCACACGCGATTACAGCAGGGTACGTGTATTTCAGGGGAGCGAGGGAAGATCCACACGCGATTGGCCCCGTGCGAGCAGGGTACGTGTATTTCAGGGGTGCGCAGGAAGCTCCACACGCGATTGTCCCCCTGCGAGCAGGGTACGTGTATTTCAGGGGTGCGCGGGAAGTTCCACACACGCGATTTCAGCAGGGTATGTGTATTTCAGGGGTTCTGGGGAGTACTACACGTGAATTGGCCGTGTGGGTCCTCCCAGGTGTTCGCGCTACAACCTCCACGGCCCCTGCAGGCAGCCCACACCACGGGGGTCTACCCTCCACCCCTGCTCATGTCCCGCACGCAGTCCATCCACCATGGGCATGGCCCCCAGCCAACCCACATGTCACCTTGCACTACTGATCAACAATGCATCTCTCCACCCACCCCCACCCCCCAGCAGTGCAGGGGCAGCCACCACCAGGCCCCCACCCATGTCCACCACCACCCCCACCCCCCAGCCACCAGTGGCAGATTCCACCAGGCCCCCACTCATGTCTACCACCACCCCCACCCCCCAGCCACCAGGGGCAGCCTCCAACAGGCCCCCACTCATGTCCCCTATTACCCCCACCCACCAGCAGTGCAGGGGCAGCCTCCAACAGGCCCCCACTCATGTCTACCACCACCCCCACCCCCCAGCCACCAGGGGCAGCCTCCACCAGGCCCCCACTCATGTCCCCTATTACCCCCACCCACCAGCAGTGCAGGGGCAGCCTTCAACAGGACCCCACTCATGTCTCCCACCACCCCCACCCCCCAGCAGTGCAGGGGCAGCCTCCACCAGGCCCCCACCCATGTCTACCACCACCCCCACCCCCCAGCCACCAGGGGCAGCCTCCAACAGGCCCCCACTCATGTCCCCTATTACCCCCACCCACCAGCAGTGCAGGGGCAGCCTCCAACAGGCCCCCACTCATGTCTACCACCACCCCCACCCCCAGCCACCAGGGGCAGCCTCCACCAGGCCCCCACTCATGTCTCCCACCACCCCCACCCCCCAGCAGTGCAGGGGCAGCCTCCACCAGGCCCCCACTCATGTCTCCCACCACCCCCACCCCCCAGCAGTGCAGGGGCAGCCTCCACCAGGCCCCCACTCATGTCCCCTATTACCCCCACCCCCCAGCCACCAGGGTCAGATACCATCAGGCCCCCACTCATGTCTCCCACCACCCCCACCCCCCAGCCACCAGGGGCAGATACTATCAGGCCCCCACTCATGTCTCCCACCACCCCCACCCCCCAGCAGTGCAGGGGCAGCCTCCACCAGGCCCCCACTCATGTCTCCCACCACCCCCACCCCCCAGCAGTGCAGGGGCAGCCTCCAACAGGCCCCCACTCATGCCTCCCACCACCCCCACCCCCCAGCCACCAGGGGCAGCCTCCACCAGGCCCCCACTCATGTCTACCACCACCCCCACCCCCAGCCACCAGGGGCAGCCTCCACCAGGCCCCCACTCATGTCTCCCACCACCCCCACCCCCCAGCAGTGCAGGGGCAGCCTCCACCAGGCCCCCACTCATGTCCCCTATTACCCCCACCCACCAGCAGTGCAGGGGCAGATACCATCAGGCCCCCACTCATGTCTCCCACCACCCCCACCCCCCAGCAGTGCAGGGGCAGCCTCCACCAGGCCCCCACTCATGTCTCCCACCACCCCCATCCCCCAGCAGTGCAGGGGCAGCCTCCACCAGGCCCCCACTCATGTTCCCTATTACCCCCACCCCCCAGCCACCAGGGGCAGATATCATCAGGCCCCCACTCATGTCTCCCACCACCCCCACCCCCCAGCCACCAGGGGAAGATACCATCAGGCCCCCACTCATGTCTCCCACCACCCCCACCCCCCAGCAGTGCAGGGGCAGCCTCCACCAGGCCCCCACTCATGTCTCCCACCACCCCCACCCCCCAGCAGTGCAGGGACAGCCTCCAACAGGCCCCCACTCATGTCTCCCACCACCCCCACTCCCCAGCCTCCAGGGGCAGCCTCCACCAGGCCCCCACTCATGTCTACCACCACCCCCACCCCCAGCCACCAGGGGCTGCCTCCACCAGGCCCCCACTCATGTCTCCCACCACCCCCACCCCCCAGCAGTGCAGGGGCAGCCTCCACCAGGCCCCCACTCATGTCCCCTATTACCCCCACCCCCCAGCAGTGCAGGGGCAGCCTCCACCAGGTCCCCACTCATGTCCCCTATTATCCCCACCCACCAGCAGTGCAGGGGCTGCCTCCAACAGGCCCCCGCTCATGTCCCCTATTACCCCCACCCCCCAGCAGTGCAGGGGAAGCCTCCAACAGGCCCCCGCTCATGCCCCCTATTACCCCCACCCCCCAGCAGTGCAGGGGCAGCCTCCACCAGGCCCCCACAGAAATGTCTACCACCACACCCACCCCCCAGCCACCAGGGGCAGCCTCCAACAGGCCCCCACTCATGTCCCCTATTACCCCCATCCACCAGCAGTGCAGGGGCAGCCTCCAACAGGCTCCCACTCATGTCTACCACCACCCCCACCCCCCAGCCACCAGGGGCAGCCTCCACCAGGCCCCCACTCATGTCTCCCACCACCCCCACCCCCCAGCAGTGCAGGGGCAGCCTCCAACAGGCCCCCACTCATGTCTCCCACCACCCCCACCCCCCAGCAGTGCAGGGGCAGCCTCCACCAGGCCCCCACCCTTGTCTACCACCACCCCCACCCCCCAGCCACCAGGGGCAGCCTCCAACAGGCCCCCACTCATGTCAGCTATTACCCCCACCCACCAGCAGTGCAGGGGCAGCCTCCAACAGGCCCCACTCATGTCTACCATCACCCCCACCCCCCAGCCACCAGGGGCAGCCTCCACCAGGCCCCCACTCGTGTCTCCCACCACCCCAACCCCCCTAGCCACCAGGGGCAGCCTCCACCAGGCCCCCACTCATGTCCCCTATTACCCCCACCCCCCAGCAGTGCAGGGGCAGCCTCCACCAGGCCCCCACCTATGTCTACAACCACCCCCACCCCCCAGCCACCAGGGGCAGATTCCACCAGGCCCCCACTCATGTCTACCACCACCCCCACCCCCAGCCACCAGGAGCAGCCTCCACCAGGCCCCCACTCATGTCTCCCACCATCCCCATTCCCCAGCCACCAGGGGCAGATACCATCAGGCCCCCAGTCATGTCTCCCACCACCCCCACCCCCCAGCAGTGCAGGGGCAGCCTCCACCAGGCCCCCACTCATGTCTCCCACAACCCCCACCCCCAGCAGTGCAGGGGCAGCCTCCACCAGGCCCCCACTCATGTTCCCTATTACCCCCACCCCCAGCCACCAGGGGCAGATACCATCAGGCCCCCACTCATGTCTCCCACCACCCCCACCCCCCAGCCACCCGGGGCAGATACCATCAGGCCCCCACTCATGTCTCCCACCACCCCCACCCCCCAGCAGTGCAGGGGCAGCCTCCACCAGGCCCCCACTCATGTCTCCCACCACCCCCACCCCCCAGCAGTGCAGGGGCAGCCTCCAACAGGCCCCCACTCATGTCTCCCACCACCCCCACCTCCCAGCCACCCGGGGCAGCCTCCACCAGGCCCCCACTCATGTCTACCACCACCCCCATCCCACAGCCACCAGGGGCAGCCTCCACCAGGCCCCCACTCATTTCTCCAACCACCCCACCCCCCAGCAGTGCAGGGGCAGCCTCCACCAGGCCCCCACTCATGTCCCCTATTACCCCCACCCACCAGCAGTGCAGGGGCAGATACCATCAGGCCCCCACTCATGTCTCCCACCACCCCCACCCCCCAGCAGTGCAGGGGCAGCCTCCACCAGGCCCCCACTCATGTCTCCCACCACCCCCATCCCCCAGCAGTGCAGGGGCAGCCTCCACCAGGCCCCCACTCATGTTCCCTATTACCCCCACCCCCCAGCCACCAGGGGCAGATATCATCAGGCCCCCACTCATGTCTCCCACCACCCCCACCCCCCAGCCACCAGGGGAAGATACCATCAGGCCCCCACTCATGTCTCCCACCACCCCCACCCCCCAGCAGTGCAGGGGCAGCCTCCACCAGGCCCCCACTCATGTCTCCCACCACCCCCACCCCCCAGCAGTGCAGGGACAGCCTCCAACAGGCCCCCACTCATGTCTCCCACCACCCCCACTCCCCAGCCTCCAGGGGCAGCCTCCACCAGGCCCCCACTCATGTCTACCACCACCCCCACCCCCAGCCACCAGGGGCTGCCTCCACCAGGCCCCCACTCATGTCTCCCACCACCCCCACCCCCCAGCAGTGCAGGGGCAGCCTCCACCAGGCCCCCACTCATGTCCCCTATTACCCCCACCCCCCAGCAGTGCAGGGGCAGCCTCCACCAGGTCCCCACTCATGTCCCCTATTATCCCCACCCACCAGCAGTGCAGGGGCTGCCTCCAACAGGCCCCCGCTCATGTCCCCTATTACCCCCACCCCCCAGCAGTGCAGGGGAAGCCTCCAACAGGCCCCCGCTCATGCCCCCTATTACCCCCACCCCCCAGCAGTGCAGGGGCAGCCTCCACCAGGCCCCCACAGAAATGTCTACCACCACACCCACCCCCCAGCCACCAGGGGCAGCCTCCAACAGGCCCCCACTCATGTCCCCTATTACCCCCATCCACCAGCAGTGCAGGGGCAGCCTCCAACAGGCTCCCACTCATGTCTACCACCACCCCCACCTCCCAGCCACCAGGGGCAGCCTCCACCAGGCCCCCACTCATGTCTCCCACCACCCCCACCCCCCAGCAGTGCAGGGGCAGCCTCCAACAGGCCCCCACTCATGTCTCCCACCACCCCCACCCCCCAGCAGTGCAGGGGCAGCCTCCACCAGGCCCCCACCCTTGTCTACCACCACCCCCACCCCCCAGCCACCAGGGGCAGCCTCCAACAGGCCCCCACTCATGTCAGCTATTACCCCCACCCACCAGCAGTGCAGGGGCAGCCTCCAACAGGCCCCACTCATGTCTACCATCACCCCCACCCCCCAGCCACCAGGGGCAGCCTCCACCAGGCCCCCACTCGTGTCTCCCACCACCCCAACCCCCCTAGCCACCAGGGGCAGCCTCCACCAGGCCCCCACTCATGTCCCCTATTACCCCCACCCCCCAGCAGTGCAGGGGCAGCCTCCACCAGGCCCCCACCTATGTCTACAACCACCCCCACCCCCCAGCCACCAGGGGCAGATTCCACCAGGCCCCCACTCATGTCTACCACCACCCCCACCCCCAGCCACCAGGAGCAGCCTCCACCAGGCCCCCACTCATGTCTCCCACCATCCCCATTCCCCAGCCACCAGGGGCAGATACCATCAGGCCCCCAGTCATGTCTCCCACCACCCCCACCCCCCAGCAGTGCAGGGGCAGCCTCCACCAGGCCCCCACTCATGTCTCCCACAACCCCCACCCCCAGCAGTGCAGGGGCAGCCTCCACCAGGCCCCCACTCATGTTCCCTATTACCCCCACCCCCAGCCACCAGGGGCAGATACCATCAGGCCCCCACTCATGTCTCCCACCACCCCCACCCCCCAGCCACCCGGGGCAGATACCATCAGGCCCCCACTCATGTCTCCCACCACCCCCACCCCCCAGCAGTGCAGGGGCAGCCTCCACCAGGCCCCCACTCATGTCTCCCACCACCCCCACCCCCCAGCAGTGCAGGGGCAGCCTCCAACAGGCCCCCACTCATGTCTCCCACCACCCCCACCTCCCAGCCACCCGGGGCAGCCTCCACCAGGCCCCCACTCATGTCTACCACCACCCCCATCCCACAGCCACCAGGGGCAGCCTCCACCAGGCCCCCACTCATTTCTCCAACCACCCCACCCCCCAGCAGTGCAGGGGCAGCCTCCACCAGGCCCCCACTCATGTCCCCTATTACCCCCACCCACCAGCAGTGCAGGGGCAGCCTCCACCAGGCCCCCACTCATGTCCCCTATTACCCCCACCCACCAGCAGTGCAGGGGCAGCCTCCAACAGGCCCCCACTCATGTCCCCTATTACCCCCACCCCCAGCAGTGCAGGGGCAGCCTCCACCAGGCCCCCACTCATGTCCCCTATTACCCCCACCCACCAGCAGTGCAGGGGCAGCCTCCAACAGGCCCCCACTCATGTCCCCTATTACCCCCACACCCAGCAGTGCAGAGGCAGCCTCCACCAGGCCCCCACTCATGTCCCCTATTACCCCCACCCCCCAGCAGTGCAGGGGCAGCCTCCACCAGGCCCCCACTCATGTCCCCTATTACCCCCACCCACCAGCAGTGCAGGGGCAGCCTCCAACAGGCCCCCACTCATGTCCCCTATTACCCCCACCCCCCAGCAGTGCAGGGTCAGCCTCCAACAGGCCCCCACTCATGTCCCCTATTACCCCCATCCCCCAGCAGTGCAGGGGCATCCTCCACGAGGCCCCCACCCATGTCTACCACAAACCCCACCCCCCAGCCACCAGGGGCAGATACCATCATGCCCTCACTCATGTCTCCCACCACCCCCACCCCCCAGCAGTGCAGGGGCAGCCTCCACCAGGCCCCCACCCATGTCTACCAACACCCCCACCCCCCAGCAGTGCAGGGGCAGCCTCCACCAGGCCCCCACCCATGTCTACCACCACCCCCACCCCCCAGCCACCAGGGGCAGCCTCCAACAGGCCCCCACTCATGTCCCCTATTACCCCCACCCACCAGCAGTGCAGGGGCAGCCTCCAACAGGCCACCACTCATGTCTCCCATCACCCCCACCCCCCAGCAGTGCAGGGGCAGCCTCCACCAGGCCCCCACTCATGTCCCCTATTACCCCCACCCACCAGCAGTGCAGGGGCAGTCTCCACCAGGCCCCCACTCATGTCCCCTATTACCCCCACCCCCCAGCAGTGCAGGGGCAGCCTCCACCAGGCCCCCACCCATGTCTACCACCACCCCCACCCCCCAGGCACCAGGGGCAGCATCCAACAGGCCCCCACTCATGTCCCCTATTACCCCCACCCACCAGCAGTGCAGGGGCAGCCTCCACCAGGCCCCCACCCATGTCTACCACCACCCCCCAGCCACCAGGGGCAGATTCCACCAGGCCCCCTCTCATGTCTCCCACCACCCCCACCCCCAGCATTGCAGGGGCAGCCTCCACCAGGCCCGCACTCATGTCCCCTATTACCCCCACCCCCCAGCAGTGCAGGGGCAGATACCATCAGGCCCCCACTCATGTCTCCCACCACCCCCACCCCCCAGCAGTGCAGCGGCTGCCTCCACCAGGCCCCCACTCATGTCTCCCACCACCCCCACCCCCCAGCAGTGCAGGGGCAGCCTCCACCAGGCCCCCACTCATGTCCCCTATTACCCCCACCCCCCAGCCACCAGGGGCAGATACCATCAGGCCCCCACTCATGTCTCCCACCACCCCCACCCCCCAGCCACCAGGGGCAGATACCATCAGGCCCCCACTCATGTCTCCCACCACCCCCACCCCCCAGCAGTGCACGGGCAGCCTCCACCAGGCCCCCACTCATGTCTCCCACCACCCCCACCCCCCAGCAGTGCAGGGGCAGCCTCCAACAGGCCCCCACTCATGTCTCCCACCACCCCCACCCCCCAGCCACCAGGGGCAGCCTCCACCAGGCCCCCACTCATGTCTACCACCACCCCCACCCCCCAGCCACCAGGGGCAGCCTCCACCAGACCCCCACTCATGTCTCCCACCACCCCCACCCCCCAGCAGTGCAGGGGCAGCCTCCACCAGGCCCCCACTCATGTCCCCTATTACCCCCACCCACCAGCAGTGCAGGGGCAGATACCATCAGGCCCCCACTCATGTCTCCCACCACCCCCACCCCCCAGCAGTGCAGGGGCAGCCTCCACCAGGCCCCCACTCATGTCTCCCACCACCCCCATCCCCCAGCAGTGCAGGGGCAGCCTCCACCAGGCCCCCACTCATGTCCCCTATTACCCCCACCCCCCAGCCACCAGGGGAAGATACCATCAGGCCCCCACTCATGTCTCCCACCACCCCCACCCCCCAGCAGTGCAGGGGCAGCCTCCACCAGGCCCCCACTCATGTCTCCCACCACCCCCACCCCCCAGCAGTGCAGGGACAGCCTCCAACAGGCCCCCACTCATGTCTCCCACCACCCCCACTCCCCAGCCTCCAGGGGCAGCCTCCACCAGGCCCCCACTCATGTCTACCACCACCCCCACCCCCCAGCCACCAGGGGCTGCCTCCACCAGGCCCCCACTCATGTCTCCCACCACCCCCACCCCCCAGCAGTGCAGGGGCAGCCTCCACCAGGCCCCCACTCATGTCCCCTATTACCCCCACCCCCCAGCAGTGCAGGGGCAGCCTCCACCAGGTCCCCACTCATGTCCCCTATTATCCCCACCCACCAGCAGTGCAGGGGCAGCCTCCAACAGGCCCCCGCTCATGTCCCCTATTACCCCCACCCCCCAGCAGTGCAGGGGAAGCCTCCAACAGGCCCCCGCTCATGTCCCCTATTACCCCCACCCCCCAGCAGTGCAGGGGCAGCCTCCACCAGGCCCCCACAGAAATGTCTACCACCACACCCACCCCCCAGCCACCAGGGGCAGCCTCCAACAGGCCCCCACCCATGTCCCCTATTACCCCCATCCACCAGCAGTGCAGGGGCAGCCTCCAACAGGCTCCCACTCATGTCTACTAGCACCCCCACCCCCCAGCAGTGCAGGGGCAGCCTCCACCAGGCCCCCACCCTTGTCTACCACCACCCCCACCCCCCAGCCACCAGGGGCAGCCTCCAACAGGCCCCCACTCATGTCCCCTATTACCCCCACCCACCAGCAGTGCAGGGGCAGCCTCCAACAGGCCCCCACTCATGTCTACCATCACCCCCACCCCCCAGCCACCAGGGGCAGCCTCCACCAGGCCCCCACTCATGTCTCCCACCACCCCCACCCCCCTAGCCACCAGGGGCAGCCTCCACCAGGCCCCCACTCATGTCCCCTATTACCCCCACCCCCCAGCAGTGCAGGGGCAGCCTCCACCAGGCCCCCACCTATGTCTACAACCACCCCCACCCCCCAGCCACCAGGGGCAGATTCCACCAGGCCCCCACTCATGTCTACCACCACCCCCACCCCCAGCCACCAGGAGTAGCCTCCACCAGGCCCCCACTCATGTCTCCCACCATCCCCATTCCCCAGCCACCAGGGGCAGATACCATCAGGCCCCCACTCATGTCTCCCACCACCCCCACCCCCCAGCAGTGCAGGGGTAGCCTCCACCAGGCCCCCACTCATGTCTCCCACAACCCCCACCCCCAGCAGTGCAGGGGCAGCCTCCACCAGGCCCCCACTCATGTCCCCTATTACCCCCACCCCCAGCCACCAGGGGCAGATACCATCAGGCCCCCACTCATGTCTCCCACCACCCCCACCCCCCAGCCACCCGGGGCAGATACCATCAGGCCCCCACTCATGTCTCCCACCACCCCCACCCCCCAGCAGTGCAGGGGCAGCCTCCACCAGGCCCCCACTCATGTCTCCCACCACCCCCACCCCCCAGCAGTGCAGGGGCAGCCTCCAACAGGCCCCCACTCATGTCTCCCACCACCCCCACCTCCCAGCCACCCGGGGCAGCCTCCACCAGGCCCCCACTCATGTCTACCACCACCCCCATCCCACAGCCACCAGGGGCAGCCTCCACCAGGCCCCCACTCATTTCTCCCACCACCCCACCCCCCAGCAGTGCAGGGGCAGCCTCCACCAGGCCCCCACTCATGTCCCCTATTACCCCCACCCACCAGCAGTGCAGGGGCAGCCTCCACCAGGCCCCCACTCATGTCCCCTATTACCCCCACCCACCAGCAGTGCAGGGGCAGCCTCCAACAGGCCCCCACTCATGTCCCATATTACCCCCACCCCCAGCAGTGCAGGGGCAGCCTCC
Source organism: Ambystoma mexicanum (assembly GCF_040938575.1). NCBI lineage: Eukaryota > Metazoa > Chordata > Amphibia > Caudata > Ambystomatidae > Ambystoma > Ambystoma mexicanum. The sequence goes on from NC_090937.1 coordinate 538,742,104, forward strand.
ACCAGGCCCCCACTCATGTCCCCTATTACCCCCACCCACCAGCAGTGCAGGGGCAGCCTCCAACAGGCCCCCACTCATGTCCCCTATTACCCCCACCCCCAGCAGTGCAGAGGCAGCCTCCACCAGGCCCCCACTCATGTCCCCTATTACCCCCACCCCCCACCAGTGCAGGGGCAGCCTCCACCAGGCCCCACTCATGTCCCCTATTACCCCCACCCACCAGCAGTGCAGGGGCAGCCTCCAACAGGCCCCCACTCATGTCCCCTATTACCCCCACCCCCCAGCAGTGCAGGGTCAGCCTCCAACAGGCCCCCACTCATGTCCCCTATTACCCCCACCCCCCAGCAGTGCAGGGGCATCCTCCACGAGGCCCCCACCCATGTCTACCACAAACCCCACCCCCCAGCCACCAGGGGCAGATACCATCATGCCCTCACTCATGTCTCCCACCACCCCCACCCCCCAGCAGTGCAGGTGCAGCCTCCACCAGGCCCCCACCCATGTCTACCACCACCCCCACCCCCCAGCAGTGCAGGGGCAGCCTCCACCAGGCCCCCACCCATGTCTACCACCACCCCCACCCCCCAGCCACCAGGGGCAGCCTCCAACAGGCCCCCACTCATGTCCCCTATTACCCCCACCCACCAGCAGTGCAGGGGCAGCCTCCAACAGGCCACCACTCATGTCTCCCATCACCCCCACCCCCCAGCAGTGCAGGGGCAGCCTCCACCAGGCCCCCACTCATGTCCCCTATTATTCCCACCCACCAGCAGTGCAGGGGCAGCCTCCACCAGGCCCCCACTCATGTCCCCTATTACCCCCACCCCCCAGCAGTGCAGGGGCAGCCTCCACCAGGCCCCCACCCATGTCTACCACCACCCCCACCCCCTAGGCACCAGGGGCAGCATCCAACAGGCCCCCACTCATGTCCCCTATTACCCCCACCCACCAGCAGTGCAGGGGCAGCCTCCACCAGGCCCCCACCCATGTCTACCACCACCCCCACCCCCCAGCCACCAGGGGCAGATTCCACCAGGCCCCCTCTCATGTCTCCCACCACCCCCACCCCCAGCATTGCAGGGGCAGCCTCCACCAGGCCCGCACTCATGTCCCCTATTACCCCCACCCCCCAGCAGTGCAGGGGCAGATACCATCAGGCCCCCACTCATGTCTCCCACCACCCCCACCCCCCAGCAGTGCGGCAGCAGCCTCCACCAGGCCCCCACTCATGTCTCCCACCACCCCCACCCCCCAGCAGTGCAGGGGCAGCCTCCACCAGGCCCCCACTCATGTCCCCTATTACCCCCATCCCCCAGCCACCAGGGGCAGATACCATCAGGCCCCCACTCATGTCTCCCACCACCCCCACCCCCCAGCCACCAGGGGCAGATACCATCAGGCCCCCACTCATGTCTCCCACCACCCCCACCCCCCAGCAGTGCACGGGCAGCCTCCACCAGGCCCCCACTCATGTCTCCCACCACCCCCACCCCCCAGCAGTGCAGGGGCAGGCTCCAACAGGCCCCCACTCATGTCTCCCACCACCCCCACCCCCCAGCCACCAGGGGCAGCCTCCACCAGACCCACACTCATGTCTCCCACCACCCCCACCCCCCAGCAGTGCAGGGGCAGCCTCCACCAGGCCCCCACTCATGTCCCCTATTACCCCCACCCACCAGCAGTGCAGGGGCAGCCTCCAACAGGCCCCCACTCATGTCCCCTATTACCCCCACCCCCCAGCAGTGCAGGGGCAGCCTCCAACAGGCCCCCACTCATGTCCCCTATTACCCCACCCCCCAAGCAGTGCAGGGGCAGCCTCCACCAGGCCCCCACCCATGTCTACCACCACCCCCACCCCCCAGCCACCAGGGGCAGCCTCCAACAGGCCCCCACTCATGTCCCCTATTACCCCCACCCACCAGCAGTGCAGGGGCAGCCTCCAACAGGCCCCCACTCATGTTTACCAACACCCCTACCCCCCAGCCACCAGGGGCAGCCTCCAGCAGGCCCCCACTCATGTCTCCCACCACCCACACTCCCCAGCAGTGCAGGGGCAGTCTCCAACAGGCCCCCACTCATGTCTCCCACCACCCCCACCCCCAGCAGTGCAGGGGCAGCCTCCACCAGGCCCCCACCCATGTCTACTGTTAGGGAGAATTCTCTGTTTAGGCTGAATTTTCTAACATAGTGAGTCCCCTAGCAACTTTGCTGGATTTCTGGAGTTGGTTTTTTTCCATCCTGCCAAGAGTGAGACTCTTTTCTCCCACTCTTGGACATGTATGTGTGTAATTCCTTTGAAATGTCAATGTGTTCAATGGGCTATGGGGTCTTTTACTCCATAGGGTCTCATATGTTTTTCTATGTGTGTTACACCGCACCCTACGTGCCGTAACACGGGGGCGCCCTAGCGGATCCCCCACCATAGACTCCATACCCGGGGACTGACTACTGTCTCCCCGGGCATGTAAAGTCACCATTGGCTTTACTAGACCTAAATTTACTAACAGAACTAGTACCAACCATCTTATTGTGGACGTACTAGTAGGGGTAATTTGATTACTCCTGGATCTGTTACTCGAGGGGGCACTGTCCCGTCCCACCTCGTCGAGTTTTGGCTGGTGGCAGTGGAAACTACTTGTTATGTTCGACCCCGAACATAACCCTATGGGATTCGTCCTATTGTTGGAGATTGATACTTTTTCTCATTAATCTCTGACGTACCACCGATCTACTTATCTTAAATAAGTTTATCGAGTGGTATTTTCTGCCAGAACTCGGTTTTTAAAATGGCGTCTGTGTTCGTCTCTGTGACTCCTAAACCAAAGGTCGAGCCCTTTGTTCCACTTTTGGCGGGCTCTGTACAGAGACCCTCCAAAGTGGTGCCATTCTGTCTGGGTTACCACAGGGGTGTGGGAGGGGGTTTAGGCACCCTGGACCGAGTTGCCTTGCCAACTCCGGTCGCACTCTGGAGTGATTGGCCCAGGTGGTGAGCCTTCCCGCTCACCACTTAGCATGTGTTGATTGACAGCTAGGCTGAATGAATGGGGGTCTTCTGCATAAAAGCAGGGCTTTTGGGACTGGATCTTCAGAAGTCGCCACAGGACCTAAGAATCCGACGAGTGTAACGCTGAGCCGACCTGCAACGACGACACCTCCGGTGGAGCCCTGCTGAGCCGACTCACCACTTCCCGACGACAGAGGAGATCTCCCTGCCGGAGAGTCTCTTCCCCTGACTGGTGGGAACAACCAGTCCACTTTGCTTTTTATTCACCTCAGGACGCAGTGGTCGAATTGCCCGTGCAGAGCACCTCGGCAACCGGATAGCCACTACCCCTGTACCGCGACCAAAAGGTGGTGCCTTGTGCCGGAGCACTCCGCGGCTGGTCTCTTCCCTGGTGGTGCACCGGACTTCACTTTCCTTCGACGACGAGATCATCTCTACTCTTAGCCAAGACCCGACGTGCATCCACCACCAGGAACAACTGCCCCCGCCGGAGCTGCCCTCCACAACAAGGTACCGTGTCCGCCTGACTTCCCTTTCATTCGGTTCGAGTGAGGTGTCTTAATCCTCTCCGTTCCGCTGGGTCGCCTCCAAGCTTTGCTCAGTCTTTGTTCTGAACTGGTTCAATCTGCCGATAACAATTTGCTATAAAGACTTGAATGCATCTCCACTAGAGACTTTTTTTGGGACATCGCGCCTTGCCACTCTCCGAGTAGGCCTGGCCTCTGAACTTCATGATCTATGGTGATTCATGCCTTCCTGCCTTGCATTTTATCCGTGTAGGATTGAACTGTGTTGATTTCATAACCTGCCTATCTTTTTCTCTCCCTTCCTAACTAATATTCGAGTGTCATCTAGGTTGAGGTATACACCTCTGTCTGAAAATAAGTGATACCAGTAGAACCTAGAGTTGTCGATATTTTGCTAGGGGGATTGATCGTTTTCTACTTCGTAGAGTATTTGTGTTTGATTTGTTTGCCGTGATTTGCTTTAGTGTTTTCCACAGATGTTGTGTTATAAATAAATACCTTGATATCTTTACACTAAGCCTCGTTGCGTGTTTGCTTGTCTTGCTCTGAAGAATTGCCCTATTTTGTATACTCCACATACTGCTCAATTTTTCTTGAGAGAAGTCTGACTGCACAGCCACAGCTACCAAGTGAATCTGTGTGGTAGAGACTGCTACCAAGTGGGTTCACCGCCAACGCCTGTAGTCCTAAATCTTTTGCAGTGGTCCCAGAGGGAACTGCACAGGTTTCCGCCTAACACTGGTGTACAGCAGTGGGATTTCTATCGAGTATATAGTTTAGAGTGCTTTTCGACACTGAAGGATAACTAACCACAAAACTTTGCACAAAAAGCAACTTTCAAAAACATGTCTACGATGGAAACTTACAGTCAAGAGTCTTTGTCAAGTGAAAATACTGAGAGTCTGCGATCTCTCTGTAGGCAAGTGAATCTTCCTGTAAGAGGCAAGAAGTTAGAACTAATCGAGAGATTGCTGGCGAACCAAAGTCTGGGTACTGGTTCAGAGGAACCAATCTCTCCAGCAACTGTAGATAACAGTAATGGTATTGATCTGAATTGCATTTCTGATGATAGCGATGAAAAGGCTGACGAGGACGGAGAGGCTAACGAAACTGTCCCCCCTGCTCCTCTACCTGCCTTACCAGCTGTGCCTACGGGGCCCATACCAGGTCCCACAAGTAACCCTGCTTATTTTGAACTTGAAAAAATGAAGCTCAAACTAGAATATAAACTGTTCTTGGCTCAATCTGAACGAAACCAAGAGCTCGAGTTCAGACGGATGAATGCCCAGGCTGAGCAGAAGCAAGCTGAGTTAAGACTCAGAGAAATAGAACTTTATCACGAGTTAGAGATGAAAATGTTGCCTATGGAAAATGCTTCTCTCTCCTCTGGTTCCTCTAGGAGCTCCAGTCCCAAAAGACCCCGGATGCCAAAGGAATTAGTGGGTATGTATGAACCGAGATTGGATGTGTTGGATTGGTTGAAACTGTTTGAATACAATCATGGGCTCCAGGACATCACAAGGAATGCTTTGCTCCCCTGGTTGTTCTCTAGGCTCCCTCCTGTTGCGACTGATGTGGTAATGGAGTTGGGGGTGGTGGATAAGACGGATTACGAAAGTGTGAAACTAGCGTTAATAGCTAGATTTGGGAAGACCCCTTCCCAGTATCTTAAGAGGTTTAGAACCCTCAAAAAGCATGATGGTACCCCTTGGGCTACCTGGGTGAGTGAAGGGTTGAAAAACTTAGAGGGATGGATTAAGGGTTACAAAGTGAACACTTATGAGGGTATGATAAATCTTTTTATGTTGGAGTCTATTTATGATGCCTGTTCTCCTGAGCTCAGACAGCACTTGGCTGATTCGAAGGAGTTGGATTCCAGGGAGCTAGCTAAGGCTGCTGACTTGTGGGTTGCCAACAGGGCTACTCATAAGGATTCTGGGGCAACTCAGAAAAAGGATGAGGGAAAACAGCCTAAAAAAGACTCAAAAGAGGATTCAAATAACTCTCAAATCGAAAGAGGGCCCCAAACAAAACCAGAAGGGTAAGCCACCGGGAAAACCACAGCAGAATGGTGTGTCTTCTGGTGCCAAACCGGGAGGAGGTCAGAACAAGCCATCATTCCAGAAAGCATTCGGTAAATGATTTGTTTGTGGCTCGACTGACCACGTGAAAGGAGATCCCAGATGTAAGGGTAAACCTTCAGGGGTCCAGCTTGTCTCCTTAGCCTTTGCCCAAGAGGAGGAAGTCCAAATGGCAAGTGGAAACTTTCTACTGCTAACTGACGAACCCATTGGAGTCTCAGCCAGCGTTTCTTTAGTATCTCTGGGGTTGTGGGAACAACAGAATTTAGATGTCTATAATTCTATCCCCGATAATACTAAAGAGTATTATAAGGACAGTGTCCAGGTGAATGGTCTGGAGACTCCTGCCATTAGGGACACTGGGGCCAGCATAACTGTGGTGGATAAATCGTTTTTTCAGGCTGAGGATGTTGCTAAGGCACCCAAATGCCTCACCAAGTTAGCTGGAGGGCCTGTGCAGATGCTTCCCCAATTACCAGTTCTCATCCAGTGTAACAACATGACTGTGAAAATACCTGTCAGCATACAGAGTGAGGTACCAGGACGCGTACTGTTGGGTAACGATTTGAAAACTCTCGGAGTTGTATCGCATACTCCTAGACCTCCTAGTAAACGGTTACAGGAGCTAACCAGACCCGCACGAGAGAGGACCATGCGTGGTACTCTCCAGGAGATGATGAAGAAAGAAATCACTCCTGCTCCACTGGAATTGTCGGCCGCTGTCTCCAAGAAATCAGAAGCGAAGGGGAAACCTAAGACTTCTATCCCGAAACCAGCCGCCAGCATTCCAGTGCAGCCGACACTTCCCCGCGGTTGTCCAACGTCACACCCGTAACTCCACCTCCAGCCGAGGCTGAGAGGGAGGTACAACCCTGCGTGGTAGAATTAGACTCTGAGGAAGAGCTAATGGAAGGCCAGGAACTCATTGGAGATCTGGATCCTGTTGACCATCCTGAGCTGCAGTCTTTACTGGCAGAAGGTGGACCCAGCAGGGCGGACTTCAGTAAGGGACAGAGAGAATGTCCAACTCTGGAAGGTCTTTGCCATCAGGCAGAAGCTCAGGCTGAAGGGCAAGAGCCTGGGAAATACAGGTTGCACTGGGAAGATGGCCTCTTCTACAGTGAACCGACCGAGTCTGCACCTGGAGACTACAAACGACTTGTAGTACCCCAAGAGAACAGGCCACAGTTCTTGCAGTTAGCCCACGAGATTCCTTTGGCTGGTCACTTGAGTTTCAAGAAAACTAAGGAAAGGCTCTCGCTCTACTTCTATTGGCCAAAGATGGGGGCCGAAGTAGAAAAACACTGCAGGAGCTGCCACACCTGCCAGATCTCTGGTAAGGTTGGCTCCAAGAACGTGGCACAGTTAGTGCCTCTCCCGGTTGTGGGAGTCCCATTTGAGAGAGTAGGGATTGACATCGTTGGTCCCCTTGATCCTCCAACCTCCTCAGGCAACAGGTTTATACTTGTTGTAGTAGACCATGCTACTAGGTATCCTGAGGCAATTCCTATGAGGACTGTTACAGCTTCGGCTGTGGCTAAGGCCCTCCTTGGTATTTTTACCAGGGTCGGGTTTCCTAAGGAAGTAATCTCTGACAGGGGGTCAAACTTTATGTCCCACTACATGAAAGCCATGTGGAAAACCTGCGGAGTAACTTACAAATTCTCAACAGCTTACCACCCACAAACCAATGGGTTGGTAGAACGGTTCAACCGAACCATGAAGAGCATGATAGGTGCTTTAGAGGAACCCCTTAAGCGTAAGTGGGACCTTCTATTGCCATGCCTTCTCTTTGCTTATAGAGAAGTCCCTCAGGAGGGAGTAGGTTACTCTCCCTTCGAACTACTCTATGGTCATCCCGTCAGAGGTCCATTGGCCCTGATTAAGGAGGGGTTGGAGAGTGCTCCTTCCCCCAAGCCAGTCAGAGTGACTGACTACGTGATAGGTCTCCGGAGGAGAATGTCGCACATGATGACGGAAGCAAGCGATAACTTGAAAGCTGGACAAGCATTGGTCAAGCACTGACACGATCAAAAGGCTAACATGGTTGAGTTCGCTCAAGACCAGCTCGTTCTCGTTATGATCCCAACAAGGCAGAGGGCCTTGCAAGATAAGTGGATGGGACCCTACCGAGTAGTGGGTAAACTCGGAGAGGTTAACTATCTGGTGGACTTGGGCAATCCCAAGGAGGCTCCGATAGTCTTTCACACCAACCGACTTAAAGCGTATGTCTTGCGACCTGATGTAGGGGCGTTGCTTCTAGCATCATCCGAGGAAGAAGAAGAGAGTGAAGCTCTTCCGGATCTCCTCAGAGGCTTACCTTTAGATGAAAAAATTGAAGGAGTGAATCTCTCCTCCAATCTGACACCCGAGCAACAAGAAGAGTGCAAATCTATGTTGAATCAGTTTGCCTCTCTGTTCTCGCTTTCACCAGGCTTGACCCCTTGGGGCCACCACGACATACTCACTGGTGACTGTCTGCCGGTCAAAAGCAGAGGATACCGCATGTCAGAAAACGTACGAACCCACATCAAAGGTGAGGTCAGCAAGATGCTTGATCTCGGGGTAATAGAGCCCTCTACTACTCCATGGTCTAGCCCAGTTGTGTTAGTACCAAAGGCCGGATCTAAAGAACTTAGATTCTGCGTGGATTATCGAGCTCTTAATGCAGTCACCACGACTGATGCCACCCTTTGCCAAGAACAGATGAGTTGGTGGATAAACTCGGCGCCGCCAAGTTCCTCAGCACATTTGACTTTACGTCAGGCTATTGGCAAATAGCCCTGACAGACCCTGCCAAGGAGATAACTGCATTTTCTACCCCCGTTGGCTTATACCAGTTTAAGGTAATGCCTTTCGGACTGAAGAATGCACCTGCTACGTTTCAACGGATGGTAAACCAAGTTCTGAATGGGATGGAGGACTTCTGCATGGCATACATGGATGACATTGCAGTGTTCAGCAATTCCTGGGAAGAATATGTAACCCACCTCAGAGATGTTTTGCAGGCTCTTGGACGAGCCAATCTGACCATAAAGGCAAGTAAATGCCAAATTGGACAGAGTAAGGTAGTCTATCTTGGGCATGAGGTAGGCGGTGGAGAAATAAGGCCTTTGCTCAGTAAGATTGAAGCTGTGCAAAATTGGACAACACCGACTACTCAAACCCAGGTGAGAGCCTTCCTAGGCCTCACTGGGTATTACAGGAATTTCATAGATAACTATGGGACCATAGCTTCTCCACTGAATGTCATCTCCTCGCCCAAATTTCCTAAAAAGGTTAAATGGAACGAGGAGTGCAATCAGGCTTTTGAAAACATGAAACAGGATCTTTGCCAAGCCCCAGTACTCAGAGCTCCTGATTACCGCCAACACTTCATTGTGCAGACAGACGCTTCCAATGTAGGGATAGGTGCCGTACTCAGTCAACTGGATGGGAAAGGTAGGGAGCACCCCGTTTGCTTCATCAGCCGCAAGCTGAAGGATCCTGAAACAAGGTGGGCAACAATCGAAAGAGAGTGCTTTGCTATCGTGTGGGCTCTGAAGAAGTTTAGGCCGTACTTGTATGGTTCTACTTTTGTTATTCAGACTGACCACCAACCCTTGAGATGGTTAATGCAAATGAAAGGGGAAAACCCAAAACTATTGAGATGGTCGATCTGCCTGCAAGGGTTTGATTTCACCATTGAGCACAGGTCAGGGTGTCACCACCAAAATGCTGATGGTCTCTCTAGGATGTATGTCATCGACTAGAGGTATGAGATTCATCCAGGAGTGGATTAAATCCTCCTGTCCCTTAGTCTGGGGGGGCGAGTGTTAGGGAGAATTCTCTGTTTAGGCTGAATTTCCTAACCTAGTGAGTCCCCCAGCAGCTTTGCTGGATTTGTGGAGTTAGTTTTTTTCCATCCTGCCAAGAGTGAGACTCTTTTCTCCCACTCTTGGACATGTATGTGTGTAATTCCTTTGAAATGTCAATGTGTTCGATGGGCTATGGGGTCTTTTACTCCATAGGGTCTCATATGTTTTTCTATGTGTGTTACACCGCACCCTACATGCCGTAACACTGGGGCGCCCTAGCGGGTCCCCCACCATTGACTCCGTACCCGGGGACTGACTGCTGTCTCCCCGGGCATGTAAAGTCACCATTGGCTTTACTAGACCTAAATTTACTAACAGAACTAGTACCAACCATCTTATTGTGGACGTACTAGTAGGGGTAATTCGATTACTCCTGGATCTGTTACTCGAGGGGGCACTGTCCCGTCCCCCCTCGTCGAGTTGTGGCTGGTGGCAGTGGAAACTACTTGTTATGTTCGACCCCGAACATAACCCTATGGGATTCGTCCCATTGTTGGAGATTGATACTTTTTCTCATTAATCTCTGACGTACCACCGATCTACTTATCTTAAATAAGTTTATCGAGTGGTATTTTCTGCCAGAACTCGTTTTTTAAAATGGCGTCTGTGTTCGTCTCTGTGACTCCTAAACCAAAGGTCGAGCTCTTTGTTCCACTTTTGGCGGGCTCTCTACAGAGACCCTCCAAAGTGGTGCCATTCTGTCTGGGTTACCACAGGGGTGTGGGAGGGGGTTTAGGCACCCTGGAACGAGTTGCCTTGCCAACTCCAGTCGCACTCTGGAGTGATTGGCCCAGGTGGTGAGCCTTCCCGCTCACCACTTAGCATGTGTTGATTGACAGCTAGGCTGAATGAATGGGGGTCTTCCTCATAAAAGCAGGGCTTTTGGGACTGGATCTTCAGAAGTCGCCACAGGACCTAAGAATCCGACGAGGGTAACGCTGAGCCGACCTGCAACGACGACACCTCCGGTGGAGCCCTGCTGAGCCGACTCACCACTTCCCGACAACAGAGGAGATCTCCCTGCCGGAGAGTCTCTTCCCCTGACTGGTGGGAACAACCAGTCCCCTTTGCTTTTTATTCGCCTCAGGACGCAGTGGTCGAATTGCCCGTGCAGAGCACCTCGGCAACCGGATAGCCACTACCCCTGTACCGCAACCAAAAGGTGGTGCCTTGTGACGGAGCACTCCGCGGCTGGTCTCTTCCCTGGTGGTGCACCGGACTTCACTTTCCTTCGACGACGAGATCATCTCTACTCTTAGCCAAGACCCGACGTGCATCCACCACCAGGAACAACTGCCCCCGCCGGAGCTGCCCTCCACAACAAGGTACTGTGTCCGCCTGGCTTCCCTTTCGTTCGGTTCGAGTGAGGTGTCTTAATCCTCTCCGTTCCGCTGGGTCGCCTCCAAGCTTTGCTCAGTCTTTGTTCTGAACTGGTTCAATCTGCCGATAACAATTTGCTATAAAGACTTGAATGCATCTCCACTAGAGACTTTTTTTGGGACATCGCGCCTTGCCTCTCTCCGAGTAGGCCTGGCCTCTGAACTTCATGATCTATGGTGATTCATGCCTTCCTGCCTTGCATTTTATCCGCGTAGGATTGAACTGTGTTGATTTCATAACCTGCCTATCTTTTTCTCTCCCTTCCTAACTAATATTCGAGTGTCATCTAGGTTGAGGTATACACCTCTGTCTGAAAATAAGTGATACCAGTAGAACCTAGAGTTGTCGATATTTTGCTAGGGGGATTGATCGTTTTCTACTTCGTAGAGTAATTGTGTTTGATTTGTTTGCCGTGATTTGCTTTAGTGTTTTCCACAGATGTGTTATAAATAAATACCTTGATATCTTTACACTAAGCCTCGTTGCGTGTTTGCTTGTCTTGCTGTGAAGAATTGCCCTATTTTGTATACTCCACATACTGCTCAACTTTTCGTGAGAGAAGTCTGACTGCTCAGCCACAGCTACCAAGTGAATCTGTGTGGTACAGACTGCTACCAAGTCGGTTCACCGCCAACGCCTGTAGTCCTAAATCTTTTGCAGTGGTCCCAGAGGGAACTGCACAGGTCTCCGCCTAACATCTACCACCACCCCCACCCCCCAGCCACCAGGGGCAGCCTCCAACAGGCCCCCACTCATGTCCCCTATTACCCCCACCCACCAGCAGTGCAGGGGCAGCCTCCAACAGGCTCCCACTCATGTCTACCACCACCCCCATCCCCCAGACACCAGGGGCAGCCTCCACCAGGCCCCCACTCATGTCTCCCACCACCCCCACCCCCCAGCAGTGCAGGGGCAGCCTCCACCAGGCCCCCACCCATGTCCCCTATTACCTCCACCCCCCAGGAGTGCAGGGGCAGCCTCCACCAGGCCCCCACCCATGTCTACCACCACCCCCACCCCCCAGCCACCAGGGGCAGATACCATCAGGCCCCCACTCATGTCTCCCACCACCCCCACCCCCCAGCCACCAGGGGCAGCCTCCACCAGGCCCCCACTCATGTCACCTATTACCCCCACCCCCCAGCAGTGCAGGGGCAGCCTCCACCAGGCCCCCACCCATGTCTACCACCACCCCCAACCCAAAGCCACCAGGGGCAGATTCCACCAGGCCCCCACTCATGTCTACCACCACCCCCACCCCCCAGCCACCAGGAGCAGCCTCCACCAGGCCCCCACTCATGTCTCCCACCACCCCCACCCCCCAGCCACCAGGGGCAGATACCATCAGGCCCCCACTCATGTCTCCCACCACCCCCACCCCCCAGCAGTGCAGGGGCAGCCTCCACCAGGCCCCCACTCATGTCTCCCACCACCCCCACCCCCCAGCAGTGCAGGGGCAGCCTCCACCAGGCCCCCACTCATGTCCCCTATTACCCCCACCCCCAGCCACCAGGGGCAGATACCATCAGGCCCCCACTCATGTCTCCCACCACCCCCACCTCCCAGCCACCAGGGGCAGATACCATCAGGCCCCCACTCATGTCTCCCACCACCCCCACCCCCCAGCAGTGCAGGGGCAGCCTCCACCAGGCCCCCACTCATGTCTCCCACCACCCCCACCCCCCAGCAGTGCAGGGGCAGCCTCCAACAGGCCCCCACTCATGTCTCCCACCACCACCGCCCCCCAGCCACCCGGGGCAGCCTCCACCAGGCCCCCACTCATGTCTACCACCACCCCCACCCCCCAGCCACCAGGGGCAGCCTCCACCAGGCCCCCACTCATGTCTCCCACCACCCCCACCCCCCAGCAGTGCAGGGGCAGCCTCCACCTGGCCCCCACTCATGTCCCCTATTACCCCCACCCCCCAGCAGTGCAGGGGCAGCCTCCACCAGGCCCCCACTCATGTCCCCTATTACCCCCACCCACCAGCAGTGCAGTGGCAGCCTCCAACAGGCCCCCACTCATGTTCCCTATTACCCCCACCCCACAGCAGTGCAGGGGCAGCCTGCAACAGGCCCCCACTCATGTCCCCTATTACCCCCACCCCTCAGCAGTGCAGGGGCAGCCTCCACCAGGCCCCCACCCATGTCTACCACCACCCCCACCCCCCAGCCACCAGGGGCAGATACCATCAGACCCCCACTCATGTCTCCCACCACCCCCACCCCCAAGCAGTGCAGGAGCAGCCTCCACCAGGCCCCCACCCATTTCTACCACCACCCCCAACCCCCAGCAGTGCAGGGGCAGCCTCCAACAGGCCCCCACCCATGTCTACCACCACCCTCACCCCCCAGCCACCAGGGGCAGCCTCCAACAGGCCCCCACTCATGTCCCCTATTACCCCCACTCACCAGCTGTGCAGGGGCAGCCTCCAACAGGCCCCCACTCATGTCTACCACCACCCCCACCCCCCAGCCACCAGGGGCAGACTCCACCAGGCCCCCACTCATGTCTCCCACCACCCCCACCCCCAGCACCATGGGGCACCTGCCAGCAGGCCCCCACTCATATCCAACTCATGTTCCCCTGCACCCCCACCCCCCAGCACCGTGGGGCACCTGCCAGCAGGCCCCCACTCATGTCCAACTCATGTTCCCCTGCACCCCCACCCCCCAGCACCGTGGGGCACCTGCCAGCAGGCCCCCACTCATGTCCAACTCATGTACCCTAGCCCACATGTCAGCACAATCTAGATCCGCGGTCCCCATGGTCAGCCTCCAAATGCAAAACACCCACCCGAGTATTGCATCCACCCACTCAGAAATGGAAATAACATGATAGAACTGCAATTGCAAGTTTGGAAACGAACACATGTCCCTCACATACACCCAATGGGTGTCAGTGAATCTCCAAACCCGTATCATGATATGCATGAAACCAATGAGATGATACTACACATTGAAGTTTGATCTAAAAATATGTATTAAAGAAAACAAGAATTGAATCAAACATAAACTAACAGAAATGTGAATTTAAAAAAAGTAAAAAGAAGCATGTCCATGAAAAAAAGCTAAACCAAAAATCAGAATCCAAAGGAATGGTGTCCAAAGTCACAGTCCTGAAAAGAAAATCCAATGTGAAATTATAATAGAAAGCCATTGCTCCATTGGTAAATGGTAAAAACAAACGAAAACCCAACAGATAACTATGAACAGGTGAACAAGCCAGGGTCCATGATCCCAACAAAAGAAATGAAACCTATCTAACAACACTACCTAATAAAAAATAACTATATACAAAAATGTGGCCCATTGTCCAAAAGGTCCAAAGAAAAAGCACAAACAAAGGAAACCTAACACTAACTACATAACTATTTACATGGGCAGCGGGCTAGTCCAACGGCTCACTGGATGTTGTCATGGGCCAGGGCATCATCGAACTCCTGTTCAATGGCTTGGAGGCAGGCATGTTCCCTGGCCCCGAGGTCTCGCAGGGATAAAGCAGTGTCCAGCTCCAACTCCCTGCAAAGACCCTCGAGGCACTCAGCCCGCCTCAGGCCCTCCGCATGGAGTTCTCCGCCCTGACCATTGTGAGCCGTTCCTCCTCTGCCCGCTGGCGCTCCGCACCTATCCGCTGGCCCAACCGCTCCCACACGGAAGCCACTCCCATTCCAGGGTTCTCTTGCCCTCCGGCCGATGCCTGCACCCCTGATGTTGATGGCCCCGAGCCATGATGCCTCCCACGTCGAGCCTGCCGCTGCCTCCGACGCAACTGCCTGTGCCAGCACGACGGCATCCAGGCTGATGGTATCCACCGACGCCGTCGTGCACCTGCCCTGCCCGATGATGCTGTCACATACTCCATCTGCTGGGGTCCAGTTGCTGGTGTGTCCACCCCTGCTGGACCTCCGACTCCCGACTGTGGCAGGGATGGGATCCCCACCGAGCCGGCTGCATTGGTCGGGGCAGGTCCACAGGGGGCCCCGGTGGCATCTGGGCCGGAAGACGGCATGGAGAACGACTGGTGCATAGTCTCCACAGAGGAGGAGAGGGTCGCCAGATTGGCCGACACATGTAGGAAACCCCCGACCATGGCCGTTCCCAACTGGGCCACGTCGGCACGGTGCTCTCTGTGATGACGTGCATGCTCCTCCCGGGAAGCACGCACCTCATCACGAATTGCACCTGTGCGCAACGCGACACCAAACAGGACCTTCTCCATACGGCCAGGGGTCCCCTCGTATGCAGGTGGAGGGGAGTCAGATGACATGGACATCCCCCCTACCTGCGGACGAGCCTGGGATGGGGCATCCCTGCTGGTGCATGGTGGTGCAGTCACAGTGTCAGGGACAGTGACATGCACAGGCCCCTCCACGGCGACCTTTGCTGCCTCCTGCCCCTGCCCCTGACTGCAACACTTGCACCAGCAGGGATGCCCCCACCAGGCCCCATGTGCGCCTCAGTAGCGGCCTCCTCCTCCTCTGTGGAAACTACCAACCTGGATGGCTCCACCCCATCTTCCGCCATTGCAAGCCCCTGTGGGGGCTCACCCACCCCTTCTGCTGCAGCCGTGGGGGCATCCCCGCCGCTTTGCTCCACAGAGCCGTCTCCGCCCTCTTCTTCACGTGGCGCTGTGTAGAGGGAGACATAGAACACAAGCATCAGGGTACTGTACAATGGTCCCCTAGACAGGAAGCAATAGCAGATGAGTGGCACTGTCAAAGATCACTTCCATCATGTCCCTCCACAACACATGTCTCAGTACAGGTAAAACACATGCAGTAACAGGCATGGCGCATGCTATGGACATTAGCATACATGTCCAAGTTATTCTTCAAACATACACTGTTGTTTTGGAACTCACATGCATCATGTGCCATGCCTATCACATGCACACACTTCACCCTAGTTTCATCCATCTGGCCTCGTACACCACAGACACAGTGGATACAAGGATGACTAGGCTGCATCAGTGAACCGGAACATTTCCACAGACATGTTTCATGCATCTCAGGCATTCACAAGTCACAGACACGCTGGTCAGACACACAGACATGGACAGCATATATGTACATGGCATCAGCACCCATCCTTCACCCATGTCCAGGAACAGAGACTGGCATGCTTTCATGTGGCCATTCCGCATAGGGCAACCCATGTTGCAATTGAACACATGCACCAACCGTGTGGTTCACACATTACTGGTCTCACATGCATGACGTCCCTGCACACACACATGCATACATGGGCTATGTCACACATACAGGCAGGTATCAGACAACCAGCACGCTGCGACATGCCCTGTCTCACACAGCAATGCTTGGCCACTTACCGCTCAACTCCAGACGGGTCTGCCTCTCAAGGATCTGGCCGTGGAGCGCTGTGTAACGCTCACCTGATTCCCGTAGAGGCGCCGGTCTTGACTGGGCGTATACCGTATCTTCAAAGGTGATGTGTAACACACGGCTGGCTCTTTGGGCTGGACCTCTGTGCACTGTATGTTTGACTCGAAGGGTAAAATGTCTTAGGTAAGTGAACGCCGTGCTCTCCATCTGCCTCGGGGCAGGGTGCTGTAACCAGTTTCTTCACTGGATAAGGGGAGCAGGCCTCTTGACTTCAGAGGACTGCTGTCCGTCGTTTACTGCACGAACGGTAAGTTTCGAGTAATTCTAATGTCTTTAAAGTCTTTAGTAATGATGTCTCTTGTTTTGCAGGGTTCCGGCGATGGTGGATGACGGGCTGAAGTGAGTTGAAGATGGAGCCCGTGTGATGAATAGAAGCGCCTGGAAGCACGTAAGTAAGGGCTTGTTGCCTGCTTCACGATGCGCTCTAACTGTCTTTTTATTTTGCAGGTACAAGTTCGGAGCGGCTGCAGGGTGCCGGAATACCCACTGGGTTAGATGTGGAAAGGAGTAATGGCACGTGAGTATTAAAGTTCCCCAATGTCTTTAAACGCACCTTGTTTTGTCTTTCAGATGCGGGATGCAGCGCCGAAGGCCTCCGGAGCGTGCGAAGAGTTGGTAACCTTTTGTCTTTCAGATGCCGGAATGCAGTGTGAAGACCTCCGGAGCGCACGAAGAGTAGGTAAGCCTTTGTCTTTCAGAATGCAGCGCGAGGCGTTGGTGACAGCCGATGGCCCAGGTAAGTGAAGAGCTGTCACTGAAGACCGTAATGCTAACCTGTTCTTTCTTGTCTTTATAGGTGTTGCTGAAGACTGGATTCAGGATGGTAAGCCTTTTTCCTTAGGCCCAGGATCAGATGCAGAAGACACGATGAGCGTTCTGCTGCAGAGGATGCAGAATAATGCAAAGCAAGATTCATCCATCGGGTGTGGTTTAAATAGCCTCCTGTAGTACTTAGGTGTCTCCTTCCACAGCCACGCCTAGGTAAGAAAAGAGTTCCTGCTTTCCAGAAGAGTTCCAGTGTTCTGAACCTAGGGAGTGGCTCCTGCCCCACCCAGCAGGAAAAGTAGTTCCAAACAGAAGAGGATCAGAGGCTCAACTGGCAGGAAAGTAAGCAGCATGGTCTGCTGCAGGTAAGTCCACCCAAGCATTATGAGCCCGGCGCTTCCAGCGCTGGGACTGGGCATATTTATGAGCCTGGTGCCACTGGCGCCAGGACTGGGTCCAAAAGGTCCCAATTGGGACTGGTTGGCACTCGGAACCTGGGTTATGAATCTGCTTCCAAGGGAGTTGGGAAAACCCTGACCTTTTGGAAGCAGAGATCATGACAGTACCCCCCCTCAAGGCCCCTCCCAAACCGGGCTTCTCCGGGGGTTTTGGCTTGTCAGGAAATGTTCGGTGAAATCTTTTGATTAGGCGAGAAGCGTGGACATATTCAGCAGGTTCCCAGGATCTCTCTTGGGGGCCGTAGCCTTTCCAGTCAATTAGGTAAAATAGTTTAGATTTGGAGATCTTGGAGTCCAGAATGCTTTTGACTTCAAACTCGAGTTCCCCATCAACTAAGATAGGTTTTGGAGATTTAGTTAGTCGGGTTTGAGGTTGCACGGGTTTTAATAGAGAGACGTGGAAGACCGGATGTATCTTCATGTGCGGGGGCAAGTCCAACTTGACCGCTACTGGGTTTACTATGGTAGTGATGGAATAGGGACCAAGGTATCTTGGGTTGAATGTGCGTGGCCCTTTTAGAGGTCGATATTTGGTGGATAACCAGACTTGATCCCCTACTCGATATTGAGGGGCTTCCTTCCGATGTTGATCTGCTCCTTTCTTGTATTGTTCTTTAGCCCTTTGAAGGTGAGAAATAGCTTCCTTAAAGGCTTGGGTGATTGTAGAATGCAGGTAGTCTACTGCTGGTGTTTCAAGATCTTGGAGGGGATCCAACTCCGAGGTTCGAGGGTGACTGCCGTACAAAAGAAAAAACAGGGTTTTCCCAGTTCCCGAATGGACAGAGTTATTGTAGGCATATTCGGCTATCCAAAGGATGTCTTTCCAAGTTTTTTCAGTTTGTTGCAGCATGCAGCGTAAATACTGTTCCAGAGTTTGATTGGTCCTCTCGGTTTGTCCGTCGGTCTGAGGGTGGTGACTGGTCGATAGTCTCACATCAATTTGAGCCGACCGACAGCAACTTTGCCAAAAATGAGAAATAAATTGACTACCTCGATCCGAAATTAGAACCGAAGGAAAACCGTGCAGTCGGACGATGTTTTCGAGAAATTCTCGGGCCAGAGTTGCTGCTGTTGGCAAGCCTTTGAGCGGAATGAAATGCGCCATCTTGGAGAATAAGTCCACGATTACTAGAATCGTATTGTATCCGGAGCATGGAGGTAGATCGGTGATGAAGTCCATAGAAAGCGTATGCCAAGGGCGAGGTGGGATGTCAATAGGGCGTAAGAGGCCTGCTGGTCTTTCCTTTTGACTCTTGTTTTGGGCGCATACTCCACAGGACATTATAAAGTCTCTGATATCTTTTTTCCATGACGGCCACCAGAAGTAGCGCTTGATCTTTTCTGAGGTCTTGGCTATACCGGGATGTCCTTCCATTAAAGAATCGTGATAACAAGAAATTACTTCTTTCTGTAAATCTGTGCTGGGTAGGTATAATCGTTCTTGGAAATACAATAAGTTGTCCTTTACTGCAAAGTCCTTTCCTTGCAGATGCCAATTCTGTATGTCTGCTGGAGTTACAAGTTGCCTGGCTTTATCCTTAACTTCCTCTATGGATTGTGTGGCGATTACACCCAGAATTCTTTGTTCGGGAATGATTGGTACAGGTTTAGGGTTGATCAAGTGTTCTTCCACTCCCATCCGAGAAAGGGCATCAGCTTTACCGTTTTTTGTACCAGGTCGATAGGTAATTATGAAGTCAAACTCGGCAAAGAATAATGCCCAACGGAGTTGTCTAGAGGATTGGGCTTTTGCGGTTTTCAAATATTGCAGGTTTCGGTGATCCGTAATCACAGTAACGGTGTGTCGGGCCCCCAGTAGATAATGCCGCCAAGCCTTAAAGGCAGACTTGATAGCCAGAAGTTCCTTGTCAGTAATCGTGTAATTGATTTCAGGAGGCGAGAATTTGCGGGACCAAAATGCCACGGGATGCAACTGATTGGTTACCGGGTCCTTTTGTGATAGAACTGCCCCCATGGCAAGGCTTGAAGCATCAGTTTCCACGATGTAGGGGAGTTCGGGGTGAGGGTGTTTTAAGATTGGTGCAGAGATAAATTTAGTCTTCAAATCCTG
This sequence comes from Ambystoma mexicanum, assembly GCF_040938575.1. Classification (NCBI taxonomy): domain Eukaryota; kingdom Metazoa; phylum Chordata; class Amphibia; order Caudata; family Ambystomatidae; genus Ambystoma; species Ambystoma mexicanum. Next base: position 538,761,652 of record NC_090937.1, read on the forward strand.
GAAAGCTTGTTCCGCCTCGGTAGACCATTCAAAACGTTTGTTCTTCTTTAACAAGGCAGTGATGGGCTGGACTATTCGAGAGAATTCGGGGATAAACCTGCGGTAAAAGTTAGCGAAGCCTAACATGCTTTGCACACCTTTTACGGAGGATGGTGATGGCCATTTGAGAACTGCATCGACCTTCTTTGAAACCATACGCACTCCGCCAGGTGATAATATGAATCCCAAGAATTCAACTTCAGTCACGTTGAAAACACATTTTTCCAACTTAGCGAAAAGTTTGTGTTGACGCAATCTTTCGAGGACCATTTTCACGTGTTTCCGATGTTCAGATTCCGATGAAGAATAAACGAGGATGTCGTCAATGTAAACAACAACACACACATCTATGAGCTCTCTGAGGACATCGTTCATAAAATATTGAAAGGCGGCCGGGGCATTGCAAAGTCCGAAGGGCATGACCTGATATTCAAATAGCCCATACTTGGTGCGGAAGGCCGTCTTCCATTCATCGCCCTCTTTTACTCGTACCAAGTGGTAAGCTCCTCTAAGATCCAGCTTTGTATATATGCATGCTTTTCTGACTTGGTCCAGGAGTTCAGGGATCAAAGGTAACGGATATCTATTCTTAACGGTGATCTGGTTCAGGGAGCGATAATCGATACAAGTTCTAAGGTCTCCTTCCTTTTTTGGAACGAAGAACAAAGCTGAAGAAGCAGGGGACTTGGAAGGACGAATAAACCCATTTGCCAGGTATTGATCCAGGTATTGTCGAAGGTGAAGGTTCTCAGGCTCGGTGAGGGCATAAATTCTACTACAAGGAGGAGTAGATCCAGGTATCAGGTCTATCTGGCAGTCATAAGACCTATGAGGAGGTAGAGAGTTAGCCTGATCCTTCCGGAAAACATCTTGGTATTCTAGGTATTCGGGAGGTAACTGGGGAGTCTCTGAAGAAATTGCTGCCAGTGCAACACCAGGTGGAGGGTGACAAGTAGAGACACATTCTGGAAACTGGACCGTTCTTGCTCGCCAATCGATCAGAGGATTGTGTTTCTCTAACCAAGGTATTCCTAGAATAATCTGAAACTGAGGGGCCTTGATCACATCGAACACAATCTTCTCATGGTGTCCATCTTGACTTATTAGCGTCACTTCTTGAGTGGTATGCGTTACTGACCCGGAGGCTTACTCCGTACCATCCACCGTAGTAATGACGTCCTTTACAGCCTTGGGACAAAGAGTTAGATTCATCCTCAAAACCATTTCATGATCCACATAATTGCCGATGGCACCGCTGTCGACGTAAGCTTCAATTGCATGTAATCGATCTGGATTATCAGGGCTAATGAGGACCATAGGTATCACGAAATGCGAGGTCACGGAACTGGTTTTCACGCTCGGCAAGAGGACCTCTATTCTTGTCGGGCGAGGTCGTTTCCCTGCTCAGAGTTTGTAACTTTGGTAACTGCAGCTCCTACTGCCTTCTTAGCAGGTTTCACCGGACAGTCTCGAAGAAAGTGCCCTGAGTTTCCGCAATAGAGGCATAATTGCAACTGTTTTCTCCTTTCCCGCTCCTTTTGTGTTAGAGGACCTTTCAAACCCCCTATTTGCATGGGTTCCCCGGAGTCTACTCCTTTGGAAGGAGTTGGCGGTTTGGAAAATACTCGAGCATCAAACTTGGAACGATCGGCCTTCCTGTTCTGCAGTCTGTGATCTATTTGAACGACTAAGTCTATATAGTCCGAACAGTCTTGTGGGGGATTCACTACTTGGGCTAACACATCTTTGAGCTCTCCACGTAGACCTCTATAAAACAGCGTAATCCTTTTGTCCTCAGGCCATTGAGTTTCCACTATCAGTCTGTTGAAAGACGCAATATAAGCCAAAAGGTCTTGATTACCTTGTCGCAACGAAAGAAGCTCATTGTCCAAGGCCTGCCCCTGTGAATGTCTTGCGAACAGTTTTTCCATACTGAGCTGAAAAGCTTGAAAATCATGGAGGACCGGATCATCTTGATTTACTAGAGGGATCGACCAGTCTGCCGCATTGCCACTAAGGTACAAAAGCACGAAAGCTACTTTAGCTTGATCAGTTGGAAAGGCTGCTGGCCGGCATAAGAAATGCAACCGGCACTGATTGATAAATACTGCAAACCTCTTTGGGTCAACAGAAAATCGTTCGGGCGGAGCCAGAGGTACATTCCCAGGTAGGTTGATCTGCACTGGATTCATAGAGGATGTAGAAGGAAGATTTCCCCCAGATGCGGGTAACGGGGTCTGTCCGGCTTGTGACTGTAGCAATTGTCTAGCGAGATCATCTGTTCGCTCCTTGGAAATAATCAGTTCCCTTCTTAGAGCGTTCGTTTCCTGACGGGCTGCATGCACATCTTCCCTTAGTTCCCCAAGTAACTGGGCTAGTTGGTTGGTATCCGAGGTTTCCATAGCGCCTGGACGGGAGTTTTGTGGTAGGCTTTGCATTCTGTAACGCTCACCTGATTCCCGTAGAGGCGCCGGTCTTGACTGGGCGTATACCGTATCTTCAAAGGTGATGTGTAACACACGGCTGGCTCTTTGGGCTGGACCTCTGTGCACTGTATGTTTGACTCGAAGGGTAAAATGTCTTAGGTAAGTGAACGCCGTGCTCTCCATCTGCCTCGGGGCAGGGTGGTGTAACCAGTTTCTTCACTGGATAAGGGGAGCAGGCCTCTTGACTTCAGAGGACTGCTGTCCGTCGTTTACTGCACGAACGGTAAGTTTCGAGTAATTCTAATATCTTTAAAGTCTTTAGTAATGATGTCTCTTGTTTTGCAGGGTTCCGGCGATGGTGGATGACGGGCTGAAGTGAGTTGAAGATGGAGCCCGTGTGATGAATAGAAGCGCCTGGAAGCACGTAAGTAAGCGCTTGTTGCCTGCTTCACGATGCGCTCGAACTGTCTTTTTATTTTGCAGGTACAAGTTCGGAGCGGCTGCAGGGTGCCGGAATACCCACTGGGTTAGATGTGGAAAGGAGTAATGGCACGTGAGTATTAAAGTTCCCCAATGTCTTTAAATGCACCTTGTTTTGTCTTTCAGATGCGGGATGCAGCGCCGAAGGCCTCCGGAGCGTGCGAAGAGTTGGTAACCTTTTGTCTTTCAGATGCCGGAATGCAGTGTGAAGACCTCCGGAGCGCACGAAGAGTAGGTAAGCCTTTGTCTTTCAGAATGCAGCGCGAGGCGTTGGTGACAGCCGATGGCCCAGGTAAGTGAAGAGCTGTCACTGAAGACCGTAATGCTAACCTGTTCTTTCTTGTCTTTATAGGTGTTGCTGAACACTGGATTCAGGATGGTAAGCCTTTTTCCTTAGGCCCAGGATCAGATGCAGAAGACACGATGAGCGTTCTGCTGCAGAGGATGCAGAATAATGCAAAGCAAGATTCATCCATCGGGTGTGGTTTAAATAGCCTCCTGTAGTACGTAGGTGTCTCCTTCCACAGCCACGCCTAGGTAAGAAAAGAGTTCCTGCTTTCCAGAAGAGTTCCAGTGTTCTGAACCTAGGGAGTGGCTCCTGCCCCACCCAGCAGGAAAAGTAGTTCCAAACAGAAGAGGATCAGAGGCTCAACTGGCAGGCAAGTAAGCAGCATGGTCTGCTGCAGGTAAGTCCACCCAAGCATTATGAGCCCGGCGCTTCCAGCGCTGGGACTGGGCATATTTATGAGCCTGGTGCCACTGGCGCCAGGACTGGGTCCAAAAGGTCCCAATTGGGACTGGTTGGCACTCGGAACCTGGGTTATGAATCTGCTTCCAAGGGAGTTGGGAAAACCCTGACCTTTTGGAAGCAGAGATCATGACACGCTGGGCCTACGCGTTCCAGGACCCTTATCTGGATGGTACTCATGCGGCCCCGGCCCCCCTCCACGAGGCGCTGGGCCTTCAAGAGGGTCCTGGACCTGCAGTCATCCCAGCGCTTCTTGGCATGTTGGTAGTCGCGGACTGCCACCCCCTCCCGTTGATGGCAGTCACAATGTCCGTCCAGATCCGAGTCCGTCCTTCCTTGTTGACGCGCTTACTTCCGAAGAGGGCATCATACTGCCCCAGGACTTGCTCCACCAGGACACCAACTTCGGTGGCACTGAAACTGGTGCCCCTCTGCCTCTCTGGCCGGGGGTTGCCAGTGGTGCCAGATGTAGCAGTGCCCAACATGGCAACCCCAGAGGCAGGAGTGGGTGGGCAACTGGGTCCTGGGGCTGGGCTGTGGAGCAATGGTATCCCAGTCGGGAGCACTCTGTTCCAGCATGGGTGGACACAGCAAATGGACCCCTGCAGTTGGCTGATGTGCAGGCACCAAATGGCAGGGCATGGTGGCAGCAGGCAGGCAGGTAGGCAGACAGCAGCAGATGGCTCGTGGGAGGCTGCTCGGGGCTATGGGGGGCAGTAATTCGGCCTTTTGGGCAGGAGCGTGGTCTTCCGTGTGCTTATGCGTGGCCAGCTTGATACGGAGTGATTTGGCATGTGAAAATCCTGCACGTCTGCTTGTAAATCGAGGAAAGGCCCTTAGCGCGTATGCACGTCAGCAGGCATATGCGAATTCATTGGACCAAAGGCCCTTAGCGCGTGAGCGCGTCTGTGACGTGAGGCGCGCGGGTGTTTCCCTCATTACACGTGATGACAGAGCACACGTGGATTTCCACCAATCGCGTGTGGAACTTCCTGCGCACCCCAGAAATACATGTACCCAGGCCAATCGCGTGTACGCTCACTTCCCTCCGATTACACGCGATGACACTCGGACGTGCAGTTTCATTTCATTGGCCCAAAGGCCACCATGCGCAGCTGTGACGTCACGCGCATGGCCGTAGAGAATGGCGCGTGTAAAAATGAAGAGATACACGTCCGAGTGTCATAGCGCGTAATTGGTGGAAATGGCCTCATCGCGTATGCGCAGCTGTGACGTGTGTATAAAAGGTACGTGTAGGACCCCATTTCCTTGTACGTGCTTTTCGTGGAGAGCGAGTGGGTGAAATCTGTACTTCTTGTTGGTTCACACGCGATTTACTTCACGGCGTTTCCAGTTCATACTCCCTGTTACCTCTGACAGTTTTTTCTCTTTTCCTCTTTTCCCTGGGCCTGTTTCCTCAAACAGCTCCCCTACTACTGTTGTCCTGTCTCCTCAGACAGCGTACAATTCTTCTTTTGGCGGGGGTTTTGCCAACGCGCACACCGCATATTTTTCACGCTTTTGTTCCTGGCAGATGGTGAGTCGCGCACGTATCTAACATCTGTACTTGCCCCGTGTGTCGCGTACCCCTTCAGAGGTCATTCTAGGCTGCATGTGACACGCATACGTTCATTCTTGTGTTCCTGGGTGCCACAGCGTAGTGCAGGTTTTTTTTTCCACGCACGTGGTCTAGGAGGGGTTGCGTGCACCTTACTTCCCTTTTTTGGGCTGCCTGTGCGTTGCGTGACCCGTCATCTTTCCCCAGGGGTGACATACAACCTTGCTAGAGCACTAGGGTACGATTACCTTCTGGTACCCAAGCCCTTTGACCCCCAATTGCCCAGGACAATAGTTCACATCAACTCCCATACGCACAATAACATCAGTGCCATGGCTGGGAGGCAAACAAGCCGTAAGGGTCGCAAAGGTGGCCGAGCCCCAAGTGGTGGCCGTGGTGGATCCGGTAGGGGACGTGGCCGTGACTTGCAGGGTGCCCCTAGCCCCCCATGTGTGGAGGAGCAGTCAGGGACACCCATGCCCCCCCCCTGGTTGAGGTTACCGTGGCTGACACCATCTATGCTCAGCCCTTGTTGGACCAGCCCACTGTGAAACCAGACCTGGCACAGGCTGACTCCATGGCTGACTTCCAGGTCAGCAGGTCTAGGCCACGTGCGCCGGTGAACGTTGGTGTCATCAGGCCACGTGGATCAGGGGCAGCTAGGTCATCTGCTGCCCCGCGTAGGCAGGCTGGGGAGGCTGCAGGGGCAGCTGCGGCTCCATCCATCCCACCTCTCACACACCCAGCCAGGACAGTGTCAGTCCAAGTCCATCATGCTGACATTCCCCCTGACACCATCACACTTGAGATAATGCCTGCACCAACTCCCATGCTGAGTGTGCAATCCCACACTCCTGCCCCTAGTGTCCAGAGCGGCGCAGGACACTCCGGATCCCCACCACCTTCCAAGCGGAAGAGGAAGAGTGCTCGTCCAGTAGAGGCTGATGCCCCAGACATGGCTACACAGTCCGGCCCGTCATGGAAGCCCAGCTTCAATGAGGCCGAACTGAATGCACTTGTAGAGTATGTGTCCGCACATGACCGCGAAATGGTGATTGTTGCAGGATCCAAGACCACACCTGCACAACGTCAGGCACACTGGCAGACCATTGCGGACATCATAAGTGCCCTTGGAATCGTGAGGCGCACAGCTAATGATTGTACAAGCGCTGGAATGACCTGAAGCGCAGGGCAAAGAATAAGCTGGCCTCAAGTCATGCCGCAACTCTAGTGACTGGAGGTGGGTCTCCAGCAGACGACATAGAACTCACTCCACATGAGCAGGTTGCTGGGACCTACGTCACGGAGGAACAGATCCAAGGCGTGGGAGTAGTGGCAGATTACGAGGCATTGTCCGGTGAGTGCACATGCATGTGTGTGTCATCCATGTGCATGTTGTGTGTGGGAGGGCTTCTGTTTGGGTGCCAGGGGAGGGTGTGTGTGCCTGAGTGGTTCGGCTCACCCATGTGCCTCTTCCAAAACATTCTTTGCACCAGCATTTGGGTATAGCAGCGTCCCTTCGGCCAACATTAGACATCCAGCCCAACACCACGCCAGTTGCCCTTGGAGTGTCATCTTGCCACTACACTGTTGCTTATTTATCTCTGCTTATTCAGGCAGATTGTTTGCATACCACCACTTTTACTCGGGATTTCTCAGTCCTATTGTCACATGTCTGACATGGCTATGGTACAGTGGACTGGCTCTGTTTCGTGGACATGATTAGTTTGGACATGTCCCTGTGCTATAGGACCATTTTTGACTGGCAGCTGCATGTTAAACATTAGAACCATTACAATGAAAATGATCAATCATATGAACAAACTGGACTGAATGAACAATTGGTGACCTCCTCTCCCTCTTCACTTCATGGCTAGGGTACATGCCATCTGTGTGATGGCATGTGTATTTGACCTGCCAATCACTGGCCAATGTGTGATGCCACTGCTAGGCAGCATGCAGCAAATGTATTCATCTTCCATCTTGGTGTCATCAATGTGTGGCATCTGCCTCCCCATCACACGCAGTGACGATGCATGCATGGGAGTGTTTTAGTCATGTGGGACATGTGTCAATGAAGTACTGTTTCTATAGCCTCTCAGCCCTCATTGTGTGCCATGGTGCTAATGCCTGTTTCCATTTGTTTTCTTTTATGTCTTTGCAGGGGAAGACGCACCTGATACTGCTGGGGTTGTGGAGATGGTGCAGACCCAGGGGGGGTCTGAGGGCCGACCGACCACCAGTGAGGGACGTGGTGTGGTGGTGGGTGAGAACCCACAACTGCTGCAGGTTGTGCTCTCAAGGGGTGTCTCTGGCTGCACCTCCCCCGAGCTGTACTCAGGTGTTGATTCGGATGATGAGACCTACGTGCTGTCGCAGGTGAGTGTTCCTGGGAGGGATTCTGTTCTGTCCGACCCACCTGCACCAGGGTTAGAACCCTCAATGGGGATGTCAGTGTTGGCAGGTACGCCTTTGGTGGTTACGGATGCAGGGTCACACTCCGCGACATCTGATCCTGTTCCTGGGCCAGCAGATCAGAGGGGGAATGCAGTCCTGCAGCCTCAGGCAGTGCCGGTACAGCAAGGCACAGTTCGCCTTGCCCCAGACAGGTGTGGTGCCCGCCGACGTGGTGGCCGTACGCCACCTGGCAATACCGCATGGGAGCAATCCATTTACGGTATGGCAACCCAACAGGCAGCATCATCAGAGATGATGGCTCAGGCCATAAATAGGGTGGCCACTTCCATTGTCCCCCCCGAGAGGCTGATGGAGCGACTACAGCAGGCAACCAACTCCATCTGCCAGTCACACAGGGAGGACATGTTTGCGTCCAACAGGGACAGGCGGGCGGCACTGGCGACTCTGCAGGAAGCCATCTCCATAGAGTCCCAGGGCCACAGGGAAGCCCTGAGGCTGGAACTCCTTCACCTCAGGAAGACTCTTGTTGAGCTTGAGGCTTCAACAGACCGAAGGACAGAACAGCAGCTGGAGCGTCTCACCCGTACGCTCTCAGCTGAGATGCAGGCAACTAGGGCGGAGGTCCGGGCATCCCGTGAGTTGTTGCATGGGGACCTCGCACACTCATCCTCCAGAACGAGACCTACCACACCCGCATGCTTGCAGCCATGGAGGAACAGACTAGGGCCTTGCGTGGGCTGCCTCCCATAGTGCCACCACCTCCGGATGCAGCTGCACAGGGTGAGAATAGCGACAGCAGTGATACTCCCACAATAGGGTAGCCGTGTGGGCCATGAGCCCATGGAGGTGTTTTGTTTTCGCAAGATCCACACAGGTGGGTTTTGGTGTGCACCCTGTCCTCGGACCTCCTGGGTGGCCTCCCCAACCCCCCCGAGCCCATTAATGGCCTTTTTTTTTTTTTTATTTATTTTTTTCCTTTTTTTTTTTTGGGACAGTGTGTTGCCTTGTGTGGCTCCCGTGGGCATACGCTGCATTGTGGCTGGGCACATGCAGGCTTGTCATGGATTTGGTTCAGATGCTTGGGTTTTTGTCACACACACCCCTCCTGCTTCCCGTTTCCATGGGCTTGCAAAGGGTGTGCCCAAGTGACATTGACGTACATGGTGACATTGGACTCCCATGAGCTGTGTGGGCAGTCTGTAGTCAATACTATGCATACATTCATAGTGCATATTGTTGTTGTCTTGTACACTGCGTGGTGTATTCATATGTGCCTCTGCATCCATCTCATCCTCCATATTTGCAGGTCCATTCCTCATGTCTTCACAATGCGGTCCACCTTGGAACTGGAGTCCATGTTGTAAGCACTGCACCTACACTCTTGCGTGGCGCCAACACTGTATACTTGCAAGTGTTCGGAGGGCTGAAATCTTCAGGTGGTGAGGCTAGCTCATTTTTAAGTCTGTAATGTCATGTTTGAGGTGGGTTGGAGGTTGTGTAGGTGATTGGTATTATTGGTAAGTCTTTGGTAAAATGGGCTGTAGGTCCTGCATTACTGTGAGCATTTCATGTGTGGACAGGTTTTCCATTAGGGACAATGTAGCTGCTGACACTTGGGGCATGTTGTGGGGATTCATTTCTATCCTCTCACATTGCATGACATGCCATGGTGTGTTGTGTGGCCGTGCCGTGGAGGGGGTGGGTGACATGGCACTGTTTTCATGTAGTATTTTGCAAGTGGGTATTCATTTATGCAGCATGGAAGTGTATTTTCATGACACTGCATTGGTGGTGTTTGTGTAGGTAGGGATGCACACATTGTGACACTTCCACATAAACAATCTCAGGCTGCTATGGTTCTGACAGTTGACAGTCCCTTTGTGTGTCAGGCCGAGTCATCATTGCTTATCAGATGGTATGTGCCAGGCCTGTGTGCACTCCACTGGGGTGTGATTTCTATGTGAAGTAATTAGCCACCAGCTGCGTAAGGGCTGCCTCACCCCATGCCCTCTCCCCTCCCATGCGCAGCGGGCGTGCATGTGGTTGGGGATGTGGGGGCACCACCATGTCCACGGCCAGGCCCCGGCGTGTTGCAACATTGTGCAGGACACATGCTGCCACTATGATCCTGCACACTACTGGGGGCGCATATAACAGCTGCCCACCAGAACGGTCAAGGGAGCGAAAGCGTGACTTGAGCACTCCGAATGTGCGCTCCACTATGCCCCGGGTTGCTATATGGGCTGTGTTGTATCTTACCTCTGGAGGTGTGATGGGGTTCCGAATTGGCGTCATCATGTGGGTGCTCAGAGGGTAGGCACTGTCCCCTGGTGAGGAGGTGATGGGTATCATTAGTGGGGTAGTGACATTACTCTGCATCTGACATGCATGCATGTGCAGTGGCATTCATACTCACCAAGCAGCCATGTATCACCATGCCGCCCAGCTTCGAGGTCCCGGCTTAGGGTAGACATTCGGTAAATTAAGCTGTTGTGGGTGGACCCTGGATAGTTTCCATATACTGAGGTGATGATTCCCTTAGCATTACATACTACCTGCACGTTGATGGAATGCCAGTGCTTGCGGTTCCTATAGATGTGCTCAGATGCCCTGGCCGGACGTAGTGCCACATGGGTGCAGTCAATGGCACCTAGCACTTTTGGAAATTGTGCCACACCGTAGAAATGGAGGGTGGCAGCCTGCCTTTCTGCATGTGTCCTGGGCAGGTATATGTGCCTACGGACTGATGGGCGTGCAGTGTTGATGTTCAAGACCTGGTGTAGGCAGCGTTACTGCGTGGCCTGTGACACCCCACCCACTATGGCACTTGTCCGCTGAAATGATCCTGTGGCCAAGAAGTGCAGTACATTGAGGACCTTCTCCAGGGGGCTGAGTGCTTGGGAGCACAGGGTGGGTGATGTGAGGTCATCCTCCCACTCACTGACCAGGTCAAGTATCATGTGTGGGGGAAACCTGTACCTCCCATACACCTGGTCATCAGGCTTCACAAAAAGGCTGGTTCTGGGAGTGAAAATTCGGGCTCTCACTATCCTCCTCCTCCTCCTTTGGTAACCAACAGCCACTGCTGCTAAGAATGGTATATTCATCCTGGCGTATGAGCTTGTTTGTGGTTTTCGCGCACTTTTATGCTGCGCGGGTCGACGTACGCCTGCTTCATGCTGGCGTACGTGTGTCAGGATTGGACACTTTTTCGGCACGTCGTAGGCGAAAGTGTGAATCTTCCCGCCCACACCAGGAATACACGTAGCACGCTCTCACAGGCACAGTCGCGGGTAAATATTCCCGCCCACCCCTGGAATACATGTGACCCACTCTCACAGGCCCAATCGCGTGTGAAACTTCCCACGCACCCCTGGAATCCACGTACCCAGCAAAATCGCGTGTTGAACTTCCCGCGCACCCCTGAAATCCAGTACCCGGCCAAATCGCGTGTGAACTTCACGCACACTCCTGAAATCCACGTACCGAGCCAAATCGCGTGTTTAACTTCCCGCGCACCTCTGAAATCCACGTACCCAACCAAATCGCGTGTGAACTTCCCGCGCACCCCTGGAATCCACGTACCCAGCAGAATCGCGTGTTGAACATCCTGTGCACCCCTGAAATCCACGTACCCGGCCAAATCGCGTGTGTACTTCGCGCGCACCCCTGAAATCCACGTACCCAGCCAAATCGCGTGTTTAACTTCCCGCACACCCCTGAAATCCACGTACCCGGCCAAATCGCATGTGGAAGTTCACCCGCACCCCGAAGTACAAGTACAATCGCGTGTGGAACTTCACGCGCACCACGAAGTACACGTACCCAGGCAAATTGCATGGCTGGGGGGTGGGGGTGGTGGTAGACATGGGAGGGGGCCTGGTGGAGGCTGCCCCTGCACTTCTGGGGGTGGGGGTGGTGGTAGACATGGGTGGGGGCCTGGTGGAGGCTGCCCCTGCACTGCTGGGGGGTGGGGGTGGTGGGAGACATGAGTGGCGGCCTGGTGGAGGCTGCCCCTGGTGGCTGGGGGGTGGGGGTGGTGGTAGACATGGGTGGGGGCCTGGTGGAGGCTGCCCCTGCACTGCTGGGGAGTGGGGGTGGTGGTAGACATGGGTGGGGGCCTGGTGGAGGCTGCCCCTGCACTGCTGGGGGGTGGCGGTGGTGGGAGACATGAGTGGGGGCCTGGTGGAGGCTGCCCCTGCACTGCTGGGGGGTGGGGGTGGTGGTAGACATGGGTGGGGGCCTGGTGGAGGCTGCCCCTGGTGGCTGGGGTGTGGGGGTGCAGGGCGACATGAGTGGGGGCCTGGTGGAGGCTGCCCCTGGTGGCTGGGGGGTGGGGGTGTAGGGGGACATGAGTGGGGGCCTGGTGGAGGCTGCCCCTGCACTGCTGGGGGGTGGGGGTGGTGGGAGACATGAGTGGGGGCCTGGTGGAGGCTGCCCCTGGTGGCTGGGGGGTGGGGGTGCAGTGGGACATGAGTGGGTGCCTGTTGGAGGCTGCCCCTGCACTGCTGGGGGGTGGCGGTGGTGGTAGACATGGGTGGGGGCCTGGTGGAGGCTGCCCCTGCACTGCTGGGGGGTGGGGGTGGTGGTAGACATGGGTGGGGGCCTGGTGGAAGCTGCCCCTGCACTGCTGGGGGGTGGGGGTGGTGGTAGACATGGGTGGGGGCCTGGTGGAGGCTGCCCCTGCACTGCTGGGGGGTGGGGGTGGTGGGAGACATGAGTGGGGGCCTGGTGGAGGCTGCCCCTGCACTGCTGGGGGGTGGTGGTAGACATGGGTGGGGGCCTGGTGGAGGCTGCCCCTGCACTGCTGGGGGGTGGGGGTGGTGGGAGGCATGAGTGGGGGCCTGGTGGAGGCTGCCCCTGGTGACTGGGGGGTGGGGGTGGCGGTAGACATGGGTGGGGGCCTGGTGGAGGCTGCCCCTGGTGGCTGGGGGGTGGGGGTGGTGGTAGACATGGGTGGGGGACTGGTGGAGGCTGCCCCTGCACTGCTGGGGGTGGGGGTGGTGGGAGACATGAGTGGGTGCCTGGTGGAGGCTGCCCCTGGTGGCTGAGGGGTGGGGGTGCAGGGGGACATGAGTGGGGGCCTGGTGGAGGCTGCCCCTGGTGGCTGGGGGTGGTGGTGGTTATAGACATGGATGGGGTCCTGGTGGAGGCTTCCCCTGGTGGCTGGGGGGTGGGGATGGTGGTAGACATGGGTGGGGGCCTGGTGGAGGCTGCCCTGCACTGCTGGGGGGTGGGGGTGGTGGGAGACATGAGTGGGGGCCTGTTGGAGGCTGCCCCTGCACTGCTGGGGGGTGGGGATGGTGGGAGACATGAGTGGGGGCCTGGTGGAGGCTGCCCCTGGTGGCTGGGGGGTGGGGGTGGTGGTAGACATGAGTGGGGGCCTGTTTGAGGCGGCCCCTGCACTGCTGGGGGGTGGGGATGGTGGGAGACATGAGTGGGGGCCTGGTGGAGGCTGCCCCTGGTGACTGGGGGGTGGGGGTGGTGGTAGACATGGGTGGGGGCCTGGTGGAGTCTGCCCCTGCACTGCTGGGGGGTGAGGGTGGTGGGAGACATGAGTGGGGGCCTGGTGGAGGCTTCCCCTGCACTGCTGGGGGGTGGGGGTGGTGGTAGACATGGGTGGGGGCCTGGTGGAGGCTGCCCCTGCACTGCTGGGGGGTGGGGGTGGTGGGAGACATGAGTGGGGGCCTGGTGGAGGCTGCCCCTGCACTGCTGGGGGTGGGGGTGGTGGTAGACATGGGTGGGGGCCTGGTGGAGGCTGCCCCTGGTGGCTTGGGGGTGGGGGTGCAGGGGGACATGAGTGGGGGCCTGGTGGAGGCTGCCCCTGGTGGCTGGGGGGTGGGAGTGCAGGGGGACATGAGTGGGGGCCTGGTGGAGGCTGCCCCTGGTGGCTGGGGTGTGGGGGTGCAGGGGGACATGAGTGGGGGCTTGGTGGAGGCTGTCCCTGGTGGCTGGGGGGTGGGGGTGCAGTGGGACATGAGTGGGGGCCTGGTGGAGGCTGCCCCTGGTGGCTGGGGGTGCAGGGGGACATGAGTGGGGGCCTGGTGGAGGCTGCCCCTGCACTGCTGGGGGGTGGGGGTGGTGGAAGTCATGAGTGGGGTCCTGGTGGAGGCTGCCCCTGGTGGCTGGGGGGTGGGGGTGGTGGTAGACATGACATGGGTGGGGGCCTGGTGGAGGCTGCCCCTGCACTGCTGTGGGGTGGGGGTGGTGGTAGACATGGGTGGGGGCCTGGTGGAGGCTGCCCCTGCACTGCTGGGGGGTGGGGGTGGTGGCAGACATGGGTGGGGGCCTGGTGGAGGCTGCCCCTGCACTGCTGGGGGGTGGGGGTTGTGGGACACATGAGTGGGGGCCTGGTGGAGGCTGCCCCTGGTGGCTGGGGGGTGGGGGTGGTGGTAGACATGAGTGGGGGCCTGGTGGAGGCTGCCCCTGGTGGCTGGGGGGTGGGGGTGCAGGGGGACATGAGTGGGGGCCTGGTGGAGGCTGCCCCTGGTGGCTGGGGGGTGGGGGTGCAGGGGGACATGAGTGGGGGCCTGGTGGAGGCTGCCCCTGGTGGCTGCGGGGTGGGGGTGCAGGGGGACATGAGTGGGGGCCTGGTGGAGGCTGCCCCTGCATTGCTGGGGGGTGGGGGTTGTGGGAGACATGAGTGGGGGCCTGGTGGAGGCTGCCCCTGGTGGCTGAGGGGTGGGGGTGGTGGTAGACATGAGTGGGGGCCTGGTGGAGGCTGCCCCTGGTGGCTGGGGGGTGGGGTTGCAGGGGGACATGAGTGGGGGCCTGGTGGAGGCTGCCCCTGGTGGCTGGGGGGTGGGGGTGCAGGGGGACATGAGTGGGGGCCTGGTGGAGGCTGCCCCTGGTGGCTGGGGGTAGGGGTGCAGGGGGACATGAGTGGGGGCCTGATGGAGGCTGCCCTGGCACTGCTGGGGGTTGGGGGTGGTGGGAGACATGAGTGGGGTCCTGGTGGAGGCTTCCCCTGGTGGCTGGGGGGTAGGGGTGCAGGGGGACATGAGTGGGTGCCTGTTGGAGGCTGCCCCTGCACTGCTGGGGGGTGGGGGTGGTGGTAGACATGAGTGGGGGCCTGGTGGAGGCTGCCCCTGGTGGCTGGGGGGTGGGGGTGCAGGGGGACATGAGTGGGGGCCTGGTGGAGGCTGCCCCTGGTGGCTGGGGGATGGGGGTGCAGGGTTACATGAGTGGGGGCCTGGTGGAGGCTGCCCCTGGTGGCTGGGGTGTGGGGGTGCAGGGGGACATGAGTGGGGGCATGCTGGAGGCTGCCCCTGGTGGCTGGGGGGTGGGGGTGCAGGGGGACATGAGTGGGGGCCTGGTGGAGGCTGCCCCTGGTGGCTGGGGGGTGGGGGTGCAGGGAGACATGAGTGGGGGTCTGGTGGAGGCTGCCCCTGCACTGCTGGGGGGTGGGGGTGGTGGGAGACATGAGTGGGGTCCTGGTGGAGGCTGCCCCTGGTGGCTGGGGGGTGGGGGTGGTGGTAGACATGGGTGGGGGCCTGGTGGAGGCTGCCCCTGCACTGCTGGGGGTGGGGGTGGTGGTAGACATGGGTGGGGCCCTGGTGGAGGCTGCCCCTGCACTGCTGGGGGTGGGGGTGGTGGGAGACATGAGTGGGGGCCTGGTGGAGGCTGCCCATGGTGGCTGGGGGTTGGGGATGGTGGTAGACATGGGTGGGGGCCTGGTGGAGGCTGCCCCTGCACTGCTGGGGGGTGGGGGTGGTGGTAGACATGGGTGGGGGCCTGGTGGAGGCTGCCCCTGTCCTGCTGGGGGGTGGGGGTGGTGGGAGACATGAGTGGGGGCCTGGTGGAGGCTGCCCCTGCACTGCTGGGGGGTGGGGGTGGTGGTAGACATGGGTGGGGGCCTGGTGGAGGCTGCCCCTGCACTGCTGGGGGGTGGGGGTGCAGGGGGACATGCGTGGGGGCCTGGTGGAGGCTGCCCCTGGTGGCTGGGGGGTGGGGGTGCAGGGGGACATGAGTGGGGGCCTGGTGGAGGCTGCCCCTGCACTGCTGGGGGGTGGGGGTTATGGGAGACATGAGTGGGGGCCTGGTGGAGGCTGCCCCTGGTGGCTGGGGGGTGGGAGTGGTGGTAGACATGAGTGGGGGCCTGGTGGAGGCTGCCCCTGGTGGCTGGGGGGTGGGGGTGCAGGGGGACATGAGTGGGGGCCTGGTGGAGGCTGCCCCTGGTGGCTGGGGGTGGGGGTCCAGGGGGACATGAGTGGGGGCCTGGTGGAGGCTGCCCCCGGTGGCTGGGGGGTGGGGGTGCAGGGGGACATGAGTGGGGGCCTGGTGGAGGCTGCCCTGGCACTGCTGGGGGTTGGGGGTGGTGGGAGGCATGAGTGGGGGCCTGGTGGAGGCTGCCCCTGCACTGCTGGGGGGTGGGGGTGGTGGTAGACATGAGTGGGGGCCTGGTGGAGGCTGCCCCTGGTGGCTGGGGGGTGGGGGTGCAGGGGGACATGAGTGGGGGCCTGGTGGAGGCTGCCCCTGGTGGCTGGGGGGTGGGGGTGCAGGGTTACATGAGTGGGGGCCTGGTGGAGGCTGCCCCTGGTGGCTGGGGGGTGGGGGTGCAGGGGGACATGAGTGGGGGCCTGGTGGAGGCTGTCCCTGGTGGCTGGGGGGTGGGGGTGCAGGGGGACATGAGTGGGGGCCTGTTGGAGGCTGCCCCTGGTGGCTGGGGGGTGGGGGTGCAGGGGGACATGAGTGGGGGCCTGGTGGAGGCTGCCCCTGCACTGCTGGGGGGTGGGGGTGGTGGGAGACATGAGTGGGGTCCTGGTGGAGGCTGCCCCTGGTGGCTGGGGGGTGGGGGTGGTGGTAGACATGGGTGGGGGCCTGGTGGAGGCTGCCCCTGCACTGCTGGGGGTGGGGGTGGTGGGAGACATGAGTGGGGGCCTGGTGGAGGCTGCCCATGGTGGCTGGGGGTTGGGGATGGTGGTAGACATGGATGGGGACCTGGTGGAGGCTGCCCCTGCACTGCTGGGGGGTGGGGGTGGTGGTAGACATGGGTGGGGGCCTGGTGGAGGCTGCCCCTGCACTGCTGGGGGGTGGGGGTGGTGGGAGACATGAGTGGGGGCCTGGTGGAGGCTGCCCCTGCACTGCTGGGGGGTGGGGGTGGTGGTAGACATGGGTGGGGGCCTGGTGGAGGCTGCCCCTGCACTGCTGGGGGGTGGGGGTGGTGGGAGACATGAGTGGGGGCCTGGTGGAGGCTGCCCCTGGTGGCTGGGGGGTGGGAGTGCAGGGGGACATGAGTGGGGGCCTGGTGGAGGCTGCCCCTGGTTGCTGGGGTGTGGGGGTGCAGGGGGACATGAGTGGGGGCTTGGTGGAGGCTGTCCCTGGTGGCTGGGGGGTGGGGGTGCAGTGGGACATGAGTGGGGGCCTGGTGGAGGCTGCCTCTGGTGGCTGGGGGTGCAGGGGGACATGAGTGGGGGCATGGTGGAGGCTGCCCCTGCACTGTTGGGGGGTGGGGGTGGTGGAAGACATGTGTGGGGTCCTGGTGGAGGCTGCCCCTGGTGGCTGGGGGGTGGGGGTGGTGTTAGACATGGGTGGGGGCCTGGTGGAGGCTGCCCCTGCACTGCTGTGGGGTGGGGGTGGTGGGAGACATGAGTGAGGGCCTGGTGGAGGCTGCCCCTGGTGGCTGGGGGGTGGGGGTGGTGGTAGACATGGGAGGGGGCCTGGTGGAGGCTGCCCCTGCACTGCTGGGGGGTGGGGTGGTGGTAGACATGGGTGGGGGCCTGGTGGAGGCTGCCCCTGCACTGCTGGGGGGTGGGGGTTGTGGGAGACATGAGTGGGGGCCTGGTGGAGGCTGCCCCTGGTGGCTGGGGGGTGGGGATGGTGGTAGACATGAGTGGGGGCCTGGTGGAGGCTGCCCCTGGTGGCTGGGGGGTGGGGGTGCAGGGGGACATGAGTGGGGGCCTGGTGGAGGCTGCCCCTGGTGGCTGGGGGGTGGGGGTGCAGGGGGACATGAGTGGGGGCCTGGTGGAGGCTGCCCCTGGTGGCTGGGGGTGGGGGTGCAGGGGGACATGAGTGGGGGCCTGGTGGAGGCTGCCCCTGCACTGCTGGGGTTTGGGGGTGGTGGGAGACATGAGTGGGGTCCTGGTGGAGGCTGCCCCTGGTGGCTGGGGGGTGGGGGTGCAGGGGGACATGAGTGGGTGCCTGTTGGAGGCTGCCCCTGCACTGCTGGGGGGTGGGGGTGGTGGGAGACATGAGTGGGGGCCTGGTGGAGGCTGCCCCTGCACTGCTGGGGGGTGGGGTGGTGGTAGACATGAGTGGGGGCCTGGTGGAGGCTGCCCCTGGTGGCTGGGGGGTGGGGGTGCAGGGGGACATGAGTGGGGGCCTGGTGGAGGCTGCCCCTGGTGGCTGGGGGGTGGGGGTGCAGGGGGACATGGGTGGGGGCCTGGTGGAGGCTGCCCCTGCACTGCTGGGGGGTGGGGGTGGTGGTAGACATGGGTGGGGGCCTGGTGGAGGCTGCCCCTGCACTGCTGGGGGGTGGGGTGGTGGGAGACATGAGTGGGGGCCTGGTGGAGGCTGCCCATGGTGGCTGGGGGGTGGGGGTGGTTTTATAGACATGGGTGGGGGCCTGGTGGAGGCTGCCCCTGCACTGCTGGGGGATGGGGGTGGTGGGAGACATGAGTGGGGGCCTGGTGGAGGCTGCCCCTGGTGGCTGGGGGGTGGGGGTGCAGGGGGACATGAGTGGGCGCCTGGTGGAGGCTGCCTCTGGTGGCTGGGGGGTGGTGGTAGACATGGGTGGGGGCCTGGTGGAGGCTGCCCCTGCACTGCTGGGGGGTGGGGGTGGTGGGAGACATGAGTGGGGGCCTGGTGGAGGCTGCCCCTGGTGGCTGGGGGGTGGGGGTGCAGGGGGACATGAGTGGGGGCCTGGCGGAGGCTGCCCCTGGTGGCTGGGGGGTGGGGGTGGTGGGAGACATGTGTTGGTGATCAGTGGTGCAAGGTGACATGTGGGTTGGCTGGTGGGCATGGCCATGGTGGATGGGTTGCCTGTGGGACATGAGCAGGAGTGCAGGGTAGTACCCTGTGGTGTGGGCTGCCTGCAGGGGCCGTGGAGGGTGTAGGGGGAACACCTGGGGGGACCCACATGGCCATATCACGTGTAGCATTCCCCTGCAACACCGAAATACACGTACCCAGCCAAATCGCGTGTTGAACTTCCCGCGCACCCCTGGAATCCACGTACCCAGCCAAATCGCGTGTTGAACTTCCCGCGCACCCCTGGAATCCACGTACCCAGCAAAATCGCGTGTTGAACTTCCCGCGCACCTCTGGAATCCACGTACCCAGCCAAATCGCGTGTTTAACTTCCCGCGCACCCCTGAAATACACGTACCCGGCCAAATCGCGTGTGGAACTTCCCGCGCACCCCTGTAATCCACGTACCCAGCCAATTTGCGTGTGAAACTTCCCACACACCCCGAAATACACGCACACGTTATTTTTCAGTCAGCGGGTGTCCGTGTTTGTGGGTACCCCTTTGCACGTCATTTGTCCTGGAGGGCCACAGTATTGGACATTCATCATAGCTGTATATAGGTGCTATTTGTTGGCGCACCTTTTGGCGCACATTTTTTACAGGCGCAGGGACGCTACCGAATGCTTTCTTGTGGCGGTCGTGTTTGTGCCTGTGCGCTGGATTGACCTTGCGCTGTTTTGCCCTATTCGATTCCATGAATACGTGTTGTAGGCGAGCATGTGGGCGTTCCGCGCACTTGCACCCTGTACTTCCCCCGTGACGCCCACATTTTGGTAAGTTGTTCCCCATTCCGAGTGTTACGCCCCGTGTTCCGCCTACTTTTGTAGCGTGCGCCGCGCTATGTGCGATTTTCGCTGTGGCCCGTGCGATTTTCGCTGTGACCTGGCGCACGCCGTTAGATGGCCTGTGCGCCAACGAGCGCCGCGCACTTTTTTAGCGCACATCAGATGGTTTTTTCGCGCACGCCCTTCCATGAATCGATGTGCGCTGCTTTTCGTGCGATTTTCGCAATTGCACTGCGATTCGCACGTTTTTGCCCACTTGCGCCGCGCTATTTATTCCATGAATCGGCCTTGGAGTTTACTGACGCTCCAGTTACCACCTCAATCAGGTGCATCAGCTGTACTTGACAGCTTTATTCACTCATGCAACGTGCGCTTTTTTTGTTTATTTTTTCACAACCACACCCATGGCCATTAGCAGTGAGGTTTAGTTACACGAGGTTCTCTTCAGAGTGCACTTATTCCCTTCTCTGTTTTTATATCAGCCGACGGGGTTTGCAGTTAAGATTTATTCTGCTAATAATATTATTCACAGATGGCTTCCAAGCTTATGACATGCATTTTGAACTGCTATTAAATCAGCTAAGAACATGTTAAACTGTACGTGACGCTCAGGTGAGTCTCAATGGGATTGTTACTTTCGCAGATTACTTAGGGCGAGTCTCGTCATGTTAAGGACTTAGCATAAGCACCTAGGTATAATGCTGTTCACAGAACCTGGGAAAAAGAAGAGAAATTGAATGATTTGGTCAAGTCTTTAGACAGTGAGTGTAGGAAATGAGGTTATTAATTTGTGTCATCCATTTTCTTCCTTCCTGTTATCCTCCCTCATCCTCCATCGTCTAACCAACTACAACCCTCTTCTTTTATACCACCCGTACGCATCTATGGTCTCGTATGATTTTGCGTTTCATTTAAATATTGTCATACCTATATTAATTGTCTATCTGCGGTTTATGGCTGTTTTGACAATTATTTCAGATCGCACTTACACATTGAATCGTCTTTTAGACATTGCATATTGTAATATCTTTTCTGTGGTATCTATTGCTTTTTATATTTTGCACTGACTTACTTGCTGGTATTCTTAGCTCCTTGATAAAGACCTGATTGGTCGAAACACTTTTCAGCTCGAGCCAACATCCAGAATTGCAAATTTCAGTAATAAATCAACACATACACTAAAAATTAGCAATGTCTATTTCTTCATGTTTAAAGGTGATCCAGCGCATGCGTGGAGCAGCCCACTTCTTAATATTTTAATACACTTCATTCTGTGACTGAGGGCAACCCAAAGTGCTCACAAGGGTTGTTTTTCATGCTGCTTTCCTCAATTACCCTTATTTTCTTGTGACGAGACAAAGAATTGTTGGTACCAGCACAGCATTATGTGTGTCCAGATGCCCATCTATCTGCAAAAAAGGGCATAAGAAAATAAAATATTATATTCGAGCTCTGAATAAAATTCGTAATTGTTTATTACTGTAAACATTGATTCTAAAGCTGGCTACGGCCACTGTTCTCTTACCATCAATTAGCATCAAATATAAAAGACAGAGGACCTTTTACAATGGCCTTTGGTCATGGCCAATCAAACCAGCCTATGGCCCAATATTCACTTTCCTTGTAAAGAAGATTTCCTTTCCTTTTAAATAACCAGATCCCACTGGCCACGGCCTTCAGATCCACTGTCCATGTTTCAACAATAAAGCAAAAAAGATCACATTCCTTAGCATATGAGTACAACCCATATCCCCTGCCCAGAGCAGGTGTGCTGGTACTCCTGCGGAGACCCATATCCCGCTCACTTAGCCATGGCAAATATCCCTCTGTCTAGTAACTTCCCAGATCCCCTGAGCCATGAACTTGTCCACTGATCCTGTTGCACCAAATAGGCTAAACAAACGTGGACCTGGTCAGTAGGACAGACTAAGGGCCGGGTCAAATATACACTTACAATTACATTGGAAAAACTCACCAGCCATGGGTGCTGTGCTCATGTTTGTGGTCCCATGCATGTTTTAGCACACATTTTGAAAGGAGATTGTTTGCACCCTCCCTGAGTTCCATTTAAATGTACAGTGACATTACCATGAAATCACCTTGATTGCATCGCAGTAGCGGCTCTCATCAATTAAATAAATAGAATGTTGGGAAAAGACAATGCAATTTGTTATCACCTTAACTATAGGGTGAAGACCTGTCCTATCTGTGAATTTACATCACTGCTGCTCAATTGTCAGTGACCATAATATATAGGAACCAGTGCTTTTTTAAATAAAAAATATATATATATATATTTGCTTGAATTGCATACCAACCAGAAATAAAAATGTGTTAGCAGGAGTTCTCCTAGATCAAAAGAATGGCATTCTTCATAGCTTGGTGCAATGGTATAGAAAGCCAGTGCGGAGGCTGTGTTTCGCTTTACAGCTTTCTCAAGTGAAATTGAAACGCTCAAGACTGCCAAAATACTTGTTGCAAACGGTGACTCTATTATAAAACCACTGTTGACAAAATCAGGTTCCAATTTAAATGTCAAAGAACGATGTCATATTGATGTATTATATACATTCCTACATTCCTACATGAAACTCTTTATTTCCTTCTATTCCTTCACATCAGAACTCCACCACACCCTTTCTTGCTGCCTCACGGATATAAAAAACTGGATGTCATCCCACTTTCTTTCCCTCAGTATTGACAAGACTGAGGTGCTTTTCTTACCTCCTAACACTGTCTCCTCCCCCTTTCATCCACTTTCCACCTTCCAACCTCTCCATCTCACCCCACGCCTGCAATCTCGGCCTCCATTTTGACTCCTCTCTCTCCTTCTCCAACCACTTCTCTCTAACCTCTCGTGCCTGTCGGCACCACCTCTTCCACATCCGCGAGATCTGCCCTTCTCTCCCCTTCCATGCTTCTAAACCTCTAATCTCCTCCCTTATTTTCTCCCTGCCGCTTTTCTACTGCTCCTCTATCCTCTTTGGACTCCCTGTGTCTCACATGACTCCCCTAAAATCTAACTACCATTCCTCTATCCGTACTCTATGTCTTCTTGGCCCTCAAGAGTCTATTTCTTCCTCTCCATCTCAACTCGGCTGGCTTCCCTTCCTCTCACAACTGAAATTTCAATTCCTCTGTCTTGTCTCCAAATATCTCCATGACCTGCCCCCCCCACCTTTCTTCCCTCCTCTCATTTTACTCCCCCTCCCACTCTCCCCACTCAGCAGATCTCTACCTTCTCACTGTACCCCCAGCCCCATGTGCCTCCTCACGCTTCCGCTCCTTCCAAATCTTGGCCCCCCTCCACTGGAACTCCCTACAGCTCTCCATTCACTCCAACCCTACCTAATCCTTCTGCTCATTCCTGAAAGCCCTTCTTCTTCACTCCCCCTGACTTCCCTTCCCTACCTCTCTCCCCTTCTAACCCCTGCCCCCCTACCCCTCCCTCTTTCCCCCCCTTCCCCTATGACCTCAAATTGGTCACTGAAACCACTTAGGGGTGTTGGAGGTAACCAGAACACTCCACCTTCCCTTCCCCTCCCTCTTCCCCCTTCCTCCCACTCCCCTGACCTCAAAGCAGACATTGTAAACCCCATCCTATGCAGTTCCCTTAGGGAGCACTACATAAGATTAGTACTACAGGTATATGCAATAAATCCCCTTTGGTATCAGTCAGTACCACACAGATTTAGTTGATAGCTGTGGCTGAGCAGTCAGACCTATCTCAAGAGGGAGATGAGCAGTATTAAGGGTTTACACAATAGGTCTACAGTACTATGGAACAAGGAAACACTGACCAAAGCTTTGTATCAAAAAGAATATATATATATTTATTCTACACACTCTTAAATCAGCACACAAATCACTATCATAAAAGCAAGTTGTTAAAACAGTCAAGAAAAGTATACACAACCCCCTATTTAAATTGTAGACAAGTTTGAGCAAGAGTGAAAACTGAGCAAAATGGCACAGTGTAAAACCAAGCAGAAATGGCACTCTAACAATTTCTTCAGAGGGAGGGAAAGGTCAAGTTATACAGAGTTAGACTCCTAAACACACCAGCAACACTTCCCAAATGGATTGTGAACAAGTTAGGCAAGGCAGTACTTTAGCATGAGCAATACTTAGGTGAAAACCAAGCAAAATGGCACTTCACAATGTTTAAAAGGGAAGGAAAGGTGGCTATAATGGTTTTAGGTGCACCAACACATTTCTTGATGAAAAGCAATCTAGAGAAGGCAGTTGTAACAGATTTAGGCAAAGTTAATAGGCCTGTGCCAGAGTCAGTGGTACAAGGCAAAAGTGCCCAGGATCAAACTGTTCTAGTAGCTGCAGTCAAGTCTTTGTGTAACGGTTGAAAAGGAGGGTGCAGAAGGTAAAAGACAATGTTAGACGATAGGGGTGTCCAGCCCAGGAGGTAAGTAAAGGATTTCAAACACCTTTAGCAGTACCCCGTGAAACGGGAGGCCTGGCGGAACAATGTACCTTAAAAGTGGAAGCGACTTCTGCGTGGCGGTAGTTCCTGGCAGTTCGGGAGATCCAGCAGAGGAAGAGAGGCTCTCATTGTCGAGGAAGGTTCGAGTCACTGCACTGCCCACGGATGATGCCAGCTGCGGTCCTTTAAATCGCATTTATGGTGTTCGGGTGCCTGGCTATCCAGTCTCCGAGTGTTTGGCACTGGCGATTCGACCAAGGCAGGTCCTGGATGGCGATTGGCGAACTAGTTGGCCCCACCAGCTTAAGGGAAGAAGACTCTTGCAGGCAAAGATCTTCTCGGGTCATTGAGAAAAGTGGTGAGGATCTGCAGCAGGGCATCACCGGTGGTCCAGTCATTGCAGATGCCTTCGGCTTCTCTACTCTTTGCATTTCTTAGGTCCAGTGGCAACGTCTTGTTCTCCTGTCCTCAGATCCCTGCTTTTATGCAGAAAAACACCCATTCATACAGCCTAGCTGTCACTCACGCAGTGCGGTGGCTATCCTGGCGGGAAAACCCCCAGCCTATCAGGGCAGAGTACGACTTGGGTTGCCTAGGTAACCCTGTCCAGGGTGCCTATTCCCCCTCCCACACATCCTGTCTACCCGAGACTCAGTGGCGCCGAAAGGAGGGCTTCTGTGCAGAAGCCTGCCAAAAGGACAAACAAAGGATCCCCGACCTGGGTAAGGATTTCAGAGAAAGACACGAGAAAAAAATATTATCAAAGATCTGGCAAAAAAAAAGAAAAAAACACCAGATTAAAGTTAATAATAAAATAAACCGGCGGTATGTTAGAGGCTGTCAGTAAAAGTGGTAGCCTCGAACAATGGAAAAATCCCATTGGAAAATATTCAGGGTCGAATATTAATGGTAGTAACCTCTGCCACCAGCCAGAAACTTTGGGGAGAGGGACTAAACAGTACCCTCTTGAAAATGAACACCAGGGAAAAACTATTAACCATTTCCAATACCTCCATATTAAGATAGTTTGTACTGGTTTTGTTCATAACTATTGACTAGTAAAGTCAATGGTAACTGTACATGCCCTGGGAGACAGTAGTCAGTCCCAGGGTATGGAGTCTATGTTTGGGGTCACTATGACACCCCTGTGTTACTGCACTGAGGGTGCTGTGTAACGCAATGTAAAAAGATGATACCTATGAGGGTGAGAAAAACCCCATAGACCATAAGTACACAAATAGCCTAAAACACACATCAGCAATCTGTCTAAGAGTGGGAATAAGAGTCTCACTCTTAGCAGGGGAAAAAAAATAAACCCTTCAAATCCAGCAAAGCTGCTGGGGGACTCTATAGGTAAGGGAAATTATCCTAGTAAGAGAATTCTCCCTAACACCTAACACCTCTCCACTCCCCTTGCCCACTCTCCCCCGCCTTTAAGTAAATTGTTCTACATATTGTCCAAATGATTTGTTTCATGTTTGTAAATGTGCTTCTCTCACTATTGTACCTGTTGTTATACTGTAAAGCGCTATATAAACTCAATAAACAAACATAAACATACATGTCAATGCAAAATGTAAATTCATAAACAAAAAAATCTGACATTAGCCGCATAGAGCCAATGAACTCTCAATGCGCTATGTCAGCAAGACCTAACTTTGAAGCATGGTCCCTGGTGCTAAATATGAATAGCCTATTAGAAATGCTGTGAAAAATGCATTGTTGTCATCATGAGGACATCGTTAAAATAAAAGGATTTTTTTTTTAAAAAAGTGCCTCCCAGTATATTGATTCTCTGTTACCTTTAAAGGAAAGGCTAAGAGTTTCAGAGGTGGGTGTGCTGGAACATCTAACACAAATCATATTGCAGGACTCTTCAAAGCCTAATTAAAACCTCCCTTTCAAACAAGAGCATCCAAGTAATCCGAATGGCTTTACTGGGGGTCGCAGATGTAAGCGATGTAGGTTTCACATGACTGTAAAATGTCATCCCTCCAATAACACAGGCAACGTTTCGGATTAGAAAGATCACATGTTCAAGCTGTAGATTAC
The DNA here is from genome assembly GCF_040938575.1 of Ambystoma mexicanum. Classification (NCBI taxonomy): domain Eukaryota; kingdom Metazoa; phylum Chordata; class Amphibia; order Caudata; family Ambystomatidae; genus Ambystoma; species Ambystoma mexicanum. The sequence goes on from NC_090937.1 coordinate 538,787,565, forward strand.
ATTGTTGTCTGTGTGTACATGCAAACTGTGTAGGCAACACAACATGTCAGGTGCAGCACGACGTTTATCATTCTGTAGCTATTCTTTGTGCAATTGCTGACATTGACTATGATGTCAGTGGAGGAAATACAGAGTGGGAACTCGACAATTATAAAGCTGTACTGATGTGGACTTAGGTACCTAGCAGTCACATGGACTTTATATTGATGAGGTAAACTTCCCTTTTTCATAGGGTGACCAGACGTCTGGGTTTTACTGGGACAGTCCGGGGAAATCACCCCCTGTCCCAGGGTCCCGGGAGTTTTTTCATTTTGCAAACCCCGTCCGGGGTGTGCCGGGACCAGATTTCGAAATCATGAAATCAGGTCCCGTCACAACTTTAAATGTGCGAATGGGGGCGCGTAAAGCATTTCACGCCCCCATTTCCTCTCACTTGGCCTCCCCGTCCACTTTCCTCTGCGCCACCCCCAGCCCCGTAACAGGCCAGCGACATAGAAGTAGGACTATATATTTTTTGTATTTATGGTAGTCCTACTTTTATGTCTATGGCCTGTCCGGGTTTTTTTTGTTGAAAAATCTGGTCACCCTACTTTTTCATGAGATTCAAACCTGAATATTTACGCTATAAACCTAGATGGCAGGGCAAGTGAGGGCTGTAATGCTAGCCTGGGGCATTGCCTGCCCCGGTAATGCACCAGCCAGCCGAGAGGGGTTTATTGCTATTAGTATCCCGGCATGTCGTTCTGGGATACTACCCTTCTTTTTTTCAATTTGAGAAACGGCAAAAAAATATAGCCGCCATGGATCAGGGAGAGGGAAGCCATTGCCACGTCAGGGATGCGCTGGAAACACTAATGTTCCAAGTGCCAGCGAGGGACAAGGGAGCACTAGGTAATTGGGGCAGGGGTGGTGGAGAGCTAAATATGTGGAAAAGAGCAGTGGGAGAAGGGAACGCAGTTGATCTTCAGGGCACACCTTCCTCAGGCTTGGTGGGGGAATATGATGGCATCACGCCCTGAGGAGGCTCAGAGTAGGGTTTTTACCATGTGGTAAAGCCCCCGTTCTGAACCTCCTGATTTGCTGTGAGGCCATCACACCCACTCGCTATATAATATGATTCTGTTCCCACTGGATGGTTAGCTGATTTGAAAAGTCTTGCCTTTAACTAAACGAAAAGTTATTCTTCTGTTGTAATTTTGTGTATAATATTGCCCTTTTTATTTTGTTTTCTTTGGCATTATTTTTCATTCGATTTAATCATTTAGATATTATGAAGTAATGAGTTGCATTAACTATTTGTTTATGGTTTTTTAATATGTGGGGTTATGCAAATGTATGCAATATTTACATCATTTTATTTTCATCTATAATGGTTTTAATGTATATCATCTTGGGCATTGAATTAGACATTTTAAAGGACTATCTTTATGCCACGGTGGCGTGGCATAATACAACCTGAACATGCACTTTTACATAAATTCCTATGACACGTCTAAATACAATATCATTGGTGTAAGCTTATTTTCATGATTGTTTCATTTAATACACTAATTGTATCTACTGGGGCGATGCAGCGTAATTTGTGCTAGATGTTGTAGCACACTGCAGCTGACTCATCAATGCTTTGGGCGGTGATGCAGCGTGATTTGTGCTAGATGTTATAGCACATTGCAGGCTGACTCATCGATGCTTTGGAGGGTGATGCAGCATGATTTGTGCTAGATGTTGTAGCACATTGCAGGCTGACTCATCGATGCTTTGGAGGGCAATGCAGCATGATTTGTGCTAGATGTTGTAGCACATTGAAGGCTGACTCATCGATGCTTTGGGCGGAGATGCAGCGTGATTTGTGTGCAAGATGTTATAGCACATTGCAGGCTGACTCATCGATGCTTTGGAGGGTGATGCAGTGTGATTTGTGCTAGATGTTATAGCACATTGCAGGCTGGCTCATCGATGCTTTGGAGGGTGATGCAGTGTGATTTGTGCTAGATGTTATAGCACATTGCAGGCTGACTCATCGATGCTTTGGAGGGCAATGCAGCATGATTTGTGCTAGATGTTGTAGCACATTGAAGGCTACTCATCGATGCTTTGGGCGGTGATGCAGCGTGATTTGTGTGCAAGATGTTATAGCACATTGCAGGCTGACTCATCGATGCTTTGGAGGGTGATGCAGTGTGATTTGTGCTAGATGTTATAGCACATTGCAGGCTGACTCATCGATGCTTTGGAGGGCGATGCAGCATGATTTGTGCTAGATGTTGAAGCACATTGCAGGGTGACTCATCGATGCTTTGGAGGGCAATGCAGCATGATTTGTGCTAGATGTTATAGCACATTGAAGGCTGACTCATCGATGCTTTGGGCGGAGATGCAGCGTGATTTGTGTGCAAGATGTTATAGCACATTGCAGGCTGACTCATCAATGCTTTGGGCGGTGATGCAGTGTGATTTGTGTGCTAGATGTTATAGCACATTGCAGGCTGACTCATCGATGCTTTGGAGGGCGATGCAGCATGATTTGTGCTAGATGTTGTAGCACATTGCAGGCTGACTCATCGATGCTTTGGACGGTGATGAAGTGTGATTGGTGCTAGATGTTATGGCACATTGCAGGCTGACTCATCGATGCTTTGGAGGGTGATGCAGTGTGATTTGTGCTAGATGTTATAGCACATTGCAGGCTGACTCATCGATGCTTTGGAGGGTGATGCAGTGTGATTTGTGCTAGATGTTATAGCACATTGCAGGCTGACTCATCGGTGCATTGGAGGGCGATGCAGCGTGATTTGTGTGCTAGATGTTGTAGCACATTGCAGGCTGACTCATCGATGCTTTGGAGGGTGATGCAGTGTGATTTGTGCTAGATGTTATAGCACATTGCAGGCTGACTCATCAATGCTTTGGAGGGCGATGCAGCATGATTTGTGCTAGATGTTGTAAGACATTGCAGGCTGACTCATCAATGCTTTGGGTGGTGATTCAGCGTGATTTCTGTGCTAGATGTTATAGCACATTGCAGGCTGACTCATCGATGCTTTGGATGGTGATGCAGTGTGATTTGTGCTAGATGTTATAGCACATTGCAGGCTGACTCATCGATGCTTTGGAGGGTGATGCAGCATGATCTGTGCTAGATGTTCTAGCACATTGCAGGCTGACTCATCGATGCTTTGGAGGGTGATGAAGTGTGATTTGTGCTAGATGTTATAGCACATTGCAGGCTGACTCATCGATGCTTTGGAGGGTGATGCAGTGTGATTTGTGCTAGATGTTATAGCACATTGCAGGCTGACTCATCGATGCATTGGAGGACGATGCAGCGTGATTTGTGTACTAGATGTTGTAGCACATTGCAGGCTGACTCATCGATGCTTTGGAGGGGGATGCAGTGTGATTTGTGCTAGATGTTATAGCACATTGCAGGCTGACTCATCGATGCTTTGGAGGGCGATGCAGCATGATTTGTGCTAGATGTTGTAGCACATTGCAGGCTGACTCATCGATGCTTTGGGTGGTGATGCAGCGTGATTTGTGTGCTAGATGTTATAGCACATTGCAGGCTGACTCGTCGATGCTTTGGAGGGTGATGCAGTGTGATTTGTGCTAGATGTTATAGCACATTGCAGGCTGACTCATCGATGCTTTGGAGGGTGAAGCAGTGTGATTTGTGCTAGATGTTATAGCACATTGCAGGCTGACTCATCAATGCTTTGGAGGGTGATGCAGTGTGATTTGTGCTGGATGTTATAGCACATTGCAGGCTGACTCATCGATGCTTTGGAGGGTGATGCAGTGTGATTTGTGCTAGATGTTATAGCACATTGCAGGCTGACTCATCGATGCTTTGGAGGGTGATGCAGTGTGATTTGTGCTAGATGTTATAGCACATTGCAGGCTGACTCATCAATGCTTTGGCGGGTGATGCAGTGTGATTTGTGCTAGATGTTATAGCACATTGCAGGCTGACTCATTGATGCATTGGAGGGCGATGCAGCGTGATTTGTGTGCTAGATGTTGTAGCACATTGCAGGCTGACTCATCGATGCTTTGGAGGGTGATGCAGTGTGATTTGTGCTAGATGTTATAGCACATTGCAGGCTGACTCATCGATGCTTTGGAGGGCGATGCAGCATGATTTGTGCTAGATGTTGTAGCACATTGCAGGCTGACTCATCGATGCTTTGGAGGGCGATGAGCGTGATTTGTGTGCTAGATGTTATAGCACATTGCAGGCTGACTAGTCGATGCTTTGGAGGGTGATGCAGTGTGATTTGTGCTAGATGTTATAGCACATTGCAGGCTGACTCATCGATGCTTTGGAGGGTGATGCAGCATGATTTGTGCTAGATGTTGTAGCACATTGCAGGCTGACTCATCGATGCTTTGGAGGGTGATGCAGTGTGATTTGTGCTAGATGTTATAGCACATACACCTCTAAACGGTCAACTGTTCCTTTAAAGCCAAAGGGGACTCAATATACTCAAATGCAGTATGTGCAAATGTCATTTATGATAATGATGTCATCAAATTTCTTCATGGAATCTCTTCAAGGCTATACATGTTTGGCAGCATGGATCATGCTTATAACATTATCAATTGCTAGCATAATGCTTTGAGTCAGATAATGGAATGTTTTACCGAATATAAGACACTGACTAGAACAGAATGCATTGGCCCTATGTGCCTCTCTCCTAAACGTATGATCGAGATGAAAGTGTCTAAATGTCTCTGTTGGTATTTACCAAATGCTTTGATATGTGACTGGGTATATTAAACGTCATTTTTACCCAAAACTATTTTGAGTGAAAAGCTATAACATGTGCACAATCTGAAACAACATGAAGTCTTTCCCAGGCCTCCAAAGGTTCAGATGATGTTGTCACAAGGTATGTATGGTACACACACACATGCAACAAGTATTTGGGCATTTGTGACTGCATTGTTTTCCTGTAAAACGACACATATTCGTACTGAGGTTTCCCCCCATTGCACCAGGTTTTGAATTAAGGGATTCTTTTGATTTATGAGGACTCATAAAATACCTTCTTAGTTTGGTTGGTGGGAGTGAGAGAAAGAGAGGACAGAGAGTGTTGATCCAAAACAACTGGTTGATACCTTAATAAGTCTAAGCAATTCACTTAAATCTTTATGGGCAAGCTTTCGTGCACGCTTTCGTGGTCTTCATCACTTCCTAAGGCAGGGATGAAATGGAGCCTTTTAAAACACATTACAACATCAAAGCTTCCATAGGCTTTCTGGGATTCCACTTTTCCGTTGTCTATGCTTGTCTCTGTTCCTCATTTGATTGCAGTTTGCTCAAAGAGGCATGTGTTGAAACTTCCCACACTTCGCAGGTATGAATGGAACTTTGTGGTTCAGTCTAATTGAATAGAAGGGAAAGAAAGAAAACAAATGACAAAAACCCATATAACTCACCACCATTAGAGTTCACTCATTAAGGCATTGGACAGTCTCAATCATGGTAAGTGCAGTCCAATTGAAACTCGGTATGTCAGTCTGATTCCTGTGCGAAACCAATGGTGGTACATTCATCTGCATATGAGGCCTGTCCTTCCAGAATACAGGAAGGCAGGAGGCCCAACCATTCATTTATTAGGCCTTCGACATATGGAACACAGTGTGATATGTTTGTGCCAATTACAATATAGGGATTGTGTTACACTGCAATCATGAGGAAAGGGTTTTACTTGACTTTAGACAGGTTCTCACCTCTGTGAAGCTTTATGACTGAGGAGTGTGAGGGCTGATTGGGGTGGGCTTCTGAGAGCCTGGCAAAGAGCCATTTGCTTAGAGAGGCAGGTGGAGTGGTGTAGTATACGTTGGATGCCTTTGAACAATTTTGGAAACATTTATGGAAAGGGCCACCTCTGAATGTTTTTATCCCAGCATCGGTATGGGTGGACAATGTAAGTGTATACTATTTTGGATTGTGACTCAAGCAACCCCCATATCTGTTCAAGCCCCCTTTCAGTGTATTGATAATGTGTATGCAATTAACAATTATATTCATAGGTCTTACTGACTTTATCAGTCTTAGAATTACCCCAGAGAATAGCAATTTTGAGATCATCAAAGGTGTGATTAGCTTACGAAAAATGCTCAACAACTGCATCTTCATTTGTGCATCACTTGACACTCTGAATGTGCTGCTTATAATTGGGTACTCCCGGATTTTTTGATATCGGGGAGGTGACACTATCGGTTGGGAGACTAATGTATCAAAAGGAGAAAGATAGGTCAACTACCCCTTCTTTTGTCCCTAAATTGCAACAGGTCAGAACAAAGTCAATCTGAGAAGTTCACAAATTGTTATGCCCACCAGTCTTTGTTAGAAAAAATATCATCTTCATTTATTGTGCTCATTTTATACAACATTAAAAACTTTCAAGACAAACTATACATATACACCTAATCACATATATTACTCAACCTGTGCACTCGCACTTACTCGCACTCGCACTTACACTCTACTGATGCCTGTGCACCATAGTATTGGCAACAGGTGCCACAGGGAAAAGAAGGAAAAAATCCAACCACAAATGTACACAACAAAAAAGGGAATACAGTCTAAAATACTGTTCATCTGGGTTGTTACTCTGCTTGTTCAGGGTGGACTGAACCTCTACTGCAAGCAAGTCCACCTTAACGAGAAAAATTCAACCACTTGCGATCTTTAATACAATGTTGCTGGATGCAAATATAAAATGCATCATCATTTTGTATTCCGGCTATTCCTGTGGTATCTTGATTGTATCCAGAATTTTGATGTGTGGACAAATGAGACATCTTTTTTTTCTGCATGACATGGTTCCAATGGTTACATGGTTCCATGGTGCCTATGAACACTTGTGTGAAGGCACATTATAAATACAAAATCATATCATATAATTGTTTGTGCTTTTTGTATACAGCATGCTTCTTAGCATCGTTCTTTCAGATTGGCTGGTTTTCTGAAAGCAGGTAGGGGCATAGCAGGGAAAGGTTTTCTCAGGCGTTCATCTTGTTTAACAATGTGTTTGTAGATCATTAGCAATCTGTCAGAGATCTTTCACCTGGATTGTTTGTGACAAGTGACATCGGGTTTGGGCCTCTTTTTGCTCTGTATTTTTACAGGTCACACCGGGGGCTTTGTGTTGCCTTGCGAATCTGGCTGTCCACAATTCTGTGCTTAAATCCAGGTATGAGGTCTGATCTCCAAAAATGTATGTTTTTATCCTGGTCCCTTGTGTTTGACCATATTGTATTGTATCTTAATGCTTGGCTGAATATTGTAGCACTAGTTGCAAAGCCTGTGTACATGGGCTAATGTGCATAAAGGAAGGCATTTTCAGAATGTAAATATATTATGTGTTGTATTTTAACATAATTTATGTTAATAGAAAACAAATGTTGTAAAGGATCTTGCTCCTGTTACATGGAGGAGTTGTAACCTCAAACAAAATCTCAAAGAATATATTGAAAGTTCTGCATAGTACATACAGCAAATTGTTGTATATGCTCCTCATATATAGGATTATGAGGGATGTCAGATTAATACAATTCACATGCAGCATGACTCGAAGTAGACATGAGATCATTAAAAAATGTAAAGTTTAAAACATACATGAAGAATATTAACAATATAATACATACCAACAACTATTAGAATGGATAATGCATGATTCATGTACATTAAAAAAAAAAGTGATTTATTTTGTTAGAGAAATAGTGCTTAAAAATGAATTTCTGTTTATATGTGTATTTTTTAAATGTAACATTTTCTTAGTATATGCAACTTGAAGTATGTTGTTAAAAAGTGGTATCCCTGTCTTGGGCCTTTTCTGCAGCTAATGTCATCAATGTTGAAATAAACATTTTGTTCATCTGGAAGATAAGCTTGAAGTCCTATTATTGTATGTGTAAGGTAACAACTCTCTCTAGCAGTGATAGCAGGTGAAGTGGGCTGGATGGCTTCAGACAAACATACATCCAGCCTTTTATTACATAGTATGGTGCTTCCTGTGCACATGGTGGAAGCTACGCTCTTCAAGTAGCTGGCCCAGTCTGTTGGTTAGTGATACAGCGTGAAATTTAGCTAAGCATTTTTTTTGTTATGTTGGTATCAAGGATATGCACTTTTTAGTTTGTGCTATTAGGTTTTGCTTACGACACCTATAAGCCTAAACTATTGCATTTGAGTACAAATAGAGAGTAACAGGATGTGCAGAGGATAATACAGTATCTAGGTGTTGTTTGGTTATGTGCCCACCCATTCACTCCCCAAGGCCATGCTGATTTGATGATCATTCCCACCCGTTTTTGCTTCTCCCTGCCCAAAACGGCTCCTCATTGGAACTCTTTGAGCTCGCTTTAAGCAAGCCTTGCCATCAGATTTCACACTGGAAGTGCCTGCCAGTGGTTTTACAAAGCAGCCTTCTGAGAGTTAATGTCTTGTAAACCCACTATTGGTGTAACACAAATGTTTTACCAGGCCTGCATTCAGCCACTTGATGTTTACGCACTATGTGTGTCCTTCACTGTAGTCCTGTTAAAAACAAGCAATGGAAATCCAACAGGTTTGGCTTGTGTATAAGTATTAAGCAGTTGCCAGGCACTTCTATTATATGCCCAAGTACTCACACAATTTTGCACCTGCTACCATCAATGGCCAATCAATATCACTATGGCTGTGCCTGGCAAGTGACTTTCCCATGCCTACACAACATCCCAAACTGTTGGCATTGCCAATGCTTGTTCAGAAGAGTAGGTGAGTTTCAATCTGATGGAACATATTCAATATTGTATGGAAATCTAGAAGGTCCTCTTCTCCAAAGTCGTAATCACAAGAATATCATTGATGTAGCAGTTCAGCAGTCACATTTGGTAAAAAATCAGTCTCTAATTGTGCCATACTGAGGCACCATTCATGTACCCATGGTCATCCCATTGCTTGGAGATATTTATGAGTAGCAAAAGTGGAATGGTTGTGAGCCAAGATGAATTCTATGCACTTGATCATTGTGTAGGCAAGCGGGTTATGATCAGCAAGAGCATTCTTACATGCCTCACTGCCATCAAACTGAAGAATGTTTGTGTACAGTGACTCCACGTCCAGGCTTGCTATTAATGTGTCCCTTGGGAGGGGGCTTATATCATCCAGTTTGTTGAGTAGATCAGTGGTGTACTGGTTGCATCTGGGTGTCTCCTTTATAAGTGGTTTCAAGATGTTCTTAACCCAGCCAGAAATGTTCTCAGTCAGCGTGCCTGAACCAAAGATGATTGGGGATCCAGGATGGTTTTCTTTGAGTAGCATGCAGGGGTGGACTGGGAATCAAAAGAGGCCCTGGAAATAATGTTCAAAGTGGCCCCATTTTGCACATTTTCAGCAAGCCCAAACTTTTTCCTATAGGAAAATGTGGAAATAAAATAGGTTATCACACAAAAGAGGCCGAGGGTGCAGAGGCCTACCTGGAAATCTCCAGAGTTCCCTATAGGTCAGTCCACCCCTGGCAGCATGGAATAAGTACCAGGTATGGGTTATCTTGCACAAGGTGCTGAATGTGTTCTTGTATGTCATTCAGAGAAGTTTCTTCATAATCTTTTTCAGTTGTCTTTGCTATCATTTGGTTTTGGTCTTCTCGTAGCTTGTTGTAGTGTTCTCTGTCAGAAAGTTGCCTGTTTGATGTATTCAGAGAACACTTTCTATCAATTAATCATATTTAATGCAGCATGCATAGGACGTGATGACAATCTTAACTCTAGGTGCCCTAGTTGCTCAGCCCATGAGCACATACATTAGATCGCAGCAGGGATCAACGGTGAGAACAAAAGTGACAAATGGAGGACATCTACAGGTTGTTTAATCGTATTTCTAATCCAGTGTCAAGGCTGTGTTCCACTCTGTACCAATTAGGATAAAGGAGCATGGCTTCTCTCTTCCTCAAAATTAAATATCCTTACCCACGCCAGTCACAGCCTTCAGCTATGGCGACTGTCCACATTGCAACTATTAGACATACCCCATCAACCATTGCCTTGACCCAAGGTAACTGTCCATAATTGCACTAAAAGACTAGGCTATGTGTGTGGACCATATGCCCCTTACCATTAAATTAACATATCCAACAGCCCATGGCATTTATCTGTGGCTACTCTGTTGCCCCAACTAGGCTAAAAGACCATGGACCACTGGTAATGTAGCCTCTGGCACATACTCCTCCCCCTCCCTTCTTTAATTTCCATGAAACATTCCCTTTGCACTTTCTCATGGTAAGGGTTAGGAACCTTATTTTGCTCTGTCATAGTATATTTCTGCTTTAATATTCTAACGCATATTGTGTACCCCCGAACGAAGGCTAAGTACACAACGTGGGTGTGCTGTTGCTAAGAAACAACCCGTGACAGGATCACAAAGGGCCATCCATTCACAATCACACAACACACCATGTCATTGTGCAAGGCTAGCCACATACTGACGTCATTATGTGGAAGTTCAAAAGACTTTGTAAAGTATGCCTCAGCGAGTATTGTATCTATCGAAGCCCTGATGATCTGTGTCAGTCCTTTCAGGCATAAACAGATATTTATTTAGGTATTTAGATTCTAAGTTAAGCAAAGCCACAGCGACCTTTCTATTTTCGATCCCGTTATGCCACTACTTTCAATGTGGTTCCTTTAGAGCATAGTTAAGCAAAATCACTGGATACTTTGATAACTGGGTCCCTTTAACCTTGTTTCTCTGCATAGGGTTCCTACCATCCACTTTCATGAGATAGGTTAGGGTGACCAGACGTCCCAGTGTTCCCGGGACAGTCATGGGAAATCACCCTCCGTCCCGGGGTCCCGGGAGTTTTTTGATTTTTATAAACCCTGTACCAGGTCTCCAAGGGTGGATGACTACGGCCCCGGTTTTTGCTGGGACCCGATTTCGAAATCCTGAAATCGGGTTCCGGCGTAACTCTTCCTGTGCGAATAGGGGCGTGAAATGCTTTTCACGCCCCATTTCCTCCCCCTGCCCCTCCCAGGCACTCTCTTCCAATGAGTGGAGTGTGCGTGTGAGCAAACCTCCTCCTGCCACCCACAACAGGCCAGCGAATTCGAAGTAGGACTAAAGTTTTATTTGTATTTACTTTAGTCAAATTTCTATGACCTGTCCTGTTTTTTTTCCAATCTGGTCACCCTAGATTAGGTACAACGCTGGGATACAGGAAAAATTGGTAAATTCTGTACATACTGCCATACTGTCCTCGTGCATCTTTAAGACAATACCTTGTATTTATTGCATCCTTATTGTCCCCCTTTACATCTCCTGTATTCCCCATTGAAGTCACTGTTAGGAGGTGTTTCTAGTAGCACTTCCACCAGTGGAAAAGAGGTGCACTGTACTGCATACTTCGGTCAGTGGACATCTTTCCTTTGGTTTGGAGCGCATATCTCCATTCGTCCCCGAGAGATCTCCACATCTTTCGTGTCAGAGCCAGGTGAGCGTAAAAGTAACATACCGGCAATCACCACAGTGGCACCTTGTGTATCGTTATGATAATGATTCCCACGTAGCACAGCATTTACTGATTACTAAATTACTCCACAAATGCCCACAATTTATAAAGTGTTTCCCATTCCCACTGCCTCTTCCCCGTACACCACTCTTCCCTTTTAGGTTCTCTAACTCCCCCTATGTCTATCCCTCTTGACCCTCACACATCATGCAATTTCCCACAATCTGTCCTTTGATGCACTTCTTTTGAACAGTTACCGGTCATGTACTCCTAACATCACACTTCAATTCGCTTGTTACTTCAGAATCTAATGTGCGGTCTACACAACCTCATGAGACCACTGAGCAGTTTCTATTGCCATTCACGGAACTTGACACCTCCTACATATGAGTGGCATCAGTCCATGGCCGCCCCCACCATTCACAGCCACTGGCACACGCCCACATGCATATGACTGTATCCTTGACAACAGCTTGTCACCTTGCTCATCTGTGATGCACAGTGACCAATCAGAGACCTGCTCTCAACCCCCATATCAGAAAGCCCAGTTTTTTAAACAATGGCACTCGCTGTATTGCTGCGTCAGAATATCTTGCACCGAACCATGGAGTGCTAATCCAGCCTTTATACAGGTGAGATCCTCAACCCTCCAAGGACGAGGGTGTGCTACCCAACACGGACGAGCACCATGACATCCGTCCTATATGTAAGGCCTTGCACACCATGCACGCCATGCACCTTGCCACCACCCCCGGCAACCTTTGTTCTGGGACCGATCGGCTCCTTGCTGCGGCACCCTCTATGCCCAGCCGCCAACCCTGTCACATCGGAAACTGCTCCATGACCGCAATACAGCACTTCCTAGCCGTCGGGATCGCACGTAATATGTTCTCCTTAGACACACACGGAATGTCCTTGCACACCCACACCAGGGATTACACTCGATCCCAGGTCTTCTCCGGACTCCACATCACCTTCCAAACTCCACCCCACCATTTAGCATCCAGTATGCCCCGCCAGCTGGCATCATGCCAGCACCCCTCACACTCTCCCTCACATTTGAACTGGCACCCAGCTGCCCAGACTCATGACTCTGCTAACCCCCACATGCTAGATGCCGTAGCACTGCTTAGGTCTGTTACGAGCAGACCCTGGCACCCGTTCTCACTCGAGTTAGACTTTTATACGCTCACCTCAGCGACCCGCCCAGACCCACGCATCCCGCCAGCGAACACCTGTGATCACGCCCATGACCACACACTCAGATGTACGTTCTAATGCCCCTGACTCTTAGACTCGCCCACATGTACCACCAGAGCACAGCACATGGCACCTCTGGCACACTTCGGGCACCTTGCCACACTAATCACTCTCCCTCTCTAACTTCGCATTGGGTCTTCTACCACCCATCACTTGCTAGAAATCTCGTTTAGTTTAACAGCCCTCCCTCAGCCTCTGATCACTAATGGATCCCCTTACACACCAGATTGGCTACTCTGCCTCCCATCAAGAACGGACACTGCTCCAAAGCTTCTGGCCACTAACTCCCAAGAAGGACCATTAATTACCCTCCGGTAAGAACCATGTCAAATCTGTGCACACACCTTAGCTAACTTCAGCTCTGCTTTACCTAACCATTCTCCACTCTGCCCCCCCAACCTTCTTCTTTCTCTTTAGTACTCTGTCACTGAATTACTATGACTTGCAATATGTATATGCTAATACTCATGTTTTTCTAATATTAACTTGCATTGTCACCACTATGACACCACACACACCACTGATTCTTTGTGCATTGTAATACTGCATGGCCAATATGTTCGATCTAGAACTGTTGCACCAATATGGTTCCACAATGTCACCTCACCCCACCACCCATTCACAGCCTTGACAAAGACACTGGTCGAAACACGTGTTCCAATGGTTACAACCAATCTACAGCACCTCCACTTAACAAGGTTTACCTACCCACTCATTCCTAAATACCCTGGGAACCTTGGAGTTTTGGTTTCCAGACAAACTATGTTATAGACAGCAGGCTATATCGGCCCAACAACTCAACCAATAGATAGCTCACGGACCCTCTTTTCCTCCAAACTCCAGCGAACTGTATCTTATTTTGAACAACATCTATCAATGCTTCTGCAGGAATAGCTCAGCAATCTCGGATTTCCACAGCAGGATGAAACATCTGACTAAAAACAGCCTCTCCAGCCTTCCCCAAAGTGACCATTTAACTATTTAGCACCCTTTCCCTTTCACCACCTCTAGCGTGATGTGAACCCACCCCATTCACTCCTCCAACATCATTCTTTCTTATTTGGCTGTCCACATAATTCCCTTTGGTTTTGCTTGCTGCGACCAAATGAAGAAAGAATGCCAGTGTTTCATTCCTGAAAATCCTAAAAACTACTGGATAGGTGTACACCAAAACAAAATAAGTAATATCTGTGATGCTTTGTGCTCAACGTGTGTTTTACTAATCTGGCCAGATGTTTTCAAGGTACACGTGTTCAATGAGAGCACCTTTTTCATTATGGAAATTTGAATGGTGGTGGGCTAAAACAGCTTTCAATACTTATCTTAATATATCAGGCCATTTGAGCATTTTAGCCAAACATCACATGCCACAGCGCCACCCAGTACTCATCACTGGAAGTTGACCTCCAGTTCAGAGCCACATGAGCAAAATATTGTGCGTATTTAGCAGAAAACATAACAGTTCCTCTTCTGGTTTCTAGGAGGACATCATTGCTACCAGGGGCACTGAGTACGCGGGGGCTCCGGGGCCCAGGCACCCCGCTGCCGAATAAAGTCATGGCTGAGCCCTCCCTGAGGCCGCAGAGAAGAGACACAGTATGGATAGCCCTTTGTTCCATCCATACTGTGTCTCTTTCCGGCAGCCGAGGTGAAAGCAGGGTAAAAAAAACGATGTTTAAAAATTGAGGGACAGATACAAAACAAGAGGCTCTTGCTTTGCACCTGTCCCTCAATTTCTAAAAATCGTTTTGGGTGGGTATACTTCTACATCTGTGCACCCCTCTTCGCAAGAGGGGTGCACAGATGTAGAGGTACACCCAACCCAAAATGTTTTTTAGAAATGGAGGCACAGATGCAAAGCAAGCCTGTCCCTCAATTTCTAATAAATGTTTTGGGTTGAGTGTATTTGTACATCTGTGCACCACTCTTTGTAAGAGGGGTGCACAGATGTGGAGGTACAGCGAACCCAAAATGATTTTTAGAAATGGAGGCACAGATGCAAAGCAAGTCTGTCCCTCAATTTCTAAAAATCGTTTTGGGTTGGGTGTATTTGTACATCTGTGCACCTCTCTTTGCAAGAGGGGTGCACAGATGTAGAGGTACACCCAACCCAAAACGATTTTTAGAAATGGAGGCATAGATGCAAAGCAAGTCTGTCCCTCAATTTCTAAAAATCTTTTTGGGTTGGGTGTATTTGTACACAATATTTAGAAATGGAGGAACAGATGCAAAGCAAGTCTGTCCCTCAATTTCTAAAAATCCCTTTGGGTTGGGTGTATTTGTACATCTGTGCACCCCTCTTGGCAAGGGGGGTACACAGATGTAGAGGTACACCCAACCCAAAACGATTTTTAGAAATGGAGGCACAGATGCAAAGCAAGTCTGTCCCTCAATTTCTAAAAATCCCTTTGGGTTGGGTGTATTTGTACATCTGTGCACCCCTCTTGGCAAGGGGGGTACACAGATGTAGAGGTACACCCAACCCAAAACTATTTTTAGAAATGGAGGCACAGATGCAAAGCAAGTCTGTCCCTCAATTTCTAAAAATCTTTTTTGGTTGAGTATATTTGTACATCTGCACACCTTTCTTGGCAACAGGTATGCACAGATGTAGAGGTACACCCAACCCAAAACTATTTTTTAGAAATGGAGGCACAGATGCAAAGCAAGCCTGGCCCTCAATTTCTAAAAATCGTTTTGGGTTGGGTCTATTTGTACATCTGTACACCACCCTTTGCAAGAGGGGTGCACATATGTAGAGGTACAGCCAACCCAAAACGATTTTTAGAAATGGAGGCACAGATGCAAAGCAAGCCTGTCCCTCAATTTCTAAAAATCGTTTTTGGGTTGGGTGTATTTGTAAATCTGTGCACCAAAACTAACTGCATCACCATAGCTAACGCATTAGTAATGTCCAAGCTGGACTATTGTAATGCTCTCTATGCAGGAGCCAATAAAACCATCATAAATAAAATGCAAATCCTTCAAAATAACGCTATTGGAGCAGCCCTTGACATACCCCGTAGAGAACATATCTCCAACATCAGGAAAGACCTCCATTGGCTTAAAATCAGCGACAGAGTCCTCCTCAAGACACTATCGCTCACCCACAAAGGGCTCAATATCACAGCACCCCCCTACATCTCGGCCAGACTGACCAGAAAATCGTCCAGACACCACACTAGGGCTACCAACCACTTCCTGCTTAAAACCCCTAGATTCAGAAGATCCAAAGCGGGCGGAGCTAGCTTCCCTGTCAGAGCTGCCCAGGCGTGGAACGCATTGCCTACTGCATTAAGGGCCAACCTACCCTACACCAACTTCAGATGTAAGGTAAAAAACTGGCTCTGGTCCAACGATAACTAATTTGCGCTGCACTGACGGCCATGATATTCCTGAAACCAGTCCATGACTATTCTGCTTTTACCCATTCACCCTTTGTATACACCTTCAATACTGTAACATGTTAATTTTTCATTTCCAACTGTTTGTATTAACATGCATGCACTATATTGTTATGCGTTTTATCCTCTGTATGTAATCTAAGCTCAAGTAACCTTGTACCTGCTGCGCCCGGCTACCCCTGGGTTTTGTGCGCATTATCAAATAATAAACAAACAAACAAACACTCTTTGCAAGAGGGGTGCACAGATGTAGAGGTACACCCAACCCAAAACGATTTTTAGAAATGGAGGCATAGATGCAAAGCAAGTCTGTCCCTCAATTTCTAAAAATATTTTTGGGTTGGGTGTATTTGTACACAATTTTTAGAAATGGAGGAACAGATGCAAAGCAAGTCTGTCCCTCAATTTCTAAAAATCTCTTTGGGTTGGGTGTATTTGTACATCTGTGCACCCCTCTTGGCAAGGGGGGTACACAGATGTAGAGGTACACCCAACCCAAAACGATTTTTAGAAATGGAGGCACAGATGCAAAGCAAGCCTGTCCCTCAATTTCTAAAAATCGTTTTGGGTTGGGTGTATTTGTGCATCTGTGCACCACTCTTCACAACAGGGGTGCACAGATGGAGAGGTACACCCAACTCAAAACGATTTTTAGAAATGGAGGCACAGATGCAAAGCAAGTCTGTCCCTCAATTTCTAAAAATCGTTTTGGGTTGGGTGTATTTGTACATCTGTGCACCCCTCTTCGCAAGGGGAGTAAACAGATATAGAGGTACACCCAACCCAAAACGATTTTTAGAAATGGAGGCATAGATGCAAAGCAAGTCTGTCCCTCAATTTCTAAAAATCTTTTTGGGTTGGGTGTATTTGTACACAATTTTTAGAAATGGAGGAACAGATGCAAAGCAAGTCTGTCCCTCAATTTCTAAAAATCCCTTTGGGTTGGGTGTATTTGTACATCTGTGCACCCCTCTTGGCAAGAGGGGTGCACAGATGTAAAGGTACACCCAACCCAAATCGATTTTTAGAAATGGAGGCACAGATGCAAAGCAAGTCTGTCCCTCAATTTCTAAAAATCGTTTTGGGTAGGATGTATTTGTACATCTGTGCACCACTCTTCACAAGAGGGGTGCACAGATGGAGAGGTACACCCAACTGAAAACGATTTTTAGAAATGGAGGCACAGATGCAAAGCAAGTCTGTCCCTCAATTTCTAAAAATCTTTTTGGGTTGGGTGTATTTGTACACGATTTTTAGAAATGGAGGAAAAGATGCTGAGCAAGTCTTTCCCTCAATTTCTAAAAATCCCTTTGGGTTGGGTGTATTTGTACATCTGCACACCCCTCTTTGCAAGGGGGGTACACAGATGTAGAGGTAAACACAACCAAAACGATTTTTAGAAATGGAGGCACAGATCCAAAGCAAGCCTGTCTCTCAATTTATAAAAATCATTTTGAGTTGGATGTATTTGTACATCTGTGCACCCCTCTTGGCAACAGGGCTTCTATAATTGTAATACTATGCTTTTGTTGTGGCAATGCTAGTTCATCTTAGTGGGGCTGCTATACTTTTGATGGGACAACATCAGCACTTCTCAGTTGAGCTGCTACACTCTTATTGACAAGGCCCCAGCACTTCTCTGCAGTTTTATTTATTTACATTTTAATTGGTTATTTATTATGCACGTAATACCAAGAGGTTTTTAAAAGCAGACCGAGGGATCAAACCTGGGTTGCGCGGACCGAGGGATCGACCCTGTTTTGATCCATGTCGTCTTGCTTCCAAGGCGAGCATGTTGCCCCTGAGCTATCCTCCTGAGACTCTGAAGATCTGAAGTACATTTAATGATAGAGAACCAGAACTATTGAGCAAGTCTGATATTATCTTCATCATCATCAGAATAACTCAACACTGTTGTGGTTATACAAGAGCTAATATATTTAAAGGAATGGAATTACTCAGAATGCAGCAGCACTATTCAATAATCCAAAGTGCTTAAGCTTAGTTAATGTGAAAATACTACACTTCTCACCGTTGGGACAGTACTGTCACTTCTCACAGAGGCTTCTACACCTTTTATGCGGCAGCACTGATCCAGCCTACTGGACAGCTTCACTTTTAATGGCACTTCTCAATAGGGCTGCTATACTTCAATAGGAAATTATCAACACTACCCCGCAGGGAATTGCATACTCTTGATGCCACCGAAGCAGCACTTCCACCCACCACAGCTGCTTTATTTTTAATGGCACAGTGCGTGTACTTCTCAGCCACTCTGATTTACATTTAAACAGACCAAATTGTAATTTCTCAGCAGGACTGCAACACTATACCATTGTGTTCTGTATGTTGAGTGCTTCTTCACCACCAATGTGGGTTCATGGCACTCTGCCAGTGTATAAATAGTAGATCTGGCTACATTCAGTTGGCAACAGGCATGTCCCGTGCTGCCTGCTGTACATAAGCTGCCGCTCAGAATGTTGAAGCCGTGATGGGGCAAGGGATAGAAGGCTCAAGCCTGTAGGATAGCAGAATCAGCAGGGTCTTAAAACCTGCTCACTTATTCTGGAGTGAGGGGCCATGGGGCAAAATGTGCCTGATCCCACATACAGGGGGTTGTTTTGTTACCCCTTTATCTCTCCTCAATGAAAGAATGAGCTCTCTCAGACACAAGTTATCACCCCTGCACACACAATGAATTAATATGGTATGGATCTATAGATCAAGAAAACTGGAGTGAGAATTCAGAGTGTTTTAACAGAAATATAATTGTCTTCCCAGATGGGAGACTGTCTACATTAATATACCTGGGGTCACTGAGATGACCAAGAGTGAAACTGTACGTTCAGTTGTGAGATTACCAGCAACGGGTATACTATGCTCCCAGGAGTGAGGTTCCCACTCAATATATCACACTTTTTAAAGGTGTGAGACCCATCCTGAATGCTTGCCCAAAGAGCCTTGGCCAGAGTTTCACACTGAAGAAGTGAGCATTTGATCCGGGGTCTGCAACCCACACACACGCATGGGATTCCCATGCACCCACTTGCGAGATTTGCACCAAATTAGTAGATTGTGCTCCAAGGTAGGAGGCACATGCATAGTCTTTGCTCTTAGGTTTGACACACTCACAGGATAGGATGGCATTTTGTTCTCCCATCCTAGTTGTGTTGCTCTGCCTTTTGAGGGCTACTACAACTTGGGTGATTATACAGGGGTGGAGTAGGGGCAGTGTTGGCCTACTGAAATGCAACTGGATGGTTTGAACCTCCTTCTTACTTGACTTTAGCATATACAGTACATGCTAGCCAATGTTTCCCCTCTTTAGTGCTTCCCCCCACCCCCCTCGCAACAATTTGGCGACAAGGTGCAAATGCGGTCATATAACCGCTCGTGATGTCACTTCCTATATTTAGACACCCCTGGGAATTTCATAAGTCGGCTCCCCTGATTGCTACTGAATGCCAAGCCTATAACATGCATCACTTAGATGCTGTGCTTCGCAGGGTGCATGGGAACCGTCCCTGGCTTGCCCAAGAGAAACATTAAGTCGTCCTGCTTTGCAGTCCCAAGTCTGAGGGTCTCAATCACGTAATTAACGAGTCATTAAGAACGAATCATTAAGAACGAATGAACGACTGGCTCAAAACTCACTGATGAAACGTATCAAGAAGAGAGCAAAGACACCGCAGGGCAGATATGGAAATCGAACATTCCGAGGAAACGATGCAATCTGTGGCAGCAGGACATTTCATTATTCCATTTGCCGCATCACATGCCGCTTGCCTTCATCTCAGAATGACGAACATGTTTGTGGAAAGCCGTGAAACAAAGACGCTTTTAAAATAAAACCAACATGCCCCCGAGCACAACATGAAAGCAGCCCCTCGACGGGAAAGGGCGACTGTGAGTCTGCATGGAGCAGTGTTTTATGAGCAGGGGATACATGCGCGACTCAGTCTTAAATGCGGCAGGAATAAAAGTGACTTATAGTGACTAATGTGGAGGTTCATAAAATGATTAAGGGTGAAGAATGCAGTTTACTGGGAATGTAAATTACAAGTGAAGATGGGAGACAGAAAGCTATAGAGGCAAAAATTAAAAGTGTGTTAAATACTGATAAGGGAGGCTACCCAGTAAATAAAATAGAACTAACAAGGGCGATAAAGATAAACAGCGAGGGTTCTTTACATGCAGATGAAGCACACAGCCAGGCAAGGGGAAGCCATTAAGGGACACGAGCGAGAAGTGAGGAGCCGATGAAGCTGATAAGGCGAGCATCGGAATGAATGCCCTGCTTGCTATTCGCACCAGAAGCTGAAGGTCACATCTCATAGACCGGTATACACACATTATCACTTTTATTTTCGCTTTTTTCTCCAGATGAGGATAATAAAGCATACGGCGAAGCCGAGGCCGAAGTGGATGAGGCAAATGGAACAAAAAGCAAAGGAACACCAGACAACATGGAAGGCAAGGAAAACATGCACGTTTCGCGCCACGTGTCAATGCATTGCAGTGGTGCCATTAAAAGCACGTGCACATTGTTGTCCTGTAAATACTTGGCTCCATGCAAGTGTCATGTATGTTATGAGATGAGTTATCGCTTTGATTTTCTAATGTTCTAGAAGTCATACTAGGAGTCACACGGTCTCTTTATAGAACGTCGGGCGTGATTCCCACACTACCATGGCGGATGTGCATTCAAAGTGGGCGTTTCATTTCTGCCAATAGGAGCGTGCAATCTAATGGCCATGTATATTCCCCCCAGCATCCGGCATGCAGTAAATCAAGCCCTGTGTATGTCCACCGCCTGGGAGGAGATGCAGACACACTTCACACCCAAAGAACGATGGTTTTCAGAGGAGATGGAGAATCCACCAGTTGCACCCCCTTCTTTGGACGGTCGGAGGTCGTCTGGGGAAATGAGGTGCAAGCCCCATTGCAAAGCCCGATGCAGCCTTTCTGCAGTGCTTTGGGACATCCTCGGGGCAAGTGTAATCCTTCACCTGATTGGCATGGGTTTTATTGCATGTTAACACAAATCCAGAATTGTGCCATACACATAACACTTTCCAAAATGTTTCTTTGTCTTTTTTAAGATGTTCCCAAAAAAATGTCAGCTCACCTGGAAAGGCAGACATTGCTTAGAGAGGACTTCATTGAAACAAAGGGTATGGAATGTTTCACAGCTTTTGTGTTCTCTCTTACACTCCTGTTATTTGGAGGTGGATTGCGACCGATTGCCCGTTGGATATGGATGCTTTGCTCAGCCAATTGTTCAGCAATATGCGATCACTTGTAGTCGAATCTCTTTAGTGTAGAAATGTAAAATTCGAGTTTATTGGTGCTAGAAAATAACTGCTAATACTGGGTCGATGTAAGATCTTACTTGAGAAATAAGTTGCTTATAGGATGCTCCTCAGTGTCAGATGGTGCTTGTTGACTCTCAATGCTAGAGGAAAACAACTCAAGAGATCACAAACCCAACTACACTTTTTGTCCACTAGAAATGAAGATGGCGTGCTTAGTGTTGTGGACTTGTCCGCCAATAGATTCCAAATCTCCTGGTCAAGAGCTTTGGTCCTTTTCTAAAAAAAAATATATATGCTTAACAGAGAGCATTATACTGAACCCCCCCCCACCCAAGCAGTGACAATGCAGAGCTGTGATCCCTTTTTCCAATCCCCAAAATCTATCCGAATGCTGCTTTGCAAGTCAGATACAACTTATTGGGATTTTTTTACAGTGCTGTGTTCTGATGCCCTGATGGATCTAGGTAAGATGTGGTTAAGCATCCATGAATGATGAAAATAAGATGGTAGAGCTCCCCTCAAAGAGAAAAAAGGAAAGGGCAAAGTTGCATTTAAACACAGTTTCACAGTGTGCCTAATGCTCATTTGCTGAGACCGGAAGGCAGAGTAACACAGACCCAGGCAAGCATCCATAGTCAACCTCCATCTTTCTGCATTTGCACTTTATACGATTTGTATGCAAGCAAGCACCCAGATGCCATTGGGCTTAGCGCGCTATGTAAGCAACAAAAATAAATAAATAAATAGATAAATAAATATAAAATGGCAGCCCATCAAGTACCTCATGACGTTCATCCATCCGGGAATCTTGTATCATCATAGTATGTGAAGAAGCGGAAGCCTTTGGACACAGATGCAGCTTGTGAAAGGCTGCAGATAGACGCTATTTCTGTGAGCCAACTCAGGTTGCAGCGAGGGCCGTTTTACACAATAATGGGAACATACAGGACAGAAATGCAGAGTAGGGACATGTTTTTGTGCTTATTCCAAAATCAATGTCATTAGTGGAATTATTCAAGCTTGCATCCTTATGGCCCCTCTACTCGGCTACCAATGGCCCAATGAACCATGAGATGTCCAGGCCTCCCTAGATAAAATGTACGAATAGAGGGCTAGGGATGACCTGAAATACAGGCTACCATAGTATACTATTGTAAGAGAAAGCAGGAGGGTGAGAGGCTGGCTGCTGAAAATGCAGCAAAGACGGAAAACAAGCTGGTACAAAAGACGCTTGCCAAGTTTGCGATGGAAGAGGCAATGCTCATACCTGATGCTGCTGCACTGGGCCCCACCCGACAGGGAGGGTTCCCAGTAGGCAATGTTCCCCAACATAGGGGCTACAGACTGTTGCAATATGTCCCACAAGAGGGAGTGCAGCCTCAGGGAGTTTATTCACATTGGGGGATGTACCCGCCCATGGGATATTATCGACAAGGAAGAGGGTACTCAAAACAGTGGAGAGGGGGAGGATATGGAGGTGCAGGGTTTCTGGTTCCATGGACCATGTTTCATATGTTGGAACCAGGGGCATTTTGCATGTACCTGCCCCTTCGGGCAACAAGCGCAAGCATATCAACTAGTACAACAGCAGTACTTGATCATGTAGCAAACTGAGCCACAGCAGTTCCAGCAGCTGCTGACACAGACCCAACAAGTCTGTGATCACGGCAGTGCGCACACCCGAAACGCTGTTTCACACGGTCCAGGAAACGCTGGTTGCTGCGCTTCTGGATTTCAAATCACGACGACAGGATTTCCTGCTATATTGGCTGTACTGTTCAGCCCTGCAGGCAGAATCAAGGAATCATCTCATTCCATCTGCGCCATTATCGCTTGGAAGACCCGAACCAAGCACATCCTGCTCTCTATAAACTCAGAGTAAGCCCAGTCTGGGGACGCCAGATATTAAGACATCTCGCATTCCCGTCCTTGTGTTACTCACAATCACATCAAGTTGCTGTCTTATACCACAAGCTTCCACAACAATGTAAAACAGATCTTTGACCAATGGGACCATAAGAATATTTGGCTCTTGCTGTAATTTTCACAACAGATATCTGACACTCACTGTTATCTTGTTATCATTTAATGCATAGTGGGCTTTATTTTCATAATAGTACGGTCAACAAGAAGTACTCAACACTATTAAGTTCTATATTTCTTTCTTCTCCCTGTCCTGAAGAGGGCTACAGTTGCATCAACAGACATTTTTTTTGTGTATTGCCTGATTTTTTGTGTTGCTATTAGCCGAAACATATGTCGACTTTCACAAAATCCTACCTAAGATGTCTAATAGGTTTTTCCTTGATAGAGCCGGTTTGATCAAGAAGTGCTCTACCCTTCTGTGCTTGATGTTGTACATTTAGTGTCTACTTGACACAACACTAACGTACTAACCCCACCAGAGCTCCCATATGTGTTACAATTGATTTTTTGTCTGGTTTTGCTAAATTTGTTATGTTTATTTGTACATGTAACTTGAAGATTGTTTTTCTTTTTTAACAACAAACAATTTTACATAGGTTTTAGTGTAATTTAAAATAAAATTAGTTTTACTTTATTATCATTTAGTGGTTGATGTTTAGTTTTTTTGATTTTTGTCGCATTCTTGCATAGGCCGCGTGCCATCTCTACACACACAGGCATTTGCCTGGTGTTTTAGTGGCCTCGTCTCCCGAAAATAGGCACACTGTTTACCTGATTGTGGCACTAAGAGACCGGGTCACTACCTTCTTTTGTTTTCTTTTCCCGTTCCTTTTGATCCCTGAAGGTGGTGTTCCCATAAACTGGATCTTCCCCAATTCTAAAATAGACTGACCCAACAAGTACATAAACAGCAGGAACAACCACAGTACCCACAGCTGTACCCTCAAATATCAGGGGCCAGGTTGCATCCAGGGGACAACCACAAGCATACTGCAAGCACCCCACTGGCACCAGAAAACACATCAGTGTTGGGACAGAATGTGGTACCCCACTACAGTGGAGTAAGCATTCTGGGAGGGAATCCGTTCCCATTCCCATAAATCATATCACAATAGGAGAGCCCACAGGGAATGTCTATGTCCAGTCCTAGCAGTATCTGAAGACCGTGAATTAGAACCTTAGGTAGCAATGAAAATAGGACAGAAATAGTTCTCGTTCTTGATAGAACGGAGGCCACCAAGTCATGCATAAAGGAGGGTAGATTACCAAGGTCAAATAAAGTAATAGACATGCAGGGCTTCTCTGGGGCAATTTTCACAGTTGCATTACCTTTGACAATTGTGATGCAGCACCTCATAGCTCCCCTATTGTACTTACAAGACTCCCCCATTAGTATCCTGGGGAGGGACTTGCTGAGCAGGATACATGCAACAATTTCATTTACAGAAAAGGGCATGGTGTGCTTAATACGAGGCGCATAATTTGCCAGAGTGACCGCTCTCCTCCAAGCTCTATATGACCACAGCGTAGTACTAGAGCAGAAGTGATCACTAGAAAATACTTTGTGAAACTATATGGAAAATATGAGGAGGACATATAATGGAGTACAGCACTCTGTATTGGCCCAACAGTGACAATAACAGGGGTGACAGAAAAACAATTATTTTCAGGTGGGGAAGAAGAGGAAAAGGGGGAATAGTGTTCCAGCTACACATTCCAAGCTCCATAAGAGTATTAGAGAAGCTAGTGACAAAGCTAACACAACTGGTGAAACAAGAGGCTATACACACACACCAAGATTTAAAAAAGGTCCCTGAGAAGCTGGGTACAAACAGACCCCATGATTTGAGGGTGCTAAAAGGAGCAGGGTTTGTGAGAATAAAATTGAAAGCGGGCAGCAAAGCAGTACCCACTGTCCTGTCAATCAGACAAAGGCATATATGCCACCCTCCTTGCACTATGGAAACAGAGTATAATACAGACATTCATATCCCTATCCAACACAGCCATTTACCCCTTAAAGAAATCAAAGTGGGGGTCACAGAGATTCAAACAGGACCTCTGTCCCTTAAATAATGTTGTACATGCTGAGTTCCCACTCATGCTGAACTCAGCTGCAATATTGTACAACATCCCACCAGGAGTGAAGTACTTTACCGTGATTGACCTAATAAATGTCTTCTTTGCCATCCCACTACGCCCAGACTCCAGGTATCTCATGAAGTTCACATATAGGGGGGTTAAATTCGAACACACAAGTTTACCAGAGGGGTATTGCGAATCATGCAGTATATTTAACATGGTGATCCAAATGGACTTGAGCAATTTGCAAATGCACAGCATGGTGATACAGTATGTAGATGACTTGCTGGTATGCAGTGAAAATGAAGAGAAGTGAAGGGCAGACTCAATACACCTCTTAACATTGCTGGCTGACAAATGATACAAGGTGGACAAGGACAAACTACAGTATTGCCATAAAGAGGTTGTACACTTGGGACAGAATTATAACTACAGATGGATGGAAGTTAACACCAGAAAGAGTCGAGGCAATGCAAAGGACTGCAACTCTCCGAACAGTAAAGGTGATCCAGCAGTTTCTGGGATTGTGCAAATATTGTAGGGAATGGGTGTTTGACAACTGCACATTCACAAAGGCGCTACCCAAGGTACTGAAAGAAGAGCAGAAGGAGAAAAAACACATAAAATGTACAGCAAAAATGAATGAGAATTGTGACTAACTCAAAGAGGCATTGGCCCATGCGCCATTGTTGGCATCCCCCAATTATAAGCAAATATTCTACCTGTTCTCTTATTCAGACAGTTCAGTAATTATGGTAGTCCTCACCGATATGAAACCGCCGTCGCACAAGCCTCTGGCTTACTACATCAGTCTCTTAGACCCAGTGATGCAGGGACATTTTCCATGTGAGCAGGTGTTCGCAGCTGCAGCGTTTGTCATAGAAAAGGCAGAAACAATCACCACGGGTGCCCAGCCGTGTTGTAGGTGAGTACTCCCTTTTTTCCATAGTGCAGAAATCCAGATCCACTCTCCCAACCCAGAGGGCTTCAGAGCCCTAATCATGAGATTAGACTGACAAACACAGCCATCAGGGTTTTTAGGTGTCCTGCAGTGAGTCCAGCCATATTCATAGCGGAACCAGCCACGCCAAGGTGATATATGCATGATTGCACAATATACATGGACAGAATGGAAGGGGACATTCATGTAAAGGAAGAGGAACTAGGGGGAGGAGATATGGTTTCATGGACAGGTCCTCGAGCATACATCCAAACACAGGGTGAAGACGCACTGGTGCCATAGTAGTGTACCATAGGGATGGGGAACTTTAGATTGCCTCCCAAATGAGATTGCCATCACACTACTTAGCGCTGACAGCAGAACTAATAGCCATGATAAGTGTGCTAAACATGACAGAAGGGCATGTGGGAAAAACATTTTCGGACTCGACATACGTCAGGAGGAGTGACGGGTTCCAAGTGCAACATGTTGATTTATTGAGTGTACTAATAGAAGCATTAAAGTTGCCCTTAGAGGTAGAGATAATTAAGTGTGGGCAGGGTTTCATCGCTCAGAGCTTCATCACTCAGGGCAACAATCAGGCTGACAAAACAACAAAAAGCCTATTAACCTGAAGGGACTACTAAGTTGTGCCCAGGTGCCGAGCAAAGGGTGCCAAATATGCTTGCAAGGGAGTAAAAGAATAAAACACCAGCGATCATAGAGAATTTGTGCACAGTGCCCATTGTACAGATAGATGACTTAGAGGGAAGACCCTCAGGAAGAGAATTATTTATGGGTACATAGAGGGTGCTCACTTTCTCCAACAGATTTGGTTTGGAGGCTGAATAGCATAGGCAAACTGGTGATGCCAAGGGCATTATTGGCTATGGCATTGGAGCAGCTCCATTATCCTGCCCATGTGTCCAAAGAGCATGTGGCAGTAGAGATACATGAGGGTTGGTTTGTCCCCAAACTCCATGACCTACTAGCAGAGGTTGTGAATGATATGTGGCATGCCATACATTGAAAACAATATGTGGAATAGTACCATGACTGGAAGGGCCCTTCCAACAATTGCATATTGACTATGTCTATATGCAAGACAGATGTGCCTCCTACAGGTGAATGCTTGTTGTTGTCTGTTCTTTTTCTCGTTGGCTTGAGGCGGGACCCTGTGCATATAATGATGCAAAGTCGGCACCTAAATTCTTGGTTTGGGAAATGTTTTCAAGATGGAGAGTATGTGAAGAACTAAAGACAGACAATGAGCAACACTTTGCTATTACCAATTTAAGAAAGTTACAACCCTCCTAGGGATAAAGCAGCCTTTTCACAGTGTACTGAATGCAAGCAAACAGCATGGCCTGCTTAAGGAAGGCTTAGCAAAGCTAACCAAAGCTTTGTGCAAAAATTGGCTTTATTGCATCCTATTAGTGCTTTTTGTGTTACGTAACTCACCTGACACGGATCATCATTTTTACTGGCAGGACAATCATGCACCCTCCTCTCCTGTATGTACAATTTTGGATGCTAACACAACAGCACAGTTCCTGAGGGAAGAATTCAATGCATATTTGACAGAGCTCATCAAATCATAGAACAACATGTCTCTCCAGGTCCAGCGATCGACCAGCATGCCGGCCAATGAAAGAACAGCTACAACTGCCCACATTGAGGATGCACTTCCACAAGCAATGCCCCGCTATCATGGAGACAAAGGGGGTCATTAAGGGTTAAGGGTTTAACGGCGTTAAGGGTTTAACGGCGCCGTAAAAGGTGTCAGAGCCGTTAAACCCTTAACGCCTGATTACGAGGTCGCTTTGCGGGACCTGACCTTAACGGCTGGTTTCACCAGCCGTTAAAGTAGGGTGTCACAAAGGGACCTCGGTGCTAATTATGGTACCGCAATTTGCGGTACCGTACTTAGCACCTTCCCCAGTCCCATTGAGCCCTATGGGGCAAAAATGGGAATGGGGAAGGGCCATGGGGGAATGGGGAAATACCGCCCCGCCAACCTTGGAATGGGGCGGTATTTCCCCATTCCACCATGGCAGACTCGTTACAACACCGGCACCAACCATGGTGCTAATAGCGCCATGGTTTAGCGCTGTGGTTGTAATGAGGGCCAAAATGTTTGTCTGCAATTTTGTATGGAACCTAGATTCACCGGCCCCTATGAAGTACAGTTTTGAACACCCACAGCCGCCAGAGTAAGACAAAAGAGCATGTGGTATGAAGAAATGAAATGTGTGGGTTCAGAGAAGGCTAATGGCACCTGCTATGTGTGCTCTCTAATCCCACACATGACGGGGGCACCCAGGCTATTTCTGGCCCTGGAGGCAGCAACAGGGGAAGAGGAATGCATAATGCAACTATCTCTATGCAATACTCGTAGATTGTTTCAGGGGAGAACGGTAGAAGTTCATTGGATAGATGAAGGGGAAGAAGTATACACAGATAATTACATACAACTGGAGAGCATCTCCAAAAACGAAGCCACCAAGCACATAATACTGGAATATGTAACAGATGGGGCAAGGAGGGGAGAGCAGTTTTCATGAGCCACAACAGAATATACAGTAATATTTCAACTGGACATGATATCCCATGGTGCCACATCAGACCCCTGATGAGAATACCATGTTCGGTGTTTCACAATGGAAAATGGGAAGGGAGGGTGGTGTAATGTCATGTGGAGGGAGGCACTGGTGGGATTTAAGGAACATGTGGTTAGAAAGAAAAATTAAAGGTGTCGAGCAGTGTGGAATTACTATATACATGCTTTAATATGGCTAGATGAGAGACATCAACCAGTCCACATAACGCCTCTTACACAATTCTCTTTGTGTATCAGGGATCGTAGTGGGGTTGAATATTGGCTGTGACAAGATAATGAGCATCCTCACACTGCCAAGTGGGACAGCAATTTTGATGGACCAGTGGTGGGCCTGTGGTTAAAAAGCATATGCCAAGCTGCCTCTGAGCATGGGAGGGGCGTGCTCCCTAGTTACACTCAATATCGCTTCATTGGTCATGCCTCGAGCTGACTTATTATGCTTCAATGACCACTCTGCATTACAGCAAAGGAAGATGGTGACAGTGCAAAGGGCACCAGAAAAATAGGAGAATGCTTTGAGCAGGAGGAAAGGGAACAGCAACAACCTATCGGAAGAATCATCAATCGTTTTGCATGCCATTACACATCATTTTACACTGTCCAGCAAAGTTTCCATCTTCTTTGTCTTGCTACTGCTCCCTGGGGTGCAAGCAGCCACTAATGCCCAGTGGCTGTAAATACCCCTATATGAAGTGCTACAATTAGTTAATGCAACTGAAAAAGGGTTGAATGCAGCAAGAGAAGAACTTTGTGCCCTACACCTGGTAGCACTCTAAAATAGGTATGTATTGGACATGTTGACAGCCATGGAAGGTGGCATCTGCCACACGTGAGGGAGTAGCTGTTTCACAGAAACTCCTGCCAACAATGAGTCCATCAAAGAAATCCACACTCTTCACGAGAAGAAAGAAAAACACAATACCATGTCGGACAGCAGACTGGATGCATTATTTGCTTGGGTGACCAAGTGGCTGGCCCTGATGTTTAAGGTGACTGTCTCCCTGCTTGTCTTGATACCAGTCACCTTCTGTGCAGGACAGTGGATCCTAAAAGAACATAATTACAGTAGAAAAATAATTTGTTATATAATGTCTGCTACAGATGGGGAAAAAGAGGCACGGAGAACAGACAACAAAAATAAGGCCCAACGTCCTGGAATGAATGATGGTGAAGAGCTAAAGCTGGTTGTCTTTACAGTGCCACCACCAAATGCAGAGAATTATGATGCATTATGGACAGCATGTTCCTTAGATGGGTGGGACTGCATGATGATAGAATCTACCTTGGAGGGATAATAAGAAGGAGGGAAAATGGACAGGGTAACAAGATTATGGATGGTCAAAACGGTAAGCAGAGAAATGGTGGGCACAAGAGTGTCCATTAATAGATCGATCGAAGGGGGAATGCATTGAAGGTGCTGATTCAGTCCTGCCAAGGGGGGAGAATGATAGCGGGACAGGGCACCCATAGGTGGGACAGAATATCATTGACAACTGTAATACATGTGTTTAAGGGTCACATACAGCTCAAGAAGTCCAGGGACAAGGTCGAAATAGGGGGGACATGAGAGGGCTTTGGGAGTGTGTGGTATGAGATAACTCGGATAGCCTATTATGAGGGGAAACTATCTAGCCACCATTATGAGGGGAGAGCCACAGGTAAGTAAATTACATGGGATTAACACTGACAGGCCCTGCATGGTGGGCAAACATAAAAATTGCATGAGCACTCCACAGTAACAGGTGCAGGGGGATCGATGCGTGCTGGCTAATTCTAGGAGACAGCAGTGGTGGGGAACAGGAACCAGCAGAAATGTGCATGGTCAATTAGGAATGCTCTTGGGTGCTCACTGAGACCGGGGAAAATTGAAATAATAAAAGTATGTTTAGGGAGGCACAACCAAAGTGTGGTCAGTGGTTTCAAATTGCCCCATGGCAAGTGGGCCTGGGAAGAAGGATGCGGGACAAGGGGCTGATACGGGAGGGAACCAATCAGAAGCTGAGTTTTAGTGCCCCTGAAAGGTAACAATGATATTGTGCTCTCGCTGATGTCCACATGGCACTCCATTGGTCGGATGCCGTGTGAATGTGTCTGTTCCCACAAGCAGAATAATAAAGTCCCAGAGGTGAGCACACTTCCGTAGCACAAATAAAAAAGACATTTTCGGGGTAGCGTGGGAAGAAATGTGGTGCCGCAGGGGAATTGATGGACAGAGGGTTCAAGAGCTTTTTTTCCAATCATTAACATATGTCTAGCTATAGGGCACTGACATAGTCCTGCCAATCAGCCTCGTACGATGTCTAATATTTTGCAACATTAATTGCAACCGTTTCCCACTATGCAAATAATATCTAACTGTATAAATCATTCAATCACAGTGAGTGGTGGGCCAGCCCCTATTAACCAGTTCTGTTCCACTGTTCTTTTTGATATGTGCTTACCCAACTGTAATACACAGCATTGCTTCTTGCCTGGCGTACGCTCCTTTTTGGATTACTTCTGATGTCCTATTGACTACATGCTCATTGAAGTACCATGTTACAATATTATCATCATATAGTTGTATCTGTATGCCATGATAGCTCTGTGTACATGATAACAGAGGAATCTACGTGCATCATCTAGATAAGTTTGTGTCTGTTCTTAAGGTATTGCACAAACCAGCACAGCAATGACAAACAGCATGTAGGAAGCAGTTTCCTTGAGGAGAGTGCACTAGTCAACTTTGTTAAAGGAAATGTAGATGTTGATTAGGACTTGAGACACATATCTAGTTAGTCTTTGATTTGTGATTTGTGTAACCATATTTCTGACCTGGCTGTTGGTGGTGGTTTTGGAGGTGCATCCTATAAGGGAGCCAACCTGATAGCCGTATAAAATGTAGTGTTGAAGAAATTGTGTATCTGGAAGGTGGAACTTTATTTGATGACCTTTCGTGGATGGTGTGTATGTGGGTTGGCAGTAAGCCAAGTCCGTTGGGCTGACTGTGGATTTCTTTAAGAGTGGGTAGAATCTAGCGAGTTTATCAGTGAATTCAAATGAGGGATGCATGCTCAATGTATCAGAGGACCTTTAGAGATGTCCTTGCAAGGATTCCATAATGAAGTAAGGGTGGATGTGTTCTTAAGATAAAGTAGCTTGGAGCTTGTACAGATGTTCCTCAGCCTAGTATTTTGTTTTAAATTGTTGCCATTCAGAGTTTCTCATGAGCGATATATGAGATGTGCAACAATATGGAACAAATGAATTTGGCAACAATTCTGCTGCTTGGATAATACAGAAAGGAACAAACACATGTATCCACAATCAGGAACATCATTTGGGGCTCACTAGGGGTCTCAGCTGTGACCTCTGAGGTCTCCCCTGCTAACCCTAAGAAAAAAAAAAGACATATACATATGTATACTTTTTTAAATGCAAGATCCTGGGCTGTGGCCAGAGCCATGAGGCTATTTGTTTCTGGAGTGGCTGGCTTTCATGTCCACGCCTCTTAAAAAAAAGGGTGATCCACAAGTGTAACACTTTGTACAGTGACCATAAATAAGAAAGAATCTGGAATTCTATACAGTATTTACTAGACTTATTAAAGGTTTATTACAGGCACACGTCAGGGGTGAGCCACTGATTAAGTCAGCTACACCTCAAATTCACAATACAAACAAAAGTGTCCAAAAAGCATTTAGAGTAGAATAAGCATTATTTCGGACTATGTATTTTGCGTTTTGCAAGTTGAAGTTATAGCATGTTTTTTTTTCTGCTGTTGTCTCTGTTACGGTCATCACAAGACATTCCATCTTAGTGTCCTCGGTCACTTGACAAAATCCGTTTTCCTAAAAGCTTGTGTACAGTTTAGAAATGTTTCACCATAGCATGTGAAGTGGCCCTTGATTTCTTTGTGCCACAATGAATGCTTTGTTGTGATGAGTATATCTTTTTTATCTCCCTGACAAGCTGCTCAGGATGTTTGCTTGCATGTATGAGGTAATCTAGGGAGAGGAGATGCAGAATTTTAACTAGGGCTCCACATTTGAACAAGGATAAAAGATCGATGCCAGCAGTGAGTAAGAGTATGAGAGTCATGTGTGAGACTGAATACAGTAGATGTCAGTATTGTGAATGCATAAACACATGCAAGATAAAAATGAATTTGAATTTGATAGTGCACAACGTGTTGTCATTTTGCACTCTACATCACAGTTATGGACTGAATTGCAATGTACCATAAAAGGAACAATTATTAACCACTTATCTCTATCCCCTAACCACTAAATATATCTCCTCCTAATATTCAGGGCATATCAGTCCATGATTCTGTGTACAGACTTTGGTGCAGATTGATGACTGAATGTACAGGCATTTGTGCTGTGCAACGTTAATTTAAAATGCAAGCAAATAAACATGGAAGAAATAGTTGTGCAGTGAAGACGTAACAGAGTGTTGATGTGTGGCAATCAGAAAACTAACTCCATTGTCAATTCACAAAACAGGAAAGAACAGAACAGGGAAATGTTAATCTTGCTCCCTTGCTGCCATTCTAAGCAGTCAGGGTGAACACAGTCAGAACTTTCAAGAGGGTTGGCTGAGTTTCAAGGGAGGAGGTTCCGATTGACACGTTACATTACAGGAAAAGGCTGGCACTTTTACATTTCATATAGGTGCAATTTATAGACATGGGCAGGCTTATGAAGAGAACTTAAAAAAGGCTGGCAGGAGGCTGGTTCACTCTCTGCCTGGTGCAATCTTCTCAGAAGGCTGTCTCTTGCTCAAGCACTCACTGTCCCTGTGAGAAGTATGCATCGTCCGTTGACAGGCAGAAAGGAATTGGTGGCTTCCAGACTGATACAGGGAGTGAACGAGATAAAGATTTCTCTAGTCCGGGCAACTAGGAAGAGGTTGCTTGCAGTTCTGTACACACCCAATCAAACATAATTTTCTTGGGAAAGATCCAGTTATTGAGGTAAGTGTTTTTGAAAAAATGCTGTCATGAAATTAACCGGTGTGTGTTTATTATTCGAGATCTCTAAATAAGTACATGTTAAACAATGTCAGCATAGAAAGATGTGCTCACATTTTTAAACATAGGTAGCTGTTATCATGTTTTTCTCTGTTCAGGCAACAGCATTCAGATGTTACAGAAGTTTATATTCTGCCAAAATTAGTTGCAAAGTTCAAGGTCAATTTTGGCAGAACTCTGTGCATTGTTGCAAATAGAATGTTCTGAAAACCACTGCAGGAAAGGCTAAGTTTTATACAGAAGAGCATTTTGAAGCCCATCATTCATCGTGGGGAAGTAACTGAAAATTAGTTGTGCTTATTATGCTCCTTTTTCAACTTTGAAATACAGATTTACAATGTTATGTGGATATTGTGCATTGCACATGTTGTTCTGTATTTTGCATATGTATTTTTAATTCTGATAAGGAATCTGATGAAAAGGTGAATTAGCCTCAGTATACGTATTCTGTGATCAGGTTTATCGGGTTGGCATACAGATTGATGCAGACCATGTGGTAAATGTATTGTATCACATGTGGTAACAAATAAAACAAACTGGTCCCTGTGAAGTGAGTTCTTCTCTGGAGCTCTGAGTGAATGATGTATTTCATATACATGGTAAATATATTTTCAGATGCAAGCCAAAAGGGCATAAAGTGGCATTGTAAATAACATACTGAAAGGGCCTAAAGCCATCATCTAGAGTGTACTAAGTCCAGACTTAGCTTACTGTTAGTGATCCCGGTATAAGAACAATCAGCAGGCTGTTCCCTATATTTAGGTTCACACTATACTACAAAAAATACCAGCAAAAATACCAACAAAATGTACCGCAAAGAAATGCATTCAACTGTAATTAGTTCCCACAGTACAGGATGCCATGTAAGTGTGCTACTTTCCCTGCACTACTATATATTCATTAATACACAGTGATGATCCCTCCCAATGGAATGTATTTTGCCAACCTCTGAAGCATGAAAAATAGATCCATGCGGGTTCGACACATGGCCAACTTTGGACCAGAGCTGCAGATGAATTGGCCTGCTGTTAAATCTCAATTACCAGTTTAATGATATCCACTACAGAGTGTCATTAGCTTTCTGACATGTAATTGCTCATTTTACTATAGCCAGTAAGACATCTTTAGCGGGTAGGATAGCTCAGTGGGTTGAGCTCTCTCTGCTGTGATGTGTGAGTAATCTGCAGCTTGCAGATTCGAATCCCGGCAAGGCCAACTCAGCTTCTCATTCTTCTCTGGTCAATAAATGAGTACAGACACGGCTTGGGTGATATTGTATGTATATTTGTTCTATATAAAGTGCTTAAGCCTAATTGATATATAATAACAAATCATAATCATTTGGCCTTGGACTTCTACTTACATTCATTTTCGTTATATGGGCCTATACCCACTGATATTAATGATACATATGGTAATCCATTCTTGTATGAAATATATATCACCTTACAGTGATATCATGACCATATTTTTAGTAGTGTACTGAGTAACAATGCTATGTGATATCACTTCCTGTTTTGTCAAGGGAGGGGTGAAAGGTTGTGTTCCATTGCTTCCTGTGATGTCACATTGGGGTGAGGTCAAACGACATAACTTCCTGTGATGTCACCAGAGGCCAAGTGTTGTGTGAGGTCCCTTCTGCTACCCCTGTCATTTTGGGGAAATGATGTCTCCGTTCACAATCTGAATTATGTATGTTTAATTATGGCAAAAATAAAGCAGGCCTGTTTGCTTACTATGCTTGCTGCATAACCTGGTAAGAAATGTAGTTAACACATGTTTTCTTATGCTATGCAGCAAACATGCTACAAAAGTGTCTGATACATGTTGACCAAGTGTAAATGCATTATAACAAAATATGTATTCGACATTCTGTGTTATCTAAGCATTTGCCCAGTTGTACACACTGGTGCAAATGTCAGGACTGTCAGATAATATAGCTCACATTGTGTCTATTGTTCAGTGAAGAACACATTGATGGCATTGCACTTATCTGTAGATTGAAAGATTGTTTCTTGTGGTAGATGGTGGATGTAATATTTGACACCCCTAAACAGGGCCTGCTTGTACAGGCAATCCTGTTGATGGTTGAAGAGTGGTAGCTGACTTTGGCCATGAAAACTAAGTTCTAATTTCCAATGTGCTGAGTGTAGGGTTTTCAATTAGTGAACTCTTCTTGTAATTTTTATTTTTGCCAAATATTTTCCAGCATGCCAATGAGATGTTTGCTGTCAGCTAGTTATTTTGAGTACCAGAGGGTAAAGGACTTAGGTCTGTTAAGGCATTGTTCCAGAGTTAATTGGTTGTTAACAGTGTCCATCAAGCTGATCCTGAGTGCAGTAGGTAGCATGGTGAAGTTTGTTGATGTGTTGGGGGACCACACTAGTGAGGGATGACCATCTAAGCAGCCACTGGAGTTTTCTTAAATGAACAGTAGGATAGCTTGGTTCATTTTATGTGGCTCTCTTAGGCATGCAGTGTGTTGTGATGCTGAGTGGATATGGCAGCATGGGAAGCCTGATTCAAGGATAAGGGAGCTGGGTAGCAGTAGATGTTTGTTGAGCAGCTCAGTGAGAGTGCTGGATGATTGTGAGTGGGTCCACTCATTTATTTTACATTAATGTTGCCAAGTTTGTTAATTTGACCAATGTGCTCTCCTTTTGTTTTGGTTCCTTGGTATCTAAGGAAACTGAAGTCCCAGAGAAAGAGTTATTTGAATGGTTGATGACTGTTGCAGTGATAAGAACTTTTGTTTCTTTCAGGAAAATTGGCTTGCTTTAGTTGGTTGGTAGATCTTGTTGAAGGTTATTGGATGTGTGTTCATGCTAGGGAAGTGGCAAGCGAGATGTTCCCTGGGCTACTGGAGTGTGCAGATCCATGAGGCCCTAGGACGAATTGCAGAACCTCCTCTGATTTTACCTTTGCAGTTGATATTCTCTAACCTTCTGCTTGTGGGAATGAAGATGTCTCCAATTTGTATGGAGGCTTAAGAGAACCATGACTATGTGATAAAATGTTCTTTAAGGATTTGTGGCGTCATGAGATGAGTGGTGCCTGCAGTATGGAATGGTGTGGGGGTGTGCTTTGATGAACACGAGGGTGCATTTTGCTTGCTGCAATGCTATTGATGGACAGTTGCATGTTAGTGAGTTTCCATTGGTTTGTGAGCATAAGCATTGTCCATGCATAATCGTATTTTGTGTGGACTGTGTGACACAATTGTCTGGACTACAGGAAATGGATTTATGATTTATCATTCAAATATTATTATTATTATTATTATTATTATTATTATTATTATTATTATTATTATTATTATTATTATTATATAACCATATTTGAGAGGTGAACATTTGGGAGAGATTGGATGATGTGCGTTTTCATAAATGTCAGTGTTAAATTTATCATGTGTTTGTTAAGGAACTGGTGGACCTTGCAGTACTCCCACGTGTTTGATTTCCAAACCCCATTTTTAAGTGCGTCACTTCACTCCTTTTCATAAAAACATTTTTGTAGAAACTGCACACTCCTAAAATACAAAAGATGGAAAACAAAAATATATTGAAAACTTGTGGATTTTTTGTAGTTTGCATCCATTAGCTTTCCTAGCATACCAGTGAAAACAACGATATTTTTCATCCATACAGGATTTTGTGTTTTCATTTAATATGATGTTTTGTTAAGCCTAATATAAGATGTTTTATATCACATGCCCTGTACAGCACATCTCTGCATCTGTAGTAGAGAGAGCAATACAATATACATTCCACACACACACACACACACACGTTGATATAGTCACAGTGTAAACATGTATACATTTAAGAATTTGCTGACAATCCTGATCTCTTGAAAGTCGAGGAACCTTTGAGAATTTAAGACCATATTTATCAAAGGTTTTTGCTGCAGCCACAAAATTGAGAAGACCTTTTGAAAAAAGTCTGCTGGGCGTAATTCAAGTTGTGCAATACCAGTACTGCATGCACTACTAAAACTGAAAGATATTCTCGAGCTGAAACTGCTGAGAGTTCGATTTTGTTCTGTAGATCGCGGTTGAAACCCTTTAGGACGTGTTCCAGCAAAGCGTGAACATAGACAAGAAGAGCAGTGACATTTGAGGGAATAAACTGTCTGTGTGTGCCCTGCCTGCCTTCATAAACCTATTATCTTCAGAGTATTACCACGTGCTTGTTAATTGAGCTGCGTGCACGCGCGTACGCGATTGTGTGTATGATAGAAGATGCAAAATGGACATGATCAAAACTGTGATTACATGTAATGCAAACCTACACGTTGCATTTCGGGAAAGGTTATGTTGTTTTGAAATATTTTTTTCCTGTTTTTACAACATGACATGGTCTTGTGTTTTTTTTTTCCCACTCACATTGTCAATGACACGGGTTAGAAGACGTACAATGGCATGAAACCACCATCACTTTCTGGAGAAGTGGGTGTGAGTTCATTGAGTTCAGACATAGGACATACGGCTGGAACTTTCATCCAATTTACAGATAGATGTATAGTAGCCCATTCCATCAATTAGACGGTGTATAACTGGTAATGCCACGGCAGAGGTTAAAAAGAAATGCCAATAACGGCTTGTTAGTTCAAAGGCACTGTTTGCCGCACCCTTAGCGGAACATATAGGACATCAAGCAAAAGGCAGTACTTCCATTCTGTAAGGGTGCTTTACATGAATATGAATCCAGTATCAGATGAGTGTATTGTGTGTGAAATGTAATTTGTCTTTGAAGAGTATATGAATGCCATGTATTTAGTAATGGAGGAACAATAAGAGTCTAGGATCATGGTCTTTGCAAGCTAAATAATGTACAGTTTATCTAACTATAACCAAGGCGTCCCAATTATCACAGGGAAATGGGGGTACGAAATAAAGCCGAATATTAGCCTTTCATGAAGATAGCATATCTGCAAATGTGAGTGGATGGTTTGGGATTAATACCTGACTACATGCTTCTGTAATACCATTCACTGCCTCAATCATCAGTGTCGGTTTCTATCTTATTAGAACATCCTAACAGTGTTTTCAATAACCTGGTTGGTCAATCTGCAGGCCATACAAGCTGGTATATAACACACATTTTTATAAAGCCTGCAAAATTCACTTACCTTTGCCACAGCGCAGCCATTATAGCCCGCTACTTAATTGATACCACTTCCGCTTCCTACATGGGCCCGCATCCCAGCAAGCAGCCACACCAGCAGTAGTTAATTTGTCACATTGCCATGTGTGCGTGCGTGCATAATGTGGCCCCGCCCCCTCACAAATCATTCCAAATGATAGCTTTTGTGTTGGAAACGTTATGGATAAAACAAACGCAGCAACACACATAAAATAAACAAGCTAAACAAAGCTAAACGTTCTAAATAAAGGTTTTTTATTTATATACATTTATTTCTGTATAAAATCTGAACAGTGCCCACCTGCATTTATAATGCACTCTTTTTACAAAAATATATATGTTTTTTTTATATTTCAATGTCAAACTTCCAACTTTGGCTCTTCAATCCCCCACCTGAGAAAAACAGCACATAACTACTCTCACCGGCATTTACTTTCCCCATTTAGATACTCCACCCCCAATGCTAATTACTTCCCACTACCCTATAAAAAAAGCCACAACCAAGTAAACTCTGTCAGGATAGCAGTTTCTACGTTTTACTCCTACACTCTGTGTATATTTACTGAAATGACACAGATATAGTTTAACCAAACCCTACAGGAGTGGCTCAAGGAAGAAAATTAAGAGATGCAGGAAACTATTGGAATGGCAAAAAGACATAATTGTCTCTCAGATGCTGATTTAAATGCCCTAGAGATCAACAGATGCAAAGCCAATACACAATCTGCAACCACATGAGAAACCAATCTATTCAAAACCTGGTTATCACAAATCAACCTGCAAGCCTAATTTTAATCTGTGCCAGCCAAATTAAATATCTAAACAACCCTCCAAGTTCACGAAATGTCAACTTGATGCATGGGGAAGAATATTGGGAAGGACTTAGGTTCCTCCCAAACCCCCAAGCAATTTATAGTTAGACAAGACCTCTTTACAATGGACTACGGGGGAGGAGGGGCAATAGGAAGGCTCTCTCATGCAAATACAATCACACACAGACATGGGCAAGCACTGAAGAAAGTAGTTAATTTCTAAATATAAGGCGCAATTAACTATTAGCTGGATAGATTTGTAATGTCATATCCTAGGCACAGTACAATATAAGTATTATAGAGGAGTCAAGCTCCTGCCCAGAAGGAATTTAGCCTTTGGGATCTAAACTTGACCACAGGCACTTACGCAGTGTTCGTCACTATGGCCAGCACTGGCAGAACAAACTGACTAACCAGCTGTCTACGCTCCGAAAGGGTCCATGCAGGTTAAAAATAGGGATTACATGTTCTATGTGACAAAATACAAAATGGGATAAAATTAAGTGTATAGGAAAATACAGTACCCAGATAATGCTAGCAGGAGGAGTGAAATATGTATAGAATTAATGGAAAATGTTTGAACACATACAAATGTTTTGTTTTTCCTTGGGCTATGCCTCAAGGTATGTCAACGTCTACAGAGCTGCAGGGTGTTTTTGAATAATCTAACACAATGTAGAACAGCATGTTCTGACAAAACCGCTGACCCCTAAGAAAGAAGGTGTGATGCTGGAAATACATTGGAGGGACAGGGCCTCCATGTCCTTGCCCTGTAGTCCTTTTATCATGTGTGTTCTGTGTTGTGTTCTGCAAAGGAGTCCATGTGGGACTCCTGGCAGTATAGCTCTGGCTCTTTTTGGCTTGGTGTACAGACCCTTGGGATGCCCTTATGGCAGCCATGGGTGGGAGTACAACCCTGTACGTCTAGTGTGTCCTTGTGGGCACCTATGGGTGGCCCACAGAGGAGGGTATGGGCTGGTGGCAGCTCCATGATGAATTTGACAGGTGCTCTGAGTATCCTCCATTTTGGGATACCCAGGCCCTGCCATCGGAATCCGTTGATTCATGATAGAATACGAGATGGCCACTGTGGCCTCTTGCTTTCTATTGCCTGTTACCTTGTTTTCCCAAAGTCCTGGGAGGCCCTGGCTCTATATCTTCCCCTGACTGGCTGTTGGGTGGAAGTTCCATACATGGTATTGTGGGGAAGTCCAGGCCAGACTGGCTGGAGCCTTCGCAGTGACCGTATGTTGTGGGTGTGCCCTTGGGATGGGACCTGGGTGAATGGATTGTGAGACCAATATGCACTTCATGATATGGTTGTCATGATATGGTTGTCTGGTTTCTGGTATATGACACAAATAATGAGACAACCCTGCCCGAAACTGGTATTAATGCAGTGTGGAGTGCTTAATGGCTGGGTACTTGTCCTAATACACATTCCTTGCTGTGAGTTTCTGGAGGGAGGAGCATGGCCTGAATGCACTGGAAGCCCGATTGGCTGCCTGCTTGCATGAATGCCCTTCTGGATGATTGGTTTCCTGAATGTGAACCAGCAGAGTGAATGAGAGACCAAACAGTATGTCTGTGGACCTTTCACTGATGGAAATCATTCAGAAGCAGAAGTCAAAACTTGATGAGTACTTTCAAAGTCCAGCTGGAAGAAGAAGGTGATCAGCAGTTCCCTTCACAATCTGAAAGCAGCTGTGCCTTCAAGAACCTAATCCAAGAGAGGACCTGGCTAGGATACCTGATGCCCATGCTAGGCCAAAGTTCTTCAGTGACACTTTGCGGCAACAAACTATCATCGTCGAGGTGCACCGCACACCTCACCTTTGCTGGACATCCACGACCGATCATCGACGAGCACCGCCAGTAACAAAGCTGCTGCCTCAAATGCCTTTGTTCACCTTTTCTTAGAGGGATCTCGGCGATCTGTGGCTCCAGACTTAAAAGGGAGTCACTCAAGAAGGATCCGTCGATAACCCGATGTTGAACTATGCTAAACCAGGTACATTGGGGTGGTGCAACCTTTTATAGAAGAACATAAGACTCTGCTAAAGCAATATATGGACTGGGCTTGTTTTATATCTTTATTTACAGGTTGCCCAGGTGGGGGGATCCTCACACAGTACTGTGCCTAGTGGTAGGGGACCAGTATTCTGCCAATTCCTTAACCAGCTTGTTTTCCTCCTCCATTCTATTGTTGGTTCACTTTATTAATTGATTTGTATGCCATTTGAAATGTCTACAGTTGATGAATTTTAATGGAATCAAAGGAGTAATTGTGGTACCACATATAGACTGTATATATTTATAATTTTAGAATTGCCTGAGCACAAAGTGTGTTATTGTATGTGTACATAATCATAAGCAGCAGTGGGATGCTTATGGTTTTAAGAATCAGTGTGTAACCTTGCCACTTACAAAATATCTACACTTTGTTAAACTCAGGTTTAGTTGTGTACTAGATAAATACATTAGAAGCAATGGAATCTATGGCAACTGTTAAATTGGCTAGAATGAGCTTAGAGGATCTCCAGAGTACTTGTGAAGCTAGGGAGTTATGGGCTGAGCTGAAAGCTTTCCTGGTGTACTACCAGACTGATGGTGATACTCTTGATGAAGGGGGGATGCAACCATTGAGGCCTCTGGGGTTGTTACTGAATCTGTTTCTGGGAGTGCCACTACTCCTGTTGCCTCTATTTTGGAACCCAGCACTGCTCTTCAGGGGGAAGCCCTGAAGATTGAACTTTTAAAATTGGAGCTACAACAGGAACAGTTAGCCTTTCAATATAAAAGGTTGGAAACAGAGCTGAGTTGAAGAAAGAGGAGTTAGAGCAACAAGTCATACTCAAGGATAGGGACACTGAGCACCAGAACATTCAGCTGGAGAAAGCTATATTGGAGACTTCAGCAAAACCAATTGAGAGTGTTACGTCCCCTGCCACCAAGTTTATGCAAGATTTGGTTGGTGTGTATGTGGAGGGTTCTGATATCCTCCAATGGATTGAAGCATTTGAGATGGCTTGTGGAATACATGATGTTGACAAAAGAGACTGGGATAAGTGTTTGTTAAGCAGAGTGCCTCAGACTGGTTATGACTGTATTCTGAAACTGAGTGTGGAAGAAAGGGTTCAGTATGAGTGCATGAAATCTGATTTGATTGCCAAGTTTGGCAAGGCACCTA
The DNA here is from genome assembly GCF_040938575.1 of Ambystoma mexicanum. Taxonomy (NCBI): domain Eukaryota; kingdom Metazoa; phylum Chordata; class Amphibia; order Caudata; family Ambystomatidae; genus Ambystoma; species Ambystoma mexicanum. The sequence goes on from NC_090937.1 coordinate 538,830,776, forward strand.
CCCAGTACCTTAAAAGGTTCAGTGAATATATGAAAAGAGAGAATGTGTCTTGGATTGACTGGGTGAGTGCTGCACATATAAACATGAGGGGGTGGATTGATGGTTACAAGGTGAAAACGTTTGTTGAATTCCCACCTTTTTTTTTAGCATTTTTCTGAAGCCTGTTCACCAGAGCTGTGTCAGTATGTTGCTGACCAGAACATTTTACTTTGCTTTAAGCTTGCCAGGCTGGCTGACAAGTGGGTATCCCACTGGGTGTCCCCGAAGGATCCCAGTGGGAAGGACAAGGACAAAGAAAAGGGGGCCTCTCAGCAGTCTTAGGAGACCCAAAAGCAGTCACAGTCGGGTAAACCAAAACCTTCCTCTCCTAAGACCGAATAATCTAGAGGGGATAAGTACTATGGGGGTGGGAGTAAAAGTAGAGGTCCTCCTGCTGCAAAGTAGGCTCCCAGTGGCTCCAGTACCATACCCTGCATTCCTGGCACTTCTTGGGAGTTTGGGGCTCTGGACCACAAGAAGGGTGAAAAAAGGTAAGGCACTTGGAGTCCAGGCTGTCAGCCTGACCTACTCTTACTGTATGCCTGAGGTGGAGGCCACTGTCATCTGGTCCACTACAGGGATCACATTTTGTGCTCTTGTAGAGATTTGCCTAGTGTCCCTTGGGGCCAGGGACCAGTACGCAGAATTGCTGGTGACAATCTCACACAACACCTGTCGGTTTTTGAGAAGTGTCCTCCTGAATGGCCAGCCTTCCACTGGTTTGAGAGAAACTGAGGCAAGCATGATAGTGGTGGACAGGACCCTGCTCAAGCCAGAGGACTATGTTGGCGCTCCTCTGAGAACTACCAGATAAGCTGGTGGGCTTCCCAAATTATCACCTGCAGCCTTGGTCAACATTATGATTGGAGACAAGACAGCAGAGCTTCCTGTCCTAGTTCATGACAATGTACCTGCTAACATTTTGTTAGGCAATGATCTAGTGGAGTTGGGGTTCATCTTGATGGTCTCCCCCTGACTGCTGCTGCAGTCACTAGGTCACAAGTCACACCGGGCCTGACTGCCAGTCAGGTACCCAAGCCAAAAGGGGAATCCAAGGCAAGAAAGAGGAGCAAGAAGGCCACCTCTGGGAAGGGGGCCCCTTCTCTTCCTGCAGCTTCAGCAGCACCCACTGGGATTCATGCTCTGGATGCGCTGGGTCCAGTGGTAAACCCAGACTCCAATCCTGAGGGAGAAGAGCCAGAAGACCCTCCTGGGGGAGAGGTGCTCGACCCAGAGGATCACCCCAACCTTTAATGCCTGCTGGCTAACGGGGGACCCTCTAGGGGCGACTTCTGTAAGGGTCAGTGAGAGTGCCACTCTCTCGAGGGTCTAAGGAAACAGGCCTTGGCCCAGGCACAAGGAGAAGTGCCTAGGTCATTCCAGATTTTTCAGGAGGGTGAGCCCCTTTGCGGTGAGCCCACTAAGCCTGAACCTGGTGCCCTCAAGGGGTTGGTGGTACCCCAGGTTTACAGGCCCTTCCTACTGCAGTTGGTGCATAAGGTGCCCTTGGCTGGTCATCTTGGGACCAAGAAGAAAAAGCAAAGGCTCTCTGTCTATTTCTACTAGACCAGGATGGGAGTAGAAGTGGAGTCCCACTTCAGGACCTGCCCTACTTGTCAGTTGTCCAACAAGACTGGAGGCAGTGTCATTGTCCCACTGCAGCCATTGCCAGTGGTTGGCACACCATTTGAGAGAGTGGGCATTGACATTGTCAGTCCCCTTGACCCTCCCATTTCATGTGGATATCGTTCATCCTAGTCTTGGTAGATCATGCCACCAGGTAACCTGAGGCTATACCCCTGCAGACAGTTACTGCCAGGTGGTTTCCAGGGTTTCCCCATTGGAACTTTCACCAGGGTTGGATTCCCTATGGGGGTGTCTCTGACAGAGGATCCAACTTCATGTCGAGTTACATGAAAACGATGTGGAAGGAATATGGAGTAACCTACAAGTTTTCCACCTCCTACCAGCCCCAGACCAATGGTCTGGTTGAGAGATTTAATAAAACTCTCAAGGGCATGCTGAGTGCTTTAGAAGAGCCCCTGAGGAGGACATGGGATCTCCTCCTGCCATGCCTGCTGTTCGCTTGCAGTGAGGTACCTCAAGAGGGTGTTGGTTCCAGCCTCTTTGAGTTACTCTTTGGACATCGCATGAGGGAGCCCCTTGCCTTGATCATAGAAGGGATGTATACCAACCCTCCAGGTTCTAAAGAATGGCTTTTGGGATCACTTTCGAACAAAAATGACTACCACTCTGTGCACACTTTTAGGCATTAATCAATGCAAAATGATATTTATCTAGGTTGTGTTTCAACATATATTATTAAATCTTACTTAAATAAAGTAAACATAAACATCAATTCTTTTGACTTTTGCTTATTCAAAAAACAGTACATGAACATAACCGTTCTAAATTGGAACAATTTATAATCATTCTTAGTAATTGATTTAGATACAAAAACACGCACAGATGTCCTTCTTGTTTGTATTAGGCATAACGTGTCTCTTAATGTTCTAAAGAGAGTTCATATCCTATTTTTCTATTTCAAACTACACTGGTCCTTATCTTTCAAAATTAATTTTACAACTCCTGGTGGATTGCCTTTGTGTTGCCATGAATCTCAAATTCATGACGCATTTCGGTCAAATGACGCCCTTCATCAGGTGTGGATAAGTGTCTTGTTCACTACACTGCAAATTAAATAAATAAATGTTCTTGTCAATAGTGTTGCTTATCATATTTTAGATTTTACAGTAACTTTAGTTTTACCTAGAGAAAGATATATATGTCTCTTTTTTTCCTCCGACCTGTGGACCAATTTCTGTAAAATATGCCACTTTTTGCTGGGAAATTACTCCTGTAGAGTTATCGTATAGGACCTTTGCCTACTTCAATTCTTCAGATGGAATGGGGGGTTAGATAAATCTGTAAGTAAATAGATGGTACACTTTAATACTTTAATAATGTTGCAGTCACCAAAACCACAGTGCTTCAATTATCTGGTTGACATGGGAGTCCCTGGGGTAGCTCCTCAGATATTCCACTTCAACAGGCTCAAGCCTTTCCATAGGCGAGCGAAAGTCTCATGAGTCTTGCTAGCTTCAGAGCAAGAAGAGGATGAGAATAAGCCCCTTCCTGATTTGCTGCATAGCAACCCTCAGGATGGCTCAGTGGAGGGAGTGAATCTCTCTCCAGATCTGACCGTAGAGCAGCAAAGGGTCTGCAGGGCTTTGCTTCGGCAGTATGCCCCTCTGTTCTCACTGACACCAGGCCTTACCCCGTGGTTCAGGCACAAAATTGACACTGGTGACACTGTAAAAGCAGATGCTACAGGATGTCAGACACGGTTAGAACTACATCCAGGCTGAGGTCGCCAAGATGTTGGATCTGGGTGTTACTGAACCCTCAACCAGCACCTGGTCCAGTCCAGTGGTCCTTGTCCCCAAGGCAAGTTCTCAGGCAGGTACCAAGGATTGGCAGTTCTGTGTGGACTAACAAGGTATCAATGCCTTCACCAAAACTGAAGCACAGACATTTCCAGTGCTGATGAGCGTTTGGACACCATAGGGGCTGCTAAATTTGTGAGCACCTTTGACCTTACCTCAGGCTATTGTCAAATAGCTCTGACGGACCATGCCAAGGAAAACACTGCATTACCAACACCTGAGGGGCTCTACCAGTTTAGAGTCATGCCTTTTGGGTTGAAGAATGCACCTGCCACCTTCCAAAGATTAGTAAACCATGTGCTCAGTGGGCTGGAGGCCTTTTGTGGGGCCTACATAGATGACATTGCTGTCTACAGTTCCACCTGTGAAGAGCATGTAACTCACCTGGATAAGGAGTTGCAGGCCTTGGAAAGGGCTAACCTCAATATCAAGGCCGCCAAGTGTGAGATAGCTCAGGGGAAAAACACTTATCTTGGTCATGAGGTATCGTTCAGACTGATGCCTGCAACACCGTAATTGCAGCTGTCTTTTCCCAGTTAGATGACAAAGGGAGAGAACATCCTATCATGTCAGACAACTCAAGGGTAGAGAACATATGTGGGCTACTGTTGAAAAGGAATGTTTTAGCATAGTTTGGAGCCTTAGGCGTTTTAGGCCCTACCTTACAGGGTCTACCTTCAAGGTCTAAACAGATCATTAGCTCTTAAAATGGCTTATCAGATGAAGGGTGAAAACCTGAAACTGCTCAGGTGGTTCATTAGCCTGCAAGGGCTAGACCTCACCATTGAGCATAGACCAGGGAAGGGTCATGATCATGTGGATGGCCTTTCCAGAAGGTATGTTGACCGTCTGGATGAGGGCATCGATCTAGTGGGAGATTAGACCACCCTAACCTCAGTCCTGGGGGGGTGACTGTATGTTGGAAATGCATTGGAGGGACAGGGGCTCCATGGTGGTGTCCTGTAGTACTTTTATCATGTGTGTTCTGTGTTACTTTCTGCACAGGGGTCCATGTAGGACTCCTGGCAGTGCAGCTCTTCCTCTTTTGGTTTGGTGTACAGACCAATGGAATATCCTTATGGCACCCATGGGAGGCTGGTACAACCCTGTACCCCTAGAGTATGTTTTTAGGCAACTGTGTGTGGCCCAAAGAGCAGGGAATGGGCGGGTGGCAGCTCCATGCTGAATTAGGCTGGTTCTCTGAGTATGCTCCTTTTTTGGATACCCAGGCCCTGCCATAGGAATCAGTTGATTCCTGATAGAATACAAGATGGCCCATGTGGCCTCTTGCGTTCTGTTGCCTGTTAACTTGTTTTCCAAAAGTCCTAGGAAGTCCTGACTCTGTCCCTTCCCCTGACTGTCTGTTGGGCGAAATCTCCATGCATGAAATTGTGGTGAACTCCAGACCAGACTGGCTGGAGCATTATCAGTGACTGTATGTTGTTGTCCTTGGTGTGTGACCTGGGTGAATGGAGTATGTGACCAATATGCACTTCATGTAATGGGTGGCTGGTTTCTGGTGTGTGACACAAAGACTGAGACAGCTCTGCCCGAAACTGGTATAAATGCAGTGTGGATTGCTGAATGGCTGGGTACATGTCCCAA